>NC_133324.1:907132191-908493215 GCF_042186555.1 Aquarana catesbeiana | reverse complement strand
TCATGCGCCGCTTCTCCTGACCTTGGATCTCTCAGTGGGCCCAACTGTCAGACTGTGGTGCCTGTCCAGGTTCTGGATCTCAGATACTGCTGTGGACGACCAATTTCGTACTGAGCTGACTGGCTACTGGGTAGACAATGTTGGCATGGCAGATGACACGACTGTGTGGGATGCCTTTAAGGCCTACACGAGAGGACATTACCAAACCATCATTGCCAGGGTTAGCAGGGAGCGTAGTGTGGACTTGACGAGGGCTGAAAGGGAAGCAGCTAGTGTAAAGGAGATTTTTATTAGGACCCGAGATCCCCAGCATTATGCTCACCTGCAGCTCTTGACTGGAGAGGTCCTTAGTCTCCGTACCTCTCTCACCCAGAAAAAAATACTTGCTCAGTCCTAACGGATTTTTGAGCAAGGAGAGAGGTCGGGGAGATTGCTGGCCTGGCTATCTAGAGAGCAGGCGGGAGGGATGAGTGTCTCGCATATCATGGGCCCCACGGGAGAGCCGGTTTTCTCCCCGGAGGGGATCAATCAATGCTTTGCAGAATATTATCGAACCCTCTACAGCTCAAGGGCAGACTATAGGGACGAGGACCTTACGACATACCTAGAAGACATTGATATACTGGTCCTTACACCGACCTACCATAAACAGCTCAATGCCCCCATCACGGTGACGGAATCCAACAGGCTCTTAAGTCCATGCAGTCTGGTAAGACTCCGGGGCCTGATGGAATTCCTGTAGAGTTCTACAAGCACTATGCTGCCGAGCTCGCCGTAATGCCACGTACACACGGTCGGACTTTTCGACCGGACCGGACTGGTCTGACGGACGCTGACGAACCAAATCCGGTGGACAATCCGATCATGTGTGGGCTTCACCGGACCTTCAGCGGACTTTTCCAGCCGCAGATCTGACGGACTTTAGATTTGGAACATGCTTCAAGTCTTTACGTCGTAACTCCGCCGGACCCAGAAATCCGCTCGTCTGTATGCTAGTCCGACGGACAAAAACCGACGCTAGGGCAGCTATTGGCTACTGGCTATCAACTTCCTTATTTTAGTCCATTGTACGTCATCACGTACGAATCCATTGGACTTTGGTGTGATCGTGTGTAGGCAAGTCCGGTCGTTAGAAAGTCCGTTTAAAGTCTGCCAAAAGTCTATGGAAAGTCTGTCGGACAGGCTGTCGGACTTTTGTAGCCGAATAGTCCGACCGTGTGTACACGGCATTAGACTTCACACCCTATTCGCTGCGTCGTCGCAACTGGAGAGGCTCCTTGACACCATGAGAGAGGCGGTCATAGTGGTGATCCCCAAGCCGGGAAAGGACCCTGCCCTGTGCTCCTCATACCACCCTATTTCTTTGTTGAACGTTGACGCCAAAATCTTGGCCAAAATCCTGGCTACCAGGCTGAACTCGTTTATAACTGCCCTGGTGCACTCGGATCAAACGGGCTTTATGCCAGGCAGGGGAACGGATATCAATATCAGACGCCTCCTCACCCATATTGACAGGGCCGATGAGGAGTCAACGGGAGTGGTGGCCTCACTCGACACAGAGAAGGCTTTCGACTCTGTCGAGTGGGGCTGCCTGTGGAGGGTACTTTCTAGCTTCAGATTCTGACCGGGCTTCACGAACTGGGTACGCATGTTATACAATTGCCCCTCAGCTAGCATTCAAACTAATGGCTGCCTCTCAGAGGTGTTCCCATTGGGCCGGGGCACGAGACAGGGGTGCCCCCTTTCCCCGGGTTTGTTTGTCCTTGCTATGGAACCCCTGGCTATACTGTTGAGAGCAGAGACATGGATTAGGGGATTGCGGATAGGACCAACTGAGGAAAAAGTATCTTTGTACCCTGCTGTATCTGGCGGATGCTTCATCCTCCTTGAATACGGCATTAGATCTAATTAACCAGTTCGGCCGATACTCAGGTATCCGCATCAACTGGGACACATCAGTTCTGTTCCCACTACACAACCGCAGCTTAAATGAGTAGACGAGTTTAATTACCTGGGCATCAAAATTAGTGGCAGTACGGGTGATTACGTAGGTAAGAACATACAACCACTTATGACTCAACTGGTAGCCAAGTGTGCAGCGTGGTGCTCTCTCCCCCTGACGCCGGTGGGGAGAGTCAATCTTCTGAAGATGATCTATCTCCCAAAATTCCTATACTTCTTCTTTCGTAACACCCCCTCACATATTCCTAGGTCATTCTTCAGGAGGCTGGAGAGCTTGCTGATATCCTTTGTGTGGGCTGGGAGGCCCCCCCCTGAGTGGCGAGGCAGATACTATACCTCCCTCTGTCTGGAGGGGAACTGGCACTCCCGAACTTTCTACTTTTTTTTTGGGCTGCCATCCTGGTTACAGTGCGGTGGTGGTTCTCCCAGCCTAGACAAAACCCAGCGGTCACCCTGGAAGCGGCTATTCTAGGCTCATATGCGCCTTGAGTAACCTGCCATTCTGAGGCCTCAAGGCTAGCCCCTGTATGATGACCCTCATGCGGACCACAGTGAAGGTCTGGCAAGAGGCTCGGATAATCTACAGGCGGCCTAACCACATATCACCACATATGCTCCCAATGTTTTACAGCTATACAATAAATTGTGGCTCAAGAAACTACAGTGCCTTGAAAAAGTATTCACACCCCTTGAAATTTTCCACATTTTGTCATGTTGCAACCAAACACGTAAATGTATTTTATTGGGATTTTATGTGATAGACCAACACAATGTGGCACATAATTGTGAAGTGAAAGGAAAATAATAAATGGTTTTCCAAATTTTTTTACAAATAAATATGTGAAAAGTGTGTCGTGCATTTGTATTCAGCCCCCCAGAGTCAATACTTTGTAGAACCACCTTTTGCTGCAATTACAGCTGCAAGTCTTTTTGCACACCTAGAGAGTGATATTTTAGCCCATTCTTCTTTGCAAAATAGCTCAAGCTTGAACGGAGAGCGTCTGTGAACAGCAATTTTCAAGTCTTGCCACAGATTCTCAATTGGATTTAGGTCTGGACTTTGACTGGGCCATTCGAATACATGAATATGGTTTGACCTAAACCATTCCATTGTAGCTCTGGCTGTATGGTTAGGGTTGTTGTCCTGCTGGAAGGTGAACCTCCAGCCCAGTCTCAAAACTTTTGTAGACTCTAACAGGTTTTCTACTAAGATTGCCCTGTATTTGGCTCCATCCATCTTCCCATCAACTCTGACCAGTTTCGCTGTCCCTGCTGAAAAAAGCATTCCCACAACATAATGCTGCTACCATTATGTTTCACGGTGGGGATGCTGTGTTCAGGGTGATGTGCAGTGTTGGTTCTCCGCCACACATAACGTTTTGCTTTTAGACCAAAAAGTTAAATTTTGCTCTCATCTGACCAGAGCACCTTCTTCCACATGTTTGCTGTGTCCCCCACATGGCTTCTCGTAAAATGCAAATGGGACTTCTTATGGCTTTCTTTCAACAATGGCTTTCTTCTTGCCACTCTTCCATAAAGACCAGATTTGTGGAGTACACGAAAAAAAAAAAAAATACTGCCATAAAACCCCAAATGACCTATAATAATGGAAATTAAAGTGATTGTGAAGGCTTGTTTTTTAAAAAAAAAATAACAAACATGTTATACTTACCTCCTCTGTGCAGTTGGATTTGCACAGAGCAGCCCGGGTCCTCCTCTTCTCCAGTTCCTCTTCAGTTCTCCTGGCCCCTCCCTCCTATTGAGTGCCCCACAGCCAGCAGCTTCCCAAGTCAGCGCTCCGTGTGTCCATTCAAACACAGAGTCCCGACCTGGCACCGCTCCCTCTCTCTCCTGATTGGCTGACTGACTTTGATTGACAGCCGCAGCAGCCAATGGCGCCACTGCTGTGTCTCAGCCAACCAGGACGAGTGTCCTGGACGGCTTAGACATTCGTGGACATCGTTGGAGAGAGATGGGGCTCAGGTAAGTAATTAGGAGCATGCTGAGGAGTCTGCTACACACAAAGGGTTTTTATCTTAATGCATAGACTGAATTAATATAAAAAAACCTTCTGACTTTACAATTCCTTTAAGTTACATGTTTTATGCACTTTTACATTTTGGGTCTTAAAAGTGGTATTAGAATGTTTCCTTTGAGGGCAGGTTCAAACTGGAACACATGCATTCCTGTGCATTCCTGCAAATTCCTATGTAACCCGGTTTCATTTTAATTTCCAGCAAAATGAACTAGAAGGTAGAAAAAGTAGTGCAAGCACTACTTTTTGAGATTGCATTGCACCAAAGCGCATAGTACTGTGATACCATAAGGTTTGGTGGCAACAAATGCGCTGCATTTGTGAGATGTATTTGGGGTGCCAATACAAAATCATTGGCATTATTGGCATTGGCACATGCACACGCCTTTCCTGCACTGCATTTTGGTGGGAAAAGGCCCTTAAGGTCTAAGTAGCAAAAGAAACCTACAGTGGCCATGTTTAGAGTTAAGGATGGCCCTAGAATGGCCCTGAGCTCTCCCTCAGGCTTGCATAGTGATATGTAACAAGTGTAATGTAATTGCCATTTTTGCAAGTAGATGACTCTGATGAATGTGTTTATATATACATGGGGTCAGAGAGGTCTTTAAATTATTTATGCGGGGTTCATACGTTTTACACTTTAAAATAGTGTAGAACTAAATCACTCAACTTTTTAACAGCCCACTCTCCAAACTGCAAATGTAAATGAGCCCTTACTATCCTGAACCTTTGACACTGATACGTAACCGTTTATCCACATCGCGAGAGCAGTGCACGTGCGGGGTTTGCTGCGCTTTGCCATAGACTTCTATTATATCTTGCAGGTGTGGTGCGCACGAAACCCACAGGAAAAAAATGGAAGTCTATTGCCGCGTACACACGAGCGGACTTTACGGCAGACTTTGCCCGGCGGACTTTTCGACGGACTTTACGACGGACTTTCTGAATGAACGGACTTGCCTACACACAATCCACCAAAGTCCGTCGAATTCGTACGTGGTGACGTACGACCGGACTAAAACAAGGAAGTTCATAGCCAGTAGCCAATAGCTGCCCTAACGTGGCTTTTTGTCCGTCGAACTAGCATACAGACGAGCGGACTTTTCGACCGGACTCGATTTCGATGGATTGATTTAAAACATGTTTCAAATCTAAGTCCGTCCAACTTTTGAGAAAACAAGGTCCGCTGGAGCCCACACACGATCGAATTGTCTGACGAAATCCAGTCCGCCGGCAAAGTCTGCCGTAAAGTCCGCTCCTGTGTACGAGGCATTTGGCTCAGTTTATGTCAGGTACACTGTGATGCACTCACTGATCAGTGTGAAGAGCAGCTTAACCACCTTAAGACCGGGCCTAGTTTTCAAACTTGTTGTTTACAAGTTAAAATCATTTTTTTTGCTAGAAAATTACTTAGAATCCCCAAACATCACATATTTTTTTTTCTAACACCCTAGAGAATAAAATGGCGGTCATGGCAATACTTTCTGTCACACCGTATTTGCACAGCGGTGTTTTTGGAAAAAATACACTTTTTTAATTAAAAAATAAGACAACAGTAAAGTTAGCCCAATTTTTTTTTATATTGTGAAAGATGATGTTAGGCTGAGTAAATTGATACCCAACATGTTATGATTCAAAATTGCGCCCGCTCATGCAATGGCGACAAACTTTTATGCCTTAAAAACGTTTTAAAAATTCTACAGGTTGCAGGTTTTGAGTTACAGTGAAGTTCTAGGGCTAGAATTATTGCTCTAGCTCTAACAATCGCTGTGATACCTCACATGTGTGCAGGCGCTACTCAAATGTGCGTTCGCTTCTGCGCGCGAGTTTGGTGGGACGAGGCACGTTCAATTTTTTTTTTTTTCTTATTTATTTTACTCTTTATTTTTTATTTTTACACTGTTCTTTTTTTTTTTTTTTTTTTTTTTTAATTGTGTCACTTTTATTCCTATTACAAGGAATGTAAACATTTCTTGTAATAGAAAAAAAGTATGACAGGACCTCTTAAATATGAGATCTGGGGTCAAAATTCCTCAGATCTCATATTTACATAAACATGCAATTAAATAAAAAAATGTCATTTGAAAAAAATAAAAAAATTCCCTTTTAGAGCTATGGGCAGAAGTGACGTTTTGACGTCGCTTCTGCCTTGCAATGGCATGGAGCTGGGTTGGGGCCATCTTCCCCTCGCTCAGCTCCATACCACAGAGGGGAGAGAACGCAATCAAACCGGAGCATGGCGGGAGGGCCCCCCTCTCCCGCCCCCCCTAAAAGTGATCTTGCGGCGAATCCGCTGCTGAGACCACTTTTATCTGAAAGCAGACCGCCCGCTGGATACACATACTGCAAATACAGCTGCAAGTCTTTTTGAGTATGACTCTACCAGCTTTGCACATCTAGAGAGTGATATTTTTGCCCATTCTTCTTTGCAAAATAGCTCAAGCTTGGACGGAGAGCATCTGTGAACAGCAGTTTTCAAGTCTTGCCACAGATTCTCAATTGGATTTAGGTCTGGACTTTGATTAATATGCTTTGATCTAAACCATTCCATTGTAGCTCTGGCTGTATGTTTATGGTCGTTGTCCTGCTGGAAAGTGAACCTCCGCCCCAGCCTCAAGACTTTTGTAGACTCTAACAGGTTTTCTTCTAAGATTGCCCTGTATTTGGCTCCATCCATCTTCCCATCAACTCTGACGAGCTTCCCTGTCCCTGCTGAAGAAAAGCATCCCCACAACATAATGCGGCTACCACCATGTTTCACGGTGGGGATGCTGTGTTCAGGGTGATGTGCATTGTTGGTTTTCCGCCACACATAGCGTTTTGCTTTTAGACCAAAAAGTTACATTTTGCTCTCATCTGACCAGAGCACCTTCTTCCACATGTTTGCTCTGTCCCCAACATGGCTTCTCACAAAATGCAAACGGGACTTTTATGGCTTTCTTTCAACAATGGCTTCCTTCTTACCACTCTTCCATAAAGGCCAGATTTGTGGAGTGCACGACTAATAGTTGTCCTGTGGACAGATTCTCCCACCTGAGTTGTGGATCTCCGCAGCTCCTCCAGAGTTACCATGGGCCTCTTGGATGCTTCTCTGATTAATGCTCTCCTTGCCCAGCCTGCCAGTTTAGGTGGACAGCCATGTCTTGGTAGGTTTGCAGTTGTGCCATACTCTTTCCATTTTCAAATGATGGATTGAACAGTGCTCTTTGAGATGTTCAAAGCTTGGGATACTTTTTTTTTAACCTAACCCTGCTTTAAACTTCTCCACAAATTTATCTCTGACCTGTCTGGTGTCTTCCTTGGCCTTCATGATGCTGTTTGTTCTCTAAGGTTCTCTAACAAACCTCTGAGGGCTTCACAGAACAGCTGTATTTATACTGAGATTAAATTACACATAAGTGGACTCTATTTACTAATTAAATGAATTCTGATGGCAATTGGTTCCACTAGATTTTAGTTCGGGTATCAGAGTAAAGGGGACTGAATACAAATGCACACCACACTTTTCACATATTTATTTGTATAATTTTTATGTATAATTTTCCTTCCACTTCACAATTACATGCCACTTTGTGTTGGTCTAGCACATAAAATCCCAATAAAATACATTTACGGTTGTAATGTGACAAAATTGGGGAAAAATTTTAAAGGGTACGAATACTTTTTTTCAAGGCTCTGTATTTCAGCTGGTTCACCAGAGACTAGGGTGTACTTAAACATCACTGTTGTTCAGTGTGAAAGCACAATCTTCATGAAATGTACACACTACAAAAAACACCCTTTTTATAATATCGGAGATACATTGTGCAAAATTCTAATAAAAGGTCTGAGGAGAGGAATCTGTGTCAGTACAATTTGCATACTTCCTATTTTACATACAGAAACTTATTTCCCTTTAGACTTCATATGATATAAACTCTGTATTCTGGAAAGCAATGATCTGTGTGTGTGACAGTCCTGACACATCAAGATGGTCCCTCTGCCATATCTGCTCTGTGTCCTTTATCTTTATACAAAAGGTACAGAAAATATATGATCACTGGATAATTGCTTTAAAATTCTTTCTTTTTTTTACCAATCCTTACCATTTTGTAACAATATTAGAATCACATAATATTTCTATAGGTTTTAATTACAACTAATTACATTTCTTCTTTGTCTCCCAAGCTTCTTATGGAGAGATTGTGATGACACAGACTCCAAAATATATCTCAGTGTCTCCAGGAGAGAAAGTTCAGATAAACTGCAAATCAAGTTCTGATGTTACTGACTCGGATGGTGACAGTCTAATATATTGGTTCCAAAAAAAAGCCGATCAGCCCCCAAAACGTCTCATCTATTGGGCAACCAATCGCCAGTCTGGAGTCCCGGAGAGGTTCAGCGGCAGTAGATCCGGATCTCCGTATGATTATTTTACTCTTACAATCAGTGGAGCTCTGGCAGAAGATGAAGCCGAGTATTACTGTATGCAGAGCAATAGCTACCCTCTCACACAGTGATACAGAGCCGTACAAAAACCTCCTTCCTCTTTTATATAATTAGCGTATCTGAATCTACATAGACAAGACATGATTGTATTATTACCATACATATATGTGCTCAATTTTAAAAAATAAAAAAGCATCTCCTATTTCTAAAGTAATCCTGTTAGCAAAATCTGACCATAGACATAACGTGGAAACTCACGCACAAACCTATTGATTTATATAGAGTATATCTTTTTTTAACAATCCTGTTTTTAGTTAGGCTCACACCAGCCAAATGCGCTAATGTCTTATGCAATACCAGACAGCTGAAATCTAATTTTTGATAATTGGTGGCATTCTTTTTTCAATGTTCATATTTTGCTATTGATCTGTGTCACAGAATTGAAAGGCATTTTACTTTTTGCACTGCTGAAATTACGGCTGGGATGGTTCCACCTCATCCAACCTTCCGTATCTTGATGTTGGTTACTCAGTATGATGGTTGACCTCAATGACCAAAAACAAGACAGTGAAGGTGGAATAGGATAGAACTTACCACCAATTCCTGAATATGAAGCTGTTATATGAGTAATTGAGTGCTTTAGAGCAGTGGTTCTCAACCTCAGTCCTCAAGTACCCCCAACAGGCCATGTTTTGGGAATTTCTTGCACCTGTGCAAGATAAAGGAAAACCTGTAAATATGGCCTGTTGGGCGTATTCGCGGACTGAGGTTGAGAACCACTGCTTTAGAGTATGCACAGAAAAGTACTCATCTTTGGTCAGCTTGGCCAATAGGTATACTTTAAGTCATACATTCATCACCTACCTGTGGTGTGTTCATTTCATGTCTTTGTCTTACATGTTCATTTCGTTTGCGCTTACTATGTTAATCTTTTCCTAGAGCATTAGAAATCACCAATACTTTATGGCTATTAAATATGTTATATTTTTTTCTCTCACTAATTTGTATGATAATACTAATTAAGTGCTGCAGGAAAAAAAAAAAAAAAAAAAAGAATTCAGCCATAAAACCCCAAATGACCTATAATAATGGAAATTAAAGTGATTGTGAAGGCTCGTTTTTTTTTTAACCACTTCAATACCAGGCACTTATACATCTTCCTGCCCAGACCAGCTTTCAGCGCTGTCGCACTTTGAATGACAATTGCGCGGTCATACAACACTGTACCCAAACAGAATTTTTATAATTTTGTTCCCACAAATAGAGCTTTCTTTTCGTGTTATTTGATCACCTCTGCGATTTTTATTTTCTGCTAAACAAATAAAAAAAAGACCGAAAATTTAAAAAAATATATTTTTTTTGTTTCTGTTAGAAAACGTTGTAAATAAATACATTTTCTCCTTCACTGATGGGCACTGATGGGACTGCACTGACGGGAACTGATAAGGCAGCATCAATGAGGTGGCACTGATGGGCACTGATGATGGGCACTAATATGCGGCACTGATAGGTGGCACTGATATGCAGCACTGATGAGTACACATAGGTGGCACTAATGGGCACTGAAAGGTGGCACAGATGGGCACTGATAGGCGGCACGGATGGGCACAGATAGGTGGCACAGATGGGCACTGATAGGCGGCACGGATGGGCACTGATAGGTGGCACAGATGGGCATGGATGAGCACTGATAAGTGGCACTGATGTACACTAATTGATTGTACGGATGAATGCCAATCAGTGCCAAACAATAATGCCTGCCAATCAGTGATGCCCATAGTGGGCAATGATTGGCATCCATTGTGGGCACTTATTGGCATCCATTGTGGGCACTGATTGGCATCCCTGGTGGTCTAGGGTGGCATACCTGGGGGTAACATCCCTGGTGATCCAGTGTGGGCATCCTCGGCTCTGACAGATGCGAGTGAGGAAAAGCCGATCAACGGCTCTTCCTGTTTACACTGTGATCAGCTGTGATTGGACACACCTGATAAAGAGTCTCCTTCAGAGACTCTTTACCTAGATCGGTGTTGCAAGCACTACTTTTTGAGATTGCATTGTACCAAAGCGCATAGTACTGTGGTACCATAAGGTTTGGTGGCCACAATCGTGCTGCATTTGTGAGATGTATTTGGGGTGCCAATACCAAATCATTGGCATCTCTCAAGGGTAGTGCACATGCACACGCCTTTCCTGCACCGCATTTTGGTGGGAACAGGCACTTAAGGTCTAAGCAGCAAAAGAAACCTACAGTGGCCATGTTTAGAGTTAAGGATGGTCCTAGAATGGCCTTGAGCTCTCATTCAGACTTGCATGGTGATATATAACAAGTGTAATGCAGTTGCCATTTTTTCAGATGACTCTGATGAATGTGTTTATATATACATGGGGTCAGAGAGGTCTTTACATTTTTTATGCGGGGTTCATAAGGTTTACACTTTAAAATAATGTAGAACTAAATCTCTCAACTTTTTAAAAGGCCACTCTCCAAACTGCAAATGTAAATGAGCCCTTACTATCCTGAACCTTTGACACTGATACGTAACCGTTTATCCACATCGCGAGAGCAGTGCACCTGCGGGGTTTGCCATAGACTTCTATTATATCTTGCAGGTGTGGTGTGCACAAAACCCACAGGATATAATAGAAGTCTATGGCTCATTTTATGTCAGGAAAGCCCCAGGTACACTGTGATGCACCCACAGATCAGTGTGAAGAGCAGCTTAACCACTTTAAGACCGGGCTTATTTTTCAAACTTGTTGTTTACAAGTTAAAATCATTTTTTTGCTAGAAAATTACTTAGAACCCCTAAACATAATATATATTTTTTTCTAACACCCTAGAGAATAAACAGCGGTCATGGCAATACTTTCTGTCACATTGTATTTGCGCAGCCGTGTTACAAGTACACTTTTTTTCAATTAAAAAATAAGACAACAGTAAAGTTAGCCCAATTTTTTTTTATATTGTGAAAGATAATGTTACGCCGAGTAAATTGATACCCAACATGTCAGGCTTCAAAATTGCGCCAGAAAAAACAGAGAGAAGGTTCTCTAAAGAGGGTCAACAAAGAACACTTTTGAAAATACAAACCAGCTTTATTAGTTACCAAAAAGATAAAAACCAAATTGAAAATTCAAACAGTGGAAAAGGAGCAATGTGGACAGACGGCTACCACAAATCAATCTTGCTCTGAAGAAACCAGCGTTCATTGGCTGGTGAAACGCGTCAGCAGTGTGACGTCAGGACGTCAACGGGAGCCGCGCTATTCGATCTAGCCTTTCGTCCTCACTAAAATCTACCAGCTGATCGCAGCCTCCCCGCTCAGCCACGCATTGTATTGAGGCAACCGCTTCACAGAGGCTTTACGGCTACGGACGGCTCTTCACTCAGGCTGTACTCCATCTGAGCTTACAAGCGGCATTCATCCACACAGAGACCCGGAACGAAGGATTGCTATTATCCGACGACGGAGACAGTGCGATTGGTGAGACTTCCCTACTCCATTCAGCGCTTCAAAACGTATGTCGGTTCCTTTGCATCCCTCTATTGCTGTCTCTATGGATAATCATTATGCTGCTCTAGTAGATTAACCTACATCCCCTAATGCTGTAATCTGAAAACGGTTTGCTATGCAGTCTGACTAACAGCTGGTTGTCAACCAACTATATTTGTGACTCAACTTGTAATTAGTTTGATTCATCCACATTGGATCACATTACATCCAGACCTGACGGCCAGATCGTGCACCTACTCCACATCCTTAATATACTGTTGGTATAAGAACTCTCCGTGGTATGCTGGATATTCTCCTATAGGATAATTTTACACCTGAAATTAATACCAAAATTAACATGGACTTTACCTACACTATTTACTCCAATTTGTATGGATGATGAATTGATTGATGTGTATGAGTGGGTGTATAGCTGCGGCTCCCATCTGTTTTTATAACCCCCTGTGACAACGTTGTCCAATTTTTAATTGGTTTGTGGTAGCCGTCTGTCCACATTGCTCCTTTTTCACTGTTTGAATTTTCAATTTGGTTTTTGTCTTTTTGGTAACTAATAAAGCTGGTTTGTATTTTCAAAAGTGTTCTTTGTTGACCCTCTTTAGAGAACCTTCTCTCTGTTTTTTCTTATATGATAATAGGGCAACTTGAACTGCATTCAGACTTATGTCTGCATGATAGATTTATACTCACCTGCAAAAACGGCCAATTATTGATTAATTAAATTCGGTTGATCCAGGCAAAACTTTTTGCTTTTTTGGTTCAAAAATTGCGCCAGCGATGTTAAAAAAAATCTACAAGTTGCGTACTTTGAGTTACAGAGTAGGTCTAGGGATAGAATTATTGCTCTCACTCTAAAGATCGTGGTGATACCTCACATGTGTGGTTTGAACACTGTTTTCCTATGCGGGCTCTACTCACGTATGCGTTCACTTCTGCATGTGAGTTCGGTGGGACGGGGCGCGGTAACATTTTTTTTTTTCTTATTTATTTTACTCTTTATTTTTTCATTTTTACACTGTTCTTTAAAAAAAAAAATTGTGTACTTTTAGTCCTATTACAAGGAATGTAAACATCCCTTGTAATAGAAAAAGCATGACAGGTCCTCTTAAAGTGGAGTTCCACCCAAAAGTGGAACTTCCACTCATCAGATTCCTCCCCTCCTCCGGTGACACAGTTGGCACCTTTCAGGGGGAAGGGGGGTACAGATACCTGTATTACAGGTATCTGTACCCACTTCCGGCATAGATAGCCGCAGAATCTGCGGTTATTTACGCCACTTCCTGCTCCCTCCCCGCTGCCTGCTGGGAAACACACGGGTCCCAGAGACAGCAGGGACCATCCGTATTGCGCTGCGTGACTGGCGCATGCGCAGTAGGGAATCGGGAAGTGAAGCCGCATGGCTTCAATTCCTGATTCCCTTACCGAAGATGGAGGCGGCAGCACCCGAGGACGGAGAGACGGTTCGGCCTCGGGTGCCAACATCGCGGGCGCCCTGGACAGGTAAGTGTCCATGTTTTAAAAGTCAGCAGCTGCAGTATTTGTAGCTGCTGACTTTTAAAAAAAAAAATTTCGGCGGAGCCCCGCTTTAAATATGAGATCTGGGGTCAAAAAGACCTCAAATCTCATATTTACACAAAAAAAGTCGTTTGAAAAAAGAAAACATTTCCCTTTAAGAGCTATGGGTGGAAGTGACGTTTTGACGTCGGTTCCGTCCCACAATGGCATGGAGCCGGGTGGGGGCCATCTTCCCCTCACTCAGCTCCATACCACAGAGGGGAGAGGACGCGATAGAATTGGAACTTGGCAGGAGGGGGTAGCCCTGTCCCGCCTCCCAATAAAAGTGATCTTGTGGCGAATCCGCCGCTGAGACCACTTTTATCTGAAGGTGGCCTGCCTGCTGAAGAAGTGGATACCGGAGTTATGGCAGCTAGCTGCTGCCATAGCAACAATATTCCACTTCAAAGTTCCGGCGTATAATGATGACAGGCAGTCCGTAAGTGGTTAATAACCTTTTTTTTATAAGTGCTATTATGCCCATTGCAAATGTGCAGTGCATGTGATGTTTTTATACACTGACCTTCTTTTCTTCTTCCAGCTGCTGGGATCACTAGGCTGCTAGAAAGGTCCCAGGAGAAGTGCACTTGGTATCACTTCACCTGGGACTAGGGTTTCCACCTGTCCAGGATTCACCCGGACAGTCCGGGTTTTGAATCTTGTTATTCATTCATTATTCAGACCAGGCTATGGCTCCCCAAGTAACTGAGACACATGAATCTGTTGCTGTACAGGAGCGATGGGCAGCTGTTTGGGGGCAAGTTTGGCATCACTGGGGGGACGGGGTGATGACAACAGCAAGAGTAGTTTGGCCACACCCACTGTTGGCTGCAGCGCTGCCTCATTACTCCCCTTAAAAAAAAAATTGTTCTGTGCCACTAAAGTGTCTGGGTTTGGCTTGAAGAAAAGGTGGCAACCCTACCTGGGACAGGAAAAGGCGCTACAGAGGAGACATCTGCTTATGCGGCTCTGCTCCCTTCATGTCCACTTCTTTCTCCGCTGCCATCATCTGCTCCGTGCACTCTGATGCTCTTAGATGGTGGGTTGACAACCTGTTGATTGCAATCTGGGCTTGCCATCCCAGAGCATGAGGTCGCGGGTCTCATCAGAGGTCTCCACGGGCCACATGTGGCCTGCGGGCAATGAGTTGAGCACCCTTGGTATAAAGTTATGAGACATATGGAAGCAGATTTACCTTTCATGTAATAAAGCAGAAGAAAAAGTAATATAAGCGCTAAACCGTGGATGTAGTCATAGAAGTTAATCAATTAAGTAGTTTAGCTGGACCCAGTGCAGCTGACCAAAAACATCTGGAAATGTAACTGGCAATGAAATGAAGAGAGGTCAGCGCTCAATGGGTTAATGGGATGGAAGCCCCTTTGGTAAGCGCATGCGTGCACAACGCATCGTCACAGCAACAGACAAGCCTGCGTTCCACGCTGGTCCCTGGGTCTTCTCTGCCATCATCCCGGTAGGCACCGTTCATCATCTGTACGAGCCTGCTTTGTCCACAGCTTGACTCTCTCTGCCTTCTGGCCCTGCGTGCCCAGTCAGCTGACTCGTCCCTCACCTGACCAGTGGCATCCTTCCCTGGATTCCATCTAGCACAGCATGGCCATTGGCTCCCCCCATGCTTCACCACCGGCACCCTCGGATGTCGTCAGCGCCTCACTGCCCCGCTGACCAACAGCGGTACTGTAGGCTCTTTTTACTTACAATCCTTATTACAATTTTATTGCAAACCTTGAATGTGTTTTGAAGATAATAAACTTTGTTCCGTTATATCAATTCCTGGTTCCATTGACTTGTTACTCAGGGCCGGTGCTACCACTAGGCAAACTAGGCAGCTGCCTAGGGCGCACTGCTGCCTAGGGCGCCCGGTCAGTGTTCCTACTCTCTTCTCTCTGCAGCAAGCAACTAAGTCTAAGCGTCAGCAGGCAGCCACCGCTCCATTCGCACATAGTTTCAGAGGCGCAGCGGAGGACTCTGTCTGTGTCTGGGCGCTGGAGAGGCTGCATTTGATGGGCGTAGGTGAGGCTGCATTAATGGGCGCTGGTGAGGCTGCATCGATGGGCGCTGTTGAGGCTGCATTTGATGGACACTGGTGAGGTTGCACTTGATGCACGCTGGTGAGGCTGCATTGATGGGCGTTGGTGAGGCTGCATTTGATGGGCGCTGGTGAGGCTGCGTTGATGGGCGCTGGTGAGGCTGCATTTATGGGTGCTGGTGGGCTGCATTTGATGGGTGCTTCATAAAATGGGTGGGGTATACTTTGGCAGGACAAAGGGGGCAGAGTCAGGGGTGGAGCCAAGGGGGGGCGGCAAAATGAGGTTTCGCCTAGGGTGTCAAAAATCCTTGTACCAGCCCTGTTGTTACTCATCCATCCCATTAACCCCTTCAATTGACTGAATGTTGAATTATTCATGCTTGGCCTTCAGACTTACAAAATATCTTATATCTGGTAAATCAGATGCACAAACCACAACAATGACATTATGAAAGGTGTGAGCTACATAGTGAAAAGCTCTATTTAAGGGCCAGGAAGGATCTGTTATAGTGGAATTTGCATATATTCTTATTTTGCATAGAAAACCTCTGGGGTTATCTCCCTGTAGGATTCAAGTGATATATATATAGTTTTATAAACCAGTGATCACTGATCTGTATATTACAATTTAAAATCATCAAGATGATTGTTCTGACATACCTACTCTGCGTCTTTTATCTTTTACAAGGTACAGAAAATTTTTATGACCAATGAGCATTATTATAACAATATTAATATTGTGTTTTACATGTTTATTATAATGAGTAATTACATTTCTTCTCTTCTCTTATGTCATTGTCACAAGATATCATTATTGTGGTATAAACATAATTTGTTTGTTATATTTGTGACTAATAAAAAATAACTTCTTTGTCTTCAAAGCTTCTTATGGAGAGATTGTGCTGACTCAGACTCCGGGATCTATCTCAGTGTCTCCAGGAGATAATGTGGTCATACATTGTAAATCAAGTTCTGATGTTACTGATTCCGCTGATGACAGTGCTATACATTGGTACCAGAAGAAAGCAGATCAGCCTCCAACATTACTTTTCTCTTGGGTGACCGACCGTGAGTCTGGAGTCCCGGACAGGTTTACCAGCAGTAGATCCGGATCTCCATACAGAGATTTCACTCTAACAATCAATGGAGCTCTGGCAGAAGATGAAGCCGAGTATTATTGTCAGCAGAGTATGGAGCTCCCTCTCACACAGTGATACAGAGCCGTACAAAAACCTCCTTCCTCTATTTTAGAACTTATACAGACAAGGTTTGATTTCAGTATGATCATAAGTAAAAATATATTTAAAAGAGAATCATTTCTGTTTTTCAAGTCATTTTATAGTCAAAGAAAAACAGTTGTCGGCAGAGTGACCGGTGTAAAGAGAAGCTGATCATAGACACTAAATGGTGGTTGGACACTTCAACACAAACCAACGAACAAGATATTGTTTCTTGTAATAATATTGCTTTACCCTAGATACACACCTTTGCGTGTTTTAGTGTGTTTTGCATAAATGCACTACAGTCCATCTAACCACTTGCTTACTGGGCACTTAAACCCCCTCCTGTCCAGACCAATTTTCAGCTTTCAGCGCTGATGCACTTTGAATGACAATTTCGCGGTCATCCATCTCTGTACCCAAATGAAATTTTTATCATTTTTTTTTCCCCACAAATAGAGCTTTCTTTTGGTGGTATTTGATCACCTCTGTGGTTTTTATTTTTTGTTAAATTTTAAAAAGACCGAATTTAAAAAAAAATGTTTTTTTTTTTAATATTCTGTTAAAAAATTTTGCAAACAGGTAATTTTTCTCCTTAATTGATGTGCACTGATAGGTGGCAGTGATGGGCACTGATGGGTTGCAGTTATGGGCACTGATGGGTGGCAATAATGGGCACTGATAGGCAGCACTGCTAGGTGGCACTGATTGGCACCACTGGTGGGCATTGATAGGTGGCACTTGTGGGCATTGATAGGTGGCACTGGTGGGAAATGTGGGCACTGGCAGGTGGCAATGGCAGGTGGCACTGGCAGGGGGTACTGGTGGGCACAGATGAGGCAGAATTGCCTCTTCCTCTTCGGGACCAATGTCCCTTGCACATAAGTCAGTGATCAGCTTTTTTTACGATTACCTAGCTTTTGTTTACATCATGTGATCAGCTGTCATTGACTGACAGCTGATCACGTGGTAAGGGGCTGGGATCAGCCCCTTACTCAGATCTGTGATAACCCGAGTCTCAGTGACTCGGTGATCACAGCGCGCGCCGTGCGCGCCCTGCAGGGCGTGAGCGGTGCGTGTGCAAAGGGGAGGACGTCATATGGACGTCATTCGGCTATAGCGCGGACGCCAAGTGGTTAACATGGTTCCCTATGGGTCAGGGATTTTTTTTTCTCTTTAACACACTGTGTATAGCTGGTTGCTAAGGAGCTGGCCAGGAAGTCGGCCGCCACATCCTTAATGACCGATGAGTCATCAGCTGTCAGCGGGCTTCTAGGAAATAAACAGCAAAACCAAAAGTGACAAAATACTTGTATTTTCTAGTTTCAAACACCAAAGAGACAATCAGGGAATGGATGTTCCTCCTTTGCCTCTATGGGCAGCCAGTGCAACTTCCCACAGTGGCCCTGGGCCCCCTGGTGGTACAGAGGGCAGCTTCAGCCATGATCCTGGTAACAGTATGTCGGTTGGGAAATGAATTTAAAAAAAAAACTTTTTTCCTAAACTTAGGACTTAAGGATAAATTACTTAGTGTTCATATCAAAATGAGCTTATATCCATAATTAACAGGCACACTTTTTATTATTTTCAGAAGTTATAAACATTTCCACAGTAGAGAAATTCAGTTTGGCAGCAGAAAGGGTAAAAGCACTCCAAAGTACAAAGATTTGCACACAATATCGAATTATTCCTCCTTGCACAATCCAATAGAACGCATCCAAATTGATTTGTTAGGATGAGTTAACCACTTGTCTACTGGGCACTTTTACCCCTTTCATGCCCAGGCCAATTTTCAGCTTTCAGCTCTATCACACTTTAAATGACAGTTGTGCGGTAATGCTACACTGTACCCAAACTAAATTTTTATCACTTTTTTCACATAAATAGAGCTTTTTTTTTGGTGGTATTTACAGTAATCACCACTGGGGTTTTTTATTTTTTGCTAAACAAACAAAAAAAGACCGACAATTTTGGAAAAATAAAATTTATTTTCAGAATTTGTTCTAAAATTTTGCAAACAGGTAATTTTTCTTCTTCACTGATGTGCGCTAATGAGGCTGCACTGATGGGCACTGATGAGGCTGCACTGATAAGCAACACTGATAGGGGATACTCATGATGAGGCACTGATGGGCACTGATAGGTGGCACTGATTAGCAGCACTGTTGGGACTGATGTCCCAGTAACAGAAGTAACAGAAGTCAGTTACTGGCTTTGTTCTTCTCTCCTCACGCTGTGAGGCAGAGGAGAGAAAAAACGATAACCAGCTTAGGTTTACATCCTGTGATCAGCTGTCATTGGCTGACAGCTGATCATGTGGTAAAGGGCCACTGTCATTGGCCATTTAACCTCAATCTGTGATCAGCCGAGTCCACAGAAGGCGTATGGGGGCAAGACGATCACGGGAGGATGTCAATAGACGTCCTCCTGGCAAAGTAAGCCCATCGTTCAGCTATAGGGCGGATGGGAACTGGTTAAAGTAATAGCACCTAATGAAACCTTCTTTCTTCCATCTATTTATTTTCCTTTAAGTTACATATATATGTACAGTAAAGTTAACAGATACCCAACACTTCCAAGAAGTGTCCGATCCTATTATCAGCTGAGGGCACCAAGACCTCCACCACCAGCACTTTGATCTGCTTCATCCTCCTACATCCAAAACTCTGCAAGGTAACCCCCCCCCCCCCACCCTTCTTCCCCCCTTCTCTCCTTCCCCCTGACAACCTCTTTCTCCATGTCCATGGTTCAGAAACTGACAACCTCTACCGAGCACAATGAGCTCTCAGACAGTTACCTGTAACCAACCCTATAGCTGTGGAGGGTCTTATAGGATCTATCAGGACTGCATGATATCAGAACTACATTTCTAGCAGCTAGCTGTCTGGGAGCCTGAGATGCTTGGGGGGGGGTAGTAATCAGCTCCTAAACCATGGAAACTTGAGAAATGTAGGGTTTTTATCATCCTGAAGTTGAGATTTTTTCACCACTGCCTGTACATACACATAAAGTTGTGATGTCTGGACATGTCTAAATGATTTGGAGGGATCACCCAACAAGAGAAAAAACAATATTTAGTCAAAACAGACACACATAAATTGAATACAAATGTAGAGCTTACCCCCAGGCACTGATTCTGGATGACAATAATCCTTCCAGCAATGCCTCACCCTCTGACACACTAATGCCCCGTACACACGGTCAGACTTTGTTCGGACATTCCGACAACAAAATCCTAGGATTTTTTCCGACGGATGTTGGCTCAAACTTGTCTTGCATACACACGGTCACACAAAGTTGTCGGAAAATCCGATCGTTTTAAACGCGGTGACGTAAAACATGTACGTCGGGACTATAAACGGGGCAGTGGCCAATAGCTTTCATCTCTTTATTTATTCTGAGCATGCGTGGCACTTTGTCCGTCGGATTTGTGTACACACGATCGGAATTTCCGACAACGGATTTTGTTGTCGGAAAATTTTATCTCCTGCTCTCCAACTTTGTGTGTCGGAAAATTTGATGGAAAATGTCCGATGGAGCCCACACACGGTCGGAATTTCCGACAACACGCTCCGATCGGACATTTTCCATCGGAAAATCCGACCGTGTGTACGGGGCATAAGGCTACAGAAGCAGGATTTATTTGGACTAGAAACTCAACAAGGCAACAATAATAAAATCCAGATCTCCATACGGAGATTTCACTCTAACAATCGATAGAGCTCTGGTGGAAAATGAAGCAGAGTATTACTTGGCATTAGAAGTATTTATACATTGATGATGTTATTCCATTACAAAAGACATGGATGAGAACTAAGGGAAATGGGAACATTTGGTTAAATTGACTGAATGTTGAATTAATCATCCCTGGCCTTCAGACTTCACAAAATATCTTGTATCTGGTAAATCAGATGTACAAACTACAACAATGACATTATGAAAGGTGTGAGCTACATAGCGAAACACTCTATTTAAAGGCCAGGAAAGATCTGTTATAGTGGAATTTGCATACATTCTTATTTTGCATAGAAAACCTCTGTGGTTATCTCCTTGGATGATTCATGTGATATAAACAGTTTTATAAACCAGTGATCTGTACATTAGCATCTAAAAGCATCAAGATGGTTGCTCTGACATACCTACTCTGCGTCTTTTATCTTCTTTTACAAGGTACAGAAAGCTTCCAAAGTCTTTCATTAATGGGCATTATTATACCAATATTACAATCATGTGCTTTAATCATGACTAATTATATTTCTTCTTTGTCTTCTAAGCCTCTTATGGAGAGATTGTGCTGACTCAGACTCCGGGATCTATCTCAGTGTCTCCAGGAGATAATGTGATCATACATTGTAAATCAAGTTCTGATGTTACTGATTCAGATGATGACAGTCTTATACAATGGTAGCAGAAGAAAGCTGATCAGCCTCCAACATTGCTTTTCTATTGGGTGACCAGACGTAAGTCTGGAGTCCCGGACAGGTTTACCAGCAGTAGATCCGGATCTCCATACAGAGATTTCACTCTAACAATCAATGGAGCTCTGGCAGAAGATGAAGCTGAGTATTACTGTCAGCAGAGTATGAAGTTCCCTCCCACTCAGTGATACAGAGCCGTACAAAAACCTCCTTCCTCTTTTTATAATTTTACATACAGACAAGAGTCTGCATTACTATAAATAAACATACATTTAAACATAGTCATGTACCCTTTTCATTTTATAGTCAAAAAAACTAGCTGGCAGTAGAATGACTGGTGCAAGAAAAGGTTGGTTAAAGTGGTGTTCCGGCCGAAATTATAGTTTTTAAATAAAAATAACCCTATAATACACAAGCTTAATGTATTCTAGTAAAGTTAGTCTGTAAACTAAGGTCTGTTTTGTTAGTTTATAGCAGTAGTTTGGTATTTTATAAACCTACAGCAGGCCGTGGCCATCTTAAGTGTGGGCATCTGAAGCCAGACTGTATTTCTTCCTGGATCTCATCCTTGCAGATCTCGCACATGCTCAGTGCAGCACAAGCGGTGTAATAGGTTTCAGGTCAGGTTTCCATAGCAACGGCAGTGTCAGAGGAAGTTGCTGCCCCTTCCCAGAAGGCATTGCAAACAGGAAATGATGCGATGGGCCACGGCCAGGGAGGAGGAAGTGAAAAATGAATACAGCAGATCTACAGTAGGTGCTGAGAAAAAAAAAAATTTAAAATATCCAATTCGTTTACAGTGCACAGTTTAGTGAGGGATGCTGAAGAGTTTTAAAAGTGGGTGGAACTCCACTTTAAAGACAGTGAATTGTGATCGGGGACACTGCAGCACAAACAAACCAAAAATATATCATTTTTGTTACAATCCTGCCTTAAGAATACTTGTACTGAAATCACCCATGTGTTAAAGTAACATTATTGTCTTTTTATAAAATAAAAATATATAGAAGATACAAACAGGAAGTAATGTCATCTACAGACAGGTGGTTCCTAGAGAGAAGAAAGTTTGCAGAAAGAAGAGAAGGATATCCTTGCAATTTGCAGCAGAGGAGTGTTTAAACGTTATCACGCTATGTGAGTTTTCTTGCTCCTGGCATATGAACCATTCGTTTGGCTTATGTTGGAGTGTCTATGGATGTGGAAGCCATGCTGATACCCCTTTCTGCTGTATGCTGATGACATCTGACAAGACACACTGCCCAGACCTGTTGGTCATCAAGCCTTTTTTGACTTGTATGGCGTATGCCATTTCAGGTCATTGGGTTCCGGTAAGCCTCTTCATTTCCTGGTGATGGCCCCGGCACTGATTTAAATCTTTTGTGCACCTACGGTTCTCCCACTGTCCACTTACCTGCCAGATTTGGTTTAACTACCCACCTGCGAACTTGGGAGTTATTTTTCCATCATTGCTTATGCACTACCCCCATAGACTTTTGGTGGTGTTTTTCACAAATGTTTTACAATCTTGAAATGGACTATTATGTTTTAAGGTTTTTCATATATTATTTGAGTTGTTGAGTTTATGGAACCGTCACTGTTTCCTTCATATTAGTCACTGTTATATTTGCTTATAAAGTGTACTATTCATTGCTTCACCTAATAGTTTTGCTGATTAACTACATAGTGTAGTTCACTTTTATAGCCGTACATGGTTTGACAAAATGTATTCACTGTACATATACATTTATGGGTTTTTGATGTACACATTTATTGAGTTTATAGCGCTACACTTTTTTTGTTGTTGTTATTTTTACCCTGAGTCTATAGGTGTGTTAGCTGCTATCTCAGTGTTCTTTTTGTTCTAGCGCAGCGCTGTACTTACCCTTTTATCTGTATAAAATAAAAACACCCTACAAAAGAACACTGCTTATACCTACCTTGCCTACCACCTGTTCCTGGAATCTCCCTATTGCTGCAATTGCAAAGAGATTCAAAATCAATTTTTTTTTTTAAATCAGATTTTATTTTTGTAATTTTTCAACTTAACAAAGAGCCTACATACAAAAAACAATTGTAGATCCCTCGCATGTGGCACAAGTAAGCATAACAGATTTAATTCAATACAACAGGCAGTGGCGGCTGGTGTTTTTTTTTTGGGGGGGGGGGGGGGGCGCTGAAAACAACCACCTCCCGGGAGGCTATAGGGCGGATGGGAACTGGTTAAAGTAATAGCACCTAATGAAACCTTCTTTCTTCCATCTATTTATTTTCCTTTAAGTTACATTTGTAGTCAGAGTCTTCGAGTGAGAAAGTGATACTCCTAAGCACCAAGGCCTGAGGTGTGCCTTGGCTTGACTGGTCAGTATGCCTGAAAAGAGGGCATACCCTGAATGTAAGAAAAAGTTAAAAGTAATACGAGTATGAGTATATATGAAGATTGGGGGAAACGGGTGGGTGGGAACCCAGAGACGCCGACGAGCCCTGGCCTGAAGGAGGAGGAGGCTTAAGTAGCCCTCTCAGCCTCCTCCCACAAATACAGGCTAGCCTCCAGCTAGCCTTTACACTTGTAGTCAGAGTCTTCGAGTGAGAAAGTGATACTCCTAAGCACCAAGGCCTGAGGTGTGCCTTGGCCTGACTGGTCAGTATGCCTGAAAAGACGACAAAAAGACACAAATTTAGGTGAAGAAGGGAAGGTAACAATCCATCAAGAGTAGTAGCGTGCGCCCAGATGGCAACAGTATGTATCCGAAAAGTGTCCCCTATGACCGGAGAAACACCCCCCCCGACTTGGTGATGAGACAGAACCCCCTACAGACCTGTGAAGCTACCCAGAACCCAACTAAACATCCCGTGAACGATTGGACAGGGCCTGAAGTCCGAGACGACCCAGAATGAGAATGAACTGCTTGTGAATGAGGATGCGTGGGGGAAGGGGAGCAATGGCTGCCCCGAGGAGCCCCTGCAAAATGAATGGCCGAGAAGATCGAAACTACAAACGGACACCAGTGAAGTGCTCAGTGAAAACCCCTCCCAAGCCCTGGCCTGGCCATGCTGGTATGGGGAAGTGCGAGGGTGAGTGCCAAAGAACAACTGGTAGGAGTTCAAAATGCTAAATACCTGAAGGATGTGATGGAGTAGGTGGATGAGGCCCATGCACTATCGCAATAAGTATTGACAACATGGAGAAACCATGCCAGACACAGAATACTGGTCCCACCTGATGCGATCGGGTCGTGCTTCAGCCTGTGACCTGACAACCGAGCCTAAAACAGAACCGAGGAAGGAGGGCCAGACTCCACCTCAGGGAAATAAGTCCCATGGCATGAAAACAGTCATACCCAAAGTGACTGAAACCCCCCTACCTGGAACCGGCTGGGGAACAGAAAAGATGACTGGACTGACGTCCCTGAGCAGTCTTCCAGGCCACATCCTAAACAAGATCCGCGCCGAGAGTGGAACCCAGAATCATGACGACGTTTGCCCAAACCTACCACTTTAAGGACCAACAAGGGGATGACGAATGCCAATACAGCCCAACCTGAGAACATGCACAAAAGAAATAACAGACAAGACATGAGAACAACAGCGCCCCTCTGTGCCTACCTAAGTATGAGAACATGAGCAGAAATGTCAAGACCACTGCGCGTGAATGAACCTGATGATGGACCCCCCCCTTGTGTGAGTAAGGGGTGAGCCTGAGTAACCTGCCGCGCAGAGTCAGGTAATTAACTGAAAACTCAGTGCTGGTGTACCCACAGACCGTGGTGGGTAATCGTACAGGTGTGGTGAATGAACGTGCATCGTATGACATATGTTATACGGGCGAGAAGATTGTGGTCAACAATCATTAACAAACGAAACCTCAGCCCGTATGGATCTGTAGACGTGACAGATCCTGACATGTGAGCCCTAGCTACCTGACGCATGTACAACCATGAACAAAACGATGAGACATGACAAACAACGAAGATGAAACAGCTACCAGAGTATGTGCCGTGACTGAACAATGCTCCTCTGAGAAATGCTGAGGCTGAACACTGAAGCAGAAACCTTGGGGCAGAAACACAAGGACAATAACGCTATGACAGAAACGTGATGACAGAAAAACCTGGACAGAAACCCTGGGGCAGAAATGTAATGACAGAAACCCTGGGGCAGAAATGTAATGACAGAAACCCTGGGGCAGAAATGTAATGACAGAAACCCTGGGGCAGAAATGTAATGACAGAAACCCTGGGGCAGAAATGTAATGACAGAAACCCTGGGGCAGAAATGTAATGACAGAAAAACCTGGGGCAGAAAGGTAATGACAGAAAAACCTGGGGCAGAAAGGTAATGACAGAATAACCTGGGGCAGAAATGAAATGACAGAAAAACCTGGGGCAGAAATGTAATGACAGAAACCCTGGGGCAGAAATGTAATGACAGAAACCCTGGGGCAGAAATGTAATGACAGAAACCCTGGGGCAGCAATGCCATGACAGAAACCCTGGGACAGCAATGCCATGACAGAAAAAGCTGGGGTAGAAAACGTTCTGACAGTACGCAGAGGCAGAAACGCGATGTCAGAAATCCTGGGGCAGAAACGATGAGGTAGAAATGCCATGACCGAAACGCAATGACAGAAACGCAAGGACAGAATCCTGGGGCAGAAACGCTATGACGGAAATGCTGAGACAGAAAAAATTGAGCCTGAACGCTGAGCCTGAAATGCTGGGGCAGAACATTGACAGAAAACACCATGACCGAACAAGAAAAAATGCCATGACAGAAATCCTGGGGCAGAGATGCCATGACAGAAATCCTGAGCCAGAAACGCTATACAGAAATCCTGGGGCAGAACCGCTATGACAGAAATACCGAGACTGTAGGCCGAGACAGAAATGCCGGGGTAGAATGCTATGACACAAAAGCTAGGGCAGAACGCTGCGACGTAAATGCTAGGGCAGAACGCAGTGAAGGAAATGCTGAACGCTTATGACAGCAATGCTAGGGCAGAACTTTAAGGGAGAAATGCTGAACGCTACGACAGAAATGCTGGGCAGAACGCTACGACAGAAATGCTGGGCAGAACGCTACGACAGAAATGCTGAACCCCACGACAGAAATGCTGAACCCCACGACAGAAATGCTGAACCCCACGACAGAAATGCTGAAACGCTACGACAGAAATGCTGAAACGCTACGACAGAAATGCTGAACCCTACGACAGAAATGCTGAACCCTACGACAGAATTGCTGAAACGCTACGACAGAAATGCTGAAACGCTACGCCAGAAATGCTGAGACAGGAAATGTTATGACAGAAAAACGCCATGACAGAAAAACAAGTGCTGAGACTAAACGCCTAAACAGAAATGCTATGACAGAAAACCTGTGCCGAAAATGCCACACTATGAACACTTGTGACTGAAGAGGTGGATGCCCGGGAGGCGTGCGGGGATGCCCCCCCACATGAATACCGGGAGGTGAGCGGGGGGTGGGCGCGACCCCCAGCCATGAAAACTGGGAGACGTGCTGGCGTCCCTTCCATGATGCACAGTGTGGTACCAGGGAGGTGAATTGGCGGGCGAGTGGGTGGGTGGAGAATGGACGGACGCGCCCCCCCTCCCTCCGGCATGAGAGCTGGGAGAAGTGGGCGGGCAGCACCGCGGACAGATGGGGCTGTGGGGAAAGTGGGTGGTAGGAGGATGGACGATTGGACAGAAGGCACACCCCCCCGCGGTGTGAGTGCCAGGAGAAGCGGGCTGTCAGGAACAGAGGGATGAAAGGAAGAAGCGGGCGGTGGCCCCCCCGACTATGCCAGATTGTTGCCCCACCCCTCCATGGGAGGCGGGAGAAGCCAGCGGGCAAGCAGCACACTGACCAGATGGAGCCTTGGATGATGGCTGGATGCACCCCGGAAAAGCGGGCGGCCCCCACAGGTCTGGCAGGCACCTGGATGACATGATGGATAGATGCCTCCGCCCCCCCCCTGAGCGTCGGGTGAAGCGGGCGGGCAGCACCCGACCAGCTGCAGCCGAAGGAGGACGGAGGGTGAAGGATGGATGGATGACCCCCCTCCCTTCCCCCGGTAAAATCACCAGGAAAATTGGACGGCCGCACCTGATTGTTGCAGCCAAAGGAGGAAGCAGGGTGGAGAATGGATGGACGGCCCCCCCTCTCTTCCCCCGGCATGATCACCAGGAGAAGCTGGCGGGCCGCGCCTGATTACTGCAGCCGAGGGGAAGAAGGGTGGGAGGAGAGTGGATGGATGGCTGGATGGCCCCCCTCCCTCCCCCCAACATAATCGCCGGGAGAAGCGGGCGGGTGGGCCCCGTGGCGCTGTATGCAGCGAGGAGCAGGCAGCCAGCTGGACATCCCCCCCCCCGGAAAAGCGGGCGGCTCCCCTCCTGGAGCAAGCAGGTAAGGGGAGAGAGTAGCTAGCCAGCGAATGGCTCCCTTGTGGAGCTGTTGGAGTCGGCAGCCGATCACCCCCCCCCTCCCGCCTGCCCGCTGAACAACCGGAAGAAGCAGGACCCATAGTGTGGGTGCCGAGGGGGGGGCCAGGTGGGTGGACAGGCGAACTCCCCGGTGAAGCACCAAGAGAGGCACCGCCACCATGTGCAGCCAACCCGGAAGTGACCTGTAGGCCCCACCCCCTATTGAACCCAGAGACGCCGACGAGCCCTGGCCTGAAGGAGGAGGAGGCTTAAGTAGCCCTCTCAGCCTCCTCCCACAAATACAGGCTAGCTTCCAGCTAGCCTTTACACATATATGTACAGTAAAGTTAACAGATACCCAACACTTCCAGGAAGTGTCTGATCCAATTATCAGCTGAGGGCACCAAGACCTCCACCACCAGCACTTTGATCTGCTTCATCCTCCTATATCCAAAACTCTGCAAGGTAACCCCCCCACCCTTCTTCCCCCCTTCCCCCCTTCCCCCTGACAACCTATTTCTCCATGTCCATGGTTCAGAAACTGACTACCTCTGCCGAGCACAATGAACTCTCAGACAGTTACCTGTAACCAACCCTATAGCTGCGGAGGGTCTTATAGGATCTATCAGGACTGCATGATATCAGAACTACATTTCTAGCAGCTAGCTGTCTGGGAGCCTGAGATGCTTGGTGGGGTAGTCAGCTCCTAAACCATGGAAGCTTGAGAAATGTAGGGTTTTTATCATCCTGAAGTTGAGATTTTGTCACCACTGCCTGTACATACACATAAAGTTGTGATGTCTGGACATGTCTAAATGGTTTGGAGGGATCACCCAACAAGAAAAAAAACAATATTTAGTCAAAACAGACACACATAAAATGAATACAAATGTAGTGCTTACCCCCAGGCACTGATTCTGGATGACAATAACCCTTCCAGCAATGCCTCACCCTCTGACACACCAAGGCTACAGAAGTAGGATTTATTTGGACTAGAAACTCAGCAAGGCAACAATAATAAAATCCATATCTCCATACGGAGATTTCACTCTAACAATCGATAGAGCTCTGGTGGAAAATGAAGCAGAGTATTACTTGGCCTTAGAAGTATTTATACATTGATGATGCTATTCTATTACAAAAGACACGGATGAGAACTAAGGGGGTGGGGGGGCTGAAAACAACCACCTCCCGGGAGGTCGGCGGTGGCACTACCCCCCTCCCCCATCCACTGTCTGCCGGACAGTCTGGCACTTAACCCATATAGGGGGCAGGTGGTGGGCTGCGGCTCTGGTGTCCTCTGCTCCAGCACGGCGGACTCGATCTAGGTGGCGGACAGCGGTTCCAGTGTCCTCATCTTTACCATGGTGGCTTTTGCCGTGCGTCTCTTCTCTCCTCCTCCTAGGTGCTAGGCGTCCAATAGGATTGCCTGATGCTTTGGCCAATTGGGAAACCCCGACCCGCTTCCTGATTGGTGGGGAGGAGATTTAGTGTGAAAATAGTAAATATTCAGGCCTATTGAAGCCTTTTTTGAAGCCTATTAGAGCCTCTCTGCCTGGCACTGATGAGGCAGCACTGACGGGCACTGATGAGGTGGCACTGATGGGCACTGATGAGGATGCACTGATATGTAGAATTGATGGGCAGTGATAGGCAGCATTGATATGCAGCACTGACGGGCACCGATAGGTGGCACTGATATGCAGCACTGATGGGCACTGATAGGTGGCACTGACAGGTGGCACTGATGGGCACTGACAGGCAGCACTAATGGGCACTGACCAGCGGCACTGATGGGCACTGATAGGGGGCACTGATTGGCACTGTCAGGTGGCACTGATGGGCAGCACTGATGGATGAGGTACTGACAGGTATTACTGTTGGAAACTGATTGGCACTGTGATGGGCTCTTATTGGCACTGTGGTGGGCACTGATTGGCACTGTGGTGGGCACTGACAGACTTTATTGATGGGGCACTGACTAGCAGCTGATAGGCACTGATTGGCAGCTGATGGGCACATCTGATGGGGGCTGTGCTGATAATCAATGTGCTGATTATCAGCACAGACCCCCCTCTGACAGGGAGAGCCGCCGATCGTCTCTCCCTGTCAGCGCGAACCGAGGAATGCTATTTACCGGCACTTCCTGGTTCACGCGATGATCAGCTGTGATTGGTCACAGCTGATCACGTGGTAAGAAGCCTCCGTCAGAGGCTCCTTACTATGATCGGAGATGCGGTGTGTCAGACTGTTATCCTGCTGGACATCATATGACGCCCAGTCAGGATAACAGAACCACCACCCGGCCATCAATCTGCTATAGGCCGGGCAGGAAGTGGTTAAAAAACAAAAAGTGGGGAAACAGATTCTGTGCCATTAGTAACAGATAAACATGTTAAATATTGTGGCGGACAATCAGACACTAACTGACACTTTTTGGGAACCAGTGACACTAATACAGTAAAAAAAATATGCACTGTCACTGTACTAATGACACTGGCACTTGTACTAAGGGAATTCATGGATCCATGCCCCTGCTTTGCAGAGACACAGGATCCATGTCTTCTCTACTGACAGAATGGTGATCTGAATTGTTTACATAGGCAGACTGCCGTTCTGCCCGTGTACAGAGTGACCAGTGGGTGTTGGCGGACATCGGGACCACAGTCTACGTCATTTGGCTCCCACTGTGAATAATCACAGCAGGAGCAAGCCGCTGGCGGTACACACTCGCACCTGCTACCTGGAAGTGCAGGATTTTATTCAGCTTGAACTTGGTGGAACTCGGTTCCACCACCTCTGGCTCAGGCCCTCTGCTCACCACTATTACTTGTAAACATTGAAGGGTTTACAAGGGACAACTTGTCTCTCAATGGCTCCCACAGATCTGATCTCCTGAATGGACAAGAAAGATGCAGAGCAGATCTCAACTCCCCCACTGGATCATCTCCCTACAAATGAGAGAGGAGCCACCTATAGTGTGTGGGGAGGTACAAAAGCCAACGGGGTGCTTCAGTTTAATACAGCAACACAAGTAAGACATGTGGAAAATGGTGGATCTTTTAAGGAGGGAGGGAAAAGATGGGGGCAGTGGAAGGGGGGTTGCATGCAGAGGTCAGAGCTGCAGAGGGGTGAAAGTGAGATGTGGAGATGGGGGATGCAGAAGTAAGCAGCTGCGGAAGAAGGCTGAACTCTGCACTCTGTGTGTAGTGCACCCATGAACTTTGCACTGTGTGTAGTACACCCCTGAACTCTACACACTGTATGCAGCACACTCCTGAACTATGCACTGTGTACATAGCACAACTGCAAACTCTGCACGTAGCACACCCTGGAACTCTGCACTCTGTGTGTAGTACACCTCTGAACTTTGCACTGTGTGTAGTGCACCCCTGGAACTCTGCACTCTGTGTGTAACATCCCCTTCCCCCCAAACTCTGCACTCTGTAATTAATGCACTCCGGGTATTTAATGCTCCTTTAAGACCCTTGCACGGTTAGTAAAATTTGACCACACCCACGATTTTATGCTGTGTGTGAGTTCCTGCACCTATTTTCAGAGAAAAAAAGCACTGATTATGTATACATATATATACTGTAGGTAAGCCTGTACACAGCATACTTTTTTTTTACTGCTATAGGGCAGCCAGCAAGTGGTTAAACAACTATCATTTGAATTGGACTTATTGATACATCGATACATTGGACATTAGTTGTATTTTCTGGTGTTCTTTATGCATTTATTCCTTGCACTTTTAGTAAACTGTCTAGCAATCTTGATTCACATTTTTGGCAGTACGGTCTATTCAATTAAGCTTTTATAACAAACCCCCCCCCCCAAAAAAAAACAGATTTTGCACTCTCTTTTTTTAGTAAATAAATCCCTATGTATATATTACACCTGGCTGATGCCCGTGGAAGCTGGAAATCACTGAAGTAGACACCGCTCTTCGAATAATCTCCACTTGTTCCTGGGTACCACACTGAGCAGCTGCATCCTGCTTACTGAACACAGGAGGTATGTTCCTCGGAATGGCAACATTCAGAAATTGCTTTTCATTTTTTTGATGATGCAAAGTGGTCTCTGATTGGACAAGGTGGAGAGTATGACATCACTGCCCTGCAACTCCACCTCATCCAATGACAAAGCCAAGTCCAGTGCACAGCATTCTCTGAAATCTGCCCATGCCAAGCAACCAACCTCCAGTGGCGACTCAAGGAACAATATATAGGGGGGGGGGGGTACATAAGATACCACAGTCAAAACTGGGGGGGCACTCATAATTCTCACCACTAAATCATACCACTGAAAAAAAAGAAATGAGTGTATATATGTAGCGCTGGTAGATTTCTAATCTACTGCTGATAGGTAAATTTAGTGGGTTACTTGTTAGGTGAAGTTTAGTTTTGCCTCTGTTCCAGCTTGGCTGAGTTGCGTGTAGTTCCACACTGTGCCGGTGGGTGTCGTTGTCACCATGGGCTGGTGTTGGAAAGGCAACGTGTTGAAGCGTATGAGTGCTCTTCTGTCCCGGAGACAACTCGGTGGAGGTGGTCCTCCGAGTTGCATTCTGGGAGAGGGTATTTATGGGACAGACGCCATGTTTAGGGTTTTGTTTTCAGCCACCTGCTGGCCCTCCTGGCCGACGGGTATGCGTTAGGAGTACCACCTCCAGGGCCGGATTAACATAGGGGCTGATGGAGCTGCAGCTCCAGGCCCCTGCCTTAAAATCGGCCCTCACAGCCAGCAGTATAAGCCTGATTTATCATGTCCATAAACTTCTCTGGGACAGGAGAAGCTGTGTGTAAATGTAGGGGTGTCTGGCTGCATCTGTGTTGGCTCACTGTGTTTATTACAGTGTCACAGTGCACAGTTCCCCCCCTACACAAATGGCTCTGCCTTCCCCCTCCCCTCTCTCCTCTCTCCTCTCTCCTCTCTCTGTGTGCAGTGAAGGAGCCGTGTGGGCTGGGAAACAGAGCAACTGCAGCCGGCAGATAGAAGGTGAACTGAACACATATCTGAGTGATAACTTTCTGACCATCCAAGTGTGAGCTCAGTGACTGGACTCTTATCTCCCTTCTCTCCCCTCTTTTACCTTTATCTTCAGCAATGGCTGTTATAACTGCAGTCAATATGAAGACTCGGCTCCTTGTGCTTTTAGGTGGGTTCACACTGCTTTGCTGTGTTTTTGCCCATTGCTGGTGTATCCGCAGTTTTCCTGCATTTTACCCACAGTCCTATTGATTTCTAAACTGCAGATACACAAGCAGTGCGCCCAAACTGCAGCACACCAGTGTGAGCCCAAAGGCTTGTACACACCCCCCTCTATAGAACTTGGTCTGATCAATACTGCTGGCATTCATTTTACACACAACCATACCATCCCAGATCAGGAGGGGTGGGGGCTTCAGGGATTTGTTTGACTATGCTGGCCCTGTCCCTTCTACCCATCCTGGAAGAGTCCTGGAGGGAGTGGCAGGCTGCTGGTGGCAAGTGACACGCTGTATCTGGTGACAGGTTGTCAGTGGCAAGTGGCACACTGTATCTGGTGGTAGGCTGTGGTTGGCAAGTGGCACACTGTATCTGGTGGTAGGCTGTGGTTGGCAAGTGGCACACTGTATCTGGTGGCAGGCTGTGGTTGGCAAGTGACACGCTGTATCTGGTGACAGGCTGTCAGTGGCAAGTGGCACACTGTATCTGGTGGCAGGCTGCTGGTGGCAAGTGGCACACTGTATCTGGTGGTAGGCTGTGGTTGGCAAGTGGCACACTATCTGATGGAAGGCTGCTGGTGGTAAGTGACACACTGTATCTGGTGGTAGGCTGTGGTTGGCAAGTGGCACACTATCTGGTGGCAAGTGGCACACTGTATCTGGTGGTAGGCTGTGGTTGGCAAGTGGCACACTGTATCTGGTGGCAGGCTGCTGGTGGTAAGTGGCATACTGTATCTGGTGGCAGGCTGCTGGTTTCAAGTGGCACACTATCTGGTGGCAAGTGGCACACTGTATCTGGTGGTAGGCTGTGGTTGGCAAGTGGCACACTGTATCTGGTGGCAGGCTGCTGGTGGCAAGTGGCATACTGTATCTGGTGGCAGGCTGCTGGTGGCAAGTGGCACACTATCTGGTGGAAGGCTGCTGGTGGTAAGTGACACACAGTATCTGGTGGTAGGCTATGGTTGGCAAGTGGCACACTGTATCTGGTGGCAGGCTGCTGGTGGCAAGTGGCACACTGTATCTGGGGTCAGGCTGCTGGTGGCAAGTGACACGCTGTATCTGGTGACAGGCTGTCAGTGGCAAGTGGCACACTGTATCTGGTGGCAGGCTGCTGGTGGCAAGTGGCACACTATCTGGTGGCAAGTGGCACACTGTATCTTGTGGCAGGCTGCTGATGGCAAGTGGCACACTGTATCTGGTGGCAGGCTGCTGGTGGCAAGTGGCACACTATCTGGTGGAAGGCTGCTGGTGGTAAGTGACACACTGTATCTGGTGGTAGGCTGTGGTTGGCAAGTGGCACACTGTATCTGGTGGCAGGCTGCTGGTTTCAAGTGGCACACTATCTGGTGGCAAGTGGCACACTGTATCTGGTGGTAGGCTGTGGTTGGCAAGTGGCACACTGTATCTGGTGGCAGGCTGCTGGTGGCAAGTGGCACACTATCTGGTGGAAGGCTGCTGGTGGTAAGTGACACACTGTATCTGGTGGTAGGCTGTGGTTGGCAAATGGCACACTGTATCTGGTGGCAGGCTGCTGGTGGCAAGTGGCACACTATCTGGTGGCAAGTGGCACACTGTATCTGGGGTCAGGCTGCTGGTGGCAAGTGACACGCTGTATCTGGTGACAGGCTGTCAGTGGCAAGTGGCACACTGTATCTGGTGGCAGGCTGCTAGTGGCAAGTGGCACACTGTATCTGGTGGCAGGCTGCTGGTGGCAAGTGGCACACTATCTGGTGGAAGGCTGCTGGTGGTAAGTGACACACTGTATCTGGTGGTAGGCTGTGGTTGGCAAGTGGCACACTGTATCTGGTGGCAGGCTGCTGGTGGCAAGTGGCACACTATCTAGTGGCAAGTGGCACACTGTATCTGGTGGCAGGCTGCTGGTGGCAAGTGGCACACTGTATCTGGTGGCAGGCTGCTGGTGGCAAGTGGCACACTATCTGGTGGAAGGCTGCTGGTGGTAAGTGACACACTGTATCTGGTGGTAGGCTGTGGTTGGCAAGTGGCACACTGTATCTGGTGGCAGGCTGCTGGAGGCAAGTGGCACACTGTATCTGGTGGCAGGCTGTGGTTGGCAAGTGGCACAATGTATCTGGTGGCAGGCTGCTGGTGGCAAGTGGCACACTGTATCTGGTGGCAGGCTGCTGGTGGCAAGTGGCACACTGTATCTGATGGCAGGCTGCTGGTGGAAAGTGGCACACTATCTGGTGGAAGGCTACTGGTGGTAAGTGACACACTGTATCTGGTGGTAGGCTGTGGTTGGTAAGTGGCACAATGTATCTGATGGAAGGCTGCTGGTGGCAAGTGGCACACTGTATCTGGTGGCAGGGAGCTGGTGGCAAGTGGCACACTGTATCTGGTGGCAAGTGGCACAATGTATCTGGTGGCAGGCTGCTGGTGGCAAGTGGCACACTGTATCTGGTGGCAAGTGGCACAATGTATCTGGTGACAGGCTGCTGGTGGCAAGTGACACACTGTATCTGGTGGCAGGCTGCTGGTGGCAAGTGGCACACTGTATCTGATGGCAAGTGGCACAATGTATCTGGTGGCAAGTGGCACACTGTATCTAGTGGCAGGCTGCTGGTGGCAAGTGGCACACTGTATCTGGTGACAGGCTATCGGTAGCAAGTGGCACACTGTATCTGGTGACAGGCTGTGGTTGGCAAGTGGTGCACTGTATCTGGTGAAAGGCTGCTGTTGGCAAGTGGCACACTGTATCTGGTGGCATGCTGCTTGTGGCAAGTGGCCCACTGTATCTGGTGGCAGGCTGCTGGTGGCAATTGGCACATTGTATCTGGTGGCAGGCTGCTGGTGGCAAGTGGCACACTGTATCTGTGGCAGGCTGTGGGTAGCAAGTGCCACACTGTATCTGGTGGCAAGTGGCACACTGTATCTGGTGGCAGGCTGCTGGTGGCAAGCGACATGCTGCATCTAGCGGCAGGCAACTGTGGAAAGTGATACGCTACATCTGGTGGCAGGCTATGGATGGCAAGTGACAAGCTGCATCTGGTGGCAAGTGACAAGCTCAGGTCCCACTGATTCTGCATCATGGTGAGTTGAACTATTTCACTATATATTACAATGTAGTAACTGAAATAATGGAATTTGATCATCCTGACTAAGGATGAGCTCCGGCGTGTTCGCATGCTGCATGTGCCGATCCCGCCAGGAAGTCGGCACGGCGCAGCGCTAATCACAGGCAGTGAGACATTTCCCGAGCTCTGCAGCCACACATCGGGAAATGTCTCACTGCCTGTGATTAGCACTGCGCCGTGCCGACTTCCTGGCGGGATCGGCACGTGCAGCATGCGAACACGCCGGAGCTCATCCTTAATCCTGACACCATATCAAGCATGGTGTCAGGATGATTGATTTTATGTACTAACACCAGCCATTTGCCTGACAAATCACCTCCACCGCCAATCCTGAGACTACATCCCCCACCCTCATCTTTTTTTGGGAAGAGGGGGTTGTCTCTGAATGACAGTTTGGAAATGTGGTCTCCCTATGTTGCTACTGGTGAGAGACCGCATAGCAGGTGGTATTGGTGGTGTTGCTGCTGCTCAGAGGCTGCATGGCTGATATTACTGGTGAGAGTTTATTTAATTTGTTTTAGCGAAAAATTGTTTGCATTTTCATTTTGTTTCCATAAAAAGGCCCACCAAAATCCTCAGCACCAGGCCCATGATGCTCTTAATCTGGCCCTGACCACCTCGTGTGGGTGGGCCCAGAAACCTGTCTGGGGCCTACCACAGCAGCAGAGGAATGGTCCTGGGCCTGGGCAGGGCAAGACTTAGGGTGGTGGGGGCCCCTGGGCTTGAGTCGCTTTCGGGCCCTACCTTCTATACATTACCGTATCTATCGGCATATAACACGCACCGGCGTATAACACGCACCCCAAGTTTAGGAGGGAATTTTAAGGAAAAAACTTTTAGGAGGGAAGTTTAAGGAAAAAACTTACATTTAAATGCCCATCAATTCAGCCTTGCACAGCGTCCATCTGTAGCCTTATCCAGTGTCATTGCAGCCTTGTCAGTGTAGCCTTGTCATTTGCAGCCTTGCCCCAGTGTCATTTGCAGCGTTGTCATTGCAGTCTTGAAGTTTAAAAATGGCGCCGCCGAGATACAGAGTCCTGTGTATCTCGGCGGCTCTTGGGTCCTCTCGGCGGCTCTAGGGTCCTCTCGGAGTCCCGAGCGGAGGCGAGAGTAGCCGAGTGTTTGGGTACAGCATCACACAACTGCGCAATTGTCAGTTAAATCGACGCAGTGCTATATCGCAAAAAAAAATGATTGAAGTGCAATATTTCTATTATTACATTGTTATATAAAATAAAGTAGTTCAACTCACCATAAGCAGTGTCACTTGCCAACGGATGCGGATTGTCACTTGCCACACATTGCGGATTGTCACTTGCCACGTCAATTGTAAGAGGATGCAGGGTGTCACTTGTCAGCGGATGCAGGGTGTCACTTGCCAGCAGATGCAGGGTGTCACTTGCCACGTCACTTGTCAGCGGATGCAGGGTGTCACTTGTCAGCGGATGCAGGGTGTCACTTGTCAGCGGATGCAGGGTGTCACTTGTCAGCGGATGCAGGGTGTCACTTGCCACGTCACTTGTCAGCGAATGCAGGGTGTCACTTGTCAGCGGATACAGGGTGTCACTTACCAGCGGATGCAGGGTGTCAATTGCTACGTCACTTGTCAGCGGATGCAGGATGTCACTTGCCAGCGGATGCAGGGTGTCACTTGCCAGCGGATGCAGGGTGTCACTTGTCAGCGGATGCAGGGTGTCACTTGCCAGCGGATGCAGGGTGTCACTTGTCAGCGGATGCAGGGTGTCACTTGCCACGTCACTCTTCAGCGGATGCAGGGTGTCACTTGCCAGCGGATGCAGGGTGTCGCTTGTCAGCAGATGCAGGGTGTCACTTGTCAGCAGATGCAGGGTGTCACTTGTCAGCAGATGCAGGGTGTCACTTGCCAGCGGATGCAGGGTGTCACTTGCCAGCGGATGCAGGGTGTCACTTGTCAGCGGATGCAGGGTGTCACTTGCCACGTCACTCTTCAGCGGATGCAGGGTGTCACTTGCCAGCGGATGCAGGGTGTCGCTTGTCAGCAGATGCAGGGTGTCACTTGTCAGCAGATGCAGGGTGTCACTTGTCAGCAGATGCAGGGTGTCACTTGTCAGCAGATGCAGGGTGTCACTTGTCAGCGGATGCAGGGTGTCACTTGCCAGCGGAAGCAGGGTGTCACTTGTCAGCGGATGCAGGGTGTCACTTGCCAGCGGAAGCAGGGTGTCACTTGTCAGCGGATGCAGGGTGTCACTTGTCAGCGATGCAGGGGTTCACTTGTCAGCGATGCAGGGTGTCACTTGTCAGCGATGCAGGGTGTCACTTGCCAGGGGATGCAGGGTGTCACTTGCCAGCTGATGTAGGGTGTCACTTGTCATGTCGCCTGCCACCGGGTCGAAGGGGGCCCCATCAGGTAGGATGTACGGGGGCCCCATGATTTCTAACATTCGGGGGGGGGGGGGGGCAGCAAACTCCCGCCTGCCAGCCAGCCCGTTTTGTCGGCACCGCTGCTCATCAGGCTTGTGTAATCTCACTTCCTGGTAGCAGTGGAACGCACGTTAGGGCGGATGTGATGTAATCAGCCGGAAATGATGCAAGACATGGGAGGCCCTATCTTGTGTTCCACCGCTACCAGGAAGTGAAAGTACACAAGCACGATCGGTCCCCGTTAAATAATAAGCAGTGGTGCCGGCGAAACGGGCTGGCTAGCGGGCGGGAGTTTGCCGTGGATCTGGCCCTGCCCGCGGGGCCCCCTATTAGGCGGGGCCCATGGGCTTGAGCCCACTCAAGCCCAATGTTAAGTCCTGGGCTGTCTATCCTGTGTGAAGAAGCTGGACAACTGAGGAGATCTCAGGGGAGGACCCGTCATGGAAGGATCATGCAAAGTGTTGGTCTGGAGAGGAGCCTGGTGATTCAGTTGGAGGACGTATCCTGAAGTAATCTTACTGCATAGTACTGCCGGGTTGGCTTAAAGGTTCAAGTGCTGTGTCTAATATTCACCGTAAACCAATACATCCTGTGGCAGAGGATCATACGGGTTTTGCTCCAAACAAGTCTGTGGCAGAGACTTTTGTTCGTGCTATGTACTGGCTGCTAGGCGAGTGAGAGAAACCTATCAAGGCTGGCAAAGATTGAAACCCACAAGGGGAGTATATTCAGTTACAAGCGTTCAATTCCTAATGATGTACCAAAGAATACTAAGAAAAGGTATTTGAGCTTCCCTGCAATTTTCCTTCTGCCTCTTTCCTGCTACTTCCTTTATTACCTGTTCATTAAAGCATTGAAAAAGATACTCAAGTGTCTGGTGCCTACATTGTCCAGAGGTAAACTCAACTGGACCCTAGACCCGGTGAAATAGAGGTGGCGAAAGTGAAGGCAACAGACTGTTTTAAACCAGCCGCTCCACCGAGAGTTAGTGCTACATATATATATATATATATATATATATATATATATATATATATATATATATATATATATATATAAGATTACAAAATATGAGAGTAATGCAGTATGCAATGATACCTTTACTAACCTAACACTTAAAAGGTACTACACTTAAAAATGGTACTAACCTAGCACTTAAAAGACAATCTTTCAAGGGTTTTCCTTTCTTCCATGGGTATTGCTTCAGACCCCAGAAAGAGAGGAAAACTCTCAAAAGCTTTTCTTATAGTTTAAAGCAATTTCAGCAAACAGCTCATGCGGTAATAGCCCCTAGTATTGGTGCCAGTTTATGCAGTAATAGTCCCTGTTATTGGTGCCAGTTTATGCAGTGATAACCCCTAGTATGGTGCCAGTTTACGCAGTGATAACCCCTAGTATTGGTGCCAGTTTACGCAGTAATAACCCCTAATATTGGTGCCAGTTTATGCAGTAATAACCCCTAATATTGGTGCCAGTTTACGCAGTGATAACCCCTAGTATTGGTGCCAGTTTACGCAGTAATAACCCCTAGTATTGGTGCCAGTTTACGCAGTAATAACCCCTAGTAGTGGTGCCAGTTTACGCAGTAATAACCCCTAGTATTGGTGCCAGTTTACGCAGTTATAACCCTTAGTATTGGTGCCAGTTTATGCAGTAAAAACCCCTAGTATTGGTGCCAGTTTACGCAGTTATAACCCCTAGTATTGGTGCCAGTTTATGCATTAATAAAGCCTAGTATTGGTGCCAGATTACACAGTAAACCCCTAATATTGGTGCCAGTTTACGTTGTAATAACCTCTAGTATTGTTGTCAGTTTATGCAGTAATAACCGCCCAAAACCAGGGCTAACACTGTGACTGGCCACTGATGTGGCTTTGTACAAATTGTTAACCCCTTGGGTAAATGAGGAGGTCACTAGCCAGTAATGCTAAGGGGTTACAGCAGCACCCACTAGCTCAGTTAGCAGCAGGAGTTGGATCAGCTCCTGCTGTTAACTATATCTTGTCCTGTGGCTGGTGGCAGCTGTCCCTATAGTTTAAGGCTGCTGGTTCCTTTCTGATGCTTTTACAGTCAGTCACAGGGACAGGAGGGGAAGGCTGCAGGCCCCTCCTATACATACGGAGCCACTGGGTAACAAGAACTGCAGTGACAGCCCCATACAAGGCTATGGGGCCATTCTGGTTGGGGACTACATGTCCCAGAATCCCTTGCATCTGCACCTTCTACTTGTAAAGTACTTGTGATTGGCTCCTCTCCACCTGCCAATAAGGATACAGGGGAGGGAGCAGATGGGAGGTCTGGCTCTGTGGAGTTAGCAAGGAGAAGGAGGGGGGAGAAATCCTCCACAGGAGCTGACAGGCACGCTCTCACTTGTAAGAGCCGACTCGTGCCTGTGTCAGCTCGGCAGCGGCTGGGGGAAGATGTATAAAATACCCATGAATATAGCAAAAAATATAAAATACAGTGCTCACATAAAGTGCATCATTATTATAAAATTTAATATAAACATGAAAATAAAATAAAATAAAAGTTCCAATATAAAAAAAATGCCTTTGTAGTAGATTTCAAGCAAATGTCTGATGGTGTGCACAAACAGCAAATAGATCACTGTGTGGCTATTTTGCATGATGGTGTTTGAAAAAAAAGTGCAAATCATAGATAAAGTGTTTCCAAACTAATTTTTAAGTGATGCAACTTTTATTTAAGACCTTCTCATAGAGGATGCAAAAAACATATAAAGTGCTCCAAAGGATAAAGTGAATCCACAAAATCGCCTCCAATGCTCACTTCCCAATCACTCACCAGAATTCCATGACCTTCCATCAAAAGAAAGGTCTCAGAGCGCATTCGGTGAATAGTCTCCCGCCAGCAGACAAAATCCCCTTTTCCACCTGTATCACCACCAGCACCTCTCCACCTATTTCTTCACCAGCTACTTTCCTCCAGTAAAGTTAGGATCACGTAAAACCAGACCACAGAAGAGGGCTGATCTCATAAAACCATAAATGTTATAAAAATAAATGCATTGATTTATTGCATTTTTATATTGGAACATTTGTTGTTATTTTTATGTTTTATTTTATGTTAATGATGCACTTTCTGTGATTTGCATTGTATTTTATATCTTTCTTTGAGCGATGCCATTTTAAGGGTGGTGTATTTTAGCACGTCTCCTATTTTTTGATAGCTGCTAAAATAAGGGGTTTGATACCAAAGAATGCATGCTCAGTGTGGCACAGGTTTCTATTCTTAATTCAAGGGTAAGTTCACCTTACAAAAATAAATAAATAAATGCACTTTTTTTTCTTTTTTTTTTTTTACAGTTAAAAAAATATGCAATTATTATTTTTGTTTTTTTAGTAGCCGATAAAGCATTGCACCCACAATCAGTAGATCAAGGGTGCAGTCACAGGCTCTTGAACATTATCAGTGTATCTGTCTGCTCGTACCTCATATGGGCAGGCAGTTACACAGTAACAGAAATGCTCAATGAACTGCTTACTAGCGCCCTGGTAGTTCATTGAGAGCTACAAGCTGTTTGTACTGATAGTTCATCCATTCACAGATCTCTGTGAATGAATGAGACAGCAGTGTGGGCGGAGCTCCGCACAGCCATATTATTTTCAAATTATGACAAGTCAGGCAGAGATTGGTCAGTTTTTTCTGTTGAAGGTAGTAGGTATTGTAATGCAGTATTTTTTGTCTGTCAGCAACTGAATTAAGTTTTGAAATACAGTAAAACCTTGGATTGCGAGTAACTTGGTCTGAGAAAGTTTTACAAGACAAGCAAAATTTGTTTTATAAATTTTTGAAAAACGAGCGATGTCTTAATATACAAGTAGCATCACGTCACAACTGATTATAAAAGAGAAGAGAGGCGCCTCTAAGTGTAGCAATATGGATACATTTAATGAAGGTACAATATTTAGCAACTCACGTGGTTGATGATTAAAACAGACACATCTAAGTATGCAGGCATCCGGGGTAAAGCTGTCTACATAGCCCGTCCTCCGCACCGCCATCAACGTCATCCCTTCCACGCTACACTCCATGAGCGGTTCAAACCTTGCTCTCAGTTCGCTCTACTGCAGGGTAGTCTTCCCGGTCACAATTGCAGACTGACAACGGTGAAAGCCGGCGGTGTGGTGGATTGTCTATGTGGACAGTTTTACCCCAGATACCTGTATACTTAGATGTGTCTGTTTTAATCATCAACCATGTGAGTTGCTAAATGTTGTACCTTCATTAAATGTAACCGTATTGCTGCACTTAGAGGCGCCTCTCTTCTCTTTTATACTCTGTAGCTCCTGCTACAGATTTTGCTTCTAATCTCCTTGTGGAGGCTTCCCCTTTGTGGATGGACATTTTATGGTTAAACAACCTATCACATTGCTATAATCTTTTTACATGGTCTATAGACTGAAGGATTTAGGAATAAATGGTTGTAGAACGAATCATCTGAGTTTCCATTATTTCTTATGGGGAAATTCGCTTTGATGTACAAATGTTTTGGATTATAAGCATGTTTCCAGGAATGAATTATGCTCACAATCCATGGTTTTACTGTATAATCTTTGGCATGTAAAATAAAGCTGTAAATTTTTTCAACTAGTATAATTTCCTCAAGAGTGCCGACTGTGTCCACCCTTTCCGTCCACCTCCTCCATTCATAAAAACTATGCTATAGCTTCAATGAATGAAAAGGGCTCTATGAATGGTGGAAAGGTGGATTTCATTCATGGAACCTCTTGTACAGCTTCTATGAATAAAGGAGGGGGGTGGGAAGGGCAGGCATAGTCAACATTATTGATGGGTGCATATGAGGGGTTCCTTGACTCTATTAACCCCCACAGAACCAGAAGATTATGGCTGCTGTGCTTTTCTTTGTGTTCCTGGTTCAGAAGCTTACTACCTCTGCCAAGCAAGACGCTTACTTGCAACAAGTCCTGATCGCATGTGATTTCCCCACTGCTCCTGTGTTTGTATATAGAAAAAGATTAAAGCACCAGCTTGAAAACATATAGTAAAACATATAGTAAACATATAGTAGGTGAGGTTGAAAAAAGACACAAGTCCATCAAGTCCAACCTATGTGTGTGATTATGTGTCAGTATTTCATTACATATCCCTGTATGTTGCGGTCATTCAGGTGATTATCTAATAGTTTCTTGAAGCTATCAATGCTCCCCGCTGAGACCACCGCCTGTGGAAGGGAATTCCACATCCTTGCCGCTCTTACAGTAAAGAACCCTCTACGTAGTTTAAGGTTAAACCTCTTTTCTTCTAATTGTAATGAGTGGCCACGAGTCTTATTAAACTCTCTTCTGCGAAAAAGTTTTATCCCTATTGTGGGGTCACCAGCACAGTATTTGTAAATTGAAATCATATCCCCTCTCAAGCGTCTCTTCTCCAGAGAGAATAAGTTCAGTGCTCGCAACCTTTCCTCATAACTAAGATCCTCCAGACCCTTTATTAGCTTTGTTGCCCTTCTTTGTGCTCGCTCCATTTCCAGTACGTCCCTCCTGAGGATTGGTGCCCAGAACTGGACAGCATACTCCAGGTGCGGGCGGACCAGAGTCTTGTAGAGCGGGAGAATTATCGTTTTATCTCTGGAGTTGATCCCCCTTTTAATGCATGCCAATATTCTGTTTGCTTTATTAGCAGCAGTTTGGCATTGCATGCCATTGCTGAGCCTATCATCCACTAGGACCCCCAAGTCCTTTTCCATCCTAGATTCCCCCAGAGGTTCTCCCCCCAGTGTATAGATTGCATTCATATTTTTGCCACCCAAATGCATTATTTTACATTTTTCTACATTGAACCTCATTTGCCATGTAGTCGCCCACCCCATTAATTTGTTCAGGTCTTTTTGCAAGATTTCCACATCCTGCTGAGAAGTTATTGCCCTGCTTAGCTTAGTATCGTCTGCAAATACAGAGATTGAACTGTTTATCCCATCCTCCAGGTCGTTTATGAACAAATTAAATAGGATTGGTTCCAGCACAGAACCCTGGGGAACCCCACTACCCACCCCTGACCATTCTGAGTACTCCCCATTTATCACCACCCTCTGAACACGCCCTTGTAGCCAGTTTTCAATCCATGTACTCACCCTATGGTCCATGCCAACGCACCTTATTTTGTACAGTAAACGTTTATGGGGAACTGTGTCAAATGCTTTTGCAAAATTCAGATACACCACGTCTACGGGCCTTCCTTTATCTAGATGGCAACTCACCTCCTCATAGAAGGTTAATAGATTGGTTTGGCAAGAACGATTCTTCATGAATCAATGCCGATTACTGCTAATGATATCATTCTTATTACTAAAATCTTGTATATAGTCCCTTATCATCCCCTCCAAGAGTTTACATACTATTGATGTTAGGCTAACTGGTCTGTAATTCCCAGGGATGTTTTTTGGGCCCTTTTTAAATATTGGTGCTACATTGGCTTTTCTCCAATCAGCTGGTACCATTCCAGTTAATAGACTGTCTGTAAAAATTAGGAACAACGGTCTGGCAATCACCTGACTGAGTTCCCTAAGTACCCTCGGATGCAAGCCATCTGGTCCCGGTGATTTATTAATGTTAAGTTTCTCAAGTCTAATTTTAATTCCGTCCTCTGTTAACCATGTAAGTGCTTCCTGTGTTGTGTCATGAGGATAAACACTGCAGTTTTGGTTACTGAAGCCCCCCGATTCACTTGTGAAGACTGAGGAGAAGAATAAATTCAATACCTTTGCCATCTCCCCATCCTTTGTAACCAGATGTCCTTCCTCATTCTTTATGGGGCCAATATGGTCTGTCCTCCCTTTTTTACTGTTTACATACTTAAAGAATTTCTTGGGATTTTTTTTGCTCTCCTCCGCTATGTGTCTTTCATGTTCTATCTTAGCCATCCTAATTGCACCCTTACATTTCTTATTGCATTCTTTATAAATTCTGAATGCTGTGGATGATCCCTCAACCTTGTATTTTTTGAAGGCCTTCTCCTTTGCTTTTATATGCATTTTTACATTGGAGTTAAGCCATCCAGGATGTTTGTTCGCTCTTTTAAATTTATTACCCAATGGGATACATTGGCTAATGCCCTTATTTAATATGCTCTTAAAGCAAACCCATCTCTCCTCCGTATTCTTTGTTCCTAATATTTTATCCCAATTTATGCCTTTTAGCAAGGTTTGTAGTTTAGGGAAGTTGGCTCTTTTGAAATTCAGTGTCTTTGTGTTCCCTTCATGTCTCCTATTTGTGTGATTTATACTGAAACTAATTGACCTGTGATCGCTGTTACCTAAATTGCCCCGTATTTCCACATCTGTTATCAGGTCTATATTGTTGGTAATCAGTAGATCTAGTAATGTTTTATTTCTAGTTGGTGCGTCTACCATCTGACCCATAAAATTGTCCTGCAAGACATTAAGGAACTGGCGAGCCTTAAATGAATGCGTGGTTCCCTCCGCCCAGTCTATGTCTGGATAATTAAAATCCCCCATTATGATAACACTTCCCATCCTTGCTGCTAATCCAATTTGTGATAGGAGATCCGTCTCCACTTCCTCCCTCAGGTTAGGGGGCCTATAGCATACTCCCAGTATTATTTTCCCCTTAGCTTCATCCCTTTGGAGCTAGTGGGCAGTTTAAAAAATGTTAGAACTCACAATACATATCTGGTGGTCACATGCAAAATAATATACATAGGTGTCCCGGTCACAGATGGTAGCAAACCAGGGCCGCTGGAGGTGCTCACAGGGCTGGGACTGCGCTAGTATAGGGTGGAAGTGATGTCAGTTTGGGGGTGGACCACCTCTACAACTCCTCCAGCCCTGTGAGCACCTTCAGTGGTCCTGATTTGCTACCATCAGTGGACCGGAACACCTCTGTAGGTTATTTTGCATGTGACCAAATATGTATTGTGAGTTCTAATATTTTTTAAACTGCCCACTAGATGGCGCTTTAATTCTTTTCTATACACATACACACACACAGGAGCAGTGGGGGAAATCGCATGCATTCAGACAGGAATCACACCACATTCCTGTTCAAATTGCATGCAATTCTTTGCAGTGCAATTTGCGCCCATTCATTATGTATTGACACAAATCGCACTGGAAAGTATTGGTTTCTAAATCGGCACCATTTGGTATCGGCACCAGTGGTGAACCAACAGGTAGATCCAGACCTCCATACAGAGATTTCACACTTACAATCAATGGAGCTGTGGCAGAAGATAAAGTAGATTATTACTGTAAGCAGAGTTGGACGTTCCCTCTCACACAGTGATACTGAGCCGTACAAAAAACTCCTTCCTCTTTTTATAATTTTATACAAAGTGTGATTTTATTATAACCATAAGTAACCCATGTATTTAATAGAGACACATTTCCATTTTTCAGGTAATTTTATAGTCAAAGAACACCAGTTTTCAGCAGACTGACTGGTGTAAGGCGAAGCTGATCATAAACACTAAATGGTGGTTGGACACTTCAACACAAACAAACCAACATGATATAATTTTTGTTACAATCCTGCTTTAAGAATGCATGCACAGTAGTACCTTGGATTACCAGAATAATCAATGGAAACTAAGATAATTAGTTCCAGTGTCACTGCTGCTGTATGCAGTACCGCATGTGGCCAGAGGTGGGGAGGAGGGGCGCCGGAGACACTCGGAAACACTCAGAGATGCTCGGAGACCACTTGGAGATGCTCGGAGATGCTCTGAGTGTTTTTTACGAGTGTTTGTGAGTGTCTCCGAGCATCTCCTAGTGTCTCAGAGCATCACCGGCGCCCCCGCACTGGCCAAATGCGGTACTGCACACCCCAGAGGCTTGAATCCTGCTTGTCTTGTGAGACAAAGCTCGCAAATCGAGTCAGGATTTTTTTTAAAAAAAGCTTGTATTGCGAAACGCTCGTAAACCGCGTTACTTGCAATCCGAGGTTTCACTGTACTGAAATTTCACGTGTTAAAGCGAACCTACCATATTTCCATAAAACAACACAAACACGTCCTATAAGAGTACATTGTTTATATCTACCTCACCCACCACCTGTTCCTGGAATCTTCACTCTCTTGCAGTGCAAAGTGCCCAAAGAATCTTCTCATCTGACACATTTCTATAGAGAACAAAGGACAGAACCTCAATGCACACTTGAAATTCTACATGAACCCTCTGCACACTGCAATACAACCTTTCTAGCAAACTATGCACATAACAGGGATTTTTTGTTCACATATTGAGTTTACAGTATATCCACTGGATCGTTTGCATTTTGCAGAGCAGAGTAGGGACTGGCCAGAGAGTTTGGAAAATATAAACATATATTACAATGTATGTGAAAAAATCCCTGTTTGTGTGCAAAATTTTCTAGAAAGGGTGTATAGCAGTGTGCAGAGGGTTCAACCAGGACTAGCGCAAGGGACACTTCACATTAAATGTAAGTAATGTCCTTTGTGCGGATTTAAAAACAAAATAAAACAAAATATTTTTGCTAAAATAAAGCTTTAAGTATAAACATCTAAGTACATATTACAAAATTAGTACACGTGTGTATTTATTAGGCAACCTTAGGCATCCTCTTTCACCTACACTTGATTTGTACACATTATCTAATTCCTGGTATAACTAGGGATGCCACCTTTTCTTCGAGCCAAACCCGAACACTTCAGCGGGGCTTGGCATTTTTTTTGTAGCATACATTATAAGATGGTAAAATACCCGGGAAACCTCTGTGTGCCCTAGGGGAGTAGTAATGTGGCACGCGCAGCAGTGAACAGTGGGTGTAGACATAGTACAGGAGATGGTCAGAGACTGCAGACATGATACAGGAGATGGTCAGAGACTGCAGACATGATACAGGAGATGGTCAGAGACTCTTGGCTTTGTCTATAGCTAGGAATGAGTTGAACTTTGAATCAGACCAGAGAAGAGGAAACATTGCAGGGATCTAAGCACCTAACCTGGATGATATTCCTGTCCTGTCACGGTCACCATTACTGCAGGGGGGGTGGCAGCTGTCTTCAACAGTCAACACAGCTGATTGAAGAAAACACTCAACACAGGAACATTTGACTCACTTCATAGTGCTACTGCTTGATGATTGGATCAGGCTGGATGAAGCATCAGGGAATAATAGAGCCCTAAAGTCTCCAAAAAGAGTATCTGCCACCCAGAAATTGCTATCACACTGGGGTTTGTAAGTAATAAGTTTATCCCTAGCCAGGGGTACATCTCCATAAAACAGTGATAATTGGTGGTGAGCGTGCTTAATCCAAGCGAAGGTGATGTGTGTTTTCCTTTGATGGTTCCATCCTGAAAGGCCCCGACCGGGTTAAGGTCGCAAGCTTTTTCAAGCTTGCCGTTTGGTAAGCGTGCATTTTTATCAATACCACAGTGGTGCGGTGAAGGACATATTGATGTATTTGGATTTCTACCTATCTACGCTTCCTATTTTGTCTACTACCTATGATTGATCTTGGATAGGACTTTTTCTACCTATTTATATGAACTTTGGTACCTATTGCAAACTTGGGTCTAGTATTTACTCATTTATTTATTTATTTGATTTGGGTATATCACATATACTTTTTCACTTTCTTTGTCACAGCGCTGCTCCTCTTTTGTATTTATTATGTAATGTGTGTATCCCATTTTTAGCAGCTGCTTTTACGTTTTGTTTTTGATCAGTGAATTGTCACCTTGGTTTTTCAATTTTATTTTCTTGAGTATGCTTTTTATGTATCAATTTTATTATAGCGCGGTAATTTATCTTTAGTCTATGATACAGGAGATGGTCAGAGACTGCAGACATGATACAGGAGATGGTCAGAGACTGCAGACATGATTCAGGAGATGGTAAGAAACTGCAAATATAGTACAGGAGATGGTAAGATACTGCAGACATAGTACAGGAGATGGTCAGAGACTGCAGACATGATACAGGAGATGGTCAGAGACTGCAGACATAGTACAGGAGATGGTCAGAGACTGCAGACATGATACAGGAGATGGTCAGAGACTGCAGACATAGTACAGGAGATGGTCAGAGACTGCAGACATGATACAGGAGATGGTCAGAGACTGCAGACATAGTACAGGAGATGGTCAGAGACTGCAGACATAGTACAAGAGATGGTCAGAGACTGCAGACATAGTACAGGAGATGGTCAGAGACTGCAGACATGATACAGGAGATGGTCAGAGACTCCAGACATGATACAGGAGATGGTCAGAGACTGCAGACATGATACAGGAGATGGTCAGAGAATGCAGACATAATACAGGAGATGATCAGAGACTGCAGACATGGTACAAAAGATGGTCAGAGACTGCAGACATAGTACAGGAGATGGTCAGAGACTGCAGACATAGTACAGGAGATGGTCAGAGACTGCAGACATGATACAGGAGAAGGTCAGTGACTGCAGACATAGTACAGGAGATGGTCAGAGACTGCAGACATGATACAGGAGATAGTCAGAGACTGCAGACATAGTACAGGAGATGGTCAGAGACTGCAGACATAGTACAGGAGATGGTCAGAGACTGCAGACATGATACAGGAGATGGTCAGAGACTCCAGACATGATACAGGAGATGGTCAGAGACTGCAGACATGATACAGGAGATGGTCAGAGAATGCAGACATAATACAGGAGATGATCAGAGACTGCAGACATGGTACAAAAGATGGTCAGAGACTGCAGACATAGTACAGGAGATGGTCAGAGACTGCAGACATAGTACAGGAGATGGTCAGGGACTGCAGACATGATACAGGAGAAGGTCAGTGACTGCAGACATAGTACAGGAGATGGTCAGAGACTGCAGACATGATACAGGAGATGGTCAGAGACTGCAGACATAGTACAGGAGATGGTCAGAGACTGCAGACATGATACAGGAGATGGTCAGAGACTGCAGACATAGTACAGGAGATGGTCAGAGACTGCAGACATAGTACAGGAGATGGTCAGAGACTGCAGACATAGTACAGGAGATGGTCAGAGACTGCAGACATGATACAGGAGATGGTCAGAGACTCCAGACATGATACAGGAGATGGTCAGAGACTGCAGACATGATACAGGAGATGGTCAGAGACTGCAGACATAATACAGGAGATGATCAGAGACTGCAGACATGGTACAAAAGATGGTCAGAGACTGCAGACATAGTACAGGAGATGGTCAGAGACTGCAGACATAGTACAGGAGATGGTCAGAGACTGCAGACATAGTACAGGAGATGGTCAGAGACTGCAGACATGATACAGGAGAAGGTCAGTGACTGCAGACATAATACAGGAGATGATCAGAGACTGCAGACATGGTACAAAAGATGGTCAGAGACTGCAGACATAGTACAGGAGATGGTCAGAGACTGCAGACATAGTACAGGAGATGGTCAGAGACTGCAGACATAGTACAGGAGATGGTCAGAGACTGCAGACATAGTACAGGAGATGGTCAGAGACTGCAGACATGATACAGGGGATGGTCAGAGACTGCAGACATAGTACAGGAGATGGTCAGAGACTGCAGATATGATACAGGAGATGGTCAGAGACTGCAGACATGATACAGGAGATGGTCAGAGACTGCATACATGATAAAGGAGAAGGTCAGAGACTGCAGACATAATACAGGAGATGATCAGAGACTGCAGACATGGTACAAAAGATGGTCAGAGACTGCAGACATAGTACAGGAGATGGTCAGAGACTGCAGACATAGTACAGGAGATGGTCAGAGACTGCAGACATAGTACAGGAGATGGTCAGAGACTGCAGACATAGTACAGGAGATGGTCAGAAACTGCAGACATAGTACAGGAGATGGTCAGAGACTGCAGACATAATACAGGAGATGGTCAGAGACTGCAGACATAGTACAGGAGATGGTCAGAGACTGCAGACATAATACAGGAGATGGTCAGAGACTGCAGACATAGTACAGGAGATGATCAGAGACTGCAGACATAGCACAGGAGATGGTCAGAGACTGCAGACACAGTACAGGAGATTGTCAGAGACTGCAGACATAGTTGGGTTGAAATTGCAACCGGGTCACATATGAATTGCACAGAACGCACAGCGCGTTCCTGTGTTTTCATAGTATGAACCCACCCTGTTACCTGGAATCCACACTTTGCTCCACTAACTTGCTTGGAAGGGGGGCTCTAGTATGGGCACCTGGAGCAATTTTTCACATCTCTTGTGGGGTGCCAAGGGCCACCCGCACTGTGGTAGACATCTCTTTAATATTGGGGGGAGAGGATATGTGCTAAGGGGTCTGGATTTCATATCCAAGCCCCCTTGTAGCACAGGTATTAAAGTGCCCCCTAGAATATATCCCCCCCCATTACTCAAAGTGAACTGTAGGTTAGTTCCCCCCTCACCCTCTTGTTTATGCCCCTCATCCTCTCGAAGACTCACTGTGGATTTCTTGATAGATGATCTCAGTCTGGCAGCGTTGTTGGCAGCATGGTGAGCCTTCTCCCCCCCTCCTCCTCCTCTGTGTACACAGAAAAACAACACAGCAGGAGGAGGAGGGGCGGGTTCATTCCACAGCACTCTCTCTGCACTGTGTATGTGTGCTGCAGCTGGGGACAGCGGGGAGAGATGTCGGGTCTGCCCTGCCATGAAAAGTGGAGCTCACAGGCGTCGTGCGGGAACAAAGATACCCCGCACAACTGCGACATTCCATTACAATAATTCGTGGGGGAAGTTAATTAGAGGTCCGCCTGTGTAGGCAAGGCACGCCGCACGGAGCCACCGGCGGGTCTGAATAATGTGCCCGGGTCTCAGGCGGCCAGAGACCCGGACACATGTTTCAAAACCCGTACTGTCCGGGTGAATCCCGGACAGGTGGCAACCCTAGGTATAACCCACTAGAACACATCAAAACTGGCTGGATGGGACAATTTTTTTTACAAATAAATCTCTTAAAAGTGTGGCGTGCATTTGTATTTAGCCCCCCTGAGTCAATACTTTGTAGAACCACCTTTCACTGCAATTACAGCTGCAAGTCTTTTTGGGAATGTCTCCACCAGCTTTGCACATCTAGAGAGTGACATTTTTACCCATTCTTCTTTGCAAAATAGCTCAAGCTCTGTCAGATTGGATGAAGAGCGTCTGTGAACAGCAATTTTCAAGTCTTGCCACAGATTCTCAATTGGATTTAGGTCTGGACTTTGACTGGGCCATTCTAACACATGAATATGCTTTGATCTAAACCATTCCATTGTAGCTCTGGCTGTATGTTTAGGGTCCTTGTCCTGCTGGAAGGTGAACCTCCGCCCCAGTCTCAAGTCTTTTGCAAACTCTAACAGATTTTCTTCTAAGATTGCCCTGTATTTGGCTCCATCCATCTTCCCATCAACTCTGTCCAGCTTCCTTGTCCCTGCTGAAGAAAAGCTTCCCCATAACATGATGCTGCCACCACCATGTTTCCCGGTAAGGATGGTGTGTTCAGGGTGATGTTCATTGTTGGTTTTCCACCACACATAGCATTTTGCTTTTAGGCCAAAAAGTTTAATTTTGGTCTCATCTGACCAGAGCACCTTCTTCCACATGTTTGCTGTGTCCCCCACATGGCTTCTCGCAAACTGAAATAGGACTTCTTATGGCTGCCACTCTTCCATAAAGGCCAGATTTGTGGAGTACACGACTAATAGTTGTCCTGTGGACAAATTCTCCCACCTGAGCTGTGGATCTCTGCAGCTCCCCCAGAGTTACCATGGGCCTCTTGGCTGCTTCTCTGATTAATGCTCTCCTTGCCCAGCCTGTCAGTTTAGGTGGATGCCCATGTCTTGGTAGGTTCGCAGTTATGCCATACTCTTTCTGTTTCCGATTGATGGATTACACAGTACTCTGTGAGATGTTCAGAGCTTGGTATAATTTTTTTATAACCTAACCCTGCTTTAAACTTCTCCACAGCTTTATCCCTGACCTGTCTGTTGTTTTCATTGGCCTTCATGATGCTGTTTGTTCACTAAGGTTTTCTAACAAACATCTGAGGGCTTCAGAGAACAGCTGTATTTATACTGAGATTAAATTACACACAGATGGACTCTATTTACTAATTAGGTGGCTGAATACAAATGCACACCACACTTTTCAGATATGTATTTGTAAAAAATGTTGAAAAACATTTATCATATTCCTTCCACTTCACAATTATGTGCCACTTTGTGTTGGTATATCACATAAAATCCCAATAAAATCTATCTATCTATCTATCTATCTATCTATCTATCTATCTATCTATCTATCTATCTAGGGACAGCATGGTAATAGACGTGACACCCCATGTATGAAACATGGGGTCTCTGTATGTTTTGAGTGTACCAAAAATATTTTATGTACAATATATGTATGATCTTTCTAATGCTTCCCTTCAATTGCATCATCTGTGTAATTTAAATTAGTTGGCACATCTTTATTTGAAAGTACCTTTGAATACAGCAAGAAGAATAAATATTTGCATCCCCATTTTTTCTTCGACCCACTTATTTATCTTTAAGTTATAAGCATGCAAAGTTAACGGGTACCAAATACTCGTGGGTATGGCAGACACCACCACAACCACCGCCAACACCACCACCACCTTGATCTGTTCCAGCAAAGCCTCCCACTCAGGACTCCCACTCAGGACTGAGCACATCCCAACAGGGACACAGAGCACAGGGACACAGTGGAATGAGAGTGTAAGAACCTCCCAATGTTATTATCAACTTTCAAAGTGATGTAGTCATTAAAGAATAAAGACACAGAAGCATATATTTATGTATTATCTTACATGATATTTGCCCTAGATCCACCGCAAACTCTTTAGTGAACATTTACACTATGTATCAAGCCAAATTAGTGGAAATTCGCCCAAGAATCACTCAAGAAGATTTACCCAAGGTTCACCTAATGAAAATGACATTACCCGACATTCGACAACATTTCTTCTTCAATAGGAAATGGTCTTTACTGTAACATTCACCATATTCAACAAAAGAGTGAATGTTACCTTCCATGCATATTCACTCGACAGTCTCTCAGCCAATTTTTTACTAAAACCAAGGCTCTAATATCACTTGCTACACTTGTAATACAAGCAGATTATGCAATAGCAGTTTGGAAATGTCATGAACATGCTAAATATGAGCTGTACAGTTCAATATACAGTATATATGACATTTGTTGTGAATTACCAGCCTTATAGCATAGTCATGTTGATTTATATGAGGGTCTTATGAATGACTTTTAACCACTTCAAATAATAAATTGCTGATTTTATGAAAATGAAAATCTGTGTGCCTTGAAAGTCCCAATATAAAGGTAAATTGTCAAAACAGTAGGGATGGCGGTACAGTCCCACTGTAAGATGTTATGGATGTTATGGACATGTTATGGATGTTACACATCAACTTTGAATAATAATTTTAAAAATACATTTTAAAAGTCAAAAAATAATGGAAGGTAACACATTTGTATTCACAAACCCTAACACAGTTATTTCCATTACTGTGCCAGACTATACTGATTAAACCCATTGTAAATATTTCATATAGCAATTTAAAAAATATATACATTTTATCAGTAGATTACCTAAAGTTTAAGCAAATTTATGCCTGATCTCTAATGATGTAATTTACATACTTCTTGTTTTACATAAGCTCCAAGGCTATTGCTCCTATGTGTTATATACCGGTAACTGTTTGATCTGAAAGCCAGTAATCTGTGTTTCCCAGTTTCAGAATCATCACGAGTAGTTATCCTGGTTGATTGTTAGAGATCTATTGATGTCTCCCTAAGTTTGGTCTTGTTGCACTTTTCTCTTCTACCACTAGATGGCTGAGTACTTGGTGGTACTAGATAGGGGAAAGGCAACTCAAGGTCAGGTTATGGGTATATGAGGCATCTCAGCCAATGGGCAGGGGTTTTCTTGAATCCCTTGGTCTGCTGGGAGCACCTATATGTGTTCTGTGCCACCTGAACGGCTGTCTGGGTGGACGTGTGTCGTACGCCCCGGGCTGCGAGGCCAGAGATTGGACCTATCCCGAAGGGCATCTGGCTGCCAGGCTGTGTGAAGGCCTATCCAGAAGTAGGAGGGCAGCGCAGGGCTGGGATTGCGGCTTGCAATCCAACCAAAAGTAGCGATTCTGCCGGCGGGAGAACCTTTCGGGGTCGGAGGTAGAAGGGGAGCTGTCGCCACTAAGGAACCAACCACCTTCACCAGGGACCACAGTGAGTAACTGAAGCAAGTACCGGAGCAGTATTCTCACCAAATGGGCACGGTAGAGAATCGTGAAACTTCAGGCGGTGATCAAGTCAGGGACCCAATGAGCGAAGGAGACGCATGCACAGCAGTCTTCTGAGTCAAGCCAAGGACTGAACTGGTCAGCAGGGGTGAAGCTTTAGAAGTATCTGGAGTTCCAAACTAGGGACCCAGCAGGGAAGCATGGGTGACGCTTGAGGGAGATAACACCGCAAAGATTGGAGGAGCTCAAGGGATTCAGAGTCAGTGAATCAGAGGGTCTAGTGAGAGACTGGGAGCTCAGTGTTGAAGAACTACAAGAAACAGTTGTAGTGAAGCTGAAGGAACTGTTACATTTTTGTTAGGAACTGTTAAAGACTGTTGCCATAGGAGACAGCATTCCTGCATGTGCAGATATGGCGCCTTGCTGGGGCCTTTCCCTGTACGGCTGTCCTCCTATTGAAGACTCAGCGTTTGCTAATTGAATCTACAACTACTTAAGGGTGTCCTGGTTCTAACCCTCTTTCCCCCCAAAAATACAAAAAGGACTGTTAAAAGAAATAAAACCTGTTTTACATCTAAGAAGTGTCTGGCACCCAATGACTTTCACCATCATTGCACCCACTATGCCTCACAACCCATTACATATTGAAGGATGTCAGCTATCTTTGGCCTTAGAGGTCCTCATTAGACTGGAAGAGGCTGAAGACTTTGCTACACATGTAAGGAAGACACTCTGCTATGGCATTCTGGCAGAATTCTGATCAAGGGTCCCGATTTCAACCAATCTCATAATTTTGGGTAAAACTTGCTAACAAAGTTTTACCCTATTTGAAATTGTGGAGTGTCAGATTCGCCAATTAGGGTCAATCAAGCAGTGGTGTGAATGTCTCGTTTCTCACTGCGATAAATTAATGCTGGTCATTTACTTCATTCCCACACGAAGGGGTCGGGGCTGTTGCCTGGCACCTTCCAACATTTTACAAACATTTCCCTTGTTCCACCCACTTGTATCTCGTAAAGGAAGCAATAAATTCTGTTTATTTAAAACAAACATCTCAAATAGTAAAATAATATAAGAAATTGAAATGTAAAACATCTACGAAAAGCTCTCATCCCGTTCTTTGTCTCTGAAGTTAGGTTTAAGTGTTCCATACCCTGATACCCACGCACACTTCGTTATTTTTTTAATAATAAAACTAAGTTTATAATTATTACATTTTTTTCATAAAGGACGTCTGGGGCCCCCTCTGGCACGGGGGCCCGGGACAATTGTCCCTTTTGCCCCTTTATAAATATGGCACTGTCTACAGACTCTGGAAAGTGGTAGAAGAGTTGGTGGAAAGTATTTTGGAGTCATTTTATTTGAAACCATACAAATGTGCCATAACTACAAAATTGCAATGTATAAGTAATTGCTAATGAATTTTTAATATTCACATGTTCTAGGAGCAATCCACGAGCTGTTAGAAATGCTTAATCCTGGATCTCTTGTTGATCCAAAGCCTTTGACACTTTATGAGTCAATAGTCTGTTAAACTCAGGAGTTCTGATTTTATTTCTGACTTCACATCTTGTTCAGTAGTAAAAGATTATATTTTTATTAAATTTGTTAATTTGGTGAAAATATAAAACTGCACATAAATATTTCATGTTTAGTGCCTAGTACTTCAAAAGAATAAAGAGCTTTTCACTTTAAAACAAGCTTGTTGGTGTGCTGGGAGTTGTTGCACCATACATGCGGTATATTTTCTCATTGAGGTGTTTTTGACAGCATTTTGGCCACTAGCTGGAGCTGATGTTACAGGAGTTAATCTGTTTGAAACATACAATGAAATTTTGTTCAGCTTGTATGAAACCTTCTGACATTCGTACAATGAATGTTTTATAAATAGTATAAATAGACTCCTTAGTGTCAGTTAAAATGGGAAAAATCTGTAAATGAAAATAGTACTTTTTACCTATATCCTTGTTTAAAATGGAAAAAAAAAATTTCATTTCATTTTCATTTACAATTGATAGAAATTTAAATAACAATACAAGCCTTGGTTGTCCCTCAAAATGTCTTACTTCTGTAACTTAGTTAATAAGAAAGCTATTGTGGAATGAAAATTAAACCATTATAGAAAAAGTGTCAAGCAACAAAAGCATGAATATCACAGTTATATATCAGATTACACTTTTCCCTACATATCCTTCCAAGTGAACAATATAAAAGCAAAAGGAAAAACCTCGCAATCGTGCTATAAACTTACATTTAAATGAATTTCTTTTTTTGTTTACAAACTATTTTTATTTGGTACAAAAGGTGATACAAAAAGCTTTGTCATATGTAAAAAAAAAAAGGCACAATACAGGTAGTTTACATAAGAAAGATCAAAATATATTCTGTAGTTGTTAATAGATTGTAGTATGTTAACACTTTAACATTAACCACTTGCTTACTGGACACCTAAACCCCCCTCCTGCTCAGACCAATTTTCAGCTTTCAGCGCTGTCACACTTTGAATGACAATTGCGTGGTCATACAACACTGTACCCAAATTAAATTTTTATCATTTTTTTTCCCCACAAATAGAGCTTTCTTTTAGGGGTATTTGATTACCTCTGGGTTTTTTATTTTTTGTTAAAAAAATGTAAAAAAAAACGATAAAAAAAAAAAAATACAAAACCGTTTTATATTTTGTTAATAAATTTTGCAAACAGGTCATTTTTCTCCTTTACTGATGTACGCTGATGAGGCTGCACTGATGGGCACTGATAAGCTGCACTGAGGGGCACAGATAAGGCGACGCTAATGTGCACTGGTGGGCACTGGTGGGCACTGATTGGTAGCATTGGTGGGCACTGATGGGTGGCACTGATGGGCGGCACTGAAGGGCATTGATAGGTGGCACTGAAGGGCACTAATAGGTGGCACTTATAGCTGGCACTGATGGGTGGCAGGGATGGGGGCACTGATGGGTGGCAGTGATGGGCACTGATCGGCACTGGCAGGTGACACTGATAGGCAGCACTGCTAGGTGGCACTGATGAGGCACTGATTGGCATCACTGGTGGGCATTGATAGGTGGCATTTGTGGGCACTGATAGGTGGCACAGATTGCTGGCACTTACTACTGTGGGCACTGATTGTGGGCACTGTGGGCACTGATTTGTGGCTCTGGCAGGTGGCACTGGCAGGCGGTACTTGTGGGCACATATGAGGCAGCTTCGCCTCTTCCTCTTCGGGACCGTTGTCCCTTCAAACAGAAGCCGGCGATCAGCTTTTTTTCTTCTTACGCTGTGAGAAGAAAAAAAAAAGATTACTGATCCTCTGTTTACATCGCGTGATGTAAGGGGGGCGTGGCCAGCTTTGAAAGGGGAGGACGTCAATAGATGTCCTCCCGGCAAAGCAGATCTGCGCTGTAGCAGTCATTCAACTATAGCGCGGATCTGAAAAAGTTTAACTCTATGATTATAATTTTCTTTTCTTCGGATATAGATTGCTAGTAATGTCATTCAGGGTTGAAAAAGAGATTGGAAAGGTTAAGCCATGGGTCCCATTTTTTATTATAAAAATGATTGGTGTTCTGTAGTGTGTGGAATATTTTTTCCATAAGATTAATATTGTTAATTCTGGTTTTCAATTGTGTTAGGGGAACTGATGAGGATTTCCAATGGAATGCTATCAACCAGTGTATTGCTACACATATTGTGTGGATCAGTCTCCAATTATGGGTGGTGAGTCCAATGATAGGGGAAAATAGGACAAGGTTGTGGAGAGTGAGGTTTATACTATTCTCTGAAATTTTGAAAGCAAATTTTTCTAATTGCTTCCATATATGTGTGACCTTCTCACAATTTCAAAAAATGTGTGAGAATGAACCTGTGGAATTGCAACCTCTGAAGCAAGTCTGAGAAGTTGTAGGGAAAATGGCATGAATTTTAACCGGAATATAATACCATCTTGTGAATAATTTAATTGCAGTCTCTTTAATCGTGATTGATCTGGTGCATTTGTGTAAATTATTGATGCAATTGTCCCAGTTGTCAATTGAAAACGAGAAATCACATTCTTGCTCCCATTTGTGCGTATAGGGGAGTTCGTTTTGTTATATGTTATTAACTAGAGTATATTTCTGATATCAGTCCAGTTCTTCTTGGTGACTTTAGACATATGTTTTCGAAGAATGATGGTGGATGTGAGTTTATTGTTTGGAAATATGTGTCTGATTTGGAGGAATTTATTAAACTCGGTAATGGGAATCTGATGTCTAGATTTTAGAGAAGAGAATGATGTGAAGTTTTTGTGTTCTATAAAATTAGAGAGGGATGTCAGGCTGTTGTTTATCCACGATGAGAAGTCTCCAGTATCATGCGTATTCTGGGGGAATTTAGGATCTCCAACAAAAGAAGTCTGTGGAGGTGTGTTAGATACCAGTTAGAATTTTTTGTTGTGAAGTTTTCATAATTGGTATGATTGTAAGACTAGTTGGTTAAGAGTGTCTAGGGTATGTATTGAAATCTTATTTCCCCATAATATTCCAGAGATAGAATATGGTAGAATTGCGTCTTTCTCAGACCTAACCCATGAGATCTTGGGGTTGGGAATATGCCATTGTGCAATTTGTGACTGTCTGGCAGCTAAGTAACATAACCAGAAATCTGGGAGGCCCAGATCTCCCTTCGTTTGTGATTTATATAATACAAATCTCGATAGACATGGGTGAGAGTCTAATCATATAAACTTGTTAATCTCTGTTTGGAATTTAGTAATAATTACTTTATTTAGTCTAATTGGGAATGCCCTAAATAGGTATAATAACTTTGGTAGAATTGTCATTTTAATTGCTGTGATTCTGCCTAAGAATATTTTGAAAGATTCCCACATTTTGAGCACCGATCCTAATTTTTGTATTATGGGTAAGTAGTTTTTTGAGGATAGATTATTAATGGTCGGGGTGACCCCGCCCCCCTCTGATACACGGGGACTTGACAGGGACTTCCCTGTGGCATTCCCTGTGATGTCAGAGAGGGCGGGGTCACCAGGGGGCGGGGTCACCAGGTGGTCTCGCCCTCCCTTATTTAAGAACCGTCAGAAGAGGAGAAGCGTCACACAGTGGGAGCCTCCCACCATGCCATCATGGATGCGGAGCGGCCTGAGGAGAAGAAGGGAAGAAGACGCCGCGGAGGAGATGCCGGACGAGAACACTGGAGGAAGAACCAGAAGAACCAGAAGAATAAGAAGAATAAGAAGATAGAGGAAGAAACCGAAGGAAGATAGAAGATAGAAGAAAGAAGATAGAAGAAAGAAGAAGCATTTAAATAAAGGAATTGTCAAAAACTGTCTCTTGTCATTTTTAACATCTTTGACAGTTGTTTTGTGAAATGGTAGGGGTACAAACCCTTACCATTTCACACAGGGGGGAGGGCCGGGATCTGGGGGTCCCCTTGTTAAAGAGGGCTTCCAGATTCTGATAAGCCCCCCTGCCCGCAGACCCCCACAACCACTGGGCAAGGGTTGTGGGGATGAGGCCCTTGTCCCCATCAACATGGGGACAAGGTGTTTTGGGGTGCTACCCAAAAGCCCCCTCCCAATGTTGAGGGCATGTGGCCTGGTATGGTTCAGGAAGGGGGGGTGCTCTCTCATCCCGCCCTCTTTTCCTGCGGCCTACCAGGTTGCGTGCTTGGATAAGGGTCTGGTATGGATTTTTGGGGGGATCCCACGCTAATTTTTTCCAAAATTTTGGCGCGGGGTTCCCCTTAAAATGCATACCAGACCTGAAGGGTCTGGTATAGATTTTGAGGGGAGCCCACGCCATTTTTTAAAATTTTGGCCGGGGTTCCCTTTAATATCCATACCAGACCTGAAGGGCCTGGTATGGAATTTAGGGGGACTCCCATGTCATTTTTTTTTTTAAATTTTGGTTCGGGGTTCCCCTGTGGGGAATTCCCATGCCGTTTCTATCAATGAACTTTTATGTGTATTGTCGGACCGGCAATTCATTAATAGCCGCGAGTAGTTTTAAAAGACTTTTTTTTTCTTTTGAAATGTCATTTTGCTGTCAGACTGTTCTAAACATGGGAAACATGCGCCCCTTTACAGGCATACTATAGACACCCCCCAGGTACGAAATTTAAAGGAATATTACACTTTTATTGTTTCACTTTAAGCATTATTAAAATCACTGCTCCCGAAAAAACGTCCGTTTTTAAAACTTTTTTTTGCATTGATGCATGTCCCCTGGGGCAGGACCCATGTCCTCACACACTTTTTATGACAATGACTTGCATATAAGCCTTTAAAATTAGCACTTTTGATTATTCATGTTCGTGTCCCATAGACTTTCACGGTGTTCGCGTGTTGGAACAAATTTTTTGCCTGTTCGCAAGTTCTGGTGCGAACCGAACAGGGGGGTGTTCGGCTCATCCCTAGTTGTAATGTATAAAAAGTTTGTGTGAAGAAAGCGGTTTGTGTCTCATTTGATGCATATACAGTGGCAATCGTTAATTATCTACCTGATAAAGTGCCCTTGATAATGAAAAACCTACTATCTTGGTCCTTGTAAACCTGTGTAGCCTCTAATGGGAAAGATTGATGGATAAAGACAGTCACTCTTTTGGTTTTGGAGGAGGTTGAGGTATAAATGGATTGATTAAAGGCTTTGTGAAAAAATGTAAGGTGACTGTCATGAAATGTGTTTCTTGTAACATTACTATTTTAGCATTTCATTTTTTTATATTGTAAGAAGGCTTTTTCCTTTTGTACGGTGCATTACATCCTTGGACATTATGTGATATAACAGTGATGGTCATGGTTTTAGTACCAATTTTGGGGATTCATCAGGAAGTGATGATGTGTGATCATTTAAATGGTGAATGGTGTATAGCTGTCCAACTCTTCTAAATATAGATAAGGTCAACCAGATGTACAAGGATTTAATACAACTTATATTCTTTTCTATCATGTGCAACTCGAGGCATAGCAAAAAGGTTGTACCATAATTCTTTTTGTCTATAAAATCTGAAATTATTTTAACATTAAGTGTAACATATATCTGTAATGAAACACTGTATGGGGTTGGAAAAAAAAAGATTTTCCAACCGACCGTGAAACTTAATGAGACCGAATGGTCTTAAACTCAGTCTTATGCCCTGTACACACAGTCGGACATTGATCGGACATTCCGACAACAAAATCCATGGATGTTGGCTCAAACTTGTCTTGCATACACACGGTCACACAAAGTTGTCGGAAAATCTGATCGTTGTAAACGCTGTGACGTAAAACACGTACGTCGGGACTATAAACGGGGCAGTAGACAATAGCTTTCGTCTCTTAATTTATTCTGAGCATGCGTGGCACTTTGTCCGTCGGATTTGTGTACACACGATCGGAATTTCTGACAACGGCTTTTGTTGTCGGAAAATTTTATAGCAAGCTCTCAAACTTTGTGTGTCGGAAATTCCGATGGAAAATGTGTGATGGAGCCTACACACGGTTGGAATTTCCGACAACAAGGTCCTATCACACATTTTCCGTCAGAAAATCCGACTGTGTATACAGGGCATAAGAGTGTTAGAATCAAAATTTATGAATTTAACAAAAAATAACCCAAAAAAAATCTGAAGTAATATGTGAATAAACATTTAAATGGAACAGAAAAAATCTCACTAGTGAGAAAATATGTAATGACTGAGTGGGGGTAAATCATGTCGGCATAGGGCGCGTAGCCACATGTATTATCATTAGTATGAATAACTGTGCAACTTTTAACAAACACATTCAAATTTAAAGACGCTGTAAATGAGTCTGTTCTTGAAACCGTGAAAAAATAAAATAGTAAATCAAGAGGTGGGCCTAGACATCTAGCGGAGCAAAACTATACCACTCGAATTCAAAGCAATTTTAGTTGATTTATGTAAATTTTTTATCTGCATCAATATGTATATTATGTGTTGAGGCAGGAGATTAAGGTGAATGATTGTGATAGATTCTATTATGCTTTATGGGTATATTACTCCACTGATGTCTAAGCTATATTTATAGGCAACATACAGTATATGAGTGAGATAACCAAAAAACCTTACTTTTTTTTTTGTTTGGTGGTTAACACTAGGTATGTCTCTGGAAAAAACAAAACAAAAAGAAGATATGTTCACTGTTGCGAATGGTACTGCTATATAGGTGTATGACATGTGATAAACAACCAAGAAGAGTAGCTGAAAGTAAACATATCTTTAGTCTTTGCAATGGAGTCCACATTGCCATTATAGGGCAAAAGATGGCAGTGTTTTATTATAATAGATTATAAAAAATACCGTTCTGAATCTATTACAGTAATGTGGAAAAATTATGTGTTAAGGCTTGTTGTACCACTTTGTGTCTTCATCATTTGGTTGAGTTTAGCCATTCATACTGTAATAAATTACTTTACACCGAATTGGTACATAGGGCTAATATCGCAGTTGGTATATATTCTGGTTTTTTTAAACAGGCTTATAACCATGAGGTCTCTCAAGTGAGTCAGGGTGAGTGGATATAAAAATTCTTGAAGAAAAAGAAAGAAAAAAAAAAAGTAAAAAATAATAATAATATTTAAAAAAAAAAAAAAAAATTATATATATATATATATATATATATATATATATATATATATATATGACAAAGCAAAAAGGTGTAAAAAAGGGAAAGAGTGATGGTCTTCTGGTTATCCTTCATAAAAAATATGTAATTCTGCTTAGTTCCATTGATCGTGTTCATTCCTGGTTCTGCGTCTGTCACCTTGTGAAGCAGGGGTGTTCTAAATGGGAGCTGGACGCAGTGTAAAAAGAGTGCATGGGAGGTTGCTGGGATCAAGAAGGCCTAATTCAGTCAGAATGTCCTGACCTCCAGGGATAGTGGTGGTGATGTAGGTAGTGCCATTATGAGGGATAATAATTTTGAATGGAAAACCTCATCTGTACCGGATTCTTGCAGTGGAGAGCACAGAAGTGATTTCTTTCATTTTCCTGTGTCTGTCTAGTGTTGCTTGCGAGATGTCTGGATAGATCTGCAACTGAACTCCAAAGTAATGTTTCTGATGCCATTTTTAAATGAATTTCAAGATGCATACACATATGAAATAGTATCCCTCCCACTAAATGTGCAAATATATAAAAAAAAAGTGCTGCACTGAAACAAAATATACATAGAAAGTTAGGAGGCGTGGCATGGCGCGCAGCGTGGATGGATGCTGTGTGAAGGAGCTCCAGCATTCAGTGAGGCCCAGAAAGCTCGTTTGACCGCAGACAAAGCTACTATGTCCTCCCTGATAAAGAAGGGAACACACAACAGTTTCCTGCGCTCACTGGGGACCCCATGGAACAAAACATCACAGGCAAGCCTCCATAAATTCCATTATAGCGGCGAGGGGAGCAGCTCCAAGATGGCACCGACCCACAGAACGACGGGCGCTGAGGAGATGGAGGACGATGAGATCTCCCTCCCTGCTTCTGAGGACTCCAGAGGTAATCCTTCTAACGATCTCCCCCTGACTTATGCCATTATGACTGAGATTGCTATTGATATAAAAAACTCATTCTCTGCTGCTATCACTGACATAAAGACTGAGCTAATAAGAATGTCAGAGCAGATGGCGATTACTGAGAGAGCAGGGAAGAGGAAAGACAGGGCCCTTCTCAGACTAGATGACATAACCACCTCTCACTCACAACACCTTATCACCATGAACAGACAGACGGAGGATCTGGATAACAGAGGAAGGAGACACAATATTAGAGTGAGAGGTGTCCCAGAGTCTGTAACCCCTGAACAGATCAAACCAACACTCTCCTCTATTTTTAACAGCCTCTTGGAGAGACCTGAAGACTCCCTGTCGACTACGATAGAGCACACAGAGCCCTTAGACTCAAAGCGCCAGACAATAACCCACCAAGAGACATTATCTGCTGTCTCCCTAATTTTTGCTTAAAAAAGGAGATCCTACAAAAAGCAAGAATAAACAAGCAAGCCTCATTTAATGGCATAGAAGTGCGGTTATTGCAGGACTTATGACCAATTACACTGAAAAACAGGAGAGCTTTAAGACCACTGCTGGATATCCTGAAGGAGAAAAAAAAATTAATTACAGATGGAAATTTCCCTTTGCCTTACAAGCTCAATATATTGGCAGACAGCACATGCTAAGAGTCCCGGACGACCTTCAGAAATTCTGTGAGGACGTACAGATAGCCCCGGTAGAATTACCAGAATGGTATGAAGAATTCCGCATACCTCCAACGATCAATAACACTCCTTTCCTACAAGGCATCTCCCCGATGAAATCTCCTTACCAGACGGGAAAAAAATCGCAGAAATGCAAACAGAAATATTCACAACTCTCCTGCCACCAAAAGTCCCGGAGTGCGAGGTCCCAGATGAAACCTAAGATGCCTAATTCACCAATAACATAACCTGGGCGATGCTACAAGCTTTTACATACAGGTTATAAGAAATGCTATTATCAACAATATGCAATCACCATTTTACCCACTTGCAACTAAAATGGTTAAACTGCATAAAAGTTTAAAAGTTTTAAGGTTAACAATTCCTTTCTCTGGCCACTAGATGGCATCAACGCCTTAAACATTGCTTGAGAAAGACTGTAATAAAGTTACTAATGCAATTTGTTTCTCCCTCCACCAGAGGGCCACATGATACTTGGAACAGTTGTGCAGGAATTCTCCTCGCTTGAATCAATTTGTTCTTCATCTAAACTTTTTCTTCTTATTGAGACCTTCAGGTAATACTACAGGATCTGTTTAACTCACCAACAAAAGACGGAACACTGGAGAACTTCTATCATAAGTGAACCTTACAACTCTTTGGACACTATAGGATGCCCACAAAGTTAACTGTGAGTAAATTCAAAGACACACAATAATAATAGTATAATAATAGTAATAGACATAAGAACAGGATTCGCAACATTCAGCAAGAGAAGAAACCACTCTCTATCCAATAGAAGGTTTTTTGCATTTTTTTATCTTCCACAGCATCCTTCTTTGCTCTACAAACTGCTTCAACACTGAGTTGTAATGACTGTTGTATGTTCCAGATACCTATGCACAAAACCAGTTATATGTAAGGTTATTTAACATATACAATAGATGTTAGTTGCACAGGAATGTTTGCAGAACTAATAAAGTTCACTAAAGGTTATCTAGTTCACCATTAGATTAAACTTAACTATAGTGATCCTTGTCCAGAGATATGTATCCAGTGGAACCTATGAGTGGTGGGGCCCACTGGTGAAGTACTCAAAGACAATAGTTATACTTATTTACATAACATATTAAGAATTGTTACCTTTTTTTTTCTAAAATTAATGATAAGACTTATGCTCCTATTATGACCTCACTATATACTGTATTCATGTAGGATGGCAACAGATGACTGACAACAAACCATAAAAACACCTGATCTAACTGATACCTAACCCCACCGTATTTACATTACATAGTCTCTTTGACTCACAAATTGTACCGCAGGTACAACCACACCCCTCCTAACCCTCCTCATTCTTACCCCCTCTTGTCTCCCATAATCTCTCTTCCTCCCCCTTCCCCTCCCCTCCCCTCCCCCTTCCCCTCCCCTCCCCTCCCCTCCCCCTTCCCCTCCCCTCCCCCTTCCCCTCCCCTCCCCATCCTCTTAATCCCTAACCCTCAGGATACAAATACAAGATGACTTACACCAACTTAGGGAAAACCCCTACTCTTATCTCGCACAACATAAATGACCTCAACATCCCAGAAAAAAAGATCTAAACTTCCCAATGGGAAAAAGCATATATCATGGCGCATAAATGTTCGTTGAGCACAAGATACCAAGAAATATCATACAACATATCTAACACAGTGGTACATGACTCCATTAAAAGCGAAAAGGTGGCTTCACACAACATCAGATACATGCTGGAGATGTGGTGTAGACACAGGGTCCTTTATGCATATCTGGTGGAGTTGTCCCCCAATCCTTGACTATTGGAAAAACATCTCAAAATGGATTAAACATATCACTGATACTAAGATCAAATTGAACGCTGCGGCACGTCTAATCCATATTAACTCTTTTACAATCAGTAAATACAAGAAATCCCTTACTAGACATTTACTAACTGCGGCAAAAACTCTTATCCCTTTACATTGGAAAACCACTCACCCCCCCCCTCAGTCAAGGATTGGTTGGACAGAGTTCAATACTTATATAAGATGGAAGAGATTCTAGCTATGAAAAAAGAAAACAGTGAGAACTTTATCAAAATATGGCAACCATGGTTGTTATTTTCCTACTCATCTGAATATCAAACACTCCTTTAAATGCAACAACGGTTACAAGACTCATGAATTGTAACACCCATAATGTTCACACATCTGACATAAGTACCTTTGTATAATTACAATATCTTCCTTCATCCTGATTCCTCACCTCCCGCCCCCCCCCCCCCCCCCTACTTCTCTTCCCCCCTCCAACTATGTTTCTCTTTATACATGTTAAATCTAACATTCCATACAGTATATTGTAATATCTAATATTTAAATAAGCAAACTGTTAAATTGTAAACTGATGTTTATTTCAAATTGTGCTTATTGACCATATAATGTCAATGTAAACCACATTTTCTTCAATAAAATTTTTGATTGTTAAAAAAAAAAAAAAACAAAGTTAAATACAGTGTACATAGAATACGTTCTATGTGCAGTATCTCACAAAAGTGAGTACACCCCTCACATTTTTGTAAATATTTTATTATATCTTTTCATATAACAACACTGAAGAAATGACACTTTGCTACAATATAAAGTAGTGAGTGTACAGTTTGTATAACAGTGTAAATTTGTTGTCCTCTCAAAATAACTCAACACACAGCCATTAATGTCTAAACCGCTGGCAACAAAAGTGAGAACACCCCTAAGTGGAAAATGTCCAAATTGGGCCCAATTTGCCATTTTCCCTCCCCTGTGTCATGTGACCCATTAGTGTTACAAGGTCTCAGGTGTGAATGGGGAGCAGGTGTGTTAAATTTGGTGTTATCGCTCTCACTCTTTCAAACTGGTCACTGGAAGTTCAACATACGAATAAGTGAAGTATGTGGCGCTAACTAAAGTGCAGAAATTAATCAATATGTATATAAATACTAAATAGAACCGCTCACACACCTGACAAGTAAGCATGTAAAACAGAATAGGCAAGTGCAAGTGAAAATAAAAATAACAAATCTTCTCTACTCTTCTCTAGATCACTGGTAAAGTGCACCAATGCCACAGATTCCAAACAGCAATCTAAAATAACATCCAGTGTGCATATAAGGTGCATCAAGTGAAAAAATATATGACAATCCTAGTCTAATGATATAATGAGATACATTAAACAAAAAAAAGAAATGTGAAAAATAAAAATTTCTGAATAAATCCACTGTTCTCCTGGAGTGCAAAAGGTGAAATTCAAAAAACAAAGTCCAACAAGTGATAAACACAAATTTAACACACCTGCTCCCCATTCACACCTGAGACCTTGTAACACTAACGAGTCACATGACACAGGGGAGGGAAAATGGCAAATTGGGCCCAATATATATATATATATATATATATATATATATATATATATATATACATACATACAGTTGTGCTCGTAAGTTTACATACCCTGGCAGAATTTATGATTTCTTGGCCATTTTTCAGAGAATTTGAATAACACACAAACTTTTCGTTCACTCATGGTTGGTGTTTGGCTGAAGCCATTTATTATCAATCATCTGTGTTTACTCTTTTTAAATCATAATCACAACAAAAAACTACCCAAATGACCCTGATTAAAAGTTTACATACCCCAGTACCTAATACCATGTATTGCCCCCTTTAACATCAATGACAGCTTGAAGTCTTTTGTGGTGTTTGTGGATGAGGCTCTTAATCTTCTTAGATGGTAAAGCTGCCCATTCCTCTTGGCAAAAAGCCTCCATTTCCTGTAAATTATTGGGCTGTCTTGCATGAACTGCATATTTGAGATCTCCCCAGAGTAGCTCAATGATATTTAGGTCAGGAGACTGAGATGGCCACTCCAGAACCTTCACTTTATTCTGCTGTAGCCAATGACAGGTCGACTTGGACTTGTGTTTTGGATCATTTTCCTGTTGGAATGTCCAAGTACGTCCCATGCGCAGCTTCCTGTCTGATGAATGCAAATGTTTCTCCAGTATTTTTTGATAACATACTGCATTCATCTTGCCATCAATTTTGACCAAATTTCCTGTGCCTTTGTAGCTCACACATCCCCAAAACATCAGAGATCCACCTCCATGTTTCACAGTAGGAATAGCGTACCTTTCATCATAGGCCTTGCTGACTCCTCTCCAAATGAAGCGTTTATGGTTGTGGCCAAAAAGCTAAATTTGGTCTCATCACTCCAAATGACTTTGTGCCAGAAGGTTTGAGGCTTGTCTCTGTGCTGTTTGGCGTATTGTAAGCAGGATACTTTGTGGTATTTGCGTAGTAATGGTTTTTGTCTGGTTACTCGACCATGCAGCCCATCATTCTTCAAGTGCCTCCTTATTGTGCATCTTGAAACAGCCACACCACATGTTTTCACAGAGTCCTGTATTTCACCTGAAGTTATTTGTGGGTTTCTCTTTGCATCCCAAACAATTTTCCTGGCAGTTGTGGCTGAAATTGTAGTTGGTCTACCTGACTGTGGTTTGGTTTCAACAGAACCCCTCATTTTCCACTTCATGATTAGAGCTTGAACACTGCTGATTGGCATTCTCAAATCCTTGGATATCTTCGTATATCCCTTTCCTGTTTTATACAGTTCACCGATCCTTTGACAGTTCTTTTGCTTTCCCCATGACTCAGAATCCAGAAACGTCAGTGCAGCACTGGATGAAAGATGCAAGGGTCTGTCAGGAGTCCAGAAACTCATTGACCTTTTATACACACACACTAATTACAAGCAAACATATCACAGGTGAGGATGGTTACCTTTAATAGCCTTTCAAACTCCTTTGTGTCAACTTGTGTGCATGTTATCAGGACAAAATCACCAGGTTATGTAAACTTTTGATCAGGGTTATTTGGCTAGTTTCTGTTGTCATTGTGATTTAAAAAGAATTAACACAGATGATTGATAATAAATGGCTTCAGCCAAACACTAACCATGAGTGAAAGAAAAGTTTTTGTGTTATTCATATTCTCTGAAAAATGGCCAAGAAATCATAAATTCTGCCAGGGTATGTAAACTTATGAGCACAACTGTATATATACAGTATTTTACAAAAGTGAGTACACCCCTCACATTTTTGTAAATATTTTATTATATCTTTTCATGTGACAACACTGGAGAAATGACACTTTGCTACAATGTAAAGTAGTGAGTGTACAGCTTGTATAACAGTGTAAATTTGCTGTCTCCTCAAAATAACTCAACACACAGCCATTAATGTCTAAAACGCTGGCAACAAAAGTGAGTACACCCCTAAGTGAAAATGACCAAATTGGGCTCAAGGTGTCAATATTTTGTGTGGCCACCATTATTTTCCAGCACTGCCATAACCCTCTTGGGCATGGAGTTCACCAGAGCTTCACAGGTTGCCACTGGAGTCCTCTTCCACTCCTCCATGACGACATCACGGAGCTGGTGGATTTTAGAGACCTTGCACTTTTCCACCTTCCGTTTGAGGATGCCCCACAGATGCTCAATAGAGTTTAGGTCTGGAGACATGCTTGGCCAGTCCATCACCTTTACCCTCAGCTTCTTTAGCAAGGCAGTGGTCGTCTTGTAGGTGTGTTTGGTGTCGTTATCATGGTGGAATACTGCCCTGCGGCCCAGTCTTCAAAGGGAGGGGATAACGCTCTGCTTCAGTATGTCACAGTACATGTTGGCTTTCATGGTTCCCTCAATGAACTGTAGCTCCCCAGTGCCAGAAGCACAGGAACCAGGACATGGTTCCAGTAATCTATGTCCTTAGTCTGCTTGCCTTCCGCAAACTGTTTGCAGGCTTTCTTGTGCATCATCTTTAGAAGAGACTTTCTATCTGGGCCTACAGCCATGCAGACCAATTGCAGTGTGAATCGTATGGTCTGAGCACTGACAGGTTGACCCCCCACCCTTCAACCTCTGCAGCAATGCTGGCAGCACTCATATGTCTATTTCCCAAAGTCAACCTCTGGATATGACACTGAGCACGTGTAATCAACTTCTTTGGTCGACCATGGCGAGGCCTGTTCTGAGTGGAACCTGTCCTGTTAAACCACTGTATGGTCTTGGTCATCATACGGCAGCTCATTTTCAGGGTCTTGGCAATCTTCTTATAGCCTAGGCCATCTTTATGTAGAGCAACAATTCTTTTTTTCAGATCCTCAGAAAGTTCTTTGCCATGAGGTGCTATGTAGAACTTTCAGTGACCAGTATGAGAGAGTGAGAGTGATAACACCAAATTTAACACACATGCTCCCCATTCACACCTGAGACAAGCCAGCAGTTGAATTAAGCCTGACTATCAGTTACATAAAGCCACAGGTTTTTATTGTGCACCATTATAACCTTCTTCTATTATGTCCTAAGAACCAATAACCTCGTTGGTTAATAAGAAGGACGTTGGGCACCTGCACAGCACCCTTGTTTGCCCCTGTCCATCAGCACTGGGGTCACATTAGCAGAGTGAGGGAGAGAAACTGAGGGAGAAGAGAAACATTGGAATACTAGTTAGTACCAGTATGCAAAGGTGTTTGCTTTGGAAGATTAAATCACTGCTAATGTTGGGTGTCCTACACATATGGGTGTTGCTGCATAATGTAAAACCTTTAATCAAAGTGTAACTCCACTTTTGTTGAGAAAAAAAAACATTCCCCTCTGGGTGATCGATGTACATTGCAAGGATTATAACAAACTTTGATGCAGATTCCTACCTTTTGTTATTCTGAAGAAATCCCTGTGTGTTTCTCTGTGTCCCTGTTCTAAGTGGGTCTAATGGGAGTGGTTTCATGATTATCTGTCAGGTGTGCAGCTGCAGGGCATTAATGAGGAAATCTGCTGGGTCTGCATTCCTTTAGACGTGCTCCTATTGAAAGTATCTGTCCAAAAATGACATTTTTGTTTCAGGGGATGCCTGAAATCCAACTTGTGTCTTAGGCAGACTTCTGGGAAAACTGGTGAGCCAATCACACAGGCAGGAAATTATGTTTCTGGGGAGTGGTCAGAAAAACTCTAGGTAGCCATATTGCAATGCATTCTCAGAAAATTACAGAGGCTGCAGATTGAAAAGGAAAGGTAAATTTAATAACATTCAATTACAATATGATTAGTGTTGCAATTATATGTGCTATATTATTTTTTCTTTATTTGCTATTTTTTCCCCCACAAAAGTGGAGTTACCATTTCATTTTTTTTAAATTTTAGAATAGGGTGCCTCGAGATTGTGCGGAATTAAAAAGGGGGCCTTGATTCAAAAAAGGTTGAGAAACACTGGTGTATGTTACCTAATTCCGACACCTGCACATTATGCTTTTCAGTCTCCGGTGTATTAAACCATACCCTTTTTAGGCCCACCCACTGTTACTGCAAATGGCCACACCCACAATTCTTTGGGCACGCTTTGTTCACTGCAAGAATTTCCTTCTGCCCATTTTTTTCAGTTTAACCTCCCTGGCAGTATGATTATTTCAGATTTTAGGTGCTGAAAGCGGTACCATTATTTTGCACAGAAATTTGGCGTTTTATATTGTAGGCCTGTAATTCTTAGGAATAATTCACTTAAATCTGTCCAAACAAGAGTCTAGTAGACATCCCGGGTATGATAAAGTTTGAAAAACGAAATAAAAAATTATAATATAATAAATAACTATAAATAATTATAATAAATAATAATATAATAATAATAAAAATGATTCAATAATGTAATCAAATCAAAAACACTGAAATTTGCTCAGTTGCAGAATTGTCGCTTTCGTTACTTTTAGTGTTTGATGACGGATTTCCCCACAAATCATTATCGCTCAATTCTGCGAGTGATTCTAATTTATTATCGCTGTTTTCTAGCTGGTCTAAAGCCACTTTTGATGTAAAGAGACAGTTTTGGTTGCTATGGACAATCTCCAGTTTCCAGGCAGAAAGAACAGTTTTTATATATATAAAACTGCATGCAGGACACTGGGCAGACCACTAGGGACAAAGGGGATGTGTAATTATTTGATACAGTACTGTAATCTGTAAGATTACAGTATACTGTATCTGTACTGTGTGTTTCACTTTTTGAATTTGCCGCCGAACTCCGTCCCCGCGCGTCGCAACGCTCGCAGGGAATGGAGCTCGGCACCGTGAATCGAGCGAGACACAGCGGCTCGCCGATCACAGTGGGGAGACATCGCAGGATCCAGGGGACAAGGTAAGTAAACTCTTCCTGGATCCTGCGATGCGATCCCGAGTCTGGCTCGGGGATACCACTTTTGGTATGAAAAATCCACCCCGAGCCAGACTCGGGAATACTGCCAGGGTGGTTAACAAATGGTGACATGGCGCCGCCCCCCCCCCCCCCCCCCACACCCAAGCATTTCACAAAAAAGAAAAAAATCACTTTTATGCCGTGTACACACAAGCGGACTTTACGGCAGACTTTGCTCGGCGGACTTTTCAACGTACTTTACGACAGACTTTCTGAATGAACGGACTTGCCTACTCACGATCCACCAAAGTCCGTCAAATTCGTACGTGATGACGTACGACTGGACTAAAACAAGGAAGTTCATAGCCAGTAGCCAATAGCTGCCCTAGCGTGGCTTTTTGTCTGTCGAACTAGCATACAGACGGCGGACTTTTCGACCGGACTCGATTTCGACGGATTGATTTAAAACATGTTTCAAATCTAAGTCCGTCCAACTTTTGAGAAAACAAAGTCCGCTGGAGCCCACACACGATCGAATTGTCCGACCAAATTCCGACCGCCTGGCAAAGTCTGCCATAAAGTCCGCTCGTGTGTACGCGGCATAAGACTTTCCAGGTGCCAGGCACACGGAGGTCTATGGGAAGCTTCCCAGCTTGCAATCAGCGAATTGCAAGCTGGGAAGCTGATTTGCCTGTGTTTATAGAGCACGGAGCTGGCAGTGTTGAGTCTGAGCTCAGTGTAGCCTCAGTGTCACTGAGGTGAGTGCGGGGATCGGAGGTGACAGTAATGTGCATCACTGAGTGTGTCTCTCTCTCTTCCCCCTGGGCTCCTCTGATAGGCTGCTTTCAAGGGAGTCTGTAAGTAACCCACGCTGCCTGTGCATTGGGGCTGCATCACCACTGGCTCAGAATCCTCTTTTCTCCACTTTCCTTCTACTGAGCTGCTCCATATCCTCCAGCTTCCGCCCTGCTCACAGTAACTATGGAAAACTTTGAGAGCTGTGAGTAGGAGAGTCATGAATAGAGAGACAGAGGATGGCATTCTGTGCTGGAGAAACGAGAGAACGTAATGTAAAAATAAGGGGAGGAGGAGGCAGTCTGTGCAGAACAAGCAGCTGGAGGAAGCAGCTGAACATCGTACACTGATAGACCTGCAATATCCTCTGTGATAACCCTGCCCCCCTGCACCCACAGCCCTTTTCTGCCCTCACCCACAAATGAGAGTACAGGGAAGGCTGACAGGCTTTAGTGGATGTCTCCTGGTGCTGTGAGCTAAGCTGAGGAATTGGAGTCTCTCTCTCCATCTTAACATGATCTGTAACGCTGCGCTGTATACTTTGTCCTGTGAACCCGCGCTCTATACTGTGTCCTGTGAGGCTGAGCTGTATACTCTGTCCTGTGAGGCTGCTCTGTATACCCCTGACACTATGGGTGGAATACAGGGGATTGATTGGGTGGTTTCTTTAAGGTGTGGGGCTTATTAGAAGTGGGAGGGGTCTAAAAGGAAGGGCAGGGTCTGGCGCCCCCCCATCCTAAAACTTCACCAGCTGCCACTGGTTTTGTGGGTGTGTTTAATTTTGAAAATCAGGTCATCTTACACTGCATGGGGCTGAGTGCTCATGTGAATGAGCCCTAAGAGTGAAAACAGAATTAAGGACGGCACACATGTATGCACAAACGCTAAAACAGTTCTTCCCATTACTGTGCAAGAGACTCCAGTGATTACATTTATAGATTTTATCAATGGATTGCCTCAAGTGTAAGCAAATTAATTTGCATACTTCTTGTTTTACATAATCTCTGAGGTTATTGCCCTCAAATATTATATAATATAAAGATTAGATTTGAAAGGCAGCAATCTGTGTTTCCCAGTTTCAGAATGGATCCTATGACATATCTGTTCTGTGTTCTCTACCTTTATATTCAAAGTATGGTGATATGAGCACTGCACAAAATTACAATGAAATGTTTTTTTTTTTTTTTTTCGTTATTTTACTAAATAGTGTTTATTTTTTGTTATTAAGCTTCCAGTGGTGAGGTTGTGATGACACAGAAACCAAGTCATATCTCAGTGTTTCCTGGAGAAAAAGTCATTATCTCGTGTACTTCCAGTTCCAGCACCTATTATTCTGCAATTTCCAAATATGAAGTCAACTGGTATAAGCTTAAAGAAGGACATCTTCCAAACCTTCTCATATATCTTGCCACCACTTTGCACTCTGGGACACCAGCTCGGTTCAATGCTACTGGATCAGGGAATGATTTCTCTCTAAGGATTGATGGGGTGGAGGAAGATGATGCAGGAGATTATTACTGCTCCAATGATTATGGCTTACCAATCACACAGTGATACAGAGCTGTACAAAAACCCCCTTCCTCTTTTCTGTTGTCATCTCAACATTGTTCAACAAAATTCAACACAAATCAGAGAGCAAAGTCTTTCATATTACATGATGATAACCTCTATTTTTGAAGCAAGGAAGTTGACCCTACTTATTAGTAGTGTAAAAAAAATACATTGTAAAAAAACCTTGGAAGTCCTCCTGATGCCCCAAGTAGGCCAAGGCAGGGAATCAGGAGACTAATTGATAAACGATAAAAAAAAAATAAGCAATAGCGTTATATAACTGTATGTAAGATACAGAATAACCAATGGATGTTCAGTGTTACTCACTCCATATATATATATATATATATATATATATATATATATACAGTTGTGCTTGTAAGTTTACATACCCTGGCAGAATTTATGATTTCTTGGCCATTTTTCAGAGAATATGAATGATAACACAAAAACTTTTCCTTCACTCATGGTCGGTGTTTGGGTGAAGCCATTTATTATCAACTGTGTTTACTCTTTTTAAATCATAATCACAACAAAAACTACCCAAATGACCCTGATTAAAAGTTTACATACCCCAGTACCTAATACCATGTATTGCCCCCTTTAACATCAATGACAGCTTGAAGTCTTTTGTGGTGTTTGTGGATGAGGCTCTTTATCTTCTTAGATGGTAAAGCTGCCCATTCCTCTTGGCAAAAAGCCTCCAGTTCCTGTAAATTCTTGGTCTTGCATGAACTGCAAGTTTGAGATCTCCCCAGAGTAGCTCAATGATATTGAGGTCAGGAGACTGAGATGGCCACTCCAGAACCTTCACTTTATTCTGCTGTAGCCAATGACAGGTCGACTTGGCCTTGTGTTTTGGATAATTTTCCTGTTGGAAGGTCCAAGTACGTCCCATGCGCAGCTTCCTGTCTGATGAATGCAAATGTTCCTCCAGCATTTTTTGATAACATATTGCACTCATCTTGCCATCAATTTTGACCAAATTTCCTGGGCCTTTGTAGCTCACACATCCCCAAAACATCAGAGATCCACCTCCGTGTTTCACAGTAGGAATAGCGTACCTTTCATCATAGGCCTTGCTGACTCCTCTCCAAATGAAGCGTTTATGGTTGTGGCCAAAAAGCTAAATTTTGGTCTCTTCACTCCAAATGACTTTGTGCCAGAAGGTTTGAGGCTTGTCTCTGTGCTGTTTGGCGTATTGTAAGCAGGATACTTTGTGGTATTTGCATAGTAATGGTTTTTGTCTGGTTGCTCGACCATGCAGCCCATCCTTCTTCAAGTGCCTCCTTATTGTGCATCTTGAAACAGCCACACCTCATATTTTCACAGAGTCCTGTATTTCACCTGAAGTTATTTGTGAGTTTTATTTGCATCCCAAACAATTTTCCTGGCAGTTGGGGCTGAAATTGTAGAGATTATTGTGGTCTGATCCTGCATACTACTGGAGCTACATCTATTGCTGTTGGAAACTACTTTGGCTTTGACCCCGACTGGGAACCTTTCCTCCTGCATAGACTTTGGCTTGTGACCCTGACTATGAAACTCTCCTCCTGCATCGACCTAGGCTTGTGACCCCGACTACAAAACTCTTCTCCTGCATAAACCTTGGCTTGTGACCCCAAAACTGATGAAAGGTCTAGCTATTCAGACTTTCCAAGGAAAAGGTTGATGGTGGAAAATAGTGGAGGAGCCTAGTCCTGGAACGCCTGGTAGGAACTGCGATTAACTGGAGGGAGCTCACGGAGCAGAGGAACGGTAGCCTAACCTGGTTGCATTCCACCACCCCAAGACACCCACTCTATCGCTCGGTACCCCTGTGGGGGTGATGGTTTCTGGTGAGTGGGGGAGCACGGGGGGGAGCACTTCAAGTCACCAGCTTTAAAGAGCACGGAAGTCACTGTTTACTGCTCCTGGCATCCATGAATTGCATATTCTCTGGACTTTGCTACATACTTCTATTTTTTCTGGAGACTCTTGGGCATTTCAAATGTATTATTGCTTATGATTATCAACTGGCTATATAAGTACATAAGCTGGCTGTTATAACCCTGTATATAATGCCCCAGGGGGCGCTACACTGTCACAAAACTTTAGATCTTTGGGGTTATTAATGCCCACACAAACTTTTACACATTTATTTATAAACTTTTTCACATATATCTATATAATTCTACTTATACACGGCACCTACTCATATTTTTAATATATAAGGATTGTCTACACAGCTTCATTTATGTTTGATGTTTTCTCCTTCTTTCTTTATTACTATTATTATTCTTTTTATCTCCATACATATGGCAGCTTTGGTATAGATTATAATTCATTTTCACATAAAGTTTATAGGAGATAGTATCTTATTTTGCTAATGCCTGTTTCACAAAGAATTACATATCCCCAATTAATTAAGTACTGCTAGTAGGGCAGCGCCAATTTTTCCCAAACTACCTCTTATGAAATTGTAGTTGGTCTACCTGACTGTGGTTTGGTTTGAACAGAACCCCTCATTTTCCACTTCTTGATTAGAGCTTGAACACTGCTGATTGGCATTCTCAAATCCTTGGATATCTTCTTATATCCCTTTCCTGTTTTATACAGTTCAACTACCTTTTCCCACCGATCCTTTGACAGTTCTTTTGCTTTCCCCATGACTCAGAATCCAGAAATGTCAGTGCAGCACTGGATGAAAGATGCAAGGGTCTGTCAGGAGTCCAGAAACTCATTGACCTTTTATACACACACACTAATTACAAGCACACATATCACAGGTGAGGATGGTTACCTTTAATAACCTTTCAAAGCCCTTTGTGTCAACTTGTGTGCATGTTATCAGGCCAAAATCACCAGGTTATGTAAACTTTTGATCAGGGTCATTTGGCTAGTTTCTGTTGTCATTGTGATTTAAAAAGAATTAACACAGTTGATTGATAATAAATGGCTTCAGCCAAACACTAACCATGAGTGAAAGAAAAGTTTTTGTGTTCTCATTCATATTCTCTGAAAAATGGCCAAGAAATCATAAATTCTGCCAGGGCATGTAAACTTATGAGCACAACTGTATATATACAGTATTTTACAAAAGTGAGTACACCCCTCACATTTTTGTAAATATTTTATTATATCTTTTCATGTGACAACACTGAAGAAATGACACTTTGCTACAATGTAAAGTAGTGAGTGCACAGCTTGTATAACAGTGTAAATTTGCTGTCTTCTCAAAATAACTCAACACACAGCCATTAATGTCTAAACCGCTGGCAACAAAAGTGAGTACACCCCTAAGTGAAAATGACCAAATTGGGCCCAATGTGTCAATATTTTGTGTGGCCACCATTATTTTCCAGCACTGCCATAACCCTCTTGGGCATGGAGTTCACCAGAGCTTCACAGGTTGCCACTGGAGTCCTCTTCCACTCCTCCATGATGACATCACGGAGCTGGTGGATTTTAGAGACCTTGCGCTCTTCCACCTTCCATTTGAGGATGCCCCACAGATGCTCAATAGAGTTTAGGTCTGGAGACATGCTTGGCCAGTCCATCGCCTTTACCCTCAGCTTCTTTAGCAAGGCAGTGGTCGTCTTGGGGGTGTGTTTGGTGTTGTTATCATTTTGGAATACTGCCCTGCAGCCCAGTCTTCAAAGGGAAGGGATCACGCTCTGCTTCAGTATGTCACAGTACATGTTGGCTTTTATGGTTCCCTCAATGAACTGTAGCTCCCCAGTGCCAGAAGCACAGGAACCAGGACATGGTTCCAGTAATCTATGTCCTTAGTCTGCTTGCCTTCAGCAAACTGTTTGCGGGCTTTCTTGTGCATCATCTTTAGAAGAGACTTTCTATCTGGGATGACAGCCATGCAGATCAATTGCAGTGTGCAGCGTATGGTCTGAGCACTGACAGGCTGACCCCCCACCCCTTCAACCTCTGCAGCAATGCTGGCAGCACTCATATGTCTATTTCCCAAAGTCAACCTCTGGATATGACGCTGAGCATGTGTAATTAACTTCTTTGGTCGACCATGGCGAGGCCTGTTCTGAGTGGAACCTGTCCTGTTAAACCACTGTATGGTCTTGGCCATCATACTGCAGCTCATTTTCAGGGTCTTGGCAATCTTCTTTTAGCCTAGGCCATCTTTATTTTTCAGATCTTTTTTTCAGATCCTCAGAGAGTTCTTTGCCATGAGGTGCTATGTAGAACTTTCAGTGACCAGTATGAGAGAGTGAGAGTGATAATACCAAATTTAACACACATGCTCCCCATTCACACCTGAGACCTTGTAACACTAACAAGTCACATGACCCCGGGGAGGGAAAAAGGCTAATTCGGCCCAATTTGGACATTTTCACTTAGGGGTGTACTCACATTTTTTTGCCAGCGGTTTAGACATTAATTACTGTGTGTTGAGTTATTTTGAGGAGACAGCACATTCACACTGCTATACAAGCTGTACACTCACTACTTTACATTGTAGCAAATTATCATATCTTCAGTGTTATCACATCAAAAGAAATAATAAAATATTAGCAAAAATGTGTGGGGTGTACTCACTTTTGTGAGATACTATATATATATATATATATATATATATGCACACACACAGTGGGGGTCATTTACTATAGCGCTATGGCGCTAATTCGCGCAAATTGCCGCGAATTAGCGCTAATTCGCGGCAATTTAGCGCGAATTAGCGCTAATAGCGCTAATTCGCGCTAAAACGGTATTCACTAAAGCGCTAGTGAGAAAATACTCCCAAAATCGAATTTACTATAGCTCCCTGAAACTAAATAGAGCCCAAACCCTTACTCTGCTAAAACCTAGAGAATTGCACATGGAAATAATGTTTAGAGCATGATATCATTGCCTAAATGGTACTGAAATATGCGGTATATTATTTAAAGATTATCTGCTTTTAAACTGTGTGAAAAAGATATTTCTACACTGAAATATCTTTAAAAGTCTGAAAAGTGAAAAATTTCCCGTTTTGGACAACTAGGTGCCAACACAACTGAGCATGCTCAGACCTGAAAATAACTCTCATTTTATCTCCAGTATCTTTTTTACGTGGAGGTATAGTAAATACCAAAATGAGAGCTAATTAGAGAGCATTTTTTGGGAGTTAAAATCTGCTCTAATTTAGTCCAAATGAAGTTTCAGTCATTGATTCTAATGGAACAATTCTAACTTTCACAAAAAAAAACCTTTTAATGTTGAGATGAAATGTATCTTTCTGTGAAATAAATTTTCCTTTGCAACATTGTTGCTTCTACTTAAAATATTTTGATTTTAAGAATGCTACAATGTGGAATGTTTTGATGTTTTGGTAAAATATATTTTTCTCTGTCACTTTCACTTGTTACTCTTCATCTCACAACCATCTTTACCCCAAACTCACACAGGTGTCCTTACAATCCACAAACAATACCATTGCTGATGAAAATGTAAAATGAATCACGATTTTTTGTGCTTTGTATTATTTCCAAATATTCATAATTTGAGCCCAAAAAATGTAATATGTGTACCAACATCAGAAATCAAAATGTAATTCCCAAAAATTTGAGGGTAATATTCTACTCTCACCCACAAAAAAACACCAAATATCACAGAATAAATCAAGAAGAATAACTCTTGAGTAATGTAATTCCATCACCTGTATGTCCATAGAAATGTAGTATTTATGTGTTTTTATGTGTATTTATGTGTAGTTATGTGTAGGAGGGTCTCACATGTGGCAGCTCTGTGGCTTAGAGGTTAGAACTTCTGCTGAGTATCTCTGAAGGTCTGGGTTCAAATCCTCAACCATGTTACTTCATGTAGAGAAGTTGTCTCATCTCCCAGGTCCTATAATTATGTCTAAATGTAGTAGTTATGTGTAGGAGGGTTCCACCACCATTGTAAGTCTTTTCCAAATACACTATATAGCCAAAAGTATTGGGACGCCTGCCTTTACACACACATGAACTTTAATGGCAGCCCAGTCTTAGTCCGTAGGGTTAAAATTTGATTTGGCCCACCCTTTGCAGCTAGAACAGCTTCTGGGAAGGCTGTCCACAAGGTTTAGTCTGCCTATGGGAATGTTTGATCATTCTTCCAGAAGTGCATTTGTGAGGCCAGGCACTGATGTTGGATGAGAAGGCCTGGCTTGCAGTCTCTACTCTAATTCAGCCAAAGGGTGTTCTATCGGGTTGAGGCCAGGACTCTGTGCAGGCCAGTCAAGTTTCTCCACCCCAAACTTGCTCATCCATGTCTTTATGGACCTTGCTTTGTGTACTGGTGTGCAGTCATGTTGGAACAGGAAGGGGCTTTCCCCAAACTGTCCCCACAAAGTTGGGAGCATGAAATTGTCCAAAATATCTTGGTATGCTGACACCTTAAGAGTTCCCTTCTCTGAAACTAAGAGGCCAAGCCCAACCCCTGAAAAACAACCCCACATCATAATCCCCCTCCACCAAATCATTTGGACCAGTGCACAAAGCAAGGTCCATAAAGACATGGATGAGTGATTTTGGGGTGGAGGAACTTGACTGGCCTGCACAGAGTCCTGACCTCAACACAACAGAACACCTTGGGGATAAATTAGAGAGGAGACTGTAGGTCATGCCTTCTCGTCCAACATCAGTGCCTGACCTCACAAATGCACTTGGAAGAATGGTCAAACATTCCCATAGACACACTCCTAAACCTTGTGGACAAGAAGAGTTGAAGCTGTTATAGCTGCAAAGGGTGGGCCAAATGAGTTTTGAACCCAATACTAATACTGGGATGCCATTACAGTTCATGTGTGTTTAAAGGCAGGCATCCCAATATACTGTATATTGCTTGTGACACTGAGCATGGCTATGGACTTAGGGCTGGTTCACACCACAGAGATGCAGAAAACATGTGTGGGGATGCCTGGTGGCTAAGTGGGTAGCAGTTCTGTCTAGCAGCACCTGGGATGTTGGTTCAATTCCCCAACATGCTAATGCTTTTGTTGAAGTTTATATGTTCTCCCTGTGTGGGTTTCTCACCACAATCTAAAGACATGCTGGCATCTTATTTGTCTCCTGTCGAAATAGGTTCTAATGTAAGAACATTAAGTTTGGACTTTATATTGGAAGCTCATTGCAGCCAGGGACTGATGTTAATGTTTATTAGCACTAATCATGCCCAGGGACTTGGACATTTCAAATTTTAGGGTTTACACTGCACAGGTACATATGATTAGAAAACTGTTGCTTTGTTTATGTGGATGCAAATAGACTTTGATCTTTGGCCTGTAGTTGGAGATTTGATGCACATAGCCAAGGGCTAACACAGTTGCAAATAGTATTATGTGTTCCTGCTCATCAGGTGAAATCACTTTAGACATACATGAAGAGACAGATTGAAAGATACTGGTGGGCGTGTACTTCTATTGGGTGTGTCAGTGTGCTAACAATACAACCTCTCTTATATAAAGGCCTGCAGTAGGGGGTTTGTTTGGCCTGAGAAGGTCAGGTTTTTTGTTGTGAGGGAGAAGGAATGATATTGGGAGATTTGATGAAATTCTTGTGCATTTTTTCAATCAAAAGTGGGTTTATGTGGCCATGCTGTCAATGTTGTGTGTGTATTGTTCCTGTCTGATCATGCAAACATCGTTTGGAAGCATCTGCTGACCTACTATTTTTGATCTTGTTTAATCATGTACACCGAAATGCAGCTTCCAGCAGAACATGGTCACCAATGTATGTATGTGGATTGTGGGCTGGTGGTGGGTGTTTTGAATAAGTCTTTTGCAATATTATGTTGGAATGCTTTGTAAGAATGACTGTTAAGTATGTTTCTATAATCTTGCAGATAATAATGTGATGTGTTGCCCGTTATACACTGAAATTAAAGCTGTGTCCACTCTAAGGTTTTGTCTAATTTTAGATTGTAAGCTCCTATGAGCAGGGCCCTTAAAATTCCGTTGCTAAATGTAGCACCATATATCCTGTCAATTTTTTTGAAGCTAGTAAATGTAAATTAATTTTTTTTCTGCTGGTAAAATAAAAGTACATTAAGCTTTTGGTGTGTGTGTGTGGTGTTTTTTTTTTTTTTTTTTCCTTCTACTTTTCTTTCTTTAGTTTTTGTGGGTGGTGGTTTTGGGAAAGTGCAATATCTTTTATATTTTATTTCAATTGTATTTGTACACCAAAAAACTAATCGCTTTGCCCTGGTTCACATGCTACTTTGAAATTGCGCTATTTCACTTGAAGTAGCATGATTTCAAAGTAGCAAGGTCAGCGTGATTTCAGGTGGCTTCATACACAAATGTCTATTGAAGTTGCACCTGAAATCGGCAAAAGTAGTGCAGGAACTACTTTAGCAAATTGATGCGGTGCCACAAAAAAAAATGTTGCATCGATTGGAACAGTGCCATTGCCAATAGTCATGCGATTTGATCTCTCAAATCGCATGACCAATCGCTCCAATGTAAACCTAGGCTTCTGCACAACTGCAAGTTATATATAAAGATTCCACCTTTATCATTAACAGCTGTGGAGAATTGCAGGTAATGAATTCAGCTGGTGGATAGGCAGTGTTTGAATGTGTCAGCTCTGGTTCACATTGGTGTGATTTGACATGTCAAATCTGTGGTAATTGCATTGTTCTAATTGGTGTGATTTGTATTGATATTGGTGCAGAAACCTGCACCGATGTCTCTGATGTTGCCCCCACAGTCGGGACTGACATGCAGGAATGAAATTGTGGGAGTTCAGCTGAACGCTTTCCTCCCTCTGTCAGTGTGAACCAGGGCTCAAACTGGGCCTTTTGCCTTTGTAATTCACCTGCTGCTAACCCAGGGACACCATTTCTTAGCAAACTCCCTTAAGTTTACCTTCAAATATATGTAGAAATACAGATTTGCATATCTGAAAATAAAAAAAATACTAATCATGGATGAGATCAAATATTTGCAGCTGCAATCAAAAGCGTGGTTTCACCTTCTGACCTGGAAATTATTCATTATATGCACCCGGAAGTTCCTGTGCTGGTCAGGATCTCCATCTAGGTCAGTGGTTCTCAACTCCAGTCCTCAGGACCCACCAACAGGCCAGGTTTGCAAGATAGCTGAAATACATCACAGGTGATATCACTTGATGCTCAGTGATTGCAGTATTCTAGTCTGCAATTCCCCAAGGTAATACTTAAAATCTGGCCTGTTGGTGGGTCCCGAGGACTGGAGTTGAGAACCACTGATCTAGGTGGACATGGCGAGGTCTCTTTAGCAGAGAGGAGGCGCTGCTCATTGGCCGGGTAAGTGTAGGATATGTACTTGTACTTAATCAATGCGGGGGTGGATGTCATAGTTAGATTTGGTGTGGGTGGGGTTCACTGATTTGTTTGGCATCACCACACATTTGCTTCCGTCCCATGTGCACACATCACTTCCTGCATTTGTTCTGCTGATGTAAATCAGTAAGGACTATGCAAGTATAAATGAGAGCTCCTTTTATTAAAATATATATGACTTGTTTCACAGCTGGGCGAATTTTCCAGCAAATTTGGACCTCTGAGTTGCATGACAAGTTGTACCCCATGATTCTCAATGATAACCATTCATATCTGTGCTACTTTAAGTCGCACCAACTTCAAAGTAGTCCCTGTACTACTTTGGTGTGACTTGAGGTATATCGGGTACAATATTACACAGGCATTCCCAGAAGTTGGGGCCAAGTTGCAGTGGCAAAGTGGCAGCAAAATAGTGTGACTTTCAGGTCGCAGCAGTGTAAATGAGATTCAAGGATAACACCTTTTGAATTTGGCTCTATTGTCACTTGTCCATCCTGAAGGTGTAGCAAATTCGTCCCTGCACTACCTTGGTTTGACTTTGATGCAATTTGAGGTCCATACACCACAAGATTACACAGACATTGCTTCAAGTCATGACAAAGCTGTGCAATTTTAAGGTCGCACAGGTGCAAATGGGGCCTTATTGAAAGGTGTTATCAATTAATCGCATTAGGTTACTTTCACACTTGGGTGACTTTTCATGGAGCTTTGGACCTCAGAGTCACATGAAAAGTTGTCCCCCTTGATTTCCATGCATATTTATTAGAGCTGCACGATTAATCGTCATCGTGATTTTTTTTTCCCCTTTACGATCTTGAAAAAAAGAGTTTCACGATTCTTGCTATGCAAAGAACTCTCTCTGCTCTTCTGAAGCCACAGCCGAAAAACTAGGAAGTCTGCCAAGAATTAGAACATTCTTTATCAGTGAACTTAACTAGAAACCTTGTAACAATTTGTCAATTAAATAGAATTCTGTGTAAGTGAGGAAAGTTTAACTACTTAAACACTAAATATTTTTCTGACATTTGTTGGTTTCAGGTTAAAATCATTTTTTTTTGCTAGAAAATTACTTAAAACCCCCCAACATTATATATATATATTTTTTTTAGTAGAGACCCTAGAGAATAAAATGGTGGTTGTTACAATATTTTATGTCACACTGTATTTGCGCCTTTCAAATGCAATTTTTTTTTGGAAAAAAGTACTTTAATGAATTAAAAAAAAAAAAAAAAAAGAAACGTTAGCCCAATTTTTTGTGGGATAATGTGAAAGATTTTACGTCGCGAGAATCGTGATCTTTTTATTCTAAGCAAAAAAATTGTGATTCTCATTTTGGCCAGAACCGTGCAGCTCTAATATCTATGCAACTTCACCCATGTTCACATAGGTCTGAATTGACGTGTCAAATTGTAGGCCAAATCGGCGCCTATTGGTGGCAATGGAACTGTCCGAATTGGTGCGACGCCACGATTCCCAAAAGTAGTTCCTGCACTACTTTGGGCGACTTCAGGGGGCGATTTCTTACCTCCCAACTTTTTGAGATGGGTATAAGGGACACCTATTAGCAAAAGTAGGTAGGCATAGGACACCTTCTTAAAGGAGAACAGTTGGGACCTATGTGATTTCACTAGACATCTGTGCAGGAAAGTGCACTGATGTCTCTGAAATCGCTGACAAAGTCAGGCTGAGTCACACTTGTGCGACTTTGGATATCAGAGTCGTATGACAAGTCATACCCCATGATTTTCAATGTGTACCATTCATATCTGTGCGACTTCAAGTAACACTGACTTCAACGTAGTCCCTGTACTACTTTGGTCTGACTTTGATGCGAGTTGAGGTCCATAGACCTCAAGTTTACACAGGCATTCCCTGGAATTGCGGCAAAATTGCTGATGCAAAATCATGGGAAAGTTGCGTGTCTTTCCCTGTGACTCCTGTGTCCATAGACCTCAAGATTACATAGGCATTGCTTAAAGTCGCATTAAAATCTTGCAACTTTCAGGTCGCACAAGTGTGAAAGGTGCCTAAGTCACTGTGCTGAGTACTATTTTATACCTAGAATATAAAGTAGTCCCACCATCAAACACTAGTAAACATATGTTCTCAATATAATTGTGCTCAAATGGCTGAAAATCACGCAGATGGTATCACCTACTGAAAGCTTGCATTGTACTCAGCAGCATATGCTGAAAAGAGGCAAATGCCTATTAGCCAATGCCACATCGGCACGAGCATGGTTGTTACTATAATATTAATGTCTGAAATGCAAAACATTATTGTATTGAATCAAACATTAGTAAATGTATTTTCTCTGTAGGTAAGTGCTCAGCTCTGTAGCATAGCGGTATACCCTGCTGCCCCCAAAAGTTCAAGCCATGAATTCAAATCCCACTGACAGCATCACCTCCCAGAAGTGTGCATTGTACTCAGAAGCATAATTAGGCAAAGCACATCAGCTTGCTTTATTCCATATTTTCACTCTTCAAATGCATGCAATGGTATGTACTTATTCAATAATATGGTATGGAATTCCAAAATTCAAGGAAAAAAATGGCGTAGGGTCCACCCAGTACATACCAGGCCCTTCGGTATGGACTTTAAGGGGAACCCCACACCAAAATGTAAAATAAATTTGATGTGGGGCCCCCAAAATCCATACCAGACCCTTACCTGAGCATGCAGCCTGGAGGTCAGGATAGGGGGGGACAAGTGAGCACCCTCCCCTTCTGAACCTTACCAGGCCACATGCCCCAAAGCACCTTTTCCCCATGTTGATGGGGACAAGGGCCTCTTCCCGACAACACTGGTCGGTGGTTGTCGGTCTGCAGGCAGGGGGTTTATCAGAATCTGGAAGCCCCCTTTAACAAGGGGGCTCCCAGATCCTGCCCCCTATGTGAATAGGTATGGGGTACATTTTACCCCTACCCATTCACCAAAAAAAGCAGTGAAATGTAAAAAAATTAATAGCCGGTTTTTGACAAGTCCTTTATTGTAGAATAGCTCCGAGCTGTCTTCTTCCCTGAGCCATCTTCTCCAGACACTGTCTCTCCCTCCTCCATCTTCTCCCTGAGCTGTATTCTCCCAGAGCCATCTCTCCTGCCGCCGCCATCTGCTGTGTTCTTCCGCACCGCTGGTTACCCGCTAATAAAAAAAAGCTGCTCTTCTTCCATGGTGGTCTTCCTCCGCTGTGTTGTCACCCGCTGTGTAGTGTCTCTTACATAGCCATGGAGCGGACTCTCCGGGTGACATTATCGGATGGCCACAGAAGACCGCCACAAGAAGAGCGGCTTTTTTTTTATTAGTGGGTAACCGGCTGCGCTGAAGAACACATCAGCGGGAGAAGATGGTGGCAGCAGGAGAGACAGCTCGGGGAGAAGAAACATCAAACACTAGTGAATGTATTTTCTATGTATTTTCTATGTATGACTGTGCTACACCCAATAGGCTAGCGGTCAGCACTTCTACCTTGAAGAACTCATGGGTTCAAATCCCACTAAATACTAAAAGATTGAATTGGTGAAAAAAAAGCAAATGACAATTAGCCAAAGCAGCATATGCTGAAAATAGGTGAATGCCAATTAGCCAATGCACTTTAAATTTGGCTGATTCTATTATATTAACTCTTCAAATGCATGCAATGATATGTAAGTATTCAATACTATTATGGTGTGAAATTCCAAACACCACACACTAACTAATGGGCAGATTACGTTTTTTTGTTTGTTCATTTTAATTCGCTTGTGCACTGAAAAAATAAACACAGCTGGGGGATGGTAGGTTGGCTGGTATTTGAACTTGTACCATGAGTGCTGTGGAGACATCAGAGCAGACTACTAAGCCATTGTGCTAAGTATGAGACCTGCATAATAGTGTAGTATGATTAAAGAATGAATATAAATAATTAACGCTTTATAGTCACCTAAATTAAAAAATAAAAAACAACATACAACAAATAGATAACCTAAATGTTTAATACATGTAACTTTACAGAATAGCAGACATTACTATGTAATAATCATTCATAACTGCATTAGTTAGCAAAAGAAGGAAAAAACTAGGAATACTAATTGCAACATACATCAATAGATGCACACGAGGTAGAGCACATCTCACATAAAAATGTTTCTTTCACATATATGGATCATGATTACAGTGCAGTAATATATAACAACTTGGTAGGAATTGGCATTTGCATATACGCGGAAGCGCTAATTAGCGCCAGCTTAGAATTTACTAACATGTGTTTCTCACTAATAGCGCTAGTTTTTCATTCGCACATTGGCCTGTTGAAATTTTATTTGGCTAAAATGGTCGCTGGTTCGTATTCCCAACCACACCACAAGACTACCTGCCTGGAGTTTGCATGTTCTCCCTGTGCCTGCGTGGGTTTCCTCCGGGTACTCCAGTTTCCTTCCACACTCCAAAGACATGCTGGTAGGTTAATTGGCTTCTGTCTAAATTGGCCCTAGTATATGAATGTGAGTTAGGGACCTTAGTTAGTAAGCTCCTTGAGGGTAGGGGCCCATGTTAGTGTATAATGTTTATGTAAAGCACTGCGTAAATTGACGGCACTATAGAAGTACCTTAAAGCGGAGTTCCACACAAAAATGGAACTTCCGCTTTTCGGAACCCTCCCCCCCTCCGGTGTCACATTTGGCACCTTTCAGGGGGGAGGGGGGTGCAGATACCTGTCTAAGACAGGTATTTGCACCCACTTCCGGCATAGACTCCCATGGGAGTCTATGCCTCTTCCCGTCCCGACCGCGTTGTCTGCTGGGAACACACAGCTCCCAGGAGAGAGCGGCGACCACTAGGGATGCGCAGCGCGACTCGCGCATGCACAGTAGGGAACCGGGAAGTGAAGCCGCAACGCTTCACTTCCTGATTCCCTCACCTAGGATGGTGGCGGCAGCTGCCGAGAACCGAGCGGGTTCTCGGCGTCCCCTGCCGACATCGCTGGACCCTGGGACAGGTAAGTGGCCATGTATTAAAAGTCAGCAGCTGCAGTATTTGTACCTGCTGGATTTTAATATTTTTTTTTTTTGGCGGTGTGGGTGAACCCCCGCTTTAAATAAAAATAAATAAGTCTTCACTAATATTATGGTGTGAATCTCCAAAACACCATACACTAGCTAACAAGCAGTTTACATTTGATAAACTTTATTGTATGGTATATAAACCATCAAACACTAGTAAAAGTATTTTGTATATATAATTGTGCTCAGCCCAATAGGCTAGCAGTTAGCACCTCTACCTTCAAGCATTCAGGTATTGAAAGACTCATGGGTTCGAATCCTAAAAGATTACTATTGGTGGAGAAAAGGAGAATTACTGTTAGCCAATTAGCCAAAGCAGCCTACAGTGAATGTCAAGTAGCCAATACACTTTAATGTGGTTGATATTATTGTATTAACTCTTCAAATGCTTGCAATGGTATGTAAGTATTCACTAATATTATGGTGTGAATCTCCAAACGCCACACACTAGCTAACAAGCAGTTTACATTTGATAAAGTTTATTGTATAGTATATAACACATCAAACACTAGTAAAAGTATTTTGTATGTATAATTGTGCTCAGCCCAATAGGCTAGCAGTTAGCACCTCTACCTTTAAACATTCAGGTATTGAAAGACTCATGGGTTCAAATCCCACAGAAAAATCCTAAAAGATTGCATTGGTGGGAAAAGGAGAATGCCAATTAGCCAAAGCAACACAAATATACATGTATATATATTTACTGAAAATAGGTGATTGCCAAGTAGCCAACGCAGCTTAATGTGAAAGTTTTTATTGTATTAACTCTTTAAATGCATGCAATGGTATGTAAGTATTCAATTATATTATGATGTGACATTCCAAACACCACACACTAGCTAAAGGGCAGTTTACATTTCTTTGTTTGTTTATTTTAATTCACTTGTGCACTGAAAAAATAAACACAGCTGGTGGATGGTAGGTTGGCTGTTGTTTGAACTCATACCATGAGTGGTGTGGAGATATCCAAGCAGACCACTAAGCCATTGTGCTAAGTATAAGACCTGCATAATAGTGTAGTATTATTAAAGAATGAACATAAATAATTACTGCTTTATAGTCAACTAAATTAATAAATAATAAATCAAAAACATGAAAAAAACAACATACAACAAATAGGTAACCTAAATGATTAATACATGTAACTTTACAGAATAGCAGACATTACTATGTAATAATCATTCAGAACTGCATTTCTTAGCAAAAGAAGGAAAAAAAAGCTAGGAATACTAATTGCAATATAAATCAATAGATGCACGGGAACTAGAGCGCATCTCTGATAAAAAAATGTTTCTTTCACATACATGGATCATGGCTACAGTACAGTGCTATATAACAACTTGATAAGAAATGGCATTTGTATATACGCGGAAGCGCTAATTAGCGGCAATTTAGAATTTACAAACGTTTGTTCTCCGCTTATATCGCTGATTTTCATGCGCAAATTCGCCGTTTTGTTTCCATTTGGCTAAAATGGGCTCTATTATTTGCCATAGTGCCCAGTACTTCCTGGAGTTATAGTAAATGACCCCCAGTATCTCACAAAAGGAGACTGAAATGTCAAGGTTGGCCTCTATTGTATCTTCAGCCCAGGCCCCACTGGAAGTGGAACAGAGGGTGCTGAGGGACAGAAGGAACACGAGGGCCTGCAGATGTAGATAGAGGGACTTGCAGCAGGAGATGTGGGTCGCAGGAACAGGAGAACCATTAGGTCAGGAACAGTAGCCGTGCACAGTAGTTCAGCTGAATTTAAGGAAGCACTCCACTTGCACTGCTGGCCCGCGATGCGTGGCTGGTCAGAGCTCTCAGCAGACTTGCACCCGGAAAACTTAGCGGGGCGCAGAACTGCAACAGCAGACAACCAGGCAGACACTCGAATGGGTCAGGAATCCAGGATCAGCGACAGAAGCGTGGTCACAGGATCAGGCGGGCAGCGAGGTACCGAATCATGAGCAAAGCCGAAGTCAGGAACAAGCAGGGTCAGAAAGCTACAAGACTAAAGCAGGAATTGAGATCAGGTCAGGAGTGCGCAGTCATATTGGGACAGGAAGGGGCCATCCCCAAACTGTTCCCACAAAGTTGGGAGCCTGAAATTGTCCAAAATGTCTTGGTATGATGATGCCTTAGGAGATCCCTTCACTGGAACTAAGGGGCCAAGCCCAACCCCTGAAAAACAACCCCACACCATAATCCCCCCTCCTCTAAATGATTTGGACCAATGCACAAGACAAGGTCCGTAAAGACATGGGTGAGTGAGTTTGGGGCACTTGACTGGCCTGCACAGAGTCCTGACCTAAACCCGATATAACGCCTTTGGGATGAATTAGAGATGAAACTGTGAGTCAGGCCTTCTCGTCGCCTGACCTCACAAATGCGCTTATGGAAGAATGGTCAAACATTCCCATACACACTCTTAAACCTTGTGGACAGCCTTCCCAGAAGAGTTGAAGCTATTATAGCTGCAAAGGGTGGGTCAACTCAATATTGAACCCTACAGACTAATGCCCTATACACACTATCGCACATTCCGACAAGAAAATCCATCGGATTTTTTCCGACGGATGTTGGCTCAAACTTGTCTTGCATACACACAGTCACACAAAGTTGGGCAGAAATTCAGAACGTCAAGAAGGCGGTGACACACAACACGTACGCCGAGCCCAGAAAAATGAAGTTCAATAGCCGGTGAGGCTCTTCTGCTTGATTCTGAGCATGCGTGGCACTTTGTGCCTCGGAATTGTCTACGCACGATCGGAATTTACGCAAATGGAAAATTTTAGATCCAGCTCTCAAACTTTGTGTGTCAGAAATTCCGATGGAAAAAGTCTGATGGAGCCTACACACGGTCGGAATTTCCGACAACAAGCTCCGATCGCGCATTTTCCATCGGAAAGTCTGATCGTGCGTACAGGGCATAAGACTGGGATTCTATTAAAGTTCGTGTGCATGTAGGCAGGAGTCCCAATACTTTTGACAATATAATGTATATACAGTAAATGTATAGTGAAATTACAGAGAATACTAATCAAAAAAGGAGAGGTATAGACAACGTCAAATTTCCATGAAGCTATATAGAATTACAATTTTACCTGGCTCATAGGAAAAAAGCTGACTTGAGTTCACAATGGAAATTGATATTTAAAAACATGTTCCAAATCTAAAGTCCGTCAGATTTTCAACTGAAAAAGTCAGCTGCAAGTCCGATGAAGCCCACACACGGTCGAATTGTCTGCCGGACTCGGTCCGTTGGACCAGTGCGGTCAAAAAGTCCGCTTGTGTGTACACGGCATAAGTTACTTACATGGCTATGAATTGTGGGGTATTTTACTGACACTCATTAGAACTGAAGAAAGAGTTTGAATAACCTGCAAAACATCTTCAATGTACAGAACAAGTCCAGTTGAAAGAGACTAAATAATACTAGCTTGTGTACATGTGAGCATTAGATTGTGTTTTTTTCCTTTGTGGAATTTCATTATCCTATTTAACTTTCATAGTATTATTTAATGCACTGAAAGCACACTTATCTATTAAATAAATTGAGTTACTCTTTAATCATTTTACATAAATTATTTTGTCAAATTTATTTGCACTTTAGGTAAAAATCTAATGAAAAATATGAATAAATATAAGTAACAAATTATAAATATAACATAAACTTAAATCAGATGTTTGCTTCCCTTTGAACTAATTACAAACAAAACAAAGTAAATCACCAGCAGGATCAAAGCTATAGAATGATGCAGTTTTAAAGTGGTTGTAAAGGTAGAAGGTTTTTATCTTCATGCATTCTATGCACTAAGAAAAAAAACCTTTTGTGTGCAGCAGCGCCCCTCAGCCCCCCTAATACTTACCTGAGCCCCATCTCAATCCAGCAATATTGCATGAGAGACTCAGCTGTCCAGGACTCTCCCTATTGATTGGATGAGACACACAGCGGGTGCCATTGGTTCCCACTGCAGTCAATCAAAGTCAGTGAGCCAATGAATAGAAAGAGAGGGTGGGGCTGAGATGCAGCTCTGTGTCTGAATAAACACACAGAGCAATGACCCAGCTCTGGTGCCCCCATAGCAAGCTGCCTGCTGTGGGGGGCACTCGGCAGGAGGGAGGGGCAAGGAGGGCCTGTGAGGGATCCCAGAAGAGGAGGATCTGGGCTACTCTGTGAAAAACCACTGCACAGGGCAGGTAAGTATAACATGTTTATTATTTTTAAACAAACAAAAAAAAACAAAAAAACAAGACTTTAATATCACTTTAAAGTGGCAAAGGAAAAACCAAGCAATTCATACATAACGCAGACTTTTATACATCAGATCAGGTAAAAAAGGTCAATTTGGTTTGCATGTTGTTTCAGATTTCTCTTTTTTTTATTTACTTTTATTTACAAACAAAGCAATGCAAGAAAATAACTCAAATAAAGCAAATTCTGTGGCCTCCATATCCATGATCCCGCAAAGTTTTGTGCAGACTCACTCAAGATAATTGTTTTCTAACCCTAACACACTGCATGACTAACAGGCTTATAAGGGCCAATACGGAAGTGGGAGCAGCACCTTACTATAAATTGGGGTAGGTAAAGAACAGACACAAGAAGAGATTTCTGAATGGCGGGGGCAAATTTTACCTCCTTCATCCTCCCATCCCCCATTCATAAATGTAGACAATTTTTTATTCATGGAAACTGTAGAACAATTTAAATGAATGGAGGAGGGGCGGGCAAAGCACTGCTTTTAACCACTGCAAAACCAGAAGTTTATAGCTGCGGAGTATGTGAGGGGGCCAGAGGGCTTAAGAGTTCTACTAAGACAGTGTTGTGATGATTTTTTTTTTTTTTTACTAAACTTAGGTTTTTATTCTGAGCATTCACTTTAAAATGAACATCTGATCTTTAAGCTACCTTTTGTTCACAGTACACTGCAGCATCATTTGAAAGGGGAAAAAAGTGTAAGGAAAGTGTGCACCTTAACAACCTCAACATTATATCACTTACATTCAAAGCACTCTCCTAAACCAATAAAAATAAAAGTTGGGAAATTATCAGTTAGGCCTATTATCCTGGATTCAAACTGTCCACCTGCTGAATGCTGTATCCTCTGTGGTATCTTAATTGTTCTACTAAAGCCACAGACTGCTTGCTATCTCTAGTAAATTTGGGCCTGGCCTTGCTATTTAAAATTGTCATGATGCTGACCAATTTTACAGTGCTGTGTCATCCGTGGTATCTTAATTCTTATAGTAAAACACCTGCCTGTATGCTTTTTTTACAGTGCATTTCAGCTATTTCTCCTTCATTAAAAATGTCCTGATTGCAGACAATTTTATCTCCTGTACGGTTTCTTGATTATTAATGAGAGTTTGAATTGGCCTGATGTAGGACAGTTTTGCTTTAGCAAAACAAGGGCAACCACAGCAAGCTGCAGGCCAATTTTTAACTGCAAATCAAAGTGGGTCAATTATCATTTGATCAAAAAGCATGTGCTGCTGCTAAAGCTACCTAAAAAAGCTTAAAGCTTTTTTTATAAAAAAAAAAAAAAACAGATTGGGGTGCTGCTACTTTATGCAAGCCAAGCTAATTGTAAAATAATAATTTCTACAGTCAAAAATCAGGTTAGACTGTAGCCGAGACTGTCTGTGAAAATCATACTATACTGTTCCGCAAAACCACAAACAGCTTTAAGGCATCCCCAGGTACAGTATAATATTTAAAGGTTTTGTGTATTTTGCCCCTGCCATAGAATTGATGAACCCTCTACCCACTGTACAGTACTTTTTTTCAGTTCTTTTTTTTTTTTTTTTTTGCAATAGTCCTTCATGGTAGTGCCCAGTTTTTGTGTTACAGTAGTTTGCCTATAATATATTAGTTTGCCCTTAAAATGGTCAGAATTTAACTACAAGATTGGTACATCTCTCCCTTCTATAGACTTCATTACAATTTGTCTCTAAATTTGTGTTTGTCATATTTTGAGCACGGATCACCACACCTTTGGTAAAGCGAACCTGGTGTCATGACTCTGTCTGTCTCTTACCTGGTCTGTGTATCAGCCTTAGGGCTTGCATTCTCACACCTGCATGGTTAAGTAATCTTTCCTCAGTGTGGCTCCACCCTAGCCTCAACAAGAACCACTATTTAAAGAGGAAGTAAACCCTGAGGAAGTAAACCCTGATGGGTTTTACTTCCTCTGTTTCCCTGTAAAGGCAAAGCATAATGGGCTACTATGCATCGCAGAGCCGCGATGACATCACTCCCGCAAATGCGCTCAGGAGCTGCCACTAACGGCATGATCGCCCATCACTACACACCACTCACAGTAGAGGCTCTATTGAGAAACAATATCATGTCATTTTCAGTCCTGATATAGATCAGTTCCTAGACTACACACTCTCACATCCCAATCACCATGACTTTTTGGTGGGAAATGCCTCAGTCACTTATGATTGGCCCAGTACAGACAGGGCAGTTGCTAGACTATTTTGTGCCCTAGACAAGACCAACTACATGCAAAAAAAATAAAACAACACACTGCATTCCCTTCTTCTACTACCTCCTTCAGGCCTACCAGTCATGGTGCCTGGACTTCCTATGGTGATGGTGGTGTCAGGTGAGACCCTATGGTGGTGGTGGGGTTAGGTGACCCCTATGGTGGAGGTGGTGTAAGGTGATCCTCTATGGTGAAGATGGTGTAAGGTGATCCCTTATGGTGGAGGTGGCATTAGGTGACCCCTATGGTGGTGGTGGCATCAGGTGACCCCCTATGGTGGAGGTGGTGTCAGTTGATCCCCCGTGGTGGTGGTGGCATCAGTTGATCCCTTATGGTGGTGGTGGCGTCAGGTGACCCTCTATGGTGGAGGTGGTGTCAGATGACCCAACATGGTGGAGGTGGTGTCAGGTGACCCCCTATGGTGATAGTGTCAGATGGATCTCTTACCAATTCAGGATATAGAAGCCCGAGGAGAAGAAGATAGAAGACGCCGCAGAGGAGATGCTAGATGAGAACGCCGGAGGAAGAACCAGAAGAGCCAGAAGAACCAGAAGAAGAAGATGAAGGAAGATAGAAGAAAGAAGAAGCATTTAAATAAAGGAATTGTCAAAAACTGTCTCTTGTCATTTTTAACATTTTTGACAGTTTTTTAGTGAAATGGTAGGGGTAAGTACCCCCTTACCATTTCACACAGGGGGGGTTGTTAAAGGGGGCTTCCAGATTCCGATAAGCTCCCCGCCCGCAGACCCCCACAACCACCGGCCAAGGTTGTGGGGATGAGGCCCTTGTCCTCATCAACATGGGGACAAGGTGTTTTGGGGGGCTACCACAAAGCACCCTCCCAATGTTGAGGGCATGTGGCCTGGTATGGTTCAGGAGGGGGGGCCGCACTCTCGTCCCCCCCTCTTTTTCTGCGGCCTGCCAGGTTGCGTGCTCGGATAAGGGTCTGGTATGGATTTTTGGGGGACCCCACGCCGTTTTTTTTTTTTTTTTTGGCGCGGGGTTCCCCTTAAAATCCATACCAGAAGGGTCTGGTATGGAATTTAGGGGGAACCCCACGTCATTTTTTTTTTAAATTTTGGCCGGGGTTCCCCTTAATATCCATACCAGACCTGAAGGGCCTTGTATGGAATTTAGGGGGACTCCCACATCATTTTTTTTTTGGTTCGAGGTTGCCCTGTGGGGAATTCCCATGCCATTTTTATCAATGAACTTCTATGTGTATTGTCGGCAATGCAATAGCCGCTTAGTTTTAAATGTGTTTTTTCCTTCGAAATGTCATTTTGCTGTCAGACTGTTCTAAACACGGGAAACATGCCCTTTACAGGCATACTATAGACACCCCCCAGCTACGAAATTTAAAGGGATATTACACTTTTATTGTTTGACTTTAAGCATTATTAAAATCACTGCTCCTGAAAAAACGGCCATTTTTAAAACTTTTTTTGCATTGATCCATGTCCCCTGGGGCAGGACCCAGGTCCCCAAACACTTTTTATGACAATAACTTGCATATAAGCCTTTAAAATTAGCACTTTTGATTATTCATGTTCATGTCCCATAGACTTTAACGTGTTCGCGTGTTCGAACGAACTTTTTTCCTGTTCGCGTGTTCTGGTGCGAACCGAACAGGGGGGTGTTCGGCTCATCCCTACTCTGGAGCAACTGCTCTTGCAGAGGGCAACTGCACTTTGCAAAGTGCACAGTCTTTTTCCCTTTAGTAAACCAACCCCTCTATCTCCCTCTCTGGGAGATCAGAAACTGCAAGCGACAAGATTTCGTCACTTCCAGTTTCGGTCTTTTGTTTACCAGCTGTTACTGACTTTTACAAACATCTGATCAAACCAATATCGATTTGATCAGAGGCTTTGGAGGCCAGAGAAAAGATATAGGGTCTAATTGACCCCAGATCTCTCCATAGAGAGGACCTGTCATCATGGCTAATGCTATCACAAGTGATGTTGTTCATTCCTTGTGATAGCAATAAAGTTGATTAAAAAAGTTAAAGGGACAGTGTAAAAAAAAGTTTGAAATAAAATAATTTTTTTTAAAGCGCTCCTATCCCCCAAATGCAAACGCATACATAAGTCCCACATGTGAGGTATCGTTACTTATGTCAGAGCAGGAGCAATAATTCTAGCGCCACACCTGTGTAACTCTAAACGGGTGACCTGTAAAGGCTTTTAGAGTATCACATATGAAGATTTTTAGGTACCGTAGTTTGGCACTGTTCCCCTGGCATACCCAATTTGAAAGCATGACATGTTAGGTACGAAATTTGCTTGGTGTAACCTAATCTTTTATATTGTACCCAACAATTTGGTATTATTTTGTGTTTGTGTTTGCTAAAATTCATTAAAGTGTATTTTTTCCAACCGCTGCAAAAATACATTGTGACATAAAAAATTGCAAAACCCACAATTTTATTCTTTAGGGTCTCTGGATTTTTGGGGGGACCCCCACGCCATTTTTAAAAAAATTTTGGCGCAGGGTTCCTTTTAAAATCCATACCAGACCTGAAGGGTCTGGTATAGATTTTGAGGGGGACCCCCATGCCATTTTTTTTTAAAAATTGGCGCGGGGTTCCCCTTAATATCCATACCAGACTTGAAGGGCCTGGTATGGAATTTGGGGGGACCCCCACGCAATTATTTTTTAAAAATTTTGGTTCAGGGTTCCCCTTAATATTCATACCAGACCCAAAGGGCCTGGTAATGGACTGTGGGGGAATCCCATTCCGTTGTTTTTTTTCAATTACTTTTATGTGTATTGCCAGGACCGACAATTCATTAATAGCCGCAAGTACTTTTAAATGACTTTTTTTCCTTTAGAAATGTCATTTTGCTCTCGGACTGTTCTAAACACGGGAAAGATGCGCCACTGTGCAGGCATACTATAGACACCCCCCAGGTACAAAATTTAAAGGAATATTTCACTTTTATTGTTTCACTTTAAGCAATATTAAAATCGCTGCTCCCGAAAAAACTGACATTTTTAAAACTTTTTTTTTGCATTGATACATGTCCCCTGGGGCAGGATCTAGGTCCCCAAACACTTTTTATGACAATAACTTGCATATAAGCCTTTAAAATTAGCACTTTTGATTATTCATGTTCGTGTCCCATAGACTTTAACGGTGTTCGCGTGTTCAAACAAATTTTTTGCCTGTTCGCATGTTCTGCTGCAAACTGAACCGGGGGGTGTTCAGCTCATCCCTACTGGCGAGTTTCTATCTGCCAGTCAAAGTGAGTTTATTAGCATTTGATAAAAAAGCTACCTGAAAAAAAAAAAAACTTAAAAAAAAATAAAAAATAAATAATCAGATTGGGGTGCTGCTTCTTCATGCAGGCCACGCTAATTGTAAATAAAAAATCTATTCCACAACCAAAAACCAGGGTACACTGTAGCCGAGACTGTCTGTGAAAATCATACTGTTTCGTAACACCACATACCAGTATATTACTTAAAGAATTTTTTAGCCCCTTCCCTTAAAAAATAAAGACCTCCCCCCACCCCCACTCTGTTGTTTAATTTTTTATTTTATTTTTTTACCAATTGTACATGTGCCCCATGGCAGCACCATTTTTTTTTTTTTTTTACAGTAGTTTACCTATTGATTCTAAAAACTGGCAGAAATTAGCTACAAGATTTGTACCCCCATCTCCTCTTCTATAGACTTCAGTAGACATTGTCTCTAATTTAGGATTTTTGAGCAAGATTCACTGAACCTGGGCAGATACCCAATAGGGTAACATTTCCCCACTAGTAATACTCATGAGAAATATTTTGGGAACCTTGCAGTGCCTCTAATCAAACTCAAAGGATAGGTAAACCCTGCAAAAATATAAACCCAAGACCAAAAATGTAATATATTGCAGTTTACCAATCCTTAGATGTGATGGCGGCATTCATTTGTTTTTGTTTTTTCTAAAATTTCACCTGGTGATCATCCCAATAGCACAGTTTTTGTTCTAGAGTAACAATGCTCACTCATTGTACCGTATCTATGGAGGAGAAGTGACATCACATTAGGACAGGACTACAAAACACCTTCTCCTCTTCTGTTCCCCGTAACATAAAGAGGAGGTGGACTTTGTGAGCACATAATGAGAGAGAAAATCTGTAAAAAGTATAAATTTTATCACAGCATATTTAAAAAACATATAAACAACATATAAACAACACCCTGTATGGACACAGTTACCAGTTACCCAATAATGCAGTTACAGAGGGCTGGATCTAAAGTACAAGAATTGGTTTGGTAATATATCAAAGTGAAAAGGAAATTATTGATCCAGCAATGCCTCCAAGAACTTGCTCATTGACGCGTTTCACTAAAATATTAGCTTCCTCAGGACAGATACTGGGTAGGGGCTGGTGAACTTGTGGCTCAGGGTATGGGGACACCCCACAAAACTAAACAGACGAAGTTTTGAATTTCATATATATGTATGCGGTGATGAAGTACACGCAAATCATGTGGTCTATGGTAGGTACCACTGATATATAACAGTCATATAGATTGAAGATGGAAAAATATTAAAGTGTAGATCACACACAGAGGTAAGTGGTCAAAGATTCTCCTATAAATGTTTCCAACAAGGTATCAATAGTACCAGAGATGGCCCATAGATACAGTGCCAATGTATTAAATGAATAACTACAGAATCCCCTCAAGTATAGAGACCGATGGCATGTCTGAGTGTATAAGACCCCTTTCACACTGGGGTGTTTTTCAGGCATTTTTCAAGCGCCTGTAAAGCACCTGAAAGAAGCCTCATCTGCAATCCCAATGTGAAAGCCCGAGCCACACTGCCAGCTCCCGAAAAACACTAGTAAAGCGCCGCTTAAGACCCCTTTCACACTGGGGAGTTTTTCGGGCGCTGGCAGCGTGAAAGGGCTTGGGCCATCGGCGCACCCAGCCAGGTGGCAAAAACATGAAAGTGCTGCAAAGAAGCTGCTTGCAGGACTTTTTTTGACACCCTGCCAGCGCAGTGCCCCAGTGTGAAAGCACTCGGGCTTTCACATTGGGATTGCAGATGAGGCTTCTTTCAGGCGCTTTACAGATGCTTTTTTTAATGCTAAAGAGCCTGAAAAATGCCCCAGTGTGAAAGGGGTCTCAGTGTGAAAGCACTCGGGCTTTCACATTGGGATTGCAGATGAGCCTTCTTTCAGGTGCTTTACAAGCGCTTTTTTTAACGGTAAAGCGCCTGAAAAACACCCCAGTGTGAAAGGGGTCTAAGTATGACACTTATCCCTCATGAGAAGACCTAATATTAAGGCTCAGACAAATATTGCTGTATAAGCAAGGGAAAAGCTATGCCCCTTTTAACACTGCATAGATGAGTACAGCTTGCCTCCCTGTGTGTAAAGCTTTACACACAGGGAGCTTCTCTAGCAATACACACCAAACTGAGCATGTGCAGCCTGACTCCATAGACTCTGTGTTATCAGGAAATTATCAGGGGACAGTGAAAGGAGGGGGGGATCAGAGAAGACAGGATCACACTGCCTTTTTGCACAACATGGAGGATTAACCCCTTAGGTTCCACAGTGAGTATAATAAGCATGCTGCATATACAGACTGATTTTACTGTTGTGGGTTTAGTAACACTTTAAAGTTAAAATGTCACATTTTTAAATAAAATCGTTTTAATCAAAACTTGTTCTATTGTAGATCATGATGATCCATTTGTACTTGAACATTACCAGTCATACAACTGATATTTGCATGTTTTCCTGTTTTACATAGAACTAATTCTGAGATGATTTCCCTGTAGAGTTCATTTAATATAAAAAGTTTCTTTTAAAGCCAGTGATCAGTGTGTGTGTGACAGCCCAGATACAAAATGTTTTCACTGACATATCTGCTCTGTGTCTTTTATCTCTGTATAGAAGGTACATAATTATTTTATTTTGTATGATTATTATTATTATTATTTTTATTAATATTATTATCATTATTATTATTATTATTAATAGTAGTAGCGATATTAGTTGTGTGATATTTAATTTGCATTTCTATATAACAAATTCTAACAAATACAATTTCTTCTCTGTCTTCCAAGCCTCTTATGGACAGGTTGTACTGGATCAGACTCCAGGATCTATCTCAGTGTCTCCGGGAGAGAATGTGGTGATACATTGCAAGCCAAGTTCTACTCTTACTTCTGGCTCAACCAGTTACTTACACTGGTATCAGAAGAAAGAAGATCAGCCTCCAACACTTCTTATCTATCAGGCGATCAATCGTCAGTCTGGGGTCCTGGACAGGTTCAGTGGCAGTAGATCTGGATCTCCATACAATGATTTCACTCTTACAATCAGTGGAGCTCTCACAGAAGATGCAGGAAATTATTACTGTGGTCAAAGTGGTTACAGCTACCCATTCACACAGTGATACAGAGCCGTACAAAAACCTCCTTCCTCATTAACTCTGTGGGTTGTGATTCCTTTCCCTCGTTACAGTGCCACCATCACTGAAATTAGAGCTTTCAACCGATCCAAATTAACAGAGAGGTCACTTTTTTTTAATAAAAAATGATTTCATATTCTATGCCCAAATGATGAAATGACCATTATATTTTTTGGTAGTTTTCTTATATGAGATAATAACTCAAAAAACTATAACCACATTTTTTATTTTTAATTAGACATGGTAACTCATGGTTACCCCTCTCACCACTAGGGATGAAGTTCAGTTTTGCTGCTACCATGGCTTTAAAGCAAATTATGCAGGTTCCAGATTCATGATCCCAAAGAATCTTTGTGCAGATTTGCCCAGGAGATTTTTTTCAAATCCTAAAGCACTGTATGGCAGTAATGGGGGGCTACTGGCAAAAATCATGAAATTTACTGACAGAGTAAAATTTTTTAGGCTGCCTTCACACTGAGGTGGTTTTCAGGCGTTTTAGCGCTAGAAATAGCCTCTAAATAACGCCTGAAATCCGCCTGCCTATTCATTTCAGTGTGATTTTTCACACTGGGGCGATGCGCTTGTGGGATGTTCTGAATAGTCCTGCAAGCAGCATCTTTGGGGCGGTTCGGGAGCGCTGTACACAGCGCACCCAAACGGCCCTGCTCATTGAAATGAATGGGCAACATTGCTGAAGTTCCTGCAAAGAGCGTTGGCAGCGCCGCAACAAGGGTGCTTTTAACTCCTTGTTAAGTCCTTCTTTGGGGTTAAAAGCACCCTGCTACTGCCCAAAAAGCGGCGCCAGCGCTGCTGCACCGGTAAAGCTCCGGGGGGTCCAAGTCCACACTTTCCATTGCCCGTTCCATAGCTACACGCCAGCCCACTGCACTATCCACTGAAGGCTCCTCCGTCCGCCCGTCTCCGGGGGAGGTGCGACATGACATCATCATCGTGGGTGGGGCTCGCCTCGTAACATCCCCACGCACAGCCTTTGTCAGACCCGCCTCTAGCGGCCGAGCACCGCCCGCCTGCACCGCATGCGCAGTTCTGACCCGAGCCAGTCGCAGCCATTTTTACTGCCACTTTTCTTCTGCTACAGGCATTTACGGGCAGGAGAAAAGTGTCCTGTTTTTACGGGCTTAATTCTTGTAGTAAAGCCCCAGCCTGTGCTCTTTGTCTTTAGTAAATTTGGGCCTAGCCTTGCTATTTAAAATTGTCCTGATGCTGCCCAATTTTACAGTGTTATCTGTGGCCTCTTAATTCTTGTAGTAATGTACCTGCCTGAACTCTTTTTCTACATTTCAGGCAGTTCTCCCTCATTACAAATGTCCTGGTGCTGGAAAATTGTACACTGCTGTCTCCTGTGCGGTTTCTTAATTCTTAATTAGAGATAGGAATTGTCCTGATGTAGACAGTTTTACTTTACCAATTCAAGGACAACCACAGAAAATGAATGGCCGATTTCTATCTGCCAGTCAAAGCATGCCTTTTACCATTGGATGATTTGTGCTGCTGCTAAATATACATAAAAAAAAGCTTTTTTTTTCCAAAAAGAAAAGAAAAAGATTGGGGTGCTGCTACTTTATGCAAGCCAAGCTAATTGTAAAATAAATCAATTCTTCAACCAAATACCAGAGTACACTGTAGCCAAGACTGTATGTGAAAATCATACTGTTCTGGAGCACCATACAGGTGTTTTCTGGCCACTCTCTAAGGTGCATACATTGATTCCAGTCTACTTGCCCATGTGCTCATACTCTAAAGCCTCGTATACATGGTACGATTGTTGGCCAACCGACTTTTGTCAAAAGGGCCAGGATCTTGTCTTGCATACTAACAGTACACAATTGTCGTGCAACAAACAAGAATGTAGTGATGTACTACGAGGAATTTTAGCTCTTGAGCGCCACCCTTTGGGCCCCTTCTGCTAATTTCGTGTTTGGTGAGCATTGGTTCCGAGCTTGTTTGTATTTTCGATTTTTGTGTGATGGAATTTATGTACTGGCCATACGAAAATCTGACAACTAACCGTTGTCCGCCAAAAATTTACTAGCCTGTCATCCAACATTTGTTGGCAGAAAGTTAGACAACAATGTGAAAAGGAGCGTACTAACAGTCAGCTTTTAGGACAACAGTCTGTCAACAGACAATCCCCTGCCAACAATCGTACCGTGTGTACGAGGCTTTAGATGTTCGCTCCACTATTCTTTTGTTTTCTAATACTATTATAAGAGGAATGGAAGGATGGGATAGGATACAATTGCACCAGAGACAAATAGTAAGTCAAATAGTAAGCAAATACAAGACATTTACTGTATTAATTGATACAAATTGATACACATTTACAGTAGGGTAGCATATCCCCACTAGTGGTATACTCATTAGAAATATTTTGGGAACCTTGCAGTGCCCCTAATCAACCTCAAAGTGTATCTAAACCCTAAAAAAGATTAAACCCAAGATCAAAAATGTGATATATGTCAGTTTACCGACCAATGTGCCGGCTGCATGTTTTTTGGTTTTTTTTTATATTTTCACCTGATAATCATGCCAATAGCCCACATTATGTTCACATCTGAACATGAAAAGGGGCCATTGTTGCCATCCTACCAAATTGAAATTCACTGACTCAACACCCAAAATTTACTGGCACAACCTTTTTTACTGGCATTTCCAAAAATTACAAAATTACAGTTTTAAGTGCAAGTTTCAGTATTTAGGCTACAAACGAGTACAATATGCAATTAGCAATGTTATTTAACCACTTGACCACTGGGCACGTAAACCCCCTTCCTAACCAGACCAATTTTCAGCTTTTGGTGCTCTCACATTTTGAATGACAATTACTCAGTCAACACTGTATCTATATGAAATTTTTGTCCTTTTTTTCACACAAATAGAGCTTTCTTTTGGTGGTATTTAATCACCGCTGGGTTCTTTATTTTTTGCGCTATAAAAGAAAAAAGACCGAAAAATTTGTAAAAAAAATGCATTTTTCTTCATTTCTGTTATACAATTTAGCAAATTAGTAATTTTTCTTCATATATTTTGGCCAAAATTTATACTGCCACATATCTTTGGTAAAAATAACCCAAATCAGTGTATATTATTTGGTCTTTGTGAAAGTTATAGAATCCACACACTGTGGTGACAATCTCTGAAAATTGATCACACCTAAATTACTGATGGCCTATCTAATTTCTTGAGACCCTAATATGCTAGAAAAGTACAAATACCCCCCAAATGACCCCTTTTTGGAAAGAAGACATTCCAAGGTATTTAGAAAGATGCATGGTGAAGTTTTTGAAGTTGTCATTTTTTCCCACAATTCTTTGCAAAATCAAGTTTTTTTTTTTACTTTTTTTTTTTTCCACACAATTGTCATATTAGCAGGTTATTTCTCACACACAGCATATGCATACTACAAATTACACCCCAAAACACATTCTGCTATTACTCTCGAGTATGGCGATACCACATGTGTGAGACTTTTACACAGTGTGGCCACATACAGAGACCCAACATGCAGGGGAGCACCTTCAGGCGTTCTGGAGTGCCCAGGCCAATTCTGACATTTCTCTCCTACATGTAAAAATCATCATTTATTAATTAAAAAATTACATAGAACCCCACAACTTTATATATGTTTTTTAGCAAAGACCCTAGAGAATACAATGGTGGTCATTGCAACTTTTTATCTCGCACGGTATTTGCGCAGCAATTTTTTTAACGCTTTTTTTTTGTGCTTTAAAAAAAACCAAAACGGTAAAGTTAGCCCAATGTTTTTGCATAATGTGAAAGATGAAGTTACGCTGAGTAAATATATACCCAACATGTCACCTTTCAAAATTGCATGCGCTTGTGGAATGGCGCCAAACTTTGCTACTCAAAAATCCCCATAGGCGACGCTTTAAAATTTTTTACTGGTTACATGTTTTGAGTTAGAGAGGAGGTCTAGGGCCAAAATCATTGCACTCGCTCTACCGATCGCAGCAATACCTCACATGTGTGGTTTGAACACCGTTTTCATATGTGGGCGGGACTTACGTATGCGTTCGCTTCTGCATGCGAGCACACAGGGACAGGGGCGCTTTAACATTTTTTTTTTTTTTTTTATTGTTCATTTTACTTTTTTACTTTATTTATTTTAGTTTGATGCTTTTTTCCAAAAAAAAAAATGTAAACATCCCTTGTAATAGGAATATGGCATGACAGGTCCTCTTTACAGTGAGATATGGGGTCAATAAGACCCCACATCTCACCTCTAGGCTGGGAAGCCTGAAATAAGAAAAAAAAAAGAAAAAAAAAAGATCCTGGCTTCGATCGTAGCGGCGAGTCGGTAGAAGCACCTGAGGGCGGCGAGGGGGGGCGTCCCCTCTCGCCTCCCGTAAGAATGATCAAGTAGTGGAACAGCTGCTATGATCATTCTTATGGTGTAGGGAATCGCCGTCTGAAAAAGCTGATATCTGAATGATGCCTGTAGCTGCAGGCTTCATTCAGATATCCCCGCACAAAGTCAAGGACGTTGTATGACAGCCGGCGGGCGGGAAGTGGTTAAAACTTTTTTTTTTTTAACACAAAGTTGTCCATTTATACAATATTTCTAACACATAGCATGCGCACACCAAAAATTACACCCCAAAATAGATTCTCCTACTCCTCCTGAGTACGGCGATACCACATGTGTGAGACTTCCACAGCCTGGCCACATATAGAGGCCGAGTACAGCCGAGTATGGCTGAGCATGGCTGGGTATGGCTGAGTATGGCTCAGCATGGCAGGGTATGGCTGGGTATGGCTGAGTATTGCAGGGTATGGTGGGGTATTGCAGAGTATGGCGGGGTATTGCAGAGTATGGGGGGTATTGCAGAGTATGGCAGGGTATTGCAGGGTATCGCCGAGTATGACTGGGTATGGCTGGGTATCACAGAGTATTGCAGACTATGGCTGGGTATGGCAGAGTATTGCGGGGTTTTGCAGAGTATTGCTGGGTATTTCAGAATACTGCGGGGTATTGCAGGGTATTGCGGGGAATTGCAGAGTACTGCGGGGTATTGCGGGGTATTGCAGGGTATTGTGGGGTATTGTAGAGTATTGCAGGGTATTGTGGGGTATTGCAGTGTACTGCGGGGTATTGCAGAGTATTGTGGGGTATTGCAGAGCATTGTGGGGTATTGCAGAGCATTGTGGGGGTATTGCAGAGTATTGTGGGGGTATTGCAGAGTATTGTGGAGGTATTGCAGAGTATTGTGGAGGTATTGCAGAGTATTGTGGGGCATTGCAGAGTATTGTGGGGGTATTGCAGAGTATTGTGGAGGTATTGCAGAGTATTGTGGGGCATTGCAGAGTATTGTGGGGGTATTGCAGAGTATTGCAGGGCATTGCAGATTAGTGCAGGGCATTAGGGATGGCTGAGCATGGATGGATGGATGGCTGGATGTCACTGTGCAGCGCTGTGGGCACTACACATCCAGCCCACATCGCTGCTACCATCCATCCATCCCCCTCTTCACTCACAGTGTACCAATCGGTACACAGGAGGGGAGGAGAGGAACCGGCGTCATTAGATGACGCCGGATTGTTTACATGTGACCGCTCCGTCATTTGACGGAGCGATCACATGGTAAATGCCCGCGATCAGCGGGCATTTACCGGGAGCTGTGATGCGGCGGGTCCTCCGGACCCGGCAGTCACGGATGTGTTCGGGTGCGCTCCCCAGGGGGCGCGCGAGAGGGGAATTCTTGGAGGACGTCATAGTACGCCCTCCCAGAGTTAAGCAACCGCCCTGCAGCCGTCATTCAGCTATGGGCCGGTTGTTAAGTGGTTAAGGTAGCTACTAAGTCAAAAATATATTGCTTATTTTATTTTTGATATAATACTTTAACCACTTGCTTACGGAGCACTTAAACCCCCCTCCTGTCCAGACCAATTTTTAGCATTCAGCGCTGATGCACTTTGAATGACAATTGCACGGTCATGCTACACTGTACACAAAAGAAATTTTTATCATTTTTTCCCACAAATAGAGCTTTCTTTTGGTGGTATTTGATCACCTCTGCGGTTTTTATTTTTTGTTAAAAAAATATAAGAAGAGTGAATTTTTAAAAAAAGAATTTTTTTAATATATTTTGTTATAAAATTTTGCAAACAGGTAAATTTTCTCCTTCATTGATGTACGCTGATGAGGCGGCACTGATGGGCACCGATAGGTGGCTATGATGGGCACTGATGGGTGGCAATAATGGGCACTGATCGGTTACACTGATAGGCAGCACTGCTTGGTGGCACTGATTGGCACCACTGGTGGGCATTGATAGGTGGCACTTGTGGGCATTGATAGGTGGCACTGGTGGGCACTGTGGGCACTGGCAGGTGGCAATGGCAGGTGGCACTGGCAGGGGGTACTGGTGAGCACAGATGAGGCATAATTGCCTCTTCCTCTTCAAGACCGATGTCCCTTGCAGATAAGCTGGTGATCCGCTGTTTTTTCTCCTCACGCTGTTAGCGTGAGGAGAAAAAAAACAAAACGATTACAGAGCTTTTGTTTACATCATGTGATCAGCTGTCATTGGCTGACAGCTGATCACGTGGTAAGGGGCCGGGACCGGCCCCTTACTCGGATCTGTGATCACCCAAATCTCAGTGACTCGGTGATCACAACGCACGCCCTGCAGGCCTCCTGGAAATTCAGGTCCGCGCTGTGGCCGTCATTCGGCTATAGCGCGAATGACAAAAGGTTAAGTAAGTAGCTCAGGAATAGGTTTAAGGATAGAGAGATTAGAATTGGCCGGCGCACACACATGAAATTAACTCTCACAGTGACACTGACAGCAGTGTGCAACAGCACAGATGATGATGACACCTCACTGACATGACACGTCCCCTCCTGAGTCACAGTGAACCTCTCTCTTCATGCCAGGTGGTCCCGTCAGTCCACTCCAGTCCAAACAGAACTGACAGTCCCGCTCCCGGCTTGCCTTGCTCACATGAGGCTCCGACCGCTACGCTCGGCTCTCTTGCACCATGACATCACATGATACGCTCAGGCACTGCCTCTGCCAGTACTTCCCCTCCCCCCGCTGGTGCCACCCAAAAACACTGTAACAGGCACTCGGATGGTCTCCGCTGGCTCCGAATGGGAACTGTTCCGAGCCAAGCGCCACAGCTATATTTTTTACTTGCAACCTTTTTCCTGTCACTGGCATTTACTGGCAGGGGAAAAAGTGCCCACTTTTTACTGGCTGCCAGTAAAATTACTGATGGTTGGCAACACTGACAGGGTCCATTCAAATGAATGGATCTTTGCTTGTTGAGCATCTTTGAGCTTCAAGCTTTAAAGCGGAGTTCCACCCAAAAATGGAACTTCCGCTTTGAGTGAAGGTGACCCCCTGACATGCCACATTTGGCATGTCATTTTTTTTTGGGGGGGGGCAGATACCCTCTTTCTAGAGACACCCAGCTCCCACTTCCCCAGGGGCTCCGCGGTGCCAGAAGGAAGTTCACCTCTCCCCCCTCCCTCTGTGCAATCTTCTGGGACACGTCACAGGTCTCAGAAGATTGCCCGGCCAATCACAGCGCACAATGCGCCTCACGCATGCACAGTGCATGCCCGGCTGTGAAGCCACAGCCGGGCGCCCACAGTCAGAATGCCGGTGCTGCAGAGAGGAGAGGGGGAGGAGCGGGGCTTTGTTCGCCCGCATCTCTAGACCGTGGGACAGGTGATGATCCATTTAAACTTGAAAGGTAACAGTTATGCAACTTATATTTGCATGTTTTCCTGTTTTACAAATTCTGAGATGATTTCCCTGTAGAGTTCACACAATATAAAAAGTTTATTTTAAAAGCCAGTGATCAGTGTGTGTGACAGCCCAGATACAAGATGTTTTCACTGACATATCTGCTCTGTGTCTTTTATCTCTGTATAGGAGGTACATAATTATTTTATTGCCATTGTGTAATAATATATCATCATTATTTTTATTAAGATTATTTTATTAGTTTACTATTTATTAATAGTAATAAAACTAGTAGTGACATTTAATTTTATATGTGTTATAACTGAAACAAAATGCCTTCTCTTTCTTCCAAGTCTCTTATGGACAGTTTGTACTGGATCAGACTCCGGGATCTATCTCAGTGTCTCCAGGAGAGAACGTGGTGATACGTTGTAAGTCACGGTCTACTGTCACTGCTGGCTCAACCAGTTACATACACTGGTATCAGAAGAAAGGCGATCAGCCTCCAACACTTCTTATCTATCTAGCAATCAATCGTCAGTCTGGTACCCCGGAGAGGTTCAGTGGCAGTAGATCCGGATCTCCGTATGACGATTTCACTCTTACAATCAGTGGAGCTCAACTGGAAGATGCAGCAAATTATTACTGTGGTCAAAGTGGTTATAACACCCCATACACACAGTGATACAGAGCCGTACAAAAACCTCCTTCCTCTTCAACTGTACTGAGGAGACTTCTGTATGCACCTCCTATGTTTATTTTTCTTTGTGCAGAAAATATATATATTTTTTTTTTTAACCATAGATTTTTATTATAGAATTTCAGTTTATACATAAAGTACAAAGCATTGTTTACAATATATGACATAAACAGGGTGAGTATTGACTGACAGACAGAATTCCACAAAGAGATAAGTCTACTTGAGCCACCCATAACCATGTTGCTAACGACCTCAACAGGAGGTAGGACCTGTCACCCCGACTGGGTACAAACTGTGAGCAGGAACCTCTAATAGTCTTAAGCAAGGCAGCCCTCTAATGACCTTAGTGAGGGTCAATAGTGAGGAAATACAGTATATGCTCATTTTGAGCTTTGTAGACAGCTATCTTATGAACTTCAAACGTTGATACATTCTTAATACATTAATAACAGAAAACACATACCGTTTAGAATAGTCACAAAATAATACAGTCTGGGTTGGGTCTTCTGGTGTGACTACTTCTAGTGATGTCAATTGTTTATTGATATTCTTATTGCTTTATCTAAGTAATTAAGTACTTTTACCACTATATGCCTAGTTGCTTAGCCTAAATATCATGAAACATAAGTCTCGGTTTCACAAGTGAGAGGGAGCATAATGAGAAGATTTCCAGACCTCCCAGTGTTTTTGGAAGGCCGGGACTCCTCTTTCCTTATAAGCTAGCATTTTTTCCATTGTGTAGTGGGCATTCACTCTGGAGATTACTTCTTCGATTTTTGGGGGTGATTGAGAGCGCCATTCTCTTGCTAACGATATGCGTGCTGCAAATAGTATATTTATATCTACCTTTCTCGTCAAATGAGGAAAGTTGTCTATGCCCAGGCTAAGGAGGGAAAGTTCAGGATTTAGTGGGCTTGTGGTATTTGTAATTGTGTGAATGATGGAAGCTACTTTCTGCCAGAAAGGTTTTATTACCTTGCAGCTCCACAATATGTGTAGGAGATTGCCAGTATTGTCGCAATTTCGCCAGCATAATGGGGAGGAACTCAGGTTCATTTTGTGAATACGTAGGGGAGTAAGATACCACCTATGCAGTATCTTCTGTGCATTATCCCAGTGGTCTATGCACGCTGAGGATTTACTATTACTCTTCACCGCTAGATGCCATTGGTGTAATGGGAATTCCTTTTTGAGGTCCTGTTCCCACTTTCTCATGTTAGGCAGTTTAACCTGTAAGTAAAGAGGGGTAGCGAATTTGTAGAATAAGGATATTCCCTTGTGTTTCCCCGGGCTTTTGTTTATTAGATAGTGCCACAGTATTTGGGGTATTTTAAGTAGTTTAGACTTGTTGTGTTTGAGGTAGTGCTTTATTTGAAACAGTTGATATCTTTCCATTGCTTCCTGTCCCTGTAGGTCAGGTGTGAGGAAATGTTCCCCTCTTTTTTTCAAAGTTTGGGTCGAGATCTTTGGGATCAAGTATTCATATGTTGCTAATGGGATTTGTATTTCCTGCATAGTATCCTTAAATGGTTGTCTTAGCAAGGAGGACCAGGCTGTTATAGAAGCTTGTACCGTAGGGTACAGTGGAATGATTGGTCTATGGTGCATACCAGCAGCTAACACCAGGGCTGGTAGGTTATGGCCGGGAGTGATTTCTTGTTCTAATTCAGACCATTTATTATCAGTTTGGCATGCGAACCAATATCGAGTTTGTTCCAATATAGCTGCTTGGTAGTAAATGTGTGCATTGGGGAGACCTACTCCTCCTAAGTGTTTGGGTTTATACATATGAGTCAGTGCGATTCTAGGTTTTTTTTACTGCCCAAATAAATTTATTTAAATTTTTCGCTAATTGTGAGAAGAATGTTTGAGGGAGAGGTATGGGCAGAGTTCTGAAATGGTATAGAAGTTTAGGTAGTATTTGCATTTGATATGCAGCTACTCTCCCCATCCATGATAAATGCAGTTTACCAATTTGGACCATCTCTTCTTCAACACTTGCAAGTAGAGGAGTGTAATTGCTAGAATATAGTTTATCGGAAGAGGAGGTGAGCTGCACACCAAGATACGTAATTGAGGGGGGGTCCCAATTACAGGGAAACATATGTTTAATCGTGCTTTGTTCTTCTGTGGGTATATTGACTGTTAAAGCGAAACACTTGTTTGTGTTGACTTTGTAAAAGGAGATTTTACTAAAATTGTGCAATAGTTTTTTAAGTTCTTGTATAGAGGTTGCTGGCTCGGATAAAGTTAATATTATATCGTCGGCAAAGAGTCCTATCTTATGACTGTCTTTACCTATATTTATGCCTTTGATGGATGCATTGGACCTAATGCTTTGTGCCAGAGGTTCTATAATGAGTGAAAAGATTATTGGGGATAAGGGGCAACCTTGTCGCGTACCATTAGATAGTAGGAAAGGATCAGATAGGACACTAGAGGTATAGACTTGGGCGGATGGATTTGAGTATAGGGACATGATTGCCGAATGTATCATTCCTGACATTCCAAATTTTTGTAAAGTTTTTGATAGGTAACCCCAATGCACCCTATCGAACGCCTTTTCGGCGTCTAATGCAAGAAAAATACTTGGTAATTGATTAATTTCTGCGAATCGTAGTAGATCTAACAACGTTCTAGTTCCATCCGGTGCTTGTCTGCCCTTTACAAAAACCACCTTGAACCTACACCTGGGTTCATGGAAGATTTGGAAGGCATCAGGGGTTATTGATCCTGAGAGAAGTGCCACACGTGTATAAGAGCCATCTACCGAGGCGAACGTGTAACCGAGTAGCATTTACTTGCCCCTTCTGCTTTGACGGTAGCTGTTTCGTCTGTCAGGTAGTGGATCAGGGTCTGCAGCTTCTCCATCCAGCGGTAGAAGACGCCATTTTCTGAGGAGATCCATCCCTTTTTCCAGTGAAGTGATTGCGTGCTATTCGCCGTGCATTTCCAACAGCAGTTTGGCAGGGAATCCCCATTTATAAAGAATCTTATGGTTGCGTAAGATTTTAGTAATAGGGACTAAGTTGTGCCTCGCCGTTAGTGTAGCTTGCGATAAATCTGCATACAATGCGATTCCGGTGAATGGATCAGGTAGCGTGGGGTGCTGTCTGGCAAATCGCATCAGCTGATCTTTTATGTGGTAAAAGTGGATCCTAGCGATGACATTCCTGGAGATTTGGTCAGGCAGGAATGAGGGTTTTGGCAGTCTGTGGGCTCTGTCTATGATTATGTCGTTAGGCCCCAGAGATGGCAGAACCGTGGTCATGAGCTTTTGGAGGTACGCAGTGAGTTCTGCTGGTCTGATCGATTCAGAGATCCCTCTGAACTTTATATTGTTCCTGCATGCCCTGTCTTCGATGTCCGCCATTTTTAGGCGCATAGCTTTGATCTCATCTTATACATCGAAGTGAGCATCCACCAGCTCATTATGAGCAAATGTAAATTCCTCCATTTTTTTTTCCACATACTTGACTCTGCTACCAAACGCTGACAGTTCTTTTTTTGTAGTATGCATAAATGCAGACATGTCCTGTTGGAGGGCCCCCCTGAGAGTCAGTAACATTTCCTTCATCGTGGTATCCAGGATGGGCTGCCCTGAAGTAGGAAAAGCATCTAACTGCTGGCTGTGAGAGGATGATTCCTCCATTGTGTCTCCCTCTGACCCTGCCTCATCCTGATTCTCCTCCTCCACCCCAATCCTTCTTTTTTGCTTAACAGGGCTGTCAGAGGGTGAGGATGTTTGTGGATACTGTGTGAGATTAGACTCACCCGAGGATGGCGACGGATGGCTGCAGGAGTGTGCAGGGGATGCTGAGTTTCTGTTCTCATAGCGGGCGCCATCTTGGAAATCTCGGCCGGCCGTGAGGGGGTAAAAGTCTGTCAATTTTTTCGGTCCTTCTCTCGTTTTTCTTTTATTCATCTTAACCGCTGTGTTCCTCTGAGTCTCCCCTCTCTGTGGATGTATTTTGAAGCGTGTAGTGTCGCTGTGAGCCGCTCTATAGAAGCCGTTGTGTCAGAGCTCTCTCCTCACACTATCATCCGCTCTGGCTGCCGGCTCCGCCCCCCTGTGCAGAAAATTTTTAATTGAAAAGATAAAATTTTAACCGCTTGCCGACCGCCGCATGTACATTTACGTCGGCAGAATGGCACGGCGGCACAAATGGGCGTACCTGTACGTCCCTTTGAATTTGCCACCGTGCCGGCGCGCGCCCCTGCCGCATGCTCCGTTAAGCGCACCCGCGGACTCGATGTCCGCTGGGTGCCCGTGATCGTCTCACGGAGAGGCAGAACGAAGACATGACTATGTAAACAAGGCATTTCCCTGTTCTGCCTTGTGACAGGACAGAGATCTACTGCTCCCTGTCATCGGGAGCAGTGATCACTGTCGTGTCACTTGTAGCCCAGCCCCCCCACAGTTAGAATCACTCCCTAGGACACACTTAACCCCTTCATTGCCAGTGTCATTTACACAGTAATCAGTGCATTTTTATAGCACTGATCGGGCTTTGAACAGATATGTCTAGATGGAGAAAGAGGCACTCCCTATCATATTTCTATGAGGTACTAACGAGCCTGGAAGCACCTCAAGATCTTAATTTTATTCAAGCATGGGAAAGAGACTTGGGGATAACGTTCTCCCAAAGTCAGAAGGATAAGATTTTAAAATCTACTCATAAAACATCAGTTGCAAGCAGGTATCAGGAGGGAGGATATAAAATCCTCACCAGATGGTACAGAACACCATCTGCACTACATAAAATATTCCCACAGGTTCCAAGTGTATGTTGGCGTTGTATGGAGTCAGAGGGCACGATGTTGCATATATTCTGGGAATGTGAGAAGATTAGGGGATTTTGGAAAATGGTTGAGGAAACGGTTAAGGACATTACAGGTGTGTCTCTTGGAGAAAATCCAGCAGCATTCCTATTAAATGATGTCCCCATGTCGGTGGAAAAATATAAAAACTCCCTGCTTAAACATCTTCTCACGGCAGCGAGGACCTGTATTCCGGCCCTGTGGAAAAGTACAGTCCCGCCGACTAGAGCACAGTGGTGGGTCAGAATTGCAGAAATACAACAAATGGAGAATTTGACTCTGATGTTGAAAGAACAGGATGAGAAATATTGGAAGATATGGGCCCCCTACTTAACTTATAGAAGGGGAGAACAAGAGAGGTAGGTCATGTGAGATCGATTGGGAATGGGGAGGGGGTATCCCCCCCATCCCCCCTCCCTTTGTTTTTTTTTGTTTTTTTTTTGGCTTTAGAGGGTGGGGGAGGGGGGTAGGGCTAGGAAAAGAAAAAAGGAAATTATATATGCTTATTGTATTGAGTAGACAAGATTGAGTAGCATTGAATATGTAATGTATAATGTTGTTATAATTTGAAGATATGGGGATGTGATAAGGTGTAAGAGATGTTATGAAGAGTATGATAAATGCTCTATGTGGAATGTAATATATAATATGTAAAAATAAAATTAAAAAATAAATGAATAAATAAATGACAATGGTCCCAAAATAGTGTCAAAAGTGTCCAATCTGTCCTCCATAATGTCGCAGTCACGATAAAAATCACAGATCGCCACCATTACTAATAAAAAAAATAAATTAATAATAAAAATGCCATAAAACTATCCCCTATTTTGTAGACACTATAACTTTTGCACAAACCAATCAGTATACCCTTATTGCGATTTTTTTACCAAAATATGTAGAAGAATATATATCGGTCTAAATTGAGGAAAAAAAATAGTTTTTTAATGTATTTTTGGGGGATATTTATTATAGCAAAAAGTAAAAAATATTGATTTTTTTCACAATTTTCGCTCTTTTTTTCGTTATAGCGCAAAAAACAAAAAGCGCGGAGGTGATCAAATACCACCAAAAAAAGCTCTATTTGTGGAAGAAAAAGGACGTCTATTTTGTTAGGGTACAGCGTTGCACGACCACGCAATGGTCAGTTAAAGCGACGCAGTGCCAAATCGCAAAAAATGGCCCGGTCATTCAGTAGCCAAATCTTCCGGGGCTGAAGTGGTTAAGATACTATATTTACTTTGCTGTGAAACATTGCAGTAGCAGAACATGTCCAGTTTTCTAACGATCTGTTCCAGCCCTACAGCCCAAAGTATAAAGAGGAGAACAAAATTACATTATTATAATAAAACAAATACACAGTTATTTACAGTGTTTAATGTTTAAATAGAAGAAATGCAACACCTAAAGATTAAAACTAGCCAACAGGACAACCAGACAGATCATTTAAATTGTCCAAAGCTCTGAAGACCCATAAAAGATGTGGTTCATCCAAAATAAATGCCAGGTTGCATGTACAGTATATACGTGATTCTGCACTTCCGCCTAGGGGGTCCACACACCCACCAGCAGAAGCCGATCTGTGGGTGCCGGGCACTGGATGTCCACCGGCACCCGCCGATCATTGGGCAGAGACAAAGAAAGGGGCTCTGCCTATGTAAACAAGGAAGAGCTCCGTACTGACAGGGGGGTAGTGATGGATTTTGAGTACCTGTAAAGCAGTGAATAAAATCCATAATTTCCCTTAGTAAAAGCACCCAACACAGTACACAAAAACACTGGCTAGGCACACAGTTAATCCTTTGATTGCCCCCCTTCCCAGCCAGTGTCATTAGTACAGTGACAGTGCCTATTTGTAGCACTGATCACTGTATTAGTGTCACTGGTTCCCACAAAGTTTTAAAAGTGTCAAATAGTGTCTGATTGTCCACCACAAAATTGCAGTCCCACTATAAGTTTCTGATCGCCACCAATACTAGTATAAAAAAATAAATAAATAAAAATTCCAGTATACAGGTGATACTCGGAAAATTTGAATATCGTGCAAAAGTTCATTTATTTCACTAATGCAAATTAAAAGGTGAAACTAATATATGAGATAGACTCATTACATGCAAAGCAAGATAGTTCAAGCTGTGATTTGTCATAATTGTGATGATTATGGTTTACAACTCATGAAAACCCTAAATCCACAATCTCGGAAAATTAGAATATTACATGCAATCAATAAAACAAGGATTCTACATCGAACAATATCGGACCTCTAAAAAGTAGAAGCATGCATATGTACTCAGTACTTGGTTTGGGCCACTTTTGCAGCAATTACTGCCTCAATGTGGCGTGGCATGGAAGCTATCAGCCTGTGGCACTGCTGAGGTGTTATGGAAGACCAGGATGCTTAATAGCAGCCTTCAGCTCTTCTGCATTGTTTGGTCTCATGTCTCTCATCTTTCTCTTGGCAATGCCCCATAGATTCTCTATGGGGTTCAGGTCAGGCAAATTTTCTGGCCAATCAAGCACAGTAATCCCACGGTCATTGAACCAGATTTTGGTGCTTTTGTCAGCATCCCCATAGAGCTTGTCTGCGGAAGGAAGCATGAAGTGCTCCAAAATCTCCTGGTAGATGGCTGCGTTGACCCTGGACTTAATGAAGCACAGTGGACCAACACCAGCAGATGACATGTCTCCTCAAATCAACACAGACTGTGGAAACTTCACACTGGACTTCAAACATCTTGCAGTGTGTGTCTCTCCATTCTTCCTCCATACTCTGGGTTATTGGTTTCCAAATGAGATGCAAAATTTGCTCTCATCAGAAAAGAGGACTTTGGACCACTAAGCAACAGACCAGGTCTGTTTTTCTTTAGCCCAGGTAAGATGCTTCTGACGTTGTTTGTTGTTCAGGAGTGGCTTGACAAGAGGAATACGACATTTGAAGACCATGTCCAGGATCCGTCTGTGTGTGGTGGCTCTTGATGCACTGACTTCAGCCTCAGTCCACTCCTTGTGAAAGTCCCCAACACTTTTGAATGGCCTTTTTCTGACAATCCTCTCCAGGCTGCAGTCATCCCTGCTGCTTCTGCACCTTTTTCTTCTACACTTTTCCCTTCCACATAACTTTCTATTAATGTGCTTTGATACAGCACTTTGGGAACATCCAACTTCTTTTGCAATTACCTTTTGAGGCTTTCCTTCCTTATGGAGGGTGTTAATGATGGTTTTCTGCACAACTGTCAGGTCAGCAGTCTTTCCCATGATTGTGATTCCTACTGAACCAGACTGAGAGAATATTTAAAGGCTCAGGAACCCTTTGCAGGTGTTATGGCTTAATTAGCTGATTAGAGTGGGGCACTTTGAGCCTAGAATAGTGCACCTTTTCACAATATTCTAATTTCCTGAGATTGTGGATTTGGGGTTTTCATGAGCTGTAAGCCATAATCATCACAATTATGACAAATCACGGCTTGAACTATCTTGCTTTGCACGTAATTAGTCTATCTCATATATTAGTTTCACCTTTTAAGTTGCATTAGTGAAATAAATGAACTTTTGCACGATATTCTAATTTTTCGAGTATCACCTGTATATACTATAGTTTGTGAACGCTATAACTTTTGTTCAAACCAATCAATATACGCTTATTGGGATTTTTGTTTACCAAAAACATGTTTGTTTTTATTTGCCAAAATCATTTTTTACCAAAACATAAAACAAAATACATATTGGCCTAAACTGATAAGAAATTTGATTTTTTTCAATTTTTTTTATTGGATATGTTTTATAGCAAAAAGTAAAAAAAAATATTTTTTTTTTGTTTATAGCGCAAAAAATAAAAAACACAGTGGTGATCAAATACCTCCAAAAGAAAGCTCTATTTGTGGGAAAAAAGGATATTAATTTTATTTTGGTAGTGTTGCATGACCGCACAATTGTCAGTTAAAATAACGCAGTGCTGTATTGCAAAAAAATGGCCTGGTCATGTTCTTCCGAATGTCAAGTGGTTATAACATACAAAAAATATACAATAGGGTCTTAAGCCCCTAGATTCAGTCTAATGCCCCATACACACGGTCGGATTTTCCGACGGAAAATGTGTGATAGGACCTTGTTGTCGGAAATTCCAACCGTGTGTAGGCTCCATCACACATTTTCCATCGGAATTTCCGACACACAAAGTTTGAGAGCTTGCTATAAAATTTTCCGACAACAAAATCCGTTGTTGGAATTTCCGATAGTGTGTACACAAATCCGACGCACAAAGTGCCACGCATGCTCAGAATAAATTAAGAGACGAAAGCTATTGGCTACTGCCCGTTTATAGTCCCAATGTACGTGTACGTCACCGCGTTCAGAACGATCAGATTTTCTGATAACTTTGTGTGAACATGTGTATGCAAGACAAGTTTGAGCCAACATCAGTCGGAAAAAATCCATGGATTTTGTTGTCGGAATGTCTGTTCAATGTGTCCGACCGTGTGTGCAGGGCATTAAACTAAAATATCATTGGGGGGGGCTGATGTTTTAGGTGTCTACCTCACTTTATTTTCAGGTACAAATTGATATAATTTGTGGATAAGAATATGGGAAGGAGGCTGCAATATTTAATATATTGGCAATTTAAAAAGGGGGGCTTTATGTGCCCTTGAAACAATTACACAAAAGGAGAAATGTATATAGGTGGGACAAAACGAATACATTACACATTAATTTAATGTTAGACCATTATTAATAATATACACAAGATGGTGGTATTGCATTAAAAATGAAGAATCTTTTTTCTGTATTGCCATGTGTGTTTTTTGCATAAAGGAACTGCAGACAAAAAAAAAAAAAGTTATAATTTCTGAAATAAAAAATGTGAAGTGAAAAGATATACCGTACTTGTCAACCCTAATGTTTTAGATAAAGTGCCCTGTTATTTTCTAGGCAGCAGAAAATTTAGAAAAGGGAGCCTGTCTCATATAGTATCTTGCTTAAAGGGGTTATAAACCCTTTAAATATACCCTGTGAGGGGACTATCCTCACGTGATACACAGAGATGAAACAAATCCTCCTAAAAAATATCTGTAGTATTCTCTTCTCTACATCCGTTCAAAGTCCAGAATTTAATAATAAAGCTTGTCTGAGCTGTCAGAAAAAAAGGGGGGTAGAGAGCTGAAGTTATACTTTGCAGAGCTCAGTGACGAGAGGTCTAAGAGCTGATTGGAGGGAAGAGACATGCCCCCCTTCACAGAACATACAGGAACAGAACTGAGACATTCAGTCAGCTAGAGGTCACTCCCCTGTCACCATTTTTCTCTTGGTGTCATGAAAACTTGTCAGAAGTGACTCAGGCTGATAGCAAAGGAGCACAGATGCCAACAGAAATTACACGCAGTGCTCTTAACCACTTGCTTAGTGGGCACTTAAAACCCCCCTCCTGCCCAGACCAATTTTCAGCTTTCAGCGCTGACGCACTTTGAATGACAATTGCGCGGTCATACAACACTGTACCCAAATGAAATTTTTATCATTTTTTTCCCACAAATAGAGCTTTCTTTTGGTGGTATTTAATCACAGCTGGGATTTTTATTTTTTGCTAAACAAACAAAAAAAGATGGAAAATTTTGAAAAAAAAAAAAAATCATGTTTCATAGTTTGTTATAAAATTTTGCAAACAGGTAATTTTTCTCCTTCATTGATATGCGCTGATGAGGCGGCACTGGTGGGCACTGATAGGCTGCACTGATGGGCACGAATAGGCACAGTTAAGGTGGTACTGATAGGCACTGATAGGCACAGTTAAGGTGGCACTGATGGGGACAGATAAGGCGGTACTGATGGGCACAGATAAGGCGGCACTGATAACCACTGATGGGCCCTGATGGGTGGCACGGATGGTTGGCACTGATGGGCACTGATAGGTACCACTGATAGGTGGCACTGATGGGCGGCACTGATGGGCGGCACTGATGGGCACTGATGGGCGGCACTGATGGGCACTTATGGGCACTGGTAGGTGACACTGATGGGCACTGATAGGTGACACTGATGTGCAGCACTGTTGTTGACGCACTGATTGTGGAAACTGATGGGTGGCACTGTGGGCACTGATGGATGGCACTGTGGGCACTGATGGGTGATGCTGGTGGACGGCACTGCTGCCTATTGCTAGGTGGCACTGGCAGGGGGCACAGGTGGGCACTGAGGATCTGCAGCAGCTCGTCAGCGCTGTCAGCGCGAGGAGAAAAAATAGCCGATTACCAGCTCTGTTGACATCACATGATCAGCTGTCATTGGCTAACAGCTGATCACGTGGTAAGGGGTCGGATCGACCCCTTACTCTGATCTGTGATCAGGCGAGTCTCATAGGCCTGCAGGGGGCGCGCAGGCCACTCGTGCAGGGGACAATGTCAATGGCTATTGCGCAGATCTGAAGTGGTTAATTGAAACAAGCACACACTACAGAGGAATATGCTTTGTTCATTTTTCATGCCTGAGGTTTATAACCACTTTAAGTTGGATTTGCCCAGCATTTAGCAATTATAAGTAGTGACAATGTACTTAGAGTAGATCTAATAGTAGCAGCAGCAGGAGGGGAGGAGCGGGCATAACAGTTCCATGACTTTGCTCTTGAGGGGACTGAAACCGGAGCATACAGCATTGGAGCTCCAGAAGTTATTTTCCTGGAGCACAATATTCCTCTCAGATGTAAATTAACCACTTAAGGACCAAGCCTCTTTCTGAGATTTGGTGTTTACAAGTTAAAAACATTTTTTTTGCTAGAAAATTACTTAGAACCCCCAAACATTATATATATTTTTTTCTAACACCCTAGAGAATAAAATGTTGCAATACTTTCTGTCAAACCGTATTTGCGCAGCGGTCTTACAAGGGGAAAAAAATACACTTTTTTAAATTAAAAAATAAGACAACAGTAAATTTAGCCCAATTTTTTTAATATTGTGAAAGATAATGTTACGCTGAGTAAATTGATACCCAACATGTCACGCTTCAAAATTGCGCCTGCTTGTGGAATGGCGACAAACTTTTACCCCTTAAAAATCTCCATAGGCGACGTTTAAAAAATTCTACAGGTTGCATGTTTTGAGTTACAGAGGAGTTCTAGGGCTTGAACTATTGCTCTCTCTCTACCGATCGCGGCGATACCTCACATGTGTGGCTTGAACACCGTTTTTATATGCGGGCGCTACTCACCTATGCGTTCGTTTCTGCACGCGTGCTCGGCGGGACGGGGCGCGTTTAAAATTTTATTTTTATTTTTCTTATTTATTTTACCTTTTATGTTTTATTTTTACACTGTTCTTTAAAAAAAAATGTGTCACTTTTATTCCTATTACAAGGAATGTAAACATCCCTTGTAATAGAAAAAAGCATTACAGGACCTCTTAAATATAAGATCTCGGGTCAAAAAGACCTCAGATCTCATATTTACACTAAAATGCAATAATAATAAAAAAAAAAATTAAATGTCATTTGAAAAAATAAAATGTCTCTTTAAGAGCTATGGGCGGAAGTGACGTTTTGAGGTCGCTTCCACCCTGCAATGGCATGGTGACGGGTGGGGGCCATCTTCCCCTCACTCATCTTTATACCTAACAGGACACAGGACCCGATTGCCTCCGCCGCTACAAACGGCTCTGGTAAGCAACCGAGGGCACTGGAGCGCGGCGGGAGGGGGGGCCCTGCTGATAAAAGTGATTTTGTGGCGAATCCGCCGCAGAGACCACTTTTATCTGAAAAGAATACCAGGGTTATGGTAGCTAGCTGCTGCCATAACAACGATATCCCTCTTCAAAGTACTGACGTAAAACGATGGCAGGCGGTCCGTAAGTGGTTAAAGAGATAAGTCCATGAGGTGGCAGGCACCTCATTGGCCTTAACTTATGATATGCCTTCAGTTTTTACAAAAGAACACAATTTTTGGAGTTCAGCTTTTAATAGCAAGGTTAAGCACAAATTTACTAGAGACAAAGAGCACAGACTGGGGATATACTACAAGGGTTAAAATACTGCAGAGCACTGTTATAATACAGAGGTGTAAAACTGGTCAGTCGCCAGATAGATTTCATCATATATAATAGGCCTAACTGGTGTATGCCTAACTTTTAATTTATCTATGGGGGTTGCAGAGAATGTCAGTCATATAATATGAGGTGGCTCAGGTTCTTGCAATAAGGCAAAAGTTTAGATATGCATCTAAAACCGCCACTCTCCTGAAAAACAATCCATGTTCAGATCACATTTCAGAGGTGATTGACAGGTGTGAATCGCCTTAGTGCCACCCTTTTCACCAAATTTTTGCTGAACAAACACGCCACATTGAAAGGGTTAACTGCTCATTTAGGTCTAGGGGCATAGAAAAATTTAATTTTTCTTCATACTTACCTGTAAAATCCATTTATTTGAGTACATCATGGGACACAGAGCAGCCAAATACATTACTACCTGGGTTATGCGCCACCTATAGGTGAATGGGCATTGGTAGAATAACCAAAAACAGGAAGTGATCCCCTGTATAACCCCTCACATACAGGAAGTACTCCAGTTTAATAGCAAGCAATGAACTCCCAAAAAGAGAGGGGAGGGACCTTTGTGTCCCGTGATGTACTCAAAGAAATGTATTTTACAGGTATGAAGTAAGTATGAAGAAAAAATCCAATTTTCTTTCTCGTTCATCACGGGACACAGAGCAGCCATATACATTACTACCTGGGACATCCTAGAGCAATAGCCTTGAGGGAAGGGAGACACACTGTATGAAAACACCATAAGATTTATACAGCAGCCCGTAAGACACTACAGTCAAAAGCCGTGTCCTCTGCTGCCTTAACATCCACCTGACAAAATCTTGTGAATGTATGTACCGGAGACCAAGTAGCAGCCTTGCAAATCTGCGCCACTGACGCTTGATGACGAAAAGCCCAGGAGGTTCCAACACCCCTGGTAGAATGCTCTCTAACCCCAAAGAGAGGAACTTTACTTTTCAGGCCATAGGCCTGAATGATTAACCGGCAAATCCAAAGTGAAATGGACACCCTAGAAGCCGCTTGACCCTTCTTGGGGCCTTCCGGCAAAACTTCTGATGCTTGCAGACTTTTCCAGGTAGACTCTGACTGCCAGCACCACATCCAAAAGGTGCAACTGCTTCTCTTCTGGCAAGCCAGCCTGAGAGAAAAAAGAAGGTAGAACAATGTCCTTATTTGAATGAAATTCAGAAACTACCTTGGGCAAAAAGGACGGAACAGGACGTAGCACCACTTTATCATGGTGCAAAATCAAATACTGTTTCTTACAGGAAAGGGCCGCCAATTCGGAGATCCTTCCAGCCGAAGTAATTGCAAAAAGAAAAGCCAACTTCCGTGTCAAAAGAACTAATGGAACTTAGTTGACTGGTTCATAAGGCTGCTCCTGTAGCACCGACAAAACCAAATTCAAATCCCAAGGGCAAATAGGTAATTTAATGGGAGGCAGTAAGTGAGTTACTCCCTGAAGAAATGTCCAGACCAGGGAATGTGAAGCCAAAGGCTTCTGGAAGTACACTGATAAAGCTGTTGTTGTCAAGGCTAATCTTTTAGCTAAGCCTGACTGAAGAAAAGAGAGTATCCTCTCTACCAAATATCTGCGAGGATGCCAACTTCTGGCCTCACACCACGCAATGTAAGCCTTCCAAACCCTGTGATAAACCTTCCTGATGACCGCCTTTCTGGCATTTACCAATGTAGTTACCACTGGTCCTGAGATACCATGATCTCCTAGCACCCTGGCTTCAATAGCCACGCCGTCCAATTCAGCGAGCGTAAATTCCGGTGTAATATAGGCCCCTGGGACAGTAGATTGAGCCGGAGCGGAAGCATCCAAGGCTTGCCTACTGCTAATCCCACTACCTCCGGGTACCAGGCCCTCCTGGTCCAGGCCGGAGCTACCAGAATGACTGATGTCATCTCCTCTCGGGAATGCATAAATCAAAGAGAACTGAGTTAAGGGAACTACCAGAGCATCTATCCCGATCGCAAGTGGATCTCTTGCTCTAGATACAAACTGCTGAATATTGCAGCTGAACCTGGATGCCAGCAGGTCTACATCCGGTGTACCCCACCGCTGGCAAATCTGCATAAACACCTGTGGGTGCAGAGACCATTCTCCTGGATGTATCTGTTGGTGGCTGAGATAGTCTTCCAGTTGTCTACCCCTAGAATGTGGACAAAAGACATCATTGGCACATGCCTTTCTGCCCAAGATAACACATGACTGACCTCCATGTGGGTCAGACGACTCTTGGTGCCACCCTGATGGTTGACATAGGCCACAGCCGTGCCATTGTCGGTTTGCACCCTTACCGGGTGACCCTGTAACTTTGACGTCCAATAATTCAGCGCAAGGTGTATTGCCCGCAGCTCTAGCACATTGATGGGAAATCCCTGTTCCTTCAGAGTCCATTTCCCCTGGACTGTGGAACTTTCCATGATTGTGCCCCAGCCAGAAGGACTGGCATCTGTGGTCACCACCTTCCACGACAGTGGAAGAAAAGACCTTCCCTGTACCAGATTCTGGTCTACTAACCACCAAGCCAGACTTCCTCGAGCCTTGGGGGTTATGATCATGCAGGAATCCAAAGCCTGCATCTTCCTGCTCCATGCAGACAGAATGCTCTGCTGCAATGCCCTAGAATGGAACTGGGCATATGGAATTGCCTTGAATGAGGAAACCATCCTTCCCAGAAGACTCATACAGGGTCGGACAGATAAGTGTCTCTTTCGGCTTACCTGCTGAACCTGATCCTTTAGGGCATCGACCCTTCTTGGAGGCAAGAACAATCTTGCCTGGACTGTGTCCGTAACAAGGCCTAACTATTCCAGACTTTCAACTGGTTTTAGGGCCAATTTCTCAGAATTTATGATCCATCTGAGATGTTCCAGGAATTGGACCATAAAGGTAACGTTCCTTATCAAAACCTGCAGCGATTGATCCCTGAGTAGGAGATCATCTAAGTAGCCTGCAATCAAGATCCCTCGAGATCTTAGAACACCCAGTACAGCCGCTAGGATCTTTGTGAAGACCTGGGGTGTGGTTGCGAGCCCAAAGGGCAGAGCAACAAACTGGAAATGTTGTTCCTTTATGACAAAGCACAAAAAAAAATTGGCACATGCATGTATGCATCCCTAATATCTATGGATGCCAGAAAATCTCCTTCTTGGAGAGAGGTCACGACAGAACATACTGATTCCATCTGAAAGGGCCGCACTGAGAGATAATGGTTCAGTGCTCTTAGATCCAGAATTGGTCTTATGTTGCCATTTGACTTTGGAACCGTAAATAGATTTGAATAAAACCCTGTTCCCCTTTCGGGAACTGGGACCTCCATGATCACCCCCTGCCACCTTAAATGGTCTAGTGCTTGGAGTAATAAGCCCTTTCTTGAAAGGTCTGTGGGAACGCTGGACCTGACAAATCTTTGAGGAGGGTAAGAGTGTAATTCCAGCCTGTACCCCTGAGACACTGTGGAGATGACCCACCTGTCCTAAATTAGCATTCCCCACAATCCCGCAAACTGCAGCAACCTTTCCCCCACCCGCAGGAGTGGTGGTGTCTCTTCACAAGGAAGGTATGGTGCCAGTATTAGCAGACTTTTGGACCCACGGCCTCTTTTGGCCCTGGCCCTGCTGTTTACCTTTGGCAGCAGATCCCTGGTGCCGTCGGAACTGCCTACGGCCTGAAAAACTGAGTAATTAGCACATGTCACCTTAAAAGAGGCCGTGTTTCTACCTTTTTCCCAGGAAAGAGGGAACTCTTTCCTCCAGATATCTTTTGGATGTACTTATCAAGATCATCCCCAAACAAATGTTCTCCATGAAAAGAAAAACCAGCTAGCATCCTCTTACAAGGGAGCTCTGCTGACCAGCATTTTTGCCATAAAATACTGTGCATGTGCACAGACAAAAAAGCCATGTGGGAGATCTGCTGCATGGAGTCTATAAGGTCATCTATAGCAAAGCAAAGAGCCTGAGGCAGATCTGCTCTATCCTGAACAGAATCCTTCAGTAATTTTTTTGGAGGGGAGTGGGTACCCTGTTTTTAGAGGCACCCAGCTCCCACTTCCTCCCCTGGCTCCACTGCGCTGGAAGGAAGATCACCTCTCCCCCCTCCCTCCCTGCAATCTTCTGGAACACATCACATGTCCCAGAAGATTGCCTAGCAATTCACAGCAGGCAGCACAGATTGCACATGCGCAGTGCGCACCCGGCTGTGAAGCCAAAGCCGGGTGCTCACAGTAAGAATGCCAGCACTGCAGAGAGGAGGGGGAGAGGAGCGAGGCTTCTTTCACCCGCATCACTGGACCATGGGACAGGTGAGTGTCTGATTATTAAAAGTCAGCAGCTACACTTTTTGTAGCTGCTGACTTTTAAATGGGTGGAACTCCACTTTAAGCCTTCAAGTACACTGCTGCTGAAAAACGGACGTTTAGGAGCAGTTGGAAACAGTTGGAAACTCAACTGCTTTGGCAATGCTAACATGTATTTGGTCCTGCCAATAAAGCTTATTTGAATTTGAGAGAGAGAGACACACACAGACAGACACAGACAGAGAGAGAGACAGACACAGACAGAGGGAGAGGGAGACACGGACAGAGAGAGAGACAGACAGAGACAGACAGACACAGACAGAAAGAGGCAGACACAGAGACAGACAGACAGATATACACAGACAGACAGAGACAGACAGACAGACCGAGAGGCAGACACAGTCAGAGAGAGAGACAGACAGAGAGAGAGCGACACACACACACACATAGACAGACATAGACAGAGAGAGAGAGAGAGAGAGACAGACACAGATAGAGAGAGACAGACACAGACAGACAGAGAGAGAGAGATAGACACGTACAGAGAGAGACAGACATGGACAGAGAGAGACAGAGAGAGACAGATAGAGAGAGACAGACAGAGAGAGAGAGAGACACACAGAGAGATAGACAGGCAGAGAGAGACATAGAGAGAGAGAGAGACAGACACAGACAGAGAAATATAGACAGGTAGAGACAAATTAAGAAAGAGAGACAGACACAGAGAGAGAGACAGAGAGTTTCTTATAGAAACTCAACTACTTTGGCAATGCTAACATGTATTTGGTCCTGCCAATAAAGCTTATTTGAATTTGAATTTGAGAGAGAGAGACAGACAGACACGGATAAACAGAGAGACAGACAGAAAGAGGCAGACAGACACAAGCAGAGAGAGAGAGAGACAGATACCAACAGAGAGAGACAGACAGACAGAGAGGCAGACACAGACAGAGAGAGACAGGCAGAGAGAGAGACACACAGACAGACAGAGAGAGAGAGACACACACACACATACACAGAGAGAGACAGACATAGAGAGAGACAGAGACAGACACAGAGAGAGACAGACAAAGACAGAGAGAGAGACACAGACAGAGAGAGAGAGAGACAGACAGGCATACAGAGAGAGAGACAGACACAGACAGAGAGAGAGAAACAGACACAGACAGAAAGAGAGACAGAGAGTGAGAGAGAGTCAGACACAGAGAGAGAGGGAGATACAGACAAGGAGAGGCAGACACAGAGACAGACAGACAGACACAGCCAGAGAGAGACAGAGAGAGACAGACACCAGCAGAGAGAGAGAGAGAGAGACACACCAGCAGAGAGAGAGAGACAGGCAGACAGACAGAGAGAGAGGCAGACAGAGAGAGAGACAGGCACAGACAGAGGGACACACACACAGACAGAGACACAGACAGAGAGAGAGAGAGGACAGACAGAGAGAGAGACAGACACAGACAGAGATAGAGACAGAGAGAGACACACACATATACAGAGAGAGAGTCAGACACAGACAGAGAGAGACAGACACAGACAGAGAGAGGGAGAGACACAGATAGAGAGAGAGAGAGACAGACAGACAGACAGAGAGAGAGAGAGAGACAGACAGGCATACAGAGAGAGAAGTAGACACAGACAGAAAGAAACAGACAGAGAGAGAGAGAGAGACAGAGAGAGAGAGAGGGAGACAGAAAGAGACAGACAGGCAGAGAGAGACAGAGAGAGAAAGAGAGAGAGAGAGAAAGACACAGACAGACAGAATCAGAGAGAGAATCCATAGTTAAAGCACACTGCGCTCTCTTCTCTGACAGAATGTCTGAGAAATAGTTAATAATTTACTTGTTTTTCCTGCATTGTGGGCATTTGGGAGGGTCTCCTGTGGTTATTATTATAAAAACGCAGAGTGCGCAGAAAATTTGGGTGTTTGGCAAACTTATGCTTGGCCTGAACCGCTCACCCATTCCTAGTAAAAATATGGAAACCGACTGCTGATAACCAACAGTGAAAAACATCTATTTTACAGCTTTACAGTTTTTTACTAGGGATGGGCGAGCGGTTTGGGCTGAGCATAAGTTCACCAAACATCCACATTTTTTGTGCGCTCAGTGGGTGAACATCCGGCCGAGCACACAAAAAATGTGGGTGTTTGGCGAACTTATGCTTGGCCCGAACTGCTCGCCCATTCCTACTAAAAAACTGGAAACTGACAGCTGATAACCGACAGTGAAAAACGTCCATTTTTACAGCTTTACACTTTTTTACTAGGGATGGGCAAGGGGTTCGGGCCGAGCATAACTTCGCCAAACAACCAAATTTTTTGTGCGCGGCCGAGAGCACAGTCAATAGGCTGTTAAAGAGCAGGGCCTGGAAGCTGGCGACCGCGTCGTTGACAACGCATGAGTCATCAACTGTTAGCGGTCTTCCCCGCTGACTGCTGAATGTAAAAAAGAATTGCCTGCTGAAAGATTTTGGGGAAAAAACAGTGTCGGGTCCCTCACAATGCATTCCAGGCCTCTTCCTGACAACCCTTGGCGGTGGTTGTGGGGGTCTGAGGGCAGGGTGCTTATTAGAATCTGGAAGCCCTCTTTAACAAGGGGGCCCGCCCTCTTTAACAAGGGGGCCCTTAGCTCCCGCCCCCCCCCCCCCATGTAAATGAGTATAAGGTAAAAGGAAAAGTTTCAAAAATAAATACAGACTGAGACAGTTTTTTGAAATTCCTTTATTAAAAAAAATTTAAAATAAAAAAACAATGTTCTCCGATGTAGATCCATCGTCAATCACGCCACCCGCCGCCGTAAAGTGTATAGGACCTGCTGCAGCAACACTGACATAAAGAAAAAAAATACATTTAAATTGATTTTCACCGACCCAGCATGCACTGGTCGGTGATGTCACGAGGGGGGGCAACAGGTGATTTTACCAGGGGGCCCCGCCCTTTACCTATTTAAAAACTGTCAGATGGAGGAGCAGGTATTCGGCAGTCAGTCTTTCCAATGGGCGGAGCATTTTTTCTCTTTTTTTCAGGTCCAGCTGTGCGGCAGGAGTCGTGATTGGTGATGGATCTACATCTGGGGACATTGTTTTTTATTTTTTTTAAATAAAGGAATTGTCAAAAAATATCTAATACCTTTATTTATTTTTGACACTTTTTTGATGAAAAGTAGGGGTATAATGTACCCCATACTCATTCACATGGGGGGGCAGAATCTGGGGGCTCCCTTGTTAAAGGTGGCTTCCAGATTCTGATAAGCCCCTGCCCGCAGAGCCCCACAACCACTGCCCAGGGTTGTCAGGCAGAGCCCCCTGCCCCAAAGCACCCCCCTATGTTGAGGGCATAAGGCCTGGTATGGTTCAGGAGGGGGAACCATACCAGGCCGCATGATCAGATAAGGGTCTGGTATGGATTTTGGGGGATCCCATGCCATTTTTTTTAAATGTTACATAGTTACACGTAGATAGTCAGGTTGAAAAAAGACTCAAGTTCATCCAGTTCAACCACAAAAAAAAATAAAAAAATCCCATATACACAATAATTCACCCACAGTTGTTCCAGAGGAAGGCGAAAAACCTCAGCAAAGCATAATCCAATTTGCTACAGCAGGGGAAAAAATTCCTTCCTGATCCCCCGAGAGGCAATCGGATTTTCCCTGGATCAACTTTACCTATAAATGTTAGTACCCAGTTATATTATGTACATTTAGGAAATGTTGGCATGTGGGTTCCCTTCAAAATCCATACCAGAGCTAAAGGTCTGGTATGGATTTTTAGGGGAGGGACCTATGCCGTTTTTTCTTAAAATTTGGGCGTGGGGTTCCCCTTAAAATCCATACCAGCCCCCTTTGGGGCTGGTATGCATGGGGTGGACCCCACGCTGTCTTTTTAATCTTTCATTTGTATTGCCGGCAATGGCTTGCAACCGCAAGTCAATTTAAATTTAATTTTGCTGCAGCAGGTTCTATACATGGTACAGATGTGCCACTTCACAGGCAGACTAAGGGGACCCCCCAGACACTATATTTAGAGGCATTTTTTACTTTTGTTGTTTCACTTTAAGAATCATTAAAATCAATGCTCCTTTAAAAAAGATTGATTTAAAAAATATTTTTGCATTCATACATGTCTCCCAGGGCAGTACCCAGGCCCCATACCCTTTTTATGGCCAATAACTTGCATATAAACCTTCAAAATGGGGACTTTTGATTATTCATGTTTGGGTCTCACAGGCTTTAATAGAGTTCGTAGCTCAGGGCCAAACCTTTTTCCTGTTCGGGAGTTCTGGTGCAAATTGGACCAGGGGGGTGTTCGGTCCATCACTAACAGTTACATATGGCCAGCTTGGCACAACGTAAGCATGCATACTGTATGTCATGCCTGATTGGCCTGCGGAAGCTGTAAATTACTACAGTAGCCCAAGCTGGTGGCTGGAGTGATCTCCTTGCATTTTTCTGAGTGAATGCAAAGGGTTCTCTGATTGGACCAAGTGAAGAGAAGGGGTAGTTACATCACAGTCTCCACCTCATCCAATCAGAGAATGCTTTGCATTCACGCCCTGTGGCAGTGCTGAGCAAGCGCCTCTCTTTGATTAAAATGCAGAAGGGCACCTGGAAGATTGTAGCCATCTCTCTAGTAGCTTCGACTACTCCTGTTATTTACAGCTTCTACAGAAGTCTACAGAGGTATTAAATATGCAGCTTGGAACAATGTTGGCCCGACTATCTCCTACTCTGTCAACATTTAGACGATCCCTAAAAACGCTTCACTTCAGAGAGGCTTACTCTGCCCCCACCTAACAACTGTACTTTTATTTTCTACATCAGCTCACCACCTACAGTTATTACCTTTTGTATCCCTTGACCCTCTTTCTTAGATTGTAAGCTCTAATGAGCAGGGACTTCTGATTCCTCCTGTATTAAATTGTATTGTAATTGTACTGTCTTCCCTTATGTTGTAATGCGCTGAATAAAATGTTGGCACTATATAAATTCTGTATAATTATAATAATTTAAGTTGAATTTTAAAAAAAATGTTTTAATTAGCATCAGTGTCAGTTGGTGTCAGTGTGTTTTAGGTAGAATAAAAAAAGCAGAATGCACACCACTGACTTCGGTCCCTACTAAACAAATAACACACACATATGTGGTATCGCTGGGCATAGTAGTTCCATTGACTCTGCTCTTGAAGAAACTGAAACCAGAGCATCCAGCATTGGAGCTCCAGAAGTTATCTTCCTGGAGCACAATATTCCTCTCAGATGTAAATTAAAGAGATAAGTCCATGAGGTGTCTTGCGCCTCGTTGGATTTAACTCATGGTATGCCTGCAGTTTCTACAAAATAACAGAATTCCTGGAGTTCAGCTTTAAATTGCAAGGTCAGGCACAAATTTCCTAGAGACAGAGAGCACACACTGGGGATTCACTACAAGCATTAAGGTACTACAGAGGACTGTTAGGGTAAAGTGGCATAAAACTGATCGGTCACTGGCCAATTTTAATTATATATAATAGGCCTAACTAGTGTATGCCTAACTTTTAATTTATCTATGGGGATAGGGGATTGCAGAGAATGTGAGTGATATAATGTGAGGTGGTTCAGGTTCTTAAAATAAGGCTGTGCATCTATACCCACCACTCCTCTGAGAAGCAATCCACGTTCAGATTACTTTTCAAAAAGTCATTGAGACGTCTCCTTGCCACCTGTTTTCACCCAATTGTTGCTGAACAAACATGCTGTATTGAAAGTTAACTGCTCATTTAGGTCTAGGGGGCAAAGAAAAAATGTGCTTACTTGATCCTCTGCTCTTCTGCACTGTGAGACCGGTCCCCACAGCATCTTCCCCCAAACCTCCAGCAGTCTAAGATCTGGATTTCATCAAGACCAAAGCAGGCTCTATACCCCTGCACTGGACTTGATGATGCCAAGGGACAGTCCAGCACTGGTGCATGGGGGAATACTGTCTACCAGAGTAGCTGAGAATCAGATAAACAAAAGTTTTTCTCTCCCCTAAAAGCTTTTCTCTCCTTTCTCTTTCCCCAAGAAAAAATGAGTAGTTAATCCTTGCAGTATGAGTGCAGACCAACTGAGAGGGAGAATTTTGAGTTTTTGCAGAGTTTGGCTTTAAATTGTGTGATGTGTTATTTCTGTATATGGGTGACAGCAGTCGGTTATAACTGGGCAGATATAGGAGACCATGACAGTAACATTTGCATTTCTGTTATTTTACATAGAGGTTATTTCCCTGGAGATTTCATGTGATATAAACAGCTAGAGACAATTGATCTGTGTATGTGACGATCCAGAGACATCAAGATGATTCTGGTGACCTACCTGCTCTGTGGATTTTTTATTTATATACAAGGTATGGAATTGTATTATAGCTCTTATTTCATTTTACAGGTGACATATCATTTATACAAAATACAGGATCTCATTAGGGATTAAAGAAAAACTTTGAAAATGTAAACTGACTGATAACATTTTGGTGTTGTCACACTATAGCAAATATGCTGCCCCACTGGCTGGGCTTCTTTTCCATGGGGCAGCATATTTGCATATCTCCCTTTGTGCTGGGAGCACACCACACAGCGTGCTCCCAGCACAGAGATTGGGGTCTCACTGAGAGCCCCTGGCCCTGTTCTAACGATCAGGACCCGGAACGCCCGATGTCGGGTCACCTGATTGCTGTGATATTCTCTGATTGGCTATCACAGTGATCAGCCACAGTGAAGCCTACCCCTGTTCTTTCTGTCTCTGTGAATGGATGAGACAGATACATTGTATCTTTCTCTGTCCTTGCAGAGATAGAAAAAAAAGTATGTGTAGAAAAAAATAAATAATAATAATTAAAAGGGAAAAAAAGCCTAGATCAAGGTTTGATCTAGAACAGTCCCAGGGTTAGTGTTTGGGTCAATGTCAGGGTCAAAGGTCAAGGTCAAAAGTCAGGGTCTGTGTTTTTTGGACAGGATTTTTAAAAAAATTAGTATCAGTGTCAGTGTCGGTGTGTTTTAGGTAGGATAAAAAAAAGCAAAATGTGCAATATTATTTCTGGGTTGTACTACGGGTACAAACAACAACATACACATACTGTTAGGAGAAGGAAAATTTATTTTGGGTTGTTCTTTGGTGGTAGGTTTTTTTTTAACTATTTTGGGCCAGTTTTTCTTAAATAATAATAAAAAAAAATAAATCTGGAGATATCAATTACCATTTACCACCAAATAAAAGCCCAATATGAACAAAATGAGGTATAATCCACCTGGATACACAAAGTAGTTGTGATGATATGTATAGTTTTACTAACACATATCAAAGTTGCAAAATTAGGCTTAGGCATTAATATTTGTTTTACCCTTAGGCACGAAAGGGGTTAAACAACCGTGAGTTATATACAATTTACATCATTATTTTACACCTGCATTTGTAAACTAAAATCTCTGACTTGCATTTGCTAAGTGTATAGAGATATGAACATGCAATCTTCACCATCCACATTTGTGTAACGTGTATAAATTTTATTTTATCAGATACCTGTTGTGAAGTTGTATTGACTCAGACACCACAATACATTGTGAAATCACCGGGAGACACTCTCACCATTTCATGTACGTCCAGACAAGATCTTTACCATTCTGGAGTAAAGGTGACCCCTTTAATGTGGTTCCAACAAAGACCAGGACAGACACCAAAACCTCTTATTATTAAAGCAACTGAAAGATATTCTGGAGTCCCAGAGAGGTTCAGTGGATCGGGATCTGGAACAAATTATTTTCTTACAATTAAGGAAATGAAAGAAGAAGATGAAGGAAATTTTTTCTGTATGCAACATACAGCAGAACCATACACACAGTGATACACAGCTGTACAATAACTTCATTCCTTCTCCTTAATTACTGGAAGGGCTGTTTGAAGCTGTACTCCAACAATGATATATTTTGCATAGATACATATGGCCAGCTTTTAAGCATGGAAACTTGGAAAAGGCAGCCGCACACCACAATGAGATACCAATAAATACTTATTTATTGTAATGCAGACAGATGCAGTCACAGGAATGAAGGGAAGGTTAACATGTTTCACACATCTTGTGCTTAGTCATAACCAACAATGTAAGCATGCATATGTTATACCCGATTGGCCCTTGTGGAAGCTGTAAATCACTGTAGAAGCCCAAGCTACTACAGTACAGTGATGGCCGCGATCTTCCAGGTGCCATGCAAAAATGGTGGCTGGAGTGACCCGATCAGAGAGTGTCTTGCATTTTTCTCAGTAAATGCAAAGGGTTCCCCGATTGGAAAAAGTGGAGGGAAGGGGTGGTTACATCAGTCTCCACCCCATCCAATCAGAGAACACTTTGCATTCATTGAGAAGAATGCAAAGCGGTCTCTGAATGATGGCAGAGCCAAGCAAGCACCACCTGTGGCAGTGCTGAGCAAGCGCTCCTCTTTGATTAAAATGCAGGAGGGCACCTGGAAGGCTGTATATAAAAAACATATTTGTATGCAACAAATATACAGTATAACTAGTGATTGTATAAAACAAAAGAAAAAAAAAACACATTAGCTAAAAAAATTCCTCACCCTGCTTCCAAACAACATTACCTTCATGCAAGACAGTGTAGTGCTATGGGCATGAACCAACAGCCTTACCATGTACCACATTTTATTACTTTTACACCCCATATATGCGTGCAAACTCAAAATGTAATTGCCAATTGTATGGGTGTCCTTAGTATAGTGAATGACCCTGGCTGATGGGTCATATCGCTATAAGACATCCATGTCAACCTAAAAGGTTAATCTCCCATTAAATTAAAGTGCTGTTCTCCAACTCTTCGTCTAACCCATCGGGAGACATAGTATTCAGGGTGAAAGTCCAAAAAGTCTCCCTCATACACGATTGGGAGAACCTCTCACCCTCAGAGTGATATGTATAGCCTCAATACCAAAAAATTCTAAACCATCCATACTACCACCATGTGCTTGTACAAAGTACGTGACCAAGGGTTGAAGGAAGATATACACATACTGTAATAATCTAGGGTTACTAGTAGATTGTCACAGTATGTGGATATCTTCCTTCAACCCTTGGTCACGTCCTTGCTGACCTTCATCAGGGACTCCTCCCATGTATTAGACAACCTACAACATTACAGGTAGGAATCCAGTTACTTGTGGTTGTCCTTAGACGTGTGCTTCTTGTACACTTCTATCCCCCATGAGGGTGGTCTTTGGGCTGTGGAGCATTTTTTATCAGAAGCTGACTATATGAACCCCTCCCAGTCCGAATTCATCTGTCAGTGTACCCAGTTTACCCTTGAGCGGAATTATTTTTTAATTAATGGATCCTTTTACAGACAAATATCTTGCACGGCCATAGGTGCACATTTTGCACCCTGCTATCCCGATCTGTTCATGGGCTTCTGGGAGAAGTATATAAGAAGTATACTACGGGCGTTATATTGATGACATGCTCATTATCTGGCATAGTCCATTAGAGACAGTTTTGTATCCCATTGTAATTCTAACACCTATGGGAATACATTTACCCATGTTGTGGATACCCACTCCCTGGTATTCTTGGACTTGGAGCTGTCTTGGGATCAGGAGGGTAGGATTATTTCCAGGACCCATTGTAAAGAAACGGCAGGCAATTCCTGTTTGCAAAAAAATAGTTGCCACTACCCAAAGTGGAAAGAAAATATTATTATTATTATGATTATGATTATTATTATTATACAGGATTTATATAGCACCAACAGTTTATGCAGCACTTTACAACTTGAGGGTAGACAGTACAAATACAATACACTTTAATACAGTAGGAATTAGAGAGCCCTGCTCCTTAGAGCTTACAATCTAAGAGGGAAGGTCAAGAGATACAAGAGTTAATAACTGTGGGGGATGTGCTGATGGAGTAAATAAATGTACAGTTGTCAGGTCGGGGTCAGATAGGCTTAATATATACAATATATAAAATATACCTTATAGCCAGTTTTTTTCGGCTACGAAGGAATTGCACCAAAACTGCTGATTGCCTATTACAAGCTAAGGTACTGACTAAAATATTTATAGAAAAGGGATACCATAAAGACCACGTTCGGAAAGCTGTTGATCACTTTAAAGATGGCCAGGAGATGAGTAGGCCAGTGTCATTAGGAGTCGAGCCTAAAGATATTTTACTCATAACTAGATTCAATTTCCAACAGTGAAAAAAACATTGGCCCAAACTAGGGCAGAACCATGCCCTTAGTAGGGTGCTCCCTGAGAGGCCCAAACTAGTCTTCAGGTGGGCCAATAACTTAAAAAGTAAAACTGCCCCTAGCCAGATTAAGAACAAGAGTAGGATTACAGATATCCCTATGTTTCTGAATATGACTGGACCCTAAAAATGTAAATTGACGAAGTGCAAAGCTTGTTGGTTTATGTCACAAAAAAAAATCCTTTACCTGAAAAGATAGACGAGTTTTTGAAATTAAACAATTCATCTGTTGCAGTACCCAGTTTGTGGTGTATGGATTGAGGTGCCCATGTGGGTTTTATTATGCAGGCAGGACAGTGCACTAGATTTGGGGAGCACCGTCGGTCCATAGAGCACAAACGGGATAAACACAGCATCCCTCACCACTATGTTCAAGCACATGGTGGTAGTACGGATGGTTTAGAATTGTTTGGTATTGAGGCTATACCTTTGACACACCCTGAGGGTGAGAGGTTCTCCCGAGGGAGACTTTTTGGATTTTCAACCTGAATACTATGTTTCCTGATGGGTTAAATAAAGGGTTGGAGATCAGCACTTCAATTTAATGGGAGATTAACCTTTTAAGTTGACATGGATGTCTTATAGCGATATGACCCATCAGCCAGGGTCATTCACTATACTAAGGACACCCATACAATTGTTTATTACATTTTGAGTTTGCACGCATATATGGGGGTGTAACAGTAATAAACTGTGGTACAGTGTAAGGCTGTTGTTCATGCCCATAGCACTACACTGTCTTGCATGAAGGTAATGCCTTATTGTTGTTTGGAGCAGAGTGAGGAATTTTTTAGCTAATGTGTTTTTTTTCTTTTGTTTTATACAATCACTAGGTATATTTGTTGCATACAAATATGTTTTTTTTTTTTTTTTTTTTAAGAGTTGATATTATGGTTGCTTTTTGCCCCGTAATCTATTAATAATGTGGGAAAGCCTACCCTGATATGGTCCTTTTAAGAACTGGGAGATGGGAGGCGCTCACAGTCTCTATATAATGCAGCATTGTCTGCTAGTGGGTGTGACTTGATAAAGGAGGCCACATCTCCTTAATGCATCATCATAGCAACCCTGTCATTGCCTCTATCCTCTATCCTTTGACTTTCCTTGTGCCGTGTGTAACTGCATGCAGTGCTGGCTTGACCGGGCGCATGGGCAGTGGATCTGAGACATCACAGCTCTGTGGTCTTTCAACTGCCTAGCGGCACATTGGAACCCTACAACTCCCAGCCAGATCTTACAGAGGCGATTTGGAGAAGGAACCCCAGGCGATACATGTCTATTTACACACTGCACAATGTGAGTGTATTTACTGACGTTTTTATTTTAATAAATCGTGTCACACTACTTATTACACTTTTCTTTTCAGAGAGGCCTACCCTGCCCCCACCTAACAACTGTCCTTTTATTTTCTACGTTCTGCTTATCAGCTCACCCCCCACCATTACTACTTTTTGTATGCCTTGACCCTCCCTCTTAGATTGTAAGCTCTAATGAGCAGGGCCTTCTGATTCCTCCTGTATTAAATTGTATTGTAATTGTACTGTCTACCCTTATGTTCTAAAGCACTGTGCAAACTGTTGCGTTATATAAATCCTGTATAATAATAATAATTTAAGTTGAATTAAAAAAGAAATGTAATTAGTGTCAGTTCCCTGCAACACCATCAATACGAGGATGGGTAGTGGAAATGAATAATATAATGTGTATGGAAGAGATGATAGCCATAGCAAATGAAAAGCACACTAAGTTTAGGGAAGTGTGGACCCCTTGAATAGACTTTCATCTCCATCTTAAAAAGCCATGTTAGGTCATCTCTTTGGGAAAGATAAAACGAGACAACTTGGGACAACAGATTTTGACTTCTTTGTGCCTTTTGGAATGTCATACATGGTAGACACGCCCTAGAGGACGCCACTCCAATCTCAAATTTTTCTTCTTTTCTCTTTTTTTTCCCCTTCTTTTTTGTTTCTCTTTCCTTGGTTCTTTTACCATCATGGGTAAAACTGGACTCAGAGGTAAACATTTTACAAGCATCCAACGGCTCTGTTTTATGTTCTTTAGTTATTGTAGGGTAAAAGGGTTTGTTATAAAGTATATAGACAAATTACTTATTTGTGCCATGTAAATGTTAATGTTTTTATTACTGTGAGAGTGCCACACTCTCCTCCCTCTTTTTTCTTTTTGGTTTTGTTTTTTGTCCTTTGTTTCCTTTTCTTTTTTTGTACTATTCTCAATAAAAACTCATTATTCAAGTATCAGTATCAGTTAGTGTCAGTGTGTTTTAGGTAAGATAAACAAAACAAAATGCACACCATTGTTTTTGGTCCCTGCTAAGCAAATAACACACATATGTGGTATCTCTGCAATTGATGGGCATAGCAGTTCCATCGACTCTGCTCTTGAAGGAACTGAAACCGGAGCTTCCAGCATTGGAGCTACAGAAGTTATCTTCCTGGAGCACAATTTTCCTCTCAGATGTAAATTAAAGGGATAAGTCCATGAGGTGGCATGAACCTTGTTGGACTTAACACATGGTATGCCTGCAGTTTATTCAAAAGAACTGAATCCCTGGAGTTCAGCTTTAAATTGCAAGGTCGGGCACAAATTTACAAATTTACTAGAGACCAGCGACTGCCCGTCCATAAGGGGCGCTGCTCTCCTAATCTCCATGCAGGTGCCGGACACATAGAGTTCTTTGGGGGTTTTTTTGTGAAGCACGTGATTAGAGCCGGCTTCATAAAGGGTGGACTCGGGGCGCCCCCCCCCCCAAAAAAAAATTGAGCACCAGACGCCATTATTAGAGACAAAGAGCACAGACTGGGGATTCACTACAAGAGTTAAGATGCTGCAAGGCACTGTTAGGATACAGCAGTGTAAAACTGGTTAGCCACTGGAAAGTTTTAATCATATACTGTATAACAGGCCTAACTAGTGTATGCCTAACTTTTAAATTATCTATGGGAAATGCAGAGCATGTGAGTGATATAATGTGAGGTGGTTCAGGTTCTTGCAATAAGGCTAAGGTTAGATGTGCATCCAAACCCGCCACTCCTCTGAGAAGTTATCCACGTTTAGATCACTTTTCAGAGGTGATTGATAAGCGTGAGGCGCATCCTTGCCACCAGTTTCCACCCAATTGTTGCTGAACAAACATGCTGTATTGAAAATTAACTGCTCATTTAGGTCCTGTGGGCATAGAAAAGATTTGCTTACTTGATCCTCTGCGCTGTGAGACTGGTCCCCACACCATCTTCTCCCCCACCTCCAGCAGTCTAAGGTCCTGATGTCATCAAGACCAAAGCAGGCTCTATACCCCTGCACTGGACTTGATGATTCCAAGGCACAGTTCATCACTGGGGCATGGGGGAATGCTGTCTACCAGAGAAGCAGAGAATCAGGTAATTAAACGTTTTTCTCTCCCCTAAAAGCTTTTCTCTCCATTCTCTTTCCCCAAGAATAGTTGAGTAGTTAATCCATACAGTATGAGTGCAGACAAACTGAGAGGGAGAACTTTCAGTTGTTCCAGAGTTTGGCTTTAAATTGTGTGATGTGTTGATCCTTTATATGACTGCAGCCAGTTATAACTGTGTATAATTAGGAGACCCATGAGAGTGAAATTTGCATTTCTGCTATTTTACATAGAGGTAATTTCCCCGGAGATTTAATGTGATATAAACAGCTGGAGACTATTGATCTGTGTATGTGATGGTCCAGAGACATCAAGATGATTCTGGTGACCTACCTGCTGTGTGGCTTCTTTTTTTATATACAAGGTATTGAATTGTATTCTAGCTCTTATTTAATTTTACAGATGACATATCATTTATACAAAATACAGGATCTCATTAGGGATTAAAGAAAATCTTAGAAAATGTCAACTGACTGATAACATTTTGGTGTTGTCACACTATGGAGCAATGTAGGTTTAAACAACCAATAGTTATATATAATTGACATAATGATTTACACCTACATTTGTAAACTCAGATTTCTGATTTGAGTTTGCAAATTGCATAGAGATATGAACATGCAATCTTCCCCATTCACATTTGTGTAACATGTATACATTTTATTTTATCAGATACCTGTTGTGAAATTGTATTGGCTCAGACACCATAATACATTGTGAAATCACCGGGAGACACTCTCACCATTTCATGTACATCCAGTCAAGATCTTTACCACTCTGGAGCAAAATATAACCCTTTAGACTGGTACCAACAAAGACCAGGACAGACACCAAAACCTCTTATTGTAAAAGCAACTGAAAGAAATTCTGCAGTTTCAGAGAGGTTCAGTGGTTCGGGATCTGGAACAAATTATCATCTTACAATTAAGGAAATGAAAGAAGAAGATGAAGGAAATTATTTCTGTTTTCAATATACAGCGTCTCCATACACACAGTGATACACAACTGTACAATAACTTCATTCCTCTCTTTAATTGCTGAAAGGGCTGTTTACTGAACTTCAACAATTAAATATTTTGTATAGTTACATTTGTATATCTCCCAACTTTTTGAGATGGGAATGAGGGACTCCTATTAGCAAAAGTATGTAGGACACACCCCCTTAAGAGAATTATAGAAATAAATATTGGTTAACACCCATTTTTTTAACCACTACTATTCCTTTATAAGGACTTTGGAAATTTACAAATGCAACACTTTAGAAATTGGATGAAAGGTTTAGCTCTGGTAAGCACATTTTGAAAGAAAAAAAGTGCATTTTATATACAACTATATAGGTAAGACCAAAATGAGGAACAAATGAGGACAAAAGGGGGATAAAGGGACTTTGATCCAAATCATGCACAGTCAATTGAAATCAGGGACAGTTGTGAGCTATGCATATGGACAGCTTGGCACAATGTAAGCATGCATATGTGGTACCTGATTGGTCTATGTGGAAGCGGTAAATCACTGTAGTAGTCCAAGCTACTTGTAAGAGTCCAGGGCTTACTACGCATGCACCAATGGCGCGTTTCCGCAAGAGGAAATCCGTGACAACTGAGCATGCGCCAAAGACCCCCAGGACTCCATCCCGCACTTGGGCAGAAGACTTGATGGAAAAGGGCAGGAAAATGCCCAGAACGTGCACAGGAAGTGACCTCAACTTGATGGAAAAAAAGGCAGGAAAATACCCAGGAGGCGCACAGAAAATTACATCAACCTGGTGGAAAAAGGCGGGAAAATTCCCAGGAGGCGCACAGGAAGTGACCTCAAATAAGTGACCTTCCCTATATAAGCCCAGCCCAGACACTTCCAAATTGCTGGATTATCTTCAGTCCCCCCTTGTTCCTGTGCCAGTGTGTGATCTGTCTGAACCTGTTGTGACCTGGAAACCTATTTGACTACTCTTGATTGCTGCTTGCCATTGACCCTGGATTTGTACCTTAACCTTGCCTAGTGACACTGTCACTGATCATAGCTCCCTGTGATCGGGAGCTATGATCAGTGATGTGTCACACACAGCCCCTCCCCCCACAGTTAGAATCACTCCCTAGGACACACTTAACCCCTCCCTAGCCCCCTAGTGGTTAACCCCTTCACTGCCAGTGTCATTTTTACAATAATCCGTGCAATTTTACAGCACTGATCGCTGTAAAAATGACAATGGTCCCAAAAATGTGTCAAAATTGTCCGATGTGTCCGCCATAATGTCGCAGTCATGATAAAAATTGCAGATCGTACCATTACTAATAAAAAAAATTCTGTTTGGGAGCCACGTCGCAGGACCGCGCAATTGTCAGTTAAAGCGACGCAGTGCCGAATCGCAAAAAAGTGCTCTGGTCTTTGGCCAGCGAAATGGTCCGGGGCTTAAGTGGTTAAGCATTCTACTTCTTTGCCCCTTTTGTACTCAGCTGCCGGATTGGAACCAACCCCGGCTTGGATCTCGACCATTCTTCTTTCGGATTAACCCTTTTATGCTTCATTGCCCAACTGGACTAGACCTCGGCTCGGATCTCGGACAAAGGCTTGCGCGGTGCTCCGCACCCCTGGCACCCCTGCCACCCCTGCCACTCGGTGTCCACCAAATCTCTGTCTCCATCGCCAGAGGCTTCAAGGACCCGAGGTGCAAGGGAGGCCTCCCCACTTCTTTGGTCTCACATCAGGTAAGTGGCCCTCGTGACACTGCTACAGTGATGGCTGCGTTCTTCTAGGTGCCATGCAAAAATGGTGGCTGGAGTGATCCGATCGGAGAACGCCTGTCATTTTTCTCAGTGAATGCAAAGAGTTCTCTGACTGGAGCAAGTGGGAAGACATCAGAGTCTCCACCCCATCCAATCAGAGAACGCTTTGCATTCATTGAGCAGAATGCAAAGCAGTCTCTGAATGATGGCAGAGCTGAGCAAGCGCCCCATTTGGCAGTGCCGAGCAAGTGTCCCACTGTGATTACAATGCAGAAGGGCACCTGGAAGATTGGAGCCATCACTCTAGAAGCTTGGGCTACTCTTGTGATTTACAGCTTCTACAGCAGCTGCAACCTGTCCATTATTCCAATGGCAGAGTGTGTTTTTTTTTTAAGTACGTGATTAGAGCCAGAGGCTATAATAGGCTTCAAACAAGGGTGGGCTCAGGGGGGAGAGCACTGCTCCCCGATCCCACCTAGTTGCGTGACATAAGCGAATGAATATTCGCTCTCACCACACTAATCCTCCTCCCGGCCAATCAGGAAGCAGGTCACCTGAATGACTGAAAGGGCAGGCAATCCTATTGGATGCCGAGGAGGGAGGATCCGCCGTAATGCAGAAGAAGGGAAGAGGACACAGGAGCCACTGCCCTCCGCCCATAGCAGCCCGCAACCCGCCTGCTGCCCACCGCCCGCAACCTAAATAGAGTAAGTCCCGAGGGGGGGGTGCTGCTGACCGACCGACTGACCAACCAACCAGGGGGTGGTTGTTGTTTCCCACCCCCCCAAAAAAAAAACACCAGCCGCCACTGTTCTACAGATGTCAAATATGCAGCTTGGCCCGACTATATCTTACTCAGTCTACATTTAGATGATCCCTAAAAAATTCTTCTTTTTAGAGAGACCTACTCTATCCCCACCAATGAACTGTACTTTTATATTCTCCATTAGCTTATCCCTCACAGTTATTACCTTTGGTGACCCTCCCTCTTAGATTGTAAGCTCTAATGAGCAGGGACCTCTGATTCCTCCTGTATTAAATTGTATTATAACTGTACTGTCTGCCCTCATGTTGTAAAGCTCTGCGTAAACTGTTGGCGCTATATAGATCTTGTTTAATAATAATAATAATAATTTAAGTTGGATTAAAAAAAGCATTTTTTTTTTAAATTAGTATCAGTGGCAGTTAGTGTCAGTGTGTTTTAGGTAGGATAAAAAAAGCAGAATGCCCACCATTGTCGTTGGTGCCTACTAAACAAATAACATACTGTATGTGGTAACGCTACGATCGTCAGCAGTAGGAGAATATGTTTTGAGTTGTTCTTTAGTGGTAAGTTATGGTGTTAGGGCCAGTTCACACGGACACACAGTGCGACTTCATCGCAGCCTGCATACAACTTCTTTAACAGAAGTTCAATGCAAGTCATGCTGAAGTCCTCTCCAAGTAGTGCTGGAAACTTTTTCTAAGTCAGACCAACTTAAGTTGCACCAATTAGAATGGTTCCATTGCCGACTAATGTCGCCTGACAAATTGTAGCAGTGTGAACCGTCCCTTAGTAAGAAAAATATGGCTAACTTTAAAAAACTTTTTTTTTTTACTATTTACTATGGAACATAATCTCATGTGGATATATCACTTTTAATTACAGCACCTCATCCCAATATTTTTGTATTAGAGAATAGCGTGATTGAGTGGGACTATCTCGGTGCAATTATAGAGTTCAAACCAGAAATTAAAGTTAAAATATAAATATTTATTAACATCACTTAAAAATGTCATCATTAAAAAGCATGCTTGTAACCCATAAATGATGGTCCTTAGTCTACATATAGTGGTATAGATGGAGATACTGACATGTTTTGCCCTATAATTGGGCTTCCTCAGGGGTTACTATCCGCTGTAGAGCTTCCTCTTTCTAATGGGTAAAGATATGTAAAAAAGCATACATTAGTATCATATTACATCTATACAAATGTTACATTTAAACATTGTTCCAAAATATTTTTTTAACAATTATACACGTGTGTGATGATGCATGCCATTCCTCATGCTTACCCCAAATTTCCACAAACGCGCTAAAGAATATGGTCATCGGTATGTTTAATAAGCAAATAAAGTCAAATCCACCGCAAAACTACAGGTGGCCACAGGAGGAAGATAAGGACCAGACTCTAAGGCCCCATACACACTATTAGATTTTCTGCAGATTTTTGTCTTCAGATTTACCAAAACAATGCAGTGCAAGGGCCTGCCTGATTGCATACAAATTAAAACTCCCAAGGTTTGACCTCATATTATATGGTTTTGGTAAATCTGAAGATAAAAATCTGCAGAAAATCTAATAGTGTGTATGGGGCTTTAGAGAATATAAACAGAACCATTAAAGATCATATATGTATAGTGCAAACTCAGCACTCCACATGAAAGATACAACTTACAGGGGTTCAGCTGTATACTAGAGTGACACCTGTGGCAAAAAGTCCACAGGACAAACCGCCAATATCACTGAGTTCAATGAATAGGAAAAAAGAGAAGGAATTGTTACCCAAAGTCTTTTTGTGAAATAATGCCCAAGTAACGAGCATTTAAATAAATGCTAACTAACCAACATTCACAAGTTCCACTCTAAATTGCTTCAAAAGGCAACCTACCCTGTCTCCTTTGGTTTAACGGCATCCCTGCATGTCTCCGGCAGCATGTATGCTGGAATGTCCACCATTCAAAGCCTACCACCCGGCCTGCGTGATGACGCAGACGTAAGTGCGCACTGTGTATGCGCCACATTCTAATCTCAAAATGAGTAAACCCCTAGGATGGACTTTTAAGGCACACCTAATTAAAGTAAAAGTATCAGAGTATTTCAGTAAGAAATTATTATTTATTAAACATATTGAGTAAAACAGACTTATGAAGCAGGAATGTATTATGCATCTATGACATTGTCACCATCTAATAGTATATATTATGATATATTATATTATGATATATGATCCTCTTGCACCCAATGCATTTCGGAGTACAGATATCTCCTTCTTCAGGGATGTATATTGAAGAGGAAAATATATCTATAATATAATTTGAAAGAAAGTAAGTATATAACAACAAGAAAATATACATATATAATATGGATGACAGTTATACAAAAAATTGGAAGATACACTTACATATATTCTGGTGATGTGCTAGATTAACATTCCATCATTTTACAATTAAAAAGAAACCATAAAAAGGACTGTGCTTCCTGACTTTCTGCTTCAATATCTCACTGTCAAATGGAGTCTTAGAACTGCATAGTGTGTCCATCCCAAATAGCCTATTCTCAACCTTCTCTAAGCCCACAGAAGGAGGATGGCCAGAGGGACTCGCTGGAGTCAATGTGGAAAAATCCTGCAAAAGAAGGCATGTGTAGTTCTAGGATAAAGTAAATGTAATTTAAATATTTGGCTGAATATTGTAGAGTTTATATATATATATATATATATATATATATATATATATATCTCAATATGAAAATATGTCGTTCCATAGTGTTTATTATCAGCTTTTTTTTTTTTAAAAATGTTTATTGAGCTTTATAGCATACAGTAATATACAACAGAGTATAAGACGGTTATTAATCAATTACAATTAAGATCTCCAAACAGCAAGAAATTCTTATACTGAGATACAGGTAGGGGGGGAAGGTAGAGGGGGGGAGTCAAAAATTTACATTTACCATCTTATCAACGTTATTGAGCAAAACATTGCTTGAGATAATGAAACTTAACACCTTAGCACCTTCAGGAGTGGAGGCAGCGTCTAGGTATACCTGGCTAGAGATGAGATACATTGGTCTGGGTAAAACAGCTAAACTGAGTGGTCATACCGAAAAATAATTAAAGGGAAATAGTGGATGTTAAAGAGCAATATGGGCTTGTGGGTATCCTATGGCGGCTTGAAGGTGGAGGGGTTCGAGGTGGGAGGTATTTTGAGGTTGCCAACGGTATTGGTAAGATTTCTCCTTAGGTACCAATCTGTGAACCGGAATGGGTGCATTATATCTATCATTATTTGTTGAGTGAATGTAGCTTCCATGTATCTTTTCCATCTCTTAAAAAAGCGTGAGATAGAACGAAAATTAAGGGTGATGGTATCTAGTCTCTCCAGATAGAAGAGTGATGCCAAGGCTTTTTTAAACGCTGATCGAGTAGGTGGTGTTGCTGAAATCCAATGAGACATAATAGTTCTGCGAGCAACTAGGAGGCACAGATGAGCCCATTGTGGAATATTTTGTGAGTCCATCGTTGACAATGGGGGTGATGGAGGTACACTGAACAGGCAGAAGAGACAGTCCTTAGTCAACTGTGTTTTGTGAATTTTGTTGATGTAGGCTATCACATCATTCCAGTAAGTAGCGATCTTATTGCAGTCCCAGAGACGGTGGAGCAAGGTGGGGTGAGGTAAGGCACACCAGGGACATTGCGCTTGAGTTGGGTCCGCTTTGTTGAAGCGAAATGGGAAATATGCCCTGTGAATAATTTTGAATTATTATACAAAAATAGGCTGCGCTGCTATAAATAAGTGAGTGTGGTCATGAACCCTTTATGAGACCATAACATATGCACCTAAATGTGAAACAATAAATAATATGGAAAAAAGATGATGATACCTGGAACATACATAAATAACCACAAATGGGTGACATATAGGGTTAATCCTTGTATATATATGCAATCAAACACTAGGTGAGTTGAACAAGGTCCTTATATAAAACGTTCCTTTGAAAAAAAAATTGTCCTTCACCACTAAAATTAAAAGGCATCAATATGTTGGTGAAAAATAAAAATAAAACACCACTCCTCCGCTGATATGAAGCATGCACTGTTGTCACCCTGAAGGACGTGAAGACAGGAAAATTCCTCCACCAAAAAAAAACGATCTGCCCCTTACCAGATATTATGATCTCTTGTTTAAGGAGATCATATATGCAGGTGACTGTGTCCCCCAGCCACTGGGTCTTTAATCGAAAATATGGCTCCAAGGGTCACCTCTCAGGGGGTCCGCTAGATGTTAAGCTGGCACTCACATCCCAAGAATGAAAAAAAGAACTCCATAGCGTAATTCTGAAATTCACAGCCAGCACATCCCCAACACTGCAAGCGCTGCCTCTCTGCAGCCAGATCATCCAGGGGCGTCTCCAGACGTCTCCAGACGCCCCTGGATGATCTGGCTGCAGAGAGGCAGCGCTTGCAGTGTTGGGGATGTGCTGGCTGTGAATTTCAGAATTACGCTATGGAGTTCTTTTTTTCATTCTTGGGATGTGAGTGCCAGCTTAACATCTAGCGGACCCCCTGAGAGGTGACCCTTGGAGCCATATTTTCGATTAAAGACCCAGTGGCTGGGGGACACAGTCACCTGCATATATGATCTCCTTAAACAAGAGATCATAATATCTGGTAAGGGGCAGATCGTTTTTTTTGGTGGAGGAATTTTCCTGTCTTCACGTCCTTCAGGGTGACAACAGTGCATGCTTCATATCAGCGGAGGAGTGGTGTTTTATTTTTATTTTTCACCAACATATTGATGCCTTTTAATTTTAGTGGTGAAGGACAATTTTTTTTTTCAAAGGAACGTTTTATATAAGGACCTTGTTCAACTCACCTAGTGTTTGATTGCATATATATACAAGGATTAACCCTATATGTCACCCATTTGTGGTTATTTATGTATGTTCCAGGTATCATCATCTTTTTTCCATATTATTTATTGTTTCACATTTAGGTGCATATGTTATGGTCTCATAAAGGGTTCATGACCACACTCACTTATTTATAGCAGCGCAGCCTATTTTTGTATAGTATTTTGCAATGGAGGTTGTCTCACATTTAGGGTTGCAGCAGCATTAATTTTTTTCTTTAATTTTTTTCTTCAGTTTTTCACAGATTTAGGTCTTTCGCTTTTTTTGTTTATCGAATACTTCATAGGGATAGCGCAGTATACACCTTTTGGTTTATAATTTTGAATTGCATCTCCCTCCATGTTTTGGATGTGATAAGATTGCGGACAAGTCTGTAGCCCTCAAGCATCTTTTCTGGCAGGTCGTTGTCTCCCAGTAAGTGAGACCATTTTTGAAAAGGTTTGAGACAATACTTCCGTGCTTGATGTTGTATGAGACATGAATAGATATTGGAGATAGAATAATTATTGCTTTTAAGAAGAGTGTCAATACAAGATGTTTCAAGAGGATCAGACTTAGGACCGTAACAAGACTTAAGATAATCGATGAGTTGATGATAGAAAAAAACGTGAGTTGGTGGTAACGAGAATTCCTGCATCAAGGTTTGAAAGGGTTTAAATTCGCCAGGCTTGTTATGATAAATGGATGTGACATTGGTAAGGCCCCTGAGTTTCCATTGGCCAAAAGCTTTATGCAAAGTAGATGGGAGGAACATAGGGTTGCCTTGGATTTTCAGGTGGCGGGAGATGTTGGATGGCAGTCTGAGTAGCTTTCTTACTTCTCTCCAGGCAATGACCGTTTCCTTGATAAGTACACTAGTTTTGAGGTGGGGGGGGCAAAGCATTGGGATTGGAATGAAGAATGGCTGAAAGGTCATAAGGGTACGCCATAGCGTCCTCCAGGGTGTAGTTGGAATATTTAGATCCACCAGTTAACCAATCCAGGCCCTGTCTAAGTAAACATGCTAGGTTATAAAAACGCAAATTGGGTAGTCCCGCCCCGCCCTCGCTCTTCGGGAGACATAATTTTTGCAGCGCTATGCGTGATTTCTTGCAGGACCATATGAAAGCAGTAAGGGCTTTCTGGACTTTTTGAATATCAGAGTGTCTCAGTAGGAGAGGTATGCTCTGCATTGGATAAAGCAGGCGTGCAAAAGACACCATTTTGAAAAAGTGACATCTCCCAAAAAGCGAGAGAGGAAGGGCCCCCCAAGCCTCCAGCTCCTTTACAATTTTGGTTATTAATGGGGGGTAGTTAAGTAAATATAAAGAAGATGGTTCATGTCCTATTTGAATACCCAAGTACGTAATATGTTGAGTGGCAATGGCTAGCGGAGATAGATGTCTCCATTTAGTGGAAAGGTGTGGGTGTAGTGCTAAGACCTCACTTTTGTCAAAATTAATGCGGAATCCCGAGCAGAGTCGAAAGTCTGTAAAAAGTTGTTTGAGTCTGTCAAAGTCTGATATGGGATTGGTAGAGAATAGGAGTATGTCATCCGCAAACAGTGCTGAGCGGAGAGTGTGGTCCCCTAAAGTGATGCCACTGATCCCATTATCCGAGTTTATTATTCTAGAAAGGGGTTCGATCGCTATATTAAACAACAACGGGGATAGGGGGCACCCCTGTCTTGTTCCCTTTGCTAGGGGGATCATGTCGGAGACAAAGTCAGGGGTGACAAGACGCGCGGTTGGGGAGGCATACATTTGCATCAAAAAATCGCATAATTTGACCCGAAAATCCAAATTATTCCATCACCCTAAAAAGCCAGGAGAAACTGATGTTGTCAAAGGCTTTTTCCGCGTCGAGGGACATAATGGCAACGTCTTGGTCAGGGTGGGTTTTAGCATATTCTAAAGCCATTAAAACCTTGCGGATGTTTAGGGTAGCTGATCGCCCTGAAACAAAGCCAGATTGGGCCGGGTGGAATAGAGATGGAAGTAGGAGAGCTAGGCGCGATGCAATTATTTTAGACAGGATTTTTACATCGACGTTAATCAAAGAAATCGGTCAGTAAGATCCTGGTAATAGGGGATCTTTTCCTTTCTTGGAGATTAGTTTGATGTGGGCCTGCGTCCCTGTGGGAAGATAAGGCCCTCCGTCCCACATGGCTGCGTATACATGTTTTAGGGTATCGGGAATAAAGTCGCTGGTCAGTTTGAAAAATTCTGCCGTGTATCCGTCGGGTCCTGGGGCTTTGGCCGAGGCCATGGATTTAATCGTGAGTCGGATGTCCTCTACAGTAATAGGGGCATTGAGTGCCTCTAATTGTGCATTGTGGGGTTTGGGCAGACGTATTTTGGCCAGCAGAGCGTCAGCAGTAGGCTGGTCAGTCGGGTCATCTTTATATAAATTAGTGTAATACTCTGCAAGTAATTTACTAATCTCGGCAGGCGAGGTAACCAGAGAGCCTGCCGCATCTCTGAGGGTAGAGATGTGGGTAGGATGTTTAGGTCCTGAGCATAGTTTGGCCAGCAGCCTGCCCGCCTTGTTACCGAATCTGTGAAAATGTAGCTTAGAGTATGACGTTTTGGCTGCTTCATGTTGTTCTGCCCAAAGGTCAAAAGTACGTTTAGCCTGTCTCCATTCTTGTATGTTCTCTAAGGTACGGTTTAGCGTTAGCCGCTCATGAGCCAAGCGTAGAGCTTCGCTTGGCTGACTGTATTGTTGTCTGGTCTGTTTTTTAAATTGGGCGGTATAGGAGATTATTTTACCCCGCAAAAAAGCTTTACCGGCTTCCCAAAAAAGGTTTCGGTCAGTGATGTGAGCTCCGTTGGTGGAGATGTAATCCTCCCAGGCACCATATAGTGTATGTCGGAAGTCTTCACTATCTGCCAGGTAAGAGGGGAAGCACCAGGTAGGGGAGGGGGATGAACGGGTAGCTTGAGTTATGTGTACAGCAATAGGGCTGTGATCCGATATTCTGGCATCTTGTATGTCTGGGGCACTTATTGAGGAGATTAGAGCAGGGGAGGCAAAAAAGTAGTCTATGCGAGAAAAAGTGTTATGTGGGGGCGAAAAAAAGTGTATTCCTGATCCGTCGGGTGCATTAGTCGCCAAACATGGACGAATTGCATGGAGGCGATGGATTGTGCCAGGAGAGTAGAGTTAGATAGAGGGGGGTATGTGTACACGATCTATGCGATGAGGGGCACGTGCGATCTGACAGCGTGGACATAACCGAATTAAAATCCCCACCCACTAGGTGTAGCATCTCAGGGGTAGTTAGCACCCATTTCACCAAATCCTGAAAGAAGGAGGCGTCAGGTGAGTTAGGAGCATAAATATTGGTGAGTGCAACAGCTTTGTCACCTAAGGTCAAATGTAGGGTTATTTTCCGGCCCACCGTGTCCACCTTAACATCTCTGACAGTGTGTCGTAAATTTTTGTGTAAAAGGATAGCAACACCCGCTTTTCGGCCTACTGCCATAGACAGAACCCATCCATATTTTGCGAAGGCATCTTAAATCGTCTGCGGACAGGTGTGTCTCCTGGAGCAGAGCCACATCAGCCCGGAGACGCCTCAGGTACCTAAGGATGGACATGCGTTTGTTTGGGGAATGAAACCCCTTAACATTCCAGGAAACAAACTTTAGGTGACGTCCATCAGCAGATTGTGACATGACTGGGAATAAACAGTTTTTTGGTTTAGGGGTTTGCACGGTAACCCCTCTGTAAGTATAGTATCTACCATTTGGGAGTCATCAAAGCGCCATAAAACTCCTGAAGACATAGGTACAAGGTTGGCAAACATGAATTTTAACTTTTCTAAGCAGCAATAGAATATAAATATTAGTAAAGCAGAGTATCGGTTAAGGAAAAGCAGAACGAACAAAACGGACTTCTCTTTTTTCCATGTGAGGGTCATCTACCTAACATAGCTCCCGCCGGACACTAGCTCCTCATGCAAGGGCGAGATTTGAGCTACGGGGGGTGGGGGGAGGGAGGGGATGAGGGGTAAAGGAAAAAAAAAGGGGGGGGGAAGGGTGGGAGATGGGTAGAGGATAACAAGGAAGGGTAGTCAGAGGGGGGAGTTTCAGGGAGAGAGCAATTCAAGTTTAAACATTTAAACATTATTTTAGGCTTAAGATAATGAAGGCCCATCTCCAGTGTCTAAACTACACAGGTGCTGTGTCTGCGATTATTACTTGTGACCCTGGAGTGGATCTTCAACCAGATAGTAGGTGGCCACCATGGCTACTGGGGTGGAAGACCATAAAGCATAAAATATAGAACTTTAAGCAACAGGCTGATATAAGTATTTTGTCATAAAGTTCAGTCATGACGGTTTGGAGGAACATTAAAAGTACCTATAACACAAAGGTGAAAAGAGAGACAAGAGGGGGTGATACTACCCGTCTGTGGAAGCACAGGTGATGAGGGTGGTAGTTTGGAGTCCTTCAGCGATTCCCAGAACGGTCCTCTTGGTTGGTGAAGCGGCTGCATTTGTATGGGGGTTTGGTCGGGCTTCGGGGATGTTTAGGAGGTGCAGTTGAGTAGGATGGAGATGTTGATGGTGAGCCCTCTGCAGCGGTGCTATGTTCCATTTTGGTGCTTCTAGTGGTTAAGTAATTTTCCACCTCATCAGGTGTGTTGAAGGTGAGGTATTCCCTTCATGAGTTTGGATGCGGAGGACAGCTGGATATGCTAAGGAGAACCGAATTTGGTTGTGATGAAGAGTGGAGCAGATCGACAAAAACGCTTTACATTGTTTCATCACCTCCATGGAGTAATCCGCAAAGAGCAGCAATTTTGCGCCATCCACAACTAGGGAACGTGAGCGACAAAATTTTTGCATCATAGCATTCTTGTTAGCATAATTCAGGTATTTCACTATGACATGGCGAGGTTTTGCGCGGGCTTCTGAGTACTGACCTATGCGGTGCGCACGTTCAATAGTGCAGGGTATGCGGAGGCCCAGTTGCTCTGGGATGGTTTTTGCGCATATATTCGTGAGCTGGGAAGCTGGGATCAATTCTGGTAAGCTGATTATGCGCAAGTTGTTTCTTCTTGAGCGATTTTCCAGATCATCGAGCTTGTCCCATATGTCCCTGTTTGTGGCAGTGATGCGTGCAAGTGCCACAGATGAAGCTGTGCATTCATCTTCAAGCAATGATGTCCTCTCCTCCACGTGGGTGATGCGCTGTGCCTGAGCCTGGATTTCTATGTGAAGCTGCTCCAGCCCTCTGTGTACAGCTGCATCCACAGTGGCTGTCAGTGAGGGTCCCAGCAGCGTTACCACAGCCTGCGCAATGCCAGCGGGGGATGTAGGATGCGTCCCTGTCAGCTCAGAAGCAGGGGGAGACTGTGGCTGCATCTGGAGCAGTTCTGCTGTGCCTGGGGCGGCCGCCATCTTGGCCGTGTCGGCCGTTGTATCTCCCGCTGGGGGTATCGTGGAGGACACCTCCCGTGCATAGGATCGCTCCACAAAGCGATCCATCTGTGCCTACAATGGAGCAGGGATAGAGGGGGTCCCCCCAAAGCAGTAGCAGGTTTGTATGCCGGGTATATGAGGAGCGGTGCGGGAGCTGAAGCTTTTCACCTCCTCCTCATGTGGCGCCGGAACCGGAAGTCGTATCAGCTTTTTTATATATACCTGAATGTTTCAGGTAAAAAGGAACCAAAGCAGGAGAGGGGCTCCGTTATAGGAGAGCTAATCTCAACTGAAAAAAAAACATAATAATTAGGAAGTAATTAGTTGGCTATAGGGTAATTTTTAAGGTAAAATAGATATATAATAAAGATAATATATCGTAGACAGGCAGTATGGTTTTTTAAAATTATTTTACTAAGCCGTATAGTTATAAATGTGTTGTAAGCAGTATGTATTACTTTAATATTATTATTTAAAAAGAGCCAGGTAAATTATACTTATGCTGGCATTTATATTAATTTTATACAGGCTAACAGATACTAAAATATCAAAGTAATTTAGGCCTGATTGCAAAGAGGTGATAGTCCCAGTGTATGCTATCCCAGTGAGATTTAGTTAAATAGGTGTAGATTGGCATATTTACCTTTAAACAAGTTGTTAGAATAGACACCCACTGACACAGCTAGCCTCACTGGCGGACTGCGCATGTCCGCCGGAGTAGCAAGATGGAGGCCAGATGAGGATGTAATACATCTGTAGCCTCAAAGAACCCGCCATGGGTTACCTAGCCCGGGCGGCTTTGTGTGCCGGGCAGTCCGCTGGCCTTTCTGTGGGACAGAGAACAGAGGTGTAGATTGGCATATTTACCTTTAAACAAGTTCTTAGAATAGACACAGCACATCCTGACATCCAGCAACCAAATGTGATGGATACAGGACGTGCTTCGGGTTGTGTCTTAAATACTCCTCCCCCTCCAGTCAGCTGGCACCGATAATTGTGACGTCCCTAGAGAGAGCGGGGAGGAGGAAACAGGTCTCTCTGTGTTGGCCTCCTGAGCCACGCATGCGCCGTCCTGTCCCCGGAACGCATGCATGAAATGCCGGCAAGTTGGAAACGATGCCACGCACGCACCACCCACCGAGTAGCAAGATGGAGGCCAGATGAGGATGTAATATGTCTGTAGCCTCAAAGAACCCGCCGTGGATTACCTAGCCCGGGCGGCTTTGTGTGCATGGCGGTTCGCTGGCCTTTGTGTGGGACAGAGAAGGACTACAAAGGGGAAACGCAATTGCAAATTAAATATTAAATATTAGAGACAAATATAACATATATATATAAAATCAAATTGTACATTAGAATAACTATCAATTTATGTTACAATAAGCAGTATTAAAGAGATCTGGGCAAAAAGCAGAGGCACACAATTATTTAGACAGCATTGGAACTTTTACAGCAGAGAGATCTTATATCTTATTATATTTCAGGGTATCAAATAGAGAGGGAGGAAAAGAGAACAGCTATAGGCTGTATCTGAACACAGATGTTATCACAAGAATCACAGATTATGAGCATAAAATCCAGGTCACCAATGTATAGTTTATTTTTCCATTCCTCCAGATGAAAACCCTTTGAGAAGTGGTTTAAAACAAATAGCCTCGTTTAACCCTGGTGGCTGTGTGGCTTTTAAGTTGTGGATGCAGCTCCATTTGGAGGAGGTCTTTGTTCCAGTCCCCTCCCTTGGAGCTGGGATGTATGCGATCCAATATCAAGAATTTGATATTTGGAAATTTACCGCCATGCAATTGGCATGTCGACTAAGAGGGAGATCTGGGTTGCATACCTGCATACTTTTTATATACCTGTATTCCCTGCTCCAAAATTTGAGTTTTGTTTTTTCAATGTAGAAGCAACTGCAATCGCATTGCAACATATATATCACGCCAATGGTTTTGCAGTTTGCAAAAGGTTTGGGTGAAAATTTTTTGACCATTTGGAAGGGTAGGGAGTGAACATATATTTATAGCAGTTACAAGTCCCACACATGTGAGTTCCTTTATATTTACAACTATTTGTATTTGCTTCTCCTTTAATGTCGCTGTTGACAACTTTATCTCTAACAGATGTGGCTCTTTTAAGAATAAAGAGAAGTGTCGCAGTGACAAATTGTCCCAATAACGGATCAAGTGATAGCATATGCCAGTATCTCTCTACAATTGTTTTAATTTTTTCTTGTTGATTAGTGTATTTTGTAATAATTCTTAAAGGGTTAGCATTATTTTTGGGTTTTTGTGAGTAGAGCAGTTTTTTTCTGGATTATATAGATGCTTGTTTATACAATCTTTTTAAGGAAGCATGGTAGTAGCCTCTTAACAAAAGTCTATCTCATAGTTTTGCCGCCTCTATTTTATAGACATTGTCATCTGAGCAGTTACGTCTTATCCTTAGATACTGGCTGTATGGTATTGAGTCTATCAGAGCCTTAAGGTGGAAGCTTGAGGCATGCAGTATCCTGTTGCCGGCTGTAGGTTTTCTATATAGTTTGCTACAAAGGGTGCCTCCCTCTCCTCTATATATTTCCACATCCAAAAATGTAATACATTCCCTATCATAGGACATTGTGAATCCAAGGCTGAACTCGTTTTTGTTCATTCTGGATAGACACTGCTGAAGTATATCTGGTGATCCATCCCAGATAATGAAAACATCATTGATGTATTGGTACCAACCCAGGATGTGATCCGTATACATCGATACCGATTCATCTGCCAGAAACATTTTCTCCCACTCTCCCAGATACAGGTTGGCATACGATGGGCACAACAGGTCCCCATCGCAACCCCCTGCACCTGGAGGTAGTGGGAGCCATTCAAAGTGAAAACCTTATGTCCAAGAATAAATTCTAACAGAGAGAGAATGAATTGATTATAAGCTTGATCTGTGTTGCCTCTCTGATGTATAATGTGTTTTATAGCTGCCAAGCCTTTTTTCATGGGGAACTGAACTATATAATGTTTCAACGTCTATCATGACTAGCAATGCATAGTCAGGAATGCATAAGTTTGTAAAAAATGCACCATATCTTTTACGTAAGAAGGTAGGGATATAACATACGGTCTCAAAAATCATCTGTCAGCTTGCTGGCATTTTCACTAAGAGCGCCCATGCCCAAAATAATAGATCTTTCCGGGAGGCTTTATTGCGTCTTTGTGATTTTTAGGAAGTGCATAGAAGGTAGGGACTCGGGGGAAGTTGTTCCTAATGAAGTCCCATATATTTTTTTGTTATTGTATTGTTCAGATAGGCAGTATCTACTAGTACATAGAATTCCTTATTATATTTCTCCACAATGTTTGCCGGATTATGGTGGTACCAATCTTGATTTTTAAGAATTTTATTGCACATGTTGATATATTTTTCATTGTCTAAAAAGGCAATGTTGCCGCCTTTATCTGCAGGTTTGATAGTGATTAGATTGTTGTCAGAGAGTTGTTTCAGCGCTAAGGCTTCTTTATCGTTTAGGCTTGTGAGACATTTTGTACATATTTTTAATTCCTCTAGATCTTTTTTACTAGTTTAAGAAATGCGGCTGCATTCAGGTTAGTGCTGGGGGCTAGGCAAAGATCTGATCTTTTCTTCAGTGTAGATTTATTTAGATTTATTTTAGTAGATCGACTTTGTTCCTCCACTAGTTATAATAGCTGTGACAGGTCTATGCGATCAATAACATCAGCTGGATCATTTTTGTCAGGGAATTTCCCATAGAATGGCTAACAGGCGCACACATGCACTCGAGAGTCAGCGGGCATAATTCCTCTTGGCGCCAGATGACCTATTTAAAGGGAGTCTAGCCTCCTATCCTTTGCTGACTGATCTTCAGCTGTGTTCTGTATCCTGTATCAGTTGTGCCAAGACAGGAAATATAAGAGAGGCTGACCTCATCAACTCAGTCTTCTATCAGCTACATGACAGTATCAGTCAGCCAATGATTGAGTCTGAAAGGGAGGCCTCTCTACTGGAGGACATTTGTCGATCAATCTCTTACATCATTCAAAGTCTGCAAGGAAAACTTAATTGCATCCAGTGGGACCTTTCTCCCTCCTGAACCCAGAGTGCCTATCCCTGGACACTTCTCTGGAGATCGCAGGAAATTTCGGACTTTCCGCAATTCTTTTGAACTATACTTCTCCCTCCTGCCACAAAATTTCTCTACAGAAGATGTTAAGGTGGGATTCATTATCTCTCTTCTTCTGGATGAGCCCCAATCCTGGGCTTATCACCTTCGTGAGCAACATGACCCAGCCCTGGCAGCTATGGACTCTTTTTTCTCTGCCATGTCTCAGCTATACACTGACCCCTTCCATTGTCAGACTACCGAACTGATGCTCAGCAAATTGCAACCATTATAAAACAATAAAACTCTGATAAGTAAGTATCTGATGGAAAAGTGCAAATGTTAAACACTATAAAGAAAACCTGATGGTGACAAGTTGCAAACACTCTCTTACCGCAATTTGTGATACATCTGCATAGGGTATGCAATGACCAATATTTGATATTATAAAGTGAATCTTAAATTGCAAGATAAAGTGACAATAGAAAAATTATAAATAATTCAGACTAAAGAAATATTATATAAGTATCACTGTGTATCGATTAAAAAAGTCCATAAAACAATGAGTAAGAAAATGTTCAGTGTCCCATATTCATACTTTCATGAAAGTGACTTGTGCTGATTTCCAAATATTGCGACTTAATGTCCTCTTCTGTGTATCAAAATAAAGTGACTTCTTGTGCAAAAAACATATATAAAGTGACCAACTGCATTGAAATAAGGTGACTTCTTGTGCTCCCCCTCACGTATGTGCACTCACCAGAACCCCCCACCCCTGCAGGGGTAAAAAGTGTGTAGAGAACTGTGTCTCCAGTCAGCATATTCCCAGGAAACGGTAGGTACTCTGGAACGGAATATGTATAAAGTAATCAAAAATGGGCATCCATAGCGTAAATCTGGTAAAAAATATATTTATTTCTTTATGACGAATTAAAAGGACTTTACATTAGGTAAAAACAGGGCTAAAAAAAGTCTGCCCCACTCACAAAAGATGGCCACAGTTAACCAGTTCCTGGGTCTGGACAGCGTGCGTTCCACAGACCAAAACAGAGAAACCAGAAGCTGCCGGAAATGACGTTTGACATCGACGTGTACCAAATACTGCTTACGCGTTTCGCCACTGGACGTCATGTCCCTATGCCGGTCACTATCTACAAACCTGTCCAGTAAGGCCATGCAAGTTCCCTACTAATTGGATACACATGATGCATCCACCTGGGACTGATCGAGTATACCTCACCCTCCTTTGTCACCTGAAAGGACTATCTCTGTTCCTGCAATTATAGACTCTGGTGCCTGTAGCTGCTTTTTGGACTCTAATTTCGCAGCCCAGCAAATCTTCCCCTCTGTACCAAGAAACAAGGGTTTGTGGTTCATCTTGCTGATGGTTCCGGTATTAAGTCTGGTCCAGTAACACAAGAGATGGCTCCAATCCTTTGCCTTTCTTCTTCCGGCCACCAAGAATTTCTACGCCTAGATGTTATCACGTCAGCCATGTTCCCCATCATTCTGGGTATGCCCTGGCTGAGGGCACATAACAACATCATTTATTTATTTATTTATTTCAGGTACTTATATAGCGCCGTCAATTTACGCAGCGCTTTACAAATACATTGTACATTCACATCAGTCCCTACCCTCAAGGAGCTTACAATCTAAGGTCCCTAACTCACATTCATACATACTAGGGACAATTTAGACAGGATCTAATTAACCTACCAGCATGTCTTTCAATTGGCTTACGGGGCAGGTCTCCTTCCCTTCTCCATACTGCCAGGTACATTGTGTTCCACAGGAATTACACACTGCTACCCCTCTCCTGGCTATCCAGCATGATCCTGAAGTGTCAAAATGAGTCCCTGCAGTTTACCACTAATATCTTTGACGTCTTCAATAAAAAGAATGCAGATGCCCTTCCTCCTCATTGGGCCTATGATTGTCCCATTGAGTTGCTGCCCGTGGCTGAAATACCTTTTGGCTGTATTTACCCTCTTTCTGAACTTGAACTAGAAACCCTCCATCATTACATCAATGAAAGCTTCGAGAAAGGATTCATTCGACCTTCCACATCCCCTGCAGGAGCCGGCATCTTCTTAGTCGAGAAAAAAGATCATACTCTCAGGCCCTGTGTAGACTACCGAGACCTTAACAAGATAACGGTCAAAAATCGCTACTCACTTCCTCTGGTTCCTGAACTATTCCAGGGGTTGTGAGGGGTGCAAGTATTCTCTAAACTTGATTTGAGAGGTGCATACAACCTAGTCAGAATTCATGAAGGAGACGAATGGAAGACAGCATTCCAAACACACTTTGGACATTACGAATTTCTAGTTATGCCATTCGGTCTCTGTAATGCCCCCGCCACGTTTCAACATCTTGTCAATGACATATTTCTGGACTATCTTGATTTATTCATCATTGTCTATCTGGATGACATCCTCGTGTTCTCCAGTTTACCTGACCTTCACAGGGGTCGTGTAAAGAAGGTACTGGATAGACTTCGGCAGCACTATCTCTATGCAAAAGCTGAAAAATGTGAATTCAAAAGGCTGACTATCCAATTCCTGGGACTTTTGTAGAAGGCATTTCTATGGATCCACAAAAGGTTGCTGCTGTACTAGAATGGCCTACTCTGGAGGACAAGAAAGTCATACAATGCTTTGTGGGGTTTGCCAACTTTTATGGAAAATTTATAAAGACTTTTCCGGTATCATAGCACCAGTTACTCAGTTGACCAAGCAACATGTCCCATTCAAATGGACTCCAGAGGCTCAAATCGCTTTTGAACAACTAAAGACTAAAGACTGTTCACCTCTGCCCCTATTCTAAAACATTCTGACCCTGTTCTGGCCTATGTGCTCAAAGTAGACACTTTTGAAAGTGCAGTTGGGGCTATACTATCTCAAGGACAAGGGGCTAAGTCCTTACTCCATCCTATTGCTTTTTGCTCCAGTAAACTAAGTTCTTCCAAAATTCCAAAAAAAGATTGAGAACTGCTACCTATTAAGGCTGCCCTGGAGGAATGGCGCTATCTGTTGGAAAGGGCTGCTCACCCTATTCTTATTTTCGCAGACCATAAGAACTTGGAATACTTAAATAATGCTAGACGACAGGACCCCCACAGGACAGATGGGCACTGCCCTTTTAACGTTTTGTATTCTATTTAACCTTTCGCCCCAGATCCAAGAACGGTAAACCTGATGCGCTCTCACGCATGTTCCCCGAATCAGCTCCACCTTCTGAACCTGACACCATTTTGCCTGCCAAGAACTTCCTAATTCTACAAGCAGATATGATGTCCCAGACCAAAGAGGCGGTCGCTAACCACCCTCCTCCTCTGGATTTACATCTTCAACAAAGTCACCGCAGCCTCCTTAGCCGAAGTGACGACCGTGATCTCCAGATTTGGTTACTACTCAGGTCTAACCATTAACTGGTCTAAATCAGCCCTGATGCTGCTAGACGGTGAATGGGAGGTGGATCTTCCTGACTCGTGCCCGATCCCAGTTGTGACCTCATTTAAATACCTAGGAATACAAATATCACCTAGACTTGCAGATTATTGCCAACTAAATATATATCCTCTTTTGTCCCGATTTCAGGACAAGATCAACACCTGAAATAACCTTAAACTATCACTGGCAAGCAGAGCCAACTTAATAAAAAATGATACTGATGCCGCAGTTATTATACCGTCTTCATAACTCCCCGGTTGTGATACACTTGAAAATATTTAGGGTGGTGAAAACCCTCTTTAGATGCCTGCTGTGGAATACGGGTCCCCCAGAATCAAGTTAGAACAACTGCAGCGCCATAAGGAAGGCAGAGGATTAGCAGTGCCCAACCCTTGGCTGTACTACATCGCAGCCCAAATGCAGCATCTGATAGGGTCTATGTCCCATGACCCGAAGGGTTCATCAGCGAGATTGATGCTGATCAGATCTGGAGCGGAAACCGTTCCGTTGGGCCTGGAGGCACAGATGTTTCGTAAATCTACTAAACTGACACCCACCCTTACTCTAATCCAGAAAATCTGGAATAAGGGTAGACAGATGCAAGAGGTGCTGGGCTTCACTGAATATAGCCCGATATGGGGGAACCTTTCTTATGTCGAACTGGCGAAGTTGCAGCAGGGATTCAAGTGGCGATCCTTTGGTGTAACTTTGCTGTCACAAGTATTCCAAGACGGCAAGCTGTTTTCCTTCCCTGAGCTACAAAACAGATTTAATTTACCCTCTAACATGTACTACTCCTATCTCCAGCTCAGGCACGCTGTAGGCATGCAAGGAAATGCTACCCATTGGACTATGTCCAATACCCCCACCTTTCACCTTCTACAAACAAGCACTGAAACCAAGGGGATCATTTCAAATTACTACCAAATGTTATTGACACACCATTTAAGGGATCACACCATTAAGGCACCATCCCTATGGGAAAAAGACATAGGCCCACTTATGGGAAACCAATGGGAGGAAGCCCTGCAATCAATCACCTCATGCTCTCTTAATGTAGGCCAAAAAGTCTCCCAATTATACATAGCGCTCGTGTGCATTACACCCCGCTCAGAGTACATAAGATGGGTAGGAGGCCAGACCCCCTGTGTGACAAGTGTGGGAAACACCAGGGAGATCTAATTCACCTACTATGGAGATGCCAAAAGCTCCACCGGTATTGGAAGGCGGTACTTGGGATGCTTAATCAAGTGTTTCAGACAACTGTCCCCTTGGACCCAATTTACTGTATCTTAGGAATTCTGGAGGAGGTTATCCCAGGGGAAGTGGTGAGAATAGCATTCTCTAGAGCAGGGGTCTCAAACTCGCAGCCCTCCAGCTGTTACGAAACTACAAGTCCCATGAGGCATTGCAAGCCTGACAGTTACAAGCATGACTCCCACAGGCAGAGGCATGATGGGACTTGTAGTTTCGCAACAGCTGGAGGGCCGCTAGTTTGAGACCCGTGCTCCAGAGCATTGTTCCAAGCCCGTAAACTCGTTCTGATGTGATGGAAATCAATCTCACCACCCACAGTCGCCTCATGGATAACACATATGGGGAACACCTTGATCATGGAGAGATATATTTACCAACACAGGGGAAGCCCAGGTAGATTCGAACGAATATGGGCGTCTTGGCTGGACACCATTGGACTAAGCCCCAGGGAACTGGTGATGTCTAGAATTTTACAAGGCTCTGCAGGGGGACCTCAGGGGGGACCTCAATAAGTTTGAAGTGCTCAACTGCTCAACACCAGTTGAAACGTATGTATATATGTACCTCAGTATATGGTGGACCTGAAAGCCGTGAAGACTGCAGAAATGTAAAGACCATTAAGATGAATACGTAATGTAAATGTAACCTTTTGCTACTGCATTGCTGGTAAATGTCAAAACTTGTTCAATAAACACCTTTTGATAAAAAAAAAAAAAAAAAAAAAAGAAAACCCTCCTCTTCAGAGAAGCCTATCCTGCCTCCACCTAACAACTGTACTTTTATTTTCTCCATCAGATCATTCCCCTCAGTTATTACCTTCTGTATCACTTGACCCTCCCTCCTGGATTGTAAGCTTTATCGAGCAGGGCCTTCTGATTCCTCCTGTATTGAATTGTATTGTAACTGTACTGTCTGCCGTCATGTTGTAAAGCGCTGCGCAAACTGTTAACACTATATAAATCCTGTATAATAATAGCTTTTCACAATCTGCAAAGGGGACTTCTTATGGCTTTCTTTCAGCAATTGCTTTCTTTTTGCCACTCTTCCATAAAGGCCAGATTTGTGGAGTACACGACTAATAGTTGTCCTGTGGAAAGATTCTCCCACCCGAAATGTGGATCTCTGCAGCTCCTCCAGAGTTACCATGGGCCTGTTGGCTGCTTCTCTGATTATTGGTGTCCTTGCCAGCCTGTCTGTCTTGGTCAGGTCAGTTTTTTTTAAGATGAAATGTTTAATTATTGGACATGCGCCTTATTGTTAGAATACAAAGGATTAACGGACCAGGTTTTGATGACTTGTCATTATATATATACAGTATCTCGCAAAAATGAGTACACCCCTCACATTTTTGAAAATATTTTATTCTATCTTTTCATGTGACAACACTGAAGAAATGACACTTTGCTACAATGTAAAGTAGTGAGTGTACAGTTTGTATAACAGTGTAAATTTGCTGTACCTTCAAAATAACTCAACACACAGCCGTTAATGTCTAAACCGCTGGCAACAAAAGTGAGTACACCCCTAAATGAAAATGTCCAAATTGGTCAAAATTAGCCATTTCCCCCCCCGTATCATGTGACTCATTAGTGTTACAAGGTCTCAGGTGTGAATGGCGAGCAGATGTGTTAAATTTGGTGTTAACGCTCTCCCATACTGGTCACATGAAGTTCAACATGCCACCTCATGGCAAAGAACTCTCTAAGGATCTGAAAAAAAAGAATTGTTGCTCTACATAAAGATGGCCTAGGCCAGTGGTTCTCAACTCCAGTCCTCGGGACCCACCAACAGGCCAGATTTTAAGTATTAACTTGGGGAGTTGCAGACTAGAATACTGCAATCACTGAGCAGCAAATGATATCACCTGTGATGTATTTCAGCTATCTTGCAAACCTGGCCTGTTGGTGGGTCCTGAGGACTGGAGTTGAGAACCACTGGCCTAGGCTATAAGAAGATTGTCAAGAACCTGAAACTGAGCTGCAGCACGGTGGCGAAGACCATACAGCGGTTTACTAGACAGGTTCCACTCAGAACAGGCCTCACCATGGTCGACCAAAGAAGTTGAGTGCACGTGCTCAGTGTCATATCTAGAGGTTGTCTTTGGGAAATAGATGTATGAGTGCTGTCAGCATTGCTGCAGAGGTTGAAGGGGTGAGGGGTCAGCCTGTCAGTGCTCAGACCATACGCTGCACACTGCATCAAATTGGTCTGCATGGCTGTTGTTCCAGAAGGAAGCTTCTTCTAAAGATGATGCACAAGAAAGCCTGCAAACAGTTTGCTGAAGACAAGCAGACCAAGGACATGGATTACTGGAACCATGTCCCGTGGTCAGATGTGACCAAGATAAACTTATTTGATTCAGATGGTTTCAAGTGTGTGGGGTGGCAATCAGGTGAGAAGTACAAAGTGTGTCTTGCCTACAGTCAAGCATGGTGGTGGAAGTGTCATGGTCTGGGGCTGCATGAGTGCTACTGGCACTGGGTAACTACCGTTCATTGAGGGGACCATGAATGCCAAAATGTACTGTGACTTACTGAAGCAGAGCATAATCCCCTCCCTTCAGAGACTGGGCCACAGGGCAGTATTCCAACATGATAAAGACCCCAAACACACCTCCAAGATGACCACTGCCTTGCTACAGAAGCTGACGGTAAAGGTGATGGACTAGCCAAGCATGTCTCCAGACTTTAAACCCTATTGAGCATCTGTGGGGCATCCTCCAACAGAAGGTGGAGGAGCACAAGGTCTCTAACATCAGATCTATGATGTCATCATGGAGGAGTGGAAAAGGACTCCAGTGGCAACCTGTGAAGCTCTGGTGAACTCCATGCCCAAGAGGGTTAAGGCAGTACTGGAAAATAATGGTGGCCACAGCAAATTTACACTGTTATACAAGCTGTACACTCACTACTTTACATTGTAGCAAAGTGTCATTTCTTCAGTGTTGTAATCAGGCCCGGACTGGGACAAAAAATAGGCCCGGGCATTTTAGGCTGAGCAGCCCATTTTTTTTTTTAAATACAAATCAGGGAAGCATGACATGTTTGTTATTTAACCAACAATGAATCTATCTATGGTCGCCGCTGCCACCCCCTATACAGGTGCCTAACCCTTTTTCGGGCACCTGGCACCTGAATTACAGTGGTGGGGGTGTTTTTTGAAAGCGCCTGATTAGAGCCATAGGCGTCCAAAAAAGATGAATAGCGGGGCGCCATGCTGTGCATTTGCTGTTCATTCAGCATTGTGTCATTCGCTTTCCTAACACTGAACCGCCTCTCAGCCAATCAGGTGCTTGGGTCTGTTACCTGTCTGTCATCTGATTGGCTGACACGACAGGCGTTGTGATTGGACGGCGCCTATAAGGCATCCAATCATAGCAGTAGACGGGAGAAAACATCGAGCGTGGAGGACATCGCCGCCCGCTGCCCCACCAAGACAGGTAAGTGGAGGTCGGGGGATGCACACTGGCAGAAATTGGTGGGCACAGTAGCGGCAGTTGATGGGCACACTGGCGGCAGTTGATGGGCACAGAAGGGGCAGTTGATGGGCACACTGGCAGCAGTTGATGGTTACACTGGCGGCAATTGATGGGCACACTGGCAGCAATTGATGGGCACACTGGCAGCAATTGATGGGCACAGTGGTGGCAATTGATGGGCACAGTGGTGGCAATTGATGGGCACAGTGGTGGCATTTGATGGGCACAGTGGCTGCGTTTGATGGCACAGTGGTGGCAATTGATGGGCACAGTAGCTGCGTTGATTTGATGGGGTTTTTTTTCAGTTTGTTTGCGCCCCCCAAAAATTTTGAGCACCAGCCGCCACTGGTTCAGATTAGGATTCAAACACACCTAAACTCACCCCTGCCAAGGGGAATGCTGCAGCTGGCTTTAAGGCATCAGTCCAGGTTCACACTACTGCGGTGTGAGACACCACATTTCGCACAGGAATCACAGCACGTTCCTGTGTGAATTACATGTGGTGTCTCTGGGGTGCGATTTGAGCCATGGATTTGTATGGCTCAAATCGCACTGCATTCACACCAAACTGGTGCAGAACCCTTTATTGTCCACACCAGAATCAGATTTCATGGGTGTTCACACCCATGCGACCCCATTTGGCGAACTGCGCTGCATTTTGCAAACCAATGGCCGGGTGTCGTTAACTTAACATACACTCTGCAATTGGTTCACATGGACAGGTTGCGATTTTATATGCAGTGCTGAAACCGCAACAAATTTGCTGTGAATTCACACCACATCTAGTGTGAACCCAGGCTAGAGATAACAGTGAATTTTAGGGCACATTAAAAATATATTACCCCAAATTATATATAATATAATCCAAAAGGTGTCCTGAATTTAAAGTGTATGTATGATTTTTTTTGCTAACACTGAACTTACCCAGCCAGCTAGTACTAAATGTACCACAATTACAAAGATAAAAGAAAAAAAAAATCATATATACTCTTTAAATGCAGGACACCTTTTGGGCCCAAGAACGGTCCCTCTCTCACACAATGTTTTACACCTGCATTTACACACAGCATGATGAGAGCATGATTTGGTCTGGTCAGTGGTCTCTTTTACACAGTAAAGAGTGATGCTGAACTACCTGAGTGCTCTCATCATGCTGTGTGTATATGCAGTTGTAAAACAAATTTTTTTGCAAAGAGGCAGGCTGGCATCACTTACTTTTTAGCAGTCTTTTCCAGGCCCTGGTATCTGTAGCTGCAGATACACCTTTCCAACATCAGGCAAGAAGCGGATTCCTCCAGGCAGCTCCTCCCCCTTCATGGTCACCTGACCCCTTCATTTCCGGCCCCTGAGCTGAATAGTCAGACGGCCACGGAGCTGGCTGTGGTGAGGCAGGGTGATCTGCCCCGACCCACGGAGCAGCCCAGATGCCTTGGGAGTGGGCGGTGGGGACTGGGGACCCCGGCCAGATAGACATGGATGCGGCCCTCTCCGCTGAGCCGGCCACTTATTACTTATTCATGCTACTTGACACGTACCATCTACCTAAACATTGTTGCTGACCAAGTACACCCCTTCATGGAAACGTCATTTCCTGAAGGCAGTGGCCTCTTTCAGCAGGATAATGCACCCTGCCACACTGCAAAAATGGTTCAAGAATGGTTTGAGGATCACAACAATGAGTTTAAGATGTTGACTTGGCCTCCAAATTCTCCAATAGAGCATCTGTGGGGTGTGCTGGAAAAACAAGTCCGATTTATGGAGGCCCCATCTCACAACTTACAGGACTTAAAGGATCTGCTATAGACGGCTTGGTGCCAGATACAACAGCATACCTTCAGAGGTCTAGTGGCGTCCATGCCTTGACATGTCAAGGCTGTTTTGGTGGCAAAAGGGGGGGACCTACCCAATATTAGGTGAGTGGTTATAAAGTTATGGTTGATCGGTGTATATAAAATGGCTGTATCCACACTTGACCCAATATAATACTTCGGTGCTCCACACAAATTTAGCAGTGTAACAGTTAACATGGTAGGCATTCATAGGTCCTCCAAAAAGCATAGGAGTAATCGTTAGCTTGTTTTATTAAACCAACATTTTGGCTGTAATAAAACACAAACATTGACCTTCATCTCCTAAAATATGTGCAAATTGGAAAAATTGGGTCATTTACTTAGTACATTGCATTCAGCTTATCCTGTGTGTGTTTGGCTACAGTCAGTTATTATACAGCACAGTGGTTAACTAAAAAAACCCATGACTGTTATATTTGCATGTCTGATGTTTTACATAGAGAATCTCTGAAGTTATTTCCCCCGAGATTTCATGTGATATAAAGAGTTGCAGACCATTGATCTGTGTATGTGACAATCCAGAGACTTCAAGATGATTCCGGTGACATATCTACTCTGTGTCTTTTTCCTTTATATACAAGGTATAGTATATTATTATACCTTTTCATTTATTTTTACAGCTTATTTATAATTTAGGAGTGATAATTTAGGGTGTCATTAATATCCCCGGGATTTAGTGGCAGATTAAAAAGCATTAAATCTGTTTTAAAAGACTGGTAACATTTAGCACAGGTTTTATTTAAGACAAGTGAGTTACAATGATGTTTGCCTAATATATTTTTCTGCTAAATAAAGAAGAATGGAAGTATATCTAATGCCTCTGTTTGGCATATTCAGTAAGTGGAGTCAGTAATCATGAATGACTGACTATATCACTGGAATACCTGTTTTTGAAAACAAATATAATTAGATAACCCTATTTTAATTTACTTGTGCCATTTACACCCTTTTTATCTTCATTTGAACAGTCAGATTCATTCAGATTAGGAATGTTAATTGCTTCCATTGTGTTTGTTCAGATTCCTGTGGTCAGATTACGATGACTCAGACTCAAGAATACATTGTGAAATCACCGGGAGACACAATTACAATTTCATGTACATCCAGTGAGGATCTTTATCACCCTGATGCAAAATTTATTACATTATACTGGTATCAACAAAAGCCAGGACAACCTATAAGTCTTCTTGTCCAGAAAGCAACAGAACGATATACTGGGGTCCCAGAGAGGTTTGTTGGATCGGGATCTGGAACAAATTATCATCTAACAATCAATGGAGCAAAAGAGGAGGATGCGGGAGATTATTACTGTATGCAATACAGAAAGTATCCAATCACACAGTGATATACGGCTGTACAAAAACTTACTTCCTCTCTTATATTTGTTATATAGAGTGTCTGAGCTGAAAAACAACCCCAGACAGTGAATAGAGTCACTTAGTGGTGTGCTAGATTTATGAAGAAAACTTTGCAACTGCTACTCAGGGCAAACTGAAAAACAAAGTTCAATCCAGTTTACTTTAGTCCAGTGCTGATTAAAAGTTATTAACCACTTCAATACTGGACACTATCGCCCCCTTCCTTCTGTTAGGTTCAACTTTTAAATAAGTTGCTTTAAGTTTATATTGCTTTGTCAAATTTAAGCTCTTATTAAAGAAATAGACACAGAAACAGAGTATCTGTATATCAATCTACGAGCCCTGGTGTCCCGTTTTCATCTGAACTGTCTTGGTTTATTGAATATGTTTATAAGATTGGTTACATGACGCAAATATCAAAGTACAATTTAGATATCAGCTAATAAAAGCAGTTTCGACAGATAATTTTCGTATCAGCAGTCAAAGGTTACAATAAAAGCAGTTTCATCGAGAATAATGTGTCAGCAGACAAAGGTTAATTTCATAAGAGACTGCAACATAGGCATTATATTTTATAACAGATTTACACGTAGACATTCAGATTAAGTGAGAACTCTAAATCAAATCCCTGACCCTATCAATTTCCCCCTTTGACATCATCCTCTCCCTCCCCCTGGGTCCTCATGAATAAGTTCTAGTCAGTTTTTCCCCAGAGTCCTTTCCCTGACCGCGAGTTGTCAGAGGGGTAAAACCCATCCCCCTAGGTATTACCAACATTAAATTCAAGAAGAGGAGTTTTGTAGGAGTAGGGTGATGTCAATAGACATTTATCAGTATGCCCTGTCTATTCTCCTAATTTTCCTATTTATTTTCCTGTATACACATATATTTGTGATTGTAAGTGAAATTAATATTAAAATAATAATAACCATTGGACTTAACAACCAGTGAAAGGTATTGGTTGCTGTAGAAGACATTCCACTAAATATATCCCACCAATGTGGTGCAGTATCCTGTTGTATCTGTGAGGAAAGATGCACTAGTCTTCCTTTGTCAATTATTGCAGATACGAGGTTATTCTGTAGGGTATGTTCTAGTGTTTCTATGTGTCATCTTAACAACTCTGATTGTTCCAAAACCTGTTTTAGTGGGTCTAAAGAAATTATAAATCAAGAAAGAAGGGGGAAGGGGGAAGTGGGACTTTAAATGAGGCACCGGGGGTGCCTCCATCCCTGTATGCGAAAATTAATAGGAGTTGGGACTTTAAATGAGGTCATGGAAGAAATGCAGGTACCAGGGGTAACAATGCAATTTTATTGGTCAAGTAACATGCATAAAAACAATTCAAAACAGGACCACATCATGTAAAGAAAGACATTGTGATAAATATCATTCCAGAATCACAGCACATGTATTTGTGCATAAGCAATCGGCATCAAGGATACAATCAACTTGGCGCCACATGGTGATCTCATTGAGCGATTTAATACATGTACAACGATTGCATAAAATATACAAATAACAATACCACAGCACAACAAGAAAAACAAATATGTAAAAACCATGTTGATTGTTCCTGAGATGTTGCAATGTAAACATATGTTGGTGTCCCAAATGCCCGACGCGTTTCGTGTGGAATACACTCATCAGGGGCCAGATGGTCAGGGATTTCTACAAAAGTAATGCAACAAAAAGTGAGTTTAGCTGGTAGCTCATACTCACAGCGAAAGAGGGATTGATTCACCCTAAAACACTTACATAGTGAGTAATGCGGTGGGACATGACAAGTACAGAGCCAAAACCAACAGGCATCTCTCCCGGGAGCTGAGGTGCAGCGGCATGCGCGCTGGCGAGCCAGATACACAGAGTCCCCCCCGGAGAAACAGCGCGGGACCCCCAGAACCGACATGGATAAGATATCAAAAAGGAGTGCCAGTATAGTCTGCCTGGGGAGAAATTAATAGAAGCAATGTGTCAGATTTGATGTGGGTAAAAGGACCAATACTGTCTCTCTAAAGAGCATGGTGAAATAAGGGAGTCTATGCCAAAAGAAATAAATAAATGTAATAAAGGTGTCACAAGTATCTACATCCAACCATCGTGGACTGTGCTATATAATACAAGTAAAAAAGAAATTTTAAAACAAACAGCAAAGGCAAGACCAATTTCAACCAGCGCGCATGCCGCTGCACCTCAACTCCCGGGAGAGATGCCTGTTGGTTTTGGCTCTGTACTTGTCATGTCCCACCGCATTACTCACTATGTAAGTGTTTTAGGGTGAATCAACCCCTCTTTCGCTGTGAGTATGAGCTACCAGCTAAACTCACTTTTTGTTGCATTACTTTTGTAGAAATCCCTGACCATCTGGCCCCTGATGAGTGTATTCCACACGAAACGCGTCGGGCATTTGGGACACCAACATATGTTTACATTGCAACATCTCAGGAACAATCAACATGGTTTTTACATATTTGTTTTTCTTGTTGTGCTGTGGTATTGTTATTTGTATATTTTATGCAATCTTTGTACATGTATTAAATCGCTCAATGAGATCACCATGTGGCGCCAAGTTGATTGTATCCTTGATGCCAATCGCTTATGCACAAATACATGTGCTGTGATTCTGGAATGATATTTATCACAATGTCTTTCTTTACATGATGTGGTCCTGTTTTGAATTGTTTTTATGCATGTTACTTGACCAATAAAATTGCATTGTTACCCCTGGTACCTGCATTTCTTCCATGACCTCATTTAAAGTCCCAACTCCTATTAATTAAAGAAATTATAAAGGGTGTAGTGTCAGTGAGATTATGTACCTCATAAACAGAAGAGAATATCTTATCGGCGTCTGGTTCAAAAAGATAGGTGTGGTTAGCCCATTGTAATATTTTAATCTTTTTTATACATCCCGCAAACGGCGCCGATTTATTTAACGCTAACATGGTGCGGTTGTCATTAGTAATGATACAAATATGCTGGGGTCCTATTTCTATGAATCTATTGTTCACATTTATTGGTGTTCTTTGCATTTTGCATATGCTAGTTTGGTATTTTAACAAGCAAGGTTCATATACTGGGGAGCTTCTGCCACATACCATTCCCTTATTAGTTCCTTCACATAGATTTAAATCATGGGTTCTGTTTCCTTTATCTACATATTTCCCATATATTTCTGGATACCAAAACTCGTCTTTAATTACTAGTGGCATTACCACTATTTTACACATTTCCATTACATCTGCTACCCGGTATGCTTCAAACCTTCCTACACACCATTTATCCTCACATTCTACCTTATCCCCTTTTACTTGGAACCATACACCATCGTCAGTTAGACCTTTAAAATATTTCATCCAGGTATGATAATTTCCCAACTGTAGTTCAGTCCTGGCCCTATTTATTTGTATAGGATAGGATAAGAGGTTAAAAGAGCACTGTGTGAAATTTACAAACTGTTAACTTTGATTCCACAGCTGGAGCTCTGCTCCTATAGTGTGATTTATTAACCCTCCCAAAAATTGTAATAGGGGTATTTCTTGCAGTTGGGTTTCAAAAGCGGTGGGTAACCATTTGCTTGTGATAGTCAGGCTGTCAACTATGTGTCCCCCTGCATGCTTCCATCTGTTATTCATTTCTTCTATCTCGACCGAGTTTAAAATTCCCATTCCTGTACCTGTTAATCCTAATAGAGTATCATACCATTCTCGTTTATACCTACATCTATATGAAGTGGTCGCCTGTGCCCTTTAACAGTGTAAATTACCCACTGTAATGTATTCGTCTATTTTGTAACCTGAAACATTAGCAACCTTTGTGTCATCTATAACCCAATCATATATCTGCCGTATCCTCCATCTCAATCACACGAATACCAGGAGTCCAGCTATACACTTGTAGAATGGCAAGTTTAAACAGACAATAGAAAAGCAGAAATTTCATAATGGCGTTTTCTTAAGGATGCTTCTTGCAGTGTGATGCGTGTATCCAGGCTGGCTTTCCTTCCAGCTTTACTGAAGTGGCTGTGGTCAAGAGTACTTGATATGGACCTTCAAATCTAGGTTCCAATGTTTTTCTGGTGTGTTTCTTTACATATACATAATCCCCTGGTAGCAGAGTATGTGTACCTGCTATTGAATTAGGGTCTGGAAGAGAAGAATACACACTTTTGTGGATCTTAGTTAGACGTTGTTGTAATTGTATTACATATGCAGTTAAACTGTCAAATTGCAATTGCATACTCTGTAGAAAGTATAAACCTAATCTAGGTGCATTCCCAAAAAGTATTTCATATGGGGACAATCCTGTTTTTCCTGTTGGAGTGTACCTTATAGAGAATAAAGCCAAAGGCAGACATTCAGGCCATGGCTTGTTTAACTCTTGCATGGCTTTTTGTATTTTTAACTTTATTGTCCCATTTACTCTCTCCACTGACCCTGAACTCTGTGGGTGGTAAGGGGTGTGAAAACTTTGTTGAACCCCTAACATGGTCATCACATTCTGCATGATTTCACCTGTAAAGTGTGTTCCCCTATCTGATTCTATGGTTTCAGGAAGACCAAACTTAGGTATTAACTCAGTAATCAGTCTCTTGGCTGTGGCTTTTGCTGTAGCTGATTTTACTGGATAACTTTCAGGCCAACCTGAGAATAAATCGATACACACGAGGACAAACTCAAAGGGGCCGCTCTTAGGCATTTGTATGTAGTCAATTTGCAGTCTCTGGAAGGGGTATTGGACCCGGACCTGGTGTTTTCGTGGGGTTTTTACTCTCTGTCCTGGGTTATTCAGGAGACAGATTTGGCAGGCTGCACAGTAGTTTCTCACAGTACTACTGAATCCAGGGGCGAGCCATCCTTGGTTCACAATCCTATACATGGAATTGGAACTGACATGTGTGGGTAGGTGAACTGCCGCTGCCATTGCTGGGTACAGAGAGGCAGGCAGGCATATTTTGCCTCCTTCCCTCCATACATTGTCAAGGTCTGGTGCTGCTCCCATACTGACCCACTTATCTTTCTCGCTCTCCCCTGCTTGCTCCTGTAATTTACTCAGCTACTGCCATGTTGGTTCTGGGATACTCACCTCTACCGCTGCTAAGGTCTCAGAGCTTCCTTCCCCTAGAGCTGCCTGTTTTGCAGTCAAATCTGCAAATGCATTTCCTTTTGCCTCAATTGTTTTTGCGCTCGTGTATGCCGCTATCTTCATAATGGCCACTCCTTTAACCTTTTGAAGATTGTTCTAAAGCTTTTAATTCCGCTTCCTGTGCTGACATGTGGGCTGGTAAGGGCTATGCTTAAATCACCTGTGTATCAAAAATCTAGATGAGCCTTGTGAGCCACATCCGGGTTAATGCCTTATCAAATAACGAAATAAAACCCAAGTGAAAAGAATCCAAGTGAAAAAACAGCTGCAAACACTAATCACGTTCCACAACCGTGCAATTAATATCAAAGAAATACAAATGTGTCTGCGCTAGAATTCAAAAATCTAATGATAAGTGATTACAGTGAGTGTTAAATAGGTAAAGTAATACAAAAAATAAAAATTAAAAAATATTTTTAAATTAAAAATTAAAAACTGCACTTAAGCTGATCAATACAAATCAGAATTATCTCTTGGTGATTCAACCTTATAATACTAAAAGTGCGAAGTGCAATCTAAAGTCCACAATATAAGTGCCAAATCAATAGTGAAATCTTCATAAAAGTCCTTATAGTACAAAGGTGCACATCCAAAGAAATATAAATATAAGGTGCTCAAAATTAGTGTCCATAATAGTGAAGCTCATCCATCTTGTTCCTCCAAAAGTGTACCATAAAGCATGCCTTAGTGTCTTTCCGTGATCCCCCAAAAGCATATGCGCTCACCTTACAGTGTGTGACACAGTAATTAAACTCTGTCAAACACGCTTTGGAGCAACTCCTGTGCTCAAAGGAATCAACTTTGTAGACCTCCAATGCTCCCAGTCATGATATAATGTATAGCGTGCGGTGCGGTGTATGCCACAATCTCTCTCTCTCTCTCTGCTGACAGCTCCGTCCAGGCCCCTCCCCTACGCGTGTTCGGCACCGGGATCACGTGCCTTCATCAGGGGGATTTGATCTGATGAAGGCACGTGATCCCGGTGCCGAACACGCGTAGGGGAGGGGCCTGGACGGAGCTGTCAGCAGAGAGAGAGAGAGAGAGATTGTGGCATACACCGCACCGCACGCTATACCTTACGGACGGCCTGTTTTTGTCAATGCTTGTATGGGATGGTGCACCTACGCACCCACTGCATGTGAGTACCCCTATGAGGGGAGAGTTTCTGTTCACAATAAAAGATCCTTCATTATCCTACAATATTGCGCTATGGAGTTTCCTTTTTTCTTGCATATTATATCATGACTGGGAGCATTGGAGGTCTACAAAGTTGATTCCTTTGAGCACAGGAGTTGCTCCAAAGCGTGTTTGACAGAGTTTAATTACTGTGTCACACACTGTAAGATGAGCGCATATGCTTTTGGGGGATCACGGAAAGACACTAAGGCATGCTCTATGGTACACTTTTGGAGGAACAAGATGGATGAGCTTCACTATTATGGACACTAATTTTGAGCACCTTATATTTATATTTCACCTGTGTATCAGTCACTACGGCATATCCTGTGTGATATTTACCCTTATCATCAGCAAACCTGCTGCCATCTATGTACAAAGTGTGTTCAGCGTTTAAAATCGGTGTATCTGTAACATGTGGGAATCCCATTGTCTCCTGCTCCATGAGCTGAAAACAATCGTGTTCATCTACTTCTTTAAACAAAAGAGTGTCAGGTACCTCATTTCCTTTCTCACTAGTACTATTAGCACTATCATTCCCCCTTGCCAAATCTGGTGACTGAAGAGGCAAAAAGGTGGCCAAATTTAAGGTTGTACAGCGCTGAAAAGTGACCTTTGGAGGTAAAAGTAAAGTACACTGCAACCTCAGTTGTCTGGCCATTGAAATGTGTTTGGGCTGAACTTGAGACAAGATTGCATGTATGTCATGTGTGGTGTGCACTACAACTGGATTGTCTAGAACAATCTCTGATGACTTATCTATGATAATTGACACTGCAGCTACCGCCCGTACACAGGACGGTGAACCTCTAGATACTGGATCTAATGCTGCTGAAAAGTAAGCGACTGGTCTTTGTTTTACATGTGCCTGTGTCAGAACACCTGTGGCGTGTCCAGTGATCTCAGCAATGTACAGATTAAATGTCTTAGTATAATCTAAAGTGATAAATGACTCATAAGCTACTTCTGTAAGCATATACGGTACAATTTTCAAACAATCGTATAATGGCCGCATCAAAGTGCTAGCGTGTGGTATCCATTGTCTACAATATGACACAATACCTAAAAACATACGCAATTGTTTGAAATTCCGTAGGGGTAACATTCCCTTTATCACTTGAACCCTCTCCTCAGTGAGATGTATTGTACCCTGTGATATACAATGTCCCAGAAAGATAACTTTTTCCTGACACATTTGTAATTTGTTCCTATTAACCTTGCAACCCTTTTCTGCTAGAAATCGCAACAAATTAAGGGTGGTATCCAAACAAGTTTCCTTGTCCGGGCAGCATAACAATAAATCATCCACATATTGTAACAATACACAAGAATCTGGTGGTACCCATTCTCCCCTCAAGTACAGGATATAACCCTGACTTATGTGAATTTTTCTCTATATCAGTGTATGGGGGTGGGATGGTTGAAGTAATATTATTTAAGGTTTCAACATTTTTTGTTCTTCTGTTTTTCATATCCCAACTATCACAATCTGGATTATATTTCCACCCCTCTTCTTTTGCTCTATTTGAAACCTTAATTAAGCATTGAACCTGAATCCATTGCTTCTCTAACACCTCTCCTTGTCTGTCCCTTTTTATTTCACTCCATACATCCGGGTCTAAACCCGCTGCTCCTTTCACCTTAAATTTACGAAGGACATCCTTTAAGTCCCGCGCTTCACCTTCCCCACAGATGTTTTTAATTATCTGTGGCACTGTGTAATGTGCCACAATTCCCTGACGGGGTTTTGTGTTCCTCTGGCCCATTCTGACAGTCCTGCCTAGGTAGCGTTTTGGGACACTTAGTGTACAATATAAAACACTTAACCAAGTTACACTAGTTCCTCGTTGCCTTTTCCTCCTAGGATGCCAGAATACTAAAAACCTCTCCTGAATGAGATTCTTGAAACCGAATTACTTTATATGCTAGTCAACTGACAAATATTATGACCAGACTGACGACTACAACATATACAAGCATTCCTTGAAGTGACCAGGTATCCGACTAGATCTCCGGGCTTTATAGAGACCTTATTCCCCCCCCCGTATCTGGGATCCCTCTCATACACTCTTATCCCTGCTTTATGTGAGTTAAGGCACATTCTGTTGCTTAGTTCGGCAATCCCCTTCTAACTCATACCATCCTTGACAAGGCTCATTCACTTTCTCAACAAGACAGACAGACAACAAATAATTCCAGCAATATAAACCACAATATGCAGTAATTCTAGACTCACCACTACAGAGGCTGGTGTTTTAAAACCAGGAGAACCGTAACTGACAAAACGGATAGGCACAAATCAGGGGAGCACAGAATATAAGAAAAATAAAGCTTTTTCTTACCTGCGCAGGTTTTCGATCTGTGGTTCCCGGAATGCCTGTCCTTTTGTTCCGTCAGCGTAGCTCAGCCACCTCTTGTAGTATCATCGGTGGGTCCCTGCTATTCGGGCGCCAAACTGATAGGTTCAACTTTTAAATAAGTTGCTTTAAGTTTATATTGCTTTGTCAAATTTAAGCTCTTATTAAAGAAATAGACACAGAAACAGAGTATCTGTATATCAATCTACGAGCCCTGGTGTCCCGTATTCATCTGAACTGTCTTGGTTTATTGAATATGTTTATAAGATTGGTTACATGACGCAAATATCAAAGTACAATTTAGATATCAGCTAATAAAAGCAGTTTCGACAGATAATTTTCGTATCAGCAGTCAAAGGTTACAATAAAAGCAGTTTCATCGAGAATAATGTGTCAGCAGACAAAGGTTAATTTCATAAGAGACTGCAACATAGGCATTATATTTTATAACAGATTTACACGTAGACATTCAGATTAAGTGAGAACTCTAAATCAAATCCCTGACCCTATCACTTCCCACACCAATTTGCAGCTTTCAGAGCTCTCGCATTTTCAGTGACAATTGCGCGGTCATGCTACGCTTTACCCAAATGAAATTTTTAGCATCTTGTTTGCACAAATAGAGCTTTCATTTGGTCTTATTTTTTGTGATATAAGCGAAAAAAGAGCAGAAATTTGGAAAAAAAAACAATATTTTCCTCTTTCTGTTTTAAAAGAAATCCAATAAAATTAAATTTTGTCATAAATTTAAGCCAAAATGTATTCTGCTACATGTTTTTGGTAAAAAAATTTCCGTTAAGTGTATAGTAATTGGTTTGTGTGATCACTAATAGATGTACGCAAATGATCATGTACAGATGTGCGCAGGAGATCACGGACATATGTGTGTAGCTAATCATTGGGACATGTGATTTTAGTGGGACATATGTGGGGGACAGGTATTTTATTATCTGGGGACATGTGTTTTGGGGACATGTGTTTTGGGGACATTGTGTGGGGACATTGTGTGGGGACATGGGTGTTTTACATTGTGTGGTGACACTAGGTTGGTGATCAGTGAGTAAAAAGCTGTAAAAAACAGCTCATACTCACTGTTCCCCAGCCGGCTGCAGCGATCCCCTCTCTTCACCGACAACTTCTGTGTGAGGAAAGGAGAGCCGATTGCTTAGCAACCGACTCTGTGTTTACATCACATGACGGCTGTGATTGGACACGGCCGTCATATGATTGGGAGGGCCAATCACAGAGCCCTCCTGCCGATCGGAGATGCGCCGTGTCCGGGTGACATGAGCGCAGTGGCTGCCCGTTCATAGGGGCGCCCGGGCGCTGCCCCCCCCCCCTTCTGTGTAGTCACAAAAAAAAAATTCAAAAAAAAATTTTTAAAACTGCCCCCTTAAAAAAAAAAGAAGTCCTTTAACATAGTGCACTGTGTTCGAGCGCTTCATTTGTGGCCGTTTATCCCGCCTTAGGGCGCTTGCTGAAGCGCTGAGTAGCTTCCGCCCGGCACTATTACTAGGGCCGGGCGGTTTGATTGACATCTGAGGTTTGATGTCATTTCCTGTTGTCTCTGTCTCGGGCGCAATGGGAAAGAGATAACAGGAAGTATGAAGAGCGGATCTCTCCATTGCTTCTGGAAGGAGACACCGCCGGAGAGGACAAGGAGGAGAGGAGAGGACAAGGAGGAGAGGAGAGGACAAGGAGGAAAGCAGAGGAGAGGACAACACAGTCAGCATTCAGCAAGGTAAGTGCCGCTGCTGTGTTGGGGGGATCTGTATTAACATTTTTTAAACCTGCTGGAGGTTTTGTGGTGTTCTTGCTGTGAGATGTATTTTGGCATGGGTTTCTCTCTGAGAGCTTTGAGCCAGCCCCTGCCTGTGTTACAGAAGATCCGGAGCAAACATAGAGAACTCTTCTGGTCTGATCTGCACACTGGCTCTCCCTCCCGCACTAACTTTGGGATAACAAGATAACAGAAGAGCCGTGCCAGTAAGTACACTTGCTATCACACTGATCCAGCCTGTCCCTGACAAAACACTAGCCCTGCAGCCGCAAAACAGATGCCTCTGATCCTTCCCACGCGCTCCCCCCTCCTCTCCCTGTGCTTGATAATGAAGTCCCCTCCAGCCAGCTACTATCTGTAATGTTAACCACTGCACAGTGCCTCTCTGATCCTCCCCCATGCTCTCCCCTCCTCTACTTAGGCTTGATAACAGAGGTCACTGCAATGGCTCCTTTTCAGCCTCACAGACTGCACACCTCCCGTCCCTGCTTTCTCTGCATGCCTGGTTGCTGTGAACCTCCCTGAGCTCCCTCAAACACCACAGTAGAAGAGGGGGCACATTTAGGGCCAGTTCACACTGCTGCGATGTCAGACATCACATGTGATTCGCACTGCTGTGCAAATCTCATGTGATGTCTGTGTGATGCAAATTCAGCCATACAGATGGTATGGCTGAAATCGCATTCGTAGCAAACTCACACAGGACCCATTTTTTGATCCGCACCAGAATCCAAATTCACAGTTCGCACCGCGATATGCAAACTTTACTGGAGGTGTCATTAACATTGTATTGACACCCCCAGCAGTTCGCAAAGGGCAGTGTAAACTGCCTGCGAGTTGTATACGATGCAGGAACCCGTACTGGATTTGCAGGGTTTCCGCATCGCTGCAGTGTGAACTGAGCCTAAGAGTACCCGTCTTGCTCAGCAGTAGCCTGGCCTGTCATCACAAATTCTGGCCCTGCTACCCGCACTGCGATTTCTGCGGGGAAGCAAGCAGCGAGTACTTCTGGCTCCCTTGCCAGCCTGGCCAACCACAACTCACAAATGGCTGTCAGTAAAACACTTTGGGGAAAAAAAAAATTCTGTTATTCTGAACTGTGCATGCGCAGTCTGAAGTCAGTCATTTAGAGAACTGCATTTGATGTGCACAGTGGCTGCGTTTTGATGTGCAGAGTGAGGCTGCAATTGATGTTTTTTTTTTCTGAATTTTTCAGTTTGTTTGCGCCCCCCCAAAAATTTTGAGCACCAGCCGCCACTGCACGAGCGCATCGGGATCGTGCTGCTGCGCGCTCCCCCTCCTTCTGAGGGACGTTCCTGAAGTCCACTTAGCCGTTTATGTACATTGGCCAGCTGGGAAGTAGTTAAATATATATTTATATAAAACAAGTGTAAGTACCCGAATCTATATTTATATTAGCCTCTGTAATCATTTGCACAGCAGCTCTCCCATGCTGTTAGTCTCCCTTTTCAAACATGCTTACAGGAGGGCAGAGCAGAGAGATTACCTCATCATTGTGCTTCTGCTCTCTCATGGTCCTGTAAGAAGCTATGATCAAGTTGTATGGCTTAAAGCTGAATTTCAGTTATGGCAAATTTTACATAGTTACATTGGTCCAGCTCGCACTAGACACCTACTAACGTCCATGTCTCATGCTGAGTGATGGCTCTGCTGCATTGGGAACACTGGAGGTCGCTTACTTGGTACCATGATAATAATGAAATAAAACGAATAATATTATTATTATTATTATTATTATAATACAGGCTTTATATTGCACCAACTGTTTGTGCAGCGCTTTACAAAATAAAGGGAGATAGTACAGTTACAATAAAATTCAAGACAAGGGGGATAGGAGGGTCCTGTTCAGTTTACAATCTGAAGGGAAGGGCAAGTGATAAAAAAAGGTAATAACTGTGTGGGGATGAATTGCTTGAGAAAGTAATATTCAGTTGTTAGCTAGTGGTGGAATATCAACATTATAAAGTAATCATGGCCTAGGGGCATGGCTACCATCGACATGGCCAGATGTGTCTGAGGAGAGCTCTGCCAGCCACCCATAGAATCCGCATCAATCCTGCATATTACTAGCAGCTCTCACTCCACAAACTGCTTCTTTGAGTTGCCCAGACATTATACATGCACTGCAGACTTATATTATGAGCAAGGCTACCCCCTCTACACCAGCGGATCGTCTTAAAGAAATTGCCTGCATGGAGAGACAAGATAGCATCAGCGGCCCTCCTCAAACGTGGCGGTGGCTACCGGAGCTATCTCGAGAGTCGGCACATCGGTGGCGGAGAAAATGGTAAACTGACCCTGGAGCAAGTACATGCCCAGCTCCTTGAGGCGATCACCTCCAGTAGGACCTCCCTGACAGGCAAGATGGAGGAGATCAAAGTGGACATAAGCCTCATGAGACATGACTTGCAGCATGTTAGGAAATGGGTGGCAGAAACTGAGAGGAGAATTTCCACCTTGAAAGATGATTTTTTCCCTTTCCGTGGTCGGGTGACAGCTGCTGAGAAACAAATGTCTTTCTGGTCCCAAAAAGCTGATGACCTTGAAAATCGCCTTAGACGCAACAACCTCAGGATAGTAGGGCTCCCTGAAAAGGCTGAGGGCCAGAATCCAGGGGACTTTGTGGAAACATGGCTTTTTTTTCTGCTTTGCCTTTTTTTCAGTAGATTTTCTGAGTTTCAGACTTATTCTAGTCATCCCTGGTGAATTGCTGCCCTCTTCTGGATGAACCCGGAACTCCTTATCCAAATGGCTTCTGTTGTCTACCTACTAACCATTGGGGGAAGGCTCTGAACTCTGGTAGTATCATACACTGCAATACGGGTATTTGACACTGTTCAGTCTGACACTGTTTATTTCATCTGGCAATAGCAATGTAGAATGTACCACCTCCCCCCCCCCTTTTTTTTTCTGAGAGCCTAATGGGATGGCTACTACCACAAATTAACTTCACATATGCTGTTGCAATGTTCAGGTAATGCCCCGTTGATACTTCTTATCTACATAATCAGTCAACAGTTACTAGCTACATCAGTTATTTATGGTTTGGCTTTGGGCCACAATTGTTACGCCACTTGCCGTTTTGTTCATTGGTACATATATAGTTTTATTGCCACACATTTTATCTCATTACATGCTATCTCATTGTTATTTCCTGATATGCTGAACATAATTTTTCGACTGTTTGATGGCTAATCTCAGTACCTTTTTGTCATGGAATGTAAGGGGTCTGGGTACCCCCCCACAAGCATTCCAAAGTGTTTACCACAATACTTAAATCCAATGCTCACCTGATATATCTTCAGCAGACGCACTTTACTCCTGAACACATTGATCACCTCAAGAAGCCTTGGCTGCAGTGGACGAGCCATTCCTGTCATTCCTCTTATTCTAGGGGGGTATCAGTATTGGTGCACCGCTCGGTCTCATCGGTCTTTATCCGGGCACAGCTAAATGTACTCCCATTTGTGATTATGGGTATTTACAACCCCCCTCTTGCTAACTTACAGGTGGTTAAAGAGGCGATGGTTTTTGCTGCAATGTATCCAGAAGCCTGTGTTTTATATTCATGGTCCACCCCCAGCAGAGGCCGTCTCTCAAGAATTGATTTGGCATTAGGTAATGATAATTTTCTCACCATATTGTTCTCTATCACATATCTGCCTAGGGGAGTGTCGGACCATTCGCCTTTGTCACTGTTGCTTGGCTGTCCCTGATTGGGTCCAATGACAGGATACCAGATCAACTAGCGGCTTTCCTGGATGCCCATGGCTCTGAACGTGGCTTAATGTTTTGGGACGCCTTGAAGGCTTATTTGAGAGGGGCTCTTAAGTCCAAAATATAATTTATTAAACATTCTTCTCGACAAGACAAGGAAAATCTAGCAAAAAGGTACCAAACAGCTGAATGAACTTATTTGACAGCCCCAACTAACTCTAACCGTATCCACTGGGAGTTTATATTCAGACCTTATGTCTGCCACTGCAAAAAGGAAATCATTCTATACCCAGCAGAAATATTTTGATAGTGAGAACCAGTCCAGTCGGTTACTAGCCCATATGGCTCAACAGCAGTTGGGTAGCTCTGTAGTGAATAAAATAACACGCCCTGATGGTTCGGAGATATACTTTTTTTTTTTTTAAAGGTATAATTTTTTTTTATTGTTTAAATACAAATGAACAAACAGACAAATATACAAATACGTATATAACATTAAGAGGGCAAACAGTGCTCATTCAGCAGTGAGGTACAGTTACATGGTATCCAGTCAGTGAATACAGATCAATAGAGGAGTTTTAATGTTGCGCTCTAAATTCCATTATGACGACTAAAAATCAACTAACATTTTCAGGTAACTCAAGGAGCAGGTGGTATAGTGCATTCTGAACTAACCCATGGATTCCAGATCTTATGAAACTTTTTTGGGCATCTTCTGGCCTCATACATCAATTTATATAGAGGTATAGCTTGATTGTCTATTGTGAGCCAGAAGGCTATAGTGGGTGAGGATTGGGATTTCCAGTGCATAGTTATCGTTTTTTTTGCATAAAATAGGATTATTCTTAGAAACGTTTGTACATTCTTAGATATACTTTCATCGTCTATATATCCCAGCAGGCATCTCAGGGGATTACAGATGTTAGGCAACTGAGTGAGGGAGCTGATAAGGGCCGTGACCCCCGACCAGAATTTTCTAATCGGCGGGCACTCCTACATTAAGTGGAAAAATGTACCATCAGCCATGCCACATCGGGAACATGTTGCGGAGGGTAGTCTCTTTAGTCTATGGAGTAAACAAGGGGTAAAGTGGGACCTGTATAATAATTTGGTTTGAATGACTTTATCTCGGGAAGAGATGACAGACGAAACCTGGAGGGGAAGCACTTCCCGCCAAATATCCTCCTTCCTGGGCTTCCAATATCATCTTTACTCTGACGACACCTAAATCTATCTCTCTACCCCTCAGCCCACCCCTTCAGTCTCCACATGTATCATTAATTTACTAACACACAATCTGTCCGACTATCTCCTACTCTGTTTTCTATTAGATGATCCCTGAAAACCCTCCTCTTCAGAGAAGCCTATCCTGCCTCCACCTAACAACTGTACTTTTATTTTCTCCATCAGATCATCCCCCACAGTTATTACCTTTTGTATCCCTTGACCCTCCCTTCTAGATTGTAAGCTTTATCGAGCAGCGCCTTCTGATTCCTCTTGTATTGAATTGTATTGTAACTGTACTGTCTGTCCTCATGTTGTAAAGCGCTGCACAAACTGTTAACACTATATAAATTAACATTTCTAAACTAAAATCTCTGACTTACATTGGCTAATTGCATAGATATATGAACATGCAATCTTCACCATCCACATTTTTGTAACTTGTACAAATTTTATTTTATCAGATACCTGTTGTGACGTTGTATTGACTCAGACACCACAATACATTGTGAAATCACCGGGAGACACTCTCACCATTTCATGTACGTCCAGACAAGATCTTTACCATTCTGGAGAAAAATTTAACCCTTTAGTCTGGTTCCAAAAAAGACCAGGACAGACACCAAAACCTCTTATTAATAAAGCAACTGAAAGATATCCTGAGGTTCCGGAGAGGTTCAGTGGATCAGGATCTGGAACAAATTATCATCTTACTATTAAGGAAATGAAAGAAGAAGATGAAGGAAATTATTTCTGTTTTCAACATACAGCGTTTCCATACACACAGTGATACACAGCTGTACAAAAACGTAATTTCTCTCTTTGCTGGAGTACAGACTGCATGGTACCAATAGCTGTACTGATTTTATTGCTTCCACAAGCCCAAATATAAAGGGTCACCATTACATAAAGCATGAGGTAATGTGGATCAATGAAAGCTTTGTGCAAATTACAAGACATTTACATATCTCCCAACTTTTAGAAATGAGAACGAGGGACACCTATTAGCAAAAGTATGTAGGCACAGGACACCCTTAAGGAGAATTATTTTTAAAAAATGGTTAGTTAAACCAACAAGTGTTTTTTTTTTTACCACTACTATTCCTTTATACTGGCTATTAAAATTTACAAATGCAAAAATGTAGAAATCAAATGAAAGGTTTAGCACTGTGGAACACTTTTTGAAAGATAAATAGTGCATTTTATATCCAACTATATAGATCAGACCAAAATGAGGGACAAATGAGGAGGAAAGAGGGACAGAGGGGACTTTGTTTCAAATCAGGAACAGTTCCTCGAAATCAGGGACAGTTGGGAGCTATGCATTTACATTACAAGTCAAATCACAAAACATTTACAATAGGATTAATAAGAATATGAAATGTCATTTGCACTACATACAGTACAGATGTTGGGGTGTAAGACCCCGGCTCACTTCTTCCTGGATAGGACAACCACCTGTTGTTGAGTTAAACTGTCCGCCATATTGTGTCACACGCCTGAGGCTCACTCTCGACATTCCTGGACATATGTCTTAATGCTCATCACCAACTTCAATACCGGGCACTTTCACTCCCTTCCTGCCCAGGTCAATTTTCAGCTTTCAGCACTGTGGATGACAATTGCGCGGCCATGAAACGCAGTACCCAAAATAAAATAAAAAATTTCGCTAAAAAAAGACTGAAAAAAAAAAAATTCTGTTAGAAAGTTTTGTAAATAAGCAATTTTTTCCTTCACTGATGTGCGCTGATGAGGCTGCACTGATAGGCACTGATGAAGAGGCACTAATACGAAGCACTGATGTGCACTGATATGCAGCACTGCTGAGCACTAATATGTGGCACTGATAGGTTCCACTGATGGCCACTAATTGGTGACACTGCTGGGTACTGATGAGCAGGCACTGATGGGCACTAATTGGTGGCACTGCTGGGTACTGATGAGCAGGCACTGATGGGCACTAAAAGGCAGCACTGACTGGCATCCCTGAGGGGTACTGATTGACATCACTGATGGACACTGATTGGCATTGCTGCTGGGTACTGTTGGGGCTGCACTGACAATCAGTGCCCTGGTTATCTGTGCAGGTCTGCTCTGTGAGGAAATGCTGCTGATCGGCTCTCCTCTCCACACACTCTGTCAGTGTGAGAAGAGGAAAGCCGATAACCAGCATTTCCTTGTTTACATGTGATTGGACACAGCTGATCACATGGGTAAAGAGCCTCATCATCAGCTCTTTACCAAGATCAGGGATGCCCCATGTCCCAGGGACACAGCGGGCTGCAGATCGCCGCGCAAGTGCGGTAAGAGTGATTCGACGTTATATGACGTCGTACCAGAACGAGAGAGCCACCTTGCGCCCGTCATTTTGCTATATGGCGAGCGGGAGGTGGTTAGTAAGGGGAATGTCCGCACATAGAATTACATTTTCCACAATTTACTGTAACATTTTTATGACATAACACATTTTACATACTAGCAGAATTGTTTAAAGCCAAATGTAAAGCTATCCATTCTGTACATGCAAGGAAAGTCATTCTGCTGCAGTCATTTTAGCACAGCGTACAAGCACACATCTTTTAGCCATCTTCCCTCCATTCCTCCTAGGGAGAACCACAGAGTTGGGACCACTTCCTCATGTATACTAAGTTCACAGACTTAAAGTATATGTGAACCCTCACCTTGTAAACCAACCCATTAAGTTTAAAATATAAATTAATGGCATGTCAGCACATGCCTGATCACTGGAGGAGCACAGCCAGAAATCTGACCACACAGTGTTCTCATGCCTAGTATGGTCAGATTTTTTTAAAATAGGAAAGCAGAGGGACTGGCAGAACCCCCAGGGATTTCACAAAAAGGAAGTAATACAAAAAAAACAGGATGCATTTTCATAAAAGTGTGGTACAGCCGGCACATATCAGGAATATGAAATGTTGGGTTTACAGTCACATTCTTTGGGCTTCCTTCCCCAAGTCACAGGACCCATAGCTGAGGGTCAGGGGGGATCAAGGTGCTTTTTTAGTATACCAGTATCTTCCCAATGTCCTTCCTATAGCTCTGCCCAGCCGGACACACTCCCAGATGACACTGTCATACCCAGGCTCCACTACTCTGCACATCAGAGGACAGTGTCCAGGCTTCCCATATTCTGTACCACCTCACCTGGGACTTCAGCAATGCAACAGGCCTTTTGATCAGCTTTGCAGGTGACTGCATTTGAGCAGATATGGGGTATCCCATTTCCATGCCCTGACTACTTAGACTCCTCCCAGTGCTGGCACATATGTGAGCACTAACTCCACCCATTACAACACTAGAGGAAGGACTTCTATACAAGGGGAGATAACAACTAATTACATTGTTTTCTTTGCCATACTATAATGAGAACAGAGCCATCTAGTGGACCTGCCAACAAGCCTATACTAAGTGAACTGATAAATAGTCAAAGGTCAGTCATACTATCATTTACATTACAAAAGAGTTTTATGAATAGGTCAATGCCAAGTGACCCTATGCATAGATTTATACAAAGCAGTATTACAAGTAAGTCATACTGCTCTTAACAAAGACATTTTGTTCATCACAAAGTATTAAAGGAAATACATCTACAGTGCTTTGAAAAAGCATTCATACCAAAACAAAGTTGCACATAATTGTTAAGTGGAAGGAAAATGATAAATAGTTTTCAAATTTTTTTACAAATAAATATGTGAAAAGGGTTGCGTGCATTTGTATTCAGCCCCTCAATACTTTGTAGAACCTCCTTTCACTGCAATTTCACCTGCAAGTCTTTTTAGGTATGTCTCTACCAGCTTTGCACATCTAGATCAGGGGTCTCCAAACTGCAGCCTGAGGGCCAGATGTGGCCCTTTGCTAGCCTTTATCTGGCCCTTGGGGGACTATTCCTTCAATAGATTTGAGGCACTATTCCTCCCACTGACACCGACAATGGGGCACTATTTCTTCCACTGATACCAATGATGGGATACTATTCCTCTTACTAATAGGGGCACTACTACCCCTCCTAATGACCACCAACCTTGAGGCCATGTTTATTCTCACTGATGCGGGGCCCAGGACATTTTCTGCCTACGCTGGCCACAATCTGGCCCTCCTAGAGCCTGAAGGACAATAAACTGACCCTTGGTTTGAAAAGTTTGGAGACCCCTGATCTAGAGAGTGACATTTTTGCCCATTCTTCTTTGCAAAATAGCTCAAGCTCTGTCAGATTGGATGGAGAGTGTCTGCGAAGAGCAATTTTCAAATCTTGCCACATATTCTCAATTAGATTTAGGTCTGGGCTTTGACTGGGCCATTCTAACACATGAATATGCTTTGATCTAAACCATTCCATTGTACCTCTGGCTGTATATTTAGGGTCTTTGTTCTGCTGTAAGGTGAACCTCCACCCCAGTCTCAAGTCTTTTGCAGACTCTAACAGGTTTTCTTCTAAGATTGCCCTGTATTTGGCTCCATCCATCTGCCCATCAACTCTGACCAGCTCCCATGTCCCTGCCTAATAAAAGCATCCCCACAACATGATGCTGCCACCACCATGTTTCACAGTGGGGATGGTGTATTCAGGGTGATGTGCAGTGTTAGTTTTCTGCCACACATAGCATTTTGCTTTAAGGCCAAAAAGTTCAATTTTGGTCACATCTGACCAGAGCACCTTCTTCCACATGTTTGCTGTGTCCCCAACATGGCTTCTCACAATCTGCAAAGGGGAATTCTTATGGCTTTCTTTCAGCAATGGCTTTCTTTTTGCCACACTTCCATAAGGCCCCTTTCACACGGACGGATAGAATTGTGCTTTTAGCTGTGTTTTCTACCACAGCTAAATGCACACAATGCTTTCCTATGGCCCCATTCACACACTGCGTTTAGCTGCGTTTTCATTACATGCAGTTTGGTGCGGATAGAAAAAATAGAATTAACTTCATCCAGGAGCGATTTAGCGCAGCTATCCGCACATAACCGCAGGTAATCACAATGCACTGTGCCAGCTGCGGATAGCAGCGCTGAGCTGGCTCACTCATCGGGAAAGAAAAAATGGGCATTGTAGTTTGTTGTGTATGGGGGTGCGTAACTGCAGATCTGTCAGCAGCTACAATGGACACTTGAGCATCAGAACTGGACCACAGAGCAATGGAAGAAGGTGGCCTGGTCTGATGAATCATGTTTTCTTTTACATCATGTGGATGGCTGGGTGCTTGTGCGCCGCTTACCTAAGGAAGAGATGGTACCAGTATACAGTATGGGAACAAGCCAGTGGAGGCAGTGTGATGCTTTGGACAATGTTCTGCTGGGAAACCTTGGGTCCTGCCATTCTTGTTAGTTATTCGTGCTACTTGACACGTACCATCTACTTAAACATTGTTGCTGACCAAGTACACCCCTTCATGGAAACGTCCTTTCCTGAAGGCAGAGGCCTCTTTAAGCAGGATAATGCACCCTGCCACACTTCAAAAATGGTTCAAGAATGGTTTGAGGATCACAACAATGAGTTTAAGATGTTGACTTGGCCTCCAATTTCTCCAATCGAGCATCTGTGGGGTGTGCTGGAAAAACAAGTCCGATCTATGGAGGCCCCATCTTACAACTTACAGGACTTAAAGGATCTGCTACTGATGGCTTGGTGCCAGATACAACAGCATACCTTCAGAGGTCTAGTGGCGTCCATGCCTTGACATGTCAAGGCTGTTTTGATGGTAAAAGGGGGGGACCTACCCAATATTAGGTGGGTGGTTATAAAGTTATGGTTGATCGGTGTATACAAAATGGCTGTATCCACACTTGACCCAATATAATACTTCGGTGCTCCACACAAATTTAGCAGTGTAACAGTTAACATGGTAGGCATTCATAGGTCCTCCAAAAAGCATAGGAGTAATTGTTAGCTTGTTTTATTAAACCAACATTTTGGCTGTAATAAAACACAAACATTGACCTTCATCTCCTAAAAAATTTGCAAATTGGAAAAATTGGGTCATTTACTTAGTACATTGCATTCAGCTTATCCTGTGTGTGTTTGGCTACAGTCAGTTATTATACAGCACAGTGGTTAACTAAAAAAACCCATGACAGTGATATTTGCATGTCTGATGTTTTACATACAGAATCTCTGAAGTTATTTCCCCGGAGATTTCATGTGATATAAAGAGTTGCAGACCATTGATCTGTGTATGTGACAATCCAGAGACTTCAAGATGATTCCGGTGACATATCTACTCTGTGTCTTTTTCCTTTATATACAAGGTATAGTATATTATTATACCTTTTCATTTATTTTTACAGCTTATTTATAATTTATGAGTGATAATTTAGGGTGTCATTAATATCCCCGGGATTTAGTGGCAGATTAAAAAGCATTAAATCTGTTTTAAAAGACTGGTAACCTTTAGCACAGGTTTTATTTAAGACAAGTGAGTTACAATGATGTTTGCCTAATATATTATTCTGCTAAATAAAGAAGAATGGAAGTATATCTAATGCCTCCGTTTGGCATATTCAGTAAGTGGAGTCAGTAATCATGAATGACTGACTATATCACTGGAATCCCTGTTTAACTAATTACCTGTGAAAACAAATATAATTATATAACCCATTTTAATTTACTTGTGCCATTTACACCCTTTTTATCGTCATTTGAACAGTCAGATTCATTCAGATTAGGAATGTTAATTGCCCCCATTGTGTTTGTTCAGATTCCTGTGGTCAGATTGCGATGGCTCAGACTCAAGAATACATTGTGAAATCACCGGGAGACACAATTACAATTTCATGTACATCCAGTGAGGATCTTTATAACCCTAATGCAAAATTTATTACGTTATACTGGTACCAACAAAAGCCAGGACAACCTATAAGTCTTCTTGTCCAGAAAGCAACAGAACGATATACTGGGGTCCCAGAGAGGTTTGTTGGATCGGGATCTGGAACAAATTATCATCTAACAATCAATGGAGCAAAAGAGGAGGATGCGGGAGATTATTACTGTATGCAATACAGAAAGTATCCAATCACACAGTGATATACGGCTGTACAAAAACGTACTTCCTGTCTTATATTTGTTATATAGAGTGTCTGAGCTGAAAAACAATCCCAGACAGTGAATAGAGTCACTTAGTGGTGTACTAGTTTTATGAAGAAAACTTTGCAACTGCTAGAACTCAGGGCAAACTAAAATATAAAGTCCAATCCAGTTTACTTTAGTCCATTGCTGATTAAAAGTTATTAACCACATCAATACTGGACACTTTCGCCCCCTTCCTTCCCACACCAATTTGCAGCTTTCAGAGCTCTCGCATTTTCAGTGACAATTGCGCGGTTATGCTACGCTGTACCCAAATGAAATTTTTAGCATTTTGTTTGCACAAATAGAGCTTTCATTTGGTGGTATTTATTCACGACTCCGTTTCTTATTTTTTGTTATATAAGCGAAAAAAGAGAGGAAATTTGGAAAAAAAACAATATTTCTGTTTTAAAAGAAATCCAATAAAGTCGAATTTTGTCATAAATTTAAGCCAAAATGTATTCTGCTACATGTTTTTGGTAAAAAAAATTCCGTTAAGTGTATAATAATTGGTTTGTGTGATCACTAATAGATGTATGCAAATGATCATGTACAGATGTGCGCAGGAGATCACGGACAAATGTGTGTAGCTAATCATTGGGACATGTGATTTTAGTGGGACATATGTGGGGGACAGGTGTTTTTATTATCTGGGGACATGTGTTTTGGGGACATTGTGTGGGGACATTGTGTTGGGACATGGGTGTTTTACATTGTGTGGTGACACTAGGTTGGTGATCAGTGAGTAAAAAGCTGTAAAAAACAGCTCATACTCACTGATCACCAGCCGGCTGCAGCGATCCCCTCTCTTCACCGACAACTTCTGTGTGAGGAAAGGAGAGCCAATTGCTTAGCAACTGGCTCTGTGTTTACATCACAAGACGGCTGTGATTGGACATGGCCGTCATATGATCAGAAGGGCCAATCACAGAGCCCTCCCGCTGATCAGAGATGCGCCGTGTCCGGGTGACACAAGCGCATCGGGATCGCGCCGCTGCGCGCCCACTCCTTCTGAGGGATGTTCCTGAAGTCCACTCAGAAGGAGAGAGTGCCCACCCTGGCCGTTTATGTACATTGGCCAGCTGGGAAGTAGTTAAATACATATTTATATAAAACAAGTGTAAGTACCCGAATCTATATTTATATTAGCCTCTGTAATCATTTGCACAGCAGCTCTCCCATGCTGTTAGTCTCCCTTTACAAACATGATTACAGGAGGGTAGAGCAGGGAGATGACCTCATCATTGTGCTTCTGCTCTCTCATGGTCCTGTAAGGAGCTATGATCAAGTTGTATGGCTTAAATCTGATTTTCAGTTATGCACTAGACACCTACTAACTTTCATGTCTCATGCTGAGTGACGGCTCTGCTGCATTGGGAACACTGGAGGTCGCTTACTTGGTACCATGATAATAATGAAATAAAACGAATAGTATTATTATTATTATAATACAGGCTTTATATCGCACCAACTGTTTGTGCAGCGCTTTACAAAATAAAGGGAGATAGTACAGTTACAATAAAATTCAAGAAAAGGGGGATAGGAGGGCCCTGTTCAGTTTACAATCTGAAGGGAAGGGCAAGTGATAAAAAAAGGTAATAACTGTGTGGGGATGAATTGTTCGAGAAAGTAAAATTCAGTTGTTAGCTAGTGGTGGAATATCAACATTATAAAGTAATCATGGCCTAGGGGCATGGCTACCATTGACATGGCCAGACGTGTCTGAGGAGAGCTCTGCCAGCCACCCATAGAATCTGCATCAATCCTGCATATTACTAGCAGCTCTCACTCCACAAACTGCTTCTTTGAGCTGCCCAGACATTATACATGCACTGCAGACTTATATTATGAGCAAGGCTACCCCCACTACACCAGAGGATCGTCTTAAAGAAATTGCCTGCATGGAGAGACAAGATGGCATTAGCGGCCCTCCTCAAACGCGGAGCAGCGGGGTGGCGGCTACCGGTGCTACCTCGAGAGTCGGCACATCGGCGGCAGAGTAAAAACGGGTAAACTGACCCTGGAGCAAGTACATGCCCAGCTTCTTGAGGTGATCACCTCCAGTAGGACCTCCCTGACAGGCAAGATGGAGGAGATCATAGTGGACATAAGCCTCATGAGACATGACTTGCAGCATGTTAGGGAAAGGGTGGCAGAAACTGAGAGGAGAATTTCCACCTTGAAAGATGATTTTTTCCCCTTTCCCTGGTCGGGTGACAGCTGCTGAGAAACAAATCTCTTTCTGGTCCCAAAAAGCTGATGGCCTCGAAAATCCCCTTAGACGCAACAACCTTAGGATAGTAGGGCTCCCTGAAAAGGCTGAGGGCCAGAATCCAGGGGAGAACCTGGAACTCCTTAACCAAATGGCTTCTGTTGTCTACCTACTAACCATTGGGGGGAAGGCTTTGAACTCTGGTAGTATTATACACTGCGATACGGGTATTATGTGCATTTGACACTGTTCAGTCTGACACTGTTTATTTCATCTAACAATAGCAATGTAGAATGTACCCCCCCCTTTTTTTTTTTCTGAGAACGGGATGGTTACTACCACAAATTACCTTCACATATGCTGTTGCAATGTGCAGGTAATGCCCTGTTGATACTTCTTATCTACATAATCAGTCAACAGTTACTAGCTACATCAATTATTTATGGTTTGGCTTTTGGCCACAATTGTTACGCCACTTGCCGTTTTGTTCATTGGTACATATATAGTTTTACTGCCACACATTTTATCTCATTACATGCTATCTCATTTTTATTTCCTGATATGCTGAACATAATTTTTCGACTGTTTGATGGCTAATCTCAGTACCTTTTTGTCATGGAATGTAAGGGGTCTGGGTACCCCCCACAAGCATTCCAAAGTGTTTGCCACAATACTTAAATCCAATGATCACCTGATATGTCTTCAGGAGACGCACTTTACTCCTGAACACATTGATCACCTCAAGAAGCCTTGGCTGCAGTGGACGGGCCATTCCTGTCATTCCTCTTATTCTAGGGGGGTATCAGTATTGGTGCACAGCTCGGTCTCATGGGAGTGTGTGAAGGTTCAGTCAGACCCCCATGGGAGGTATGTCTTTATCCGGGCACAGCTACATATACTCCCATTTGTGATTATGGGTATTTACAACCCCCCTCCTGCTAACCTACAGGTGGTTAAAGAGGCGATGGTTTTTGCTGCAATGTATCCAGAAGCCTATGTTTTATATTCATGGTCCACCCCCAGCAGAGGCCATCTCTCAAGAATTGATTTGGCATTAGGTAATGATAAGTTTCTCACCAAATTGTCCTCTATCACATATCTGCCTAGGGGAGTGTCGGACCATTCGCCTTTGTCACTGTTGCTTGGCTGTCCCTGATTGGGTCCAATGACAGGATACCAGATCAACTAGCGGCTTTCCTGGACGCCCACGGCTCTGAACGTGGTTTAATGGTTTGGGACGCCTTGAAGGCATATTTGAGAGGGGCTCTTAAGTCCACTATATCATTTATTAACCGTTCTTCCCGACAAGACGAGGAAGATCTAGCAAAAAGGTACCAAACAGCTGAAGCGACTTATTTGACAGCCCCAACTATCTCTAACCGCATCCACTGGGAGTTTACGTCTCCTTTATATTCAGACCATATGTCTGTTGCTGCAAAAAGGAAATCATTCTATACCCAGCAGAAATATTTTGAATGTGGGAACCAGTCCAGTTGGTTACTAGCCCATATGGCTCAACAGCAGTCGGGTAGCTCTGTAGTGAATAAAATAACACGTCCTGACGGTATGGAGGCCATTTGGCTGGAGATATACTTTTTTTTTTTTAAAGGTATAATTTTTTTTTATTATTTAAATACAAATGAACAAACAGACAAATATACAAATACGTATATAACATTAGGAGAGCAAACAGTGCTCATTCGGCAGTGAGGTGCAGTTACATGGTATCCAGTCTGTGAGTACAGATCAATAGAGGAGTTTCAATGTTGCCCTCTAAATTCCAGCATGACGACTAAAAATCAACTAACATTTTCAGGTAACTCAAGGAGCAGATGGTATAGTGCATTCTGAACTAACCCATGGATTCCAGATCTTATGAAACTTTTTTGGGCAACCTCTGGCCTCATACGTCAATTTATATAGAGGTATAGCTCGATTGTCTATTGTGAGCCAGAAGGCTATAGTGGGTGAGGATTGGGATTTCCAGTGCATAGTTATCGTTTTCTTTGCATAAAATACGATTATTCTTAGAAAGGTTTGTACATTCTTAGATATACTTTCATCGTTTATATAGCCCAGCAGGCATCTCAGGGGATTACAGATGTTAGGCAACTGAGTGAGGGAGCTGATAAGGGCCGTGACCCCCAACTAGAATTTCCTAATCGGCGGGCACTCCCACATTAAGTGGAAAAATGTACCATCAGCCATGTCACATCAGGAACATGTTGCGGAGGGTAGTCTCTTTAGTGTATGGAGTAAACAAGGGGTAAAGTAAGACCTGTATAATAATTTGGTTTGAATGACTTTATCGCGGGAAGAGATGACAGACGATATCTGGAGGGGAAGCACTTCCCACCAAATATCCTCCTTCCTGGGCTTCCAATACCATCTTTACTCTGACGACACCTAAATCTATCTCTCTACCCCTCAGCCCACCCCTTCAGTCTCCACATGTATCATTAATTTACTAACACACAATCTGTCCGACTATCTCCTACTCTGTTTTCTATTAGATGATCCCTGAAAACCCTCCTCTTCAGAGAAGCCTATCCTGCCTCCACCTAACAACTGTACTTTTATTTTCTCCATCAGATCATCCCCCACAGTTATTACCTTTTGTATCCCTTGACCCTCCCTTCTAGATTGTAAGCTTTATCGAGCAGCGCCTTCTGATTCCTCTTGTATTGAATTGTATTGTTATAGAGCGTACACACGGTCGGGCTTTGTTCGGACATTCCGACAACAAAATCCTAGGATTTTTTCCGACGGATGTTGGCTCAAACTTGTTTTGTCTACACACGGTCGTACAAAGTTGTCGGAAAATCCGATCGTTCTAAACGCGGTGACGTAAAACACGTACGTCGGTACTATAAACGGGGCAGTGGCCAATAGCTTTCATCTCTTTATTTATTCTGAGCATGTGTGGCACTTTGTCCGTCGGATTTGTGTACACACGATCGGAATTTCCGACAACGGATTTTGTTGTCGGAAAATTTTATCTCCTGCTCTCCAACTTTGTGTGTCGGAAAATCCGATGGAAAATGTCCGATGGAACCCCCGATCGGACATTTTCCATTGGAAAATCCGACTGTGTGTACGGGGCATAACTGTACTGTCTGCCCTCATGTTGTAAAGCGCTGCACAAACTGTTAACACTATATAAATCCTGTATAATAATAATAATAATAATAATAATAATAATAATAATATTCTTCACATTTTTTTGAGTTGGACTTTAACCGGTTCAATACAGAGTATTTTCACCCCCTTCCTTCCCAGACCAATTTTTAGTTTTCAGCGCTGTCACATTTTAAATGACAATTGCGCGGTCCTGCGACGTTGCACCCAAACGAAATTGACGTCCTTTTTTCCCCACAAATAGAGCTTTCTTTTGGTGATATTTGATCACCTCTGCGGTTTTTATTTTTTGCGCTATAAACAAAAGAAGAGCGACAATTTTGATAAAAACACAATATTTTTTACTTGTTGCTATAATAAATATCCCAATTTAAAAAAAAAAAAAAAAAAAAATTTTCCTCAGTTTCGGCCGATACGTATTCTTCTACATATTTTTGGTAAAAAATTGCAATAAGCATATAGTGATTGGTTTGCGCAAAAGTTATAGCATCTAAAAAATACGGGATAGATTTATGGCATTTTTAAAAAATATATATTTATTTTTTTTACTAGTAATAGCGGCGTGACTGCGACATTATGGCAGACACATCGGACACTTTTGACACAGTTTTTGGGACCATTCACATTTATACAGCGATCAATGCTATAAAATTGCATTGATTACTGTATAAATGTGACAGGCAGGGAAGGGGTTAACCACTAGGGGGAGACGAGGGGTTAAATGTTTCCTAGGGGAGTGATTCTAACTGTAGGGGGCGGGGACGTACAAGGGGAGGAGACCGATCAGTGTTCCGCTGTACTGGGAACACATATCGGTCTCCTCTCAACTGACAGGACGTGGATCTGTGTGTTTACACACACAGATCCATGGTCCGGCCTGGTTAACGGGCAATCGCGGGTGCCCGGCGGACATCGCTGCCGCCGGGCACACGCACCGGCAACGCGGCGGACGCGCGTGCCCCCTAGACGGCCGGGAAGCCCAGGCCGTTATTTGACGTCCACCCAGGATGTCATATTACTATGGCCGGGTAGGGAAGTGCTTAAATTGTGTGATGTGTTATTCCTGTATATGGATGACTGTAGTTAGTTATAACTGTGCAGAAATAGGGGACCCATGACAGTAACATTTGCATTTCTGCTATTTTACATAGAGGTAATTTCCCCGGTAATTTCATGTTGCATAAAGAGTTGGAGACAAACTGATCTATGTGATATGTGACGATCCAGAGACATCAAGATGATTCTAGTGACCTACCTGCTCTGTGGCTTTTTTCTTTATATACAAGGTATCGAATTGTATTATAGTTTTTATTTCACTTTTACACATGGTATATAATGTATACAGAATACAGGTGGTCATTACCGATTAAGTAAAAACTTGAAAATGATAACTGACTGGTGTTGTCACACTTTGGAGCAAAGTAGGTTTACTTCACAACAATCATTATTTGGAATTTACATAAATACTTAACATTTGTAAACTAACATCTCTGACTTGCATTGGCTAATTGCATAGAGATATCAACATATAATCTTCACCATTCACATTTTTGTAACTTGTAAGAATTTTTAATTTTATCAGATACCTGCTGTGATGTTGTATTGACTCAGACACCACAATACCGTATTTTTCCGTGTATAAGACGCTACTTTTTCCTAAAAATTTTGACTGAAAATCGAGCAGCGTCTTATACACGGTCAGTCAGCCTGGGAGAGAGCCGCGCGGGTGCGTAGCTGGTCATAGCGGCTTCCTCCAATCACGAGCCGAATGTTCGTGACGCCAGCTGGAGGTGGAGGCAGAGGTCGAGAGGGCACTGATGCGATCCCGTTCGTCGTGGAGCTTGCGCAGATGCATCAGGGAGCGTAGAGCGGAGCGGAGAGTTTTTACAAGATGTCACAGAGTAGTAAAAGTACTGTAAGAGATTCTCTTATTCTGCAAAATTCAAACTCAGTGTAGTTAGCTATGCAAAAGAGCATGGGAATAGAGCTGCAGAGAGACAGTTTGGACCTCCCCCCACTGAGAGTATGATCAGACAGTGGAGAAAACAGGAAAAGCAACTCCTTAAGATGCCAAAAAATAAGAAGGCCTTAAAGCGGAGCGCCGCCGAAATTTTTTTTTTTTAAGTCAGCAGCTACAAATACTGCAGCTGCTGACTTTTAAAACATGGACACTTACCTGTCCAGGGCGCCCGCGATGTCAGCACCCGAGGCCGAACCGTCTCTCCGTCCTCGGGTGCTGCCGCCTCCATCTTCGGTAAGGGCCGTTCGGCTTCACTTCCCGGTTCCCTACTGCGCATGCGCGAGCCGCGCAGCGCAATACTGATGGTCCCTGCTGTCTCTGGGACCCGTGTGTTTCCCAGCAGGCAGCGGGGAGGGAACAGGAAGTGGCGTAAATAACCGCAGATTCTGCGGCTATCTATGCCGGAAGTGGGTACAGATACCTGTAATATACAAGTATCTGTACCCCCCTCCCCCCTGAAAGGTGCCAACTGTGTCACCGGAGGGGGGGAGGAATCTGATGAGTGGAAGTTCCACTTTTGGGTGGAACTCCACTTTAACGGGAAAACCAGAAAAATGGCCAAATTTGGAGCAGAGGCTTAAAACTTGGATTTTAGAGTGGCTTATGTGTGTCAATCAAACTTATTCAATGTCAGGCAAGAATGTTTGCAACTGAAATGAACATTGTTGATTTTACAGGAAAGGCAAAATGGTGCTTCAATTTCATGAGAAGAGAAGGGTTGGCCATGAGAACACGAACAAAGTTAGCTCAGAAAATGCCACCAGTTTATGAGGATAAAATCCAATAGCTTCACTCCTATGTCATACAATTTATGAAAAAAATATGATTTTGAACCAAGTCAGATTGCAAACATGGATTAGGTTCCTCTCAATTTTGATGTGCCTTCCAACAGAACTGTTGATGTGAAAGGAATCAAAACAGTGGCAATTAAAACAAGTGGCCATGAAAAGACACACTATACTGCTGTGCGTTCATGCTGTGCAGATGGTACTAAACTGCCTCCTATGCTTATTTTCAAGAGAAAACCTACCCTAAAGAGACCATACCACCTGGCATTATTGTGCAAGTTCAAGAGAAGGGATGGATGAATGAAGACATTATGGCCATTTGGTTTGCAAAGGTTTGGTCCAGAAGACCTGGAGGGCTCTGAAAGAAGCCAGCTCTGCTTGTTTTTGATCAATTCTGAGCACATTTAACAGAAAAGACTAAAAGGGTTGCATCAGATTTTCGAACACACCTAGCAGTTATTCCTGGTGGACTTACAGGTCATTTACAGCCATTAGATGTTTTAATCAACAAGCCTTTTAAAGTCCTGATGAGAGAAGAATGGAGTAGATGGATGCAAAAAGCAGGTGATAACTTGACACCGGCAGGAAGAGTGAAAAAACCAACCATTACTGAGGTCTGCAATTGGGTCCTTAACTCATGGTATGGCGTCAAACAAGAGGTGATTGTGAAGTCCTTTAAGAAATGTGGAATCAGCAATGAAATGGACTGAACTGAGGATGATCTCACATATATAGACAGTGACTCAGAAGACAGCAGTGATGCACAAGAAGCTGAAGAAATTCTGTCTGGCACTAGTGATGAAGAAGAGAACATTGATGCAACAGAGGCTGAATAAAGTGATATTCTGCATAATATACTGGTATGTAAACTTTACCTGCGGTAATTACTAAATAAAACTGTGTTCTGTTTTACCTGTTTAAAATATTGATTTCTTAATTTTGGGTTGGAAAAGTGGGGGGCGTCTTATACATGGGGGCGTCTTATACACGGAAAAATACGGTACATTGTGAAATCACCAGGAGACACTCTCACCATTTCATGTACGTCCAGTCGAGATCTTTACCATTCTGGAGCAAAATATAACCCTTTAGTCTGGTTCCAACAAAGATCAGGACAGACACCAAAACCTATTATTATTAAAGCAACTGAAAGAAATCCTGGGGTTCCGGAGAGGTTCAGTGGATTAGCATCTGGAACAAATTATCAATTTACTATAATAGGAAGTACACACGGTTGGACTTTGTTCAGACATTCCGACAACAAAATCCTAGGATTTTTTCCGACGGATGTTGGCTCAAACTTGTTTTGTCTACACACGGTCGCACAAAGTTGTCGGAAAATCCGATCGTTCTAAACGCGGTGATGTAAAACACGTACGTCGGGACTATAAACGGGGCAGTGGCCAATAGCTTTGATCTCTTTATTTATTCTGAGCATGCGTGGCACTTTGTCCGTCGGATTTGTGTACACACGATCGGAATTTCTGACAACGGATTTTGTTGTCGGAAAATTTTATCTCCTGCTCTCCAACTTTGTGTGTCAGAAAATCCGATGGAAAATGTCCGATGGAGCCCACACACGGTCGGAATTTCCGACAACACACTCCGATCGGACATTTTCCATCGGAAAATCCAACCGTGTGTACGGGGCATTAAGGAAATGAAAGAAGAAGATGAAGGAAATTATTTCTGTTTTCAACTTACAGCGTCTCCGTACACACAGTGATACACAGCTGTACAAAAACGTAATTTCTCTCTTTGGTGGAGTACAGACTGCACACAACCTATGGTGATAATGCTGTACTGATTTTAATGCTTCCACAAGCCCAAATATAAAGGGTCACCGTTACATTAAGCATGAATTAATGTGGATCAATGAAAGTTTTATGCAAATTACAACAGCATACTTTCAGAGGTCTAGTGGCGTCCATGCCTTGACATGTCAAGGCTGTTTTGGTGGCAAAAGGGGGGACATACCCAATATTAGGTGGGTGGTTATAAAGTTATGGTTTATCGTTGTATACAAAATGGCTGTACCCACACTTGACCCAATATAATACTTCAGTGCTCCACACAAATTTAGCAGTGTAACAGTTAACATGGTAGACATTCATAGGTCCTCCAAAAAGCATAGGAGTTAGGCCCCTTTCACACTTGTGTGACTTCAAAGTCGCACGATTTTACCGCGATTTTGCAGCGATTTGGGAGCAGTACTGCTTTGTACGACTTTGCCACAACTTTGGCATTAACCATTCTCAGCTTGTGCTTACAAAGTTGTACTGAAATCGTGTCTATATTATTCAGGTACGATTTGCATGCTACTTGAGGGTTTAACATTGAGGTCTATGGATAGCAACTCGCATGGAAGTTGGACCAAAGTAGCGCAGGGATTACTTTGAAGTCGGCACGACTTGTACTTTGCAGTACAAAATCGTGGGACAAGTCATATAAGTGTGAAAGGGGCCTAATTGTTAGCTTGTTTTATTAAACCAACATTTTGGCAGATTACAGCTAACCATTCCATATATATATATAACACAAACATTGACCTTCATCTCCTAAAAAATATGCAAATTGGAAAAATTGTGTCATTTGCGTAGTACATTGCATTCAGCTTATCCTGTGTGTGTTTGGCTACAGTCAGTTATTATACAGCACAGTGGTTAACTAAAAGACCCATGACTGTGATATTTGCATGTCTGATGTTTTACATAGAGAATCTCTGAAGTTATTTCCCCGGAGATTTCATGTGATATAAAGAGTTGCAGACCATTGATCTGTGTATGTGACAATCCAGAGACTTCAAGATGATTCCGGTGACATATCTACTCTGTGTCTTTTTCCTTTATATACAAGGTATAGTATATTATTATACCTTTTCATTTATTTTTACAGCTTATATATAATTTAGGAGTGATAGTTTAGGGCGTCATTAATATCCCCGGGATTTAGTGGCAGTTTGAAAAGCATTAAATTGGTTTTAAAAGACTGGTAACATTTAGCACAGGTTTTATTTGAGACAAGGTGAGTTACAATGATTTTTGCCTATTATATTTTTCTGCTAAATAAAAAAGAATGGAAGTATATCTAATGCCTCTGTTTGGCATATTCAGTAAGTGTTTACTTGTGCCATTTACAGCCTTTTTACCTTCATTTGAACAGTCAGATTCATTCAGATTAGGAATGTTAATTGCCCCCATTGTGTTTGTTCAGATTCCTGTGGTCAGATTACGATGACTCAGACTCAAGAATACATTGTGAAATCACCGGGAGACACAATTACAATTTCATGTACATCCAGTGAGGATCTTTATCACCCTGATGCAAAATATATTACTTTAAGCTGGTACCAACAAAAGCCAGGAAAACCTATAAGTCTTCTTGTCCATAAAGCAACAGAACGATATACTGGGGTCCCAGAGAGGTTTGTTGGATCGGGATCTGGAACAAATTATCATCTAACAATCAATGGAGCAAAAGAGGAGGATGCGGGAGATTATTACTGTTTGCAAATCAGAAAGTGGCCACTCACACAGTGATACACGGCTGTACAAAAACTTACTTCCTCTCTTATATTTGTTATATAGAGTGTCTGAGCTAAAAAAAAACCCCAGACAGTGAATAGAGTCACTTAGTGGTGTACTAGTTTTATGAAGAAAACTTTGCAACTGCTAGAACTCAGGGCAAACTGAAATACAAAGTCCAATCCAGTTTACTTTAGTCCAGTGATGATTAAAAGTTATTAAATATATATATATAAAACAAGTGTAAGTACCCGAATCTATATTTATATTAGCCTCTGTAATCATTTGGACAGCAGCTCACCCATGCTGTTATACCGCATACACACGACCGGTTTTGCTGTCGGAATAAACTCCGAAGGACCGAGCGCTTCCGTCTCGTACTTGCTTCTGAGCATGCGTCGTTTTTGGTGCATCGGAACAGCATACAGACGAGTGGGTTTCCTGATAGCAATTAGTTCCATCGGAAAGATTTAGAACATGTTCACTATCTAAGTCCGTCAGAATTTTCGACAGAAAAAGTCTGATGGAGCATACACAGGGTCGGAAAATACGATGAAAAGCTCCCATCGGACTTTTTCTAACGGACATTCCACTCGTGTGTACGCGGCATAAGTCTCCCTTCTCAAACATGCTTACAGGAGGGCAGAGCAGAGAGGTGACCTCATCATATGCAATACTTTTTTTTTGCACCGTATTTGCGCAGCGGTCTTAAAAGCGCACTTTTTTTGGGAAAAAAAAATCACTTTTTTGAATTAAAAAAAAGACAACAGTAAAGTTAGCCCAATTTTTTTTTATATTGTGAAATATAATGTTACACCAAGTAAATTGATACCCAACATGTCACACTTGAAAATTGCGCCTGCTCGTGGAATGGCGTCAAACTTTTACCCTTAAAAATCTCCATAGGCGACGTTTAAAAAATTCTACAGGTTGCATATTTTGTGGTACAGAGGAGGTCTAGGGCTAGAATTATTGCTCTCACTCTACCGGTCGCGGCGATACCTCATGTGTGGTTTGACCACCATTTTCATATGCGGGCGCTACTCGCGTATGCGTTCGCTTCTGCGCGCGAGCTCATCGGGACGGGGGGTTTTAAAATTTTTTTTTTTTTAATTTTTATTATTTATTTTACATTGTTCTATTTATTTTGTACAATGTTTTTTTTAAAAAAAAAAATTGTGTCAACAATGTGTGTAAGCATCCCTTGTAATAGAAAAAAGCATGACAGGACCTCTTAAATATGAGATCTGGGGTCATATTTACACTAAAATGCAATAAAAAAAAAAAAAAAAAGAAGTCATTTAAAAAAATGACATTTGAAAAAATATGCCTTTAAGAGGCGTGGGCGGAAGTGACATTTTGACGTCGCTTCCTCCCAGCAGTGTCTTGGAGACGAGTAGCCTCGTCTCCATGACACTGCTGGGAGTGTCACTCCTCACTCGTCTCCAGGCACAGGACGGAGACAGATGCGATCGCCTCCACCGCTACCGACGGCTCCGGTAAGCAGCAGGGGGCCCCTCTCCCGCCACCAATAAAAGTGATCTCGCGGCGAATCCACCGCAGGGACCGCTTTTATCTGAAAGCCGGCCGCCGCACGAAAACGGGGATACCAGGGTTATGCAGCTAGCTGCTGCCATAACAACGATATCCCCGTTCAAAGTTTGGACGTACATCGTCGTGCGGCGGTCGGTAAGTGGTTAAATTTGGGGTGAGGGAAGGGCCCTATTACTCTGGTAGTCAGTGGGAACAGTAATCCTTACATTGATGGTCACTGGGAAGAATACTCCTTTCATTGATGGTCAGTGGGAAGAAGAAAAAGCAAGGTGGCAATGCACTTTTAGATGGATGATTTATTAGATAATTAAAGGATAACTAAATCAAAAATGCTATATTTTGAAGCTTACAGCCCTTAGTTCTGGTGGTTACATTAGTTTTCTTTTTTTTTTTTTTCAAGCTAAGAGCATTTAAAGCAAACACAGTATATACCTGTTGATCCTGCCCAAAATGCTGTGTCCTTGTCACTTCCTATGAGCTGCACCGAAGAATATTTTTCTTCCTAGTTACCTTCTGTAAACTATCAATTGCTTCCCCCCATGTAATGGAGATGAAGAGCTGTGGGTATGTTTGTAGCCCATATCAGGAGAGCAGCGTAGGGTGGTAACCATGGCTCCCTCCATAGATACAGTGGAGGAGAGACATCGGGATATGTGTTATTTGCATAGCTTTTACTTATATATACTGTGACAATATGTGAGGTGAGGTAATGGATAATCAATATATTTTACCTCGCATGTGTTCTGTTGTAAGAGACTGAAGCGGAATCCGGCCTGGGTTTTTCCAGCCTCTGTGGCAAGCTTGGTTTTGGTCTGGATGTTTTGGTCCACTTGAGTCCACACTCAGGTGGAATTTAAATGAGCAGAAAGAGAGCACAGGATAGCTCTGGCCTGAAACTCAGAAGGCAATCTGAGAGAGAGCTCTGTTTGGACTTAAAGAGGAAGTAAAACCTGGTGGGTTTTACTTCCTCTTTATTTCCCTGCAAAGGTAAAGCATAATTGGCTACTATGCATCACATAGTAGCCCATTATGTCACTTACCTGACACAGAAGCCTGCACTGTCGCCGTTGTCCCCACGAGCAGGGAGCTTCCATCTTCGCCCTTCTTCCTTCCGGGGCTGCGAACTCCGGCTCTGTGACTGGCCGGAGTCGTGTGACGTCACTCCCACGCATGCGCACAGGAGCCGCCAGTCACGGCATGACCCCTAATAGAAAAGGCACAATGTGCCCTTTCTAAAGGGCGCCTGCGCCGTAGTCATCGGCGTTCGTCTTTTTAGTAAATATCTCCTAAACTGTGGAGGTTTAGGAGATATTTCAAGCACTTACAGGTCAGCCTTAATATAGGTAAACATGGTTGTACAGGTGTACAACCACTTTAAAAAGGTTTGCTTTGCCATATGTTTTGTGAGTGTCGGGGACCAGCCCCACACCGTATAGGGAGGAGACTACTGTATATTTTAGCTCCGGACGGTAATTTTGTTTGTTTTCATTATTTTGCAAACCTCTGCTAAATAAACCTGGTATCCCACCAGATTTTAACCACTTCAGCCTCGGACCATTTGGCTGGCAAAAGACCAGAGAAGTTTTTACGATTCGGCACTGCGTCGCTTTAACTGACAATTGCGCGGTCGTGCGACGTGGCTCCCAAACAAAATTGATGTCCTTTTTTCCCACAAATAGTGCTTTCATTCTTTTGGTTTTTAGCGACAATTTTGAAAAAAATGCATTTTTACTTTTTGCTATAATAAATATCCCCAGAAAATATATAAAAAAAATTTTTTTCCTCAGTTTAGGCCGATACGTATTCTTCTACATATTTTTGGTAAAAAAATCGCAATAAGTGTTTATTGACTGGTTTGCGCAAAAGTTATAGCATCTACAAAATAGGGGATAGTTTTATGGCATTTTTATTAATAATTTTTTTACTAGTAATGGTGGCGATCTGCAATTTTTATCATGACTGCGACATTATGGCGGACACATTGGACAATTTTCACACATTTTTATAAAAAAATGTGCTATAAAATTGCACTGATTACTGTAAAAATGACACTGGCCGTGAAGGGGTTAACCACTAGCTGGCTAGGAAGGGGTTAAGTGTGTCCTAGGGAGTGATTCTAACTGTGGGGGGCGTGGCTACGAGTGACACCTCACTGATCACTGCTCCCGATCACAGGGAGCGGTGATCAGTGACACTGTCACTAGGCAGAACGGGGAGATACTTGTTTACATTAGCATCTCCCCGTTCTAACTCTCCATGAGACGATCGCGGGTATCCCCGTGGACATCGAGTCCGCGGGACCCACGATCCTACTCACCAGGCTCGCGGTGGGCACGCTCCGCCGGCGGTGCGCACGCAATGGCACGGCAGCAAATTCAAAGTGACGTACAGGTACACCCATTTGAGCACCCGTGCCATTCTGCCAACGTAAATGTACAGGCGGTGGTCAGCAAGTGGTTAAAGAAAGTGCCTGCACGCTGACCTATCTTTCCAGAAAAGGTGATCCCCATGAGCTAATCTCCCACACATGGTGGACTCAGCGGGTAGTTTCTAAAGATGGAGGAAATGTTAAAAGCCCTGCTACAAGCCAATGCAGCTGATTGGGAAACCAACCGCCAAGTTGCAGAGGCTGCTGCAGCACAACAGGCAGCTCAGCAGGAGATGAACCAGCAGTTCGCAGAGGCTCTGGTGGAATTGAAAAAGAGGTTCGCACCTCCTGTGTCAGTGGAACCAAAATTGGTACGTTCCTTGTACCACCTACAGAAGATGACACCTGCCGATGATTTTGAGGCATACCTTGCGACTTTTGAGAGAGTCGTTGTCTGCGAAGGATGGCCAAAAGAACAGTGGGTTGGTCTGTTGCCACATTTTTGGTGGAAGAACCTCAAAAGGCCTACTTTGATCTGGAACCGGATAAGGCCCAGGACTATGAGACTCTGAAGATGGACATACTTGCATGCTTGTTGTCACCATGGCAGTCTGGGCCCAGTGCGTGCATCAGTGGACCTACTCCAGTGACAAGCCACCCTGGACCCTGTTCTCAAATGTTTGACCTGGTCCACCTCACCAGGAAGTAGTTGCAGCCAGAAACCTTGACAGGCCCTCAGATTGTGGAGTGTGTGGTAATGGACCAGTACCTGCATGTTCTCTCTGCTGCTCTGAGGAAATGGGTCGGACAGGGGAACCCCAAAACTGCAACCCAATTGGTGGACCTAGTGAAGAGGTACACTTCTACTGAGGACTTGGTGAACCCATCTATGCCCCACTTTGGTGTGTCTAGGGGTGCAAGATCGCCCAGCGGTTCTGGTAAGACTGTTCCAGGGTTCAAGGGCATGGGGAAGATTGATAAGACTGCTGTTACAGCTAATGAGACTGTGGGTCCTAGGCCTGGAGACTGGCCAAAGAAGTCAGGAAGGTCTTTGGGACCGTTGGGAGGACTGGGTGTAGAGCACATACAGCGTTATCGTTGCCATGCATTAGGGCATATTACTGCAAACTGCCCTTTAAATGATTAACCAATGCAATGCAATTATGCTTATATAAAAAGACACACATCTCTTTTTGCACAGGTCGCATGTACTGCATCATGTCAGAGTCACATCGAAAAACAAATGTGTGTTATTTCAGTGGATAGAAAGCCACTCACAGCCCTGCTAGACTCTGGTAGTGTGGTGACCCTAGTCAGAAGTGATTGTGTAAACCCCACAAAACTACACCCCAGTACTATTTGCATCCATGGGGACACTCGGGACTACCAGACAGCAGTGGTTGAGGTTGATACCCCTTGGGGCAGTGTGACACAGTCGGTGGTGGTGGTGCCTTCACTGCTTCATGAGGCTTTAGTGGGGAGAGATTTTCTCAATTTTTGGAGATTATGTGAGAGCAAAGGGAAGGGGAGAAAGTTGGGAGGGTCGAGGAAGCCGGAGATCCTCTTCCTTTCCCTGTCATGGCTGGGGAGCCGGAGGACCTGGAAGCTAGCTCCCAGCTCGAGGGTAACAAACAGGAGAACATCTCTGACCCTGATAATTAGAGTCGACAGAATGTGTTACCCAACTTAGAGGTCAGGAGAGAGGATTTCTGTACAGAGCAACTGTGAGATGTCACCCTCATTAGAGCCAATGAAAATGTTAAGATGGTGGATGGGGAACTGGTGGATCCTAACTGGGGGGTGTCTCTCCCCTACATGGCCCTTAAAAACAGTTTTCTGTATCAGGTGGTAAAACGCAGAGAGGACGAGGTAGAACAGCTAGTGGTCCCCAAACCCTTCTGCAGGGTGGTGCTAGACCTGGCCCATGGTCATGCAATGGGGGGGCATCTCAGTATCAAAAAGACCAGGGAGAGAATCACCCAGAGATTTTTCTGGCCCGGGATGTATGCATATGTCAGGGATTACTGTGAATCGTGCCCTGAGTGTCAAATATCAACACTGTCTCCCCATTTTCACAGTCCCCTTGTCCCAATACCAATAACCGAGGTCCCCTTTGAGATGATTCGCATGGACCCGGTGGGGCCGGTAGTGAAGTCTGCCCGGGGTCACCAGCATATTCTGGTAATCCTGGACTATGCAACGCACTATCCTGGGGCCATACCCTTACAGAACACCTCCCCTAAGACTATCACCAAGGAGTTAGTCCAGGTGTTTAGTCAAGTGGGGATCCCAAAAAGGATCTTAACCGATCAGGGCACCCCATTTATGTCCATTGTTACCAGGAACTGTGTAAATTATACAAAACTCCCATCTTCGTACCTCTGTCTACCACCCCCAAACGGATGGTCTTGTGGAAAGATTTAATAAAACTTTGAAAAGTATGCTGAAAAAGGTGGTCGACAAAGATGGGAGAAATTGGGATTTTTTTGCTATCATATCTCATGTTTGCCATATGAGAGGTGCCGCAGGCATCCGCAGGCTATTCCTCCTTTGAGCTCTTGTATGGTAGGCATCCCAGGGGGCTGCTAGATGTCGCAAAAGAAACGTGGGAAGGAGAGGCCACCCCATATAGAAGCATCATAGAGCATGTTTCCTTGATGCAGGATTGAATCGCAGCTGTCCTGCCCCTAGTACGAGAACATATGGAGCAAGCCCAGGAGGACCAGAGAAGGGTCTATGATTGGGGTGCCAAGGTCTGGACTTTCAGCTCTGGGGACAGAATGTTGGTACTGGTTCTCATGGTTTTGAGATTGAGATTGTCGAGAGGCTAGGGGAGGTAAACTACAAAGTTTACCAGCCAGGGAAAAGGAAACCACAAAAAATTTATCATGCAAATCTCTTAAAGCCCTGGAAGGACAGAGAGACTTTATTGGCCGCATCCCCGCCTCCATCAGACCAGGTATCAGTGACATCTGATGTCCCCCTAACGGATTCCCTATCCGTGACACAACAAAGTGACGTTAGGCGGTTTGCGTATGAAAATAGAGACTTTTTCTCCCCCTTACCCAGACTGACCAAGGTGATCCAGCATGATATAGTGATGGAACCAGGGGTTCGCGTAAATGAAAAGCCATATAGAATCCCAGAGGCCAGGCAAGAGGCAGTCATGAAGAAAATCAAAAATATGTTAGAGTTGGACGTGATAGAAGAGTCCCACAGTGACTGGTCGAGCCTCATAGTGAGAAACTCGTGGACAGGTTGGGACAAGTCCACTACATAACAACCCTATACTTAACAAAATTCTATTGGCAAATAACCCTAACTGAATCGGCCAAGGAGAAGACTGCCTTTTCCACTCCTGAGGGCTCGTTTCAGTACAAGCGGATGCCTTTTGGTCTGCATGGGGCCCCTGCATAATTCCAGCGAATGATAGACAAAACTTTGAGACCACATCGCTCGTACGCAGCAGCTTATTTGGACGATGTGGTCATCCACAGCCCAGATTGGGAATCGCACCTGCCCCGAGTACAAACAGTGGTAGATTCCCTTAGGAAAGCAGGTCTCACGGCCAACCCAAAAAAGTGTGCCATAGGCCTGGAGGAGGCCAAATACCTTGGGTACGTTATTGGCCAGGGACTGGTCAAGCCCCAGACCAATAAGATTGAGGCAATTCAAAAATGGCCCCAACTGGTAAACAAGAAACAAGTTTGGGCCTTCCTTGACATTACCGAGTATTACAGACGTTTTATACCCGACTTTGCCACCATTGCCGCCCCTCTGACCGACCTGACGAAGGGTAGAGGGTAGGTCATGGTTAAATGGAATCCTGAAGCCGACAAGGTGTTTCAAAAGTTAAAGCAGGCCCTTTATGTATAACCAGTGCTTGTGACCCCGGACTTTACAAAGAAGTTTGTGGTATAAACAGACACCTCTGAGGTGGGCCTATGTGCTGTTCTATCCCAGAATAGAGATGGTGAGGAGCACCCAGTTGTATACCTGAGCCGAAAACTGAACAGGCATGAAAAAAACTATGCCATTGTCGAAAAAGAGTGTCTCGCTATTAAATGGGCCTTAGACTCCCTGAAGTATTACCTGTTAGGGAGGTCATTTATATTGGTCACGGACCATGTACCCCTAAAGTGGATGTGAGACAACAGGGAGAAAAATGGCCGCGTGACAAGATGGTTCCTGGCCTTACAGCCCTTTAAGTTTACAGTAGAGCATAGGCCGGGCAAGCTCCAAAACAATGCAGATGCCCTCTCCAACATGCACTGTATGCTTGGGTCAATTGCTCAGCCACAGGAACTTGAGCAGAGGGGTAGGATATGTGATGGTATGCGAGGTGAGGTAATGGATAATCTATATATTTCACCTCACATGCGTTCTGTTGTAAGAGACTGAAGGGGAATCCTGCCTGGTATTTTCCAACCTTTGTGATCCGGTCCGGATGTTGTGGTCCACTTGAATCCATGCTCAGGTGGACTTTAACCAGTTGCCAACCGCCGCTCGCCAATGTACGTCGGCAGAATGGCATGGGTGGGCAAATGGGTGTACCTGTACATCCCTCCCTCCCTGTGGGCAGGGGACGCGATCACGCCCCCCCCCTTTGCCCGCGGCGGTCGGATTCATTAGGGGACTGATCAGTCCCCAGGGCCAGACCAATGATTTATGGTCTGGACCTGGTAATCACTCCTAACAAATGGAAACCTTCCCCTGTCTGTGTAATTGTAAACACAGACAGGAGGAAGTGATGTCATCTCTCCTCGTGGGGTCTTTTCAATTCCAGTGAGAGGAGAGATAACATCTAAACTAGGAATGAGCCAAACACCCCCCAAGTCAATGGGACACAAACGTGAAAAATCAAAAGTGCTAATTTTAAAGGCTTATATGCAAGTTTTTGCCCTAAAAAGTGTTTGGGGACCCGGGTCATTGCCCCAGGGGACATATACAGGGGGCTGCACATACAGGGGTTCTTTCAAAGAAGTGGGGTTCTTTAAATAAGTGGCACTTCTGGTCTTGCAGCATCCATTTGAACATTTTCTTCTCTCTTCACAGGTAATCTGCGTTTATACCCCATGTCCTGCAAACTGAAAATTGACCGACTGCTTACATATATACTTGGTAATCTGTGTTTATACCCCATATCCTGCAAACTGAAAATTGACTGACTGCTTACATATATACTTGGTAATGTGCGTTTATACCCCATGTACTGCAAACTGAAAATTGACTGACTGCTTACATATATACTTGGTAAATCTGTTCCAACTCCATCTGTAGCCATGTTCACATTATTTCAATGTTTATTTAGCTATTAAGTCTCACCTAAATTATGGGCTCTCTTATTTTTACAATTTTGGCCTCTTGGTCCTCCTGCAATTTGATTGTGATGTGAAAGCTTTGCTCTACTAGCTGTGTGCCTTTATATCACCTCCTAATTGATTAATTGCCAGATTCCATCCACACCCAAAACAGTATATAACAAGGCTTTCTTAACAGGGGAACACATACAGGGGGCTGCACATACAGGGGTTCTTCCAAAGAAGTGGGGTTCTTTAAATAAGTGGCACTTCTGGTCTTGCATTTCAGCGATTTGCACAAAGCAAACTACAAAAGACTGCAGGTGACCCCAGTTTCAAATGATCTCTCCTTCATCTCTGAAACATGCTCTCTTTACCTCTCCTACTTTTCACAATTGCTGCCTCTCTCCTCAAACTCTCTTTTCTTCACCCCTCTGCTCCACCCCACAATCTGTACATATCACCCTCACTTCTCCCCTCACCCTATTACTGCACTCATCACCTCTTTCTAACTCTAAGACCACTTGCTAACAACCCCCCCAGGACACTGAAGCATGTCCGCTCATACAAATCACATTCTCATACTACCTTCCTTACTCTTCTGCTTCTCCTAATCGCTGGAGATATTTCCCAAACCCTGGGCCTCCCTTATTTAACTGTACCCAATACACCCATTACCCTACACCATCTGACAGAAGTCGCAATCTACGCAATTTAGTCTCCATTCCTCTTCTTCCCAACACCAGCCTCCCTCTCTCCTGTGCCCTCTGGAACGCCCGCACTGTCTGCAACAAACTCACTGCTGTTCATGACCTCTTTGTCACTAATTCCTTTAATCTACTTGCTCTCACTGAAACCTGGCTCCACGAACATGACACCCCTTCTCCTGCTTCCCTCTCCCAGGGTGGCCTTCACTGGACTCACTCCCCTAGGCCTAATGGACGCAAGGGAGGTGGAGTGGGATTCCTCCTATCCCCCCAGAGCACCTTCCAGGTTATTCACTCTCCTCCCTCTTTTCCCCTCTCTTCATTCGAAGCCCACTGTATACGTCTATTCTCTCCTACTTCCCTAAGAATTGCTGTGATCTACCGGCCCCCTGGACCATTATCGACTTTCCTTGATGAGTTCTCTGCCTGGCTACCCTACTTTCTCTCTTCGGAAATTCCCACAATCCTTCTCAGTGATTTAAATATCCCTTCTAATACAAACACTCCTGCTACTTCTAAACTTCTTAGTCTAACTTCTTCATTTGACCTCACTCTGATGGCAACACCCTTGACCTTGTATTCTCCTACCTATGCACTCCATGCAACTTCTCAAACAATCCTTTTCCTCTCTCCGACCATCACCTTATCAGTTTCTCTCTCCCCCTGTCTTCCACCACTTTTCCCTCCAATCGCCTTACCATCACCCGTAGAAACTTTCGCAACTTCAACTCCTCTCTCCTCTATTCTGCTACTGACCACCTCTATGACAAAATCTCTCCCCTGTCCTGCCCCAACCAAGCCACGTCCATCTACAGCAAATCCCTGTCCTCCACCCTGGACAAGCTCGCTCCCCTCACTACACACAGAATCCGGCCTCGACCCCTACAACCCTGGCAAACAGATGACACTAAAATTCTCAAAAAACGTAGTCGCGCTCCTGAGCATCTGTGGCACAAGACTAAGTCTCTCAAAGACTTCAACCAATACAAATCTGCCCTCCAAAAATACTATTCTTTCTTCCACACTGCCAAGCAAACCTATTTTACAACTCTTATTAACACCTTTTCATCCAGTCCTCGTAAACTCTTCTCTACCTTCAACTCTCTACTTTGTCCTCCACCGCCTCCACCCCCTGACTTACTCACTGCCCAGGAGATCGCTAATCACTTCAAAAACAAGATTGATACAATCTACTACTACAGACGAAGTTGCTAAACTCCTTTCTATCTCCCACCTAACCACCTGTCCCCTGGACCCTATTACCTCTCAAATGCTACGGTCTCCCTCTGACCCTATCCTACACTCTCTAACCCACATCTTTAATCTCTCCCTCACCTCTGGCATCTTTCCCAATGCTCTAAAACATGCACTGGCCACTCTCATACTTAAAAAGCCGTCCTTGGACCCTACCAATCTTAACAACCTATGCCCTATCTCCTTGCTCCCCTTTTCCTCTAAACTATTTGAGCGCCTGGTTTACAACCAACTGAGTGACCACCACATTAAAAACAACCTTCTTGATCCCCTTCAATATGGATTTCACCCTCAACACTCCACAGAAACTGCTCTTTTAAAACTCACAAATGACCTACTAACTGCAAAAAAAAACGGACACTATTCTGTACTCCTACTTCTGGATCTTTCAGCTGCCTTTGACACAGTTGAGCACCCCCCCTCCTCAAAAAACTTTACTCCCTCGGTCTCCGTGACTGTGCTCTTCAGTGGCTCTCATCCTACCTATCCCAACGCACCTTCAGTGTCACTTACAATACTCCCTCCACTCCTCTTCCCTTCTCTTTTGGGATCCCCCAAAGTTCTGTTCTTGGACCTCTTTTATTTACACCTCTTCCCTGTGTCAGCTGATAGCCTCTCATGGCTTTCAATATCATTTCTATGCTGACGACACACAAATCTATCTCTCCACCCCTCAACTCACTCCATCAGTCTCCTCACGCATCACTAACTTACTAACCGACATATCTGTATGGATGTCACACCACTTCCTCAAACTCAACTTGTCCAAAACCGAGCTTATAATATTTCCTCTCCCACGTGCCTCTTCCCCTGACGTCTCTGTCAAGAGCAATGGCAAAACCATCCACCAGTCCCCACATGTCAGGGTGCTAGGTGTTATCCTGGACTCTGAACTCTCCTTTCGGCCCCACATCCAATCACTTTCCAAAGCTTGCCGCCTCAACCTTCGCAACATCTCTAAACTATGTCCACTCCTAACCAATGAAACCACAAAGCTCCTAATTCACTCCCTGGTTATCTCTCGCCTCGACTACTGCAACTCCCTCCTCATTGGCTTACCTTTAAATAGACTATCCCCCCTTCAGTCCCTCATGAATGTTGCTGCCAGACTCATCCACCTTACAAACCGCTCAGTGTCTGCTACCCCTCTCTGCCAATCCCTCCACTGGCTACCACTCACCCAACGAATTAAATTAAAAATACTAACAATAAGTTACAAAGCCATCCACAACTCTGCCGGTTCACCCATAAAGTTTCCGCTTGCTAGGCTGCACATGGAATGGGGCATACTACGTGGATCGCTGCCTCCCGATGGGGTGTTCTATCTCCTGCGCTTTCTTTGAAAAGTTCAGTTCGTTTCTGGAATAGGTGGTAAGGGACGTTTCTGGGATCAATTCGGTCATCCACTACCTAGACGACTTCCTTTGTGTTGGCCCAGCGGGTTTCAACAACTGTGCAGTCTTATTAGGTACATTACAGCACATAGCGGAGCGTTTCGGGGTCCCGTTAGCGCCGGAAAAAACAGTGGGTCTCACGTCCAATATTGTTTTTCTGGGAATTGAGGTAGATTCCATGGGAATGGAGTGCCGACTGCCGCTGGACAAGCTTGAAGTTCTCAAGGCAGAGGTGCGTGGCACCATTGGTAAGCGCAAGGTGCAATTGAGGCAGCTAAAATCGTTATTGGGTAAGCTGAATTTTGCTTGCCGAATAATTCCTATGGGCAGGGACTTTTGCCAGCGGTTGTCGGCAGTGACTGCAGGGGTCACCGCCCCTACTCACTTTGTGACGCTTAAAAGTGACCATAGGGAGGACTTGTGGGTATGGCATGAATTCCTGGAATCATTTAACGGGCGCGCTCTTTGGATGTCAGGTCCCATCAGTAACTGGGATCTTGAATTATTCACGGATGCGGCAGGTTCTACGGGCTATGGGGCCGTTTTTCAAAGAACTTGGAGCGCCGCTCGCTGGCCCCCTACTTGGGTGGAGGCTGGGTTCTTGAAGAACCTAGTCCTACTGGAACTGTTTCCAATTGTGGTGGCAATGGAAATCTGGGGGGAATCTTTTCGTAACTTGAAAGTGCGGCTCAACTGCGACAACTTAGGTGTTGTCCAGATGATTAACCGTTTGTCAGCCAAGTCCATGCCAGTGGTCAGGTTGCTGAGGTATTTAGTATTGCGCTGTTTGAAATTGAATGCTTTCATCTATGCTGTACACTTACCGGGGGTTGAGAACACTTTAGCTCGTTTTCAGTGGGACAGGTTTCGGGAGTTGGCACCAGACGCGGAGCAGCAGGGGGTTACCTGCCCGGACTGGATGTGGAAGGTTGCCTTGGGAACGTGGCAAGGTGGATTCAGCACTCCATGAGTAAGGCCACTTGGGACGCTTATTCCAAGGTATGGCAAGACTGGCTGGCATGCTTACATAGGCTAGAAATCTACCCTGTGGGCCGGGAGGTACCTCAGGCGATTCTTTATTTTATTAATATGGGTTTTGAGAGGGACATCTCGGCAGCTGCCATCGATAAGCAACTGGCAGGTTTGGCCTTTCTTTTTAAGTTACAAGGGCTGCGAGACCATACAAAAGACTTCTGGGTGAAACAAGCAGTGAAAGGATACAGGAAAGAGCATAGGAAGGGTGATGTTCGGCGCCCGGTGTCTTTTGACATGTTACACGGCCTATTTCGTCAGGCATCGTATATTTGTAGTTCAGAGTTTGAAAGCGCTTTATTCTGTGCGGCTTTTGCATTAGCGTTCTTTGGGGCGTTACGGGTAAGCGAACTGGTTGGCCCGTCCAAGCGGGCCAAAGGGGGGCTTCAATGGGATGATCTGGAGTTTTCGACCGATTCGGTTAGGATGTGGATTAACCCTTTCATGACTAAGCCTATTTTTGAAATTTGGTGTTTACAAGTTAAAATCCGTATTTTTTGCTAGAAAATTACTTAGAACCCCCAAACATTATATATATTTTTTTAGAAGAGAGTCTAAAGAATAAAATGGCGATTGTTGCAATATTTTTTATCACACGGTATTTGTGCAGCGGTGTTTTAAACGCAAATTTTTGGAAATGTGACATTTTCATGAATTTTAAAAAATCCAAACAGTAAAGTTACCCCAATTTTTTTGTATAATGTGAAAGATGATGTTACGCCGAGTAAATAGATACCAAACATGTCACCCTTTATAATTGCACGCACTCGTGGAATGGCGACGAACTACGGTACCTATGAATTTCCATAGGCGACGCTTTAAAAATTTTTTACGGTTACCAGGTTTGAGCTACAGAGGAGGTCTAGGGCTAGAATTATTGCTCTCGCTCTGACGATCGCGGCGATACCTCACATGTGTGGTTTGAACACCGTTTACATATGCGGGCGCGACTTCCGTATGCGTTTTCTTCGCTGCGCGAGCTCGCGGGGACGGGGCGCTTTAAAAATTTTTTTTTTTTTTTTTATTTATTTTATTTATTTTTGTACTTTTATAAATTGTGTTTAAAAAATTTTTTTTTTTTTTTTACTTTTATTGCTGTCACAAGCAATGTAAACATCCCTTGTGACAGTAATATGTGGTGACAGGTACTCTTTATGGAGGGATCGGGGGTCTAAAAGACCCCCGATCCCTCCTTTACACTTCAAAGTATTCAGATCGCCGAAAACGGCGATTCTGAATACTGTGTACTTTTTTAAATTCGGCGCCATTGGCAGCTGAGTAAACGGGAAGTGACGTCACGCCGCTCACAGCTTCGTTCCAGCCCGCCCCCAGCCGCCGGAGATTCCCGAATGGACACCGGGCCTCCCGATCGCACGGGAGGCCCGGTAACAGCGGCGGGAGGCGGCGGGAGGGGGGGGATGTCCCCTCCCGCTCCTCCGGTATAACAGCCGAGCGGCTTTTAGCCGCATCGGTTGTTATATTCGGGTAGCCGATCGCCCGCTGAAAACAACGGTACCGGGATGATGCCTGCAGCTGCGGGCATCATCCCGGTATAACCCCGGAAATCCGAGGACGCATATGTGCGTTCGGTCGGCGGGAAGGGGTTAAAAGGTCAAAAACTGATCAGATTGGAAAGGGAGTGCAACTGGAGGTTTTCTGGATTGCGGAGTCACACATTTTTCCGGTAACAGCGGTGGTATTGTTCAGGGATATGCGTCCGAGATTGCCGGGCTCATTCTTGATTCATGCAGATGGATCGTCCTTGTCAAAATTTCAATTTGTAGCAGTGTTCAAAAAATGTTTATCGGCGGCCGGCCACGATCCTACCAGGTACTCATCCCATTCTTTCCGTATAGGTGCTGCTACAGAGGCTGCTAGGGCGGGTCTTAGTTTCAAAACAGTGAAGCAGATTGGCAGGTGGGATTCAGATAGATTCAAGCTTTATATCCGGCCACATTTATTATAGGCTTGTTGACGGGGTTTTTTCAGTTAGGGGACAGAGTTTAAGGTTGGGGGTAACTTATTGTGTTGTTTGTCAATCTTGCTTTACAGATGACTCGGTGGCCCTGGTTTGGATCTTGGGCCACTCGTTCGTTTTCTGGGGGGCCAAAAGGGCCGATGTTCGGCTGAATGTTAGGCAACTAGGTATCCCAAGACAGGAGGCACGGGTCAGGTGATACGGGCTTCCGGGTATGCTGTGGAACAGGGTAAGGTCAGAAGTACACAAGTTTGCTCGTTGGGACAGGGCTCCAGATGTTTTAGTGCTTCATGTGGGGGGGAAAGACATGGGGGTTAGGTCCATGAGGGATCTTATCCGAGACATAAAGTGTGATTTTTTACGCTTAGAGGCGGCATTTCCTGGTATGGTTATAGTATGGTCAGATATGGTGGGGAGGACGTCATGGCGGTGGGCTCTGTCTGATAAAAAGGTTGACAGGGCCCGAGTTAAGGAAAACAAGGAAATCAGCAGGTTCGTTATGCGGAATGGGGGTGTTACCATACGACATAGGGTGTTGGAGGTGGATACGTGGAGGTACCTTAGGAGTGATGGGGTGCACCTTAATGAAGTAGGTACCGACCTCTGGGTGTTAGGCTTACAGGATGGGGTACAGCGTGCTTTGAGGGTTTGGAGGTGCGCGCAAGGGTAAGGCTTTACCCCTTGCGTGCGGTGGCAGTGGTTTGGGTCTATGAGGAGGAGGAGATTTATGTTATGGTGATTTAACATGGTTGGTACCCATATGTAATATGGGCTTTGTTATGTACCTTCCGGTTACGAGTTGTTAACCAGGAAGGGGTAAAAGTTAGGTCACTGGGAAGGTTGTGTACTGTCTCACAGTCTGGGGTTTGCGACTGGAGGCCTAAAGTTTTTAACAAAGTTTTCGCAGTGACCTGTGGGTGTGTTTCCCCTCCAAGACCCTAATAAGTACTGAGAAGGTTATTATTATAAAAGTTATTTAAAAGTTATTTAAAATGTTATTTATTTATTTTGATATTTTATTAATAAAAGGCCGTCAAGGCCATTTACTCCATTTTTAGTGAAACAGGCCTTGAAAGGCTATCGGAGGACAACTTTTGCCCCGGATGGCAGGCGACCTATTGGCTTATCTCTTTTTTAAGCGCCTGTGCGATGCCACGCTGTGGGTGTGTATTAACAGCTATGAGGCTTTATTATTTAAAGTGGCTTTTGTGTTGTTTTATTTTGGAGCCTTTCCGATTTCCGACCTGCTGCCTGGGTCCAAAAAGAGCTCTTTGGGTATGCTGTCAGAGCATGTGCTAGTTGACCATGGTCAGATACAGGTTTTTTTGAGGCGGTCAAAAACTGACCAACTGGGACGTGGTGCATGGGTGACGTTGTCGGCATGGGGAGATGCCTCAGTGTGTCCGGTGGCACTGGTAACTGGTTTCCTCACTGCATGTCCGGTTGGGTCGTATCATTTTCTCAGTCATTTGGATCGCTCTCCCTTAACTAAGTACCAATTATCATACGTTTTGAAACGCTGTCTTGAGAAATTGGGTTTACAAGATTTTAAGTTTTCCTCCCATTCCTTCAGAATAGGGGCAGCGTCTGACGCTGCTGAAAGGGGGTTGCCAGCCAAAGCCATAATGGGTTTGGGAAGGTGGAGATCCAATTGTTTTAAGAGATATGTCAGACCTAACTTGTCACTTTAATTTCCAGGTTTTCAGCATTGCGTTTGGATTCTGGGCCACTCATACATATATTGGGCTCGGAAGGGTGCGGCTCAACGCAGGTATTCTGTCAACTTATCGCTACTACCGGAATCCTTCGCTCTGTATTGGAAGAGTATAAGAGGTCTGCGGTGGCAGCATTTATTTTTTCATTTGTCTCAATTACATCAGTTTTGCCCACCGCCTTCAATTTTGATAGTCCATCTAGGAGGCAATGATTTGGGTTCAGTCCGTAAATTAGACCTTTTATTCATGATCAAACGGGATCTTCATAGGTTCCATTCCCCGGGTATGGTCATCGTGTTTTCAGAAATTGTTCCCCGATTCGCTTGGCTGTCTTCCCCATTTCATAGAGTAATGGAGAAGATGAGGAAGAGGGTCAATCGGGCGATGGCTAAGTTCATGCCACTTTTGGGGGGGGGTTTTCTTATCGGCATGTGGATCTGGAAGGGGGCATCCCAGGGCTTTATAGGCAAGATGGGATCCACCTTTCTCATGTGGATGCAGATATCATTGAAAGGGCCACGTATTTGGGGTAGGCCGGCCTGGTTACACAAGTCCGGCTGGTGGGGATGTATTTCTTTGTAAATAAAGGTTGAGTAGCCCGTGTTCTGAAAACTGGGCTAAGGTTTTGCTGTATATTTATTTTCATCTGAATATTTGAATTACTATGTTTATTATGTATGAATATTTGAAACCAATAATATTTTTGCCAAATATGGTGTGTGTGTGTGTCTATCACTGGGCATAATGGTTGTACCCGGGGAACTAAGGTAATGGGCAAGGTGTGGCCTGCTGTCCCATGTACAAAAGGGGGCGCACCATTGAAGCCCACTTTCTTGGGACGGCAGTCACCCAGCCCTGGTTATTGTTAGGATAACAGAATGTACTGTCTCTTTAAATGTATACCTGAGTTTTAGGTGGTCCTATCGGAATCCAGGGAATTTTCTGGAAGTCCCTGGAGAAGTGTTAAAATGGGCTGCTGAGGGTCTTTACTTCCTCTTGCAGCGGCCGGACCTAAAGGAGAAGAAGCTCCCTCCCTCTCTGTCGTGCTGTATTTTATGTGGTTGGGTCACCCCGGAATCCGGGGGGGACTGTTGTAGAATCTCATATTAGCCAATGTATTTCATATTATTCATATTGATTTGCATGTATTTTATTGAAATTATTATTATTCATATTATTATATAGTAGTGGTTTTATCAATATTGTTATTCAATAAGTAAAGCAACAATTATTAATCTTTAATAATGTATACTGTGTTTTCCAGATTTAGAAAGTCTTCATTTTTAAGTGTTGAACGTTAAATGACCTCTGCTTTATGACAAGTACTTGTACACAGGTGTTCTCGAAAATATATTAAGATAGTCTACTGGGTGAAAGTTCATTAGGATAGATTCAAGTAATATAGAATTGTCTCAAGTCTGAAATGCATATAAATCAGACAGATAAAGATAAGAAAAAAGGTGGTTTAGAAATAATTAAAGTTATGTACAGTACATTAAATTAAGTTTGACAGGGTCAAACAAAGGTCTGCTTGTGCCCTCATTAAAACTATTAAAATACATACATATAGTGAAACATTTAACACATCTGGTGGGGTTATTGAAAGTTCATTGTCTCAGAGTCGTAAATCTGCAAATCCTTGAAGCTAGTATCAAGATGAGAAGAGTTTGATAACACAGCTGGGTGCCAGACTGTCTCTATACAGGTGTTTTTAATTGGACAAAAACAGTTATAAATCACTTTAATGAACATATAGGAATTTTGGGAATAATTAAGTTTATCTGGTTGTAGAACAGGTGTCAGGTTTATGGTTGGTTACTTTGACGTAGATCTTAGCGACCAATCATATGTAAGAGAGATGGTTGAGATAAGACTTGTAAAATGGTATATAAATGCAAGCTCTGCAATTGTTAGACAGACAAGTCAGATAGGAGCTCATAAGGCTGAACTCTATGTATGCTGCTCTATTGCACGGGTCATAAAGGTCAGAACCAATGGGCAAGTATCTGTCCATAACTTGTCTCGAGTCAGAGAAGACTTCTTAACTTGTTCCAGAATGTGGTCTCAGGTGAATTTCCCTCAAGAACTTGGTCGAGCTGGAACCCAGAACTCTGTGAGGGGACCAGACCACCGGCAGATTGACTGGTCCCTATCAGGTGACGGGTTCCCAAGAATTGGCAGAAAAGACCCATTCTGGTTCAAGGTGAGAACAATTCACAAATGTTTCAATTTGGTTAGAGGATAAGAATACCTATATCTAATATGCATGCATTGTAAGAAACTGTATAAATTAGACCTGTATATTGTAATACTTTGAACATAAACCTGTATGTTATCAGCTGTTAATAAACCTGCATTGCTGAATTTCTGCCTGGTTCGATACTTTACTATTCTACTTCAGGACGTATTTCTTTGTAAATAAAGGTTGAGTAGCCCGTGTTCTGAAAACTGGGCTAAGGTTTTGCTGTATATTTATTTTCATCTGAATATTTGAATTATTATGTTTATTATGTATGAATATTTGAAACCAATAAAATTACCGCGGCCATTTTTTGCCAAATATGGTGTGTGTGTGTGTGTGTTTCTATAACTGGGCTTAATGGTTGTACCCGGGGAACTAAGGTAATGGGCAAGGTGTGGCCTGCTGTCCCATGAAAATCTGTCTATGTAAACAAGGCACATTGTCATTCTGTCAGATAGGAAGGTAGTGATCCTGTGTTTCTGCAAAGCAGGAACACAGATCTTTGCCTTCCCCTAGTCAAAGCAACTCCCCCACAGTGAGCAACCACAACCTAGACACACATTTAACCCTTTGATCGCCCCTGAAGCTAACTTCTTCCCAGCCAGTGTCATTAGTACAGTGACAGTGCATATTTTTTTAGCACTGATCACTGTATTAGTGTCACTGGTGCCCAAAAAGGGTCAAAAGTGTCAGTTAGGTGTTCGATTTGTCTGCCGCAATATCGCAGCCCCTCTATAAGTCGCTGATCACCGCCATTACTAGTAAAAAAAAGTACATTTTAAAAGATAAATTAAAATATCCCATAGTTTGTAGATGGTATAACTTTTGCGCAAACCATCCATATATGCTTATTGGTATTTATTTTACCAACAGTATGTAGCAAGATACATATTGGCCTAAATTGATGAAGAAATTCGATTTTTTTAAAAAAAATTTTATTGGATATGTTTTATAGCAAAAAGTAAAAAATATTGTTTTTTCAATCAAAATTTGTCTGCCTTTTTTTGTTTATAGCACAAAAAATAAAAACCCCAGAGGTGATCAAATACCACCAAAAGAAAGCTCTATTTGTGGGAAAAAGGGACAACAGTTAATTTGGGTACAGCGTTGCATGACCGCACAATTGTCAGTTAAAGTAACGCAGTGCCGAAATCGCAAAAAATGGCCTGGTCAGGTAGGGAGGTAAACCTTCCAGAGGTCAAGTGGTTACATACTGATCACACTAAGCAAGAAAGCACAGCATGGTTAGTTTTATAGCTATGCTGCAAACTCAGCCTGCTTTCCTTCACTGATCAGACTTGTCCTGACACACCTTCCTACACAGCCTTTCACTGGGTAGATCAGTGTTCTGCTGTTTTTCCTCCCCCAGCCCTTTTGCTGTTGAGAACAGATATTAAGTGATCACTTTTGAAAAAGGGGAAAAAAGGAATTTCTAATGTTTTTTTTTATATTTATACACAAATGTTTTACCTTTCATTTCTATTTTAAACTGAATGGGTTGTTTTACAAGGCAAGGACTTGCAATCACTTTTTTACGATTATGACACAGGTAAACTTAATACAATCTCCTATCTTTAGCTCATTTCATATGTGATGTTTTATATAGACTTCATATGCTTGTGTTATTTTTTATGTTTTCTTATAGTTTTTAATGTGCTGGGTTTAATATACCCTTTGCATGAAGATGCTTTCCTGTTTTTCTTTTGGCTGCCTAGGTGGAAGACACTAAAACATTGGAAGCGTGAACCACTATAGCTGGATCGTAATTGTTGTAAGCCATGTAAGTGGTACCGCAGGAGAGATGGCGATCCATCTACCAGAGCTAGAGATGCTGCTCTCATGGGCTTTTGCTGACCTTATATCTTGTGGGTCACATCGTTCTAGGGAGTGTAGTTTTTATTGGACATTGCCAGAAAGATTTGGCACTACTGCATTAAAAAAAACAAAAAAAAACTCCACCCTCACTATTAAAAATAACATTTTATATTCCCAAAACATGTCCCTGCATAAAAAAGAACATACCTACTAGTCCGAGTCCTGAATGGAGGTGATGGAACTATTAATCATCTGCCTGTCCTCCATTCTTATGCCCCGTACACACGGTTGGACTTTGTTCGGACATTCCGACAACAAAATCCATGGATTTTTTCCGACGTATGTTGGCTCAAACTTGTCTTGCATACACACGGTCACACAAAGTTGTCGGAAAATCCAATTGTTCTAAACGCAGTGACGTAAAACACGTACGTTGGGACTATAAACGGGGCAGTGGCCAATAGCTTTCATCTCTTTATTTATTCTGAGCATGCGTGGCACTTTGTCCATCGGATTTGTGTACACACGATCGGAATTTCCGACAACGGATTTTGTTGTCGGAAAATTTTATAGCTTGCTCTCAAACTTTGTGTGTCGGAAAATCCGATGGAAAAAGTCCGATGGAGCCTACACACGGTCGGAATTTCTGACAACACGCTCCGATCGAACATTTTCCATTGGAAAATCTGACCATGTGTACTGTGTTTCGTTCAGAATCTATAGTGTGGCTTCTAGGAATGGTGGATCTGGCAGGAAAGGTGGACACAACTGAACTGTCTTGAGAGCCTATGACAGCCCCATAGTTGTATTAACCCCGCCACACTGGAAGATTGTGTTGACAGGGGTGGGGGATAGGGCCAGGATGGAGGAAGATTTCTGCTAATAGAAGAGAATTAGCACAAGGGACACATTCTACTGACTGTAAGTTATGTCCTTTGTGCAGGTCTCCTGGGCTTGAAGCGAACTGCAATGACACTGTTAACTCCTTTAACTTTCTTTTTGTATAATTCTCCTTTAAAGGGGTGTGGCGGGGGGTGAGTCCTATGCCTATATACATTTGCTAATAGGTATCCCTCATTCCCATCTCAAAAAGTTGGGAGGTATGGTGATGGTTACTGCAGTGTGGCGGGGGGTGAGTCCTATGCCTATATACATTTGCTAATAGGTATCCCTCATTCCCATCTCAAAAAGTTGGGCGGTATGGTGATGGTTACTGCAGTAATATTTTGCTTCCACAGGGATTGGGCAGGTATGGAAAATCCATACTTACATTGGGCCAAGCTGGACCATTGTACCTATACAAAAAAGCCTCATACCAAGAATTTAATTTTGAAGTGTGCATAATACTCTAAACTCTACCCAGTGATATACGGGGTATGAAATTTTAGGGACCAAGAAAAACAGTTTGCTCTATTAAAGCATTTTTCCCCTGCAAGGTAATGTCATAATGTGCTAGTATGCTTTGCATCCTGGCAACTTATATATAAAACTTACCTTAAAACAAAGCTGTTCCAGCACCGCGATGTCAGCGCTTCAGCTGCTCCCATCTTCACCTGTCTTGCGTCTGGATTCATGGGCTCTGTGACTGACCAGAGCCGTGAGGATGTCACTCACGCACATGCGTGCGGGTGCCGTCCTTCACAGCACAGGGCTCAAAAGGAACGGCACCGGAGGCTGTTGAAAAAAAGAAAGATGTAGGGATGATACCTGAAGCTGCACCCATCATTCAGATATTTCCACTCAAAGTCCATGACGTCATATGACATCCACACGGGGGAAGTGGTTAAGCACTCCAGATACTCTTAGGCTTAGAGGACACCACTCCCAGGTGTGAAGCATTTTGAGGCCAGTACCGCAGAGCTTGTACCGGGCTCCACCAATCCAGCAATTCATGTCACCTCTCTCATAGTGACAGATCCCATGGTTGCTATGGGATACAGGAAATGCTTTCACTCTCTCTGTACCTACGTGCTTGCCTACTTCTCCTGAGGTACCTCATACACACTGTCCAGGCTGACTCCCTAGGCACTCTATGATGTGCGTCCGGTCCCAAAAAAATAGGAAGCGGCTGCTAGTGGAGGTGCCAAGCACTTAACCCGCTCCAGTACCAGAAAAACTGTCACCCCTGCCAGTCACCCATTTCCTGGCTGATTGATTGGTTCAAGCAATGACACACACACTGTAGTCCTTAGCAGTCACACATTAACTTCCACTGGACAGTACTCTGTGTGTTATATCCATGTATTACATCTTCCTCTAGCTCAGTCCCCTTGTTGTGTTGCAAGCCCTGTCCTTTAGATATGCTGTACATGCACCCCTTTTACAGACTTCAGATCAGGCAATTAACAGTTAATGGTAACTTTACTAAAGAAAGGCAAATATACAGGAAAAATTCTTGGAAAGCAGCTTCTCACATAAAACCCTGTGCAGAGGTGTTTTAGTACCCCATAATGTAACTGTACCATAGGCAGATGGCAAGTGACCATTAAGGAAAATAATCTACAGGAGGTAGCAAAGAGTCCATAGAGTCAATGGTCAGCAGCTACAAGTCCATGAGGGTCTTCAGGCTCCAGACCCCACTGAGGAACCCTGACTGGGCTCCCATCATCCCCCCCCTTCCCAAAGGGGGCGATCACTCCGGTAGAGTTACAGCTACAATTTGACAGTCTTTCCCAGGCAGAGAACACAAGGTATTTCAGTAAGCCTTTTTATGATGATTGGAAAAACCTAGCCAATCAATTTCTCAGATCCACCACACATCTACTTTATAACAATTTGCACCTGGCTGACTCAGAAAACTTGAAGGCCGCATGCACACTGGACATTATAAAAAAACGCCACTAGCGTTAGCTGTAGAAAGCTGTAGCTGTAAAATGAGTTTTGCAGTAGTGTTTTGCAGTGTTTTTTTTAGCTTTTTCTAGCAAAACTATACTCCCACAAAAGCTTATGGCTCAAACACGCTGATAAACACCAAATAGCCATGTTTTTCAACATTTTTAAGCTTTTATCAGAGTTAGAGCATTTTTACAGCTGAAAAACGCCTCTTAAAACCCACTAGTTCTGGGTTTTTTCCAGCCAGAAAACGCCCCTGCCAAAAAACGCTGATAACAGCCTTTCCGTGCATCGACACATAGAATAACATGCTGGGCAGTTTACTGGCTGTAGAAAAAAAACATCTGAAGCCAAAAACAGCAGTTGTAAAAATGTGCATTGTGCATGAGGCAGAAGACTTGAGCAAAGAATGGGAAAACAGCACAGTTTGACTCAGAGAGCTGCAGAACAGGAGTCAGCACAGCAGAAAAAATGTTAACCCCCCTGTAGGTATCTGCCTACAGTCTGTCCTGCTGCATAGTAACCACAGGGAGTTGCCCGCTTGGCACAGGCACCATTTAGAGAATGCTTTGTGTTTTTCTCAAAAAACATTCTATGATTGGATGAGGTGGACATTGTGATGTCACCTCTCCCCCTCTACACCTCATCGAGTCAGAGCATGGTTTGCATTGATTGAGAACACATGCCAAGCAAGCCAAGCAAGCAACCATTCTGTGGTTATTATGCAGCATGGCAACTGGCATGGTTACAGGAACTAGAAGACACATAGGATCACTTTAATAGTGATGGCATAGCTCCCAACTGTTCCTAATTACGAGGGACTGTCTCTGATTTGGAACAAAGTCCCTCTGTCCCTCTTTCCTCCTCATTTGTCCCTCATTTTGGTCTGATCTATATAGTTGCATATAAAATGCACTTTTTATCTTTAAAAAAGTGTTTCCCAGGGCTAAACCTTTCATCCAATTTCTAAATTGCTGCATTTGTAAATTTGAAAAGCCAATATAAAGGAATAGTAGTGGTAAAAAAAACAAAAAAAACACTTGTGGGTTTACCTAAACTTTTTTTTGTATAATTCTCCTTTAACCGGTTCAATACAGGGCATTGTGAACCCCTTCCTTCCCAGACCAATTTTTAGTTTTCAGCACTGTCGCACTTTAAACGACAATTGCGCAGTCGTGCGACGTTGTACCCAAACAAAATTGACGTCCTTTTTTTCCTACAAATAGAGATTTCTTTTGGTGGTATTTGATCACCTCTGCGGTTTTTATTTTTTGCGCTATAAACAAAAGAAGAGCGACAATTTTGAAAAAAACACAATATTTTTAACTTTTTGCTATAATAAATATCCCAATTTAAAAAAGAAAAAAAAATGTTTTCCTCAGTTTCAGCCGATACGTATTCTTCTACATATTTTTGGTAAAAAAAATCGCAATAAGCGTATATTGATTGGTTTGCGCAAAAGTTATAGCGTCTACAAAATACGGGATAGATTTATGGCATTTTTTTAAAAAAATTATTTATTTTTTTTTTTACTAGTAATAGCGGCGATTGCAATTTTTTTTCATGACTGCGACATTATGGCGGACACATCGGACACTTTTGACACATTTTTGGGACCATTCACATTTATACAGCGATCAATGCTATAAAATTGCATTGATTACTGTGTAAATGTGACAGGCAGTGAAGGGGTTAACCACTAGGGGGACACAAGGGGTTAAATGTGTTTCCTAGGGAATGCTTCTAACTGTAGGGGGCGGGGACGTACAAGGGGAGGAGACCGATCAGTGTTCCGCTGTACTGGGAACACAGATCGCTCTCCTCTCACCTGACAGGACGTGGATCTGTGTATTTACACACACAGATCCACGGTCCGGCCCGGTTAACGGGCAATCGCGGGTGCCCGGCGGACGTGGCGGCCGCCGGGCACACGCACCGGGTCCCGAGCAACGCGGCGCGCACGCGCGCCCCCTAGACGGTCGGTAACCTGAAGCCGTCATATGACGTCCACCCAGGATGGGAGATCCCATCTGTGGACGTCATATGTCTATACGCGGGTAGGAAGGTGGTTAAAGGGGTGTGGCGGGGGGGTGTCCTATGCCTATATACGTTTGCTAATAGGTGTCCCTCATTCCCATCTCAAAAGTTGGGAGGTATGGTGATGGTTACTGCAGTAATATTTTGCTTCCACAGGGATTGGGTAGGTATGGAATATCCATACTTATATTGGGCCAAGCTGGACCATTGTACCTATACAAAAAAAGCCTCATACCAAGAGTTTAATTTTGAAGTGTGCATAATACTCTAAACTCTACCCAGTGATATATGGGGTATGAAATTTTAGGGACCAAGAAAAACAGTTTGCTCTATTAAAGCGGTTGTTTACCGCTGGACTTTTTGTACCCTGCAAGGTAATGTCATAATGTGCTAGTATGCATCGCATACTAGCAACTTATATAAAACTTACCTTAAAACGAAGCTGTTCCAGCACCGCAATGTCAGCACTTCAGCCGCTTCCATCTTCACCTGTCTTGCATCCGGATTCACAGGCTCTGGCTGTGTGACTGACCAAAGCCGTGATGACGTCACTTCCGCGCATGCGTGTGGGTGCCGTCGTTCACGGCACAGGGCTCGAAGGGAACGGCACCAGAAGCTGTTCCTTCAGAGCGCATGCGCCAGTGATGTCACCGTCTGCATGTAAACTAAATATCTATAGGTAAGCCTTATTATAGGCTTATGTATAGGTAAAAGTAAGTAAATGAAGTTTATTTGTTCTTTAAAGCTTTCTGCAGACAGGATCGTTATAATCTCATTTTCTCCATACAAATCAGAAAAATATAAAAGTTGCGTGATTTAAGTACTTCCCCATCTGGGCCATTTGCATCTTTCCTGATTTACATAGAACATCTCTGATGTTATTTCCTTCTTATGGTATAAATGATTTGCCTTAAATGCCATTTATCTGTGTGGTGGGTGAAACAGTCAACCGTCCCGATACAAGATGCTTCCTCTGACATATCTGCTCTTTCTGTTGTCCCTTTACATTGACGGTATGGTAATACTGTATAGTTTTGTAAGCACATGTAGATACCTTTATACTCACACCTTAGGTATTTACCTTCTGTAAGAATGTATATAAGAACAAATGTTTTTCTTGATGTAGGATCAACTGCAGAGATCACTGTGACTCAGTCTCCAGGTTCTATATCTGTGTCTCCGGGAGAAGATGTCATTATCTCTTGTAGAGTCAGTGAAAGTATCTATTTGGGTGGTGTTTGGAACGTTGATGGCTTAGGCTGGATCCGGCACAGACCAGGACAACCAGGGAGAGCTCTTATAGCAGATGCTGTAGGCAGGTTCCCTGGAATTTCTGAGAGGTATGTTGGATCCGGATCTGGGAAAGAATTCACTCTGACCATTAAAGGAGCCATGGAAGATGACACTGGAGTATATTACTGCCATCAGAAAAAAAGCATCCCATACACACAGTGATACAAAGCTGTACAAAAACCTTCTTCCTCTTTCACCTTCTTTTTGTTAGTTATACATCACTGTAAAGTCATTAAAGCAGAACGTCAATGTTGCACAACTATACAGACTCCTTTCTTTAATGAAATGACTTACTCCAATTGCAATGCACAATGTGCATTAGAAACTGACTTGAGGATGTCTCAGTACCTTTACAGTCTATTAGGTAATAACAAACCATATAACTCTCAGTGATCAAAGCCTAGAAGGTATGCTATGCAAACAATATTCCAGGGATTAGCATGTAGTAAATATCATACAATACCTGAGATTGACCTAAATTCGTATTTAGAATAAAATCTAAGAGCGTGCCTGGCTCAGGATGTGATCGGACGTGTTCCTGGGTAACTCCGGTCTCTCTCCATGCAATCCTGCTCCATCCTGATCGATCTTTGTCAGCAGCCAAATTCTTTTTTGCCTAATCCCTCCCGGTGTGTCTCCTGCACCATCGGGGGGCTTTTTGGTGGATGGGAAAGCGACAAGGGAAAAAACAACCCCCGGTAAAGATGAGCATCGTCACCCGCTCCTGCCAAGATGGCCGCCGCAACACCATCCATGGGCCCAGTTCATCACCAGCCTCCACTCCAGATCTCTTTGGAGACGGCCAGGACGTATCCCCACCACCCTCCCCCGAGATTCCAGACCCTGCAGCCATGCCGATGCTAGCGACCCTGGGCCTGGCGGTCGCAGATGGCGACAAGGAACCCACTCTGGAAGAGGTCCTTGCTATTATCAAGGTAAACCACGCGGACCTTGTGGGGAAGGTGGATGGGCTTAAGATTGATCTAACTATTGCGGCAGGACATAAACAAGTTACGTGGCAGGGTTACTGAAACTGAGCAATGTATTAGTGATTTGGAGGACACTGTCACGCCCATTCTGCCTAAACTCAATACATATGGGGGAAAGATTACATCTCTAGAGGATAAGGTTGATGACCCCGAAAACCCCCTATGCAGAAATAACCTGTGACTGGTTGGGCTTCCGAAGCGGGTGGAGGGGTCTGACCCTGTAGCCCTCCTGGAGAGCTGGCTCGAGCAAGAATTTGGCCGTGTACAGCTATCCCCCTGTTTTGTGATTGAAAGGCCCCACCGAGTCCCGGGACGCCCCCTTCCTGAAGGTCACCCCTCGCGCACGGTGGTGATCTGTCTCCTTAATTACAGAGACCGTGACTCCATTTTGGGGGCTGCCAGGAGGAAAGGAAGTCTCTGCATCAATAATGCTGTGGTGTCCCTCTTCCTGGACTACTCTGCGACAGTCCGCAACCGTAGAGCCAGTTACCAGCGTGTCAAGCAGAAGCTCCAGGAGCAAGATATCCAGTATTCCATGCTGTTCCCTGCGACCCTCCGGATCACATACCAAGGGAAAGCCCGTTTCTTTCAGTCCCCACAAGATGCCATGTCCTGGTGGGAATCGCTACCCCGCCCTCCTAAGCCTCCTGCCTGATGCGGATCCCCACATCCTGCTGGCTCCATTGCTGAAACTGAAGTTTCCTCTCTCCTCCTGGTTTTCCCTTTTTTGAGTTTTTTTTGTTATTTATCAACCTGCTATTTATTTTTGTTGCTCAACCATGTGCTGACTTTGGTTGATCTTACAGGTCTCCGGAGGGAGAGTACCAAATCTCGGTCCTTAGCCGAGCCCGAGCTGCCTTGGGGTTCAGTCCCTGTCAGGGAAATAGTATTAGGACTGGTGATCCTGCCAGTAACTGTCATCACCACGCCGGGCACATCCCCAGGTGCATGCGCACACAGTGATGGTGTTTGGCGCCCTCTGGCCTATTTAAACCTGCTGCAGTTGTATGCAAGTTGCTGGATTATCATCAGCTTCCTGTGTTCCCAGTACCTGCTTCCTGCATCTGACTTCCTGGTTCCTGTTTACTACTCGGCTTACCTTACTCACCCTGATCTCTGCCTGCATCGACCTCTGGCTTGGACTTGACTACGCTCCTGTCTGTACCCCTGCACCTTTGCTTGTCTGATCGGTCTTCACCCCTGGCCTGGCTACTGACCTTGTTCCTGATTAAACCTATTGTGCCTCTTCCGGACTGCTCCTATGGTTCACGACCCCTGGCCTGCCTTGACCCCGTTCCTGGAATACTTCCACACACGGTTGCCCAACGCACCCAAGCGGGTCTTAGCTATCCAACCCTCAACATCTGGCAACCCGTGCACCTTTGGGCACCGTACTTCCTGTCTCACTCCCAGGGTTATGCTGCACTTAGTCGCAAGGGGCACCCTCTCAGCAATCCGGCCTCGCACCTAGAACTTGACAGTATAATCCAGCCATGACTGAGGCCAGCAGAGGTGCGTCCCCTGTGGAGGCTTTGTGCCAACAGACTTCTACTCTTGCTCAAGTAATCCAAAAGCTACAGGAAGGATACCTGCATCTGGAAGGTAGGCTAAAACTACTAATGGAACCAGCTACCCCTACGGTGATGATCCCGCCTCCAGAGCCACGAGTTCCAACGCCTGAGCGGTTTACTGGAGATCGACTAAAGTTTAGATCTTTTAAAAATGCCTGTTTGCTTTATCTGGCCCTGCAGCCCTGGACATTTTCTATTGAAACTACTAAGGTTGGGTTCCTTATTTCTTTGTTATCCGGTGATCCCCAGGCATGGGCTCACAGTCTATGGGAACAAAAGGACCCAGCTATCCGCACAGTGGACACTTTCTTCGCAGCCATGTCTCAGCTCTACGAAGATTCTCAGCTCGCAGGCACCGCTGAAGCCGCCCTGCACTCCCTACAGCCGGGACAGCGGCCGGTAGAGGACTACACCATAGACTTGGTCTGCAGATACAGGCTGGAATGAGGCTGCTTTAAAATATCAATTTCGCTTAGGACTTTCTGAATCCCTCAAGGATGAATTGGCCAGAAGTGGTATACCTGCTCATCTAGAGCAGTGGTTCTCAACTCCGGTCCTCAGGACCCACTAACAGGCCAGAATTTAAGTATTACCTTGCGGAGATGCAGACTAGAATACTGCAATCACTGAGCAGCAAATGATATCACCTGTGATGTAATTCAGTTATCCTGCAAACCTGGCCTGTTAGTGGGTCCCGAGGACAAGAGTTGAGAACCACTGATCTAGAGGATCTCATAAAAAGGGCCATCCTGTTGGACAGACGTCTACGGGAGCGCCAGGCCGAACGGTCACAAACTCTCTGCATATCCACTCCAGAGACTGGGGCAAGGCCCGCTAGTAGGAGCAGAGCTGCATTGACCCCTGGGGAGAAACAACGTCAGCGACAAGCCAACGTATGCCTTTATTGTGGAGAGAATGGACACTTCCTCTGCCACTGTCCAATTAGGCCCTGCAAGCCACTCAAGTACACCCCAGTATATTTCCAGGTCTCTGGAACTTCCACTTCCTACCTTGTCCTCTCTATTATGTTACAGTTAGCGGAAGGAAGCGTTCAGCTGCAAGCCATAGTCAATTCTGGGGCATGCAGCTGCTTCTTGGACCTGAACCTAAGGTCCAAAGGGCATCTCCAAGTATTCGAAATGTCCAAAGCGTGTTCTGAACACTGTCTTCCATTCGTCACCCTCCCGGATGCGAACGAGATTGTAGGCCCCCCGTAGGTCAAGTTTAGTGAACACCCGAGCAGTATCGAATCTCTGGAAGAGTTCAGGAACAAGGGGGAGATGATAGCATTTTTTTACGGTAATTTTATTGAGTTTCCTGTAATCCCCACAAGGTCTTAGGGTCTTGTCTTTTTTTTCAACGAAAAAGATTCCGGCGCCAGCAGGAGAGGAAGAAGACCGGACGAAGCCTTTTTCTAAGTTTTCGTCAATATATTGACGCAGGGTTCCTAGTTCCATTTCGGAGAGTGGAAAAATATGTCCAAAAGGAATTTCAGCTCCAGGGAGTAATTCAATCGGAGAGTCATATGGTCTATGTGGTGGTAGAATATCAGCTTTCTTCTTATTTCTCCTCTGCTGTTCGCAATGGCCATTGAGCCATTGGCTCTGGCGGTGCGGCGGACGTCTGAGATTGGGGGTATCCGTTTCGGCCCACTAGAAGAGAAGATCTCTTTATACGCAGATGATGCCCTGGTCTATTTGGATGGTAAGGAGAGCTCTTTTACTAAATTACTACAAGTTGTGGAGGAGTTTGGTGCCGTCTCGGGACTTCGGGTGGGCTGGGAGAAATCCCAGGCCTTTGCTATCGGCCCCCCTTCTCCTTATGAATATTTACAGAGGTCACGTATCCAAATAACACCCTCCTTTAAGTACCTCGGTATTCAGATACCTGCAGACCTCCCTAGATATGAAGGACTCAATATTGCCCCTATAGTCCATCAGATGACGGAAAAATTCCGTACCTGGTCGTCGTTACCCCTAAATCTATGATGATTTTTTTACCAAAATTTCTCTATGGCTTTAGGGCTTCCCCGGTTTTCCTCACTAAAAAAAGTCTTTGCAAAACTTGACTCTGCTCAACGGTCTGGAACGGTTCCCAACCTCGTATAGTCAAATCCTCCCTACAAGCAGCCAAGGCCATAGGTGGCTTGACTTGTCCGAACTTAAGAAATTATTTCCTCGCTTCCCAGCTCACCTATATGCATGACTGGCTGCACTCTGATCCCCAAACTCCTGCCACTGCCTTTCTTTTGACCTTATTTGAATCTCCTACCTCTCTAAGAGATGAATTGCATAGATCAAGGAGGACAGGTGGCTCCAGATTCTCTCTCGTTGAGGTTTGTTTTATGGCTTGGAGGAAGGGAAAATACTGTCACAATCCCCAGCTGATATTTCGCCACGGGCCCCCCTGTGGCAAAATTCAAATATTTCTGAGCTCTTCGGACATCCGGACTCGAAGTGGTGGGCCCGGTTTGGAATCACAAACCTTTTTCATAGATTCGAGGAGAATACCCTACTGTCTTTTGAATCTCTTAGACTTAAATATGGCCTTGACAATAAATTCTTTTTCAAGTATCTTTTACTGCGACATGCTCTTCGGGCACAGTTTGGCTCGTTGACCGTAGAGCTCAAGGAATCTTCTATTGAGGACCTTCTGTCATTTCCAGACATAGACAAACTGGTGACGACCTTTTATGGATGCCTTCAAGTGATGGGAGTGAGTCCCTTTCAGAATTCTCAACGTAAATGGCAGATGTTTATGCCTGAGCTTTCTGAAGAGGATTGGGAAGAGGCAGTGGAAATTTGCTTTCAGGATATCATCAGCACGGCTGATGTCCTGATACAGTTTAAGTTTATACATCATTTACATTATACACCAGCTAGGTTGGTTAAAATGGGTCTGGGTCGAGATATTGCATGTGCTAGATGTAACATGAATGCTGCCGACTTCTTTCACATGTTTTGGACATGTTCTGGACTTGCTAATTTCTGGAAGGATCTGTTTGCCTTTTTCAACCGTAAGCTGCACCTACCGTTGCCACATACCCCGGAGGTTGGACTATTGGGAGTTTTGAATAATCATGTTCCTCGCACTCATGCTAGAACTTTGATACGTATTTTGATATTTTATGCACGTAAAACAATTTTACTACACTGGAAAGATACCGCCCCTCTTTCGGCCCAAGCTTTCTTTGGCATTGTTCATGGGATCCTCCCAAAATTCAAATTGATATATAAAAGTAGGACATGCCCTAAGAAGTTCACCAAAATATGGCAGCCGTGGCTGGATGTCTCGGGGGACTTCTGGGGGGATGTCCTCTCTTCACAGCTATCTCAGTAAAATGGTTTGACGTTGTGATTCAGTTAACAATAATTGTCATATGTCTACACGTGGATAGAGATTCCTGTATGCACTTAAAAGTTTACTGCTTATGGGTTTCTGGAAATATACTGTGATGGTAAGGGTTGTGTGTGCTATGTGTGTGTGAATGAGTGTGTAAGTGAATGGTTTAGTTCTGTTCTTTCTTGGGGTGTAATTGTTTATCCAGACGTCATAACCAGTGATTTGTTCATTATTTTAATTAAGTTGCTGATTGCAATATACATCTATGTATTAACAGTCTGTACTTCCATTATTGTTTTTGTTTTTCTTTTGTTGTGTAAAATGGAAAAATAAACACCTTTTTAAAAAAAAAAAAAAAAGAATAAAGTCTAAGAATTCTCTCAACGACCAAAAAAAAAAAAAAGAATATATCTATATAAAAATAATTTTGAGAAAAATGGGAGAAAAAAAACGTACCCTGAAAGTATGGCCTGAGAATATTAACAATCTCCACACATGGAATTCTGGTTATAAACAACCATAAATAAGAAGTAAAAAGAAAGGAGCAGAAAAGAATAATAATAGTAGAAAACCAAAATAGGGAGAGTCACAAAGGAGAAAAGAGGCCCCACCCCAGGGAATCCAACCAAATTTCCTATAACTCCAGAAAGCGGGAAGGCGTGCTCATCACTGGAAACTGGTCCAACCAAGGCTGCCAGATCTTACGAAACTTGCCTCTAGTTTCCGCGAGTATCGCCGCTGTAAGCTTCTTGTTCGCCTTAGCAATGGTTTGTTTAGTAGCCATAAAAATGTGTGTTGCCAAGATATGTTCTCGTTTCATTAACTCCGAGATTGGCTTATGGAGTAGAGCTTTCCATGGATCCTTCAGTATATTAGAATGAAAGAATGTATTGACCAAAGCATACACCCGGATCCACAGCCTTCTAACTTTGGGGCATGTCCACCATATGTGTTTCATATCGCCCTGATCAGAACAACCTTGAAGACACAACGCTGGGTACGTAGGAAGGTATTTTGTAATTCTTACTGGGGTGTAATACCATCTAGACATAACTTTGAATAAAATCTCTAGTGTTATAATGTTACGAGACGGGGACTGAAGGGCTTCTAAATCTGCCTCCCATCATGCACAGTAAGAGGAGGCTTGAGTGTTAGAGGCTCACAGAAGAGAAGAATAAAGCAGCAAAACTAGGCCCTGAGTAGTCGGGTTCGGCATCTGGCTTCAAACGCAGTCGAAGGTAGGGAACTATCATAATTTCTAACCAGGGAGTCTAGGAAGTGGTGGATTTGGATATCACGGTATCTCTCTCGGGCAGGAGCTTCATAAGTCTCCTGAAGCTGCTGAAATGTGTATACATCTTTGGTTGTGAGAAAAGCCAGGCCATTGTCAGCGCCACCAATGAAAGCCAAGAGGGTCAGCCAACCCTGGAGGAAACCATAGACAATTGAAAATCTCCATAAGAGGTAGGTGAGATAAAAGTAGCCCTGCAGAAAATTTCACTGAGTCCCAAATCGCTAGCGAATGAGACAAAATGGGATTTAAAGGCTTAGGATGAAAGTGAGCGGGCAGTCATAAGAGTGATTATAATCAAAGGTGCAATTTGCGCTGTGTTATAGTAGTCTATCAAATTTGGAACTCCTAGACCACCTGCACACTTCTGTTTGTATAGTACCACCTGATTCAGCCTCTGTCTGGTCGAACCCCAGAATTTGAGAATATGACATTGCAAAGAATGCAAAATATGTGGGGGGACTGAAACCGGCAGGACCTGAAAAGCATACAGGGGTTTCGGGAGAAGGGTCATCTTGATTGTGTGGATGCGGGCCAACCACGAGAAACCTAGACTTATCCCACGAGTCCAGTAAACAGGTGAGTGATCTGATAAGGGAGAAATAGTTAGCCGTGTATAGTGTAGTAAGTCCCGATAAGGAGGCAAAACCGTGCAGAAGTGAGAATAGATTAGGGAGACTGGCATGAGGAGACGTAACATACATTAAGACATCATCGGCGAACAATGTCAATTTATGATGCACTCCAGCCAATTCAATTCCCCCCAATATTGGGATTCAAGCAAATGTGTTCTGCCAAAGGTCCACTGCTCAAATGTTTTAAAAACTAAAGCTGGCTATACGCTAATAAAATCTTGTTTGACATTTTTAGTCTTAGGCCGCTTGCATATGGGCACCATAATTTAGGCTCCTTCCACACTAGCCGTCATTTGGCTGCGGTACTGTTATAAACATTGCACAGATGAGCTACTTTACAGGCAGACTAAGGGGACCCCCCAAGCACGATATTTAAGGTAATATTTCATTAAGTGTTCTTGCATAGCAAGACCACTTACTGTTATCACACATATATATTATTCTTATTATAGCCAAATTTACCACCCTAACTTCTCCCACAGCTTTTACACTACATAGACAGTAATATACCGAAATGTGCGGATTGTTCCCGATTGGTGTGCTATTACTTTGTGGAACATTTCGCCGAATGGTTCACGAAATATTGTTGTTTTTGCGGCGAAGTTGGTCCTATAGGAATGAATGGCGAAATGTTCAAAACTAAAGTGGGAGGTGACAAAAACTGACAACCCCATAATCAGCCAAAACATTATGACCCCCCCATGATCAGCCAAAACATTATGTCCACGCCATTATCAGCCAAAACATTATGTTTATGCCATAATCAGCCAAAATATTATGACCCCCCATGATCAGCCAAAACATTATGACCCCCCCCCCTATGATCAGCCAAAACATTATGATCCCCCCCATGATCAGCCAAAACATTATGTCCACAACATGATCAGCCAAAACATTATGACCACCCCATGATCAGCCAAATAATTTATGACCACCCCATTATCAGCCAAAACATTATGACCACAACATGATCAGCCAAAAAAGTATGACCACCCCATGAAAAAAAAAAATAATATTTTTTTTTTTTGTAAAAAAAATAATTTTTGAAAAAAATGTTTAGCTCTTTCAGCTAATGATGGGACTTCAACTTTTTTACTACTATTTATACTTTTTAAAATATTAAGCTTTTTAACACTTTTCACAGTTACTCCAGCCACTCCAACCACACAACAGTTACTCAAGCCACTCCACCCAGTTACTCCGCCCACTCCAGTTGTAGAGGCAAGAACACTTCACACGATTTCCCCAGAAATTGTAGCTTTTCTAGTTTCACTTTAAGCATTATTAAAGGGGTTGTAAAGGTAAAAATTTTTTCACCTTAATGCATTCTATGCATTAAGGTGAAAAAACTTCTGACAGAACCGCCGCCCCCAGCCCCCCCGTTTTACTTACCTGACGCCTCGAAAGTCAGCTTCGCGTTCCCGACATCTGTTCCTCCGCTCACCCTGGCCGCTGATTGGCTGCAGTGGATGGATTGAAAGCAGCGCAGCCATTGGCTCGCGCTGCTGTCAATCACATCCGATGACGCGGCGCGCCGGGGGGCGGGGCCGAGTGATACAGCGAGCGGCTATAGCCGCCGGCTGTATCACGAGAGCGCGCCCGCAAGCACTCACCACCGTGCGAGGGAGCTCGCATTAAGGTGGTGAATGCTTGCGGGGAGGAGCTGAAACAGCCGCCGAGGGACCCCAGAAGACGAGGTTCGGGGCCACTCTGTGCAGAACGAGCTGCACAGTGAAGGTAAGTATAACACGTTTGTTATTTTAAAAAAAAAAAAAAAACACCTTTACAAACGCTTTAAAATCACTGCTCCTGAAAAAACGTTTGTTTTTAAAACTTTTTTTGCATTGATACATGTCCCCTAGGGTAGTAACTGGGTCCCCATACACTTTTTATGGCAATAACTTCCATATAAACCTTTAAAATTAGCACTTTTGATTTTTTATGTTCGTGTCCCATAGACTTTAATAGGGTTTGCATGTTCGCTAGAACTTTTTGCCTGTTCACCTATCCCTATTAATTAATTAGGTGACTTCTGAAGGCAATTAGTTCCACTAGATTTTAGTTAAGGGTATGCCTGCTGTAACATGTACTTGTATGAGAGAGTATCCTATTCTCTTTGTATTTCTTCCTTTGTGTAAATTTCCTGGTGTTACTGCCAGTCCCTCTGCTTTCTTATTAAAAACTGACCACCCTAAGCAGGATAGCACAGCATAGTCTGTTTTCTAGCTATGCTGCAAACTCAGCCTGCTCTCCTCCAATGATCAGACGTGTCCTGACACACCTTCCTGCACAGCCTTTCACTGGGAAGATCAGTGTGTTACTGTTTCCCCTCCCCCAGCTCTTATGCAGCTGAGAACAGAGATTATGTGATCACTTTTAATGAATGGGAAAAAGGGTATTTATAATGTTTTTTATATTAATACACAAATGTTTTAAATTTTATTTCTATTTTAAACTGAATGGGTTGTTTTACAAGCTTACAATCACTTTAACTGCTTGCCGACCAGCCGCCGCAGTTATACTGCGGCAACATGGCTCGGCTGCGCGAATCGTCATCATGTTACGTTGCTTAGTTATTTGGCAACTAGGGGTGCGTGCACATGCCCCCTGCTTGCCCATGGAGCCGATGCGAGTGCCCGGGGCACACCGAGAACCGGGATCTGTGTGTGTAAACACAAAGTTTCCGGTTCTCTGAGGGGAGAGAATACAGATCGTCTGTTCATACGGAGTATGAACAGCGATCTGTCATCTTCCCTACACAGTCCCTTCCCCCCTTCAGTTAGAACACACACTAGGGAACACAGTTAACCCCTTGATCACCAACTAGTGTTAACCCCTTCCCTGCCAGTGACATTTTTACAGTAATCAATGCATTCTTATAGCACTGATTGCTGTATAAATGCCAATGGTCCCAAAAATGTGTCAAAATTGTCCGATGTGTCCCCCATAATGTCACAGTCCTGATAAAAATTGCAGGACGCCGCCATTACTAGTAAAAAAAAAAAATAATAATAAAAATGCCTTAAATCTATCCCCTATTTTGTAGAAGCTATAACTTTTGCGCAAACTCATCAATACACACTTATTGCGATTTTTTTTTACCAAAAATATGTAGAAGAATACATATCGGCCTAAACTGAGGAAAAAAATTGATTTTTTATATATTTTTGGGGGATATTTATTATAGCAAAAAGTAAAAAATAATGCATTTTTTTTAAATTGTCGCTCTTTTTTTGTTTATAGCGCAAAAAAATAAAAAGCGTAGAGGTTATCAAATACCACCAAAAGAAAGCTCTATTTGTGGGAAAAAAAGGACGTCAATTTTGTTTGGGTGCAGCGTCGCACGACCGTGCAATTGTCAGTTAAAGCGACGCAGTGCCGAATCGCAAAAAGTGGTCTGGTCAGGAATGGGGTAAAATCTTCCGGGGGCTAAAGAGGTTAAGATAATAGCACAGAAAAACTGAATACAATCTCCTATGCTTTTTCTGTAGCTGATGTAGACTTGTTTTATGCACAAGGAATGATAATTGGAGTATTTGCAACACAAAATGTATAAAAAGGGTAAATAGATGCCATAAAAATGCACCCAATGGCATTTTCATATGCGTGCATTTTTTATGTTTTCTTATAGATTTTAATGTGCTGGGTTTAATATACCCTTTACATGAAGATGCTTTTCTGTTTTTCTCTTGGCTGCCTAGGTGGGAGACACACGGTCGGATTTTCTGATGGAAAATGTCCGATCGGAACGTGTTGTCGGAAATTCCGACCGTGTGTGGGCTCCATCGGACATTTTCCGACACACAAAGTTTGAGAGCTGAATATAAAATTTTCCGACGGACAAAGTGCCACGCATGCTCAGAATAAATAAAGAGATGAAAGCTATTGGCCACTGCCCCGTTTATAGTCCCGACGTACGTGTTTTACGTCACCGCGTTCAGAATGATCGGATTTTCCGACAACTTTGTGTGACCGTGTGTATGCAAGACAAGTTTGAGCCAACATCCGTCGGAAAAATCCTAGGATTTTGTTGTCGGAATGTCCGAACAAAGTCCAACCGTGTGTACGGGGCATAAGACATTGGGAGCATGTAAGTGAGAACCACTAAAGCTGGAACGTAATTGTTGTGAGCCATGTAAGCGGTACTGCAGGAGAGATGGCGCTCCATCTACCAGAGCTAGAGATGCTGCTCTCATGGGCTTTTGCTGACCTTATATCTTGTGGGTCACATTGTTCTGGTGAGTGTGGTTTTTATTGGGCATTGCCAGAAAGATTTGGCAGTACTGCGTTAAAAAACAAAAACTCCACCCTCACTATCAAAAATACAATTTTATATTCCCAAAACTTACAGGGGTACAGGGGTAAATACATGGGTATGAAATTTTAGGGACCAAGAAAACCAGTCTGCTTCATGGAGACAGGATCTTTTTAATCTCACTTTCTCCATACAACTCAGAAAAATATAGAAGTTGCATGATTTAAGTACAGGGGGTCCCCTAGTTGCAAACATCCGACTTACAAACGACTCCTACTTACAAACGGAGGGAGACAACAGGAAGTGAAAGGAAATCTCCCCCCTAGGAAGGGAAATTCACTCCTGTAAGAGCTATTATGGGAAAAAGGTGTCTCCACTGATTCTTTATCACCAAGGCTTGTTTCCACAACAACCCAAAATTTTCAAAATCCGATTGTCATTGGGACAGAAAGTGAGGTGTGATAGGGTTGAAATAATGACTTAGAGTTCCACTTTAATTGTTTCTGTTTTTTCTTACCTGTGTACGTATCAATTGTTCTATTTAAATTGTTTGTGCTCCTTTCTTACCTGTGTACGTATCAATTGTTCTATTTAAATTGTTTGTGCTCCTTTCTTACCTGTGTACGTATCAATTGTTCTATCAATCTGTATCTAGATGGAATTTGGAACTGCTGAATAATCATTACATGTTCGCTGATGAGAAACTCTTTGTACCTTAACCTCATTTGGTAATGCCGATAAGATTACTGCTTTTGGAACTGCCTATAAAAGAAGTAAAGGGAGCAGTCCTTTTGGGGATGCTCAGAACTGTGATACAGACATACCTGACTCCGTGTCATCTTTCTTATAGAAGCAATAATTTGGCAAAGCAATATAAACTATAAGCAACTTATTTAAAAGTTGAACCTAACATTTTGGCGCCCGAAACAGGGACTCACCGATGATACTACAAGAGGTGGACGAACGCGGCTGACGGAACAAAAAGACAGGCATTCCGGGAACCACAGATCAAAAAAAACCTGCGCAGGTAAGAAAAAGCTTTATTTTTCTTATATTCTGTGCTCCCCTGATTTGTGCCTATCCGTTCTGTCAGTTACGGTTCTCCTGGTTTTAAAACACCAGCCTCTGTAGTGGTGAGTCTAGAATTACTGCATATTTTAGTTTATATTGCTGGAATTATTTGTTTGTTTTGTTATCTGTTTTTGTCTTGTCTGTCTTGTTGAGAAAGTGAATGAGCCTTGTCAAGGATGGTATGAGTTAGAAGGGGATTGCCGAACTAAGCAACGGAATGCGCCTTACCTCACACGATTGGGAACCTGAGGGCTTGTGAGCTTGGGGGTCTGACGCTTATGCTTAACCTCACATCTAACTCATAAACCATAGACGGGTTGAGAGTATAAGCCCTGTCTGCTCCATAAAGCAGGGATAAGAGTGTATGAGAGGGATTCCCAGATACGGGGAGGGAATAAGGTCTCAACAAAGTCCCGAGATCTAGTCGGATACCTGGCCACTTAAAGGAATGCTTGTATATGTTGTAGCCGCATTTTTGTATATGTTGTAGCCGCATTCTGGTTTGTTATTGGGCTAGCATATAAAGTAATTATTTATTATTGGGCTAGCATATAAAGTAATTCGGTTTCAGAAATCTCATTCCGGAGAGGTTTCTAGAATTCTAGCACCCTAGGAGGAAGGCAACGAGGAACTAGTGTAACTTAGCTGGTTTGCTATTGGGCTAGCATATAAAGTAATTATTCATTCTTGTATATGTTGTAGCCGCATTATATTGTACACTAAGTGTCCCACACGCTACCTAGGCAGGACTGTTAGAATGGGCCAGAGGAACACAAAACCCCGTCAGGGAATTGTGGCACACTATACGGTGCCACAGATAATTAAGAACATTTATGGGAAAACCGAAGCACAGGACTTAAAGGATGTCCTTCGTAAATTTAAGGTGAAAGGAGCAGCGGGCTTAGACCCGGATGTATGGAGTGAAGTAAAAAGGGACAGACAAGGAGAGGTGTTAGAGAAGCAATGGATGCGTCAGGTTCAATGCTTAATTAAGGTCTCAAATAGAGCGAAAGAAGAGGGGTGGAAGTATAATCCAGATTGTGATGGTTGGGATATGAAAGATAGAAGAACAAAAAATGTCGAGGCTCCCAGCTCAGCCATCCCACCCCCATACACTGACGTAGAACGCAAACCACACAAGATATATCCGGTACTTGAGGGGAGAGGATGGGTTTGTCAGGATTGTGGAGCACAAAACCCAGAATGGGCAGTAGAATGTGTGCATTGTGGGGCACAAAAACCTCATCCAGAAACTGTAGCTCCCGTACGCACTGATACACGCATTGTTCAGGTAAACAATCCAGAATTTGGACAAGCAGCCCATCCAAATGCCCCGCCTACTGTCACTCGTAGAATGCAAATAAGGACTTGGGCACCATGGTCGGCAGACACCCTTATGGCATTAATACAGAGCGCCCCAGACCCGGTAGCAAAGCCAGCTGCTTTTTGTAGATTTGTGACACAGTTAATGAATACACATGAAGCGACCTGGCAGGATGGGGAGGATCTATGCAGACACAAAATGACTCTGACCCTGTTTAACCAGTTTATGACAGAAATAGGTCCACACAGACCTGCAGGACAAGTTGATGGGGGATGGCAATTTAGAGACAGGACATGTCAGACATATAGACTCAAGGGCCCCTTTTATTGCTAGATTAGAAGCTTTTTGTCAGGCAAAACAACAGGAGAGGGGGTCCATATCACCCATGAAGCAAATGCCAGGACAGACTGTATCGGAATTTTACTTATCTATGAAAAGTATGATGGCAGATGAGGGATTGGACTTGGCCCTGCCAGTCACAATCCGAGCCTTCAATAGACAATTTATGGAGGGATTAATTCCACAGATAAGTGAGAGACTGAAAGCCTGCACACCAGAGTGGAGGGCAACTAGAGATAGAGGGACGTTGTTACAAAAAGCGCAAGGCATAGAGGCGGACTTAGCAGAAACCAAAGGGAGGAAATCTCATGCTATCAACGCACTCGGGGGTCCCCAAGAGCAAGGTAGAGGTTCCTTTCGCAAACCCCTTACCTGTCACTACTGTAACAAGATTGGTCACATCAGACGCAACTGTAAGAAAAGAATAAGGGATGAAGGAGAGGAAGGTGTTGATTCTCCAGTTAATCAGAGAAGGAACCAGCCCAGGGACAACAAAAATAGTCATATCAGGCAGCAGGGAGATGGTCCACGAGCATGACTCACCCCGGTTTTAGAAAAATCCAAAACAACAATGCTTAAGACAAATATAACGGTTGGTAATAAGAAAATCTCTTGTTTAGTCGATACAGGAGCTTCACGCTCGTTACTTTCTGACTCTGAACTACTCCCTGGCCAAAAATCACCTGACACTTTACTAATAACTGGATATGATGGCATTTTAGCCGACGCCCCGCTTACAAAACCTCTGAAAGTTAAAGTAGGAAACCACATGTTCCTTTCACGCTTTCTGGTATCCAGAGGAGCCCCCACTAATTTGTTAGGAGCTGACATTTTGCAGAAAATAGGAGCTAACATTACCTATCACCCAGATGGCACTGTCACCTTAGCTATAGGGGATAATCAAGAACACATGGAGATGTGTAACCTAATACAATACCTAGAGGAGGAATCGGAATTGTCCGGCCCACCTCCTTCAGACTTAGATCAGATTTTGTCGTCCCTTCCAGGAGAACTATGGGAAAAACATCCAGCTGATGTTGGACTTTTGCCCATACCTCCGGTTACCCTACAGCTGATTCCAGGAGCAGTGCTTCCCCAACAAAAGCAGTATCCACTTAGTGCACCCCAAGAGACGGCCATAGAAATGCAGGTCCAATCCTTCTTAAAAAGTGGAGTTCTAAAAGAGGTAAAATCACCGGCAAACACTCCCTTGTACCCGGTTAAAAAGAAATTAGTAGCCGGTAGTCCGGTTAAGTATAGAATGGTCCAAGACCTTAGAGCCGTCAACAAAATACTAGCCCCGATGACACCTTTAGTACCCAATCCACATACATTACTGTCACAAATACCATCAACCAGTATGTACTTTACGGTTATAGATTTAGCGAATGCTTTCTTTTCCGTCCCGGTTGCTGAAGAATGCCAACTTTGGTTCGCATTTTCAATAAAAAATCGGCAACTAACCTGGACACGCCTACCTCAGGGTATGGCGCATTCACCTACCTTGTATTCGCAAGTATTGCAAACGGTGTTGGGAGAATGGGTACCACCAGATTCCTGTGTATTGTTACAATATGTGGATGATTTATTGTTATGCTGCCCTGACAAAGAAACTTGTTTGGCCACCACCCTTAATTTGTTGCGATTTTTGGCAGAAAAAGGTTGCAAGGTTAATAAGAAAAAGTTACAAGTGTGTCAGGAAAAAGTTATCTTTTTGGGACATTGTATATCACAGGGTACGAGACATCTCACTGAGGAGAGGGTTCAAGTGATAAAGGGAATGTTACCCCCATGGAATTTCAAACAATTGCGTATGTTTTTAGGTATCGTGTCATATTGTAGACAGTGGATACCACATGCTAGCGCTTTGATGCAGCCATTATACGATTGTTTGAAAATTGTACCGTATATGCTTACAGAAATAGCTTATGAGTCGTTTATCACTTTGAAAAAGTTGTTGATTTCTGCCCCGGCTATTGGTATACCAGATTACACCAAGATATTTAATCTGTACATTGCTGAGATCACTGGACACGCCACAGGTGTTCTGACACAGGCACATGTAAAACAAAGACCAGTCGCTTACTTTTCAGCAGCATTAGATCCAGTATCTAGAGGTTCACCGTCTTGTGTACGGGCGGTAGCTGCAGTGTCAATTATCATAGATAAGTCATCAGAGATTGTTCTAGACAATCCAGTCGTAGTGCATACCACACATGACATACATGCAATCTTGTCTCAGGTACAGCCCAAACACATTTCAATGGCTAGGCAATTAAGATTACAGTGTACTTTACTCTTACCTCCAAATGTTACTTTTCAGCGCTGTACAACCTTAAATTTGGCCACCTTTTTGCCTCTTCAGTCACCAGATTTGGCAAGGGGGAATGATAGTACTAATAGTACTAGTGAGAAAAGAAATGAGGACACTGACACTCTTTTTTGTTTAAAGAAGTAGATGAACACGATTGTTTTCAGCTCATGGAACAGGAGACAATGGGATTCCCACACGTTACAGATACACCGATTTTAAATGCTGAGTACACCTTGTATATAGATGGTAGTAGGTTTGCTGATGACAAGGGTAAATATCACACAGGGTATGCTGTAGTGACTGATACGCAGGTAATTGAAGCACAGCCCTTACCAGCCCACATGTCAGCACAGGAAGCAGAATTAAAAGCTTTAGAACAAGCCCTAGAATACTTAAAAGAACGAGAAGGGAATATTTACACTGACTCTGCCTACGCTTATGGTGTAGCGCACGATTATGGCCACATATGGAGGGCTAGAGGTTATCTGACAGCAGCAGGTACACCTGTAAAACATGGAGAAGGGATTAAGAGAGTCCTGAACAATCTTCAAAAGGTTAAACGAGTAGCCATTATGAAGATAGCGGCACACACGAGCGCAAAAACAATTGAGGCAAAAGGAAATGCATTTGCAGATTTGACTGCAAAACAGGCAGCTCTAGGGGAAGGAAGCCCTGAGACCTTAGCAGCGGTAGAGGTGAGTATCCCAGAACCAACATGGCAGCAGCACAGGAGCAAGCAGGGGAGAGCGAGAAAGATAAGTGGGTCAGGATGGGAGCAGCACCAGACCTTGACAATGTATGGAGGGAAGGAGGCAAAATATGCCTGCCTGCCTCTCTGTACCCAGAAATGGCAGCGGCAGTTCACCTACCCACACACGTCAGTTCCAATTCCATGTATAGGATTGTGAACCAAGGATGGCTCGCCCCTGGATTCAGTAGCACTGCAAGAAACTACTGTGCAGCCTGCCAAATCTGTCTCCTGAATAACCCAGGACAGAGAGTAAAAACCCCACGTAAACACCAGGTCCGGGCCCAATACCCCTTCCAGAGACTGCAGATTGATTACATACAAATGCCTAAGAGCGGCCCTTTTGAATTTGTCCTCGTGTGTATCGATTTATTCTCAGGTTGGCCCGAAAGTTATCCAGTAAAATCGGCTACAGCTAAAGCCACAGCTAAGAATCTGATCACTGAGTTAATACCTAGGTTTGGTCTTCCTGAAACCATAGAATCAGATAGGGGGACACACTTTACAGGAGAAATCATGCAGAATGTGATGACCATGTTAGGGGTTCAACAAAGTTTTCACACCCCTTATCACCCACAGAGTTCAGGATCAGTGGAGAGAGTAAATGGGACAATAAAGTTAAAAATACAAAAAGCCATGCAAGAGTTAAACAAGCCTTGGCCAGAATGCCTGCCTTTGGCTTTGTTCTCTATAAGGTACACTCCAACAGGAAAGACAGGATTATCCCCATATGAGATACTTTTTGGGAATGCACCTAGATTGGGTTTATACTTTCCACAGAGTATGCAATTGCAATGTGATAGTTTGACTGCATATGTGATACAATTACAACAACGTCTAACTAAGATCCACAAAAGTGTGTATTCTTCTCTTCCAGACCCTAATTCAATAACAGGTACACATACTCTGCTACCAGGGGATTATGTATATGTGAAGAAACACACCAGAAAGACATTGGAACCCAGGTTTGAAGGTCCTTACCAAGTACTCTTGACCACAGCCACCTCAGTAAAGCTGGAAGGAAAACCTACCTGGATACACGCATCACATTGCAAGAAACAACCCGAGAAAACAACATGATGAAATATCTACTTACATATTTTTTGTTGAAGATTGTTGTTTTACAAATATATGCATGGACTCCTGGTATTAATGTACTTGAAGTAGAGGAAACAACAACTTTCGAATGGGCTATAGATGATCCTAAAGTAGCAAATTATTATTGACAAAGGTAGACTAGTACATCTTTCCTCACAGATACAACAGGATACTGCACCACATTGGTGGGATATATTTAGTGGAATGTCTTCTACAGCAACCAATACCTTTCACTGGTTGTTAAGTCCAATGGTAATTATTATTCTAATATTAATATCACTTACAATCACAAATATATGTGTATACAGGAAAATAAATAGGAAAATTAGGAGAATAGACAGGGTATACTGATAAATGTGTATTGACATCACCCTACTCCTATAAAATTCCTCTTCTTGAATTTTAAGATGTTGGTAATACCTAGGGGGATGGGTTCTACCCCTCTGACAACTCACGGTCAGGGAAAGGACTCTGGGGAAAAACTGACTAGAACTTATTCATGAGGACCCAGGGGGAAGGAGAGGATGATGTCAAAGGGGGAAATTGATAGGGTTGAAATAATGACTTAGAGTTCCACTTTAATTGTTTCTGTTTTTACTTACCTGTGTACGTATCAATTGTTCTATTTAAATTGTTTGTGCTCCTTTCTTACCTGTGTACGTATCAATTGTTCTATTTAAATTGTTTGTGCTCCTTTCTTACCTGTGTACGTATCAATTGTTCTATCAATCTGTATCTAGATGGAATTTGGAACTGCTGAATAATCATTACATGTTCGCTGATGAGAAACTCTTTGTACCTTAACCTCATTTGGTAATGCCGATAAGATTACTGCTTTTGGAACTGCCTATAAAAGAAGTAAAGGGAGCAGTCCTTTTGGGGATGCTCAGAACTGTGATACAGACATACCTGACTCCGTGTCATCTTTCTTATAGAAGCAATAATTTGGCAAAGCAATATAAACTATAAGCAACTTATTTAAAAGTTGAACCTAACAGGTGAAATCTTCTGAACAGGGGCACAGACAGCAAAACAAATGTTACAGGGGTGTTAACCCTTCCATATGCCATCCAAAAAGCTTAAAAATAGTTTTTTTGGCTGGAGCTACACTTAAAAAAATGTACCTGTTCCAACTTACAGATTCAACTTAAGAACAAACCTACAGATCTTGTTTGTAACCCGGGGAGTGCCTGTACTTCCCCTGGGCTATTTGCATCTTTCCTGATTTACATAGAACATCTCTGAGGTTAGTTCCTTCATATGATATAAATAATTTGCCTTGAAAGCCATTTATCTGTGTGGTGGGTGAAACAGTCAATCGTCCCGATACAAGATGCTTCCTCTGACATATCTGCTCTTTCTGTTATCTCTTTACATTAACGGTATGAAAATACTATATTATTATTATTATACAGGATTTATATAGCGTCTACAGTTTGCGCAGACAGTACAGTTACAGTACAATTCAATACAGGAGGAATCAGAGCCCTGCTCGTTAGAGTTTACAATCTAGGAGGGAGGGTCAAAAGCATACAAAAGGTAATAACTGTGGGGGATGATTTGATTGAGAAAATAAAAGTACAGTTGTTAGGTGAAGGCAGGATAGGCTTCTCTGAAGAGTAGAGTTTTCAGGGATTGTCTAAAAGCAGAGTAGGAGATAATCAGACAGATTAGGGTAGGAAAAGTCCTGGAGGCAAGCATGGGAGGAGGGGACGAGGGAATTAGAGAGCAGGAGGTCTGGGAGGAACAAAAGGAACAAGTAATTTGAGATTTTGTGGCTAGGTTAGTGATGTAGTTGGGGGCTAACTTGTGGATGGCTTTGTAAGTTGTTGTTAGTATTTTGAATTTAATTTGTTGGGTGAGTGGAAACCAGTGGAGGGATTGGCAGAGAGGAGTAGCAGACACTGAACAGTTGGTAAGGTTTATGAGACTGGCAGCAGCATATATGATGGACTGAAGGGAGGATAGGCTATGCAAAGGGAATCCCAAGGAGGGAGTTGCAGTAGTCAAGGCGGGAGATGACCGAGGAGTGAACTAGGAGCTTTGTGGTGTCATTGGTTATGAAAGGGGCATATCTTAGAGATGTTGCGGAGGTTGAGGCGGCAAGATTTTGACAGTGTTTGGACGTGGGGCTGTAAGGATAGTTCAGAGTCCAGGTTTACACCTAAAACCTTGGCATTCGGGGATGGGCTGATAGTAGCGCTAAGTGGGTGAGTGGAAGCCAGTACACGGATTGACAAGGAGAAGTAGCAGACACTCAATGGATGGTAAGGTGGATGAGCCTGGCGTATGTAAAGGTAATACTGTGAGAAAGGAGTTGCAGTAGTTGAGGCAGGAGATCACCAGGGAGTGAACGAGGAGCTTTGTGGTGTCATTGGTTAAGAAGGGACTTATTTTAGAGATGTTGCGGAGTTTGAAGCAAGAATATTTGGACAGTAATTGGATGTGGGGCCGAAAGGATAGTTTAGAGTCCAGGGTTACACCTAGAACCATGGCTTGCAGGGACAGGCTGATAGTATCACTATCGATCTTAACAGAGAAGTCAGGGGAAGAGGCACATGGGGGAAGAAAAATCATAAGCTCGATTTTGGATAGATTGAGTTTGAGGAAGTGGTGTGACATTCAGGCTGATATGTCTGTTAGAAGTTAGTATGGTGTATATAGTTTTGGCAGCACCTGTACCTATATACTCACACCTTAGGTATATACCTTTTGTAAGAATGTATATAAGAGCAAATTTTTTTCTTGATGTAGGATCACCTGCAGAGATCACAGTGACTCAGTCTCCAGGTTCTATATCCGTGTCTCCGGGAGAAGATGTCATTATCTCTTGTAGAGTCAGTGAAAGTATTTACATGGATCAGTATAAGGTTAATGGCTTAGGTTGGACCCAGCACAGACCAGGGCAACTATTGAGAGGTCTTATAGTAGATGCTGTAGGCAGGTTCACTGGAATTCCTGAGAAGTATGTTGGATCCGGATCTGGAAGAGAATTCACTCTGACCATTAAAGGAGCCATGGAAGATGACGCTGGAGTATATTACTGCCATCAGAAAAAGAGCATCCCACTCACACAGTGATACAAAGCTGTACAAAAACACCTTCTTTTTATTATACATCACTGTAAAGTCATTGAAGCAGAACTTCAATGTTGCACAGCTGTACAGACTCCTTCCTTTAATGAAATGACTTACTTCATTTGCACTGCACACTGTGAGCTTTTCACAATGTGTATTAGAAACTGGCTTGAGAATGTCCAGCATCATCTAGCACTTTAAAAAACCTTCAGTGTGCAGTTACCCACCGATACTTACCTGAGCCTGATCTTGATCCAGCGATGTGCACGATAGCAGTGGTTCTCACTGCTCTCCACCTGTCACAGCAAGTGAGGAGGAGAGGGGCAAAACCATGCTCTGTGTGTCTTATGGACTCGGGCCTCGGAAGCGTTCATGCACAAGTCCTGTGGGGGCACTCAGCAAGGGGGAGAGGCCAGGAGAACTGGCAGGGACTCGAGAAGAGGAGGATTAGTTTGGTGGATAACAGATTCACTGCTCAAATGTTTTAAAAGCTAAAGCTGGCTATACGCTAATAGAATCTTGTTTGAAATGTTTTGTTTTAGGCCCCTTGCACATGGGCGTCATAGTTTAGGCTCCTTTTACACTAGCCAACTGCAAAGTTGCGGGATTTTCAGTACAACTTTGGAGTCCGACTTTGATACAACTTTGAAGTGACTTTGATAAGAGTTTTACACACTTTGAAGTTGTGTCAAAGTCGGATCGATGTATTGCAGGAACCTTTTCTGAAGTCGCAGCATCTTCATTTATGTCAATTGGAACGGTTCTCATAGAGATACTGTACATGCCATTTCACATGTCCTGTGCCTTTGGGTCTCACAAGTTAGATCCTAAGTCGTACAAGTGTGAAAGGAGCCTTACTGATGTTTACTCAAGAACATCTGACGCCCGTGTGAAAGGGGCCAAAAACTGTGTGTAAAGACCTGAGTAATGTTGAGTATAGGCGAGTAAAGGTGTGCAAGCGTATAGACGAGTATAGGCGAGTAAAATTCTTCTTCATTGCTGTGACTGGTGGAGTGGTCTTATTTACTCCCTCAATAACCACAACCATCTCCCAATTACCTCTTGCCCCCGATAATAAACACCACTTACACAGTTTTTTTCGTTGGAATGATATATACTGTAACATCATCGACAAAAATACTTGGGACTTTATAAGAATCACCTTTCCATGTGAGGCTACTTTCTATGCCCTCCCCAAGGTGCACAAAAATCCCCAGGAAGGCCAATAGTCTCTGGTATAGGCAGCCTAACTGACAACCTTAGCAGACTTGTTGACAGTATACTCCAACCTCTTGTGGAGGAGTTTCCTTCATACATAATAGATACTATCCACCTTTTGTGAATACTGGAAGGCCTCCACATCGAGGGCCACATTACTTTGGTGGCGATTGACGTGGTGGCCTTATACGGTGCCATAACACATGATAAGGGCATCTCAGCTGTACAGCATGTACTCCGTCGACAGAGCCACCTAGATCCACAATTTGCCAACTTCATTTTGGCATCCCTTGATTTTGTGTTGAGACAAAACTATTTCTGATTTTCTTGTTCCCACTACCTCCAGGTGCAGGGGATTGCCATAGGAACTTGCTGCGCCCCTTCCTATGCCAACCTGTACCTGGGGGAGTGGGAATGATTTTTGTTTACTGACGATACAGCATCAATATATCCCAAACATGCTTTAGCCTGGTATAGATATGGATGGATGATATCTTGCTCCTATGGGATAACTCTTTGACAAAGACGTCTTTGACAACGTCGATGACGAAATGCATAAGGCGGAGCTACGCACTTACATCACACCCGGAACTCGGAGCGAGCGTGGAATGCAGCTGAGGCGCACGCCGCTCACCTGCTGGGATCTTCCATAGCTCCCTCCGTGGACTATCTTCCGCTGTTAGTGTGAGGATTGGCTAACCCTTTGCATAGGGAGCCCAGTTTTGTTGTTTTTATTGGCTGTATAACAGCTGTTTTAGTAAAGTAACTTTTAAATTACGTATCACACTATGGGAGCCCTGTTTTTTTCCCATGAGGATGGCTTAAGACACTGACGGATACAGCATACCTGGAGCAGAGGCATCTGGAGACGTCCAGACTGGATCCTAAGAAATCATCCTACTGCCTGCTACTACATGCCTACTACCCCTGCAGGGGTTTAAGGAGCTGGTGAGTGGGGACCCTTGAGGGGGAGCACCGTGAAGTCACTGGATACCAGATAATTTGTCACAAAAGTCACCACTTACAAGAACTTTATTTTTATTTTTATTCTTATATATATATTTTTTTACTATTTTTGCTGGTACTCTATGACCACAGTTTTTATTTTTGGGTTTGCACTGCATGATATATTGTTGTAAAAAAATATTTTGCTCATTCTATATTCATTCACTCCGCATTATGGGCAGGGCTGTGGTATAATATGGACTCTGTTTTTTCCTGATGATTTTCCTTGATGATTTTTTTGATATTTTTGATTGATCTGGAAAACGCTGTTAGCGTTCATTTATGTATTTAATTTATGCAATGGTATATGTAGGTTAATTATCACAGTATTCATACACCATTTGATGGGGGATCTTCACGACAAGATTCCTTTCCACAACGCAGGTGGGGGACTTTCTTTCACATGTGTATAGGTCACTTATAATTTTATGCTATATGAGAGGGTACCGTTCTGAAACACAGTATTACGGTTTAACGATTATAAACAGGTACTCCACACCTTTAAGGTCACAAGAGTGGTTTTCACCACCTTTTACACACTAGCACGTTTTATTGATATTGATTACTAATAAGCACCCTAACACAGGTACCGCTCGGTACACACTAACACGTATCATTACTGTGTAATATATATCTATAGGTACCCCGGCACAGGTAGCGCCACTTACCCCTTCCTATTACCTTCACTTAAACTAGAGTTTTGGCACAGAATTTACAGACATATTGTCAGCATCACCAAAAAAAACCCTGATCTACCTCTTGGGAGTTGCGCAGTGCATGGGGACACCATCCCTGTGGTGAGGTTCCTTGCACTGGTCCACATATATGCCAACCCACGAGGCGGAAATTTTAACAAATTGCTCCTACAGAGTGAATTGTGATGGATTTTCCATTTCAAAGCTACCCAGGCACCAGGACTTAATTAGGCCTTTAACTTCAGACCCTACCTCTCAGGCTTCCAGTCAGTGTCTGCAAATTGGACTTATAATTCTCCTAGTGCCCTTCATCTTGCATGTATTTCCTTTCTTCTTCCTCCTTACCATCTCATAAATACTCATATCTCATATATTCATGCCTCCCTTCTACAATATGTTGGGAATATATGTTTGTCATACTGATAAGCAGATTTTGATATGGAAAATCTCATTGCTCCTCTATATTTTTTGTACACTTTTATGTTGGTCTATATTTCTATTCTATTCAATTTCTGGTTTTGCCCTTATGGCTTATAGTTCACTGTGTTTTGTGTTTCTTATCTTTTGCTTTTGTTTTGTTTTATTCAACAATTCCCCTTCTTACCTTTTTTTTTTTTTTGTTCTAGGGCCGCCAAAGCCTGATGGTTTTCTGTCCAGGGGTTTCCACACTGCGGCCATTGCTCTCTGGGGCCACCTAGGGGATGTCAGCGCTTGTCCCACTGCCTGCGGGGTCCTTGTCAAGCCCCTTCCTTGGGGGCTGCCTTGGACACCTACCAGCCTCAGGAGATGCGGACATTCGTTGGCTCCTATCCTGTCTGTGTTCAACTTTGGAGTGCGAAGGGATGGCCATATGCGTGTCATAGCGCAATGGCGTGGGACGTGACCCCGCTCCCTCGGGGCGAGTTTGCGCCGCGTGTCACCATGCCAGGGGATTCCATGATGGACCTCTGACGTCATATTTTAGTGCCGCGGTCCTCTTTCTTTGCCCAGTTATTCCTAATCGTGCTTGCCACAATTGGAACAATTAAGGCTTTATATACACTGGCATTCCAGGTTTCATTTGTGAGGAAATACACTGCATATAGTCTGTCAACTAAGGATAAGGTATGTTAATAGCTCTTGCAGCTGGATATTTTCACTCTCAGTACTGTCTGTGAGGCATTAACTACACATGGCTTTTGCCGGTTCTGACCGGCTCACGCAGATATACTGTGGCAGAATGGCTCTCCTGGGTGAAATTCTGTATATATACGGCTTTGCCGAGGAGACCCACCAAAGGGCGCGCAAGTGCCCGCTACACCGGTGCACATGGCCGGCAGGTGTGATCACCGTCGCCAACGTACGTGTAAATACCCAAATCCCTGTGCTGTCAGAGGAGTGGAGACAGATCGTGTGTTCCTACGAAGTAGGAACAGCAATCTGTCATCTCTCCTAGTTAGTCCCATCCCCACACAGTTAGAACACAGTGAGGGAACACACAGTTAACCCCTTGATCGCCCCTAGTGTTAATCCCTTCCCTGCCAGTAACATTTATACAGTAATCAGGGCATATTTATAGCACTGATCGCTCTATAAATGTCAATGGTTCCAAAAATGTGTCAAAGGTGTCTGATCTGTCCCCTGCAATATCACAATACTGCTAAAAATCGCGGATCACCGCTATTACTAGTAAAGAAAAAAAAACCCATAAAAATGGCATAAATCTTTCCCATAGTTTGTAGACGCTATAACTTTTGTGCAAACCAATCAATGTACGCTTATTGTGATTTTTTTTACCAAAAATATGTAGAAGAATATATATCGGCCTAAACTGATGCTGGAATTTGTTTCTTTTAAAAAAATTGGGGGATATTTATTATAGCAAAAAATAAAAAATACTGTTTTTCTTTTCAAAATTGTCGCTCTTTTTTAGTTTATAGCGCAAAAAATAAAAACCACAGAGGTGATCAAATACCACCAAAAGAAAGCTCTATTTATAGGAAAAAAAGAATTTTGTTTGGGTACAGCATTGCATGACCGCGCAATTGTTAGTTAAAGCGACGCAGTGCCAAATTGTAAAAAGTGCTCTGGTCAAGAAGGGGGTAAAATCTTTATCTTTATTATTTTTTATTGTTCAGAAGTTAACATGGAAGTGTTTGCTTATCTTGGACATTAACTTGACCTACCCACAATACTCTTTAACTCCCATGAACATCAGGAAAACTGAACTGCATTGTGGGGAGACTATAAAAGGGCTGGGCGAGGCCATCTTAGGTCTCTTGGACATGCATGGCCAGCCTGGGAGGATCTGTGTGTGCAGCGCGGCCTACCTCCACAGAAGAGCGATCCAAGCAGCAACACCGTGATGCAGTGGTGAGCTGGGCTGGACAAGACTGGGAAGGAGCCAAAAGAGCCTGTCGGAGCCATCTGGGAGTTCCGGAGCGTCTCATTGTGTGGAGTGGAGCAACGCAGCAGTGCCGGCCAGCCAGAGACAGAGCCCTGTACATCAGAGCGGAACCTTCTGACAACACTGTCCTGGTTGGGTGAGAGGGCTGTTGCCTAAAAGCTTCCTTGATGCAATTTCACACATTCATCTGTACAACACAGAGTTGCTGGGATCCATAGTCCCATAGGAAAAGTCAAAGGATTAGACTGAACTAAAAATAGGCCCCGAGCCTGTATCTCATTGAGGATCTGGTACTGTGTCATTGGTATCAGAGATAGTTGCAGTACTGCTGTACTATGTCTTTGACTCAATATTTAGCTTGCTTTGATCTGGAGTCATTAACCCTTGGATTACAAATTCACTTTATTCTTTGCTAGCAGAAGAAAGAAGAAAAGAAGGACTGTCTAATAAAACACAAGGCTTTGTGTCTCTTTACCATATTGAGGTTACTGTGATACTAAATAATGGGAGCTCCCTAGATATTGTACTTTACTTTATCAAATTAGTCTCTGATTTGGTTATAGTTACAAAGTGCGCATAGGATAGGATAGTGCTCATAGTGAGATCAATTCACTCTGTCATTTATCCTATGTTCTTTAGCACATTACCGACAAATTATTTCAAACACTTTACACCTGTATAATATGTTTGTTAGTGAAGTCAGTTGATTGTCAGACTACGTTAGTCTGACAGTACAACCATTGTAGTGTCTTACTTTAAAGCAATTACAGTAAACAAAGTTCTTATTTAAGTACAACTGTGTGAGTGTTGTTTTCCTTTGCATCATCAAGCAAGTGGAGACCAAGGTAAAGACAAACAGGTATATTACATTGTGTACTGTGAATTTGCTTTTAAGGTTTTGTTTTGACCGCACACTATTACACCACAGCTGTGTCAGGGGGACTGGGAGAATTCAAAGAGGGAAAAAAGAAGCAGAGAACAGGCCCAAATAAAATACAGGATCTCCTTCGGGGGTCAGTGCTACACATACAAATACAAAAAAACAATCTCTTTATAGCTGATCTGTGATGTTACCAAAAATCGTGTGGTGGATTATGGTGTGGGGTTGTTTTTCAGGGGTTGGGCTTGGCCCCTTAGTTCCAGTGAAGGGAACTCTTAAGACATCACCATACCAAGACATTTTGGATAATTTCATGCTCCCAACTTTGTGGGAACAGTTTGGGGATGGCCCCTTCCTGTTCTAACATGACTGCACACCAGTGCACAAAGCAAGGTCCATAAAGACATGGATGAGCGAGTTTGGGGTGGAGGAATTTCACTGGCCTGACCTCAACCCGACAGAACACCTTTAGGATGAATTTGAGCGGAGACTGCGAACCAGGCCTTCTCATCCAACATCAGTGCCTGACCTCACAAATGCACTTCTGGAAGAATGGTCAAACATTCCCATAGACACACTCCTAAACCTTGTGGACAGCCTTCCCAGAAGAGTTGAAGCTGTTATAGCTGCAAAGGGTGGACCATCTCAATATTTCCCAATACCTTTGGTAATATAGCGTGTGTGTCTATGCACACACACACAATATATTAAAATAAACACAAAAATTTAACTTAATCTCCAAAAAAATGTGCAAATTGCATTCAGTTTATCCTGTGTGTGGGGGCTGCAGTCTATTGTTATATAGCCCCATGTGGAACTGAAAGATCCATGACTGTGATATTTGCATGTCTGATGTTTTACATAGAGAATCTCAGAAGTTTTTTCCCTGGAGATTTCATGTGATACAAAGAACTGCAGATCATTGATCTGTGTATGTGACAGTCCAGAGACATCAACATTGCAAAAAAAATATGTGGGACACTTTCTTGGCTGTAGGCGGAGCCACACAATAATTAGGGGGCGGAGCATTTGTTTGTGGGCGAGGCTTAGCAAAAATCGCAAGTGCGGCGCGCAAAGCGAAAAATTGGAGGCGAAAAATGGACGTGGCTTACGTGAAAAGTGGGTGTGGCTTAAATTGGCATGGCTCAAGAGGGTGTGGTTAGAGTCTGAGATGAATGAGGGATGGAGAGGGAAAGGGGGCAAAGGAAAGGGGGAGAGGGGAATGACGGGACAGCAGCCCCAGATCCTACACAATAGAAATATGTGTATTCTAGAAAGTTTAACAATCAGCAGATAAAGATACTCCAAACACCTGGTGTTAACGCTTCAATCATCCCAGCACCATGGTTGTTATGGTGTCGGGATGATTGAAGCGCATTATTTCTATTAATACTTTGTAATATAAAATTAAATCATTCAACTCACCATAATGCCGAATCAGTGGGATCCCTGAGCGTGTCGCCTGCCACCAGCAGAGTCTGTCCTTGATCAGGTGCCCCCGGCAGAGTCTGTCCTTGCATCAGGTGCCCCCGGCAGAGTCTGTCCTTGCATCAGGTGCCCCCGGCAGAGTCTGTCCTTGCATCAGGTGCCCCCCGGCAGAGTCTGTATAGACCCCCTCAGTGCAGACCCCCTCCATCAGTGCAGACCCCCTCAGTGCAGACCCCCTCCATCAGTGCAGATCCCCTCCATCAGTGCAGACCCCTTCATCAGTGCAGACCCCCCCTCAATTAGTGCAGACCCCCCCTCTATTAGTGCAGCCCCCCCAGTGCAGCCCCCCTCTATTAGTGCAGACCCCCTCAGTGCAGCCCCCCTCAATTAGTGCAGCCCCCCTCTATTAGTGCAGACCCCCCTCAATTAGTGCAGCCCCCCGCTCAGTGCAGCCCCCCTCTATTAGTGCAGACCCCCCTCAGTGCAGCCCCCCCTCTATTAGTGCAGACCCCCCTCAATTAGTGCAGCCCCCCTCTATTAGTGCAGACCCCCCTCAGTGCAGCCCCCCTCTATTAGTGCAGACCCCCTCTCAGTGCAGCCCCCCTCTATTAGTGCAGACCCCCCCTCTATTAGTGCAGACCCCCCTCAATGCAGCCCCCCCTCAGTGCAGCCCCCCACTCAGTGCAGGAGCGGCCGGTGTGTTCTGCCGAGAAAGTTCCCCTCGGCATGTAAGCACCCCCTGTACTGTGCAGGCGCAGGGCTTGCGCAGCATGGGGCTGGGGAACTTTTCGGCAAGACACGGTGACGGCGGCGCCATGTCTTCTGCTTCAGTGGAGAGGGGAGGGGCCATGCAGCTTAAGAAGCCCATTGGCTGCACGGATCGAGCCCCCTTCCTCTCTCCACTTACTCAACACTAGGGGGAAGATCGAGCGGCGGCGCCGGCCGCCATTTTACTGGAGCCAGCTGCTCCAAAAATAAAAAAAACAACATTCCCGATTTTCCTTATGGTAAATCCCAATTCGGGACAGCCTCCAATCGGGACGAGGGTCCCAAAATCGGGATTGTCCTATGAAAATCGGGACTGTTGGCAACTATGCATCAAGATGATTCTGGTGACATACCTACATACCGCGGCTGGCTGGACGGAGGACACTGCGGCTGGCAGGATGGAGGACACCGCGGCTCGCTGGATGGAGGACACCGCGGCTCGCTGGATGAAGGACACCGCGGCTCGCTGGATGGAGGACACCGCAGTTGGCTGGATGGAGGACACCGCGGCTCGCTGGACAGAGGGCAGGGCGGAGCTTCTAACGTCTTTGCACCACTTCCAGTTTGAAGCCGTGGAACGTGAATTGACCCAGCTTCCTGGTTTTCAAAAGTTTAAACATACAGAGAAAATGTAAGTATGTTTTCAACTGTTTACACTGAAAATGGTATTATGCTATGGGGGCATCTTTTCTCTGCATGTGGGTGATACGGATGAATACTTGTTCTCTCTTAGTTTCTGAAGCACACGACAGACATCTGTGTAGTGGCTTTCCAGGGACATGGAAAATATGAGGATATCATCGAGATAAAGCACCACACATAACTGCAACAAATCTCGTAGGACATTGTTAATAAATTCCTGGAAAACTGGGCGTTACAAAGACAAAAAGTCATTACGAGGTACTCATAATGGCCTGTTCTGGTATTAAACGCAGTTTTCCACTCGTCGCCCTCCTTAATCCTCATGAGATTGTATGCCCCTATCAAATCAAGCTTTGTGAAAACTGTTGCTCCTTTGAGGCTGTCAAATAACTCTGTAATCAACGGAATCGGATAGGCATTCTTAATCGTGAAATGATTGAGACCCCTATAATCAATACAAGGTCTCAGTTCACCGCTCTTCTTCTTCACAAAGAAGAAACCAGCACCAGCAGGAGACGAGGTTTTGCAGATGAAAGCTCGAGAAAGTGCGTCTGTAACATACTCCTCCATGGCCTTATTCTCCAAGACCGACAAAGGGTAAACCCAGCCACAAGGGGTATGGCACCAGCTTGAAGGTCAATTGCGCAATCATACGGCCAGCAAGCTACCGGCTTGAACTTTGTCAAAGACATCGCTAAAATCGTGGTACTCCTCCGGCAGGGAGGAGAGTGAAGAGGTGCACAGGACCTTGGCTACCTTCTGGAAGCATGTCTCACTGCATTGTGGTGACCAGGAGAGGACCTCAGCACAGAGCCAATCAAAAGAGGGGTTGTGCCTTTGTAACCAAGGATAAGCAATAACTAGCGGAAACTTAGGTGAGGAAATAACTTGGAATTGGATTATTTCATGGTGAAGAGCCCCTACGGACATGGACAACGGAACTGTCTCATGAGTCACATGGGCAGGCTGTAGAGGTCTCCTGTCAAGAGCCTCAATGGCAAGTGGAGGGTCATGCAGCTGCAGTGGAATTGAGTGCTTGGATACAAAGGCAGCATCAATGAACAGGCCTGTAGCCCCAGAGTCGATTAGAGCCTGTATCTCGATGGACGACTCAGCCCAAGAAAGGGTGACCGAAACCAGGGGCTTATCCTTCTGGATAACTGGGGACAAAGCAACGCCACCTAAGGTCTGTCCATGACAGGACCTCAAGGTTCGGGTGTTCCCTGGATGGGCAGGACAAGACTTCAAAAAGTGACCTGCCTGGCCACAATAAAATGTGTATAGAAAGCAGGAGTAGATATGGAGCTGCCCTTCTAAAATAAAATTTTCTTTTTTGATTTAATTATTTTGAAAAAATTTTTTTACAGTGGTGAACTCCATTGTTGTGCTTTACACTGTTCCTCTGTCAAATGACAATGCCAAAATGAACAACAAAAAATAAATATAAGAAATATACAAAAAATCCCAATGTGTACTGGGAGTGAATAATGAACAAAATGTGTTGCAAAACGAATGTATAAGTGTTTATGTCTCTGGCAGTGATTTGCCAAAAAGTTTTCTTTTATAAATATAAAATCCTATTCTAAGCGTGATGTTAGTTAAATGTAAAACGCCGTGCTACTTTCTTCAAATAGAAATAGCTATCTTATAATGCATATCGTAGGTGAATTAACAAGGTGCAAATAGTGCTTGGAAAGTGATGATATTTACATCAAGGTGACTTGTGCTGGTATATAAAGTGACTTGTGTGCTAAAAACCAGTGTTATTGGAAAAGAAAATTTCTTTTTGTTTCAGAAAAGTCTTTTTGGGTGGTTCCAAGGGATATTTCCTCTTTGGTAAACAAATTCAAAAGAAATTTCTTATCCAGGTGCTGGCTTGGTGGTTGTGCCTCAACAGCGTGCTCTTATTATGCTTGCACTCACCAGATCCACTTCCCCCTGCAGGGGTACGGGCGGTCACAGTGTATGCCACTGTGCAGCAATCCTGGGTGTCACCAGTCTGTGCTTTGCAATGTTGTTTATCGGTTAGCATAAAAGAGAGGAGGAATACCCATAGTGTAAAACCGTATATGGAAACTTTATTGTGACTGATACAATGTCGTACTCACATTTACAAGGTAGGTATTAGGCATGAAAAAAGAGAGAGAGTTCTGTCCTGAATAGCCTGTGTTCGTCTAGCCTGAGGTGACGCAAGACGTACGTAAGTCCCGCCCTGGGGTTTTCAGGGCCCCGTACGCAGCTAGGCTCCCAAAAAGTCCCACACATGTGGTATCCCCGTACTCAGGAGAAGCAGCAAAATGTATTTTGAGGTGCAATTAAGCATATAACCATGGCATGTGTGCGCAATATATCATTTAGTGACAACTTTTTGTAATTTTTTTTTTGTCATGATTCAATCACTTGGGACAAAAAAAATAAAATATTCAATGGTCTCAACATGCCTCTCAGCAATTTCCTTGGGGTGTCTACTTTCCAAAATGGGGTCATGGGGGGGGTTGTACTGCCATTTTAGCACCTCAAGAAATGAGATAGGCAGTCATAAACTAAAAGCTGTGTAAATTCCAGAAAATGTACCATAGTTTGTAGACGCTATAACTTTTGCGCAAACCAATAAATATACGCTTATTGACTTTTTTTTTACCAAAGACATGTGGCTGAATACATTTTGGCCTAAATGTATGACTAAAATTGAGTTTATTGGATTTTTTTAATAACAAAAAGTTGAAAATATCATTTTTTTTCAAAATGTTCGGTCTTTTTCCGTTGATAGCGCAAAAAATAAAAACCACAGAGGTGATCAAATACCATCAAAAGAAAGCTCTATTTGTGGGAAGAAAAGGACGCAAATTTTGTTTGGGTACAACATTGCATGACTGCGCAATTAGCAGTTAAAGCGCAGCAGTGCCAAATTGTAAAAAGTGCTCTAGTCAGGAAGGGGGTAAAACCTTCATGGGCTGAAGTGGTTAATATCCATCAGTGCCGCATATTAGTGACTCCTCGTCAGTGCTACCTCATCAGTGCCTTTCAGTGCCATCTCATCAGTGCCGCCTCATCAGTGCCGCCTCATCAGTGCTCATCAGTGCAGCCTCATCAGCGCACATCAGTGAAGGAGAAAAATTACTTATTCACAAAATTTTCCAACAGAAACTAAGCAAACCTTAGAAACCTAAGAACCTTAGAAACCTAAGAAAACCTAAGAAAGCTCTATTTGTGTGAAAAAAATTATAAAAATTTCATGTGGGTACAGCGTTTACATGACTGCGCAATTGTCATTCAAAGTGTGAGAGCACTGAAAGCTGAAAATTGGCCTGGGCAGGAAGAGGGTAAAAGTGCCCGGTATTGAAGCAGCTAAACTTCAGTAGAGAAAATGGAAATCAGAAAATGGAGGGTTGTTTAAGAAGGATGTCTGCATTAGAAAACTAGCTGAACAAAGTTACAATATTAGATAGGTAACAGAGATTACACTTACAGTACATACTTCAGTTGTCAATTTATCTTTTTGTCTTTACTCGTCTATACCTGTCTCATTTGCATCATTTCAGATTTGCATAAAGAAACTCTGAGGTTATTTCCCTATAGATTTCATGTGATATAACCAGCTCCAAAGTCAATGATCCATATGTGTGTGAAAGTCAAGAGACCTCAAGATGTTTCCTCTGACATATCTGCTCTGTGTGCTGTTTCTTCACATTTTAGGTATGATAAGATTGTATGGACCTTGAGACTTTTTTGGGGAATAATAGGTACATCTATTAAAAATCATAATTAAAAGAGAAGAATGCTTCTAAAAACACATTTTTATTTTATTTTTTGGGACAGGGTGTTGTGCAGAGATTACGGTGACTCAGTCTCCAGGTTTTATAACCGTGCCTCCAGGAGAAGATGTCATTGTCTCTTGTAAAGTCAGTGAAAGTATTTATCACACTTCATGGAAGGTTGATGCCCTAGCTTGGACCCAGCACAGACCGGGACAAAATGGTAGAGGTCTTATATACGATGCTGTAAAAATGATCTCTGGAATTCCTGAGAAGTTTGTTGGATCCGGATCTGGGAGAGAGTTCACACTTACCATCAAAGGTTTTGCTGAAGATGATGTAGGGGTGTATTATTGTCATCAGTACAAACAGCTCCCTCTCACACAGTGATAAAAGCTGTACAAAAACCTCCTTCCTCTTTCATAAATTTTTTGTCACTCATACAGAGAAGGCAAAACAATAGGTTCAGCTGGCCCCCAAACCTTAGACTCTTCTCTTTACTTCCCTGCAGCTTTGCTTAGTACTGGAAGCAGTGAGAAGAAACCCTGAGTATGCTCACTGCTGACCCTTTTAGAAGCTTACACAAGGCTGAGGACTTTGACCATCTTACAGCACTGAATGGCCAATTGCCAAACACCAGATCTGTTACACAGGAAGAAGGGAGGTAAATTATATTCTCACTATACCCTAAAGTAGTACTAGGCACTTCACATCACTCCTGACAATCAATGGAGCATCAGCAGGAGTAAGGGGAACTAAAAGTTATTTTGCTCTCATGAGGTAGATTAAAGCAAACATCCATTTAAAAGCAAAAAGCTATATGTGTATGTGTCACCACCACTAGAGATGGGCCAAACACCCACCCTTGCTCGGTTCACAGTAGAACTCTGGAACAGGGCAAAAGTTTGAACCTGAATGGCGAACCCCATTGAAGTCTATGGGAGATGAACAGGAAAAATTAAAAGTGCTAATTTTGAAGGCTTATATGCAAATAATTGGCCATAAAAGGGGTATGGGGGTCTGGGTACTGCCCATGGGGACATGTATCAATGAAAACATTTTTTTTACAAACTATAATTATTTCAGGAGCAGTGCTTTTAATGATACTTTAAGTGCAACAATAAAAATGAAAAATGTCTTTAAATATAGTGCCTGGGGGGTCCCCTTAGTCTGCCTGTAAAGTTACACATCTGTAGCATGCATAGAACATGCTGAAGCAAAAATGACAATTCTAAAGAAAAAAAAATGAGTTAAATCCCATTTAAATTGACCCATGGATGCAATTACCATCACCAGGCTATTAAAAAAATAAAATAAAGAAAATGGCGTGGGGAAAAGGGGGGGGACGAGCAAGAGCCCCCCTCCTGAAACATACCAGGCCACATGCCCTCAACAAGGTACAGGGGTACCTTTCCCACAACCCTGGTCTGTGGTTGTGGTGGTCTGCGGGCAGGGGCTTATCGGAATCTGGGAACCCCCTTTAACAAGGCGTGTGTTTCTTTTTTGTTCTTTTTCAGGTGGCATGATTATGGATTTACATAGGGGAACACTTTTTTTTATTTTTATTTTTTTAATAAAGCAATTGGCAAAAACTGTCTGTGTTTTTATTACTTTTTGACACTTTTTTGGTGAATAGCACCCATACTCATTCACATGCGAGGGTGGGATCTGGGGGGCCCCCTTGTCAAAGGGGGCTTCAGATTTCGATAAGCCCCCCACCTGCAGACCCCCACAACCACAGCCCAAGTTCTTGGGAAAGAGACCATTGTCCCCATTAAAATGGGAACAAGGTGCTTTGGGGTGGGGGGGCAGAGCCAAAGGGTCTGGCATGGACTGGGGGGGGCCCCACACTGTTTTTTTTTACAATTACTTTACCAGTAAATTCTTTTTTTAGTTTTTATTCAGCTGTCAGCGGGGAAGCCCATTGACAGCTGATGACTCATCGGTTGTTAAGGATGCTGCGGCCGGCTTCCCGGCCCTGCTCCTTAACAACCAGCTTTAATGCCGTGCGTTGCAGGGTGAACACCCTGCAAATTTGGGTGTTGCCTGAATGGGTTGAACAGCCAATATTCGGCCTGAACTCATGCTCGGGCCAAACTGTTCGCCCAGCACTAACCACCACATCCAATAAAGTCTTGCTTGATTTATTAAATGGTAAATAAGCAAATACAGACACACAACAGGTCTTAGCATCCCCACTCTTCACCAGGTGCACGTGCAATCAACAATTCAAAAGATTAATTAAATACAAATGTAAGGAGAAGCCACACAATGACCGATTCAAAGCAACCCTCCACTACAAGTATTGTTGATTACACATACACTTGATGATGAACAGGGATACTCTAAACTGTTGTGTATTTCAACAGCACTCACCCAATGATGAGGAGCACAATAGAGTGCAGTAGAACATTGAAAAAAGAGAGAGATAAGGGGCGACAATCAATTAAAACCTATGTGATATAGGGCAGCCACCCCTTTAAGTGTAAACAAAACACTTATGAAATGGGTGACTAATTATAAATGGGTGTGCCTTATGAATACAAACAACTAAATAAATGAGCAATAAAAATTCTAAATCTCAAATATATATAAACCCCAACCCCACAGTAGAGTGAATAGTAACAATCACTAATAATAAAGGCATGATTACACAAAATTATAAATGTTGTCCTCATGCAAAGTGTTCAAGAATTTTATTGTTTTTTTTTTTTACAACATAGCATAATAAATACATTGTTAATAATACAAGGTATTCTTATACCTTAGGTAAACACCTAAGGCATAATTCAAGTAAAGGAGGAATATATAAATACAACTGACATTTAAATGTATCCCTAATAAAAAGAAAGTAGGGATATACCAGGTTTGTTAATAAAATCAAACAATTAAATTAATATCATTTTTTAAATAAGATATTAATATAATTAGAATATAAAGTAGTATTCTCATTTTATAATAAGTATATTATTGTAGTTAATCACTAATCAAATTAATAGTGTAATTCTTATACATTCCACTCCTCGGTGCACGGGACGTACTCGAGAATAGACTTTTTCTTGGTAGATCATAGATTGCTCTATATAGTTGATAAGGTTGACATTAAAATTGCCACATTCTCGGATCATGCACCGCTAATGATGGGAATTAAGCACGAGGAAAAGCCAAGTAGAAAAACCCCCTGGAGATTAAATTAAGAGCTACTACAGGATGTAGAGGTAGAAGAGAAGATCAGGCAGGAATTGGAGTGGTACTTTAAAACTAATGATATTGAAGAAATATCAGAAGCCACATTATGGGAAGCCCACAAGGCTTATGTAAGAGGTATTCTGATCCAGATGGGCACAGAAAGGAAAAAAGTGGGAATAAGGAGAAAGAATGCTCTGATAAAAGATATCGCGAGGATAGAACAGCAACACAAAAAAACAGGAAAAGCAGAGATTTTGGCGACTCTTATTTGAAAAAGGGAAGCATTGAAAGAACTAGTTGAGCAAGATACACGGTTGGTCTATAATAAGATCAAAAAGGAAAGGTATCTGTGGGGCAATAAAATAGGAAAACCCCTGGCAAGGATGTTAAAAAAGAAAATAGCTGTAAATTATATAGAAAAAATACAAGATAGTACAGGAACTATGATATACAATACATCAGGGGTATGCTAAAACCTTTCAAGAACATTATGCAAAACTGTACACGATTAATAAAAATGAATCACCTGAGCAAAAAAATAACAGAAAGGATAAAACTGGGGTTTTCTTAGAAGAGACAGATTTAAATACAATCTCAGAGGAGCAAAGGATTGGGTTGGAAGAACCTGTAACAGAGGAAGAGATAAGGAAAATACTAAGAGAGACTCCTCTGGGTAAGAGCCCTGGCCCGGATGGGCCGACAACGTTATATTATAGAAAGTTTGGAGATATCCTGATCCCTAAATTATGTTCATACATAAATGGGATTGGAACGAAGTGGGCAATAAAGAAGCAGGCTTTAGAGGCGACCATAACCATTATGCCAAAAAGGGGAAAGATACTTCTTTATGTTCAAGTTACAGGCCAATTTCCTTGCTGAACAATGATATTAAGCTGTTCGCTAGGGTGATGGTGGGAAGGTTGAAACCTTTAATGAGCAAACTGGTACATGCTGATCAGGCAGGCTTTGTACCTGGTAGAGAATGCCGCAACAATGGAATTAGGACATTGTTGGTTGTGCATGAAATAAAGGAGTCCGGGACCCCCGGTCTACTCCTGTCGATTGATGCTGAGAAAGCTTTCGACAGGGTGGACTGGGGGTTCATGCAGGATGCCCTAGCGGAGATGGGCATAGGTACTAGATATATGCAGTGGATAGCGGCGCTTTACAACCGTCCCACAGCAAGGGTGAAGGTGAACAGATCCATTTCAGAACCCTTTGAAATGCATAACGGCGCTAGACAAGGTTGCCCCCTGTCCCCTCTACTGTTTGTCCCATCACTTGAACCATTATTGGCGAAAATACGACAGGATGTGGACATTAGGGGGATCAGGGTGGGAGAAGCGGAACATAAGATGGCAGTTTATGCCGATGATATATTGTTTTTCGTTTCATGTCCCAGGATAACTCTACCAAACTTGATGAAAGAACTAAAACAATATGGTGATTGTTCAAATTTTAAAATAAACCTAGCTAAGTCGGAGATCCTGAATATAAGTGTCCCTTTTCAGGAGGCTCTTACATATCAGGAGAAGTTTCCATTTATTTGGAGAGAGAAAGAGTTAAAATATTTAGGGGTCAACGGACATGCTTTACCAATCAAACTTCCTGCCTTTACTGAATGAATTTAAAAAGGACTTAAATAAGATAGCGTCTAGACATGTGTCTTGGCTGTGGAGAATTAATATATTTAAAATGAGTCTATTGCCAAAGATCATGTATCAATTTCAGATGCTGCCGATACCTCTCCCACAAGTGTATTTTTTAGAAGGAGGTAGCGTCCCTCCGGATCACTCATCTGATCAACACAAGACCATGGAACAGTCCCTGAAAGCAGGATTCTCACCCCCCTCGTCTTGGAATCTGGGGCTGTACTAAGGAAGACCTCTGGATACCGATCATCCTTAAATTTTGGTATCTTCCCAGATTGAAAATGGGTTTCTTGTACAAATGCCACTTGTATACGCATACGCCAGAGTTCACGTAAAATCATTGTACGCTTTCCTGGTATATTCAATCCGTTAACATTTAAGGATAAACAACGCACATTAGTCATAGTGAAACCTAAGATCTATCTACTGTGCACTACCAGGGTGGGAGCAGGTGAGCGGGGGAAGGGTAAAGCAAAAAAAAAAAAAAAATATATATATATATATATATATATATATATATATATATATACGCAGCAGTCTACTAATAAGGCTCTAATTGAGCCTGTGCACCCCAGCGTTCTCCTGCTAGAATAGTCCAGGAGGGGAAAGCACTGGGAGGCAAAATTCCTATGTAGAGAAAACTAGAGAGAGAGGTCGCTCGGATCTTATTGACACAGATAGCTCATCCGATACTTTATCCTAATAACCATATGTTAGAATAAATATGAAACACACAGTTCAACAAAAAAAGAAAAAGAAAAAAAAAAAACCTTCATCCTCTTATATCTATAAACATACATATCAGGTCCTAGATATTCAGGCACATTATTCAAATTATATTTTCTGTTTTTGCCTCAATTTATAAGAACATATGCATTTCTTATTTGTTTTAATCTATAAACAAATTAGAAAAAAAGAAGAAAAGAAACTGCTGTACTATCAAAAACTATTAACCTCCAATTGGGCAATCCCTCCCCTCCCCTTCACACCCCCACATCCCTAGGTCCTCTAATAATCTCTTTATGCAACCTCTTTGACGTGGTTTTTCACAGTGTTTTCTCTCATCATACACCACTTAAATAATGTCAGAGTGGCCCCCATTAATTGTCCCTGCCCCCCTAAAAAAAGAAAAAATATAGATATCCATTTCATTTCCATTTTCCATACCGTCTAACTTCATCTCAGTCTGGCCTCCCAACAAACATTACCCCCTTTCCCATTAAACTATTATCGATACTACTCCCCCCCCCCACACACACACACACTCCACACATCTACTCATGTGTAGAAGAAGTAGGTAGAAGGGGGGAGGGAAAGGGAGACAAGGAACCCGAGTATAGGAGGGTAACAAGAAAAGGAAAAAGTAAAAAAAAATAATGTGAATAGAGGGTGGGAAGAGGAGAAAAAAACAAAAACAAAGAGGGAAGAAGTATTAGGAAGTGGTAGTATTGAATACATCCAATTCTACTCCAATCTAAGGCCTCCTAAACACCTATAGTGTAATAAAGAACACAGGAAAAACAAAAACAAAAATTAGTGCATTATTAGGAGCAACGTTTGGAAGTCTTTCTGCATACAAAGTTAGCATATCTGTTGAGTTAGATTCTATCATACAGCAAACTGTATCAGTCCTGTATCAGTCCAATCAGGGAGCAGAATAGGTGCCATAGACAACTTGGAGAACATTTCAGGCAGTTGGGCAGGCAAACATAATGCAAAAGATTGTTGGCCTTTCTGTATGTACAAGGAAAAAGGGAAACCCCATCTGTAATTAGCGCCCTTCTTCATGTAGCTTATCTAAAAGAGGCGTCATAGTACAGCGCATCTGTAGGGTGAGTCTTGAAAGATCAGATAGAATCTGTATGGTTGCTCCGTTAAATTCAACAGTACCCAAAGACCATGCCTTACGGATAATCTCCTATTTAATAATAAAGAAATGCACTCTACACAGAGTATCCCTTGGCCTGCCGTCCATCAGAGGGGTCATACCCTGTATCCGATGGACTCTGTCCAACTCAATGTCCACTGTCGTATCCCTGAGTCTTTAACCTCCTCAAACTCCTCTCTGAGCATTTGTTGCAGAGTAGCAGTCATACGATCCATATCTGACTTGGTGGATAGTGTGGATAGTGTGGATAAGAAGGACTTTGTATCCAATTCTCCAGGAAATGTTTTGATACAACCAAAAATGTAAATGTATTTTATTGGGATATTATATGATATACCAACAAAAAGTGGCACATAATTTTGAAGTGGAAGGAAAATGATAAATGGTTTTCAAATTGTTTTACAAATAAATACGTGAGGTGGCGTGCATCTGTATTCAGCCCCCTGAGTCAATACTTTGTAGAACAACCTTTCACTGCAATTACAGCTGCAAGTCTTTTTGGGGATGTCTCTACCAGCTTTTCACATCTAGAGAGTGAAATTTTTGCCCATTCTTCTCTGCAAAATCGCTCAAGCTCTGTCAGATTGGATGGAGAGCGTCTGTGAACAGCAATTTTCAAGTCTTGACATAGATTCTCAATTGGATTTAGGTCTGGACTCCGACTGGGTCATTCTAGCACATGAATATGCTTTGATCTAAACCATTCCATTGTAGCTCTGGCTACATCTATTTATCGCTAGCTCACTATTACTGACCCAGCTGTTCAGCAGTGTTCTGGATACTGGTCTCAGGATTCCCATTTTTTGGTTCCACTGCATTTGGCCATTGTGGCTTTAAGGTGCAGTGTCACCACATTCAGGACCCTGTGTTACCAGTACCACTATTTATGGACCATGGTCCAATCAGAGTTCAGGTGCTGCTGTCATATGAGATCCATCTTTTAGGAGGTGTTGCGGTTGCACTGTCCTAGCTCTCCAGGAGGGCTGTTTTGGGCTTCTGTAGGGGAATCAGTGTTGGGGATCCATATTCTTAGTGGGAGCGTGTGGGTATGTGGGTGGGAAGTGTGTTTTTGAGGATATAGTCTTTGGGTGTTTTAATATTTTTTTTTTCAATTTTTATGGTCTAGTTTCTTGTATACACACCCAGCCCTTATAGTGGGTGGCACCTCTACCTTTTTTTCCATTGATCGGGCTTCGAGTATCCTAGTGTTCTTTTTGCAATACTGCCCTGCATCACTGCAGTTCAGCTTCGGACAGAACACCGCCCGAACCGTGCAGCCACGAGCAGCACGGAGATTACATCATCTCTCACTGCCTGCCCTCAGTCTGGGACACAGCCACTGGCAAGTGACAATCCACATCTGGTGGCATGTGGTGATGCAAGTGACAATACGTATCTTGTGGCAGGCGACGTGGCAGGTGACGTGGCAAGTGACAATCCGCATCTGAAGGCAGGTGATGTGGCAAGTAACAAGCTGTATCTGGTGGCAAGTAACATGATGAGTGACAAGCTGCATCTGGTGGCAGGTGATGTGACAAGTGACAATCTGCATCTGAAGGCAGGTGATGTGGCAAGTAACAAGCTGCATGATGTGGCAAGTGACAAGCTGCATCTGGTGGCAGGTGATGCGGCAAGTGACAATCTGCATCTGGTGGCAGGTGACATGGCAAGTGACAAGCTGCATCTGGTGGCAGATGATGTGGCAAGTGGCAATCTGCATCTGGTGGCAGGTGACACAGCAAGTGACAAGCTGTATCTGGTGACAGGTGATGTGGCAAGTGACAAGCTGCATCTGGTGGCAGGTGACGTGGCAAGTGACAAGCTGCATCTGGTGGCAGGCGACGGTGGCATGTGGCACATTTAGGGTTCCCACTGATTCTGCATTATGGTGAGTTGAACTATTTCATTTGATATTACAATGTAATAATAGAAATAATGTACTTCAATCATCCTGACATCCATCAACCATGGTGCTGAGATGATGGAAGCGCCAGCACCAGCCATTGCCTCGACAAATTTCCCGCAAAAACGCCCCCCTCCAGTGCCTCCACCCTCTAACTCACTCACTGCCCAGGAGATTGCCAATCACTTCAAAAATAAGATTGATACAATTTGTGAGGAGATCTCCAATGTGCAGAAACCTCCCCTACTTAACACCCCTGTCCACAGACAGGGATGTAGATAAGGGGTGGTCAGGGGTGTCCAAACCCCCCCTAGGGCCAAAATTTAATGCATGGTGTCCGTACTCTGCAGCCGCACATGGCAAAAGCAACAGGCAGCACTGCAGCCATGGCACACAGAGTGTAATAATGCCACTGCAGCAAGTGTAATAGATCATTAGGCATACCCGCACGCATGTTGTAGCACACCACCAGGCCGGTCTATCAGGCTTGGGCTGAAGGCTGGCAGATATATCACCAGGCAGCACAGTGGGAGTCTGCGGTGCTCCCACTGTGTTCATAATGCATTTGTGAACTTATATTATATTATACAGAGGGGACGGAAAGTATTCAGACCCCTTAAATTTTTCACTCTTTGTTATATTGCAGCCATTTGCTAAAATCTTTTAAGTTCATTTTTTTCCTCATTAATTTGCACACAGCACCCCATATTGACAGAAAAACACAGAATTTTTGACATTGTTGCAGATTTATAAAAAAAAAAAAACTGAAATATCACATGGTCCTAAGTATTCAGACCCTTTGCTCAGTATTTAGTAGAAGCACCCTTTTGATCTAATACAGCCATGAGGCTGTTTGGAAAAGATGCAACAAGTTTTTCACACCTGGATTTGGGGATCCTCCGCCATTCCTTCTTGCAGATCCTCTCCAGTTCTGTCAGGTTGGATGGTAAACGTTGGTGGACAGTCTGAACGCAGGTGACGTTGGCAAGTGACACGCTCAGGCTCTGACTGATTCTGCTTATGGTGAGTTGAACTATTTTATTTTATATAACAATGTAATAATAGAAATATTGCACTTCAATCATTTTTTTTGAGATACAGCACTGCGTCGATTTAACTGACAATTGCGTAGTTGTGTGATGCTGTATCCAAACACTCGGCTACTCTCGGCTCCACTCGGGACTGTAAGAGAACCCGAGAGCCGCCGAGAGCCGCCGAGAGCCGCCGAGATACACAGGACTCTGTATCTCAGCAGCGCCATTTTTAAACTTCAAGATTGCAATGACAAGGCTGCAAATGACACTGGGGCAAGGCTGCAAATGACAAGGCTACACTGACAAGGCTGCAATGACACTGGACAAGGCTACAGATGGATGGACAAGGCTGCAAATGGACGCTGTGCAAGGCTGCATTGATGGGCATTTAAATGTAAGTTTTTTCCTTAAACTTCCCTCCTAAAAGTTTTTTTCCTTAAAATTCCCTCCTAAACTTGGGGTGCGTGTTATACGCCGTCGCGTGATATACGCCGATAAATACAGTAATATATAGAAGGTAGGGCCCGAAAGCGACTCAAGCCCAGGGGCCCCACCACCCTAAGTCCTGCCCTGATGACATGCAGCACCACACTGTGATTCTGGGAACATCAGCCGCTGCCTCCAGGTCACACTAGCTTCCATCTGCTCTCCACTCCAGGCTGCTACTGCACCTCATCTCTCCGAGTCCTGGGTGAAGGGCAGGACAACCATTTTTCTCTCTCCAGGCTCCAGCCCCACAATGAACAACTCCAGCAGAAATACCTCCAGTCCAGCACAGAGTCAACAATCGCCGCTGAACTGGAGGCAAGAGATGAGAGGGAGGAGTCCAGTGAGACTAGGGGGAGGAGTCAGCAAGTACAGGAGCAGGATCAGCATGGAGTGGAGGGATGAAAGGTAAATCTTGCTGCTTTGCATTGCATAAGATAGCCCGCTAACATGTACACCATGGGGACCCTCTAGAGATGAGGAATAGATGGAAACATAGGGAGAGAGTGCAAGGGAAAAAGAGAAATGAGGACAGAAAGGGACATGGGGCAAAACAGAGAAGATAACATGGGGATAGAGGGGCAGAATCTGCTTCCGATTCACTTGCTCAGCTTGGGATGTGTGTGCTGATCCCCTCCTGATCAGATCCCACAAAGCCCACTCTGTTCTATGAGCGGATGTAGACGGGTGTAAACGGACACAAGTCTATCACTCCATAAAGGATGCTTTAGATTTTTAATGTGCTGTAAAAATGTCTATTTACACACTCCTGGCTGCAATAGCAACCAGAAGTGTGTGTACTTTTCTAAATCCAAATGTTGGCTGATCACTTCCACAACTGCTAAGATGTGCCACCCCCTCCCCCCCGACACCTAGTCACCTATGTGCTATCATTGAGGGGCTATTGGTTTCCTATGTGATAACAATAAAGTCATGAAAAAATAAAAATAATAAATACATTTTGAAAAGTTTTTAACTGTTTAAATGACCACATAAACAATAATACATTTTTTAGATGATACCTAGGTAGGAAAATTATGTTTGCCCTACACATATATCACTGCACACATCAGAATGCGGGAAATAATAATTCTAAAATGATGACCTACTGGGGCGAGATAGAGAGATGATGATCCAGCTGACGTGGCACCGGCACCACCCTCCCCTCCATGATGTTGACAAAAAGGGGCGGAGCATGGGTGACCTTAAAATAATGCCCCCCCCCCCCCCGAAAAAACTTCTGCGGACGCCCATGATTACTTTTATATTACTTTTTTATTGTCTGTTTTTTTTCTCTTTGTAAAATAAAAGTAAAATAATGAGGCTAATGAGGGACTGTTTTTGCCACAAGAACAGATCAAGGATACTTAAAAGGCGCTTTCTGAATCCCCTGATGCCACCTAATTCCCATTGCACCCTAAAAACCACCAGAAATCACCTTAATTCTAATCCATTCACTGAAAAAGCCGTTTGTCTCGAATCTCCAAATTTTTTACTGAAATTATGAGAAAATTAAAACAAAATTTTTCACTTATTCCTTAATAAGTGCATTGAGATGTGTACAGGTTTTTTCCAAAAGTGGAAAAATCTCCTAAATCTTACATAATGAACATCACTGCATGTAATATGTTGGGTATATTCTACCCTGACATTCCACATTCTACTGAGCACTGAGAATTATTATGCAGCATAACTTGCAATATTTGAATATTTCCTGCTTTACATAGTGAGACTCTAAGATTATTTCCCTATAGATTTCATGTTATATGAACAGTTTACCATGAAGGTCAATGATCTGTGTGAGTGACATACCAGGCCCATCAAGATGTTTCCTCTGACATATCTACTCTGTGTCTTCTATGTCTACATCCAATGTATGAGGATAGTTTGTATTTATTTTGTCAGATGTAAAATAATAATTACAGTAGGAACCAAAAAAATTAAAATAAAGGTAATGGGACATATATCTATTAGCAATTATTGAACACCGTTCAGCATTTTGGTTCATTATAAACAGAACCTAGATCCCTAGGTTCTGTTTATTGGGAAGTACAGACAATTTTAGCTATATATTAAAATCTATTAAAATGAAATCTATTGATAATCAATATGTCTCTTCCCATCCTCAGGATCCTGTGGACAGATTGTGATGACTCAGACTCCGGATTCTATCTCTGTGTCCCCGGGACAGACAGTCATCATCACATGTACCTCTAGTAAGGATCTTCTCCCCCGGAGGACCCTATCACACAGTGATACAGAGCTGCACAAAAACCTCCTTCCTCTTTTTTTATTTCATGTGTTTATCTCATATTAGATAGCTGACACTTATTTTCAGTTATAATCCTGTGTTTTAAAGTTCCACCCCTGCAAATAAAATCTGGGTTTCAGGTTTTAAGTAAAAATAAACTTCAATGCAAAAATGAGCAAGCCACCTAGCCCACTGACTTAGCCCAGAGCTCTCTTATTCCTCTACCCCATCCCAGTTTACCCCACATTCATCAGTGTACATGGCTATACAGTCTCTATGCTCTTTCAAATAAAGCCTAAGTGCAGCCAGAAAACAAAACAAAAAAATCAGCACAAGGGACATTACTTGCCGTCAGTAAGATACACTCCTCCAACTCCACCGATGTAATTTTCCAGTGCGATGGGGTTAATACAACAAATTGACGCCCAAGAAAAAATCTTAAACTTCTACAATCTAATGTACAGTGCCTTGAAAAAGTATTCGTACCCCTTGAAATTTTCCATATCTTATCATGTTACAACCAAAATGTAAATGTATTTTATTGGGATATTATATGATAGACCAACACAAAGAGGCACATAATTGTGAAGTGGAAGGAAAATGATAAATGGTTTTCAAATTTTTTTACAAATAAATATGTGAGGTGGCGTGCATCTGTATTCAGCCCCCCTGAGTTAATACTTTGTAGAACCACCTTTCACTGCAGTTACAGCTTCAAGTCTTTTTGGGGATGTCTCTACCAGGTTTTCACATCTAGAGAGTGAAATTTTTGCCCATTCTTCTCTGCAAAATCGCTCAAGCTCTGTCAGATTGGATGGAGAGCATCTGTGAACAGCAATTTTCAAGTCTTGACATAGATTCTCAATTGGATTTGGGTCTGGACTCTGACTGGGTCATTCTAACACATGAATATGCTTTGATCTAAACCATTCCATTGTAGCTCTGGCTACATCTATTTATTGTTAGCTCACTATTACTGACCCAGCTGTTCAGCAGTGTTCTGGATACTGGTCTCAGGATTCCTGTTTTTTGGTTCCACTGCATTTGGCCATTGTGGCTTTAAGGTGCAGTGTCACCACATTCAGGACCCTGTGTTACCAGTACCACTATTTACGGACCATGGTCCAATCAGAGTTCAGGTGCTGCTGTTATATGGGATCTTTTATGGGGGTGTTGCGGTTGCACTGTCCTAGCTCTCCAGGAGGGCTGCTCTGGGCTTCTGTAGAGGAATCAGTGTTGGTGATCCATATTCTTAGTGGGAGCGTGTAGGTATGTGGGTGGGAAGTGTGTGGGTTTTCTGGGGGGGAGGAGGGGTGTTTTTGTAGGGTATAGCAACCTCTGGTTTATGCTGTGATCTTTTTCATTCAATAAACATACATTTTTGAGGCTATAGTCTTTGAGTGTTTGAATATTTTTTTTAATTTTTTTTATTTTTATGGTCTAGTTTCTTGTATACACACCCAGCCCTTATAGTGGGTGACACCTCTATTTATTTTTCCATTGATCAGGCTTCGAGTATCCTAGGGTTCTATTTGCAATACTGCCCTGTAGGGATGAGCCGAACACCCCCCGGTTCGGTTCGCACCAGAACCCGCGAACGGACCGAAAGTTCGCACGAACGTTAGAACCCCATTGACGTCTATGGGACTCGAACGTTCGAAATCAAAAGTGCTCATTTTAAAGGCTAATTTGCATGGTATTGTCCTAAAAAGGGTTTGGGGACCCGGGTCCTACCCCAGGGGACATGTATCAATGCAAAAAAAACTTTTAAAAACGGCCGTTTTTTCGGGAGCAGTGATTTTAATGATGCTTAAAGTAAAAAAAAAAAAGTGAAATATTCCTTTAAATATCGTACCTGGGGGGTGTCTATAGTATGCCTGTAAAGTGACGCGTGTTTCCCATGTTTAGAACAGTCCCTGCACCAAATGTCATTTTTAAAGGAAAAAATCTCATTTAAAACTGCTTGCGGGTTTAATGTCATGTCGGGTCATGGCAATATGGATGAAAATCAGTGAGACAAACGGCATGGGTACCCCCCAGTCCATTACCAGTCCCTTTGGGTCTTGTATGGATATTAAGGGGAACCCCGCACCCAAATTAAAATAAGGAAAGGTGTGGGGCCACCAGGCCCTATATACTCTGAACAGCAGTATACAGGCGGTGCAAACAAGACAGGGACTGTAGGTTTGTTGTTAAGTAGAATCTGTTTGTAATTTTGAACATTTTTAACGTGTTTAGCTCCAGCCAAAAAATCTTTTCTAAGCTTTTTGGAAAACATAGGGAAGGGTTATCACCCCTGTGACATTTGTTTTGCTGTCTTTCCTCCTCTTCAGAAGATTTCACCTCACTTTTTTGTCCCAATGAAAAATGTTTTTTGAAAATTTGGGTTTTTTTGTGGAACAAGGATTGGAAAGCATCAGTGGAAAGGAGAACTTGTTTTCCCATATTAACTCTTACAGGAGAGAATTTCCCTTCCTAGGGGTAGATTTCATCTCACTTCCTGTTGTCTCCTTCCGTTTGCAAGTAGGAGTCGTTTGTAAGTTAGATGTTTGAAAGTAGGGTCCTGCCCTATATACTCAGCAGAAATTTGGGCCTTAGGTGTTGCTGTGGCCACAACACTGTAAGCCCTCACAGGGCCCTGCTGTGAAATATTAGATCAAGAATTGTAATTACATGCCCCTGTTGAACAGCAGCTGAAAAATTAGGCCTTAGGCACTGGTGCTGGTGCCACAACACTGCAACCCCTCACAGACACTCTAGTTGGAACGCAGGAACGAGCCCTGCTGCAAATTATTGCTTCAAAAATTGTAATTACACGCCCCTGTTAGACAGGGGCAGAAAAATTGGGCCTTAGGCACTGGTGCTGGTGCCACAACACTGCAACCCCTCACAGACACTCTAGTTGGAACGCAGGAACGAGCCCTGCTGCAAAGTATTGCATCAAAAATTGTAATTACACGCCCCTGTTAGACAGGGGCTGAAAAATTGGGCCTTAGGCACTGGTGGTGGCGCCCAGAACCAAAAATGTTCTTACAAGCTATCAGCGTGATGATTGAGGAGGAAGAGGATAATTACTCAGGGATAGTCACTCAGCATCAGCATAGGCAGTCTTTGAAGGGATCTGAGATTTCAAAAAAAATTATTCGGTTACATCAGCATCAGGTGCTTGGTAGCTGGTGGTGATCCAAGACTCATTCATTTTTATGAAGGTCAGCCGATCGACCGAGTCGGTGGACAGACGCACCCTGTGATCGGTTACCACGCCTCCAGCAGCACTGAATGTGCGTTCCGAAAGAACGCTGGATGCAGGACAGGCCAGTAGCTCAATTGCATACTGTGCAAGCTCTGGCCAGTGATCCATCCTCAAGACCCAGTAACCCAGAGGATTTTCGGTGGGAAAGGTGTCCAAGTCTGATCTTGCCCCTAGGTATTCCTGCACCATGTAAAACAGACGCTGGCGATGGTTGCTGGAACCGATCATACCTTGGGGCTGCGGACCAAAAAATTGTCTGAACGCATCGGTCAGACGGCCACCTTCTCCACCGCTCCTTCTTTGACTGACCGAAGCCTCAGCAACACGTTGTCCAGAAACAGGAGTTTGTAACCTCCCAGTCTCTGGGAACGCGTTGCACAGACCTTTCTGCAAGGCCTCCCGAAGATGTTTCATCCTCTGCTCCCTCTGCGATGGCAAGATAAGGTCCGCAACCTTACCCTTGTAACGTGGATCAAGGAGGGTTGCCAGCCAGTATTGGTCCTTCTCCTTGATACCACGAATACGAGGATCCTTACGCAGGCTTTGCAGGATCAGGGAGGCCATGCAGCGTAGGTTTGCTGAGGCATTCGGTCCGGAGTCCTCTGGGTCACTAAGAACGACATGGTCCGCAGCCACCTCCTCCCAGCCACGTACAAGTCCATGTGTTTCTTGGGACTGATCCCTTAAAGACTGCTGCTGATGCTGAGTGCCAGGCTCCACCTCCATACTGACACAATCTTCCTCCTCCTCCTCTTCCTCCTCGTCCTCTTCCTGTGTGATCGGCGGGCACGCAGGAACACTGTCTGGATAAAGGGGGCCTTGAGAGCTAAGGAAGTCCTCCTCTTCCTGCCTCTGTTCTGCCTCAAGTGCCCTGTCCATTATTCCACGCAGCGTGTGCTCCAACAGGTGGACAAGGGGGACAGTGTCACTGATGCATGCACTGTCACTGCTCACCATCCTCGTGGCCTCCTCGAATGGTGACAGGACAGTGCATGCATCCCTGATCATGGCCCACTGGCGTGGGGAAAAAAAACCAAGCTCCCCTGACCCTGTCCTGGTGCCATAGTCGCACAGGTACTCATTGATGGCCCTCTGCTGCGTGTGCAGCCGCTGCAGCATGGCCAACGTTGAGTTCCACCTGGTGGGCATGTCACAGATTAGGCGGTTCTTGGGCAGGTTAAACTCCTTTTGGAGGTCCGTCAGCCGAGCACTGGCATTATATGACCGGCGGAAATGCACACAGACTTTCCTGGCCTGCCTCAGGACATCCTGTAAGCCCGGGTACCTGCCCAAGAACCGCTGCACCACCAAGTTAAGGACGTGAGCCAAACAGGGCACATGGGTCATTTGTCCCTGTCGGAGGGCAGAGAGGAGGTTGGTGCCATTGTCGCAAACCACCATTCCTGCCTTAAGTTGGCGTGGCGTCAACCACCTCTGAACCTGCCCCTGCAGAGCTGACAGAACCTCTGCCCCAGTGTGGCTCCTGTCCCCCAAGCACACCAGCTCAAGCACCGCATGGCATCTTTTGGCCTGCGTACTTGCGTAGCCCCTTGAACGCCTACGGAGCACCGCTGGTTCCGAGGAAGAGGCCATGGAGGAAGAAGAAGAGGAGGGGGTGGAGGAGAGAGGTGTGTCACAATCAGCATTTTGGAGGCGTGGTGGCGGAACAACCTCCAACACTACTGCACCTTGTCCTGCATCCTTCCCAGCTGCCAGCAGAGTCACCCAATGCGCCGTGAAACTTAGGTAACGTCCCTGTCCATGCCTGCTGGACCATGAGTCAGCGGTAATATGCACCTTACCGCTGACCGCCCTGTCCAGCGAGGCATGGACATTGCCTTCCACATGCCGGTAGAGAGCCGGAATCGCCTTCCGTGAGAAAAAGTGGCGTTTGGGTACCTGCCACTGAGGAACCGCACATTCCACAAACTCACGGAAGGGGGCAGAGTCTACCAACTGAAAAGGCAGCAGTTGAAGTGCTAGCAATTTTGCCAAGCTAGCATTCAACCGCTGGGCATGTGGATGGCTGGGAGCAAACTTCTTTCGGCGGTGCAGCAGCTGGGGCAGGGAAATTTGCCTGGTACAATCTGACGTCGGTGTACCAAAAGCAGATTGCCCACAAGTACTTGGCTGTGACACACCTAATTCTACACCTTCATTCCTCTCACTGCAGGTCTCAGAGAGGACTGAAGGTCTAGTGGGGTTGGAAATCTCAGCTGATGAGGAGCAAGGAGAGATCCTCTTTGTTCTTTGGTGTGGGTCTTTTAGATACGCTTGCCAACGAACTGCATGGCAGGTCAACATATGTCTGGTCAAGCATGTGGTACCCAAGCGGGAGATATTTTGGCCACGCGAGATACGCTTGAGACATATGTTGCAAATAGCAGCGGTGCGATCTGATGCACTCGTCTCAAAAAAGGCCCACACCAAAGAACTTTTTGAATAACGCGCAGAGACTGCAGCGCCCTGCACATGTGGAGCTTTGGGGTGTGATGCAGTCAATGTGCTGCCCTTAGGCTGGCCCCTGGAGGGCATCCTGCCTCGTTGGTGATGTGCTGCCGCCTCCTCCTCCTCCTCCTCCTCCTCCTCCTCCTCCTCCTCCTCCTCTCTCCTATCAGGCACCCACGTTGAGTCAGTGACCTCATCATCCCCTCCCTCCTCATCACTGGAGCAAACCTGGCAGTATGCTGCAGCAGGGGGAGCATGACTGCCAGATTGCTGTCCTTCTTGGGCACCCCCTCTGTCCGCGCTCATGTTACTGCCTTCATCGAGCTCAGTATCGTCATCAGAGCCTTCCAAACGCTGGGCATCCTCCTGGAGCATGTACCCAACACTGTGGTCAAACAGTTCGAGGGAATCCTCATGAGGACATGGTGGAGCTAGGGAAGGAGTCACTGATGACATTGAGCTGAGGGAAGAGGCCGCTGCTTTGCCAGACAAAGCACCCTGGGCATGGGTGAGAGAGGATGAGGAGGATGAGGACGGCTTGGTCATCCACTCGACCAAGTCTTCCGCATGTTGCGGCTCAACATGGCCAGCTGCCGAAAAAAAGGCCAAGCGTGTCCCATGGCCACGTGCTGATGAGGATGCACCGTCTCCACGACCAGCACTAGACACAGAGCCTGCTTGCCCTCTCTTATTGGCTTGTGACTGTCTGCCTCTCCTTCTTGGCCTTCCAGACATACTAATGGCCTGTAGCTGCACTAAGCTGGGATAGAACACCTGTAATTTTCTTCAAGTAGCTTTATATACTGTAACCAGACAAGCCTGCCTGTCAGTAGGAAGATAACAGGAACGGATCTAGCTGAACACTGTGAGCAGGACGCACTGTACTAAATGTAAATAGTCTAGCTGCCTGACCGTGGTACTAATAGGATCAAATAGAACACCTGTAATTTTCTTCAGGTAGCTTTATATACTGTAACCAGACAAGCCTGCCTGTCAGTAGGAAGATAACAGGAACGGATCTAGCTGTACACTGTGAGCAGGACGCACTGTACTAAATGTAAATAGTCTAGCTGCCTGACCGTGGTACTAATAGGATCAAATAGAACACCTGTAATTTTCTTCAGGTAGCTTTATATACTGTAACCAGACAAGCCTGCCTGTCAGTAGGAAGATAACAGGAACGGATCTAGCTGAACACTGTGAGCAGGACACACTGTACTAAATGTAAATAGTCTAGCTGCCTGACCGTGGTACTAATAGGATCAAATAGAACACCTGTAATTTTCTTCAGGTAGCTTTATATACTGTAACCAGACAAGCCTGCCGGTCAGTAGGAATTTAACAGGAACGGATCTAGCTGAACACTGTGAGCAGGACGCACTGCACTAAATGTAAATAGCAGGAACGGATCTAGCTGAACACTGTGAGCAGGACGCACTGCACTAAATGTAAATAGTCTAGAAGATAACAGGAACGGATCTAGCTGAACACTGTGAGCAGGACGCACTGCATTAAATGTAAATAGTCTAGATAGAAGATAACAGGAACGGATCTAGCTAAACTGAATACAGTGTATATATATATATGCAACACCTGGGATGCATATATATACACAATACACTGTAAGTGCAGCTAACTGACTGACTGTTCTGCCTAATCTATCTAACTCAAATCAAATGACACTGTCTCTCTCTCTCTCTATCTCTCAGCACACCGGAACACACACTACACAGGGCCGCCGTGCAGGCGGCCTTATATAGTGTGGGGTGTGTACTAAATGCCCTGAGCCGTAATTGGCCAAAGCCACCCTGGCTTTGGCCAATTACAGCTCTCTCTACTGACAGCGCTGTGATTGGCCAAGCATGCGGGTCATAGTGCATGCTTGGCCAATCATCAGCCAGCAATGCACTGCGATGCCGCAGTGAATTATGGGCCGTGACGCGCCACACGAATTTAGCGCGAACGGCCCATAACGTTCGCAATTCGGCGAACGATCGAACAGCCGATGTTCGAGTCGAACATGGGTTCGACTCGAACACGAAGCTCATCCCTACTGCCCTGCATCACCGCAGTTCAGCTTCTGATAGAACACTGCCCGAACTGTGCAGCCACAAGCATCAAAGAGATTACAACATCTACCACTAGGGATGAGCTGAACACCCCCCTGTTCGGTTTGCACCAGAACATGCGAACAGGAAAAAAGTTTGTTCGAACACGCGAACACCATTAAAGTCTATGGGACACGAACATGAATAATCAAAAGTGCTCATTTTAAAGGCTAATATGCAAGTTATTGTCATAAAAAGTGTTTGGGGACCTGGGTCCTGCCCCAGGGGACATGGATCAATGCAAAAAAAAGTTTTAAAAACGGACGTTTTTTCAGGAGCAGTGATTTTAATAATGCTTAAAGTCAAACAATAAAAGTGTAATATCCCTTTAAATTTCGTAGCTGGGGGGTGTCTATAGTATACCTGTAAAGGGGCGCATGTTTCTCGTGTTTAGAACAGTCTGACAGCAAAATGACATTTAGAAGGAAAAAAAGCCATTTAAAACTACCCGCGGCTATTGCATTGCCGACAATACACATAGAAGTTCATTGATAAAAACGGCATGGGAATTCCCCACAGGGCAACCCCGAACCAAAATTTAAAAAAAAAAATTACGTGGGAGTCCCCCTAAATTCCATACAAGGCCCTTCAGGTCTGGTATGGATATTAAGGGGAACCCCGGCCAAAATTTAAAAAAAAATGACGTGGGGTTCCCCCTAAATTCCATACCAGACCCTTATCCGAGCACGCAACCTGGCAGGCCGCAGGAAAAGAGGGGGGGATGAGAGTGCGCCCCCCCTCCTGAACCGTACCAGGCCACATGCCCTCAACATTGGGAGGGTGCTTTGGGGTAGCCCCCCAAAACACCTTGTCCCCATGTTGATGAGGACAAGGGCCTCATCCCCACAACCCTGGTCGGTGGTTGTGGGGGTCTGCGGGCGGGGGGCTTATCGGAATCTGGAAGCCCCCTTTAACAAGGGGACCCCCAGATCCCACCCCCCCCTGTGTGAAATGGTAAGGGGGTACTTACCCCTACCATTTCACTAAAAAACTGTCAAAAATGTTAAAAATGACAAGAGACAGTTTTTGACAATTCCTTTTGACAAGTCGGTTGGCAGACTGGTTGGTGAGTTGAGCTATGGAATGTTCTGTTTTTGTCTGGCAGGTGATGTGGCAAGTGACAAGCTGCATCTGGTGGCAGGCGACGGTGGCATGTGGCACATTTAAGGTTCCCACTGATTCTGCATTATGGTGAGTTGAACTATTTCATTTGATATTACAATGTAATAATATAAACAATGTACAGAACTTCAATCATCCTGACACCATATCAGCCATGGTGCTGTGATGATGGAAGCGATGTAGCAATTGACCTGACAAATTTTCCGCAAAAAAACACTGCCCCCCTCCTCCAGTGCCTCCACCCTCTAACGCATTCACTGCCCAGGAGATCGCCAATCACTTCAAAAATAAGATTGATACAATTTGTGAGATCTCCAATGCACAGAAACCTCCCCTACTCAACACCCCTGTACACAGGCAGGGGTGTAGATAAGGGGGGGTCAGGGGTGTCAAAACCCCCTCAGGGCCAAAATTTGATGCATGGTGTCCCTGCTCTGCAGCCGCACATGGCAAAAGCAACAGGCAGCACTGCAGTCAGTGGCACACAGAGTGTAATAATGCCGCTGCAGCAAGTGTAATAGATCATTAGTCATACCCGCACGCATGTTGTGCTACACCGACAGGCCGGTCTATCGGGCTCAGGCTGAAGGCTGACAGATCTATCACCAGGCAGCACAGTGGGAGGCGGCAGTACGTGTAGTACTGCCCACTGCACACCATGTATTCCCGTTGGCTTGCAGTGCCACTCTCACCTTGGGCTTGGGAGAGGAGCTTTGCCTGGGCCCTGGAGCGCAGAGTGCTTGTAAAGTGCTGTGTAGCCACCGACACCCCACATGGATGAACTGCTGCTGTCCTGTCCAGGAATGTCCCTCTTTCTCTTCTGGCCTAGTCTCAGAGAGTCTCAGAGAGTGTACTCAGACTTTCCACTGCTCAGACTGCTGTGCTGCTGGTATTCTGCTGTTCATACTAGGTAATCGTGAGTCAGTGAGAGACGGTCTGTGATTCTGTGTAGCAACTGGCAAAGTATGTGATTGAGGCTGGCTGGGCTAAATTTTGCATTGCTTATGTTACTGACAGTTGACTGAGGCTAAGCTGAGTTTTCTATTGCTTGTGTTACTGACAATCCAGCTTGGCACTGGCAAGCTTGTTGTGGTGCTCACCAGCTTACTGATTCAGCAGTTGACACCACAACATGTCTGCCAATGCCAGAGCCAGGCTGGACTTTCTGCTGCTCTCAGTGGCATGCCTTGGCCCTGTTTTACCCCTGGTTCATACATATGTGGTACAGGAAACGCTGCGATCCCTGTGCGTTTCCAGCACCGCATTGCAATCACACTGTGTTTTTGATCTGCTGCAGGTGTCAATTCAAGGTTAACAACTCCCCAAAAGAAGGTCACAAACGCAGTGTTTGTCTGAACCAGATCGCATGGTTTGTTTGAAAAAAAAAAAGGTACCTGCACTTCTTTGCTGCGCTGTGGTGCGATTCAGCCCATTCAAAATGGGCTCAAATCACACCATACAGAATCGCATGTGAATTGCACAGGAATGCGGTGCAGTTCCTGTGCTATTTGCATGCAAACTATAGTGTGAAACCAGGCTTACTGTGTTGCTTGGGGTGCAATCAAGGCCCATTCATTTTGAATGGGCTCAAATCGCACCAAAATCATGCATGCACCAATTTTGGAACCGCACTGCAACCGGTTCGCATGGTCGTTTTGTGAATGCGATCCGGTGTTAAAAAAGCTAAAATGAAAAAAAAAAAAAAGCTAGAAAAGTCAGTGAGTGCTCTGTATCACACAGCATGGTGCACTTTGCACCATAATAACCAACCTTACCGTGGAGGTGCAAAGGGCACCATCTCCTTGTAGGTAGGCAGCACACTCACTTTTGCACCTATTCAGTTTGGACACTAATACTGGACAATAGCCAACAGCGTTCATAAAAACTGGAAGAAGGAAAAAATTGAAATCAGGTTTGATTTTCTAAAGGACCTGATAAAATACAATTAAGGATGTGATTGCTTACTAGGGGCAACACATATCGTTTTTGTTTTTTCCAGTATTATAATTTTGGCCCAATTTATTTTATTTAAAAAGACTTTTACTTAGTACCTGCTGCTGAACTCCCCCCAGAACAAAAAATTATCTACGGCCCTGTCCACATATACAATCATTACTTCCCTCATTCGACCCTGCTAGTATTAACGAGGTTACTAAACTTTTATCTAACACCCATCTAACCACCTGCCCCCTGGATCCTGCTCCTTCGCAAATGCTAGGCTCACCCTCTGACTTGATTCTACACTCTATAACTCACATTTTCAACCTCTCCCTCTCTTGTGACATCTTTCCAAACTCTCTAAAATATGCGCTAGTCACCCCCATACTTAAAAAGCCCTCACTGGACCCCACCAATCTTAACAACCTACGTCCCATCTCCTTACTCGCTTTCTCCTCCAACTTCTTGAAACACTGGTCTACAACTGACTGAGCGACCATCTGACCATGAACAAACTTCTTGATCCCCTTCCGTCCAGATTTCACCGTTAACACTCCACGGAAACTGCTCTCCTTAAACTCGCAAATGACTTACTAATGGCTAAAACCAACAGACACTATTCTGTACTACTTCTCCTGGACCTCTCTGCTGCCTTTGACACAGTGGACCACCCCTTTCTCCTCAAAAAACTCCATGCCTTTGGTCTCCGTGACTGTACACTTCACTGGTTCTCATCCTACCTATCCCACTGCTCCTTCAGTGTCACTTACAACTCTACTTCCTCCTCTCCTCTTCCTTTCTCCATCGGAATCCCCAAGGTTCTGTTCTTGGACCTCTCCTTTTCTCAATCTACACCACCTCCCTGGGTCAGTTGGTTGCCTCCCATAGCTTTCAATATCATCTCTACGTGGATGACACCCAAATCTATCTCTCCACCCCCCAACTCTCTCCATCTGTGTCCCCCTCACGCATCACCTACTTACTAGCAGACATATCAGCCTGGATGTCACATCACTTCCTCAAGATCAACCTATCCAAAACGTGCCACTTCTCCTGATTTCTCTGTCAATATCAATGGCTCAACTATCAACTTGTCCCCCCACGCCAAGGTCCTAGGTGTAATCCTGGACTCCAAACTAACCTTTAAGTCCCACATCCAATTGCTATCCAAAATTTTCCATCTCAACCTCCGCAACATCTCCAAGATACGCCCCTTCCTAACCAATATCACCACAAAGCTTCTAATCCACTCCCTGGTTATCTCTCACTTCGACTATTGCAACTCCCTTCTCATTGGCTTACCTCTAAATAGGCTATCCCCACTTCAGTCCAACATGAACACTGCTGCCAGGCTCATCCACCTTACAAACCGCTCAGCGTCTGCTATACCCCTCTGCCAATCCCTCCATTGGCTGCCACTCAACCAACGAATTAAATTCAAGATACTAACAATAACTTACAAAGCCATCCACAACTTGGCCCCCAGCTACATCTGTAACCTAGTCTCAAAATACCAACCTAATCGTTCGCTCCTTCCATGACCTCCTGCTCTCTAACTCTCTTGTCACCTCATCCCATGCTTGCCTCCAGGACTTCTCCAGAGTCTCTCCCATCCTCTGGAATGCTCTACCCCAATCTGTCTGACTTTATCCTACTTTGTCCACTTGCAGACGATCACTGAAAACTCATCTCTTCAGATATCTGGCCCCCACCTAACAACCTTCATTTATTTTCTCCATCAGCACATCCCCCACTGGTATTACCTCTTGTATCTCTTGAACTTCCCTCTTAAATTGTAAGTTCTAAGGAGCACCTCTATTCGTGGTAAATGGTTTGTCTCATCCCTTTAACTGCTACATCTGCAGGAGAGCTTGTTCTGGTAAAAAAAAAAAAAAAACAGACCTACTAGCCAGATCACTAGGTGAAAATAACAAAATAATGCCAAAAAAAACAAACAAATGCAGCCACCCCATTTAAGAATTGGTAGGCTTCAATATAATAAATGTTTGTTTTTGGGTTTAATACTGTTTTAAGTGTTCTTTGCAAACTGACTTTTCACTACATAAACTAAGCTATGGGAAATTTCTCTTACAAAGTGAAAATTCCTTTGCAAAGTTAACAGGCTCTTTGCCTTTATTAAATCAACCCCCACCAACAGGATACTCTATTCCACAACCAAAAAGTACAAGTAATATAGATAGATGTTATTCTAAGGCCCACAAGCAGAGGTGTTCACTGATCCCCACTGGAACCCAGAACCATCCAAGAGTTAAAGTGATTTTTCCAAAATCATCCAATGTTGGTTACAATATTTGATAATCAATCTTTCTTTATCCTCCTCACCCCCTTTCTGTTGTTTTGCTATCCCAGCTTGTTTATGGAGCTTCGCTCCCTTATTGGCTGCATATAAAACCCTATTCTTGTAATTCCAATATTCCTTTGCTAATACAAATGTTAGAGCATAGATAAATGTTTTATTAATATGTTATAATGTTGATTAATGATAACGCATGTGGGCTGGAAGCCCCCTCCCCTTTCCCGGTTTTGGGATCCCTCATTCTTGGAGGGCTCTATGTTCCATTTGGGATCGGTATATGCCTCTGCTTGTGGGCATGGGGATGGCATCTAACTAGGTAACTTGTCTTTCCTAGTTGTGGAATTCAGTATCCTATGTTTCTAATATCGGTTTAGCACTCCCCTTAGTCGATTAATGTGGTTTGAGTAGAAAATGTCCTGATTGCCCAGACCAGGACAATTATTATTATTTTTTAAAATCTTTTTATTGAGGTTTTTTAACCACAAGAAATGGACAAGACAACAATTAGAACAATACATCCAAAGAAATCATGTTGCCCACGCAGGGGCGTAATACAATATGTGTGTTATAAAGGATGTAATCGGGGATTTCATCAGAGAATGAACTAGGTGGCAGTAACAATACATGTAGATATTCCGGCTTACACCCTTCCCATGCATTCAAATTCAACACAAAAGCTAGCAATACAACTCTAGGCTATACTGTTTACGTATCTAAGAGGCTGTGGTAGGGTCTGCCAGCCACTTGGCCCATACATTGTCGTATTTGACGGGACATCCTCTGTTTGCGTAGGTGTCCTTTTAGAGTGGCAAATTATGTGTAATCAGTTTTTTCCAGAAGGAAATGGATGGGGGGGGCTTGTTTCTTCCAATGTAGGGTAATGGCCTTTCTTGCATAGAATAGCAGGAGGCTGACAAGGGTTTTTGTCTGCTCTGGTATAGAGTAGATTGTCTACGAGACCCAATATGCAGACTTCCATGACTAGAGGGACTGGTACTGATATGTGCTTATTAGTACTGGTTATTATCTCTGACCCATAACTTCTGATTCACGGGCAAGACCAAAAAATGTGTGTAAAATCCAGGGCCGATTCTACTTGGGGTGCGCAGGGTGCTTTGCACCCGGGCGCCTGCAGAGGTGGGGCGCCGAAGAGCCAGAGTTCTCCCCTCCCTCCTTCTCTCCTTGTGAGTGTCTGTCCAGAACACCAGTGTGAGCGTAGGGCAGCCCATTCAGCCTGGCAGTGCTGGGGGGGCGCTCTCCTTCCATGTCTGCAGTCTCTGACCATCTCCTATATCATGTCTGCAGTTTCTGACCATCTCCTGTACTATGTCTGCGGTCTCTGACCCTCTCCTGTACTATGTCTGCAGTCTATGACCATCTCCTTTACTATATCTGCAGTCTTGGACCATCTCCGGTATCATGTCTGCAGTCTCAGGCCATCTCCTATACTATGTCTGCAGTCTTTGACCATCTCCTGTACTATGTCTGCAGTCTCTGACCATCTCCTGTACTATGTCTGCAGTCTCTGACCATCTCCTGTACTATGTCTACAGTCTCTGACCATCTCCTGTACTATGTCTGCAGTCTCTGACCATCTCCTGTACTACGTCTGCAGTCTCTAACCGTCTCCTATATCATGTCTGCAGTCTCTGACCATCTCCTGTACTATGTCTGCGGTCTCTGACCCTCTCCTGTACTATGTCTGCAGTCTCTGACCATCTCCTGTACCATGTCGGTAGTCTCTGACCATCTCCTGTACCATGTCGGTAGTCTCTGACCATCTCCTGTACCATGTCTGCAGTCTCTGACCATCTCCTGTACCATGTCTGCAGTCTCTGACCATCTCCTGTACCATGTCTGCAGTCTCTGACCATCTCCTGTACTATGTATGCGGTCTCTGACCATCTCCTGTACTATGTATGCGGTCTCTGACCATCTCCTGTACTATGTATGCAGTCTCTGATCATCTCCTGTACTATGTCTGCGGTCTCTGACCATCTTGTGTACTATGTCTGCGGTCTCTGATCATCTCCTGTACTATGTCTGTAGTCTCTGACCATCTCCTGTATTATGTCTGCAGTCTCAGATCATCTCCTGTACCATGTCTGCAGTCTCTGACCATCTCCTGTACTATGTATGCGGTCTCTGACCATCTCCTGTACTATGTATGCAGTCTCTGATCATCTCCAGTACTATGTCTGCGGTTTCTGACCATCTCCTGTAGTATGTCTGTAGTCTCTGACCATCTATTGTAGTATGTCTGCAGTCTCAGATCATCTCCTGTACTATGTCTGCAGTCTCTGATCATCTCCTGTAGTATATCTGCAGTCTCTGACCATCTCCTGTAGTATGTCTGCAGTCTCTGACCATCTCCTGTGCTATGTCTGCAGTCTCTGACCATCTCCTTTAGTATGTCTACAGTCTCTGACCATCTCCTGTACTATGTCTACAGTCTCTGACCATCTCCTGTACTATGTCTGCAGTCTCTGACCATCTCCTGTATCATGTCTGTAGTATTTCTCGGGGCTCTTTCTAACAGACTCTCTAAAAGAAGCGCTCTCTGTCTCCATCAGAGAGGCCCCCCTCCAGGTCCCAATAAAGTACTCTTGCTTCTCTTCTTGTATTTTGTTTATTGTACCTGTAAGGATCCCAGGGTAATGAAGACTTCGTGGTGGAGCATCTCTGTGGTTGAGTCGTTGCCATAGAAATATTTGTAAAGGGGAGGAGTTACTAAAATGACCACGCCCATGTGGGGGCGCCAGAAATATTTCTGCACTCAGGCGCCTGTGACGCTAGGATCGGCCCTGTGGCTGACGTTGCGTGTGGTTCCACATTGTGCCGGTGGTTGTCGTTGTCACCATCGGCGGGTGTTGGAAAAGGAACGTGTTAAAGCGGATGAGTGCTCTTCTGTCCCGGAGACAACTCGGTGGAGGTGGTCCTCCGAGTTGCATTCTGGGAGAGGGTATTTATGGGACAGACGCCATGTTTAGGGGTTCATTTTCAGCCACCTGTTGGCCCTCCTGGCCGACAGGTATGTGTTAGAGTACCACCTCGTGGTCCTCCGTTCCAGAGGCCCGTGTCCCTGCGGCGCGTGGGTGGGCCCAGAAGCCTGTCTGGGGCCTACCACAGCAGGAATGGTCCTGAGCTGTCTATCCAGAGGGAAGAAGCTGGACAACCGAGGAGATCCCAGGGGAGGACCCATCATGGAAGGATCATGCAGAGTGCTGGTCTGGAGAGGGGTCTGGTGACTCGGTTGGAGGACGTATCCTAAAGTGATCCTACCGCATGGCTTAAAGGTTGGCTTAAAGGTCCAAGTACTGTGTCTGACATTCATCGCAAACCAATACATCCTGTGGCAGAGGATCGTACGGGTTTATTTCAAGCAAGTCTGTGGCAGAGACTTTTGTTCGTGCTACGTACTGGCTGCTAGGCAAGTGAGAGAGGCCTATCCAGGCAAGCAAAGATTGTGTCCCACAAAAAGGGGATTGCATTCAATTACAGTATTCAACTTTAAAGGTTCTAAAGAAACCTAAAGAAAGGTATTTGAGCTTCCCTGCAGTTTTCCTCCTGCCTCTTTCCTGCTACTTCCTTCGTTACTTGGTTCAATAAAGCATTGAAAACGTACTCAAGTGTTGGTACTTATATCGTCCAGAGGTAAACTCAACGGAACCCTAGACCCGGTGCTGGTGAAACAGAGGTATCGAGAGTGAAGGTAACAGCCCGTTTAAACCAGCAGCTCCACCGAGAGTTAGTGCTACACGTGGGGGCGTCATCCGGGATTTGTTTGCCATCAATTCTCGCAACCCAGAGAGGTGTTTCACCGGGAGTTTACGGTGAGAGCTGGACTTTGTCAATTTTTCAGGAAGAGAAGAGGTTAAAAATTAGAGGACTTTATTTCTGAATGCGCAGGCAGCGGGTGCCAGTAAAAGCCCGGGAGCTACGTGATCAGAAGAACAAGTGGGAGGAGCCTACCCTGCTTGATGCCACGTGGGACGCGTGTGTGTGTGTTTGGCGCCAGAGAGGAGGAGAGGCCTCGTGGTCGTGCTGAGGGGATCGGGGTGTGGCCATGAAGCCAATTATGGGACCAAGAATGTTCCCTGCGAGCACTGTGTCGAGTGTTGTACTGACCGGAACCCTGCTTATGGACTTTGGTGTTCGTCTGAAGCCGCAGGGGAGGTTTGTTCTGTATACCTCAGGAGATATTGAGGGACTGGGCATGATCTGCCACAGATGTGAAGGACTGGCCGCACATCTCCGTCCATTTGCCCGATGTCCGCAATGTGGAGAGTATTTGTTTGTGGTGGAGCAACCTAACATGTCGCCCCGTGCTTATCAAATGGATTGGGCAACAGGTATCGCCACAGTAGAAGCTGCTATTACTACGGAGAGAGAACGGCAGGCCACTGCTTTGCCTGTTGTTGCCGAGAATGTTCCGGAGAGAGACACTGCTATTGCCGTCTCATCAGTGGACATTGCTTTGAATTCTGTGTCCACCACGCCTGCCTCTGTTGTACCTCTCCAGAGGAAGGTGGGATATGTGAAGGCTTCCCGCAGCTGTGGCCGAGGCCTACCCCAGAGACTACCCGAACCGGATCCAACAAAGTCCACGACGGGAACGGGTAAGCAGCTGATGGGGAATGTATCTGGGACTGTAAATAGGTATCTGCCAGCAGAAGAACTGGGAGATTCGGAAATAGAATCCTTGTCGGATCTTTCCGGTGATGATGACCTATTTGAGACTATGTCACAAGAGATGTTATGGGCACAAGGCGGGGATGTCGCCTCTGCTATGACTTTCCCTGAATGGACAGCCCTGAGTTCTGGGAAGACGTCACCCTGTTTGGAGCCACACAGCACTGTAAATTAGACATTGTCAAAAGTTGTTAGTTCACTTCAGACACCGGCTGGGTCTATGGTGAGAAAATCATTGGATTCGTGTGTGCCTCCTGGTATGGGGAAAAATAGATCCTTGCCCAAACTTGCACGTTTGCAGAGAATGTTGAACAAGCGTGTAGCTACGGAATATGGCTTGGAGTTCCCTTATGTCCCTCAGGACATAATGCAAGTGATTGAAGTTAACCGGGAACTTTGGTACAGTGAAGCTGTTTGGCACTATTTGTCTGTGCCTAAGCCTTTCCGAAAGACTGGATGTTCTGTTAAAATGGATGAACGTTTTAGTGGATGTTTTATGCACTGGAACTTCGGTCGGCACATCTATGCTGACAAAGTAGTTATCTGCAGGCCGGGAAAAGAGGACGTTGTATATTTCATTACCACAGTAGATAAACTGGGAAAGACACTGACCTTTCCAGATCCCCGGTTTTATTGGTGATTATGGACAAAAGAACTTTGGAGTTAGCTAGTTAGTGTCAGTATACAGAGATCTTCGTGGTCAAGATCTGGATATTCATCTCAGTGTTTCAAATCCAAGGACTTCTTTTTGCTAGCCGGATTTCTTTCATTTGAAGAAAAAAAATTATAAAGGGATGGACTCCTAAAGATTATTTTGATATAGATTATGGGAAGAGAGTCTCATTTTTAAATGAGGCTTTGCTCCTGAAGTTGTACAGGATATATGTGTGTTAATATGCTTTCCTTTTCAGGAACCATTTGATCCTCTATCAAGCTGTTAGGATTTTCAGCTAGATAGACAGTGAGGTTATGTACAGTCATAGGATGGCTTTGTTTATGGACGTGAACATATTGTTTTATAGATGTTAATCTTATAATGCCTTTCCACTGTCTTTCCTTCTTCTTTATCTAATCCAATTTTAAGCTCAAATACCTACTCTCAGGCTTGGGAGTTATTATCATTTTTTTTGGACAGACGGTGGGGACAATGTCTATTGTAGTGGGGGGAGTATGTAGCGCTGGTAGATTTGTGATCTACCATCTGATAGGTAAATTTAGTGAATTGCTCGTTAGAAGTTAGATTTGCCTCTGTTCCAGCTTGGCTGACGTTGCGGGTGATTCCACATTGTGCCGGTGGGTGTCGTCACCATTGGCAGGTGTTGGAAAAGCAACGTATTAAAGCTGATGAGTGCTCATCTGTCCCAGAGACAACTCGGTGGAGGTGGTCCTCCGAGTTGCATTCTGGGAGAGGGTATTTATGGGACAGACACCATGTTTAGGGGTTCGTTTTCAGCCACCTGCTGGCCCTCCTGGGTCCAAGTACTGTGTCTGACATTCATCGCAAACCAATACATCCTGTGGCAGAGGATCGTACGGGTTTATTTCAAGCAAGTCTGTGGCAGAGACTTTTGTTCGTGCTACGTACTGGCTGCTAGGCAAGTGAGAGAGGCCTATCCAGGCAAGCAAAGTTCGTGTCCCACAAAAAAGGAGATTGCATTCAATTACAGTATTCAACTTTAAAGGATGTTCTAAAGGAACCTAAAGAAAGGTATTTGAGCTTCCCTGCAGTTTTCCTCCTGCCTCTTTCCTGCTACTTCCTTTGTTACTTGGTTCAATAAAGCATTGAAAACGTACTCAAGTGTTGGTACTTATGTCGTCCAGAGGTAAACTCAACGCAACCCTAGACTCGGTGCCAGTGAAACAGAGGTATCGAGAGTGAAGGTAACAGCCCGTTTAAACCAGCAGCTCCACCGAGAGTTAGTGCTACATGTGCATGCTGGAAAACCAACCAAATGTAAGATGTAAGAATTGTTGCTGGTAAATCTGTTTGAATATCATCTTTTTTTAACTCTCCGTTTATTGGCTATATCTCTTTGTACCCTTTCTGTACTGCATACAGTAAGTAAAGGGCAAGCAAAAATCAATGTGTGTAAGATAATTGACTAAAACCAATTACATAACACTTGATGGTCTTTTGTTTACCTTAAACTGGCTATAGACAGGTGTTTTTTTTTTTATTCAGCCAGTATTCCTCCATCCACACAAGCATGATGGATAAAGGATTCCCACTGCCAGAACATTGTATTCCAACAGCGGGACCCACCACTGTCAGAATACACTACACAGCTGGTGCAGCTGATAGGCTGCATCTGCTGATCACCAAAAATTTTCCAGCATGTCCCTATGACAGAGATCGATGGAATGATTGACTTCTGTTGAGCAGGGACCACCACACATTGGTTGAAATTCTTCCGGTCCCTGCTGAACAGACCAAATTTTGATCTTGAGATACCTTCTCTTGACCTTGCATACACACCAGCAGACAGTGGCGGCCCGTCCATAGGGGGCGCCTGGGCATGGCCCCCCCCCCCCCCCTCCAGGCAGTCTCAAAAAAAAATAAAATGTCAAAAAAAATTTTTTTTAAAGCTGGCGCTTTAAAAATAAAATACACAAAAGGTCCTTAAGTGCACTGTGTTCGGACGCCGGATACAGTGCAATGCTGGACACAGTGTACTTATGGGAAGCGCCACGTCTATGCAATCACAAGATTGCATAGGTGGCGCTTCATTTGTGGGCGTGTAGCCCGCCTTGTGGCGCTTTCTGAAGCGCCGAGTAGCTTCTGCCCAGCCCTAGTATCTATTACTATGGCCGGGCGGTTTGATTGACATCTGAGTATGATGTCACTTCCTGTTTCTCTCCAATTGCGCCCAGGAGAGAGAAGCAGGAAGTATGAGAACAACGGAGCTCTCCAGGAGACACCGCTGGAGAGGACAACACACAGCAAGGTAAGTAACCGGGGGAGGGGGTATTGATGGTGACACACTCTGCAATCTGGTGACACACTCTGCAATCTGGTGACACACGCTGCAATCTGGTGACACACTCTGCAATCTGGTGACACACGCTGCAATCTGGTGACACACTCTGCAATCTGGTGACACACACTGCAATCTGGTGACACACTCTGCAATCTGGTGACACACGCTGCAATCTGGTGACACACTCTGCAATCTGGTGACACACGCTGCAATCTGGTGACACACTCAGCAATCTGGTGACACACGCTGCAAACTGGTAACACACTCTGTAATTTGGTGACACACGCTGCTGCAATTTGGTGACACACGCTGCTGCAATTTGGTGACACACGCTGCTGCAATTTGGTGACAGACGCTGCAATTTGGTGACACATCCTGCAATTTGGTGACACGCGCTGCAATTTGGTGACACATGCTGCTGCAATTTGGTGGTGACACACGCTGCAATTTGGTGACACATGCTGCTGCAATTTGGTGACACACACTGCAATTTGGTGACACATGCTGCTGCAATTTGGTGACACATGCTGCAATTTAGTGACACATTCTGCTGCAATTTGGTGACACATGCTGCTGCAATTTGGTGACACATGCTGCTGCAATTTGGTGACACATGCTGCAATTTGGTGACACATTCTACTGCAAATTGGTGACACATTCTGCTGCAATTTGGTGACATATGCTGCTGCAATTTGGTGGTGACACACGCTGCAATTTGGTGACACATGCTGCTGCAATTTGGTGACACATGCTGCTGCAATTTGGTGACACATGCTGCTGCAATTTGGTGGTGACACATGCTGCTGCAATTTGGTGGTGACACATGCTGCTGCAATTTGGTGACACATGCTGCTGCAATTTGGTGGTGACACATGCTGCTGCAATTTGGTGGTGATACATGCTGCTGCAATTTGGTGGTGACACATGCTGCTGCATTTGGTGGGACACAGGCTGCATGTAAGGAGGGACTCCGCTAGGGGCACCTGATGTAAGGAGGGACTCCGCTGGGGACACCCGATGGCATCTGGTGGCAGGCGACATGGCTAGTGACATGCTCAGGGCTCCCACTGATTCTGCATTATGGTGAGTTGAATGATTTCATTTTATATTACAATGTAATAATATAAATAATGAGCTTCAATCATCCTGACACCATAACAATCATGGTGCCAGGATGATTGAAGCGCTAACACCAGGTGTTTGGAGTATCTTTATCTGCTGATTGTTAAACTTTCTAGAATACACATATTCTATTGTTGTGTAGGATCTGGACCTGTTGTCCCTTCAGCCCTCTTTCCCTCTCCCTCCATCCCTCGTTCATCTCAGACACTAACCACACCACCTTAGAGCCACGCCCACTATTTTGCTGAAACCACGCCCATTTTCACCAAGTGTGAGGGGTCAAAAAGGAAGGGCGGGGCCTAGCGCCCCCCCATCCTAAAACTTAAATGGACAGGGGTTGGTGCTGAGTTGGTCTAAGGGGTAGGTGAACCCACATCCCAAATTGAACTAGCTACATGGAAATTGATCCTCTTACGGGACTTTAAAGGGGACACCTACTCACAGGTCATAAAGAGTGTGGGAGATACAAAAAAGTTGTATGATAAAGTGTTTATTAGTAGTATAGATCTTTAAATGGATCTATGGTACATGGGGTAAATGTGCAGCATGCGTGATACATACGAGAAAAAAGCAATACAAAATGCAAAGAATAATTCACAATCATAGAACGCCAAAACACATGGAACACATATGCGGGGAGTACCCGACGCGTTTCGAGATATACTCTTCCTCAGGGGTATCAGATTGGAATCAGCGAGCAAAAGGTATGTCTATAAATTGAAAAAACAATTATAAACCAATTATAAGGATGTTGTCATCAATGATATACATGGACATAGATGTATCAAGAAGGTAATAGTTAAAGGATGAGTATACAATATATATGAAAAAACACAACGGTTACTAACCATATAGTATTGCTTGAAGGGCATGTGTCAATGCTGCATTTTGTATTTGTATAAAGTCCCGTAAGAGGATCAATTTCCATGTAGCCCATCCTAAAACTTCACCAGCCGCCACTGCCAGCAGAGGCAAAAGTTATACACTCCCTGTTGAATTTAAAATTCACTTACTTTATGAATAATGAAAAGAAAGGGAGAAGTCGGGTGAAAAAAGAATCCTAAAAGTTGCCAACAAATTAATTAGGAGAAAGGACACTTGAAAGCATTCTTTTTAGATAAATAGTAATATATTTTTGAAAGGTTTACATGCAAGCAGCATAACAAACTCTTCAAAAGCACTATTATATGGCCACTTTCATAGGGGTGTTGTCTTCATTCAGCAGGAGATCCTTGAACAGATCCCATGATAAATCAGAGTTGAAAAAGATGGACATCAGTTTTATGACAAACCAGTGCCTGTTTTTGTCAGAAAGTCTGAGTGAAAGGAGTCCAACACTTCTAGTATTCACCATCACCCACCAAGAAAGGAGGGTAGGAATGTGGTGGGATCCGTAAGGGTACAACAATTAAGTTTTGAACTGACCAATTCTGGTAGATGTTGGAGAGTAATGCCCCATACACACGATCAGGCTTTCCACCAACAAAATCATGGATTTTTGTTCGAAGGATGTTGGCTCAAACTTGTCTTGCATACACACGGTTACACAAATGTTGGCCAACAATTACGAACATGGGAACGCAGTGACGTACAAGACGTACGACGAGCCGAGAAAAAGGAAGTTCAATAGCCTGTGCGGCTCCTTCTGCTTGATTCCGAGCATGCGTGATCTTTTGTGCGTCGGACTTGTGTACACACGATCGGACTTTCCGACAACAAAGTTTTGTTAGTTGAAAATTTGAGAACCTGCTAGCAAACATTTGTTGGTGAAAAGTCCGACAGCAAATGTTCGATGGAGCATACACATGGTTGGACTTTCCGACAACAAGCTCACGTCCAATATTTCCCATCGGAAAATCGGACCGTGTGTACGCAGCATTAGACCACTTGCCGACTTCTTATATTTCTGATTTTCCATTTGTCAGATTACAGCATTTGACATTCCCCAGGCCTGTACATCTATTGTTCATATCAGTAGGAAGTCCCACCCTTGGATTTGGATGGATATGGGCAGTGTTGTCAGTAGGAATTCTTTCCCTAAATTTCCCTTTTATCTTAAAGTAGAACTATAGGCAAAGCTTTTTTTTTCATTTCGGATTGAGTACAGGAGGGTTATACCCCTGTTGGTTTATTCTTTGCCATCTGTGCCCCACTGGGTAGATTTACCTTCATAGTCTCATAGCCAAAACATAAAGTGAAAGGAAATCCCTTCAAATTACGGGAATTCCTTTGGGACCCCCAGGCCATCAGAACTTGTGTCCCCATTGGAAGATTTCCCCTCTATTACTTTTCTGGTGACAGCCCAAAACTTTGGATTTTCTTTTACTTTCACTTTTAATGATAATAGTAAACAGGACAAATAGAGAGAGTAAATCTCCCTAAGGCCGGGTTCACACTGGTCCGACAAATGCTCTGACATTAGGAGCTCATGTCGCATGACGTGTGAAATTCAATGTTTCCCTATGGGAGCCATCCTAACTGGTCCAACACAAGTCATTCCGACTTTAGAAATGCTCCCTGTACTACTTTGGTCAAACTTTGATCCTACTTCAGCCCATTGACTATCATTGAAGTCGGATCGCCGTCTCGCATGATCCGACTTCGGCATGTGACTTGTGCTCAGATGATCTTGAGGGGGAACTCTGCGCCAAATTTTAAATAAAAAAACGGCATGGGTTCCCCCTCCAAGAGCATACCAGGCCCTTGGGTCTGGTATGGACCTTAAGGGGAACCCCCCTACACCGAAAAAACAGCGTGGGGGTCCCCCCAAATCCATACCAGACCCTTATCTGAGCACGCAGCCCGGCCGGTCAGAAATGAGGGTGGGGATGAGCGAGCGCCCCCCCCTTCTGAACTGTACCAGGCCGCATGCCCTCAACATGGGGGGTGGGTGGTTTGGGGGAGGGGGCGCCCTGCGTGCCTTCCCACCCCAAAGCACCTTGTCCCTATACTGATGAGGACAAGGGCCTCTTCCCGACAACCCTGGCCGTTGGTTGTTGGGGTCTGCGGGCGGGGGGCTTATTGGAATCCGGGAGCCCCCTTTAGTAAGAGGGCCCCCAGATCCCAGCCCCCCACCCTATGTGAATGAGTATGGGGTGCATGGTACCCCTACCCATTCATCTAGGGAAAAAGTGTCAATAAAAAAACACAGTATACAGGTTTTTAAAGTAATTTATTAGGCCGCTCTCGGGGTCCTCTTCCGACTTCAGGGGTCTTCTCCGGCATCTTCTCCTGGTGTCCGGATCTTCTGCTGACTTCTGCCGATGTTGACACAACGCTCTCTCCAGCTGGAATGCTCTCTGAGCGCTCCGCAATGGACTTATATAGGCGGTGACCCCGCCCCCTTATGAGGTCACTCTCCAGGGGCATGCTGGGACTATGTCGTCATAAGGGGGCGTGGTCAACATCACCCGGTGACCACGCCCCCTAAAACGTCACAGTCCCAGCATGCCTAGGGACTGTGATGGCATAAGGGGGCGGGGTCACCTATGTAAGTCAAATCGGAGTGCTGAGAGAACATTCCAGCCGGAGAGAGCGTCGTGTCAACATGGGAAGAAGACAAGAAGGCAAGAAGGCAGAAGTCCGGGCCACCGCTAGCAAAAGAGCTGCAGAAGATAGCGGAGGAGCCGGCAGAAGATCAGGACACCGGGAGCAGATGCCAGAGAGACCCCCTAAGTCGGAAGAAGACCCCCGGAGTCGGAAGAAGACCCCCGGAGTCGCCTAATAAATTACTTTAAAAACTTGTGTACTGTGTTTTTTCATTGACACTTTTTTCCCTAGGTGAATGGGTAGGGGTACCACGTACCCCATACTCATTCACAAAGGGTGGGGGGCCGGGATCTGGGGGCCCCCTTATTATCCACTATGATCTGAATGCACTGGATCAGACACAATGGGAGATCTTTGGAAATCATTGGAAACTGTAAAGTAAATATTAATTAAAATGCAATAAATATATTTTTTATTACTAATTGTCAGTGGGTTTACTTACATCCTTTGTTTAAGCTCATAGTGAACTGGTTAGGGGTATGAGGAAAATCTTAAACCAGTTCACCAGGGAGGGGAGGATTACCCACTTGACCCTACTGTATAGGGTGCTGATAGGTGTTACATAAGCAACACCTATGTTGGCACTAGGTTGCCATAGGGCTCGGTGCCCATCCATCAGCATTGAGCCCCAGCGCTTTGGAATAGGGACCCCTGTTTTTAGAAAACTCTACTCAAAGCTACCCCCCATGCCTAATTGGTATCAGCATAGCAAGGGGGGGGGGTGTTTGCAGTTTCTCTGCTATGAGGAAACAACTCCACATGCTTGGCATGCCTGGCTTGTTAGGTTTGGTATGTGGGGGCTATAGGTATATTGCTCCTAATAGACATGCTATTCAGTTTCAGTAAAAAAAAAAAAAAGCAATGAGTCCACAGCTCAAACAAGGAGAATTTAGTAAAAAAATGCTTGAAACTTGGCAAATCCTGGGAAAATCTTGGACAAGTCTCAGAGTCTTGGGGGTTGATTTACTAAAGGCAAATAGACTGTGCACTTTGCAGAGTGCAGTTGCCCTCTGCAGGTGCAATTGCTCCAGAGCTTAATAAATGAGGTAAGGCTTGACTTTGCAAAGAGTACCCAATCACGTGCAAGGAAAATAAAAAAAACATCATTTTTACTTGCATATGATTGGATGATGGAAGTCAGCAGAGCTTCTGCTCATTTACTAAGCTCTGGAGCAACTGCTCTTGCAGAGGGCAACTGCACTTTGCAAAGTGCACAGTCTTTTTCCCTTTAGTAAATCAACCCCTTGGTGTTGATCTGCTGAAGGCAAATATGCTGTTTACTTGCAAGGGAATTTTCCTTTGGTTCAGTAAATGTGGAGAAAATTTGCTTTGAAAAGAATACCCAATACAGAACAGGGAAAATAAAAAAACAGTATTTCTACTTACATATGATTAGATGATGGAGATGTAGCACCCTGGAGTTTAGGCAGGGTTGCTCCTCACAAATGTACCTGCCAGGAATAATTATCCTGGTTGATTGATAGAGATCTATTGATTTCTCTCTATGTTTGGCCTTGTTGAACTTTTATTTTCTACCACTAGGTGGCCGGGTACTTGGTGGTGCTAGATATGAGAAGGGCAACCCAAGGTCGGATTATGGGTATGTGGGGTATCTAAGCCAATGGACATGTGTTGTGTGAGATTGGGCCTATCCAGGGGACATCTGGCTGCTAGGCTGTGTGAGGGCCTATCCAGAAGTAAGAGAGCAGCACAGGGTTTGGATTGCGGCTTGCAGTCCAACCTGTAGTGATGGTTCTGACTGTAGTTGCTGAATTTTATTAAACAGCCACTCACCTGTCCCATGATCCAGCGGTGCACTCAGCCACACTGTGTTCTCCCCATGTTCTCCCTCGGCGGCGCCACCATATCTACTATTGGTACTCCGCTATGACAGCTTGTGGCTTCACAGCCGGGTGCCCACTGCGCATGCACAAGTGGCGTTGTGTCTGGTGACTGGTCCCAAAGTCTTCTAGGACCTGTCTTGTTTCCCAGAAGACTTCGGGAGGGAAAACTTCCACTTCCGATCACCTAAGGCGACCAGAATGGAAGCGGGAGCAGGTACCTGTCAAATTCCGTTACCTGCTCCCCCCCTCCTTACCAAAAGCTCAGTTTCACAAACAGGAGCCGGGGAGGAGGCCTTAAAGTGGAAGTTCCACTTTTGGGTGGAACTCTGCTTTAAAGCTAGGTTCACACTCGTGCGATGTAAGACATTGCATGTGATTTGCACCGCACTGCTGTGCAGATCACATGCGATGTCTGTGCAATCTGAATTCAACCATATAGGTTGTATGGCTGAATTTGCATTGCATTCGCACCAAAATGGTGCAGGGCCCTTTTTTTGGTCTGCACTGAAATTGGATCGCATGGATATGTAATCCGATTCCTGCACAATTGGCAGTTCGCAATGCGATCTGCAAACCGATCTGGGGGTGTCATTAACTTTGTATTGACACCCACAGTGGTTCGCATAGGGCAGTGTGAAGCACCCACGGGTGACTCTGGAATCGGGCGGGTTCTCGCATCGCATATGTGTGAACCGAGTCTAAAATACTGAAGTTTACTTTCATGTGGTTTTTCCCATGGATTTAAATGAATTTCACTGAAGTGGCTACATTTTGCTAAAATCTCTAGATTTTTGCTGGAATAATGGAAACGTCCCTTTTTATGTGTATTTGATCAGTATTTGCACGCTCCTTCTAACAGTAAATTTACATAGCCCAATTTTTTTGTATAATGTGAAAGATGATGTTACACCGAGTAAATAGACACCTAACATATCATGTGGTAAAATTGCGCACACTCGTGGAATGGCGACAAACTAGGGTACTTAAAAATCTCCATAGGCGATGCTTTAAAAAAAAATTTAACGACTACCAGTTTAGAGTTACAGTGGAGGTCCAGTGCTATAATTGTTGCTATTACGTATGTGTTCACTTTGGCGCCCGAGCACAAAGGGATGGGGCGCTTTAATTTAAAAAAAAAAAAATTATTTTTGCACTGTCCCTTTATTTATTTATTTATTTGATCACTTTTTACTGTCACAAACATCCCTTGTGACAGCAAGAGTCAGATGTCAGGTATTTTTTTGGGGGGATCTGGGGTTTTTAAGACCCCAAATCCCTCATTTTCACTCAAAAGCATTTAAAACGCCAAGTTTGGCTGTTCTGAATACTGACATTTTTTTAAATCTGCGCCTTTAATGCAATCGGAAAACCCAGAAGTGACGTTGTGACTTGTTTTTTTGTGCAAAAACAAGTCAAGGACAGTTGCGAGTTTCCTGAATCCCCTGAATCCCATTGCACCCTTACAAACCATCAGAAACCACCTTCATTCCAATGCATTTACTGAAATAGACAACTTTTGTTTAAAATTCCTGATTTTTTTTTTACGATATCATGAGCAAATTTAAGCTCAAGTTCACTTATCCCAAACAAGTGGTTGTGAAATTTGTAGAGGTTTTCTCTGGAAGTGGAAATATGAGCATCACTGCATGTAACATGGTGGGTGCAATCTACCCTGATATCACACTGCTGCTTTTTCACATTCTGCTGATCACTGAGATATATTATTCTTCATAAACTGTAATATTTTAATATTTCCTGTTTTGCATAGTGAGACTCTGAGATTATTTCCCTATAGATTTCATGTTATATAAACAGTTTACCATGAAGGTCAATGATCTGTGTGAGTGACAGACCAGACCCATCAAGATGCTTCCTCTGACATATCTACTCTGTGCCTTTTATGTCTACATCCAAGGTATTGGGATATTTTATGTTAATTTTGTCAGATATAAAATAATAATCAGGAACAGAAAAGGAAGTTGCATGTTATCAGATAACTCAGCAGATTTAAAAAGAATATCTAAAAACCCCTCTGGGGATTTTTTTTGGCATGCAATTATTGAATGGGGAACGTTGCTTAGCATTCTTGTTCATTGCAAACAGAACCTAGATCTTTGCATAGAGCTTAGATGTTATGCACAGAAAATTTAGCTATACTCTATATTGTTGCCTCTCATGAAGAAATCTATTGATAATACATGTCTCTTCTCATCCTCAGGATCCTGTGGACAGATTGTGATGACTCAGACTCCAGATTCTATCTCTGTGCCCCCGGGACAGACAATCACCATCACATGTACATCCAGTAAAAGTCTTTATTATTCTGCAGCAAGCGCTCACTTAATATCCTGGTACCAAAAGAAAACAGGACAATCTCCTAAACTCCTCTTGTATCACACCAGTTATCGAGCATCTGGGGTTCCAGATAGGTTCAGTGGATCTGGATCAGGAACTCAATTCACAATGACGATACAAGGAGCGAGTGAAGATGATGAAGGAAGTTATTACTGTCAGCAGTACATAGAGTACCCCCTCACACAGTGATACAGAGCCGTACAAAAACCTCCTTCCTCTTTTTGATGGTATAGGTATCTTGCAGTAGTTACCTGTTATTCATTTACAATGAAATCCCTGGTAACTGTCTACTGTATGCCCACCTAAATAACTCCCTACCCATCAGTTACACAGCCAATGCTATCATTTTAAATTTAATTTTCAATACATTTTAATTGAGTTTTTTAATTTTTTCAGTAAGAATGCCATTATATCCAAAAACAGAAACACATCCTACAGAGTGCAGACAATGTAATGTGCATACACTGCCTTGCAAAAGTATTCACCTCCTTGGCATTTTTCGTTCCTCACAACCTGGAATTAACATGGATTGTTTGAGGATTTGCATCATTTAATTTACAGAACATAGAAAAAAAGGAGGCCAGATGGCCAAATGCTGCGCTAAAATAAAAGTGGCAATGTAATAAAAACAAAAGAATTGAAAAAGTGTAAGCAGCTAGCACCAAGAGTCTGCAATACAAAACCCCAAATAATATAGTATATAAATAGTGCAGCGCTAAATAAAATGATGAAAGTGAAAACAAGGCTCAAACTAGAAAACTAAAGCAGACATATGTGATGTATACTAGTGATATGGAAATTGAATCACTAAGTGATGTGGAAACTGGTCAAATAAACATCACTAATCATAAATAACAATAATCAATAAAAAAATAAATCAATAAGTTTCATAATAGAATATTGTGAATATAATAATCACAAGTGAAATATATTAGCATGCGTAATTAAATAAATAAAATCAATAGAGACCACAATTGGATATGGTGAATCAGATCATCACAAATAAAGTATATTAGCATGCATAAATAATGAGAATAATAGTGACTATACAGTCCCAATAAACTTGCAAAAGAAAAGAGAAGCTTCAACAAGTGGCGCTGTGATGAGAGAAAAGTCCCTTAATCCAATGGAACCGGAACACCCAAGGTGAAAATAAATTGGCTCCTTACCAGCTGTACAGACCAAATAATTGATCTCACCAAGCCTCGGGATCGGTAATGCACTTACAGAAAGGCCGCTGTATACAGGCATACACATGTCAGAGCAGTGGCTTCCCTCGAGGCTTCCTTCATGCGTACGTTTCTTTAGTTTTCTAGTTTGAGCCTTGTTTTCACTTTCATCATTTTATTTAGCGCTGCACTATTTATATACTAATTTACAGAACATGCCCACAACTTTGAAGATTTTTTTTTTTATTGTGAAGCAAACAAATAGGACAAAATGACAGAAAAAGTCAATGTGCATAACTATTCACCCCCCTAAAGTCACTACTTTGTAGAGCCACCTTTTGCAGCTATCAGAGGTCCAAGTCGCTTTGGAGAAGTCTCTATGAGCTTGTCACATCTTACCACTGGGATTTTTGCCCATTCCTCCTTGCAAAACTGCTCCAGCTCCTTCAAGTTGGATGGTTTGCGCTTGTGAACAGCAATCTTTAAGTCTGACCACAGATTTTCTATTGGATTGACATCTGGGCTTTGTTTCCACTTAAACCACTCAAGTGTTGCTTTAGCAGTGTGTTTGGGGTCATTGTCCTGCTGGAAGGTGAACCTCCATCCTAGCCTCAAATCACATACAGAGTGGTACAGGTTTTGCTCAAGAATATCCCTGTATTTAGCACCATCCATCTTTCCCTCAACTCTGACCAGTTTCCCAGTCCCGATTGCTGAAAAACATCCCCACAGCATGATGTTGCCACCACCATATTTCACTGTGGTGTTCTTTGGGTGATGTGTTGGGTTTGCACCAGACATAGCATTTTCTTTGATGGCCAAAAAGTTCCATTTTAGTCTCATCAGACCAGAGCACCTTCCTCCATACATTTTGGGAGTCTCCCAAATGCATTTTCGCAAACTCAAACTTGCCATTATGTTTTTTGCTGAAAGTAATGGCTTTCTTGTGGCCACTCTGCCATAAAACCCAACTCTTTGGAGCGTACGGCTTATTGTCGTCCTATGTACAGATACTCCAGTCTCTGCTGTGGAACACTGCAGCTCCTCCGGGGTTACCTTAGGTCCCTGTGCTGCCTCTCTGTTTAATGCCCTCCTTGCCCGGTCCGTGAGTTTTGGTGTGCTGCTGTCTCTTAGCAGGTTTGCTGTTGTGCCATGTTCTTTCCATTTAGTTATGATAGATTTGATGGTGCTCCTAGGGATCATCAAAAATTTGGATTTTTTTTATAACCTAACCCTGACTTGTACTTCTCAACAACATTGTCCCTTACTTGTTTGGAGAGCCCCTAGTCTTCATGGCAGTGTTAGTGGTGCCTCTTGCTTAGGTGTTGCAGCCTCTGGGGCCTTTCAAAAAAGGTGTGTGTATATATAATGACTGATCATGTGACACTTAGATTGCACACAGGTGGACATTATTTCACTAATTATGTGACTTCTGAAGGTAATTGGTTGCTCCAGAGCTTTTTATGGGCTTCACAACAAAGGGGGTGAATACATATACACATGCCAATTATCATTTTTTTATTTCTGAAAAATAGTTTTATGTATATATTTTTCTAATTTTACTTCACCAACTTAGACTATTGTGTTCTGATCCATCACATATAATTCAGATTTAAAAAACAACATTGAACTAAAGGCTGTAATGTAACAAAATAGGTAAAAAGCCAAGGGGGTGAATACTTTTGCAAGGCACTGTAGTAGGTCCATTGCAGTGGGTTACACAACTAGTGACATTTTTTTGTCATAATAGACCAAGCGTGAATGGAGGCGGTAAGGGGAAGGGAAGAGGTAAAATGAAACATTCAAATTTAGCTTGTGAGACATCTGACATGTATAATATTTGCTTAAAGTTTAGGCAACGCTTCATCTAAAGTTAAGGTGTCGAACTGAAAACAAAAATACCAATACTTTGGCATTAAAGTAGAAAAGAACAAAGGAAAAAACAGAGAAGAGCAGAAAGAAGGTAAGAGAGAAGTCATTTTACTTTTAAAAAGGAACAAACAAAAAAAAAGTTTTGTCAAATATTTTCAGTAAACACTGTAGTATTACACTGGACTTCTACAGCACCTTTGGCTATCAAGGAAACGACTAGTGAATACTGTCCTCCTTCTCTATTGCATAACATATGTAGCACTTACCCACTAGAGGGGCCACAGGTAATATTCCCATATCTCACTTACTAGTGCAGAGGCTGCCATCCACAAGCACAGTTCTGTGCATATCAACAATGTAGGCTCGGTCTAGGGCAGGGGTGTCAAACTCAATTTCATTGCGGGCCACATCAACAGTATTGCTGCCCTCAAAGGGCCAGTTGTTTCTGGAGTGCGCTACGTACAGAGTGAAGGGTTCAGAAGTGCGTTACATACAGAGTGCAGAGTTCAGGAGTATGCAATGTACAGAGTGCAGGGTTCAGGGGTGTGTTATGTACAGAGTGCAAGGTTCAGGGGTGTGTTATGTACAGAGTGCAAAGTTCAGGAGGGCATTATTCACAGAGTGCAGTGTTAAGGAGTGTATTCCTTACAGAGATCAGGGGTGTGCTGTGTACAGAGTGCAAGGTTTAAGAGTGCCCTATGTGCAGTGTGCAACCCCTACCCCCCCAGAGCTTCCTCGCATCTCTCTCTCCTACTTTGCCTGGCTCTATACCTCCCTGTGTAGGCAGCTGTGCCTCACCTTGCAGGGAGATCATTCTTTCTCTCAGATGTTGAGATCTGTCCCCAACGTGAGCGTGTGCTGGGATCTGTTAGTTCCGGGAGCTGCTGAGAGCCAAACTGTCCCGTGCATACACAGAAGGCTTCTGTGTTTACAAGTGATAGTGGGGAGCAGAAGCAGAGGGTGAGAGCCGGGGGTGGGTGCAAAACTGGGTGCAAGGGCCACATGACAAAGCCTGGAGGGCCAGATGTGTTTGACATATGTGGTCTAGGGGAGGTCTTTTTAGTATTTATTGCTGAAGAACTCGCACAAGAGAGGGGATCAGGATACTCCAAAACAATAGCAGAAATCAATGGGAGGATAAAATTCTCACTATTCTTTTCTATAGCAGCCATTCCTGGAGGTAACAGGGAAAGGCCAGTATATCAAAAAAACAACAAACAAAATGTCCCAGCTCACTTACCAGCCAGTCTGCAACAAACCAAGTTGACCCTGTCTAAGAGTTTGCAAATATATGTTTAACTGTAGCGGCCACATCACGGGCCCCCCAGTGTACTGCAGTTCTAACTTTATAATTTTGAGAGTCTCCTGAGTTGGAGCACATATATGTAGTGCTACTCCTGTAGGAGCCACTGGTATTCCTTGCCCTAGTCTTCCCAACTTCAGCCCCACAGTCCAGAGGATGCTGTTTTTGTTTTTAGAGATCCTGGATAGAGATTAGGGTAGTGGTGCGATACTCCAGAAGTGTGTACACTTAAGATGTAAACTTCCTTTCCTGCTTAAGTAATAGTAGACACAGTAGAGCAAAGCCCCTTTAAGTAGTGGACAGTATCTGGAGAGAACACTTCGGGTCCACCAGCCGGTGTTCCCTTTAAATTATTCCACAGCTGACTATAACTAGGCACCAGAGGCACCCAAGATCCAGCAGTTTCTGTACTCACAAGGCCCAGGAACATATGGATGCCACCTGCCAATCTTCCTCTCGATGCCCTCCAGTGATACCAGACAGATCTGTGGTGGACAGCATCCCTTGGTCAGCTTCTTCAAAACACCTGGGTCTCTGTATTCCTTCTTCATGTCACCCACCTGAGGCCTCCTCACAGCAGCTTGTGCCTGGGAAGAGCAGCATGCCCTCCCCAGACTGGACTCCTCCAATCTGGGACAAGACCCATAGCTCTGTGGGCTCTAAAGATAAAGACAGTTACCTAGGCCGCCTTGAGAGCCTGCCTCTCTGGGATAGGCCAGGGATGTATCCATATTCCTGCCACCATCTGCATAGCTTCCTACCTACTATTCAGAAACTTTTCCAGTCTCCTGGATACAGAGGAATCTCATGCAGGCTGGCAGCAGAAAAGCACACAGATCAAGGCATGTCTAACAGATTGCAGCTCCACTAATTACAGTGAGCAGAATATGATTTTGTCTGTAAAACCAAACACAGCCACACTGCCTATAGTGTGACAACTAAATTTATCGAAAATACTTACCTAACTATCCTAGCACCTATCTAGCTGGGTGCTACTTCGATAATGGATGGATTAAGGGCAGATATGCCTTGAGGGAGCATATGGGTGCACTGGATATCTTTGCTGCCATTCTGCTTTTGCTGGGTGGGTGTCCAATGTGTCCCTATACCTTCAAGGAGAATAGCACTGTACAAGTTACTCCTCTTCACACTGAGGTCCATAACTCTGCCCTTCTTCTCTGGCCACTCTGTGGCCAGAGATTCTCTCCCTGCAGACAGACACCTCCCGCTCTGTGGATTAACTTCACTGCCAAACAGAAAATGCACCCTGTCCTGGCAACTATCTACTCTGGCAAATTTCATTCTCCACAGCTGATGACCACTGTAGCAACCCTCTCCTGTTATACACAATGCAGACATTCCATAGAAACACCCCAAATTCACAATCTTCTCTTGGTTGCTGTAGGCAACTGCAGCATGTACCATAGGGATGACCAAGCACGAGCCTCCACATGTAGTGCTTAACCCCCCCCGGAAGGACCACTGAGAATATGCTCAGGGGTTTTGGCAGTGTGGAAGGTGGGATGCATACTATTCTTTCCTACTATATGCCAGCACTGGATCAGATGTAAATATTAGTTTAAAAATTGTAATAAAAAGTTTTTTGGTTCTTGGTTGCCAGTGTCTCACATTTATATTTTTTTGCTTACCTGCACAGTGTGCTGTACTGGTTAGAAATCCTCTTCTCTTCTTCCTTCTTCTCTTCTTCTCTTCTTCATTTTCTTCTCCGGGCCACTCCGCACTCATGCTGGCATGGAGCGAGGCTCCCGCTGTGTGACGGCGTCTCCTCTTCTGACGGTTCTTAAATAATGGGGGGCGGGGCCACCCAGTGACCCCGCCCCCTCTGACCCACGGGACATGACGGGACTTCCCTGTGGCATTCCCCGTGATGTCACAGGGAAGTCCCGTCAAGTCACCCTGCGTCAGAGGGGGGCGGGGTCACCGGGTGGCCCCGCCCCCCGTTATTTAAGAACCGTCAGAAGAGGAGACGCCGTCACACAGCGGGAGCCTCCCTCCATGCCAGCATGGGTGCAGAGCGGCCCGGAGAAGAAAATGAAGAAGAGAAGAAAAGAAGAAGAGAAGAGGATGAAGAAGAAGATGAAGAGAAGAGCGGGAGCCTCCCCCCATGCCATGGGTGCGGAGCAGCCCGAGGAGAAGAAGATAGAAGACGCCGCGGAGGAGATGCTGGACGAGAACGCCGGAGGAAGAACCAGAAGAGCCAGAAGAACCAGAAGAAGAAGATGAAGGAAGAAGCATTTAAATAAAGGAATTGTCAAAAACTGTCTCTTGTCATTTTTAACATTTTTGACAGTTTTGTAGTGAAATGGTAGGGGTAAGTACCCCCTTACCATTTCACACAGGGGGTGGTCCGGGATCTGGGGGTCCCCTTGTTAAAGGGGGCTTCCAGATTCCGATAAGCCCCCCGCCCGCAGACCCCCACAACCACCGGCCAGGGTTGTGGGGATGAGGCCCTTGTCCTCATCAACATGGGGACAAGGTGTTTTGGGGGGCTACCCCAAAGCACCCTCCCAATGTTGAGGGCATGTGGCCTGGTACGGTTCAGGAGGGGGGGGTGCACTCTCGTCCCCCCCTCTTTTCCTGCGGCCTGCCAGGTTGCGTGCTCGGATAAGGGTCTGGTATGGATTTTTGGGGGGACCCCAGGCCGTTTTTTTTTTTTTTTTGCGCGGGGTTCCCCTTACAATCCATACCAGACCTGAAGGGTCTGGTATGGAATTTAGGGGGAACCCCACGTCATTTTTTTTTTAAATTTTGGCCGGGGTTCCCCTTAATATCCATACCAGACCTGAAGGACCTGGTATGGAATTTAGGGGGGCTCCCACGTCATTTTTTTTTTTTAATTCTGGTTCGGGGTTTCCCTGTGGGGAATTCCCATGCCGTTTTTATCAATGAACTTCTATGTGTATTGTCGGCAATGCAATAGCCGCGGGTAGTTTTAAATGGGTTTTTTCCTTCCAAATGTCATTTTGCTGTCAGACTGTTCTAAACACGGGAAACATGCGCCCCTTTACAGGCATACTATAGACACCCCCCAGGTACGAAATTTAAAGGGATATTACACTTTTATTGTTTGACTTTAAGCATTATTAAAATCACTGCTCCTAAAAAAACGGCAGTTTTTAAAACTTTTTTTTGCATTGATCCATGTCCCCTGGGGCAGGACCCGGGTCCCCAAACACTTTTTATGACAATAACTTGCATATAAGCCTTTAAAATTAGCACTTTTGATTATTCATGTTCGTGTCCCATAGACTTTAACGGTGTTCGCGTGTTCAAGCGAACTTTTTCCTGTTCGCATGTTCTGGTGCGAACCGAACAGGGGGGTGTTCGGCTCATCCCTACTTCCTAGCTATAAGCATAAAAGGCCACATGCCTGGTTCATTAGCTTTGGTATGTAGGGGAGGACTTTTTTTTTATGTGTTAAAAAAAAATTACCATTCTTTTTAATCCAGTTTCAGAGTTCACCATTGAGGATTGATGCTGTTTCAGTAATAAATAAGCAATGATTCCACAGCTCAAGCCAGGCAAATTTAGTAAAAAAAAAATAGCTAGAGAAATATCAAGTGAGCATGCAGGGTTGGAAACATTCCCAATTTTCTTCCAGGTACATGTTACAGTGAACACCTTTTCCTAGTGAAGAAGAGATGTTGTGGGGGAATACAGAGGCGTAATTAGAATCTTCAGGGCCAGTGCAACAAACCATGAAGGGCCCCCACCAAGGGCGTTGCTAGGTCAACAAAAGATATTGGGCTAGAACCCATAGCAGCAAAGTAAAGAAAGTCATACGTTTGGGCGGGCATACACATGTATATAATATACATGTGTGTGTATGTATGTATATATATATTATCGTTACATATCTGAATGCGGATCCCCCCTTACATCAGGGTCCCCAGAGAGCCCCCTACCTTACATCTGGGTCCCCAGAGAGCCCTCCTACTTACATCCGGGTCCCCAGAGAGCCCCCCTCCTTACATTAGGGTCCCTCAAAGAGCTCCCCTTACATCAGGATCCCCCCAGAGAGCTCCCCTTACATCAGGGTCCCCCAGAGAGCTCCCCTTACATCAGGGTCCCCCAGAGAGCTCCCCTTACATCAGGGTCCCCAGACAGCCCCCCTGCTTACATCAGATTTCCCAGAGAGCCCCTCCTTACATAAGGGTCCCCAGAGAGCCCCCCCCTTGCATCAGGGTCCCCAGAGAGCCCCCTTACATCAGGGTCCCCAGAGAGCACCTCTCCTTACATCAGGGTCCCCACAGGGTTCCTCTCCTTACATCAGGGTCCCCAGAGGGCTCCTCCTTACATCAGGGTCCCCATAAAGCCCCTCCTTACATCAGGGTCCCCAGAGGGCCCCTCCTTACATGAGGGTCCCCAGAGAGCCCCCCTCCTTACATGAGGGTCCCCAGAGAGCCCCCCTTACATCAGGGTCCCCAGAGAGCCCCCCTCCTTAAATCATGGTCCCCAGAGAGCTCCTCCTTACAACAGGGTCCCCAGAGAGCCCCCTCCTTACATCAGGTTCCCCAGAGAGCCCCTCCTTAAATCAGGGACCCCAGAGAGCCCCCCTCTTAACATCAGGGTCCCCAGAGAGCCCCAAACCTTACATCAGGATCCGCAGAGGGCCCCTCCTTACATCAGGGTCCCCAGACAGCCCCTCCTTACATCAGGGTCCCCAGACAGCCACCCCCCCTTCCAGAGGTTCCCCTGTACCTGGCTGGTCTCCACTGTCTGTGCGCCTCCAACCCCCAGCACATCTCTGTACCCCCACCTGGGGGTAGGTGGGAGGCGGTAATCGGCAGCTGTATTGTGTCCATGGGCCGCGGGATCTCCCTGGGACTTATAGTTCTCTCTCTGAATGTATACAGTAGAGAGGGGAGGGGCCTCTGCCCCAGTCATGTATCTACAAGAGTGTAGAAGCAGAGCCGACTCACTGAAGAGTGAAGCCAATACATGCCCGGGTCAGAGGCCCCTCCCCTCTCCACTGTATACATTCGGAGAGAGAACTACAAGCCCCAGGGGATATCCCGCAAAGCAAAGTAAAGAAAGTCATACGCTTGGGCGGGCATACACATGTATATAATATACATGTGTGTGTATGTATGTATATATATATTATCGTTACATATCTGAATGCGGATCCCCCCTTACATCAGGGTCCCCAGACAGCCCCCCTCCTTACATCAGGTTTCCCAGAGAGCCCCTCCTTACATAAGGGTCCCCAGAGAGCCCCCCTCCTTATATCAGGGTCCCAGAGAGCCCCCTTCCTTACATCAGGGTCCCCAGAGGGCCCCTCCTTACATCAGGGTCCCCAGAGAGCCCCTCCTTACATCAGGGTCCCCACAGAGCCCATTCCTTTCATCAGGGTCCCCAGAGGGCCCCTTCTTACATCAGGGTCCACAGAGAGCCCCTCTCCTTACATCAGGGTCCCCATAGAGCCCCCCTTACATCAGGGTCCCCAGGGAGCCCCTCTCCTTACATCAGGGTCCCCAGAGGGCTCCTCCTTACATCAGGGTCCCCAGAAAGCCCCTCCTTACATCAGGGCCCCCAGAGGGCCCCTTCTTACATCAGGATCCCCAGAGAGCCCCTCCTTACATCAGGGTCCCCAGACAGCCACCCCTCCCTTCCAGAGGTTCCCCTGTACCTGGCTGGTCTCCACTGTCTGTGCGCCTCCAACCCCCAGCACATCTCTGTACCCCCCCACCTGGGGGGAGGTGGGAGGCGGCAATCGGCAGCTGTATTGTGTCCATGGGCCGCGGGATCTCCCTGGGACTTATAGTTCTCTCTCTGAATGTATACAGTAGAGAGTGGAGGGGCCTCTGCCCCAGTCATGTATCTACAAGAGTGTAGAAGCAGAGCCGACTCACTGAAGAGTGAAGCCAATACATGCCCGGGTCAGAGGCCCCTCCCCTCTCCACTGTATACATTTGGAGAGAGAACTACAAGCCCCAGGGGAGATCCCGCGACTTGCGGGAACCATACAGCTGCCAATCGCCGTCTCCCACCTCCCCCCACTGCATACTAAAACGGACAGCCAGAGGTGCAGGGGAGATGCTGGGTCTTGGGCCCCCCCCTCACAGCGGCAGAACGGCAGGGCCCAGTTTCAAGTGTGACTGCTGAAACCCTGAAAGTTCTGCCACTGGGGGAATATGCATATCTTATTGCAGGGTCCACCGAACAATGGTGAAAACACAGTATAGCTATATACAGTGGGGACGGAAAGTATTCAGACCCCCTTAAATTTTTCACTCTTTATTATGTTGCAGCCATTTGCTAAAATCATTTAAGTTAATTTTCTTTTCCTCATTAATGTACACACAGCACCCCATATTGACAGAAAAACACAGAATTGTTGACATTTTTGCAGATTTATTAAAAAAGAAAAACTGAAATATCACATGGTCCTAAGTATTCAGACCCTTTGCTCAGTATTTAGTAGAAGCGCCCTTTTGATCTAATACAGCCATGAGTCTTTTTGGGAAAGATGCAACAAGTTTTTCTCACCTGGATTTGGGGATCCTCTGCCATTCCTCCTTGCAGATCCTCTCCAGTTCTGTCAGGTTGGATGGTAAATGTTGGTGGACAGCAATTGATCCATTGATACCTTTGAAAACCACCCAACACCACTATTTTGCCTTCCCATTGACTTCAAGTCTTGTAAAACGCTCCCATTTTTAAAATTAAAACTCTCAATTTTGCTAAACTCTACTGCCATGTAGTTGGGGGATGTGACAGGTTTCCCATCTTGTCTTTGTAAGTGGAAAAACCTCCTAAATCTTACAGAACAAGCATCACTACATGTAATATGCTGGGTGCATCCTATCCCGACATCATACTGCTTAACCACTTAAGCCCCGGACCATTTGGCTGGCCGAAGACTAGAGCACTTTTTGCGATTCGGCACTGCGTCGCTTTAACTGACAATTGCGCGATCGTACGACGTTGCTCCCAAACAAAACTGACGTCCTTTTTTTCCCACAAATAGATCTTTTGGTGGTATTTGATCACCTTTGCGGTTTTTATTTTTTGCGCTATAAACAAGCAAATAGCAACAATTTTGAAAAAAAAACGCATTATTTTTTACTTTTTGCTATAATAAATATCCCCAAAAAATATATAAAAAAAGATTTTTTTTCCTCAGTTTAGGCCGATACGTATTCTTCTACATATTTTTTGGTAAAAAAAATCGCAATAAGCGTTTATTGATTGCTTTGCACAAAAGTTATAGCGTTTACAAAATAGGGGATAATTTTATGGCATTTTTATTAATAATTTTTTTTTATTAGTAATGGCGGCGATCATCGATTTTTATCATGACTACAACATTATGGCGGACAGATCGGACACTTTTGGCGCAATTTTGGGACCATTCACATATATACAGCGATCGGTGCAATTAAAAATGCATTGATTACTGTGTAAATGTGACTGGCAGTGAAGGGGTTAACCACTAGGTGGCGCCGTAGGGGTTAAGTGTGTCCTAGGGAGTGATTCTAACTCGGGAGGTGAGGGGCTGTGTGTGACACGACACTGATCACGGCTCCCGATTACAGGGAGCTGTGATCAGTGTCAGTATCACTAGGCAGAACGGGGAGATGCTTGTTTACATTAGCATTTCCCCATTCTTCCTCTCCGTTCTTCCTCTCCGAAGATTGCAGGTAGCAGCACGGACATCGAGTCCGCGGGACCCGCGATTGTGCGCACGCCCGCGATTGTGCGCACGCCCGCAACATAATTCTGCCTGTACGTGCCCTTCTGCCGCAGTATATCTGCGTGAGGCGATCGGGAAGTGGTTAAAGAGGTTCTAAAGGTAGAATGTTTTTTACCTTCTCTGCTTCCTCATTAGCTCCCGCTGCTGTACATAACAGACAGCAAACCAATGAGGAGTGAGCAGAGGGTGAGGCGGAGTCATGATCTGTATGTGAATGGACAATGTTCATTCACAGGAGCGTGGCTTGAGAGCGACCCTGCTCAAGTGCCCCAGAGCAAGAGGCTTGCTATTGGGGGCAGGAGTGCTGGCAGGAGACCTGATGAGAAAATAATTGGGGATGCTCTGTGCAAAACCATTACACAGAGCAGGTAAGTATAACATGTATGTTATTATAATCAACCTTTAGATTCACTTTAATTCTGCCACACTCTGCTGAACCCTGAGATATGATACTTCTCATAAGCTGTAATATTTGAATATTTCCTGTTTTACATAGTGAGACTCTGAGATTATTTCCCTATAGATTTCATGTTATATAAACAGTTTATCATGAAGGTCAATGATCTGTGTGAGTGACAGACCAGACCCATCAAGATGTTTCCTCTGACATATCTACTCTGTGTCTTCTATGTCTACATCCAAGGTATGAGGATATCTGGAGTTTATTTTATCAGATGTAAAATAATAATTAGGAAAAAATGCATTTTATCAGATATCTTATCTGTTTTAAAAATAAAACTTTCATAACCCACTTAGAATTTTTTTTGCCAGACAATTATTAAATGGGTAATAATGTTTGGTATTAAGATTCATTATAAATATAGCTTAGATCCTTAGAAAGAGCTTAATTGTTACATATAGATAGTTTCAGCTGAATATTGTTTTCGTTATGACAAAATTGATTGATAATCAATATGTCTCTTCCCATCCTCAGGATCCTGTGGACAGATTGTGATGACTCAGACTCCGGATTCTATCTCTGTGTCCCCGGGACAGACAGTCACCATCACATGTACTTCTAGTAAAAGTCTTTATTATTCTGGAGCAAACATTCACTTAATATCCTGGTACCAAAAGAAAGCAGAACAACCTCCTAAACTCCTCTTGTATAGCTCCAGTACTCGAGAATCTGGGGTTCCAGATAGGTTCAGTGGATCTGGATCAGGAACGCAATTCACAATGACGATACAAGGAGCGAGTGAAGATGATGAAGGAAGTTATTACTGTCAGCAGGCTAGGGAGGACCCCCTCACACAGTGATACAGAGCCGTACAAAAACCTCCTTCCTCTTTTTTATGTCATGTGTGTTTAGTATATTAGATAGCTTCCACTTATTTCAAAGTACAACCCTGCGTTTTAGAAATTCATCCTTGCAAATAAATTCAGGTTTCACATTTCAGGTAAACTACTTTAAAGCTGAAGTTTATTCTTTTATTGCAGAACCTTCCTAACATGGGATGCTGGCAAATTTAGTTTGGCTCCTTCTGAAGTCAAGGGAACAGTACTCATTTGTTATGGTCTGTTCATAGTTTCACAGGCTGGGAGTTTGATTGCTTCCCCTGCATCTAGAAGAAGCTTCCTGAACATAGGGAGGGAGAATTCAAATGACCAGCTTGACTATTTAATGTGCCTTAGCCAATCCCTGAAGAGGAGTGTCCAGACTGGGGAGGTGATAAATAGTCAGAAGCCCTGAAGGGATTGTTCTTCTTCCCCAGGAGTTTTCCAAGTCTCTAGGGTGCTACTGCCCCTAGAGACACATGAAGTGAGTTAACCACTTCGCTACCCGGCCATTGTCAAATGACGTCCACAGATGGGATCTCCCATCCTGGGTGGACGTCATATGATGGCCTGGGCTTCCCGGCTGCCTAGGGGGCACGCGCGCCCGTCGCGTTGCTCGGGACCCGGTGCGTGTGCTCGGCGGCCGCGATGTCCACCGGGCACCTGCGATTGCCCATTAACTGGGCCGGACCGTGGATTTGTGTGTGTAAACACACAGATCCACGTCCTGTCAGTTGAGAGGAGACTGATCTGTGTTCCCAGTACAGCGGAACACTGATCGGTCTCCTCCCCTTGTACGTCCCCGCCCCATACAGTTAGAAGCATTCCCTAGGAAGCACATTTAACCCCTCCCCGCCCCCTAGTGGTTAACCCCTTCACTGCCTGTCACATTTACACAGTAATCAATGCAATTTTATAGCATTGATCGCTGTATAAATGTGAATGGTCCCAAAAATGTGTCAAAAGTGTCTGATGTGTCCGCCATAATGTCGCAGTCATGAAAAAAAATCGCGATCGCCGCTATTACTAGTAAAAAAATAAATAAATATATTTTTTTTAAAAATGCCATAAATCTATCCCGTATTTTGTAGACGCTATAACTTTTGCGCAAACCAATCAATATACGCTTATTGCAATTTTTTTTACCAAAAATATGTAGAAGAATACGTATCAGCTGAAACTGAGGAAAAAATTAGTTTTTTTTTTTTTAAATTGGGATATTTATTATAGCAAAAAGTAAAAAATATTGTGTTTTTTTCAAAATTGTTGCTCTTCTTTTGTTTATAGCGCAAAAAATTAAAAATGCAGAGGTGATCAAATACCATCAAAAGAAAGCTCTATTTGTGGGGAAAAAAGGATGTCAATTTTTTTGGGGTACAACATTGCACGACCGCACAATTGCCGTTTAAAGTGCGATAGCGCTGAAAACTAAAAATTGGCCTGGGAAGGAAGGGGGTGAAAATGCCCTGTATTGAACCGGTTAAGGAGTTGCAGTCTGGGCCTCAGTAGGAGCTGGGCTGAGGGATTAGAGAAGATTACTGCTGGATTTTTGCTGGAGGGCACTATCCTGAAGTCCTGGTCTGGTGAATGATATTTTATCTCCCTCACTGAGGATCTACCTGTAGGTTCTATGTGGCAGACAAAATATAATGATAAGCTCATGTGCTGCTAGATGACTATGACAAAAGTGTTAGATGTGTCTTTGAAACTCCTGCAACCATTCCTCAAAGTGTACTTAACTGGTTTTATTCATCCACCATGTGGCTCATATTGCCAGTTTTATGCGTGTCTGTCTCCTCAAGGACACGAACATTACTTAGACATATAAACAGATCCATTTATAGCACAATATGTTTAATAAAAAACACTTTATTAAAACATTAAATCGTGGCACTCACATGTACTTAGTCTTGGGTAAAGCATATAATAATAAGAGAGTCGGCAGCGATCCGACTAAGTGGCTTCTGTCTCAGAGACACCGGGAAGTGACGTCACTGGCTCTGCCCGACGCATTGCATCACTGATCACATGAATTCCTCAGTTCTTGGTTCTCTGTGTGCCCCGAGCGATCGCGGGAGCCCGGCACTCGCATCGGCTCAGGGAGCAAACGGTGGGGGCGCGCACGTGCCCCCTAGTGGCCGTCTATGTTACCGACGTAACATAATGGCGATTTGCGCAGCCGAGCCATGTTGCCGCAGTACAACTGCGGCGGCTGGTCGGCAAGCGGTTGAACTAAGCCTGAATTGTCTGTGTGCTTGGGACTGTGCTTGTGTGACTGGCGGCCTCTGTACTATACTTGGAGACTTAGGTACATTCTCAGTGGCTCCTTCCGGGGTGTAGCGCTACATTGTTTTTGTATTACATTAGTTATGTGTTATGGTGTGTGTTTCATTATCCCATTAACTTTTGTTAAAAATCTTCACTGATTTGCCTCCTCAGAGCCACCAGATACTGTCCTGAGTGACTATCTTCTGGCAGTAGCCATTGCTACTAAGAAAAGATGCGCCACTCACCGAACCCATACCATTTCACATCACTAATGTGTTTGGTGCTGTATCCCAAAAAAAACAACTCAAGCCTAAATGCACTACTTAATCCTGAGCTTTCTCTCCTCTATCCCATGTTCATACTACCTCAATCAGTATAGATCAGTAAAATAGAAAAATATCAATAAAATACCGATATGACGGCTCTGCTGGAGTGATTATCTTCTCTTTCTATCTCCGCAACAATGGTTTAATCAAAAAGGAAGTGATTACATTTTTGCAACAGATAGCAATAAAAAAACCTTGTAAACCAAATCTACCCAATAGAAAATAATCAGCTTCCAAGTTTTATTGTCAAAGCTTAAAGTGGACCTTCATTAATTTTTTCAACTTTTCATCTATTAAATCTTGTGCCCTTGTTGTCTTTGGATAATAAAACCCTTTTTTTTGCTGCCAGTAAATACCTTCTACAGCCCACTTCTTGTTTCTTGTCTGGTCATTAGCCTAGGCTTATGACATCATCTACAGCTCTCTCTCTCACTCTTGTGAGCGTTTGCCAGGAAGGGAGGGGGATGAGTCAAAAGAGGGCCAATGAGAGCTGCATGGCTGCAGAGCTGGGGGCGTGCCTCTGTGTAAATACAGGAAGTGAACAGGCAGCAGCTTCAGTTGCCCACAGTTAAAATGGTTGCAGCCAGACTCAGTGGAGGGAGATTTCTGCAGCATATTTGGCAAGTACAGAATCACAGTATATATAAAATAATATGCAAAGTGGTTGGAGGGAAGCTTCAGAATGGCAAAGATGCTTTTATTACAAATTATATGAGCAGACTGCAGTTCCTCTGAAGTTGGAAGCTGATTGGTTATGATTCTCAGCTGCACCAGATTCTGTGTGCACCAGTTTTAGTAAATCTTCCCCCATAAGGCCCCTTTCACATGGGGTGGATCCGTTTTGATGGGCTCCGCTTGCTCAGCGGGGATCGCTGAGCGTGAACAGCATGTAATATACCATTTATTAATGTGAAACTTTAAATTTAATGACTTATATAATTAGATTTAGGATGACACCTATTAGTTGTCCTTGTCATGTTATGTTTGATATAGAGTTTCACAACTATTATATTAAAAACAAACAATATTTTATGTGCAGTGTGCTTTACATGTATTTGTAGATCGGTGACATGGTGGAGACTGGAGAATAACAAGAGGTGAGGGATGAGCCTGTATACCACATAACTGGGCATTAACAACAAGATCAAAAGTGTTTGGTCAGCCAATCAGAAACCACTCCATGGTCAGTCACCGGTATTTCAGGGGGAGGTTTTAGCTGTTAAGAAAAAGGAGATATTATGGAATGACAGGTGTAGCCTCCCTGGCGGTTTTCCCGAGTGTGGCTCGGGGTTAAAATTCAGGACCATTAGCGGTAACCCCGAGCCACACTCGGGATTACATCGCAGGATCCTGGTGAGGCTTTACTTACCTTGTCCCCGGGATCCTGCGATGTCCCCCGCTGTGTCCGTGGGCTCCGTCCTCCTCCGAAGCCTCTCCGTGCCAGGCTCCGTTCCCTGCGAGCGGCACGACGCACGGGGGCGGAGCCTGGCGGCAAATTCAAAAAAGTCTAAAAACCATCACGCATACAGTACTGTAATCTTACAGATTACAGTACTGTATGAAATTATTTCACATCCCTTTTGTCCCCAGTGCTTTGTCTTATGCCCTGCATGCAGTTTTATATTATATATACTGTTCTTTCTGCCTGGAAACTGGAGATTGTCCATAGCAACCAAAAAGTGTCCCTTTACATCAAAAGTGGCTTTAGACCAGCTAGAAAACAGCATTAGTAAATTAGAACACTTGCAGAATTGAGCGATAGTGAATCGTGGGGAAATTTATTTTATTATTAATTTTTTTTTTTTAATTATTTATTTTTATTTATTATATTATAATTTATGTTTTTGTGTTTCAAACTTTATCATACCCGGGATATCTACTAGACTCTTGTTTGGACAGATTTAAGAATTACAGACCTACAATATAAAACGCCAAATTTCCATGCAAAATAATTGTACCGCTTTCAGCACCTAAAATCCAAAATAATCATACCGCCAGGGAGGTTAAAAGATAGTATACATTTTTGCATAAATGGAAGCCACCTAGGCGCATAATATAGATCATTGGACGTATATGCTGGATGGGTGGAGCATACATATGCTTGCTATGAAAGAAAAGCACAGAATATTTTGAATGGGACTCTGAAGGCTTCTGATTGTTGCATTATTTGCATGTACTCTGTGGGGGTTATTTACGAAAGGCAAATCCACTTTGCACTACAAGTGCAAACTACAAATGCAAAGTGCACTTGAAATTGCACTGAAAGTGCACTTGGAAGTGCAGTCACTGTAAATCTGAGAGGTAGATCTGAAATGAGGGGAAGCTCTGCTGATTTTATTATCCAATCATGTGCAAGCTTAAAAGCTGTTTTTTATGTTCCTTGCATATCCCCCTCGGATCTACAGCGACTGCACTTCCAAGTGCAATTTCAAGTGCACTTTGCACTTGTAGTGCAAAGTGGATTTGCCTTTAGTAAATAACCCCCTTTGGCATTTGTTCTGGGGTCCAATAAATGCTAATTTCTGGTAAAAAAATCTAGGTGCTGCAGAGATTCTAACTGTGGGGGGGAGGGGCTGTGTGTGTGACACGACACTGATCACGGCTCCTGATTACAGGGAGCTGTGATCAGTGTCAGTGTCACTAGGCAGAACGGGGAAATGCTTGTTTACATTAGCATTTCCCCATTCTTCCTCTCCGTGAGACTATCGTGGGTATCCCCGTGGACATCGAGTCCGTGGGATCCGCGATCGTGCATGCGCGTGCAACCCGCCTCTTAAAGGGCAACTGATAGGTTTGAAATAATGACTTAGAGTTCCACTTTAATTGTTTCTGCTTTTTCTTACCTGTGTATGTATCAATTGTTCTATTTAAATTGTTTGTGCTCCTTTCTTAGCTGTGTACGTATCAATTGTTCTATTTAAATTGTTTGTGCTCCTTTCTTACCTATGTACGTATCAATTGTTCTATCAATCTGTATCTAGATGGAATTTGGAACTGCTGAATAATCATTACATGTTCGCTGATGAGAAACTCTTTGTACCTTAACCTCATTTGGTAATGCCGATAAGATTACTGCTTTTGGAACTGCCTATTAAGGAAGTAAAGGGAGCAGTCCTTTTTGCTCAGAACTGTGATACAGACATACCTGACTCCGTGTCATTATTCTTATAGAAGCAATAATTTGACAAAGCAATATAAACTTAAAGCAACTTATTTAAGAGTTGCCCCTAACATTTTGGCGCCCGAATAGCAGGGACCCACCAAGTTGCTACAAGAGGTGGATGAGCTACGCTGACGGAACAAAAAGGAATAGGCATTCCGGGAACCACAGATCAAAAAACCTGGCCAGAAAAAAGCTTTATTTTTCTTATATTCTGTGCTCCCCTGATTTGTGCCTATCCGTTCTGTCAGTTACGGTTCTCCTGGTTTTAAAACACCAGCCTCTGTAGTGGTGAGTCTAGAATTACTGGATATTTTAGTTTATATTGCTGGAATTATTTGTTTGTTTTGTTATCTGTGTTTGTCTTGTCTGTCTTGTTGAGAAAGTGAATGAGCCTTGTCAAGGATGGTATGAGTTAGAAGGGGATTGCCGAACTAAGCAACGGAATGCGCCTTACCTCACACGATTGGGAACCTGAGGGCTTGTGAGCTTGGGGGTCTGACGCTTATGCTTAACCTCACATCTAACTCATAAACCATAGACGGGTTGAGAGTATAAGCCCTGTCCGCTCCATAAAGCAGGGATAAGAGTGTATGAGAGGGATTCCCAGATACGGGGAGGGTAATGAGGTCTCCATGAAGCCCGGAGATCTAGTCGGATACCTGGCCACTTAAAGGAATGCTTGTATATGTTGTAGCCGCATTTTTGTATATGTTGTAGCCGCATTCTGGTTTGTTATTGGGCTAGCATATAAAGTAATTATTTGTTATTGGGCTAGCATATAAAGTAATTCGGTTTCAGAAATCTCATTCCGGAAGAGGTTTCTAGTATTCTAGCACCCTAGGAGGAAGGCAACGAGGAACTAGTGTAACTTAGCTGGTTTGCTATTGGGCTAGCATATAAAGTAATTATTAATTCTTGTATATGTTGTAGCCGCACTATATTGTACACTAAGTGTCCCACACGCTACCTAGGCAGGACTGTTAGAATGGGCCAGAGGAACACAAAACCCCGTCAGGGAATTGTGGCGCACTATACGGTGCCACAGATGATTAAGAACATTTATGGGAAAACCGAAGCACAGGACTTAAAGGATGTCCTTCGTAAATTTAAGGTGAAAGGAGCAGCGGGCTTAGACCCGGATGTATGGAGTGAAATAAAAAGGGACAGATAAGGAGAGGTGTTAGAGAAGCAATGGATGCGTCAGGTTCAATGCTTAATTAAGGTCTCAAATAGAGCGAAAGAAGAGGGGTGGAAATATAATCCAGACTGTGATGGTTGGGATATGAAAGATAGAAGAACAAAAAAATTTTGAAATTTTAAATAATCTTAGCTCAGCCATCCCACCCCCATACACTGACATAGAACGTAAACCACACAAGATATATCCTGTACTTAAGGGTAGAGAATGGGTTTTTTTCAGGTTTGTGGAGTACAAGAATTTCATTCAGAAACTGTAGCCCCCGTACGCACTGATACATGCATTATAGTAAAGCCAGCTGTTTTCTGTAGATTTGTGACACAGTTAATGAATACACATGAAGCAACCTGGCAGGATGGGGAGGATTTATGCAGACATAAAATGACTCTGACCCTGTTTAACCAGTTTATGACCGACCTGCAGACTGAGCTGAGGGGGATGGCAATTTAGAGACAGGACATGTCAGACATATAGACTCAAGGGCCCCTTTTATTGCTAGATTAGAAGCTTTTTGTCAAGCAAAACAACAGGAGAGGGGGTCAATATCACCCATGAAACAAATGCCAGGACAGACTGTATCGGAATTTTACTTATCTATGGAAAGTACGATGGCAGATGAGGGATTGGACTTGGCCCTGCCAGTCACAATCCGAGCCTTCAATAGACAATTTATGGAGGGATTAATTCCACAGATAAGTGAAAGACTGAAAGCTTGCACACCACCCTTAATTTGTTGCGATTTTTGACAGAAAAAGGTTGCAAGGTTAATAAGAAAAAGTTGCAAGTGTGTCAGGAAAAAGTTATCTTTTTGGGACATTGTATATCACAGGGTACGAGACATCTCACTGAGGAGAGGGTTCAAGTGATAAAGGGAATGTTACCCACACGGAATTTCAAACAATTGCGTATGTTTTTAGGTATCGTGTCATATTGTAGACAGTGGATACCACATGCTAGCGCTTTGATGCAGCCATTATACGATTGTTTGAAAATTGTACCGTATATGCTTACAGAAGTAGCTTATGAATCGTTTATCACTTTGAAAAAGTTGTTGATATCTGCCCCGGCTATTGGTATACCAGATTACACCAAGATATTTAATCTGTATATTGCTGAGATCACTGGACACGCCACAGGTGTTCTGACACAGGCACATGTAAAACAAAGACCAGTCGCTTACTTTTCAGCAGCATTAGATCCAGTATCTAGAGGTTCACCGTCCTGTTTACGGGCGGTAGCTGCAGTGTCAATTATAATAGATAAGTCATCAGAGATTGTTCTAGACAATCCAGTCGTAGTGCATACCACACATGACATACATGCAATATTGTCTCAGGTACAGCCCAAACACATTTCAATGGCTAGGCAATTAAGGTTACAGTGTACTTTACTCTTACCTCCAAATGTCACTTTTCAGCGCTGTACAACTTTAAATTTGGCCACCTTCTTGCCTCTTCAGTCACCAGATTTGGCAAGGGGGAATGATAGTACTAATAGTACTAGTGAGAAAAGAAATGAGGACACTGACACTCTTTTGTTTAAAGAAGTAGATCAGCACGATTGTTTTCAGCTCATGGAACAGGAGACAATGGGATTCCCACATGTTACAGATACACCAATTTTAAACGCTGAGCACACTTTGTATATAGATGGTAGCAGGTTTGCTGATGACAAAGGTAAATATCACACAGGGTATGCTGTAGTGACTGATACCCAGGTAATTGAAGCACAGCCCTTACCAGCCCACATGTCAGCACAGGAAGTAGAATTAAAAGCTTTAGAACAAGCCTTAGAATACTTAAAAGGACGAGAGGGAATATTTACACTGACTCTGCCTACGCTTATGGTGTAGCGCACGATTATGGCCACATATGGAGGGCTAGAGGTTATCTGACAGCAGCAGGTACACCTGTAAAACATGGTGAAGGGATTAAGAGAGTCCTGAACAATCTTCAAAAGGTTAAACGAGTGGCCATCATGAAGATAGCGGCACACACGAGCGCAAAAACAATTGAGGCAAAAGGAAATGCATTTGCAGATTTGACTGCAAAACAGGCAGCTCTAGGGGAAGGAAGCCCTGAGACCTTAGCAGCGGTAGAGGTGAGTATCCCAGAACCAACATGGCAGCAGCTGAGTAAATTACAGGAGCAAGCAGGGGAGAGCGAGAAAGATAAGTGGGTCAGAATGGGAGCAGCACCAGACCTTGACAATGTATGGAGGGAAGGGGGCAAAATATGCCTACCTGCCTCTCTGTACCCAGCAATGGCAGCGGCAGTTCACCTACCCACACATGTCAGTTCCAATTCCATGTATAGGATTGTGAACCAAGGATGGCTCGCCCCCGGATTCAGTAGCACTGCAAGAAACTACTGTGCAGCCTGCCAAATCTGTCTCCTGAATAACCCAGGACAGAGAGTAAAAACCCCACGAAAACACCAGGTCCGGGCCCAATACCCCTTCCAGAGACTGCAAATTGACTACATACAAATGCCCAAGAGCGGCCCCTTTGAGTTTGTCCTCGTGTGTATCGATTTATTCTCAGGTTGGCCCGAAAGTTATCCAGTAAAATCGGCTACAGCTAAAGCCACAGCTAAGAAACTGATCACTGAGTTAATACCTAGGTTTGGTCTTCCTGAAACCATAGAATCAGATAGGGCGACACACTTTACAGGAGAAATAATGCAGAATGTGATGACCATGTTAGGGGTTCAACAAAGTTTTCACACCCCTTACCACCCACAGAGTTCAGGATCAGTAGAGAGAGTAAATGGGACAATAAAGTTAAAAATACAAAAAGCCATGCAAGAGTTAAACAAGCCTTGGCCAGAATGCCTGCCTTTGGCTTTGTTCTCTATAAGGTACACTCCAACAGGAAAGACAGGATTATCCCCATATGAGATACTTTTTGGGAATGCACCTAGATTGGGTTTATACTTTCCACAGAGTATGCAATTGCAATGTGATAGTTTGACTGCATATGTGATACAATTACAACAACGTCTAACTAAGATCCACAAAAGTGTGTATTCTTCTCTTCCAGACCCTAATTCAATAACAGGTACACATACGCTGCTACCAGGGGATTATGTATATGTAAAGAAACACACCAGAAAGACATTGGAACCCAGGTTTGAAGGTCCTTACCAAGTACTCTTGACCACAGCCACCTCAGTAAAGCTGGAAGGAAAACCTACCTGGATACACGCATCACATTGCAAGAAACAACCCGAGAAAACAACATGATGAAATATCTACTTACATATTTTTCGTTGAAGATTGTTGTTTTACAAATATATGCATGGACTCCTGGTATTAATGTACTTGAAGTAGAGGAAACAACAACTTTCGAATGAGCTATAGATGATCCTAAAGTAGCAAATGATTCAGGATATGAGATGAATAAGGATTATAATGTAGGTAATTAACACTAGAACATACCCTACAGAATAACCTTGTATCCGCAATTATTGACAAAGGTAGACTAGTACATCTTTCCTCACAGATACAACAGGATACTGCACCACATTGGTGGGATATATTTAGTGGAATGTCTTCTACAGCAACCAATACCTTTCACTGGTTGTTAAGTCCAATGGTAATTATTATTCTAATATTAATATCACTTACAATCACAAATATATGTGTATACAGGAAAATAAATAGGAAAATTAGGAGAATAGACAGGGTATACTGATAAATGTGTATTGACATCACCCTACTCCTATAAAACTCCTCTTCTTGAATTTTAAGATGTTGGTAATACCTAGGGGGATGGGTTCTACCCCTCTGACAACTCGCAGTCAGGGAAAGGACTCTGGGGAAAAACTGACTAGAACTTATTCATGAGGACCCAGGGGGAAGGAGAGGATGATGTCAAAGGGGGAAATTGATAGGGTTGAAATAATGACTTATGCCGCGTACACACGGTCGGACTTTACGGCGGACTTTGCCCGGCGGATTTTTCGACGTACTTTCCGACGGACTTTGTGAATGAACGGACTTGCCTACACACAATCCACCAAAGTCCGTCGAATTCGTACGTGATGACGTACGACCGGACTAAAACAAGGAAGTTCATAGCCAGTAGCCAATAGCTGCCCTAGCGTGCCTTTTTGTCCGTCGAACTAGCATACAGACGAGCGGACTTTTCGACCGGACTCGATTTCAACGGATAAATTTTAAACAAGTTTAAAATCTAAGTCCGTCCAACTTTTGAGAAAACAAAGTCCGCTGGAGCCCACACACATCGAATTGTCCGACGAAATCCAGTCCGCCGGGCAAAGTCCGCCGTAAAGTCCGCTCGTGTGTACGCGGCATTAGAGTTCCACTTTAATTGTTTCTGCTTTTTCTTACCTGTGTACGTATCAATTGTTCTATTTAAATTGTTTGTGCTCCTTTCTTAGCTGTGTACGTATCAATTGTTCTATTTAAATTGTTTGTGCTCCTTTCTTACCTATGTACGTATCAATTGTTCTATCAATCTGTATCTAGATGGAATTTGGAACTGCTGAATAATCATTACATGTTCGCTGATGAGAAACTCTTTGTACCTTAACCTCATTTGGTAATGCCGATAAGATTACTGCTTTTGGAACTGCCTATAAAAGAAGTAAAGGGAGCAGTCCTTTTTGCTCAGAACTGTGATACAGACATACCTGACTCCGTGTCATTATTCTTATAGAAGCAATAATTTGACAAAGCAATATAAACTTAAAGCAACTTATTTAAGAGTTGCCCCTAACACAGCGTACAGGTACGTGATTAGGCCTGTACGTGCCCTTCTGCTGCAGTATATGTGAGGTGATCGGGAAGCGGTTAAAGAGGTTCTAAAGTTAGAATTTTTTTTACCTTCTTTGCTTCCTCTTTAGCTCCCGCTGCTGTCCATAACAGACAGCAAACCAATGAGGAGTGAGCAGAGGGAGAGAGAGCAAGAGGCTTGCTATTGGGGGCAGGAGTGCTGGCAGGGGACCTGATGAGAAAATAATTGGGGCTGCTCTGTGCAAAACCATTACACAGAGCAGGTAAGTATAACATGTTTGTTATTATAACCAACCTTTAGATTCACTTTAATTCTGCCACACTCTGCTGAACCCTGAGATATGATACTTCTCATAAGCTGTAATATTTGAATATTTCCTGTTTTACATAGTGAGACTCTGAGATTATTTCCCTATAGATTTCATGTTATATAAACAGTTTATCATGAAGGTCAATGATCTGTGTGAGTGACAGACCAGACCCATCAAGATGTTTCCTCTGACATATCTACTCTGTGTCTTCTATGTCTACATCCAAGGTATGAGGATATTTGGAGTTTATTTTATCAGATGTAAAATAATAATTAGGAAAAAATGCATTTTATCAGATATCTTATCTGTTTTAAAAAAAAAACTTTCATAACCCACTTAGAATTGTATTTGCCAGACAATTATTAAATGGGTAATAATGTTTGGTATTCTGATTTATTATAAATATAGCTTAGATCCTTAGAAAGAGCTTGATTGTTACATATAGATAGTTTCAGCTGAATATTGTTTCCTCTTATGATGAAATCTATTGATAATCAATATGTCTCTTCCTATCCTCAGGATCCTGTGGACAGATTGTGATGACTCAGACTCCGGATTCTATCTCTGTGTCCCCGGGACAGACAATCACCATCACATGTACTTCTAGTAAAAGTCTTTATCACTCTGGAGTAAGCGCTCACTTCATAGCCTGGTACCAAAAGAAAGCAGGACAACCTCCTAAACTCCTCTTGTATAGCTCCAGTACTCGAGCATCTGGGGTTCCAGATAGGTTCAGTGGATCTGGATCAGGAACGCAATTCACAATGACAATACAAGGAGCGAGTGAAGATGATGAAGGAAGTTATTACTGTCAGCAGTATAGAGAGCTCCCTCTCACACAGTGATACAGAGCCGTACAAAAACCTCCTTCCTCTTTTTTATGTCATGTGTGTTTAGTATATTAGATAGCTTCCACTTATTTCAAAGTACAACCCTGCGTTTTAGAAATTCATCCCTGCAAATAAATTCAGGTTTCACATTTCAGGTAAACTACTTTAAAGCTGAAGTTTATTCTTTTATTGCAGAACCCTCCTAACATGGGATGCTAGGCAAATTTAGTTTGGCTCCTTCTGAAGTCAAGGGAACAGTACTCATTTGTTATGGTCTGTTCATAGTTTCACAGGCTGGGAGTTTGATTGCTTCCCCTGCATCTAGAAGAAGCTTCCTGAACATAGGGAGGGAGAATTCAAATGACCAGCTTGACTATTTAATGTGCCTTAGCCAATCCCTGAAGAGGAGTGTCCAGACTGGGGAGGTGATAAATAGTCAGAAGCCCTGAAGGGATTGTTCTTCTTCCCCAGGAGTTTTCCAAGTCTCTAGGGTGCTACTGCCCCTAGAGACAGATGAAGTGAGTTAACCACTTCGCTACCCGGCCATTGTCAAATGACGTCCACAGATGGGATCTCCCATCCTGGGTGGACGTCATATGATGGCCTGGGCTTCCCGGCTGCCTAGGGGGCACGTGCGCCCTTCGCGTTGCTCGGGACCCGGTGCGTGTGCTCGGCGGCCGCGATGTCCACCGGGCACCTGCGATTGCCCGTTAACCGGGCCGGACCGTAGATCTGTGTGTGTAAACACACAGATCCACGTCCTGTCAGTTGAGAGGAGACTGATCTGTGTTCCCAGTACAGTGGAACACTGATCGGTCTCCTCCCCTTGTACGTCCCCGCCCCCTACAGTTAGAAGCATTCCCTAGGAAGCACATTTAACCCCTCCCCGCCCCCTAGTGGTTAACCCCTTCACTGCCTGTCACATTTACACAGTAATCAATGCAATTTTATAGCATTGATCGCTGTATAAATGTGAATGGTCCCAAAAATGTGTCAAAAGTGTCCGATGTGTCAGCCATAATGTCGCAGTCATGAAAAAAAATCGCGATCGCCGCTATTACTAGTAAAAAAATAAATAAATCATTTTTTCTTTTAAATGCCATAAATCTATCCCGTATTTTGTAGACGCTATAACTTTTGCGCAAACCAATCAATATACGCTTATTGCAATTTTTTTTACCAAAAATATGTAGAAGAATACGTATCGGCCGAAACTGAGGAAAAAATTAGTTTTTTTTTTAAAAAATTGGGATATTTATTGTAGCAAAAAGTAAAAAATATTGTGTTTTTTTCAAAGTTGTCGCTCTTCTTTTGTTTATAGCGCGAAAAATAAAAAACGTAGAGGTGATCAAATACCATCAAAAGAAAGCTCTATTTGTGGGGAAAAAAAGGACGTCAATTTTTTTGGGGTACAACGTCGCATGACCGCACAATTGCCGTTTAAAGTGCGATAGCGCTGAAAACTAAAAATTGGCCTGGGAAGGAAGGGGGTGAAAATGCCCTGTATTGAACCGGTTAAGGAGTTGCAGTCTGGGCCTCAGTAGGAGCTGGGCTGAGGGATTAGAGAAGATTACTGCTGGATTTTTGCTGGAGGGCACTATCCTGAAGTCCTGGTCTGGTGAAAGATATTTTATCTCCCTCACTGAGGATCTACCTGTAGGTTCTATGTGGCAGACAAAATATAATGATAAGCTCATGTGCTGCTAGATAACTATGACAAAAGTGTTAGATGTGTCTTTGAAACTCCTGCAACCATTCCTCAAAGTGTACTTAACTGGTTTTATTCATCCACCATGTGGCTCATATTGCCAGTTTTATGCGTGTCTGTCTCCTCAAGGACACGAACATTACTTAGACATATAAACAGATCCATTTATAGCACAATATGTTTAATAAAAAACACTTTATTAAAACATTAAATCGTGGCACTCACATGTACTTAGTCTTGGGTAAAGCATATAATAATAAGAGAGTCGGCAGCGATCCGACTAAGTGGCTTCTGTGTCTCAGAGACACCGGGAAGTGACGTCACTGGCTCTGCCCGACGCATTGCATCACTGATCACATGAATTCCTCAGTTCTTGGTTCTCTGTGTGCCCCGAGCGACCGCGGGAGCCCGGCACTCGCATCGGCTCAGGGAGCAAACGGGGGCGCGCACGTGCCCCCTAGTGGCCGTCTATGTTACCGACGTAACATAACGGCGATTTGCGCAGCCGAGCCATGTTGCCGCAGTACAATTGCGGCGGCTGGTCGGCAAGCGGTTGAACTAAGCCTGAATTGTCTGTGTGCTTGGGACTGTGCTTGTGTGACTGGTGGCCTCTGTACTATACTTGGAGACTTAGGTACATTCTCAGTGGCTCCTTCCGGGGTGTAGCGCTACATTGTTTTTGTATTACATTAGTTATGTGTAATGGTGTGTGTTCCATTATCCCATTAACTTTTGTTAAAAATCTTCACTGATTTGCCTCCTCAGAGCCACCAGATACTGTCCTGAGTGACTATCTTCTGGCAGTAGCCATTGCTACTAAGAAAAGATGTGCCACTCACCGAACCCATATCATTTCACATCACTAATGTGTTTGGTGCTGTATCCCAAAAAAAACAACTCAAGCCTAAATGCACTACTTAATCCTGAGCTTTCTCTCCTCTATCCCAAGTTCATACTACCTCAATCAGTATAGATCAGTAAAATAGAAAAATATCAATAAAATACCGATATGACGGCTCTGCTGGAGTGATTTTCTTCTCTTTCTATCTCCGCAACAATGGTTTAATCAAAAAGGAAGTGATTGCATTTTTGCAACAGATAGCAATAAAAAAACCTTGTAAACCAAATCTACCCAATAGAAAATAATCAGCTTCCAAGTTTTATTGTCAAAGCTTAAAGCGGACCTTCATTAATTTTTTCAACTTTTCATCTATTAAATCTTCTGCCCTTGTTGTCTTTGGATAATAAAACACTTTTTTTTTCTGCCAGTAAATACCTTCTACAGCCCACTTCTTGTTTCTTGTCTGGTCATTAGCCTAGGCTTATGACATAATCCACAGCTCTCTCTCTCACTCTTGTGAGAGTTTGCCAGGAAGGGAGGGGGATGAGTCAAAAGAGGGCCAATGAGAGCTGCATGGCTGCAGAGCTGGGGGCGTGCCTCTGTGTAAATCCAAGAAGTGAACAGGCAGCAGCTTCAGCTGCCCACAGTTAAAATGGTTGCAGCCAGACTCAGTGGAGGGAGATTTCTGCAGCATATTTGGCAAGTACAGAATCACAGTATATATAAAATAATATGCAAAGTGGTTGGAGGGAAGCTTCAGAATGGCAAAGATGCTTTTATTACAAATTATGTGAGCAGACTGCAGTTCCTCTTTAATTGAACAAGCTGAAGTTGGAAGCTGATTGGTTATGATTCTCAGCTGCACCAGATTCTGTGTGCACCAGTTTTAGTAAATCTTCCCCCATAAGGCCCCTTTCACATGGGGCGGATCCGTTTTGACGGGCTCCGCTTGCTCAGCGGGGATCGCTGAGCGTGAACAGCATGTAATATACCATTTATTAATGTGAAACTTTAAATTTAATTACTTATATAATTAGATTTAGGATGACACCTATTAGTTGTCCTTGTCATGTTATGTTTGATATAGAGTTTCACAACTATATTAAAAACAAACAATATTTTATGTGCAGTGTGCTTTACATGTATTTGTAGATCGGTGACATGGTGGAGAGTGACAAGAGGTGGGGGATGAGCCTGTATACCACATAACTGGGCATTAACAACAAGATCAAAAGTGTTTGGTCAGCCAATCAGAAACCCCTCCATGGTCAGTCACTGGTATTTCAGGGGGAGGTTTTAGCTGTTAAGAAAAAGGAGATATTATGGAATGACAGGTTTAAAAGATAGTATACATTTTTCCATGCATGGAAGCCACCTAGGTGCATAATATAGATCATTGGACGTATATGCTGGATGGGTGGAGCATACATATGCTTGCTATGAAAGAAAAGCACAGAATATTTTGAATGGGACTCTGAAGGCTTCTGATTGTTGCATTATTTGCATGTACTCTGTGGACTTTGGGGGTTATTTACGAAAGGCAAATCGACTTTGCACTACAAGTGCAAACTACAAATGCAAAGTGCACTTGAAATTGCACTGAAAGTGCACTTGGAAGTGCAGTCACCGTAAATCTGAGGGGTAGATCTGAAATGAGGGGAAGCTCTGCTGATTTTATTATCCAATCATGTGCAAGCTTAAAATCTGTTTTTTATGTTCCTTGGATATCCCCCTCGGATCTACAGCGACTGCACTTCCAAGTGCAATTTCAAGTGCACTTTGCACTTGTAGTGCAAAGTGGATTTGCCTTTAGTAAATAACCCCCTTTGGCATTTGTTCTGGGGTCCAATAAATGCTAATTTCTGGTAAAAAAAATCTAGGTGCTGCAGAGATTCTAACTGTGGGGGGGTGGGGCTGTGTGTGACACGACACTGATCACGGCTCCCGATTACAGGGAGCTATGATCAGTGTCAGTGTCACTAGGCAGAACGGGGAAATGCTTGTTTACATTAGCATTTCCCCGTTCTTCCTCTCCGTGAGACTATCGTGGGTATCCCCGTGGACATCGAGTCCGTGGGATCCGCGATTGTGCACGCGCGCGCAACCTGCCTTTTAAAGGGCAACGTACAGGTACGTGATTAGGCCTGTACGTGCCCTTCTGCCGCAGTATATGTGAGGCGATCGGGAAGTGGTTAAAGAGGTTCTAAAGGTAGAATTTTTTTAACCTTCTTTGCTTCCTCTTTAGCTCCCGCTGCTGTCCATAACAGACAGCAAACCAATGAGGAGTGAGCAGAGGGTGGGGCGGAGTCATGATCTGTGTGTGAATGGACAATGTTCATTCACAGGAGCGTGGCTTGAGAGTGACCCTGCTCAAGTGCCCCAGAGCAAGAGGCTTGTTATTGAGGGCAGGAGTGCTGGCAGGGGACCTGATGAGAAAATAATTGGGGCTGCTCTGTGCAAAACCATTACACAGAGCAGGTAAGTATAACATCTTTGTTATTATAATCAACCTTTAGATTCACTTTAATTCTGCCACACTCTGCTGAACCCTGAGATATGATACTTCTCATAAGCTGTAATATTTGAATATTTCCTGTTTTACGTAGTGAGACTCTGAGATTATTTCCCTATAGATTTCATGTTATATAAACAGTTTACCATGAAGGTCAATGATCTGTGTGAGTGACAGACCAAACCCATCAAGATGTTTTCTCTGACATATCTACTCTGTGTCTTCTATGTCTACATCCAAGGTATGAGGATATTTGGAGTTTATTTTATCAGATGTAAAATAATAATTAGGAAAAAATGCATTTTATCAGATATCTTATCTGTTTTAAAAATAAAACTTTAGTTTCAGCTGAATATTGTTTCCTCTTATGATGAAATCTATTGATAATCAATATGTCTCTTCCCATCCTCAGGATCCTGTGGACAGATTGTAATGACTCAGACTCCGGATTCTATCTCTGTGTCCCCGGGACAGACAGTCACCATCACATGTACATCCAGTAAAAGTCTTTATCACTCTGGAGTAGGCGCTCACTTAACAGCCTGGTACCAAAAGAAAGCAGAACAACCTCCTAAACTCCTCTTGTATCACTCCAGTACTCGAGCATCTGGGGTTCCAGATAGGTTCAGTGGATCTGGATCAGGAACGCAATTCACAATGACGATACAAGGAGCGAGTGAAGATGATGAAGGAAGTTATTACTGTCAGCAGGCTAGGGAGGACCCTCTCACACAGTGATACAGAGCCGTACAAAAACCTCCTTCCTCTTTTTTATGTCATGTGTGTTTAGTATATTAGATAGCTTCCACTTATTTCAAAGTACAACCCTGTGTTTTAGAAATTCATCCCTGCAAATAAATTCAGGTTTCACATTTCAGGTAAACTACTTGAAAGCTGAAGTTTATTCTTTTATTGCAGAACCCTCCTAACATGGGATGCTGGCAAATTTAGTTTGGCTCCTTCTGAAGTCAATGGAACAGTACTCATTTGTTATGGTCTGTTCATAGTTTCTCAGGCTGGGAGTTTGATTGCTTCCCCTGCATCTAGAAGAAGCTTCCTGAACATAGGGAGGGAGAATTCAAATGACCAGCTTGATTATTTAATGTGCCTTAGCCAATCCCTGAAGAGGAGTGTCCAGACTGGGGAGGTGATAAATAGTCAGAAGCCCTGAAGGGATTGTTCTTCTTCCCCAGGAGTTTTCCAAGTCTGAAGATGAAGTGAGGTAAGGAGTTGCAGTCTGGGCCTCAGTAGGAGCTGGGCTGAGGGATTAGAGAAGATTACTGCTGGATTTTCGCTGGAGGGCACTATCCTGAAGTCCTGGTCTGGTGAAAGATTTTTTATCTCCCTCACTGAGGATCTACCTGTAGGTTCTATGTGGCAGACAAAATAAAATGATAAGCTCATGTGCTGCTGGATATCTATGACAAAAGTGTTAGATGTGTCCTTGAAACTCCTGCAACCATCCCTTAAAGTGTACTTAACTGGTTTTATTCATCCACCATGTGGCTCATATTGCCAGCTTTATGCCGTGTCTGTCTCCTCAAGGACACGAACATTACTTAGACAAAAGAGATCCATTTATAGCGCAATATGTTTAATAAAAAACACTTTATTAAAACATTAAATCGTGGCACTCACATGTACTGAGTCAAAAGAGGGCCAATGAGAGCTGCATGGCTGCAGAGCTGTAGGCGTGCCTCTGCGTAAATTCAGGAAGTGAACAGGCAGCAGCTTCAGCTGCCCACAGTTAAAATGGTTGTAGCCAGACTCAGTGGAGGGAGATTTCTGCAGCATATTTGGCAAGTACAGAATCACAGTATACATAAAATAATATGCAAAGTGGTTGGAGGGAAGCTTCAGAATGGCAAAGATGCTTTTATTACAAATTATGTGAGCAGACTGCAGTTCCTTTTTAATTGAACAAGCTGACGTTGGAAGCTGATTGGTTATGATTCTCAGCTGCACCAGATTCTGTGTGCACCAGTTTTAGTAAATCTTCCCCCATAAGGCCCCTTTCACATGGGGCGGATCCGTTTTGATGGACTCCGCTTGCTCAGCGGGGATCGCTGAGCGTGAACAGCATGTAATATACCATTTATTAATGTGAAACTTTAAATTTCACAACGACTATATTAAAAACAAACAATATTTTATGTGCAGTGTGCTTTACATGTATTTGTAGATCGGTGACATGGTGGAGAGTGACAAGAGGTGGGGGATGAGCCTGTATACCACATAACTGAGCATTAACAACAAGATCAAAAGTTTTTGGTCAGCCAATCAGAATCAGATCAATCACTGGTATTTCAGGGGGAGGTTTTAGCTGTTAAGAAAAAGGAAATATTACAGAATGACAGGTCTAGAAGATAGTATACATTTTTGCATGCATGGAAGCCACCTAGGTGCATAATATAGATCATTGGACGTATATGCTGGATGGGTGGAGCATACATATGCTTGCTATGAAAGAAAAGCACTGAATATTTTGAATGGCACTCTGAAGGCTTCTGATTGTTGCATTATTTGCATGTACTCTGTGGTGTCATTTGTTCTGGGGTCCAATAAACTCTAATTAAAAAAATCTAGGTGATGCAGAGATTCATTTGCATTGGAGGAATTTGCTTTCTGTAACCTGTTGACATACTCCTTTTTCTATAATAACACTTATAAATTCAATAATAATTATTAGTCATCATCTATTATTTACAACAACCATCAAGTGACCTAAATGCACCAATGGCCAATAAGAGAGAAAAAAAATCGACCTTTGTTGATTATGAAAAATATCATGAGACGAAAGAAAAGGCAAATGAGTGTATATACAGTATCTCACAAAAGTGAGTAGACCAGTCACATTTTTGTAAATATTTTATTCTATCTTTTCATGTGACAACACAGAAGAAATGACACTTTGCTACAATGTAAAGTAGTGAGTGTACAGCTTGTATAACAGTGTACATTTGCTGTCCCCTCAAAATAACTCAACACACAGCCATTAATGTCTAAACCGCTGGCAACAAAAGTGAGTACACCCCTAAGTGAAAATGTCCAAATTGGGCCCAATTAGCCATTTCCCTTCTTGATGTCATGTGACTCGTTAGTGTTACAAGGTTTCAGGTGTGAATGGGGAGCAGATGTGTTAAATTTGGTGTTATCGCTCTCACTCTCTCATACTGGTCACTGTAAGTTCATGTTGAACTTCACTGGAAGTTCAACATGGCACCTCATGGCCAAGAACTCTCTGAGGATCTGAGAAAAAGAATTATTGCTCTACATAAAGATGGCCTAGGCTATAAGAAGATTGCCAAGACCCTGAAACTGAGCTGCAGCACAGTGGCCAAGACCATACAGCGGTTTAACAGGACAGGTTCCAAACAGAACAGGCCTCGCCATGGTCGACCAAAGAAGTTGAGTGCACGTGCTCAGCGTCATATCCAGAGGTTGTCTTTGAGAAATAGACATATGAGTGCTGCAGAGGTTGAAGGGGTGAGGGGTCAGCCTGTCAGTGCTCTGACCATAGGCCGAACACTGCATCAAAGTGTTCTGCATGGCTGTCGTCCCAGAAGGAAGCCTCTTCTAAAGATGATGCACAAGAAATCCCGCAAACAGTTTGCTGAAGACAAGCAGACTAAGGGCATGGATTACTGGAACCATGTCCTGTGGTCTGATGAGACCAAGATAAATATATTTGGTTCAGATGGTGTCAAGCGTGTGTGGCAGCAACCAGGTGAGGAGTACAAAGACAAGTGTGTCTTGTCTACAGTCAAGCATGGTGGTGGGAGTGTCATGGTCTGTGGCTGCATGAGTGCTGCTGGAACTGGGGAGCTACAGTTCATTGAGGGAACCATGAATGCCAACATGGACTGTGACATACTGAAGCAGAGCATGATCCCCTCCCTTCGGAGACTGAGCCGCAGGGCAGTATTCCAACGTGATAATGACCCCAAACACACCTCCAAGATGACCACTGCCTTGCTAAAGAAGCTGAGGGTAAAGGTGATGGACTCGCCAAGCATGACTCCAGACCTAAACCCTATTGAGCATCTGTGGGGCATCCTCAAATGGAAGGTGGAGGAGCACAAGGTCTCTAAAATCCATCAGATCTTTGATATCATCATGGAGGAGTGGAAGAGGACTCCATTGGAAATCTATGAAGCTCTGGTGAACTCCATGCCCAAGAGGGTTAAGGCAGTGCTGGAAAATAATGGTGGCCACACAGAATATTGACACTTTGGGGCCAATTTGGACATTTTCACTTAGGGGTGTACTCACTTTTGTTGCCAGCGGTTTAGACATTAATAGCTGTGTGTTGAGTTATTTTGAGGGGACAGCAAATTTACACTGCTATACAATCTGTACACTTACTACTTTACATTGTAGCAAAGTGGCATTTCTTCAGTGTTGTCACATGAAAAGATATAATAAAATATTTCCAAAAATGAGAGGGGTGTACTCACTTTTGTGAGATACTGTACTTATAGGATGGAAAGCATATTGATTCTGTAGGAGAGCAAAAGGTGAAATGATAGGCCAATAGTACTAATCTGCTAATCCTCCTTAGCCTATGCCTATAATATAAGAGTATCCGATAGATGGTCACTATACAACATGACTGCCCTCTCTCAAACAATTTGCCCGGCCAATTACCGTGGTATGGTGTCATGCATCCAAGCCACTCTATGGTCTCAGTAAAAAAAGTTAAATCTCATATCTTCATTGTACCCTACTAGGCAATTTGCCTGGCCAATTACCGTGGTATGGTCTTGCATCCAAGCCACTCTTTGGTCTCAGTCAAAAAAAGGTAATTCTCATATCTTCATTGTAACCTACCAGGCAATTTGACTGGTCAATTTCTATGGTATGGTCTTGCATCCAAGCCACTCATTGGTCTCAGTCAAAAAAAGCTCTCGTAACTACATTGTAAACTGCTTGTTCACCATCCTAGTAAACCATGTGCCCTATGTGACACCCCAAACTAAAAGTGATAAAATAGGTGCAAAAATAACTTAACTCTACATGTTTCACTCACTAAATGAGTTTCCTCAGGAGTACCAAATAGTGCACCAAGTCAACATAATGGGACAGACAAATATATAAGGTCCATGGTGGTGAAAGGAAAATGACAACTCTAGTCACTATGAGATTCGTTTTCTGTATTCCGCAACAAACCTGGTTGATCCTGCTGCTCTCTATCTCCACCTTCTGTCCATGTCCCCAATTCAACTAGATATTTTTGCAGCTGTGGTGGCAACTCTGCACAGGCTCAGTTTTCGGTGAGTTTCTATGCTGAGCATTTCCTCCCTATCAAATCTGAGCAGCCCATGTGACTATAGAGTCACACAGATAGGTGTATACACAGTGGAAAAAAACAGCCCACTTCCGACCTCCTCCTCCATGCCCACTAACCAGCTGCACACAATTGGGGCTGAATATAAAATATATAGTAACTAGTTCCGGACTGCCCACAGCACATATACTGCTGTATGTTGTTCGCGCTTCCTGGCCTGGGGCATGCGTGAGCGTCGTCAGCGACCCGCTCCTGCTGTGATTGGACACAGCGGGAGCCAATCAGCAGGTCAGGCGGACCACTGGCCTCCTGTGATCATTCGTGGGAATGACAGAACAGCAGTCTGCCTATGTAAACAAGGCAGACCGTTGTTCTGTCAGACAGGAAGAGAGAGATCTGTGATTCCTACTAATCAGAAACACAGATCTGTCTCTTTGTCTAGTATCAGCATCCCCCACACAGAAAACACACATAGGGAACACATTTAACCTTTTAATTGCCCCTGACGTTAACCCCTTCCCTGCCACTGTCATTTATACTGTGACAGTGCATTTTATTAGCACTGATCACGGTATTAGTGTCACTGGTCCCCAAAAAGGGTCACTTAGGGGTCGATTTACTAAAGGGAAAAAGACTGTGCACTTTGCAAAGTGCAGTTGTCCTCTGCAAGAGCAGTTGCTCCAGAGCTTAGTAAATGAGCAGAAGCTCTGCTGACTCCCATCATCCAATCACGTGCAAGCAAAAATGCTGTTTTTTAAATTTTCCTTGCACAGGATTGGGTACTCTTTGCAAAGTCAAGCCTTACCTCATTTACTAAGCTCTGGGGCAATTGCACTCACAGAGGGCAACTGCACTCTGCAAAGTGCACAGTCTATTTGCCTTTAGTAAATCAACCCCTTAGTGTCCAATTTGTCCGCAGCAATGTCGCAGTCCCACTAAAAATCGCTGATTGCGCCATTACTAGTAAAAAAAATAAATATAAATAAAAAGTCCCTAAATCTATCCCATAGTTTGTAGACACGATAACTTTTGCGCAAACCAATCAATATACGCTTATTAGGATTTTGTTTACCAAAAATATGTAGCAGAATACAAATTGGCCTAAATTGATGAAGAAATTAGATTTTTTACATATCTTTATTGGATATGTTTTATAGCAGAAAGTAAAAAATATTGTTTTTTCTTTTTCAAAACTGTTGCTCTTTTTTTGTTTATAGTGCAAAAAATAAAAACCGCAGAGATGATCAAATACCACCAAAAGAAAGTTCTATTTGTGGAAACTTCAATTTTTTTAAATTAAAATATTTACAGTGCCATCATCCATATACATAAATATATATGACAATGTAAAATATATATGACATTACATGACAATGTAAAATATATATGACAATGTAAATAAACCAATAAGACCATGTAAACAGTGTGTGTCTGATTTACTAAAACTGGAGAGGGCAAAATCTGGTGCAGCTCTGCATAGAAACTATTCAGCTTCCAGGTTTTAGTTTAAATGAACAAGCTGAAGTTAGAATCTGATTGGTTCCTATGCAGAGCTGCACCAGATTTTGCATTCTCTCATTTTAGTAAATCAACCCCTGTGTGTTTAGTATCCCTTTAAGTTGTATGTACTCCTCATAGATGAGTAGAGTACTTACTGTAAAAAAACTTCATGTATACAGTGTATTTGGTGGGAACTGCATGAAAGAAATACTAAGTGTTTAGCTCTCATGATTAAAGTTCAGCTCATATGGAAACTTTTTTTTTTTTTTTTTTTTTTTAAATCTTTATTTAAGAATTGCGGTTTGAACAAAGTGACAGAATAACATACATGTCAACCTGCGAAATTCAGTGACAGGCAATAAACATAACTATCCAGAGAGGTCTACTGTATATAGGTTATGGATAATACAGGCAAGGTTCTAGAACAGTTGTATTAGTTCAGGAGTCTGAGTCTAAGGGCTCTACAACAATCGTAACCTGTAGTTAAACTTAAACATTGGATAGATCCTCCAACCGAACTATTGTGCCCTGGAAGACTAGACTTGAGTAACGTGCCTCCTACAATGCGTGGTTCCTGGTTCTGTTTTCGCAGGAGCAATACCAGTGGATTACCGCAATCCAAAGGAATTTTTCCTGTTTTTTAATAGGAAAACAAAGAGGATGACGCCTAAGGCATCAAGAGGGAGAATAAAGATTAAGGTAGAAGTGGTAGAGGGTAGGTAAGTGGAGGGGGGGGGGTGATAGGGCTCTGGCAGGGTCGACGGCCCAAAGCTTCGATTTCTCCCAAGACAGGTTATTCAAATGTAAGAATTGTATTCATCCGAGAATCGGAACAGGTTCCAGTGTGTCCAACGAGTGTTGTGTTCCTCCTCTCTGTCTCCCAGGGCAGCCGTGAGACCCTCCATCCGCTGTATGTCGCACACCCTAGCAAACCATTGTGATACCACCGGTGGAGATTGTTGCTTCCATACACTGGGGATGCACGCCCTGGCTGCATTCAGGAGGTGTTTCAACAAGGATTTGCGATATCGCTTACAAGACATAGGGGTTAGGTTTAGGAATACTGCTGCTGGGTTATCCTGGAGGGAGACATCTGTGATCTTGTGGATGATTTGTAATACCTGCCTCCAGAAAAGGGTCAATTCTGGGCAGTCCCAAAATATGTGGAGTAATGTGCCAGTTTGGTTACCACATCTCCAACAAAGAGGGCAACTTTTTTTTTTTTAATATTTTTTAAAAGAGCAAGCAAATGTTAGTTCTATCATGTTTAGGTAAAACCCATAATTAAAAAAAAAAAAGGTTTATTTCTCTCATAATAGTTGGGCCTATATAACTGGTTATCAGCATAACTGGTTATCAGCGCTTAGTTAACCCTAATTAGCTTTTACTGTCTTCTTCCTTCTTCCTCCCCTTCTTCCCTTAGTTGTTTTATGATTTTTATTTTACCATTCAGGGTACATTTTGCAGTAGTTTTTGTAACATACATTACATAATTATGCATAAAATAATAATAAAAAACTCTGTTACATTTGTAAATGACATCCGTTGCACCAAAAATATCTTTCATGCTTTTATAAAAGGGACACATTTCTAAATATAATTTGTATTTGTGACGAGTTATTAGCATTCCTTAGTTACTAGATGGAAGAACCCATTTGGGTTATCATAATATTAAAGTGGTGTTCTGCCCAAAAAAAAAAAAAATTAAAAGCCTGCAGCTACACATACTGCAGCTGCTGGCTTTTAACAATAGTACACTTACCTGTCCTGGAGTCCAGCGATGTCGGCACCACAGCTGATGTTTCCATCATCTGTCGGGTGCTGCTGCCGTCTCCATTGCGGGTAAGGGTGCCCGACAGTGTAGCCTTACGGCTTCACGCTGGGAACCCTACTGCACATGCACGAGGCCCCGTTCCTCTGTCCTACTGGCCCGTCCACAGGGAGAAGAGAATTACACAAATGGAGGCTGCCTCTGGTTTGCTCTTTTCCCTTACATGCGTGCATCCTTGGAGTATAATACTGGGAAACTTCCAGCAGAGTGAAGTGGTATCAGTGGTGGGAGTACCCACATCCAAGTGCATTCAACCTTCTTATGACACATAAGGGGTCGAAAAGTTCTGTGTGAGTGTGGCATTAAAGAAGGGGAGCACAGAGTGTCACATACAGCACTGAAGATGGTGATATTCTAAGCACTTGCCACTTTAACCCACTAGTGGGTTTGGCACAAGAAGTGCCATTGGGACTTTTTATATGTTGATTATATACAGATTAATAAGCACGAGTCACATTTTTGTTTCACATTTTTGCACAATAACTGTATAACATATGTAATTTTGTTGTTCTAGTTTTGCACAGGATAAATATGGAGTATAATTCAGGCTTTGTTTATATACAGTATATGAATATCAACCACAAAGCACTTTATAATTTATTAGGTAGCACTTTAATGGCATTCTTATATGATGATCCTTCTTGTTGACCGTACTCAATTGGGAATTTTGAGTGCCACACCAGCTTTAACTATTTTATTTAGGTTACTATACCCTTTTAGGGAAGTAATCCCGGTGTAGGCAGTCACAGAAATTCTTATTTTTATTATTTTTGATTATTTTATAATTATTTTATTGACTGACTCCACCCCCAAAATGGTAGCAGTCGTTAAAAAGGTGGGCCATACATAGGCAGGGCAAATGGGGTGGAGTTATGGGTGGAGCTGGGGGGAGGGCAGCAAAATTAGGTTTTGCCTAGGGCAGTGATGGCGAACCTTGGCATCCCAGATGTTTTAGAACTACATTTCCCATGATGCTCCACTACACTGCAGAGTGCATGGGCATCATGGGAAATGTAGTTCCAAAACATCGCCATCACTAGCTTAGGGTGTCAAAAATCTTTGCACCAGCCCTGGGTTCAGGAGAGCAGTATTCTCAATAAGATGCTGAGATCATAAACACAGGGGGCATGATATTAGATAACCGGAGGAAAATGAAAAGCTGACCTTAAAAAGTATTTTACCAGAAGAGTAAAGGATGCTTGAAACAGACTTCTAGCAGAAGAAGAGGGGTCAAGGGATGTTGCACTTTGCAAGACAATTAGCCCCAGAGATTAAGGAATGAAATGAAGCTCTGCGTACGCAAAAATTTTTTTTTTTTTTTTTCTTGCACATGACTGGCTATTCTTTGCTTAGTAAAATATAACCACATTCACTAAGCTCTGGGGCGAATTCTCTTGCAAAGTAAACAGCCTATTTACCTTTAGTAAATCAACCCCAGTGAGTCAAACAAGAGTAACTTAAAGTGGTATTCCACCCAAAAAAAAAAAATTCATGAATGTGCCTAAAAAAAAATAAAAAAAATAAATACATATGGAAATTTTTTTTTTTTTACTTACCTCTAAATGGTTGTTGCTAGGGGGTCCCTCGTAGTCTGTCTCCTTCAGTGCCTGGGCTCTTGACATCACTTCCCCTCGGCACAGGAAGGGCTCAGCTCTACCCCCTCCCTCTTGTCAACCATCTGGGACACGTGACGGGCCCCAGATGATTGTGCGGCCAATCACAGCACGCGGCGTCGTTCGCGCATGCACAGTGGGTGCCCAGCTATGAAGCCACAGCCGGCGCTCACAGTTACAATGCCGGAGCCGCCGAACGGAGGGGGAGACGAGCGGGGCTTCGATCCCCCGCATCGCTGGACCCTGGGACAGGTAAGTGTCCGATTATTGAAAGTCAGCAGCTGCAGTATTTGTAGCTGCTGGCTTTAATTTTTTTTTTATAATGGGAACACCACTTTAATTTAAGCACGTCAAAGAAAGATCTATACTAAAAAAAAAAGATTAAGGAAAAACTGAGTAAGCAAAAACAAAACATTTAAAAAAAAATTGGCCAAAATTAAAAATAAAATGGGGGAGAGACTTGATGGACAACTTGGCCAGCACTCTTCTAAGTTTTTTAAATCCCATATAGCTATCATTTCTGCACCCTGCACTATCATGACAATCATACGCTTGAACATGCTAGTTCCATCTGTCTCGGCTCAGATATCTTGGTCATCTTCATCTTGTAGGCATCTGAGGACCTTGTCCCAGCATTATCTCTGATGGGGACATTATGTATATTCTGGTGTGCATGTAATCCAAGTATTTTTATTCTGTTCCCTGAGATCAGTGTTCTTTTGCTGCCTTTGTTTGCCCATTTTCAAAAAGTAGATCTTATGTATTAAGATACAGAAAGATAAAGACAACAAAGATATTAACATAAACCACAACGTATTATAAATAGACATTACATCATTTGCATGTTTCCTGATTTACATACCGTATGTGATGTCGGGGGGTTTCCCCCTAATGATTGCAGCTGTTATATAGGAGACATTGTACAGGTGACATCTCAGTAGTCTGTGTGTGTCAGTGCAGAGACATCAAGATGGGTTCTCAGGGGGTTCTGCTGCCTCTCATACTGCTTTATATTCAGGGTGAGAATTTATTCAAATCAATGCTTGTAACATAAGTTATAAGAATGTGTTATTATTTTATATTTTATGTCTCCTTCTCCCCTCCATCCTCAGGATCCTGTGGTCAGATGGTAATAACTCAGACTCCAGATCACATTGCGGTGTCACCAGGAGATACAGTCACCATCACATGTAAACTGAGTTCTTCTACCGACTACTTAAGTTGGTACCAAGACAAATCAGGAAAATCCCTGAAACCTCTTATTTATAAGAATAACCAGCGATTCACTGGGATCTCAGAGAGGTTCAGTGGTTCTAAATCAGGAAATGATTACACCTTAACAATTAGCAAAGCAGAAGAACAAGATGAAGCCACATATTACTGTCAGTATACTTATACTACACCATTCACACAGTGATAAAGAGCCGTACAAAAACCTCCTTCCTCTTTTTTACTTGTAGAAGTCTTCAAAGCACTATTTTGTCATTATGTAGCTAATTTCAGAGGAAAAGATGACAATGTACACAGTTAATCTGCAAGTTTTAAAAAAAGTATATAAAAAAAGTGTATAAAAAAAGTGCTTTTCAAAAAAGCATTTCTTCCTTAACAGCTTACTAGAGGTTGTTCGAAGGGTTAGTTCACTTTTACCAAAAAAATATAAAAAATAAAAAATTGCCTATGCAGGTAAGGGATTTCAACCTGTCAAACTCTGCGTATAGCATTAAAATTGCTATGCAATGTGTTCTTCTCCAAATGTCACCATGTCTGCTTGTATGTGGGTGGTTGGGAAGTGGGGGGTTGCAAGGGCCAGTTCACACCATAGAAACGCAGTCTGGATGCTGACTTTTAAAAAAAAACGGCCAGAACACCCCTTTAAGGGCCACTTCACACCACATGCAGTCCAGTGCGTTTTCTTTCTGCATTAAAAACACATAGAAAGTAGGTTATATTGTTTTCAATGGCATAGTTCACACCAGTGCTTGCAGTTCCAGTGCGTTCCAGTTCCAGAAAAAAAAGTAGAAAATAATGCATTTTTCCTGCACTGGACTGTACTGGAACGCTGTAAAGAGCATCAAAAACTCACGGGAATGCACCGCAAAGCACCTAAACGCACCAAAAACGCACTGGAACACCAATATTCTTATTTAAGGTTAAGAAAAAAAAAGGGGGGGGAATGCACTGGACTGCATCAAAAATGCACCAAATATGCATCAAAAATGCACTGGAACGCATCAAAAACGCGCATGCAAAAAAGCATCTGGAGCGCATCCAGACTGCATTTCTATGGTGTGAACTGGCCCTAAATAAGGATAAATGTGTTGCAGTGCATTTTTGGTGCATTTAGGTGCATTCTGGTGTGTTCCAGTGCATTTTTGATGCATTTTACAGCAGTCCAATACAGTCCAGTGCAGTGCAGGAAAAATGCAGCATGTTCTACTTTTTTTTCTGGAACTGGAACGTACTGGAACTGCAAGCACTGGTGTGAACTATGCCATTGAAAACAATATAACCTACTTTCCATGCATTTTTAATGTAGAAAAAAAACGCACTGAACTGCATGTGGTGTGAACTGGCCCTTAATGAAAATCGGTTGCCTGTTTTTTACTGCCCCCGGTCATCGTTATGAAAGGAACCTTTGAACACATAATAGAAAATAAAAGTGGAACTGAAATGGAAAAGATTTGCTATGTTAAAATGAACATTTAGAAATGTTAGAAAGAAAGAGAAAGTTGTTTTTTTTTTGGACTTTCAATGAGAGATGTATACCAAAAAAAGCAGTCATTGCAAAGAACATTTTACTGTACCCTGTGAAATCATATACAGCACACTCAATGACAAAAAATGCATACACAAAATCACATAAACGCAAGGCATGCTAAAAACCACATATACATATTGATGCCATGATACTTTGGCATATCATGGGGTGAAGACAAGTCATACACAACATAGGCCACTGGATGGGCTGGATGGTGTTTAAAAGTCTTGAGTGAAACAATGTAAAAGACATATAAAATCTTCTATATGGACATCATGCATCTATGTAAGTCCAACGCGTTTCGTTAATGTGTACCAACTCTTCAGGGGTGAATGCAATGGTGATCTATAAAGAAACATAACCATATGGTATAATATTGTAGCTGAATAATAGGAATAAGTAATGGGTGTAAGGCACAGGATGGACATCCCTATAAATACTCACGTCAACTGCATAGATGTGAACAGAGGATTGGCTGCTTGAAATCACTTGAAATCAGTAATGTATATTGAATGTATAATATTGTTGATAAGAAGTGTAAAAAAAACCCTACACCAGGTCAGGTGAAGGGAAAAACTAAGCATAAATGAAAGAACAGATACTCAAAAAACAACCGCGTATGAGAAGGAAAGAAAGGAAGGAAACACATCCTGGGTGAGATGATGTAGAAACCAAAAGAGAAAAAAAACATAGTGCTAAAAGTATAGGTAAAACCTATGATGATTTACCTTGTTGGTTCACATAAAACTGGGAACCAAAATCACAAGTGAATGCTTGCATGTAAGGTGCTGCCAGAAAGACACCAAATGAAGCGAGTTAAAACAATTTAGAAATGTTAAGGTCTCATGCACACTAGATGTATAGCCCCGGGGGATGAGACTTCAGCGTTTAGGTGTGGGTGGAAAGTCCCACAGCCTGTAAAAGTCTTTGAGAGGCTGACTGCTTCTGTGCCTGGATGGTGCATTGAGTACTGCTAACGTTTAGAGTAGTATGCACCCAGGGATGAATGTCCAAAATGCATGGTGCACTCTCAAGTGGGGCTGGATGATGCACCTATGTGCCGGAATGCTGAAGTCTCGTGCACAGTGGCTAAATGCCCAATATGCATGAAGCCTAATTGTGCCAAAGCAGGACCAATAAAAACTACCGTACTTATCAATTTCCACTGAAAAATAGCAGTGCAGTTATTACTATGTAAGGGTGCCTGGGTATTCCTGTGCTAAAATCCTAACAGCTGTGTATCCGCAGTGTGAGATCTAAGGCACTGCTGCCTCTGATTGCTAATCTCAGGAGATTTGGAGAGGGATTTCACTTCTGTGCTGATCACTGTTCCCCTTGCTGGAGGCTCTGATGTGAGCCCTGCCACTACCAAGATGGCCACCTCCACACAGAGAGACAGTGCAGAACAAGGTATGGTAAGTCAGCAATGTGATAATAAGATCTACTAAGGGGAGACTCCATACAATTCTGGTGAGTAGATATTTCCCCTCTGACTGCCTTTGGGCACAACTTGCAAAGTTTAGTTCCTCTTTAAAACAATGCTACTATCACTAATCAGTTGATATACAATTTTTGCACAAGTTATTTTTTAATTCATCCAAAAATTCCTGAGATTTTCAATCTGTAAAGATTGTAGTATTTGTCAAAAACAATTGAAATATCACTTCCTTGTAATACAGCAACCAGGATCTAGTCTGTATACACCATTATTATACAGGAATCTCATATTCTGCTTGTTTGATTGGCTCAGAAATGTGCACTGAGAATAGACATAATAGACAGTAATGTGCAGTTCCATTTGTTTCCCAAATCGAAATTCGGACACATTTTTTGTTATTCAATAACGAATTACAATATCAATGAATTTAAATAAATCCAAAATAATGAAACAAAATGCGTCTGAAATTCAAATCGAAGTCAAATCAGATTCTAAATTGAATTTGAAAACAAGTATAGAATAAAATAGAATAGAAAAAAAAAGAATGAAATAGAATAGAAATGAATCAAATAGAATAGAATAGAAAATAAAGGAATAGAATAGAAAATAAAAGAATAGAATAAAATATATGATAGAAAATAAATGAAAAATAGAATAGAAAAGAATCAAATAGAATAGAAAAGAAAAGAACATAAAATAATAAAATAGAATAGAAATGAATGGAATATAATAGAAAATAATAGAATAGATTAGAATAGAATAGAAAAAAGAATAGAATAGAAAATTATAGAATAGATTAAAATAGAAAGAATAACCATTTTCTGAAATTCAAATTTCAAATAGAATAAATTTGAATTCAAATTTGATTAGAATAGATTAGAATAAAATAGAAAAGAATATAATAGAAAATAATAGAATAGAGCAAACAATACAATATAAAACAATAGAATAGACTAGTAAGAATATAACAGTCTTCCAAAATTCAAATTTCGAATAAAATAAGTTTGAATTTGAATGCCAATTCGAATGCCGATTCACATCAAATTTGAAAACGAATAAAGGAAACAAAATGAAATCCGAAAACAAATTAAATGAATTTACCAGATTTAACTAAACAAAATTGTTTAAATAACGAAACAAAATGAAACAAAACACATTTTTTCTTTCTGCACATATCTAGAAGTCCAAATGTAGTCATCCACTACAAAAAATATTGTTGTTGGTAAGATACTCCCTAAGTTTCATCCATTTTAAAATGGTGTGGAGGTTGTAGCTGTTCTCATTACAAAGTTTGCAAAAACCATCACGTTTAACTTGATAAAGCTCTGAAGTGGTCATGTGCAACATACAATGTAAATGTTGTTGCCCATCAAAAACAGCATGTGGTGTTTAATACTATCATATCTTATTACAATCATAATACTACATATAATAATACATATAATACTACAAGCATACTACATCATAATGCAAGCATACTACACTGAGGTGACTAGGTAGAGAAAAACATGTATTAAGGAGCCTAAAGCTCCACCTGCTGGCTGAAAAGAAAACATGTTACTATTTAATATTACCACAAACAATTTTAACAATATTTTAGACACGCATGATCTAATAATTTATATAAACATGACAATGTATATTATTTTTCTATTTTTGGCCTGATCACAGTAAGTAGGGAAATCATGTATGTAAGTACTATGTATCACCTTTAATTACATATTTGTATTTTAGCTAATCGTCTCAAGTTGTAGGAAGAGCTGGGGGACGTTGGACATTTTTTTTTATGATGATGGTGTGTATGGGGGGTAGGGTTTTTTTTTTTTTTAACTCGCCTATAAAAAAAAATGAGTCCAGGAGTGTAAGGAAATGGGAAGTAACCACTTGAAGACCAGGCCTTTTCGGGCACTTTCCGTTTACATGTGACAATCAATATTCAAATCAAAATATTCAAAATAATCAAAACTTCTTAGAACCCCCAAACGTTATATATTGTTAAAAGCAGAGACCCTAGAGAATACATTGGTGGGTTTCATAATTTTTATATGGTATTTGCACAGTGGTTTTTTCTAACGCAATTTTTTTGGGGGAAAAAACGTTTTTAATTAAAAAAACACAATACATCCAATTTTTTGGTAAAAAATAAAAGATGATGTTACGCCGAGTAAATAGATACCAAATATGTAAAGCTTAAAAACTGCGCACGCCCATGCAACAGCGACAAACAATGTCAATTTTATACCATAGGCAACAGTTTAAAAGTTTTTACAGGTTACCACTTTAGATTTATAGAGGAAGTCTGGTGCTAGAATTATTTCCCATTTTCTGATGTTTGCAATGATTCTTCACATGTGTGTGGAACTCGCTGTTTGCGTGCACGCAGGCCTGACTTGTGCATTCACCTTTGTGCGTGAGCACAAGGCGATGGGGCACTTTAACCACTTCAAGACCAAGCCTATTTTTAACAATTGTTGCTTACAAGTTCAAATCAGTATTTTTTGCTAGAAAATTACTTAGTACCCCAAATATTATATGTATATATATATATATATATATATATATATATATATTTATATATATATATATATTTTTTTTTTAGCAAAGACCCTAGACAATAATATGGTGGTCGTTGCAATATTTTATGTCACTTGGTATTTGCGCAGCGGTCTTTCAAATGCAATTTTTTTTAATTACAAAATAGGAAAACAGTGAGGTTAGCCCAATTTTTTTGCATATTGTGAAAGATGATGTTATGCCGAGTAAATGGACACCTAACATACCACGCTTTAAAATTGCACGCACTTGTGGAATGGCGACAAACTGCAGTACTTAAAAATCTCTATAGGCGACGTTTACCGATTTTTAACGGTTACCTGTTTAGAGTTACAGAGGAGGTCTTTTGCTAGAGTTATTGCTCTCGCATTAACGATCGTGGTGATACCTCACATGTGTGATTTGAACATCGTTTACATTTGTGGGCACGACTTACGTATTGCATTTTCTTTGGTGCGTGAGCTCGTGAGGACGTTGCGCTTTAAAAATGTATTTGTTTCCTTATTTTTTTTATTTAACACTGTCCCTTTAAAACAAAAAAAATTGCTGTCACAAGGAATGTAAACTACATTGTTGATATCATGACAGCTAGCTCTAAAAAACGGTACCGGAGTAATGCCTGCATCACCCTGGTATAACCACTTCAGCCAAATGATGTACAGGTACGTGATTTTGTGCAAAGTGGTTAATTTTTTTTTTTTTTATATACTTTTGCTCTACATTTTTTAAATCACTTTTATTGCTGTCATAAAGAATGTAAACATCCCATATGACAGCAATACGCATGTGACAGGTCCTCTTTATAGACCCCAGATCCCTCCTCTACCCTTACTAGCATTTGATCACACCAAGACCAGTGTGATTGAATGCTTTACATTTTTGAAAATGGCGCTGTTTACATCTGTGTAAAGCAGAAGTGATGTCAGGTCATCGCAACTGGGTTACCATATTCCAGAGCCAAACAAAGCTGATCCGATCTTTGTTTGGCTCTGTGATCACCCAGCAGAAGCGCCAGTTGGTTGATTGGGGCTCCAAATGGAACAGGAGATCCCAGTAAAGACGCAGAAGTCAGTGGGATGGGAGATATTCCCTCTTGCTGCTTAAAAAAGAAATCCAGCGGTTAGTTAGCAGATAGGAATGCTTTTACAAGAGAGCAGCGGCAGCCCGTCCATTAAGGGCGCACGGGTGCCGCCTCCCTTTTCCATCCACGCTGCCACCCCCTATTCAAGCGTCCAGCCCCTTTCAGGCAGAGCATTGCCCTTGGAGCCCACTCAGGTGTGTTAGAATAGCGAATGAATAGAGCCACTGCAAGAGCCTGATCGTCGTCTCTAAAAACCAGTACAGTTGCAGGCATCATCCCCGTATAACCACATGAAGTCCAGTGACGTACCAGGTATGTGACTGGTTGGCACACACACAACAGTGATAATGAAATAATTCTGCATAAAAAAATTGCAAAGGAGGGGAGCATGTGCGGCATGGGACGGAGAGGCTGCTTCTAATCAGGCACCTTCAGGGCTTAAAGCCACTTAAATGGGGTCATAAACTCATAAAAACTGCCTGAAAGTAAGTTAACCCCTCGGACTATCATCTGTGCATGCCGAATTCTCAAAAAAAGAGACGGCAGAGTCAACAGAACTCTCTCACTCACTATCTGCTCAGATCAAAGGAGAAGAGCATGGCTAAATATGGCGCTGGCACCCTGCCTACATCATCTGCCGCCCATCCCCCTGCTAAAGAACTACAACAGATGGACACAGGATCTTCAAAAAGCAGTGAGTACACTCCCTTATCTAAATCAGATTTGGACAACAGCTTAGAAGCTTTATACTCTAAACTGCTCACTAAATTCCAAACAGAGATACAGAAATCCACGTGTACCTTATCCCAGGAAATAGCAGCAATAGGAACACGTACTGACCTGCTAGAAAATAAGCATGATGAACTATCAATTGCTTATAATGATCTCTCCAGAGAACATGAATCTCTTGCATCAGCTTTTTCCCAGTTGCAAGCGCATGTGGAAGATTTGGACAATAGGAACAGAAGGAACAATCTTAGAATAAGAGGAGCTCCAGAATCTGTCACAGATTTAATCGCATACTCCACAAAATTATTCCAGTCTCTATTACCAGAGCAAAACCCCGAATCCTTCAAATGTGACCGCATACATCGTGCACTTAGAGCTAAACCTCCGCCTGATAAACCCCCCAGAGATATTGTACTTTGTATGAAAGATTTCCTAATTAAAGAAGAAATAATGCATGCCGCACGGAGCACCAGAAACATCACGTTAGATGGAGTTCAGCTACAGATTTATCCGGACATCTCGCAAGCAACGCTTGATAGACGCAGGAAAATGAAAGAAATCACCTCAGTTCTCTCTACAGCAAGGATCCGCTACAGATGGGGTTTCCCCTTTAAATTAATAATTCCTCATAACGGTACCACCTACGTAGCCACCAACATCACCAAAGGTCAAGACATCCTGATACAATTAGGTCTTCTAAACCCCAGCAACCTCCCACATACTCCTTCTACAACCCGCCCAGCTCCTATTTGGAACACCCCGGCTTCACATGGAGACAGACGCAGATACAGACACGATCCCGCTCAATGGAGCTAGAGAAGAGCTACTAAAACTTTTTAGTTCCCCTTTTCATTTTCTCATAAAGCTTTAACAGGAAGACATTTTTTTTTTTTTTTATTAATTTTTCAATTTTTATTTTTTTATATTTTTATATTTTTTCTGGAGTTTTTTTGGTGTGTTTTTTTTCTACTTCCTCAATACACTGCTTATTATAGGTAATTGTGCATCTGTCACTATATTTATGCAGATGTGGGAATTTTGACACATGCATTTTTACGTATTTTTGCAAACTCATATAATTTTATTTTATTTAATTCTATTTAATTTTTTTTTTTATTTATATATATATATTTCAGTATTATTTACAGTTTATTACATAACTGGTATGTGTCTACTCAACCTTACTAATTATCGAGGCCTTGCAATCACATACATCTATGAGTAACTAATGGTAATTCAGTATTAATTCAATGTATGTCATCATAATAAGGCAAATATATTCAAATGGACTTTCTAAGCTCATCTGAATAATGGCACTACACTGACATCTACTGTTGCTGCATGGCACTACAAGCCTTAAATATCTTAGTCTCAATGCAATTTTGTTATATATTATACCATACCATAACACTGCCATCTTGTGTCATATATTAGAAAGACATACCAATTAAAAGAACCATACCATAGGCACTTTTTGCTCTCTTACAGGTATGCTTCTCACAATCCTCACTAGACATGTGCCCATGCAGCAACATGGTTTGCATCTCTTATACTAACCAACAATTTGGCCGGACCTTTAGTAGATCAATATACCTATTGGATATAACAGTTAATACTACTATTACACACTTCATTCTCCGGTATGGTAGTGGTAATGCATACTATTCATTATGTTTTAGTATACAACCGTACAGTAGATCTAAAGTTTGATCTATATGTGTGTGTTCTTCAACATCACTAGATTTTTGGATCTATTCCTAGTTTTTTTTTTTTTTTTTTTTTCTTCCATAGCTCCCTTTCCCTCAGGTATCAATAATAGATACATTTGCACCGTCTTTAAGCTCTAGAATACTAGACATAAGCTGCACAGTTATACTTTCCCATGACATTGAAGGTGGTGTCCCGCCTATGCCGACATGATTGACCCCCTCTCAGTCTCTACATATTCTCTCATTAGAGAAATGTTTTCTATTTTTCCTAAAAGATTATTCATATATCTTTTTATGTTCTTATTAATGTTAACTCTTGTTAGACGCAAAAATTTTGTCTCATATACTCAAAGACTGAGTTTAAATTCGATGGTTCGATTTAACTTTCTCGGTCGGTTGGAAAATGATTTTCTTTCCAACCCCATACAGTTTGTTCACTACAAATTTTGTTTACTCTTAATTAATGTTATGTTACTCTTAGACACTATACAGAAAAATGATGGTACAATTTTTTTGTTATGCCTCAAGCTGCACTTGATTGTAAAGATTATTCACTGGATTAAATCCTTGTTCGCTTATTTCACAGTATATATCCCTATTACAATTTGTCAATTATACACCATATTTCCCTTATTTTATCAAATCTTATTACTTCCTGATGAGCCCCCAAATTTGTTTCCAACCACATGACTATAACAATCTTATCTCACAACGTCCAAGGATTTAAGAGGAAAAAAGCATTCTTGCAATATAAAAAATTAAATGCCAAAGTATTATTGTTACAAGAAACACATTTCATGAAAGATGGACACCCCACATATTTCCATAAAGCTTTTAATCAATCCTTTTATACCACATTCACCTCCAAAACTAAAGGTGTGGCAATTTTTATCCACCATTCTTTTCCATTGGAGGTTCAACAGGTTTATAAAGATCAAGATAGTAGGTACATCATCATAAAAGGAATGTTATCCGGTAGAGAACTAATGATTGCTAACATATATGCACCAAATGATTCACAAACTAGTTTTTTCACAAATTTCTTTAATATACTACAACAATACCACTCACCACATATTATTTTGGGTGGTGATTTTAATTCGGCCTACCAACCTAACTTAGACCGCAGCAAACAAAATCAAAACTCCAAAACTTTCTCAAAAACAACTATAACGCACATAAATAGTCTACAACTAATTGATACGTGGAGATCATTGAATTTAGGTACTCGTGAGTATACTTTTTACTCACACCCACACGATTCATACTCACGTATTGATTACATCTTTTGCACTCCAATAATCCTTGCCAATTCCCACGATGCCTCAATACACCCGTGTGCTTGGTCAGACCATCAAATCACAACGTTTAATACTCAATTTATAGGCCTCACTTCTACTCCATATTCGTGGAGAATTAACGAATCAATTCTAACAGACCCTATACACAACCAGGAGATTGCTTTAGAAATAAAAGACTATTTCAATCTAAATTCCACCCCAGAGATCTCTCCAACTTCATTATGGTTAGCACATAAGGCTGTTCTGAGAGGCCTTCTCATCAAAAGAGCAGCAAGATGTAATAAACTAAAATGGGAAAAAATCCATACCCTTACTAAAGATCTTCACAACCTATACAAAATTCATACCAACACGCATGACCCAAACATATATACATTAATATCCCAAAAACGCAATGAATTAGACTCATTACTCACATATAAAGCGGAAAAGTCCCTTAGATGGTCAAAAGCAAAATTTTTCCTGTCAAGTAATGCATATTCTTCAATGTTTGCCCGCAAGCTTAACCAATCTATAAAACCCACCCATATATATAAACTTAAAAATAACTCAAACCAACTAGTCACTCATCCACAAGAAATATTATCTATCTTTAAAAAATTCTACTCTGACCTACTTTCAGCTCCTAAATCATCGATCCCGCCCACAGTAATTTCCTGGTTGGAGAAAATCCCATTTCCAAAGCTAACCCAAACACAAATAGAAGCTTTAAACGCCCCATGCACAGAGGAAGAAATACATCATATAATAAAATCCCTTAAAAAAAACTCAGCTCCGGGCCCAGATGGTTTCACCTCATTCTATTATAAACAATATCAACAATTATTAACACCAAATTTAGCAAAATTATATAACAACATTCTTAAAGGAGAACAGTTCCCAGAAGAAATGCTTCTTGCAAATATGTCTCTTATCCCAAAACCAAACAAAGACCACACATTGCCACAAAACTACAGACCAATTTCTGTAATAAACAATGACCTTAAGATATTCTGTAGATTATTATCCAATAGACTTGCATTAATAATTCCCTCACTAATCATCCCCTACCAATCAGGGTTCATACCTGGTAGACAAATTACAGACAACATTAGATTAGCCACTAACATAATACAAGACGCAAATATCAACTCCAAATCTGTTTTACTTCTTAGTCTCGATATCAATAAAGCATTCGATAGTGTATCCTGGGATTTCCTTGACTTAGTTCTGAAAAGATACGGCTTCTTAGGAGAATTTCTCCATGCCTTTCACGCTCTTTATCATAACCCATCTACTAGGATTAGTTTACCAGGCTGTAATTCAGACTTTTTCAGACTAGGCAGAGGAACAAGACAGGGTTGTCCCCTATCTCCCTTATTATTCGCATTATCGCTTGAACCCTTAGCTACAGCAATACTGCACAACCCAGATATAAAAGGTTATAATTCTAACAATAATACCTATAAATTGAGTATTTATGCGGACAACATGGTATTATTCCTCACACAACCCAATATTGCTTTACCAAATTTACTACATACTCTTAAAACATTTGCCTCACTATCTGGCCTAACAGTGAATGTCACCAAATCTATAGGTATGCCAATTAACATCCCATCATCCCAATTAGACTCCTTACGTTCCTCATTCAATTTCTCATGGTCAATGGATTCTCTCCCTTATCTTGGTATATTTCTTACACCAAATATTAATGACCTTTCCTCAAAAAACTACACCCCATTAATACAAAAAATGAGATTGATGCTCAAATTATGGAAATCTTTTAAAATATCGTTTCTTGGCCGAATTACAGCGATTAAGATGACAATCTTACCAAAAATCTTATACCTATTTAGAGCCCTCCCAATCAGATTAAATAAAGTAACTATTACTAAATTCCAAACAGAAATCAATAAATTTATCTGGTCAGACTCCCGTCCACGTCTATCTAGATCAGTATTACACAATCCACAGAAAAACGGTGGTCTAGGTCTCCCAGACTTCTGGCTTTATTACCTAGCCACCAGATGGTCACAAATAGCACAATGGCACATTCCCAACCCCAAAGTCCCATGGGTTAGATTTGAAAAAGACTCCATCCAACCATATTCTATCTCAAGTATATTATGGGGTAATAAAGTATCAACTCACATCCTAGACAACCTTAATCAATTAGTCTCACATTCATATCAATTATGGAAACTACATAACAAAAAATATAACTTAACCTCTAACACACCTCCGCTTGCATCTTTTATTGGTGACCCAAAATTCCACCTTACCTCCAATGAGAGAGGAGACTTTTCATGGTGGACAAATAATAACCTAATATCCCTCTATAATTTTTTAGAAAACAACAACTTCACTTCATTCTCTTCATTGAAATCTAGACATCAGATCCCCAATACCGAATTTAATAAATTTCTCCAAATTAGACATTTTTTTAGTACATATTTCCAAACATTAAACTCACTCCCACCATCATTTTTTGAAAACATTTGTCTAAAAACACCTAGGAGAGCAGGTCTGATATCTGAAATCTACTCTAATCTAGTCAATAATGCAGAACAATCCAAACTTCCCTATATGCTCAAGTGGGAACAAGAATGTGATTTCTCATTTACAATGGAAAACTGGGACAAATGTATCTCTAACTTACACAAATGCACCAGATCAATTACGATCAAAGAAACTGCAATCAAACTTTTTACAAGGTGGTATTATACTCCAGTTAAAATTCATGCTATTTTCCCTGACACCCGTCATACATGTTTCAGAGGTTGCAATTCAGCAGGATCCTTTTCTCATATCTTCTGGGATTGTGATCGAGTTACTCAGATATGGAAACAACTGGAAAAATTTACCTCCAAAATCTCAAATAGCAACATAAACCTCACTATATATAACTGTCTCCTATTTTCCCCTATCATCGGTCTTTCCATACATAATATGAGATTGATCCACACATTATGTGTTGCTGTACACTGGTTGATAGCATACCATTGGAAATCCCCCACAGTTCCTCTTTCACATTTGAAAACCAGAATTAACAATATTAATTTAATGGAAAAAATATTCCACACACTACAAAACACTAACCAATTCTACACAAAGAAATGGGACCCTTGGTTTAACCATGCTAATCTCTTCTTTAACCCCGAATAATTTTACCAAATACTGAAGTTCACTGAAGAGTATTATATGAATATACAGTTTAATGTATAATAGGAATTGCTATATTTATATATAAATTTATACTCCACTCAAGAACCGCTTAATATATATTGTTTTCCTTTTTGTAGAAATTACTTTGATTGTACATTTTATGGCATATGTCAATAAGCTTTTTGTACTATTTCTTTGTACCAAATAAAAAAAGTTTGTAAACAAAAAAAAAAGGTTAACAATTCCTTTCTCTGGCCACTAGATGGCATCAACGCCTTAAACATTGCTTGAGAAAGACTGTAATAAAGTTACTAATGCAATTTGTTTCTCCCTCCACCAGAGGGCCACATGATACCTGGAACAGTTGTGCAGGAATTCTCCTCGCTTGAATCAATTTGTTCTTCATCTAAACTTTTTCTTCCTATTGAGACCTTCAGGTAATACTACAGGATCTGTTTAACTCACCAACAGAAGACGGAACACTGGAGAACTTCTATCATAAGCAAACCTTACAACTCTTTGGACACTATAGGATGCCCACAAAGTTAACTGTGAGTAAATTCAAAGACACACAATAAGTAATAGACATAAGAACAGGATTCACAACATTTAGCAAAAGAAGAAATCACTCTCTATCCAATAGAAGGTTTTTTGCATTTTTTATCTTCCACAGCATCCTTCTTTTCTCTACAAACCGCCTCAACACTGAGTTGTAAAGACTGTTGTATGTTCCAGATACCTATGCACAAAACCAGTTATATGTAAGGTTATTTAACATATAAAATAGATGTTAGTTGCACAGGAATGTTTGCAGAACTAATAAAGTTCACTAAAGGTTATCGAGTTCACCATTAGATTAAACTTAACTATAGTGATCCTTGTCCAGAGATATGTATCCAGTGGAACCTATGAGTGGTGAGACCCACTGGTGAAGTACTCAACAACAATAGTTATATATTGTTACCTCTTTTTTTTTTTTTTCTAAAATGAATGATAAGACTTATGCTCCTATTATGACCTCACTATATACTGTATTCATGTAGGATGGCAACAGATGACTGACAACAAACCATAAAAACACCTGATCTAACTGATACCTAACCCCACCATATTTACATTACATAGTCTCTTTGACTCACAAATTGTACCGCAGGTACAACCACACCCCACCTAACCCTCCTCATTCTTATCCCCTCTTGTCTCCCATAATCTCTCTTCCTCCTCCCCCACCCCTCCCCTCCCAATCCTCTTAATCCCTAACCCTCAGGATACAAATACAAGATGACTTACACCAACATAGGGAACACCCCTACTCTTATCTCGCACAACATAAATGGCCTCAACATCCCAGAAAAAAAGATCTAAACTTCCCAATGGGAAAAAGCATATATCATGGCGCATAAATGTTCGTTGAGCACAAGATACCAAGAAATATCATACAACATATCTAACACAGTGGTACATGACTCCATTAAAAGCGAAAAGGTGGCTTCACACAACATCAGATACATGCTGGAGATGTGGTGTAGACACAGGGTCCTTTATGCATATCTGGTGGAGTTGTCCCCCAATCCTTGACTATTGGAAAAACATCTCAGAATGGATTAAACATATCACTGATACTAAGATCAAATTGAACGCTGCGGCACGTCTAATCCATATTAACTCTTTTACAATCAGTAAATACAAGAAATCCCTTACTAGACATTTACTAACTGCAGCAAAAACTCTTATCCTTTTACATTGGAAAACCACTCACCCCCCCTCAGTCAAGGATTGGTTGGACAGAGTTCAATACTTATATAGGATGGAAGAGATTCTAGCTATGAAAAAAGAAAACAGTGAGAACTTTATCAAAATATGGCAACCATGGTTGTTATTTTCCTACTCGTCTGAATATCAAACACTCCTTAAATGCAACAACGGTTACAAGACTCATGAATTGTAACACCCATAATGTTCACACATCTGACATAAGTACCTTTGTATAATTACAATATCTTCCTTCATCCTGATTCCTCACCTCCCCCCCCCCCCCCCCTACTTCTCTTCCCCCCTCCAACTATGTTTCTCTTTATACATATTAAATCTAACATTTCATACAGTATAATATCTAATATTTGAATAAGCAAACTGTTAAATTGTAAACTGATGTTTATTTCAAATTGTGCTTATTGACCATATAATGTCAATGTAAACCACATTTTCTTCAATAAAATTTTTGATTGTTAGAAAAAAAAAAAAAGAAAGTTAAATACAGTATACATAGAATACGTTCTATGTACAGTATCTCACAAAAGTGAGTACACCCCTCACATTTTTGTAAATATTTTATTATATCTTTTCATATAACAACACTGAAGAAATGACACTTTGCTACAATATAAAGTAGTGAGTGTACAGTTTGTATAACAGTGTAAATTTGTTGTCCTCTCAAAATAACTCAACACACAGCCATTAATGTCTAAACCACTGGCAACAAAAGTGAGAACACCCCTAAGTGGAAAATGTCCAAATTGGGCCCAATTTGCCATTTTCCCTCCCCTGTGTCATGTGACCCATTAGTGTTACAAGGTCTCAGGTGTGAATGGGGAGCAGGTGTGTTAAATTTGGTGTTATCGCTCTCACTCTTTCAAACTGGTCACTGGAAGTTCAACATGACACCTTGTGGCAAAGAACTCTCTGAGGATCTGACAAAAAGAATTGTTGCTCTACATAAAGATGACCTAGGCTTTAAGAAGATTGCCAAGACCCTGAAACTGAGCTGCAGCACGGTGGCCAAGACCATATAGCAGTTTAACAGTACAGGTTCCACTCAGAACAGGCCTCGCCATGATCGACCAAAGATGTTGAGTGCACGTGCTCAGCATCATACGCACAGGTTTTCTTTGGGAAATAGACATATGAATGCTGCCAGCATTGCTGCAGAGATTGAAGAGGTGGGGGGTCAGCCTGTCAGTGCTCAGACCATACGCCGCACACTGCATCAAATTGGTCTGCATGGCTGTCGTCCCAAAAGGAAGCCTCTTCTAAAGATGATGCACAAGAAAGCCCACAGTTTGCTGAAGATAAGCAGACTAATTACATGGATTACTGGAACCATATCCTGTGGTCTGATGAGACCAAGATAAACTTATTTGGTTCAGATGGTGCCAAGTGTGTGTGGCGCCAACCAGGTGGCTCTTCCCTGATGCGTATTGTCACTGAACACGTGACGGTATCAAAGGGTAATCAGAGGGTGATTACCCTTTGATAAAGTCACGTGTTCAGTGACGATACGCGTCAGGGAAGAGCCAGGTCTCGTCACTTCCGGCCTCGGCTGAAACCGGAAGTACTCTGCTGTTTGCTGGATTTTCTGATTTTAAACTCCTGGAGTCACCCCCAAAATTCCCTATTGTTGGGACAATCGTTGGAAATCGATTGTTGTGCTGGGATCTGCTGTTTTCCATACTGAAGGCTTGACTCGACCCGTAGGGGTCTCCATCTGAGGTGAGAGGCTGGGTGAATCGCGTGGCGCACCACGGATATCATATATGTGATTGAAGGAATTTGACATCGATCGAAAGTTATTTTTGCACAATTTTTATTTTTGCACACAATTTAATTCATGAACGTATATATGTGAACTTATTCATATTAGTGTTTATCACTTGTTGGACTGTTTTTTGAATTTCACCTTTTGCACTCCAGGAGAACAGTGTATTTATTCAGAAATTTTTATTTTTCACATTTCTTTTTTTGTTTAATGTATCTCATTATATCATTAGACTAGGATTGTCATATATTTTTTCACTTGATGCACCTTATATGCACACTGGATGTTATTTTAGATTGCTGTTTGGAATCTGTGGCATTGGTGCACTTTACCAGTGATCTAGAGAAGAGTAGAGAAGATTTGTTATTTTTATTTTCACTTGCACTTGCCTATTCTGTTTTACATGCTTACTTGTCAGGTGTGTGAGCGGTTCTATTTAGTATTTATATACATATTGATTAATTTCTGCACTTTAGTTAGCGCCACATACTTCACTTATTCGTATGTTGAACTTCCAGTGACCAGTATGAGAGAGTGAGAGCGATAACACCAAATTTAACACACCTGCTCCCCATTCACACCTGAGACCTTGTAACACTAACGAGTCACATGACACAGGAGAGGGAAAATGGCAATTGGGCCCAATTTGGACATTGTCCCTTAGGGGTGTACTCACTTTTGTTGTCAGCGGTTTAGACATTAATAGCTGTGTGTTGAGTTATTTTGAGGAGACAGCAAATTTACACTGTTATACAAGCTGTACACTCACTACTTTACATTGTAGCAAAGTGTCATTTCTTCAGTGTTGTCCCATGAAAAGATATTATAAAATATTTACAAAAATGTGAGGGATGTACTCACTTTTGTGAGATACTGTATGTTTGATTTCAGCGCAGCACTTTTTTCATAAATGCACAGAATGCAATATGTTTGATGTTCCTCAAACTACCAGCAGATGCCAGGCTTAGCTCATTTATAATAAAGTCAAACTGCTCTAGCAAACATATCAAAAACTTTAAAGGACAACTGTACTTTTAGAGAAATGTACTTTAAATGTAATAAACTCTCATTAAACTCTGATTTCATACCTGTATCTACAGGTAAGCTTAGGAAATATTCAAATCAGCACTAGCCGATGACGTCACTGCGCAAGCGATGTGACGCTGTATATTCATGCTCTGAATGCAGAGCACTGTGCCACGATCTGGGCTCGTGTGTGCATGCACAGGAGTGACATCATCACTGCCTGGCCATTCAAATGGCTGTAGAATGCAAACCTGGAAGATAGACCAGGCAAAGACGGGATCACCAGCAGCAGTGACAGCACGGCGCTGGAAGGCTCTGTTTTAAGGTAAATCTGCCATAATGTGCTAGTATACAGTGCATATTAGCACATTATGCCATAACACTGCAGGGGGTGGAAGACTTTACTACCTCTTTAATTAATCTTATTTCCAAATCCAGCCCACCTGATAAAATACCTACCTTCCTTCCAGGTACAGCAAACTTCACTGTGTGGCCAGGCCCAGAAACACACAAGCTTTACAGTGAAAACGACCCCACCAGTTCCTCTTCCCACTGAGCATACAGTACATATGGCTCTAACCCTGGCCTGACCATTTACTCCTATGTTAGAGATGTTCTCATGGCAGCTTCCAACCATCCTCTGGAGTATGACCTAACCTTAGGATTGAATGGGGTCACACTGCCCTTGAGCAGTAGAAAGTGTGGGGACAGTGGGAACATTTCAATTGCAAAGGATGTGCAAAGTGCAATTCACTACAAATGGTCAGGGGCGTAGATAAAGGGGGATATGGGGGTCAAAAACCTTTCTCCAGCAGGATTGCCAACCATCGATAAAAACATATACCTGTTTGTAGTTCATCAGCAATCTGTGAAAAAAAAAATATTTCAATGTTCTGTTTGGCTGGCACACAAGCAGCTTTTTTTGCAGTGACATCCAGTGTAGTTCAGAGCAGAGGCAGGCAGCTCACTTCACCTTCCACTGGTTCCTGTCGTCATCCACCTATGCAGGATAAGAGAGACTGATTCCTAGGTGAGGTGAGGACTACTGACTGTCCAGAGGGCTTCTATGTCTGTATAGAATAAACCCATTCACAGTATACAGCAGAACCCTGATGGCCCATTGTATTACCCTTCCATCACTAATGTCAGCATTCCAGTGTACTGTATAATAACCCCTAGACCATTATTAGATTCTCCCCAATTTACGCAATCTTTCATTTACAAGGTGCCCCACCCTTCCGAACTATGTTGGATCTCTTTAGGCGTCCCATGGACCTCAGAGTGGCTGCAAGCCCACCAACCACAAATTTAGTGATATTATTATTAAATAAAGAACCAATGACCTCATTGGTTAATAAGGAGGACGTTGGGCACCTGCACAGCACCCTTGTTTGCCCCTCTCCCTCAGCACTGGGGTCACATTAGCAGAGTGAGGGAGAGAAACTGAGGGAGAAGAGAAACATTGGAATACTAGTTGGTACCAGTATGCAAAGGTGTTTGCTTTGGAAGATTAAATCACTGCTAATGTTGGTGGCCTACACATATGGGTGTTGCTGCATTATGTAAAACCATTAATTAAAGCGTAACTCCACTTTTGTTGAGAAAAAAACATTCCCCTCTGGGTGATCGATATACATTGCAAGGATTATAAGAAACTTTGATGCAGATTCCTACCTTTTGTTATTCTGAAGAAATCCCTGTGTGTTTCTCTGTGTCCGTGTTCTAAGTGGGTCTAATGGGAGTGGTTTCATAACTATCTGTCAGGTGTGCAGCTGCAGGGCACTAATGAGGAAATCTGCTGGGTCTGCATTCCTTTAGACGTGCTCCTATTGAAAGTATCTCTCCAAAAATGACATTTTTGTTTCAGGGGATGCCTGAAATCTGACTCGTGTCTTAGGCAGACTTCTGGGAAAACTGGTGAGCCAATCACACAGGCAGGAAATGATGTTTCTGGGGAGTGGTCAGAAAAACTCTAGGTAGCCATATTGCAATGCATTCTCAGAAAATTACAGAGGCTGCAGATTGAAAAGAAAAGGTGATTTTAATAACATTCAATAACAATATGATTAGTGTTGCAATTATATGTGCTATATTATTTTTTCTTTATTTGATATTTTTCCCCCCCACGAAAGTGGAGTTACCATTTCATTTTTTAAAATTTTACAATAGGGTGCCTCGAGATTGTGCGGAATTAAAAAGGGGGCCTTGATTCAAAAAAGGTTGAGAAACACTGGTGTATGTTACCTAATTCTGATACCTGCACATTATGCTTTTCAGTCTCCGGTGTATTAAACCATACCCTTTTTAGGCCCACCCACTGTTACCGCAAATGGCCACACCCACAATTCTTTGGGCACGCTTTGTTCACTGCAAGAATTTCCTTCTGCCCATTTTTTTCAGTTTAACAAATGGTGACATGGCGTCCCCCCCCTCCCCAAGCATTTCACAAAAAAGAAAAAAATCACTTTAAGACTTTCCAGGTGCTTGACACATGGGAAGCTATGGGAAGCTTTCCAGCTTGCAATCAGCGAATTGCAAGCTGGGAAGCTGATTTGCCTGTGTTTATAGAGCATGGAGCTGGTAGTGTTGAGTCTGAGCTCAGTGTAGCCTCAGTGTCACTGAGGTGAGTGCGGGGATTGGAGGTGACAGTAATGTGCATCACTGAGTGTGTCTCTCTCTCTTCCCCCTGGGCTCCTCTGATAGGCTGCTTTCAAGGGAGTCTGTAAGTAACCCGCGCTGCCTGTGCATTGGGGCCGCATCACGACTGGCTCAGAATCCTCTTTGCTCCACTTTCCTTCTACTGAGCTGCTTCGTATCCTCCAGATTCCGCCCTGCTCACAGTGACTATGGAAAACTTTGAGAGCTGTGAGTAGGAGAGCCATGAATAGAGAGACAGAGGATGGCATTCTGTGCTGCAGAAACGAGAACGTAAAAATAAGGGGAGGAGGAGGCAGTCTGAGCAGAACAAGCAGCTGGAGGAAGCAGCTGAACATCGTACACTGATAGACCTGCAATATCCTCTGTGATAACCCTGCCCCCTGCACCACAGCCCTTTTCTGCCCTCACCCACAACTGAGAGTACAGGGAAGGCTGACAGGCTTTAGTGGATGTCTCCTGGTGCTGTGAGCTAAGCTGAGGAATTGGAGTCTCTCTCTCCATCTTAACATGATCTGTAACGCTGCACTTTATACTCTGTCATGTGAGGCTGAGCTGTATACTCTGATCTGTGAGGCTGTGCTGTATACTCTGTCCTGTGAGACTGCGCTGTGAGGCTGAGCTGTATACTCTGTCCTGTGTGGCTGCGCTGTATACTCTGTCCTGTGAGGCTGAGCTGTATACTCTGATCTGTGAGGCTGTGCTGTATACTCTGTCCTGTGAGATGACGCTGTGAGGCTGAGCTGTATACTCTGTCCTGTGAGGCTGAGCTGTATAGTCTGATCTGTGAGGCTGCGCTGTATACTCTGTCCTGTGAGGCTGAGCTGTATAGTCTGATCTGTGAGGCTGCGCTGTATACTCTGATCTGTGAGGCTGCGCTGTATACTCTGTCCTGTGAGGCTGAGCTGTATACTTTGTCCTGTGAGGCTGCGCTGTATACTCTGTCCTGTGAGGCTGAGCTGTATACTCTGTCCTGTGAGGCCGAGCTGTATACTCTGTCCTGTGAACCCCGCGCTGTATACTCTGTCCTGTGAACCCACGCTGTATACTCTGTCCTGTGAGGCTGAGCTGTATAGTCTGATCTGTGAGGCTGCGCTGTATACTCTGATCTGTGAGGCTGCGCTGTATACTTTGTCCTGTGAGGCTGCGCTGTATACTCTGTCCTGTGAGGCCGAGCTGTATACTCTGTCCTGTGAACCCGCGCTCTATACTCTGTCCTGTGAGGCTGAGCTGTATACTCTGTCCTGTGAGGCTGAGCTGTATACCCCTGACACTATGGGTGGAATACAGGGGATGGAGTGGGTGGATCCTATAAGGGGTGGGGCTTATTAGAAGTGGGAGGTGTCTAAAAGGAAGGGTGGGGTCTGGCACCCCCCATCCTAAAACTTCACCAGCTGCCACTGGTTTTGTGGGTGTGTTTCATTTTGAAAATCAGGTCATCTTTCACTGCATGGGGCTGAGTGCTCATGTGAATGAGCCCTAAGAATGAAAACAGAATTAAGGATGGCACACATGTATGCACAAACGCTAAAACAGTTCTTCCCATTACTGTGCAAGAGACTCCAGTGGTTACATTTATAGATTTTATCAATGGATTGCCTCAAGTGTAAGCAAATTAATTTGCATACTTCTTGTTTTACATAATCTCTGAGGTTATTGCCCTCAAATGTTATAGAATATAAAGATTAGATTTGAAAGGCAGCAATCTGTGTTTCCCAGTTTCAGAATGGATTCTATGACATATCTGTTCTGTGTTCTCTACCTTTATATTCAAGGTATGGTGATATGAGCACTGCTCTTTTACAAAATTACAATGAAATGTTTTTTTTCTCTATTTTTTTCTTTATTTTACTAAATAGTGTTTATTTTTTGCTGTTAAGCTTCCAGTGGTGAGGTTGTGATGACACAGAAACCAAGTCATATCTCAGTGTTTCCTGGAGAAAAAGTCATTATCTCGTGTACTTCCAGTTCCAGCACCTATTATTCTGAGATTTCCAAATATGAAGTCAACTGGTATAAGCTTAAAGAAGGACATCTTCCAAACCTTCTCATATATCTTGCCACCACTTTGCACTCTGGGACACCAGCTCGGTTCAATGCTACTGGATCAGGGAATGATTTCTCTCTAACGATTAATGGGGTGGAGGAAGATGATGCAGGAGATTATTACTGCTCTAATGATTATGGCTACCCAGTCACACAGTGATACAGAGCTGTACAAAAACATCCTTCCTCTTTTCTGTTGTCATCTCAACATTGTTCAGCAAAATTAAACACAAATCAGAGAGCAAAGCCTTTCATATTACATGATGATAACCTCTATTTTTGAAGCAAGGAAGTTGACCCTACTTATTAGTAGTGTAAAAAAAATACATTGTAAAAAAACCTTGAAAGTCCTCCTGATGCCCCAAGTAGGCCCAGGCAGGGAATCAGGAGACTAATAAATAAAAAAAAAAAAAAAAAACAAGCAATAGCGTTATATAACTATATATAAGATACAGAATAACCAATGGATGTTCAGTGTTACTCACTCCATAACTCCATAACTCCATGGAGTCTATGTATGTATATGTGTATATATATATATATATATATATATATATATATATATATATATATATATATACACATACAGTTGTGCTCGTAAGTTTACATACCCTGGCAGAATTTATGATTTCTTGGCCATTTTTCAGAGAATTTGAATAACACACAAACTTTTCCTTCACTCATGGTTGGTGTTTGGCTGAAGCCATTTATTATCAATCATCTGTGTTTACTCTTTTTAAATCATAATCACAACAAAAAACTACCCAATTCTCTGAAAAATGGCCAAGAAATCATAAATTCTGCCAGGGTATGTAAACTTATGAGCACATGTATATATACAGTATTTCACAAAAGTGAGTACACCCCTCACATTTTTGTAAATATTTTATTATATCTTTTCATGTGACAACACTGGAGAAATGACACTTTGCTACAATGTAAAGTAGTGAGTGTACAGCTTGTATAACAGTGTAAATTTGCTGTCTCCTCAAAATAACTCAACACACAGCCATTAATGTCTAAAACGCTGGCAACAAAAGTGAGTACACCCCTAAGTGAAAATGACCAAATTGGGCTCAAGGTGTCAATATTTTGTGTGGCCACCATTATTTTCCAGCACTGCCATAACCCTCTTGGGCATGGAGTTCACCAGAGCTTCACAGGTTGCCACTGGAGTCCTCTTCCACTCCTCCATGACGACATCACGGAGCTGGTGGATTTTAGAGACCTTGCACTTTTCCACCTTCCGTTTTAGGATGCCCCACAGATGCTCAATAGAGTTTAGGTCTGGAGACATGCTTGGCCAGTCCATCACCTTTACCCTCAGCTTCTTTAGCAAGGCAGTGGTTGTCTTGTAGGTGTGTTTGGTGTCGTTATCATGGTGGAATACTGCCCTGCGGCCCAGTCTTCAAAGGGAGGGGATAACGCTCTGCTTCAGTATGTCACAGTACATGTTGGCTTTCATGGTTCCCTCAATGAACTGTAGCTCCCCAGTGCCAGAAGCACAGGAACCAGGACATGGTTCCAGTAATCTATGTCCTTAGTCTGCTTGCCTTCAGCAAACTGTTTGCAGGCTTTCTTGTGCATCATCTTTAGAAGAGACTTTCTATCTGGGCTACAGCCATGCAGACCAATTGCAGTGTGAATCGTATGGTCTGAGCACTGACAGGTGCTCAGACCATTTTTAAATCATAATCACAACAAAAACTACCCAAATTACCCTGATTAAAAGTTTACATACCCCAGTACCTAATACCATGTATTGCCCCCTTTAACATCAATGACAGCTTAAAGTCTTTTGTGGTGTTTGTGGATGAGGCTCTTTATCTTCTTAGATGGTAAAGCTGTCCATTCCTCTTGGCAAAAAGCCTCCAGTTCTTGTAAATTCTTGGTCTTGCATGAACTGCAAGTTTGAGATCTCCCCAGAGTAGCTCAATGATATTGAGGTCAGGAGACTGAGATGGCCACTCCAGAACCTTCACTTTATTCTGCTGTAGCCAATGACAGGTCGACTTGGCCTTGTGTTTTGGATCATTTTCCTGTTGGAAGGTCCAAGTACGTCCCATGCGCAGCTTCCTGTCTGATGAATGCAAATGTTCCTCCAGCATTTTTTGATAACATATTGCACTCATCTTGCCATCAATTTTGACCAAAGTATCCGTGCCTTTGTAGCTCACACATCCCCAAAACATCAGAGATCCACCTCCGTGTTTCACAGTAGGAATAGCGTACCTTTCATCATAGGCCTTGCTGACTCCTCTCCAAATGAAGCGTTTATGGTTGTGGCCAAAAAGCTAAATTTTGGTCTCATCACTCCAAATGACTTTGTGCCAGAAGGTTTGAGGCTTGTAAGCAGGATACTTTGTGGTATTTGCGTAGTAATGGTTTTTGTCTGGTTGCTCGACCATGCAGCCCATCCTTCTTCAAGTGCCTCCTTATTGTGCATCTTGAAACAGCCACACCTCATATTTTCACAGAGTCCTGTATTTCACCTGAAGTTATTTGTGAGTTTTATTTGCATCCCGAACAATTTTCCTGGCAGTTGGGGCTGAAATTGTAGAGATTATTGTGGTCTGATCCTGCATACTACTGGAGCTACATCTATTGCTGTTGGAAACTACTTTGGCTTTGACCCCGACTGGGAAACTCTCCTCCTGCATAGACTTTGGCTTGTGACCCTGACTATGAAACTCTCCTCCTGCATCGACCTTGGCTTGTGACCCCGACTACAAAACTCTTCTCCTGCATAAACCTTGGCTTGTGACTCCAAAACTGATGAAAGGTCTAGCTATTCAGACTTTCCAAGGAAAAGGTTGATGGTGGAAAATAGTGGAGGAGCCTAGTCCTGGAACACCTGGTAGGAACTGCGATTAACTGGAGGGAGCTCACGGAGCAGAGGAACGGTAGCCTAACCTGGTCGCATTCCACTACCCCAAGACACCCACTCTATCGCTCGGTACCCCTGTGGGGGTGATTGTCTCTGGTGAGTGGGGGAGCACGGGGGGGGAGCACTTCAAGTCACCAGCTTTAAAGAGCACGGAAGTCACTGTTTACTGCTCCTGGCATCCATGAATTGCATATTCTCTGGACTTTGCTACATACTTCTATTTTTTCTGGAGACTCTTGGGCATTTCAAATGTATTATTGCTTATGATTATCAACTGGCTATATAAGTACATAAGCTGGCTGTTATAACCCTGTATATAACGCCCCAGGGGGCGCTACACTGTCACAAAACTTTAGATCTTTGGGGTTATTAATGCCCACACAAACTTTTACACATTTATTTATAAACTTTTTCACATATATCTATATAATTCTACTTATACACGGCACCTACTCATATTTTTAATATATAAGGATTATCTACACAGCTTCATTTATGTTCGATGTTTTCTCCTTCTTTCTTTATTACTATTATTATTATTTTTATCTCCATACATATGGCAGCTTTGGTATAGATTATAATTCATTTTCACATAAAGTTTATAGGAGATAGTATCTTATTTTGCTAATGCCTGTTTCACAAAGAATTACATATCCCCAATTAATTAAGTACTGCTAGTAGGGCAGCGCCAATTTTTCCCAAACTACCTCTTATGAAATTGTAGTTGGTCTACCTGACTGTGGTTTGGTTTGAACAGAACCCCTCATTTTCCACTTCTTGATTAGAGCTTGAACACTGCTGATTGGCATTCTCAAATCCTTGGATATCTTCTTATATCCCTTTCCTGTTTTATACAGTTCAACTACCTTTTCCCACCGATCCTTTGACAGTTCTTTTGCTTTCCCCATGACTCAGAATCCAGAAATGTCAGTGCAGCACTGGATGAAAGATGCAAGGGTCTGTCAGGAGTCCAGAAACTCATTGACCTTTTATACACACACACTAATTACAAGCACACATATCACAGGTGAGGAGATGGTTACCTTTAATAACCTTTCAAAGCCCTTTGTGTCAACTTGTGTGCATGTTATCAGGCCAAAATCACCAGGTTATGTAAACTTTTGATCAGGGTCATTTGGCTAGTTTCTGTTGTCATTGTGATTTAAAAAGAATTAACACAGTTGATTGATAATAAATGGCTTCAGCCAAACACTAACCATGAGTGAAAGAAAAGTTTTTGTGTTCTCATTCATATTCTCTGAAAAATGGCCAAGAAATCATAAATTCTGCCAGGGCATGTAAACTTATGAGCACAACTGTATATATACAGTATCTTACAAAAGTGAGTACACCCCTCACATTTTTGTAAATATTTTATTATATCTTTTCATGTGACAACACTGAAGAAATGACACTTTGCTACAATGTAAAGTAGTGAGTGTACAGCTTGTATAACAGTGTAAATTTGCTGTCTTCTCAAAATAACTCAACACACAGCCATTAATGTCTAAACCGCTGGCAACAAAAGTGAGTACACCCCTAAGTGAAAATGACCAAATTGGGCCCAACGTGTCAATATTTTGTGTGGCCACCATTATTTTCCAGCACTGCCATAACCCTCTTGGGCATGGAGTTCACCAGAGCTTCACAGGTTGCCACTGGAGTCCTCTTCCACTCCTCCATGACGACATCACGGAGCTGGTAGATTTTAGAGACCTTGCGCTCTTCCACCTTCCATTTGAGGATGCCCCACAGATGCTCAATAGAGTTTAGGTCTGGAGACATGCTTGGCCAGTCCATCGCCTTTACCCTCAGCTTCTTTAGCAAGGCAGTGGTCGTCTTGTAGGTGTGTTTGGTGTTGTTATCATTTTGGAATACTGCCCTGCAGCCCAGTCTTCAAAGGGAGGGGATCACGCTCTGCTTCAGTATGTCACAGTACATGTTGGCTTTTATGGTTCCCTCAATGAACTGTAGCTCCACAGTGCCAGAAGCACAGGAACCAGGACATGGTTCCAGTAATCTATGTCCTTAGTCTGCTTGCCTTCAGCAAACTGTTTGCGGGCTTTCTTGTGCATCATCTTTAGAAGAGACTTTCTATCTGGGACGACAGCCATGCAGATCAATTGTAGTGTGCAGCGTATGGTCTGAGCACTGACAGACTGACCCCCCACCGCTTAAACCTCTGCAGCAATGCTGGCAGCACTCATATGTCTATTTCCCAAAGTCAACCTCTGGATATGACGCTGAGCATGTGTAATTAACTTCTTTGGTCGACCATGGCGAGGCCTGTTCTGAGTGGAACCTGTCCTGTTAAACCACTGTATGGTCTTGGCCATCATACTGCAGCTCATTTTCAGGGTCTTGGCAATCTTCTTTTAGCCTAGGCCATCTTTATTTTTCAGATCTTTTTTTCAGATCCTCAGAGAGTTCTTTGCCATGAGGTGCTATGTAGAACTTTCAGTGACCAGTATGAGAGAGTGAGAGTGATAATACCAAATTTAACACACATGCTCCCCATTCACACCTGAGACCTTGTAACATTAACAAGTCACATGACCCCGGGGAGGGAAAAAGGCTAATTCGGCCCAATTTGGACATTTTCACTTAGGAGTGTACTCACTTTTGTTGCCAGCGGTTTAGACATTAATTACTGTGTGTTGAGTTATTTTGAGGAGACAGCACATTCACACTGCTATACAAGCTGTACACTCACTACTTTGCATTGTAGCAAATTATTATATCTTCAGTGTTATCACATCAAAAGAAATAATAAAATATTTGCAAAAATGTGTGGGGTGTACTCACTTTTGTGAGATACTATATATATATATATATATATATATATATATATATATATATATATATACACACACACACACAGTATCTCACAAAAGGAGACTGAAATGTCAAGGTTGGCCTCTATAGTATCTTCAGCCCAGGCCCCACTGGAAGTGGAACAGAGGGTGCTGAGGGACAGAAGGAACACGAGGGCCTGCAGATGTAGATAGAGGGACTTGCAGCAGGAGATGTGGGTCGCAGGAACAGGAGAACCATTAGGTCAGGAACAGTAGCCGTGCACAGTAGTTCAGCTGAATTTAAGGAAGCACTCCACTTGCACTTCTGGCCCGTGATGCGTGGCTGGTCAGAGCTCTCAGCAGACTTGCACCCGGAAAACTTAGCGGGGCGCAGAACTGCAACAGCAGACAACCAGGCAGACACTCGAATGGGTCAGGAATCCAGGATCAGCGACAGAAGCGTGGTCACAGGATCAGGCGGGCAGCAAGGTACCGAATCATGAGCAAAGCCGAAGTCAGGAACAAGCAGGGTCAGAAAGCTACAAGACTAAAGCAGGAATCGAGATCAGGTCAGGAGTGCGCAGTCATATTGGGACAGGAAGGGGCCATCCCCAAACTGTTCCCACAAAGTTGGGAGCCTGAAATTGTCCAAAATGTCTTGGTATGATGATGCCTTAGGAGATCCCTTCATTGGAACTAAGGGGCCAAGCCCAACCCCTGAAAAACAACCCCACACCATAATCCCCCCTCCTCTTAATGATTTGGACCAATGCACAAGACAAGGTCCGTAAAGACATGGGTGAGTGAGTTTGGGGCACTTGACTGGCCTGCACAGAGTCCTGACCTAAACCCGATATAACACCTTTGGGATGAATTAGAGATGAGACTGTGAGTCAGGCCTTCTTGTCGCCTGACCTCACAAATGCGCTTATGGAAGAATGGTCAAACATTCCCATACACACTCTTAAACCTTGTGGACAGCCTTCCCATAAGAGTTGAAGCTATTATAGCTGCAAAGGGTGGGTCAACTCAATATTGAACCCTACAGACTAATGCCCTATACACACTATCGCACATTCCGACAAGAAAATCCATCGGATTTTTTCCGATGGATGTTGGCTCAAACTTGTCTTGCATACACACAGTCACACAAAGTTGGGCAGAAATTCAGAACGTCAAGAAGGCGGTGACACACAACACGTACGCCGAGCCCAGAAAAATGAAGTTCAATAGCCGGTGAGGCTCTTCTGCTTGATTCTGAGCATGCGTGGCACTTTGTGCCTCGGAATTGTCTACGCACGATCGGAATTTACGCAAACGGAAAATTTTAGATCCAGCTCTCAAACTTTGTGTGTCAGAAATTCCGATGGAAAAAGTCTGATGGAGCCTACACACGGTCGGAATTTCCGACAACCAGCTCCGATCGCACATTTTCTATCGGAAAGTCTGATCGTGCGTACAGGGCATAAGACTGGGATTCCATTAAAGTTCATGTGCATGTAGGCAGGAGTCCCAATACTTTTGACAATATAATGTATATACAGTAAATGTATAGTGAAATTACAGAGAATACTAATCAAAAAAGGAGAGGTGTAGACAACATTTCAAATTTCCATGAAGCTATATAGAATTACAATTTTACCTGGCTCATAGGAAAAAAGCTGACTTGAGTTCACAATGGAAATTGATATTTAAAAACATGTTCCAAAACCAAGTCCGTCAGATTTTCAACTGAAAAAGTCAGCTGCAGGTCCGATGAAGCCCACACACGGTCGAATTGTCTGCCGGACTCGGTCCGTCGGACCAGTCCAGTCAAAAAGTCCGCTTGTGTGTACACGGCATAAGTTGGCTATGAATTGTGGGGTATTTTACTGACACTCATTATAACTGAAGAAAGAGTTTGAATAACCTGCAAAACATCTTCAATGTACAGAACAAGTCCAGTTTAAAGAGACTAAATAATACTAGCTTGTGTACATGTGAGCATTAGATTGTGTTTTTTTCCTTTGTGGAATTTCATTATCCTATTTAACTTTCATATTATTATTTAATGCACTGAAAGCACACTTATCTATTAAATAAATTGAGTTACTCTTTAATCATTTTACATAAATTATTTTGTCAAATTTATTTGCACTTTAGGTAAAAATCTAATGAAAAATATGAATAAATAAAAGTAACAAATTATAAATATAACATAAACTTAAATCAGATGTTTGCTTCCCTTTGAACTAATTACAAACAAAACAAAGTAAATCACCAGCAGGATCAAAGCTATAGAATGATGCAGTTTTAAAGTGGTTGTAAGGGTAGAAGGTTTTTATCTTCATGCATTCTATGCACTAAGAAAAAAAACCCTTTGTGTACAGCAGCTCCCCTCAGCCCCCCTAATACTTACCTGAACCCCATCTCAATCCAGCAATATTGCATGAGAGACTCAGCTGTCCAGGACTCTCCCTATTGATTGGATGAGACACACAGCGGGTGCCATTGGTTCCCACTGCAGTCAATCAAAGTCAGTGAGCCAATGAATAGAAAGAGAGGGTGGGGCCAAGATGCAGCTCTGTGTCTGAATAAACACACAGAGCAATGACCCAGCTCTGGTGCCCCCATAGCAAGCTGCCTGCTGTGGGGGGCACTCGGCAGGAGGGAGGGGCAAGGAGGGCCTGTGAGGGATCCCAGAAGAGGAGGATCTGGGCTACTGTGAAAAACCACTGCACAGGGCAGGTAAGTATAACATGTTTATTATTTTTAAATAAACAAAAAAAAAACCAAAAAAACAAGACTTTAATATCACTTTAAAGTGGCAAAGGAAAAAACAAGCAATTCATACATAACGCAGACTTTTATACATCAGATCAGGTAAAAAAGGCCAATTTGGTTTGCATGTTGTTTCAGATTTCTCTTTTTTTTATTTACTTTTATTTACAAACAAAGCAATACAAGAAAATAACTCAAATAAAGCAAATTCTGTGGCCTCCATATCCATGATCCCGCAAAGTTTTGTGCAGATTCACTCAAGATAATTGTTTTCTAACCCTAACACACTGCATGACTAACAGGCTTATAAGGGCCAATACGGAAGGGGGAGCAGCACCTTACTATAAATTGGGGTAGGCAAAGAACAGCCACAAGAAGAGATTTCTGAATGGCGGGGGCAAATTTTACCTCCTTCATCCTCCCATCCCCCATTCATAAATGGAGACAATTTTTTATTCATGGAAACTGTAGAACAATTTAAATGAATGGAGGAGGGGCAGGCAAAGCACTGCTTTTAACCACTGCAAAACCAGAAGTTTATAGCTGCGGAGTATGTGAGGGGGCCAGAGGGCTGAAGAGTTCCACTAAGACAGTGTTGTGATGATTTTTTTTTTTTTTTTTTTTTTACTAAACTTAGGTTTTTATTCTGAGCATTCACTTTAAAATGAACATCTGATCTTTAAGCTACCTTTTGTTCACAGTACACTGCAGCATCATTTGAAAGGGGAAAAAAGTGTAAGGAAAGTGTGCACCTTAACAACCTCAACATTATATCACTTACATTCAAAGCACTCTCCTAAACCAATAAAAATAAAAGTTGGGAAATTATCAGTCAGGCCTATTATCCTGGATTCAAACTGTCCACCTGCTGAATGCTGTATCCTCTGTGGTATCTTAATTGTTGTACTAAAGCCACAGACTGCTTGCTATCTCTAGTAAATTTGGGCCTGGCCTTGCTATTTAAAATTGTCATGATGCTGACCAATTTTACAGTGCTGTGTCATCCGTGGTATCTTAATTCTTATAGTAAAAAACCTGTCTGTATGCTTTTTTTACAGTGCATTTCAGCTATTTCTCCTTCATTAAAAATGTCCTGATTGCAGACAATTTTATCTCCTGTACGGTTTCTTGATTATTAATGAGAGTTTGAATTGGCCTGATGTAGGACAGTTTTGCTTTAGCAGAACAAGGGCAACCACAGCAAGCTGCAGGCCAATTTTTAACTGCAAATCAAAGTGGGTCAATTATCATTTGATCAAAAAGCATGTGCTGCTGCCAAAGCTACCTAAAAAAGCTTAAAGCTTTTTTTATAAAAAAAAAAAAAAAAACAGATTGGGGTGCTGCTACTTTATGCAAGCCAAGCTAATTGTAAAATAATAATTTCTACAGTCAAAAATCAGGTTAGACTGTAGCCGAGACTGTCTGTGAAAATCATACTATACTGTTCCGCAAAACCACAAACAGCTTTAAGGCATCCCCAGGTACAGTATATTATTTAAAGGTTTTGTGTATTTTGCCCCTGCCATAGAATTGATGAACCCTCTACCCACTGTACAGTACTTTTTTTCAGTTCTTTTTTTTTTTTTTTTTGCATTAGTCCTTCATGGTAGTGCCCAGTTTTTGTGTTACAGTAGTTTGCCTATAATATATTAGTTTGCCCTAAAAATGGTCAGAATTTAACTACAAGATTGGTACATCTCTCCCTTCTATAGACTTCATTACAATTTGTCTCTAAATTTGTGTTTGTCATATTTTGAGCACGGATCACCACACCTTTGGTAAAGCGAACCTGGTGTCATGACTCTGTCTGTCTCTTACCTGGTCTGTGTATCAGCCTTAGGGCTTGCACTCTCACACCTGCATGGTTAAGTAATCTTTCCTCAGTGTGGCTCCACCCTAGCCTCAACAAGAACCACTATTTAAAGAGGAAGTAAACCCTGAGGAAGTAAACCCTGATGGGTTTTACTTCCTCTGTTTCCCTGTAAAGGCAAAGCATAATGGGCTACTATGCATCGCAGAGCCGCGATGACGTCACTCCCGCAAATGCGCTCAGGAGCTGCCACTAACGGCATGATCGCCCATCACTACACACCACTCACAGTAGAGGCTCTATTGAGAAACAATATCATGTCATTTTCAGTCCTGATATAGATCAGTTCCTAGACTACACACTCTCACATCCCAATCACCATGACTTTTTGGTGGGAAATGCCTCAGTCACTTATGATTGGCCCAGTACAGACAGGGCAGTTGCTAGACTATTTTGTGCCCTAGACAAGACCAACTACATGCAAAAAAAATAAAACAACACACTGCATTCCCTTCTTCTACTACCTCCTTCAGGCCTACCAGTCATGGTGCCTGGACTTCCTATGGTGATGGTGGTGTCAGGTGAGACCCTATAGTGGTGGTGGGGTTAGGTGACCCCTATGGTGGAGGTGGTGTAAGGTGATCCTCTATGGTGAAGATGGTGTAAGGTGATCCCTTATGGTGGAGGTGGCATTAGGTGACCCCTATGGTGGTGGTAGCATCAGGTGACCCCCTATGGTGGAGGTGGTGTCAGTTGATCCCCCGTGGTGATGGTGGCATCAGTTGATCCCTTATGGTGGTGGTGGCGTCAGGTGACCCTCTATGGTGGAGGTGGTGTCAGATGACCCAACATGGTGGAGGTGGTGTCAGGTGACCCCCTATGGTGATAGTGTCAGATGGATCTCTTACCAATTCAGGATATAGAAGCCCGAGGAGAAGAAGAGAAGGAGATGCTGGACGAGAACGCCGGAGGAAGAACCAGAAGAGCCAGAAGAACCAGAAGAAGAAGATGAAGGAAGATAGAAGAAAGAAGAAGCATTTAAATAAAGGAATTGTCAAAAACTGTCTCTTGTCATTTTTAACATTTTTGACAGTTTTTTAGTGAAATGGTAGGGGTAAGTACCCCCTTACCGTTTCACACAGGGGGGTTGTTAAAGGGGGCTTCCAGATTCCGATAAGCCCCCCGCCCGCAGACCCCCACAACCACCAGCCAGGGTTGTGGGGATGAGGCCCTTGTCCTCATCAACATGGGGACAAGGTGTTTTGGGGGGCTACCCCAAAGCACCCTCCCAATGTTGAGGGCATGTGGCCTGGTACGGTTCAGGATGGGGGGGCCGCACTCTCGTCCCCCCCTCTTTTCCTGCGGCCTGCCAGGTTGCGTGCTCGGATAAGGGTCTGGTATGGATTTTTGGGGGACCCCACGCCGTTTTTTTTTTTTTTTGGCGTGGGGTTCCCCTTAAAATCCATACCAGACCCTTCGGTATGGAATTTAGGGGGAACCCCACGTCATTTTTTTTTTAAATTTTGGCCGGGGTTCCCCTTAATATCCATACCAGACCTGAAGGGCCTTGTATGGAATTTAGGGGGACTCCCACATCATTTTTTTTTAATTTTTGTTCGAGGTTGCCCTGTGGGGAATTCCCATGCCGTTTTTATCAATGAACTTCTATGTGTATTGTCGGCAATGCAATGGCCGCTTAGTTTTAAATGTGTTTTTTCGAAATGTCATTTTGCTGTCAGACTGTTCTAAACACGGGAAACATGCGCCCCTTTACAGGCATACTATAGACACCCCCCAGCTACGAAATTTAAAGGGATATTACACTTTTATTGTTTGACTTTAAGCATTATTAAAATCACTGCTCCTGAAAAAACGGCCATTTTTAAAACTTTTTTTGCATTGATCCATGTCCCCTGGGGCAGGACCCAGGTCCCCAAACACTTTTTATGACAATAACTTGCATATAAGCCTTTAAAATTAGCACTTTTGATTATTCATGTTCATGTCCCATAGACATAGACGGTGTTCGCGTGTTCGAACGAACTTTTTTCCTGTTCGCATGTTCTGGTGCGAACCGAACAGGGGGGTGTTCGGCTCATCCCTACTCTGGAGCAACTGCTCTTGCAGAGGGCAACTGCACTTTGCAAAGTGCACAGTCTTTTTCCCTTTAGTAAACCAACCCCTGTATCTCCCTCTCTGGGAGATCAGAAACTGCAAGCGACAAGATTTTGTCACTTCCAGTTTCGGTCTTTTGTTTACCAGCTGTTACTGACTTTTACAAACATCTGATCAAACCAATATCGATTTGATCAGAGGCTTTGGAGGCCAAAGAAAAGATATAGGGTCTAATTGACCCCAGATCTCTCCATAGAGAGGACCTGTCATAATGGCTAATGCTATCACAAGTGATGTTGTTCATTCCTTGTGATAGCAATAAAGTTGATTAAAAAAGTTAAAGGGACAGTGTAAAAAAAAGTTTGAAATAAAATAATTTTTTTTAAAGCGCTCCTATCCCCCAAATGCAAACGCATACATAAGTCCCACATGTGAGGTATCGTTACTTATGTCAGAGCAGGAGCAATAATTCTAGCGCCACACCTGTGTAACTCTAAACGGGTGACCTGTAAAGGCTTTTAGAGTATCACATATGAAGATTTTTAGGTACCGTAGTTTGGCACTGTTCCCCTGGCATGACATGTTAGGTACGAAATTTGCTTGGTGTAACCTAATCTTTTATATTGTACCCAACAATTTGGTATTATTTTGTGTTTGTGTTTGCTAAAATTCATTAAAGTGTAATTTTTCCAACCGCTGCGAAAATACATTGTGACATAAAAAATAGCAAAACCCACAATTTTATTCTTTAGGGTCTCTGGATTTTTGGGGGGACCCCCACGCCATTTTAAAAAAAATTTTGGCGCAGGGTTCCTTTTAAAATCCATACCAGACCTGAAGGGTCTGGTATAGATTTTGAGGGGGACCCCCATGCCATTTAAAAAAAAAAAATGGCGCGGGGTTCCCCTTAATATCCATACCAGACTTGAAGGGCCTGGTATGGAATTTGGGGGGACCCCCACGCAATTATTTTTTTAAAATTTTGGTTCAGGGTTCCCCTTAATATTCATACCAGACCCAAAGGGCCTGGTAATGGACTGTGGGGGAATCCCATTCCGTTGCTTTTTTCAATTACTTTTATGTGTATTGCCGGGACCGACAATTCATTAATAGACGCAAGTACTTTTAAATGACTTTTTTTCCTTTAGAAATGTCATTTTGCTCTCGGACTGTTCTAAACATGGGAAAGATGCGCCACTGTGCAGGCATACTATAGACACCCCCAGGTACAAAATTTAAAGGAATATTTCACTTTTATTGTTTCACTTTAAGCAATATTAAAATCGCTGCTCCCGAAAAAACGGACATTTTTAAAACTTTTTTTGCATTGATACATGTCCCCTGGGGCAGGATCCAGGTCCCCAAACACTTTTTATGACAATAACTTGCATATAAGCCTTTAAAATTAGCACTTTTGATTATTCATGTTCGTGTCCCATAGACTTTAACGGTGTTCGCGTGTTCGAACAAATTTTTTGCCTGTTCGCATGTTCTGCTGCAAACTGAACCGGGGGGTGTTCAGCTCATCCCTACTGGCGAGTTTCTATCTGCCAGTCAAAGTGAGTTTATTAGCATTTGATAAAAAAGCTACCTGAAAAAAAAAAAACTTAAAAAAAAATAAAAAATAAATAATCAGATTGGGGTGCTGCTTCTTCATGCAGGCCACGCTAATTGTAAATAAAAAATCTATTCCACAACCAAAAACCAGGGTACACTGTAGCCGAGACTGTCTGTGAAAATCATACTGTTTCGTAACACCACATACCAGTATATTATTTAAATAATTTTTTAGCCCCTTCCCTTAAAAAATAAAGACCTCCCCCCACCCCCACTCTGTTGTTTAATTTTTTATTTTATTTTTTTACCAATTGTACATGTGCCCCATGGCAGCACCATTTTTTTTTTTTTTACAGTAGTTTACCTATTGATTCTAAAAACTGGCAGAAATTAGCTACAAGATTTGTACCCCCATCTCCTCTTCTATAGACTTCAGTAGACGTTGTCTCTAATTTAGGATTTTTGAGCAAGATTCACTGAACCTGGGCAGATACCCAATAGGGTAACATTTCCCCACTAGTAATACTCATGAGAAATATTTTGGGAACCTTGCAGTGCCTCTAATCAAACTCAAAGGATAGGTAAACCCTGCAAAAATATAAACCCAAGACCAAAAATGTAATATATTGCAGTTTACCAATCCTTAGATGTGATGGCGGCATTCGTTTGTTTTTGTTTTTTCACCTGGTGATCATGCCAATAGCACAGTTCTTGTTCTAGAGTAACAAAGCTCACTCATTGTACCGTATCTATGGAGGAGAAGTGACATCACATTAGGACAGGACTACAAAACACCTTCTCCTCTTCTGTTCCCCGTAACATAAAGAGGAGGTGGACTTTGTGGGCACATAATGAGAGAGAAAAATCTGTAAAAAGTATAAATTTTATCACAGCATATTTAAAAAACATATAAACAACACATAAACAACACCCTGTATGGACACAGTTACCAGTTACCCAATAATGCAGTTACAGAGGGCTGGATCTAAAGTACAAGAATTGGTTTGGTAATATATCAAAGTGAAAAGGAAATTATTGATCCAGCAATGCCTCCAAGAACTTGCTCGTTGACGCGTTTCACTAAAATATTAGCTTCCTCAGGACAGATACTGGGTAGGGGCTGGTGAACTTGTGACTCAGGGTATGGGGACACCCCACAAAACTAAACAGATGAAGTTTTGAATTTCATATATATGTATGCGGTGATGAAGTACACGCAAATCATGTGGTCTATGGTAGGTACCACTGATATATAACAGTCATATAGATTGAAGATGGAAAAATATTAAAGTGTAGATCACACACAGAGGTAAGTGGTCAAAGATTCTCCTATAAATGTTTCCAACAAGGTATCAATAGTACCAGAGATGGCCCATAGATACAGTGCCAATGTATTAAATGAATAACTACAGAATCCCCTCAAGTATAGAGACCGATGGCATGTCTGAGTGTATAAGAACCCTTTCACACTGGGGTGTTTTTCAGGCATTTTTCAAGCGCTTTAGCGTTAAAAAAAGCGCCTGTAAAGCACCTGAAAGAAGCCTCATCTGCAATCCCAATGTGAAAGCCCGAGCCACACTGCCAGCTCCCGAAAAACACTAGTAAAGCGCCGCTTAAGACCCCTTTCACACTGGGGAGTTTTTCGGGCGCTGGCAGCGTGAAAGGGCTCGGGCCATCGGCGCACCCAGCCAGGTGGCAAAAACATGAAAGTGCTGCAAAGAAGCTGCTTGCAGGACTTTTTTTGACACCCTGCCAGCGCAGTGCCCCAGTGTGAAAGCACTCGGGCTTTCACATTGGGATTGCAGATGAGGCTTCTTTCAGGCGCTTTACAGATGCTTTTTTTAATGCTAAAGAGCCTGAAAAATGCCCCAGTGTGAAAGGGGTCTCAGTGTGAAAGCACTCGGGCTTTCACATTGGGATTGCAGATGAGCCTTCTTTCAGGTGCTTTACAAGCGCTTTTTTTAACGGTAAAGCGCCTGAAAAACACCCCAGTGTGAAAGGGGTCTAAGTATGACACTTATCCCTCATGAGAAGACCTAATATTAAGGCTCAGACAAATATTGCTGTATAAGCAAGGGAAAAGCTATGCCCCTTTTAACACTGCATAGATGAGTACAGCTTGCCTCCCTGTGTGTAAAGCTTTACACACAGGGAGCTTCTCTAGCAATACACACCAAACTGAGCATGTGCAGCCTGACTCCATAGACTCTGTGTTATCAGGAAATTATCAGGGGACAGTGAAAGGAGGGGGGGATCAGAGAAGACAGGATCACACTGCCTTTTTGCACAACATGGAGGATTAACCCCTTAGGTTCCACAGTGAGTATAACAAGCATGCTGCATATACAGACTGATTTTACTGTTGTGGGTTTAGTAACACTTTAAAGTTAAAATGTCACATTTTTAAATAAAATCGTTTTAATCAAAACTTGTTCTATTGTAGATCATGATGATCCATTTGTACTTGAACATTACCAGTCATACAACTGATATTTGCATGTTTTCCTGTTTTACATAGAACTAATTCTGAGATGATTTCCCTGTAGAGTTCATTTAATATAAAAAGTTTCTTTTAAAGCCAGTGATCAGTGTGTGTGTGACAGCCCAGATACAAAATGTTTTCACTGACATATCTGCTCTGTGTCTTTTATCTCTGTATAGAAGGTACATAATTATTTTATTTTGTATGATTATTATTATTATTATTATTTTTATTAATATTATTATCATTATTATTATTATTATTAATAGTAGTAGCGATATTAGTTGTGTGATATTTAATTTGCATTTCTATATAACAAATTCTAACAAATACAATTTCTTCTCTGTCTTCCAAGACTCTTATGGACAGATTGTACTGGATCAGACTCCAGGATCTATCTCAGTGTCTCCGGGAGAGAATGTGGTGATACATTGCAAGCCAAGTTCTACTCTTACTTCTGGCTCAACCAGTTACTTACACTGGTATCAGAAGAAAGAAGATCAGCCTCCAACACTTCTTATCTATCAGGCGATCAATCGTCAGTCTGGGGTCCCGGACAGGTTCAGTGGCAGTAGATCTGGATCTCCATACAATGATTTCACTCTTACAATCAGTGGAGCTCTCACAGAAGATGCAGGAAATTATTACTGTGGTCAAAGTGGTTACAGCTACCCATTCACACAGTGATACAGAGCCGTACAAAAACCTCCTTCCTCATTAACTCTGTGGGTTGTGATTCCTTTCCCTCGTTACAGTGCCACCATCACTGAAATTAGAGCTTTCAACCGATCCAAATTAACAGAGAGGTCACTTTTTTTTAATAAAAAATGATTTCATATTCTATGCCCAAATGATGAAATGACCATTATATTTTTTGGTAGTTTTCTTATATGAGATAATAACTCAAAAAACTATAACCACATTTTTTATTTTTAATTAGACATGGTAACTCATGGTTACCCCTCTCACCACTAGGGATGAAGTTCAGTTTTGCTGCTACCATGGCTTTAAAGCAAATTATGCAGGTTCCAGATTCATGATCCCAAAGAATCTTTGTGCAGATTTGCCCAGGAGATTTTTTTCAAATCCTAAAGCACTGTATGGCAGTAATGGGGGGCTACTGGCAAAAATCATGAAATTTACTGACAGAGTAAAATTTTTTAGGCTGCCTTCACACTGAGGTGGTTTTCAGGCGTTTTAGCGCTAGAAATAGCCTCTAAATAACGCCTGAAATCCGCCTGCCTATTCATTTCAGTGTGATTTTTCACACTGGGGCGATGCGCTTGTGGGATGTTCTGAATAGTCCTGCAAGCAGCATCTTTGGGGCGGTTCGGGAGCGCTGTACACAGCGCACCCAAACGGCCCTGCTCATTGAAATGAATGGGCAACATTGCTGAAGTTCCTGCAAAGAGCGTTGGCAGCGCCGCAACAAGGGTGCTTTTAACTCCTTGTTAAGTCCTTCTTTGGGGTTAAAAGCACCCTGCTACTGCCCAAAAAGCGGCGCCAGCGCTGCTGCACCGGTAAAGCTCCGGGGGGTCCAAGTCCACACTTTCCATTGCCCGTTCCATAGCTACACGCCAGCCCACTGCACTATCCACTGAAGGCTCCTCCGTCCGCCCGTCTCCGGGGGAGGTGCGACATGACATCATCATCGTGGGTGGGGCTCGCCTCGTAACATCCCCACGCACAGCCTTTGTCAGACCCGCCTCTAGCGGCCGAGCACCGCCCGCCTGCACCGCATGCGCAGTTCTGACCCGAGCCAGTCGCAGCCATTTTTACTGCCACTTTTCTTCTGCTACAGGCATTTACGGGCAGGAGAAAAGTGTCCTGTTTTTACGGGCTTAATTCTTGTAGTAAAGCCCCAGCCTGTGCTCTTTGTCTTTAGTAAATTTGGGCCTAGCCTTGCTATTTAAAATTGTCCTGATGCTGCCCAATTTTACAGTGTTATCTGTGGCCTCTTAATTCTTGTAGTAATGTACCTGCCTGAACTCTTTTTCTACATTTCAGGCAGTTCTCCCTCATTACAAATGTCCTGGTGCTGGAAAATTGTACACTGCTGTCTCCTGTGCGGTTTCTTAATTCTTAATTAGAGATAGGAATTGTCCTGATGTAGACAGTTTTACTTTACCAATTCAAGGACAACCACAGAAAATGAATGGCCGATTTCTATCTGCCAGTCAAAGCATGCCTTTTACCATTGGATGATTTGTGCTGCTGCTAAATATACATAAAAAAAAGCTTTTTTTTTCCAAAAAGAAAAGAAAAAGATTGGGGTGCTGCTACTTTATGCAAGCCAAGCTAATTGTAAAATAAATCAATTCTTCAACCAAATACCAGAGTACACTGTAGCCAAGACTGTATGTGAAAATCATACTGTTCTGGAGCACCATACAGGTGTTTTCTGGCCACTCTCTAAGGTGCATACATTGATTCCAGTCTACTTGCCCATGTGCTCATACTCTAAAGCCTCGTATACATGGTACGATTGTTGGCCAACCGACTTTTGTCAAAAGGGCCAGGATCTTGTCTTGCATACTAACAGTACACAATTGTCGTGCAACAAACAAGAATGTAGTGATGTACTACGAGGAATTTTAGCTCTTGAGCGCCACCCTTTGGGCCCCTTCTGCTAATTTCGTGTTTGGTGAGCATTGGTTCCGAGCTTGTTTGTATTTTCGATTTTTGTGTGATGGAATTTATGTACTGGCCATACGAAAATCTGACAACTAACCGTTGTCCGCCAAAAATTTACTAGCCTGTCATCCAACATTTGTTGGCAGAAAGTTAGACAACAATGTGAAAAGGAGCGTACTAACAGTCAGCTTTTAGGACAACAGTCTGTCAACAGACAATCCCCTGCCAACAATCGTACCGTGTGTACGAGGCTTTAGATGTTCGCTCCACTATTCTTTTGTTTTCTAATACTATTATAAGAGGAATGGAAGGATGGGATAGGATACAATTGCACCAGAGACAAATAGTAAGTCAAATAGTAAGCAAATACAAGACATTTACTGTATTAATTGATACAAATTGATACACATTTACAGTAGGGTAGCATATCCCCACTAGTGGTATACTCATTAGAAATATTTTGGGAACCTTGCAGTGCCCCTAATCAACCTCAAAGTGTATCTAAACCCTAAAAAAGATTAAACCCAAGATCAAAAATGTGATATATGTCAGTTTACCGACCAATGTGCCGGCTGCATGTTTTTTGTTTTTTTTTTATATTTTCACCTGATAATCATGCCAATAGCCCACATTATGTTCACATCTGAACATGAAAAGGGGCCATTGTTGCCATCCTACCAAATTGAAATTCACTGACTCAACACCCAAAATTTACTGGCACAACCTTTTTTACTGGCATTTCCAAAAATTACAAAATTACAGTTTTAAGTGCAAGTTTCAGTATTTAGGCTACAAACGAGTACAATATGCAATTAGCAATGTTATTTAACCACTTGACCACTGGGCACGTAAACCCCCTTCCTAACCAGACCAATTTTCAGCTTTTGGTGCTCTCACATTTTGAATGACAATTACTCAGTCAACACTGTATCTATATGAAATTTTTGTCCTTTTTTTCACACAAATAGAGCTTTCTTTTGGTGGTATTTAATCACCGCTGGGTTCTTTATTTTTTGCGCTATAAAAGAAAAAAGACCGAAAAATTTGTAAAAAAAATGCATTTTTCTTCATTTCTGTTATACAATTTAGCAAATTAGTAATTTTTCTTCATATATTTTGGCCAAAATTTATACTGCCACATATCTTTGGTAAAAATAACCCAAATCGGTGTATATTATTTGGTCTTTGTGAAAGTTATAGAATCCACACACTGTGGTGACAATCTCTGAAAATTGATCACACCTAAATTACTGATGGCCTATCTAATTTCTTGAGACCCTAATATGCTAGAAAAGTACAAATACCCCCCAAATGACCCCTTTTTGGAAAGAAGACATTCCAAGGTATTTAGAAAGATGCATGGTGAAGTTTTTGAAGTTGTCATTTTTTCCCACAATTCTTTGCAAAATCAAGTTTTTTTTTTTACTTTTTTTTTTTTCCACACAATTGTCATATTAGCAGGTTATTTCTCACACACAGCATATGCATACTACAAATTACACCCCAAAACACATTCTGCTATTACTCTCGAGTATGGCGATACCACATGTGTGAGACTTTTACACAGTGTGGCCACATACAGAGACCCAACATGCAGGGGAGCACCTTCAGGCGTTCTGGAGTGCCCAGGCCAATTCTGACATTTCTCTCCTACATGTAAAAATCATCATTTATTAATTAAAAAATTACATAGAACCCCACAACTTTATATATGTTTTTTAGCAAAGACCCTAGAGAATACAATGGTGGTCATTGCAACTTTTTATCTCGCACGGTATTTGCGCAGCAATTTTTTTAACGCTTTTTTTTTGTGCTTTAAAAAAAACCAAAACGGTAAAGTTAGCCCAATGTTTTTGCATAATGTGAAAGATGAAGTTACGCTGAGTAAATATATACCCAACATGTCACCTTTCAAAATTGCATGCGCTTGTGGAATGGCGCCAAACTTTGCTACTCAAAAATCCCCATAGGCGACGCTTTAAAATTTTTTACTGGTTACATGTTTTGAGTTAGAGAGGAGGTCTAGGGCCAAAATCATTGCACTCGCTCTACCGATCGCAGCAATACCTCACATGTGTGGTTTGAACACCGTTTTCATATGTGGGCGGGACTTACGTATGCGTTCGCTTCTGCATGCGAGCACACAGGGACAGGGGCGCTTTAACATTTTTTTTTTTTTTTTTATTGTTCATTTTACTTTTTTACTTTATTTATTTTAGTTTGATGCTTTTTTCCAAAAAAAAAAATGTAAACATCCCTTGTAATAGGAATATGGCATGACAGGTCCTCTTTACAGTGAGATATGGGGTCAATAAGACCCCACATCTCACCTCTAGGCTGGGAAGCCTGAAATAAGAAAAAAAAAAGAAAAAAAAAAGATCCTGGCTTCGATCGTAGCGGCGAGTCGGTAGAAGCACCTGAGGGCGGCGAGGGGGGGCGTCCCCTCTCGCCTCCCGTAAGAATGATCAAGTAGTGGAACAGCTGCTATGGTGCATTCTTATGGTGTAGGGAATCGCCGTCTGAAAAAGCTGATATCTGAATGATGCCTGTAGCTGCAGGCTTCATTCAGATATCCCCGCACAAAGTCAAGGACGTTGTATGACAGCCGGCGGGCGGGAAGTGGTTAAAACTTTTTTTTTTTTAACACAAAGTTGTCCATTTATACAATATTTCTAACACATAGCATGCGCACACCAAAAATTACACCCCAAAATAGATTCTCCTACTCCTCCTGAGTACGGCGATACCACATGTGTGAGACTTCCACAGCCTGGCCACATATAGAGGCCGAGTACAGCCGAGTATGGCTGAGCATGGCTGGGTATGGCTGAGTATGGCTCAGCATGGCAGGGTATGGCTGGGTATGGCTGGGTATGGCTGAGTATTGCAGGGTATGGTGGGGTATTGCAGAGTATGGCGGGGTATTGCAGAGTATGGGGGGTATTGCAGAGTATGGCAGGGTATTGCAGGGTATCGCCGAGTATGACTGGGTATGGCTGGGTATCACAGAGTATTGCAGACTATGGCTGGGTATGGCAGAGTATTGCGGGGTTTTGCAGAGTATTGCTGGGTATTTCAGAATACTGCGGGGTATTGCAGGGTATTGCAAGGTATTGCAGGGTATTGCGGGGTATTGCAGGGTATTGCGGGGAATTGCAGAGTACTGCGGGGTATTGTGGGGTATTGCAGGGTATTGTGGGGTATTGTAGAGTATTGCAGGGTATTGTGGGGTATTGCAGTGTACTGCGGGGTATTGCAGAGTATTGTGGGGTATTGCAGAGCATTGTGGGGTATTGCAGAGCATTGTGGGGGTATTGCAGAGTATTGTGGGGGTATTGCAGAGTATTGTGGAGGTATTGCAGAGTATTGTGGAGGTATTGCAGAGTATTGTGGGGCATTGCAGAGTATTGTGGGGGTATTGCAGAGTATTGTGGAGGTATTGCAGAGTATTGTGGGGCATTGCAGAGTATTGTGGGGGTATTGCAGAGTATTGCAGGGCATTGCAGATTAGTGCAGGGCATTAGGGATGGCTGAGCATGGATGGATGGATGGCTGGATGTCACTGTGCAGCGCTGTGGGCACTACACATCCAGCCCACATCGCTGCTACCATCCATCCATCCCCCTCTTCGCTCACAGTGTACCGATCGGTACACAGGAGGGGAGGAGAGGAACCGGCGTCATTAGATGACGCCGGATTGTTTACATGTGACCGCTCCGTCATTTGACGGAGCGATCACATGGTAAATGCCCGCGATCAGCGGGCATTTACCGGGAGCTGTGATGCGGCGGGTCCTCCGGACCCGGCAGTCACGGATGTGTTCGGGTGCGCTCCCCAGGGGGCGCGCGAGAGGGGAATTCTTGGAGGACGTCATAGTACGCCCTCCCAGAGTTAAGCAACCGCCCTGCAGCCGTCATTCAGCTATGGGCCGGTTGTTAAGTGGTTAAGGTAGCTACTAAGTCAAAAATATATTGCTTATTTTATTTTTGATATAATACTTTAACCACTTGCTTACGGAGCACTTAAACCCCCCTCCTGTCCAGACCAATTTTTAGCATTCAGCGCTGATGCACTTTGAATGACAATTGCACGGTCATGCTACACTGTACACAAAAGAAATTTTTATCATTTTTTCCCACAAATAGAGCTTTCTTTTGGTGGTATTTGATCACCTCTGCGGTTTTTATTAATTGTTAAAAAAATATAAGAAGAGTGAATTTTTAAAAAAAGAATTTTTTTAATATATTTTGTTATAAAATTTTGCAAACAGGTAAATTTTCTCCTTCATTGATGTACGCTGATGAGGCGGCACTGATGGGCACCGATAGGTGGCTATGATGGGCACTGATGGGTGGCAATAATGGGCACTGATCGGTTACACTGATAGGCAGCACTGCTTGGTGGCACTGATTGGCACCACTGGTGGGCATTGATAGGTGGCACTTGTGGGCATTGATAGGTGGCACTGGTGGGCACTGTGGGCACTGGCAGGTGGCAATGGCAGGTGGCACTGGCAGGGGGTACTGGTGAGCACAGATGAGGCATAATTGCCTCTTCCTCTTCAAGACCGATGTCCCTTGCAGATAAGCTGGTGATCCGCTGTTTTTTCTCCTCACGCTGTTAGCGTGAGGAGAAAAAAAACAAAACGATTACAGAGCTTTTGTTTACATCATGTGATCAGCTGTCATTGGCTGACAGCTGATCACGTGGTAAGGGGCCGGGACCGGCCCCTTACTCGGATCTGTGATCACCCAAATCTCAGTGACTCGGTGATCACAACGCACGCCCTGCAGGCCTCCTGGAAATTCAGGTCCGCGCTGTGGCCGTCATTCGGCTATAGCGCGGATGACAAAAGGTTAAGTAAGTAGCTCAGGAATAGGTTTAAGGATAGAGAGATTAGAATTGGCCGGCGCACACACATGAAATTAACTCTCACAGTGACACTGACAGCAGTGTGCAACAGCACAGATGATGATGACACCTCACTGACATGACACGTCCCCTCCTGAGTCACAGTGAACCTCTCTCTTCATGCCAGGTGGTCCCGTCAGTCCACTCCAGTCCAAACAGAACTGACAGTCCCGCTCCCGGCTTGCCTTGCTCACATGAGGCTCCGACCGCTACGCTCGGCTCTCTTGCACCATGACATCACATGATACGCTCAGGCACTGCCTCTGCCAGTACTTCCCCTCCCCCCGCTGGTGCCACCCAAAAACACTGTAACAGGCACTCGGATGGTCTCCGCTGGCTCCGAATGGGAACTGTTCCGAGCCAAGCGCCACAGCTATATTTTTTACTTGCAACCTTTTTCCTGTCACTGGCATTTACTGGCAGGGGAAAAAGTGCCCACTTTTTACTGGCTGCCAGTAAAATTACTGATGGTTGGCAACACTGACAGGGTCCATTCAAATGAATGGATCTTTGCTTGTTGAGCATCTTTGAGCTTCAAGCTTTAAAGCGGAGTTCCACCCAAAAATGGAACTTCCGCTTTGAGTGAAGGTGACCCCCTGACATGCCACATTTGGCATGTCATTTTTTTTTGGGGGGGGGCAGATACCCTCTTTCTAGAGACACCCAGCTCCCACTTCCCCAGGGGCTCCGCGGTGCCAGAAGGAAGTTCACCTCTCCCCCCTCCCTCTGTGCAATCTTCTGGGACACGTCACAGGTCTCAGAAGATTGCCCGGCCAATCACAGCGCACAATGCGCCTCACGCATGCACAGTGCATGCCCGGCTGTGAAGCCACAGCCGGGCGCCCACAGTCAGAATGCCGGTGCTGCAGAGAGGAGGGGGGAGGAGCGGGGCTTTGTTCGCCCGCATCTCTAGACCGTGGGACAGGTGATGATCCATTTAAACTTGAAAGGTAACAGTTATGCAACTTATATTTGCATGTTTTCCTGTTTTACAAATTCTGAGATGATTTCCCTGTAGAGTTCACACAATATAAAAAGTTTATTTTAAAAGCCAGTGATCAGTGTGTGTGACAGCCCAGATACAAGATGTTTTCACTGACATATCTGCTCTGTGTCTTTTATCTCTGTATAGGAGGTACATAATTATTTTATTGCCATTGTGTAATAATATATCATCATTATTTTTATTAAGATTATTTTATTAGTTTACTATTTATTAATAGTAATAAAACTAGTAGTGACATTTAATTTTATATGTGTTATAACTGAAACAAAATGCCTTCTCTTTCTTCCAAGTCTCTTATGGACAGTTTGTACTGGATCAGACTCCGGGATCTATCTCAGTGTCTCCAGGAGAGAACGTGGTGATACGTTGTAAGTCACGGTCTACTGTCACTGCTGGCTCAACCAGTTACATACACTGGTATCAGAAGAAAGGCGATCAGCCTCCAACACTTCTTATCTATCTAGCAATCAATCGTCAGTCTGGTACCCCGGAGAGGTTCAGTGGCAGTAGATCCGGATCTCCGTATGACGATTTCACTCTTACAATCAGTGGAGCTCAACTGGAAGATGCAGCAAATTATTACTGTGGTCAAAGTGGTTATAACACCCCATACACACAGTGATACAGAGCCGTACAAAAACCTCCTTCCTCTTCAACTGTACTGAGGAGACTTCTGTATGCACCTCCTATGTTTATTTTTCTTTGTGCAGAAAATATATATATTTTTTTTTTTAACCATAGATTTTTATTATAGAATTTCAGTTTATACATAAAGTACAAAGCATTGTTTACAATATATGACATAAACAGGGTGAGTATTGACTGACAGACAGAATTCCACAAAGAGATAAGTCTACTTGAGCCACCCATAACCATGTTGCTAACGACCTCAACAGGAGGTAGGACCTGTCACCCCGACTGGGTACAAACTGTGAGCAGGAACCTCTAATAGTCTTAAGCAAGGCAGCCCTCTAATGACCTTAGTGAGGGTCAATAGTGAGGAAATACAGTATATGCTCATTTTGAGCTTTGTAGACAGCTATCTTATGAACTTCAAACGTTGATACATTCTTAATACATTAATAACAGAAAACACATACCGTTTAGAATAGTCACAAAATAATACAGTCTGGGTTGGGTCTTCTGGTGTGACTACTTCTAGTGATGTCAATTGTTTATTGATATTCTTATTGCTTTATCTAAGTAATTAAGTACTTTTACCACTATATGCCTAGTTGCTTAGCCTAAATATCATGAAACATAAGTCTCGGTTTCACAAGTGAGAGGGAGCATAATGAGAAGATTTCCAGACCTCCCAGTGTTTTTGGAAGGCCGGGACTCCTCTTTCCTTATAAGCTAGCATTTTTTCCATTGTGTAGTGGGCATTCACTCTGGAGATTACTTCTTCGATTTTTGGGGGTGATTGAGAGCGCCATTCTCTTGCTAACGATATGCGTGCTGCAAATAGTATATTTATATCTACCTTTCTCGTCAAATGAGGAAAGTTGTCTATGCCCAGGCTAAGGAGGGAAAGTTCAGGATTTAGTGGGCTTGTGGTATTTGTAATTGTGTGAATGATGGAAGCTACTTTCTGCCAGAAAGGTTTTATTACCTTGCAGCTCCACAATATGTGTAGGAGATTGCCAGTATTGTCGCAATTTCGCCAGCATAATGGGGAGGAACTCAGGTTCATTTTGTGAATACGTAGGGGAGTAAGATACCACCTATGCAGTATCTTCTGTGCATTATCCCAGTGGTCTATGCACGCTGAGGATTTACTATTACTCTTCACCGCTAGATGCCATTGGTGTAATGGGAATTCCTTTTTGAGGTCCTGTTCCCACTTTCTCATGTTAGGCAGTTTAACCTGTAAGTAAAGAGGGGTAGCGAATTTGTAGAATAAGGATATTCCCTTGTGTTTCCCCGGGCTTTTGTTTATTAGATAGTGCCACAGTATTTGGGGTATTTTAAGTAGTTTAGACTTGTTGTGTTTGAGGTAGTGCTTTATTTGAAACAGTTGATATCTTTCCATTGCTTCCTGTCCCTGTAGGTCAGGTGTGAGGAAATGTTCCCCTCTTTTTTTCAAAGTTTGGGTCGAGATCTTTGGGATCAAGTATTCATATGTTGCTAATGGGATTTGTATTTCCTGCATAGTATCCTTAAATGGTTGTCTTAGCAAGGAGGACCAGGCTGTTATAGAAGCTTGTACCGTAGGGTACAGTGGAATGATTGGTCTATGGTGCATACCAGCAGCTAACACCAGGGCTGGTAGGTTATGGCCGGGAGTGATTTCTTGTTCTAATTCAGACCATTTATTATCAGTTTGGCATGCGAACCAATATCGAGTTTGTTCCAATATAGCTGCTTGGTAGTAAATGTGTGCATTGGGGAGACCTACTCCTCCTAAGTGTTTGGGTTTATACATATGAGTCAGTGCGATTCTAGGTTTTTTTACTGCCCAAATAAATTTATTTAAATTTTTCGCTAATTGTGAGAAGAATGTTTGAGGGAGAGGTATGGGCAGAGTTCTGAAATGGTATAGAAGTTTAGGTAGTATTTGCATTTGATATGCAGCTACTCTCCCCATCCATGATAAATGCAGTTTACCAATTTGGACCATCTCTTCTTCAACACTTGCAAGTAGAGGAGTGTAATTGCTAGAATATAGTTTATCGGAAGAGGAGGTGAGCTGCACACCAAGATACGTAATTGAGGGGGGGTCCCAATTACAGGGAAACATATGTTTAATCGTGCTTTGTTCTTCTGTGGGTATATTGAGTGTTAAAGCGAAACACTTGTTTGTGTTGACTTTGTAAAAAGGGGATTTTACTAAAATTGTGCAATAGTTTTTTAAGTTCTTGTATAGAGGTTGCTGGCTCGGATAAAGTTAATATTATATCGTCGGCAAAGAGTCCTATCTTATGACTGTCTTTACCTATATTTATGCCTTTGATGGATGCATTGGACCTAATGCTTTGTGCCAGAGGTTCTATAATGAGTGAAAAGATTATTGGGGATAAGGGGCAACCTTGTCGCGTACCATTAGATAGTAGGAAAGGATCAGATAGGACACTAGAGGTATAGACTTGGGCGGATGGATTTGAGTATAGGGACATGATTGCCGAATGTATCATTCCTGACATTCCAAATTTTTGTAAAGTTTTTGATAGGTAACCCCAATGCACCCTATCGAACGCCTTTTCGGCGTCTAATGCAAGAAAAATACTTGGTAATTGATTAATTTCTGCGAATCGTAGTAGATCTAACAACCTTCTAGTTCCATCCGGTGCTTGTCTGCCCTTTACAAAACCCACCTTGAACCTACACCTGGGTTCATGGAAGATTTGGAAGGCATCAGGGGTTATTGATCCTGAGAGAAGTGCCACACGTGTATAAGAGCCATCTACCGAGGCGAACGTGTAACCGAGTAGCATTTACTTGCCCCTTCTGCTTTGACGGTAGCTGTTTCGTCTGTCAGGTAGTGGATCAGGGTCTGCAGCTTCTCCATCCAGCGGTAGAAGACGCCATTTTCTGAGGAGATCCATCCCTTTTTCCAGTGAAGTGATTGCGTGCTATTCGCCGTGCATTTCCAACAGCAGTTTGGCAGGGAATCCCCATTTATAAAGAATCTTATGGTTGCGTAAGATTTTAGTAATAGGGACTAAGTTGTGCCTCGCCGTTAGTGTAGCTTGCGATAAATCTGCATACAATGCGATTCCGGTGAATGGATCAGGTAGCGTGGGGTGCTGTCTGGCAAATCGCATCAGCTGATCTTTTATGTGGTAAAAGTGGATCCTAGCGATGACATTCCTGGAGATTTGGTCAGGCAGGAATGAGGGTTTTGGCAGTCTGTGGGCTCTGTCTATGATTATGTCGTTAGGCCCCAGAGATGGCAGAACCGTGGTCATGAGCTTTTGGAGGTACGCAGTGAGTTCTGCTGGTCTGATCGATTCAGAGATCCCTCTGAACTTTATATTGTTCCTGCATGCCCTGTCTTCGATGTCCGCCATTTTTAGGCGCATAGCTTTGATCTCATCTTATACATCGAAGTGAGCATCCACCAGCTCATTATGAGCAAATGTAAATTCCTCCATTTTTTTTTCCACATACTTGACTCTGCTACCAAACGCTGACAGTTCTTTTTTTGTAGTATGCATAAATGCAGACATGTCCTGTTGGAGGGCCCCCCTGAGAGTCAGTAACATTTCCTTCATCGTGGTATCCAGGATGGGCTGCCCTGAAGTAGGAAAAGCATCTAACTGCTGGCTGTGAGAGGATGATTCCTCCATTGTGTCTCCCTCTGACCCTGCCTCATCCTGATTCTCCTCCTCCACCCCAATCCTTCTTTTTTGCTTAACAGGGCTGTCAGAGGGTGAGGATGTTTGTGGATACTGTGTGAGATTAGACTCACCCGAGGATGGCGACGGATGGCTGCAGGAGTGTGCAGGGGATGCTGAGTTTCTGTTCTCATAGCGGGCGCCATCTTGGAAATCTCGCCCGGCCGTGAGGGGGTAAAAGTCTGTCAATTTTTTCGGTCCTTCTCTCGTTTTTCTTTTATTCATCTTAACCGCTGTGTTCCTCTGAGTCTCCCCTCTCTGTGGATGTATTTTGAAGCGTGTAGTGTCGCTGTGAGCCGCTCTATAGAAGCCGTTGTGTCAGAGCTCTCTCCTCACACTATCATCCGCTCTGGCTGCCGGCTCCGCCCCCCTGTGCAGAAAATTTTTAATTGAAAAGATAAAATTTTAACCGCTTGCCGACCGCCGCATGGACATTTACGTCGGCAGAATGGCACGGCGGCACAAATGGGCGTACCTGTACGTCCCTTTGAATTTGCCACCGTGCCGGCGCGCGCCCCTGCCGCATGCTCCGTTAAGCGCACCCGCGGACTCGATGTCCGCTGGGTGCCCGTGATCGTCTCACGGAGAGGCAGAACGAAGACATGACTATGTAAACAAGGCATTTCCCTGTTCTGCCTTGTGACAGGACAGAGATCTACTGCTCCCTGTCATCGGGAGCAGTGATCACTGTCGTGTCACTTGTAGCCCAGCCCCCCCACAGTTAGAATCACTCCCTAGGACACACTTAACCCCTTCATTGCCAGTGTCATTTACACAGTAATCAGTGCATTTTTATAGCACTGATCGGGCTTTGAACAGATATGTCTAGATGGAGAAAGAGGCACTCCCTATCATATTTCTATGAGGTACTAACGAGCCTGGAAGCACCTCAAGATCTTAATTTTATTCAAGCATGGGAAAGAGACTTGGGGATAACGTTCTCCCAAAGTCAGAAGGATAAGATTTTAAAATCTACTCATAAAACATCAGTTGCAAGCAGGTATCAGGAGGGAGGATATAAAATCCTCACCAGATGGTACAGAACACCATCTGCACTACATAAAATATTCCCACAGGTTCCAAGTGTATGTTGGCGTTGTATGGAGTCAGAGGGCACGATGTTGCATATATTCTGGGAATGTGAGAAGATTAGGGGATTTTGGAAAATGGTTGAGGAAACGGTTAAGGACATTACAGGTGTGTCTCTTGGAGAAAATCCAGCAGCATTCCTATTAAATGATGTCCCCATGTTGGTGGAAAAATATAAAAACTCCCTGCTTAAACATCTTCTCACGGCAGCGAGGACCTGTATTCCGGCCCTGTGGAAAAGTACAGTCCCGCCGACTAGAGCACAGTGGTGGGTCAGAATTGCAGAAATACAACAAATGGAGAATTTGACTCTGATGTTGAAAGAACAGGATGAGAAATATTGGAAGATATGGGCCCCCTACTTAACTTATAGAAGGGGAGAACAAGAGAGGTAGGTCATGTGAGATCGATTGGGAATGGGGAGGGGGCATCCCCCCCCATCCCCCCTCCCTTTGTTTTTTTTTGTTTTTTTTTTTGGCTTTAGAGGGTGGGGGAGGGGGGTAGGGCTAGGAAAAGAAAAAAGGAAATTATATATGCTTATTGTATTGAGTAGACAAGATTGAGTAGCATTGAATATGTAATGTATAATGTTGTTATAATTTGAAGATATGGGGATGTGATAAGGTGTAAGAGATGTTATGAAGAGTATGATAAATGCTCTATGTGGAATGTAATATATAATATGTAAAAATAAAATTAAAAAATAAATGAATAAATAAATGACAATGGTCCCAAAATAGTGTCAAAAGTGTCCAATCTGTCCTCCATAATGTCGCAGTCACGATAAAAATCACAGATCGCCACCATTACTAATAAAAAAAATAAATTAATAATAAAAATGCCATAAAACTATCCCCTATTTTGTAGACACTATAACTTTTGCACAAACCAATCAGTATACCCTTATTGCGATTTTTTTACCAAAATATGTAGAAGAATATATATCGGTCTAAATTGAGGAAAAAAAATAGTTTTTTAATGTATTTTTGGGGGATATTTATTATAGCAAAAAGTAAAAAATATTGATTTTTTTCACAATTTTCGCTCTTTTTTTCGTTATAGCGCAAAAAACAAAAAGCGCGGAGGTGATCAAATACCACCAAAAAAAGCTCTATTTGTGGAAGAAAAAGGACGTCTATTTTGTTAGGGTACAGCGTTGCACGACCACGCAATGGTCAGTTAAAGCGACGCAGTGCCAAATCGCAAAAAATGGCCCGGTCATTCAGTAGCCAAATCTTCCGGGGCTGAAGTGGTTAAGATACTATATTTACTTTGCTGTGAAACATTGCAGTAGCAGAACATGTCCAGTTTTCTAACGATCTGTTCCAGCCCTACAGCCCAAAGTATAAAGAGGAGAACAAAATTACATTATTATAATAAAACAAATACACAGTTATTTACAGTGTTTAATGTTTAAATAGAAGAAATGCAACACCTAAAGATTAAAACTAGCCAACAGGACAACCAGACAGATCATTTAAATTGTCCAAAGCTCTGAAGACCCATAAAAGATGTGGTTCATCCAAAATAAATGCCAGGTTGCATGTACAGTATATACGTGATTCTGCACTTCCGCCTAGGGGGTCCACACACCCACCAGCAGAAGCCGATCTGTGGGTGCCGGGCACTGGATGTCCACCGGCACCCGCCGATCATTGGGCAGAGACAAAGAAAGGGGCTCTGCCTATGTAAACAAGGAAGAGCTCCGTACTGACAGGGGGGTAGTGATGGATTTTGAGTACCTGTAAAGCAGTGAATAAAATCCATAATTTCCCTTAGTAAAAGCACCCAACACAGTACACAAAAACACTGGCTAGGCACACAGTTAATCCTTTGATTGCCCCCCTTCCCAGCCAGTGTCATTAGTACAGTGACAGTGCCTATTTGTAGCACTGATCACTGTATTAGTGTCACTGGTTCCCACAAAGTTTTAAAAGTGTCAAATAGTGTCTGATTGTCCACCACAAAATTGCAGTCCCACTATAAGTTTCTGATCGCCACCAATACTAGTATAAAAAAATAAATAAATAAAAATTCCAGTATACAGGTGATACTCGGAAAATTTGAATATCGTGCAAAAGTTCATTTATTTCACTAATGCAAATTAAAAGGTGAAACTAATATATGAGATAGACTCATTACATGCAAAGCAAGATAGTTCAAGCTGTGATTTGTCATAATTGTGATGATTATGGCTTACAACTCATGAAAACCCTAAATCCACAATCTCGGAAAATTAGAATATTACATGCAATCAATAAAACAAGGATTCTACATCGAACAATATCGGACCTCTAAAAAGTAGAAGCATGCATATGTACTCAGTACTTGGTTTGGGCCACTTTTGCAGCAATTACTGCCTCAATGTGGCGTGGCATGGAAGCTATCAGCCTGTGGCACTGCTGAGGTGTTATGGAAGACCAGGATGCTTAATAGCAGCCTTCAGCTCTTCTGCATTGTTTGGTCTCATGTCTCTCATCTTTCTCTTGGCAATGCCCCATAGATTCTCTATGGGGTTCAGGTCAGGCAAATTTTCTGGCCAATCAAGCACAGTAATCCCACGGTCATTGAACCAGATTTTGGTGCTTTTGTCAGCATCCCCATAGAGCTTGTCTGCGGAAGGAAGCATGAAGTGCTCCAAAATCTCCTGGTAGATGGCTGCGTTGACCCTGGACTTAATGAAGCACAGTGGACCAACACCAGCAGATGACATGTCTCCTCAAATCAACACAGACTGTGGAAACTTCACACTGGACTTCAAACATCTTGCAGTGTGTGTCTCTCCATTCTTCCTCCATACTCTGGGTTATTGGTTTCCAAATGAGATGCAAAATTTGCTCTCATCAGAAAAGAGGACTTTGGACCACTAAGCAACAGACCAGGTCTGTTTTTCTTTAGCCCAGGTAAGATGCTTCTGACGTTGTTTGTTGTTCAGGAGTGGCTTGACAAGAGGAATACGACATTTGAAGACCATGTCCAGGATCCGTCTGTGTGTGGTGGCTCTTGATGCACTGACTTCAGCCTCAGTCCACTCCTTGTGAAAGTCCCCAACACTTTTGAATGGCCTTTTTCTGACAATCCTCTCCAGGCTGCAGTCATCCCTGCTGCTTCTGCACCTTTTTCTTCTACACTTTTCCCTTCCACATAACTTTCTATTAATGTGCTTTGATACAGCACTTTGGGAACATCCAACTTCTTTTGCAATTACCTTTTGAGGCTTTCCTTCCTTATGGAGGGTGTTAATGATGGTTTTCTGCACAACTGTCAGGTCAGCAGTCTTTCCCATGATTGTGATTCCTACTGAACCAGACTGAGAGAATATTTAAAGGCTCAGGAACCCTTTGCAGGTGTTATGGCTTAATTAGCTGATTAGAGTGGGGCACTTTGAGCCTAGAATAGTGCACCTTTTCACAATATTCTAATTTCCTGAGATTGTGGATTTGGGGTTTTCATGAGCTGTAAGCCATAATCATCACAATTATGACAAATCACGGCTTGAACTATCTTGCTTTGCACGTAATTAGTCTATCTCATATATTAGTTTCACCTTTTAAGTTGCATTAGTGAAATAAATGAACTTTTGCACGATATTCTAATTTTTCGAGTATCACCTGTATATACTATAGTTTGTGAACGCTATAACTTTTGTTCAAACCAATCAATATACGCTTATTGGGATTTTTGTTTACCAAAAACATGTTTGTTTTTATTTGCCAAAATCATTTTTTACCAAAACATAAAACAAAATACATATTGGCCTAAACTGATGAAGAAATTTGATTTTTTTCAATTTTTTTTATTGGATATGTTTTATAGCAAAAAGTAAAAAAAAATATTTTTTTTTTGTTTATAGCGCAAAAAATAAAAAACACAGTGGTGATCAAATACCTCCAAAAGAAAGCTCTATTTGTGGGAAAAAAGGATATTAATTTTATTTTGGTAGTGTTGCATGACCGCACAATTGTCAGTTAAAATAACGCAGTGCTGTATTGCAAAAAAATGGCCTGGTCATGTTCTTCCGAATGTCAAGTGGTTATAACATACAAAAAATATACAATAGGGTCTTAAGCCCCTAGATTCAGTCTAATGCCCCATACACACGGTCGGATTTTCCGACGGAAAATGTGTGATAGGACCTTGTTGTCGGAAATTCCAACCGTGTGTAGGCTCCATCACACATTTTCCATCGGAATTTCCGACACAGAAAGTTTGAGAGCTTGCTATAAAATTTTCCGACAACAAAATCCGTTGTTGGAATTTCCGATTGTGTGTACACAAATCCGACGCACAAAGTGCCACGCATGCTCAGAATAAATTAAGAGACGAAAGCTATTGGCTACTGCCCGTTTATAGTCCCAATGTACGTGTACGTCACCGCGTTCAGAACGATCAGATTTTCTGATAACTTTGTGTGAACATGTGTATGCAAGACAAGTTTGAGCCAACATCAGTCGGAAAAAATCCATGGATTTTGTTGTCGGAATGTCTGTTCAATGTGTCCGACCGTGTGTGCAGGGCATTAAACTAAAATATCATTGGGGGGGGCTGATGTTTTAGGTGTCTACCTCACTTTATTTTCAGGTACAAATTGATATAATTTGTGGATAAGAATATGGGAAGGAGGCTGCAATATTTAATATATTGGCAATTTAAAAAGGGGGGCTTTATGTGCCCTTGAAACAATTACACAAAAGGAGAAATGTATATAGGTGGGACAAAACGAATACATTACACATTAATTTAATGTTAGACCATTATTAATAATATACACAAGATGGTGGTATTGCATTAAAAATGAAGAATCTTTTTTCTGTATTGCCATGTGTGTTTTTTGCATAAAGGAACTGCAGACAAAAAAAAAAAAAGTTATAATTTCTGAAATAAAAAATGTGAAGTGAAAAGATATACCGTACTTGTCAACCCTAATGTTTTAGATAAAGTGCCCTGTTATTTTCTAGGCAGCAGAAAATTTAGAAAAGGGAGCCTGTCTCATATAGTATCTTGCTTAAAGGGGTTATAAACCCTTTAAATATACCCTGTGAGGGGACTGTCCTCACGTGATACACAGAGATGAAACAAATCCTCCTAAAAAATATCTGTAGTATTCTCTTCTCTACATCCGTTCAAAGTCCAGAATTTAATAATAAAGCTTGTCTGAGCTGTCAGAAAAAAAGGGGGGTAGAGAGCTGAAGTTATACTTTGCAGAGCTCAGTGACGAGAGGTCTAAGAGCTGATTGGAGGGAAGAGACATGCCCCCCTTCACAGAACATACAGGAACAGAACTGAGACATTCAGTCAGCTAGAGGTCACTCCCCTGTCACCATTTTTCTCTTGGTGTCATGAAAACTTGTCAGAAGTGACTCAGGCTGATAGCAAAGGAGCACAGATGCCAACAGAAATTACACGCAGTGCTCTTAACCACTTGCTTAGTGGGCACTTAAACCCCCCTCCTGCCCAGACCAATTTTCAGCTTTCAGCGCTGACGCACTTTGAATGACAATTGCGCGGTCATACAACACTGTACCCAAATGAAATTTTTATCATTTTTTTCCCACAAATAGAGCTTTCTTTTGGTGGTATTTAATCACAGCTGGGATTTTTATTTTTTGCTAAACAAACAAAAAAAGATGGAAAATTTTGAAAAAAAAAAAAAATCATGTTTCATAGTTTGTTATAAAATTTTGCAAACAGGTAATTTTTCTCCTTCATTGATATGCGCTGATGAGGCGGCACTGGTGGGCACTGATAGGCTGCACTGATGGGCACGAATAGGCACAGTTAAGGTGGTACTGATAGGCACTGATAGGCACAGTTAAGGTGGCACTGATGGGGACAGATAAGGCGGTACTGATGGGCACAGATAAGGCGGCACTGATAACCACTGATGGGCCCTGATGGGTGGCACGGATGGTTGGCACTGATGGGCACTGATAGGTACCACTGATAGGTGGCACTGATGGGCGGCACTGATGGGCGGCACTGATGGGCACTGATGGGCGGCACTGATGGGCACTTATGGGCACTGGTAGGTGACACTGATGGGCACTGATAGGTGACACTGATGTGCAGCACTGTTGTTGACGCACTGATTGTGGAAACTGATGGGTGGCACTGTGGGCACTGATGGATGGCACTGTGGGCACTGATGGGTGATGCTGGTGGACGGCACTGCTGCCTATTGCTAGGTGGCACTGGCAGGGGGCACAGGTGGGCACTGAGGATCTGCAGCAGCTCGTCAGCGCTGTCAGCGCGAGGAGAAAAAATAGCCGATTACCAGCTCTGTTGACATCACATGATCAGCTGTCATTGGCTAACAGCTGATCACGTGGTAAGGGGTCGGATCGACCCCTTACTCTGATCTGTGATCAGGCGAGTCTCATAGGCCTGCAGGGGGCGCGCAGGCCACTCGTGCAGGGGACAATGTCAATGGCTATTGCGCGGATCTGAAGTGGTTAATTGAAACAAGCACACACTACAGAGGAATATGCTTTGTTCATTTTTCATGCCTGAGGTTTATAACCACTTTAAGTTGGATTTGCCCAGCATTTAGCAATTATAAGTAGTGACAATGTACTTAGAGTAGATCTAATAGTAGCAGCAGCAGGAGGGGAGGAGCGGGCATAACAGTTCCATGACTTTGCTCTTGAGGGGACTGAAACCGGAGCATACAGCATTGGAGCTCCAGAAGTTATTTTCCTGGAGCACAATATTCCTCTCAGATGTAAATTAACCACTTAAGGACCAAGCCTCTTTCTGAGATTTGGTGTTTACAAGTTAAAAACATTTTTTTTGCTAGAAAATTACTTAGAACCCCCAAACATTATATATATTTTTTTCTAACACCCTAGAGAATAAAATGTTGCAATACTTTCTGTCAAACCGTATTTGCGCAGCGGTCTTACAAGGGGAAAAAAATACACTTTTTTAAATTAAAAAATAAGACAACAGTAAATTTAGCCCAATTTTTTTAATATTGTGAAAGATAATGTTACGCTGAGTAAATTGATACCCAACATGTCACGCTTCAAAATTGCGCCTGCTTGTGGAATGGCGACAAACTTTTACCCCTTAAAAATCTCCATAGGCGACGTTTAAAAAATTCTACAGGTTGCATGTTTTGAGTTACAGAGGAGTTCTAGGGCTTGAACTATTGCTCTCTCTCTACCGATCGCGGCGATACCTCACATGTGTGGCTTGAACACCGTTTTTATATGCGGGCGCTACTCACCTATGCGTTCGTTTCTGCACGCGTGCTCGGCGGGACGGGGCGCGTTTAAAATTTTATTTTTATTTTTCTTATTTATTTTACCTTTTATGTTTTATTTTTACACTGTTCTTTAAAAAAAAATGTGTCACTTTTATTCCTATTACAAGGAATGTAAACATCCCTTGTAATAGAAAAAAGCATTACAGGACCTCTTAAATATAAGATCTCGGGTCAAAAAGACCTCAGATCTCATATTTACACTAAAATGCAATAATAATAAAAAAAAAAATTAAATGTCATTTGAAAAAATAAAATGTCTCTTTAAGAGCTATGGGCGGAAGTGACGTTTTGAGGTCGCTTCCACCCTGCAATGGCATGGTGACGGGTGGGGGCCATCTTCCCCTCACTCATCTTTATACCTAACAGGACACAGGACCCGATTGCCTCCGCCGCTACAAACGGCTCTGGTAAGCAACCGAGGGCACTGGAGCGCGGCGGGAGGGGGGGGCCCTGCTGATAAAAGTGATTTTGTGGCGAATCCGCCGCAGAGACCACTTTTATCTGAAAAGAATACCAGGGTTATGGTAGCTAGCTGCTGCCATAACAACGATATCCCTCTTCAAAGTACTGACGTAAAACGATGGCAGGCGGTCCGTAAGTGGTTAAAGAGATAAGTCCATGAGGTGGCAGGCACCTCATTGGCCTTAACTTATGATATGCCTTCAGTTTTTACAAAAGAACACAATTTTTGGAGTTCAGCTTTTAATAGCAAGGTTAAGCACAAATTTACTAGAGACAAAGAGCACAGACTGGGGATATACTACAAGGGTTAAAATACTGCAGAGCACTGTTATAATACAGAGGTGTAAAACTGGTCAGTCGCCAGATAGATTTCATCATATATAATAGGCCTAACTGGTGTATGCCTAACTTTTAATTTATCTATGGGGGTTGCAGAGAATGTCAGTCATATAATGTGAGGTGGCTCAGGTTCTTGCAATAAGGCAAAAGTTTAGATATGCATCTAAAACCGCCACTCTCCTGAAAAACAATCCATGTTCAGATCACATTTCAGAGGTGATTGACAGGTGTGAATCGCCTTAGTGCCACCCTTTTCACCAAATTTTTGCTGAACAAACACGCCACATTGAAAGGGTTAACTGCTCATTTAGGTCTAGGGGCATAGAAAAATTTAATTTTTCTTCATACTTACCTGTAAAATCCATTTATTTGAGTACATCATGGGACACAGAGCAGCCAAATACATTACTACCTGGGTTATGCGCCACCTATAGGTGAATGGGCATTGGTAGAATAACCAAAAACAGGAAGTGATCCCCTGTATAACCCCTCACATACAGGAAGTACTCCAGTTTAATAGCAAGCAATGAACTCCCAAAAAGAGAGGGGAGGGACCTTTGTGTCCCGTGATGTACTCAAAGAAATGTATTTTACAGGTATGAAGTAAGTATGAAGAAAAAATCCAATTTTCTTTCTCGTTCATCACGGGACACAGAGCAGCCATATACATTACTACCTGGGACATCCTAGAGCAATAGCCTTGAGGGAAGGGAGACACACTGTATGAAAACACCATAAGATTTATACAGCAGCCCGTAAGACACTACAGTCAAAAGCCGTGTCCTCTGCTGCCTTAACATCCACCTGACAAAATCTTGTGAATGTATGTACCGGAGACCAAGTAGCAGCCTTGCAAATCTGCGCCACTGACGCCTGATGACGAAAAGCCCAGGAGGTTCCAACACCCCTGGTAGAATGCTCTCTAACCCCAAAGAGAGGAACTTTACTTTTCAGGCCATAGGCCTGAATGATTAACCGGCAAATCCAAAGTGAAATGGACACCCTAGAAGCCGCTTGACCCTTCTTGGGGCCTTCCGGCAAAACTTCTGATGCTTGCAGACTTTTCCAGGTAGACTCTGACTGCCAGCACCACATCCAAAAGGTGCAACTGCTTCTCTTCTGGCAAGCCAGCCTGAGAGAAAAAAGAAGGTAGAACAATGTCCTTATTTGAATGAAATTCAGAAACTACCTTGGGCAAAAAGGACGGAACAGGACGTAGCACCACTTTATCATGGTGCAAAATCAAATACTGTTTCTTACAGGAAAGGGCCGCCAATTCGGAGATCCTTCCAGCCGAAGTAATTGCAAAAAGAAAAGCCAACTTCCGTGTCAAAAGAACTAATGGAACTTAGTTGACTGGTTCATAAGGCTGCTCCTGTAGCACCGACAAAACCAAATTCAAATCCCAAGGGCAAATAGGTAATTTAATGGGAGGCAGTAAGTGAGTTACTCCCTGAAGAAATGTCCAGACCAGGGAATGTGAAGCCAAAGGCTTCTGGAAGTACACTGATAAAGCTGTTGTTGTCAAGGCTAATCTTTTAGCTAAGCCTGACTGAAGAAAAGAGAGTATCCTCTCTACCAAATATCTGCGAGGATGCCAACTTCTGGCCTCACACCACGCAATGTAAGCCTTCCAAACCCTGTGATAAACCTTCCTGATGACCGCCTTTCTGGCATTTACCAATGTAGTTACCACTGGTCCTGAGATACCATGATCTCCTAGCACCCTGGCTTCAATAGCCACGCCGTCCAATTCAGCGAGCGTAAATTCCGGTGTAATATAGGCCCCTGGGACAGTAGATTGAGCCGGAGCGGAAGCATCCAAGGCTTGCCTACTGCTAATCCCACTACCTCCGGGTACCAGGCCCTCCTGGTCCAGGCCGGAGCTACCAGAATGACTGATGTCATCTCCTCTCGGGAATGCATAAATCAAAGAGAACTGAGTTAAGGGAACTACCAGAGCATCTATCCCGATCGCAAGTGGATCTCTTGCTCTAGATACAAACTGCTGAATATTGCAGCTGAACCTGGATGCCAGCAGGTCTACATCCGGTGTACCCCACCGCTGGCAAATCTGCATAAACACCTGTGGGTGCAGAGACCATTCTCCTGGATGTATCTGTTGGTGGCTGAGATAGTCTTCCAGTTGTCTACCCCTAGAATGTGGACAAAAGACATCATTGGCACATGCCTTTCTGCCCAAGATAACACATGACTGACCTCCATGTGGGTCAGACGACTCTTGGTGCCACCCTGATGGTTGACATAGGCCACAGCCGTGCCATTGTCGGTTTGCACCCTTACCGGGTGACCCTGTAACTTTGACGTCCAATAATTCAGCGCAAGGTGTATTGCCCGCAGCTCTAGCACATTGATGGGAAATCCCTGTTCCTTCAGAGTCCATTTCCCCTGGACTGTGGAACTTTCCATGATTGTGCCCCAGCCAGAAGGACTGGCATCTGTGGTCACCACCTTCCACGACAGTGGAAGAAAAGACCTTCCCTGTACCAGATTCTGGTCTACTAACCACCAAGCCAGACTTCCTCGAGCCTTGGGGGTTATGATCATGCAGGAATCCAAAGCCTGTATCTTCCTGCTCCATGCAGACAGAATGCTCTGCTGCAATGCCCTAGAATGGAACTGGGCATATGGAATTGCCTTGAATGAGGAAACCATCCTTCCCAGAAGACTCATACAGGGTCGGACAGATAAGTGTCTCTTTCGGCTTACCTGCTGAACCTGATCCTTTAGGGCATCGACCCTTCTTGGAGGCAAGAACAATCTTGCCTGGACTGTGTCCGTAACAAGGCCTAACTATTCCAGACTTTCAACTGGTTTTAGGGCCAATTTCTCAGAATTTATGATCCATCTGAGATGTTCCAGGAATTGGACCATAAAGGTAACGTTCCTTATCAAAACCTGCAGCGATTGATCCCTGAGTAGGAGATCATCTAAGTAGCCTGCAATCAAGATCCCTCGAGATCTTAGAACACCCAGTACAGCCGCTAGGATCTTTGTGAAGACCTGGGGTGTGGTTGCGAGCCCAAAGGGCAGAGCAACAAACTGGAAATGTTGTTCCTTTATGACAAAGCACAAAAAAAAATTGGCACATGCATGTATGCATCCCTAATATCTATGGATGCCAGAAAATCTCCTTCTTGGAGAGAGGTCACGACAGAACATACTGATTCCATCTGAAAGGGCCGCACTGAGAGATAATGGTTCAGTGCTCTTAGATCCAGAATTGGTCTTATGTTGCCATTTGACTTTGGAACCGTAAATAGATTTGAATAAAACCCTGTTCCCCTTTCGGGAACTGGGACCTCCATGATCACCCCCTGCCACCTTAAATGGTCTAGTGCTTGGAGTAATAAGCCCTTTCTTGAAAGGTCTGTGGGAACGCTGGACCTGACAAATCTTTGAGGAGGGTAAGAGTGTAATTCCAGCCTGTACCCCTGAGACACTGTGGAGATGACCCACCTGTCCTAAATTAGCATTCCCCACAATCCCGCAAACTGCAGCAACCTTTCCCCCACCCGCAGGAGTGGTGGTGTCTCTTCACAAGGAAGGTATGGTGCCAGTATTAGCAGACTTTTGGACCCACGGCCTCTTTTGGCCCTGGCCCTGCTGTTTACCTTTGGCAGCAGATCCCTGGTGCCGTCGGAACTGCCTAAGGCCTGAAAAACTGAGTAATTAGCACATGTCACCTTAAAAGAGGCCGTGTTTCTACCTTTTTCCCAGGAAAGAGGGAACTCTTTCCTCCAGATATCTTTTGGATGTACTTATCAAGATCATCCCCAAACAAATGTTCTCCATGAAAAGAAAAACCAGCTAGCATCCTCTTACAAGGGAGCTCTGCTGACCAGCATTTTTGCCATAAAATACTGTGCATGTGCACAGACAAAAAAGCCATGTGGGAGATCTGCTGCATGGAGTCTATAAGGTCATCTATAGCAAAGCAAAGAGCCTGAGGCAGATCTGCTCTATCCTGAACAGAATCCTTCAGTAATTTTTTTGGAGGGGAGTGGGTACCCTGTTTTTAGAGGCACCCAGCTCCCACTTCCTCCCCTGGCTCCACTGCGCTGGAAGGAAGATCACCTCTCCCCCCTCCCTCCCTGCAATCTTCTGGAACACATCACATGTCCCAGAAGATTGCCTAGCAATTCACAGCAGGCAGCACAGATTGCACATGCGCAGTGCGCACCCGGCTGTGAAGCCACAGCCGGGTGCTCACAGTAAGAATGCCAGCACTGCAGAGAGGAGGGGGAGAGGAGCGAGGCTTCTTTCACCCGCATCACTGGACCATGGGACAGGTGAGTGTCTGATTATTAAAAGTCAGCAGCTACACTTTTTGTAGCTGCTGACTTTTAAATGGGTGGAACTCCACTTTAAGCCTTCAAGTACACTGCTGCTGAAAAACGGACGTTTAGGAGCAGTTGGAAACAGTTGGAAACTCAACTGCTTTGGCAATGCTAACATGTATTTGGTCCTGCCAATAAAGCTTATTTGAATTTGAGAGAGAGAGACACACACAGACAGACACAGACAGAGAGAGAGACAGACACAGACAGAGGGAGAGGGAGACACGGACAGAGAGAGAGACAGACAGAGACAGACAGACACAGACAGAAAGAGGCAGACACAGAGACAGACAGACAGATATACACAGACAGACAGAGACAGACAGACAGACCGAGAGGCAGACACAGTCAGAGAGAGAGACAGACAGAGAGAGAGCGACACACACACACACATAGACAGACATAGACAGAGAGAGAGAGAGACAGACACAGATAGAGAGAGACAGACACAGACAGACAGAGAGAGAGAGATAGACACGTACAGAGAGAGACAGACATGGACAGAGAGAGACAGAGAGAGACAGATAGAGAGAGACAGACAGAGAGAGAGAGAGACACACAGAGAGATAGACAGGCAGAGAGAGACATAGAGAGAGAGAGAGACAGACACAGACAGAGAAATATAGACAGGTAGAGACAAATTAAGAAAGAGAGACAGACACAGAGAGAGAGACAGAGAGTTTCTTATAGAAACTCAACTACTTTGGCAATGCTAACATGTATTTGGTCCTGCCAATAAAGCTTATTTGAATTTGAATTTGAGAGAGAGAGACAGACAGACACGGATAAACAGAGAGACAGACAGAAAGAGGCAGACAGAGACAGACAGACACAAGCAGAGAGAGAGAGAGACAGATACCAACAGAGAGAGACAGACAGACAGAGAGGCAGACACAGACAGAGAGAGACAGGCAGAGAGAGAGACACACAGACAGACAGAGAGAGAGAGAGACACACACACACATACACAGAGAGAGACAGACATAGAGAGAGACAGAGACAGACACAGAGAGAGACAGACAAAGACAGAGAGAGAGACACAGACAGAGAGAGAGAGAGACAGACAGGCATACAGAGAGAGAGACAGACACAGACAGAGAGAGAGAAACAGACACAGACAGAAAGAGAGACAGAGAGTGAGAGAGAGTCAGACACAGAGAGAGAGGGAGATACAGACAAGGAGAGGCAGACACAGAGACAGACAGACAGAAACAGCCAGAGAGAGACAGAGAGAGACAGACACCAGCAGAGAGAGAGAGAGAGAGACACACCAGCAGAGAGAGAGAGACAGGCAGACAGACAGAGAGAGAGGCAGACAGAGAGAGAGACAGGCACAGACAGAGGGACACACACACAGACAGAGACACAGACAGAGAGAGAGAGAGGACAGACAGAGAGAGAGACAGACACAGACAGAGATAGAGACAGAGAGAGACACACACATATACAGAGAGAGAGTCAGACACAGACAGAGAGAGACAGACACAGACAGAGAGAGGGAGAGACACAGATAGAGAGAGAGAGAGACAGACAGACAGACAGAGAGAGAGAGAGAGACAGACAGGCATACAGAGAGAGAAGTAGACACAGACAGAAAGAAACAGACAGAGAGAGAGAGAGAGACAGAGAGAGAGAGAGGGAGACAGAAAGAGACAGACAGGCAGAGAGAGACAGAGAGAGAAAGAGAGAGAGAGAAAGACACAGACAGACAGAATCAGAGAGAGAATCCATAGTTAAAGCACACTGCGCTCTCTTCTCTGACAGAATGTCTGAGAAATAGTTAATAATTTACTTGTTTTTCCTGCATTGTGGGCATTTGGGAGGGTCTCCTGTGGTTATTATTATAAAAACGCAGAGTGCGCAGAAAATTTGGGTGTTTGGCAAACTTATGCTTGGCCTGAACCGCTCACCCATTCCTAGTAAAAATATGGAAACCGACTGCTGATAACCAACAGTGAAAAACATCTATTTTACAGCTTTACAGTTTTTTACTAGGGATGGGCGAGCGGTTTGGGCTGAGCATAAGTTCACCAAACATCCACATTTTTTGTGCGCTCAGCGGGTGAACATCCGGCCGAGCACACAAAAAATGTGGGTGTTTGGCGAACTTATGCTTGGCCCGAACTGCTCGCCCATTCCTACTAAAAAACTGGAAACTGACAGCTGATAACCGACAGTGAAAAACGTCCATTTTTACAGCTTTACACTTTTTTACTAGGGATGGGCAAGGGGTTCGGGCCGAGCATAACTTCGCCAAACAACCAAATTTTTTGTGCGCGGCCGAGAGCACAGTCAATAGGCTGTTAAAGAGCAGGGCCTGGAAGCTGGCGACCGCGTCGTTGACAACGCATGAGTCATCAACTGTTAGCGGTCTTCCCCGCTGACTGCTGAATGTAAAAAAGAATTGCCTGCTGAAAGATTTTGGGGAAAAAACAGTGTCGGGTCCCTCACAATGCATTCCAGGCCTCTTCCTGACAACCCTTGGCGGTGGTTGTGGGGGTCTGAGGGCAGGGTGCTTATTAGAATCTGGAAGCCCTCTTTAACAAGGGGGCCCGCCCTCTTTAACAAGGGGGCCCTTAGCTCCCGCCCCCCCCCCATGTAAATGAGTATAAGGTAAAAGGAAAAGTTTCAAAAATAAATACAGACTGAGACAGTTTTTTGAAATTCCTTTATTAAAAAAAATTTAAAATAAAAAAACAATGTTCTCCGATGTAGATCCATCGTCAATCACGCCACCCGCCGCCGTAAAGTGTATAGGACCTGCTGCAGCAACACTGACATAAAGAAAAAAAAATACATTTAAATTGATTTTCACCGACCCAGCATGCACTGGTCGGTGATGTCACGAGGGGGGGCAACAGGTGATTTTACCAGGGGGCCCCGCCCTTTACCTATTTAAAAACTGTCAGATGGAGGAGCAGGTATTCGGCAGTCAGTCTTTCCAATGGGCGGAGCATTTTTTCTCTTTTTTTCAGGTCCAGCTGTGCGGCAGGAGTCGTGATTGGTGATGGATCTACATCTGGGGACATTGTTTTTTATTTTTTTTAAATAAAGGAATTGTCAAAAAATATCTAATACCTTTATTTATTTTTGACACTTTTTTGATGAAAAGTAGGGGTATAATGTACCCCATACTCATTCACATGGGGGGGCAGAATCTGGGGGCTCCCTTGTTAAAGGTGGCTTCCAGATTCTGATAAGCCCCTGCCCGCAGAGCCCCACAACCACTGCCCAGGGTTGTCAGGCAGAGCCCCCTGCCCCAAAGCACCCCCCTATGTTGAGGGCATAAGGCCTGGTATGGTTCAGGAGGGGGAACCATACCAGGCCGCATGATCAGATAAGGGTCTGGTATGGATTTTGGGGGATCCCATGCCATTTTTTTTAAATGTTACATAGTTACACGTAGATAGTCAGGTTGAAAAAAGACTCAAGTTCATCCAGTTCAACCACAAAAAAAAATAAAAAAATCCCATATACACAATAATTCACCCACAGTTGTTCCAGAGGAAGGCGAAAAACCTCAGCAAAGCATAATCCAATTTGCTACAGCAGGGGAAAAAATTCCTTCCTGATCCCCCGAGAGGCAATCGGATTTTCCCTGGATCAACTTTACCTATAAATGTTAGTACCCAGTTATATTATGTACATTTAGGAAATGTTGGCATGTGGGTTCCCTTCAAAATCCATACCAGAGCTAAAGGTCTGGTATGGATTTTTAGGGGAGGGACCTATGCCATTTTTTCTTAAAATTTGGGCGTGGGGTTCCCCTTAAAATCCATACCAGCCCCCTTTGGGGCTGGTATGCATGGGGTGGACCCCACGCTGTCTTTTTAATCTTTCATTTGTATTGCCGGCAATGGCTTGCAACCGCAAGTCAATTTAAATTTAATTTTGCTGCAGCAGGTTCTATACATGGTACAGATGTGCCACTTCACAGGCAGACTAAGGGGACCCCCCAGACACTATATTTAGAGGCATTTTTTACTTTTGTTGTTTCACTTTAAGAATCATTAAAATCAATGCTCCTTTAAAAAAGATTGATTTAAAAAATATTTTTGCATTCATACATGTCTCCCAGGGCAGTACCCAGGCCCCATACCCTTTTTATGGCCAATAACTTGCATATAAACCTTCAAAATGGGGACTTTTGATTATTCATGTTTGGGTCTCACAGGCTTTAATAGAGTTCGTAGCTCAGGGCCAAACCTTTTTCCTGTTCGGGAGTTCTGGTGCAAACTGGACCAGGGGGGTGTTCGGTCCATCACTAACAGTTACATATGGCCAGCTTGGCACAACGTAAGCATGCATACTGTATGTCATGCCTGATTGGCCTGCGGAAGCTGTAAATTACTACAGTAGCCCAAGCTGGTGGCTGGAGTGATCTCCTTGCATTTTTCTGAGTGAATGCAAAGGGTTCTCTGATTGGACCAAGTGAAGAGAAGGGGTAGTTACATCACAGTCTCCACCTCATCCAATCAGAGAATGCTTTGCATTCACGCCCTGTGGCAGTGCTGAGCAAGCGCCTCTCTTTGATTAAAATGCAGAAGGGCACCTGGAAGATTGTAGCCATCTCTCTAGTAGCTTCGACTACTCCTGTTATTTACAGCTTCTACAGAGGTCTACAGAGGTATTAAATATGCAGCTTGGAACAATGTTGGCCCGACTATCTCCTACTCTGTCAACATTTAGACGATCCCTAAAAACTCTTCACTTCAGAGAGGCTTACTCTGCCCCCACCTAACAACTGTACTTTTATTTTCTACATCAGCTCACCACCTACAGTTATTACCTTTTGTATCCCTTGACCCTCTTTCTTAGATTGTAAGCTCTAATGAGCAGGGACTTCTGATTCCTCCTGTATTAAATTGTATTGTAATTGTACTGTCTTCCCTTATGTTGTAATGCGCTGAATAAAATGTTGGCACTATATAAATTCTGTATAATTATAATAATTTAAGTTGAATTTTAAAAAAAATGTTTTAATTAGCATCAGTGTCAGTTGGTGTCAGTGTGTTTTAGGTAGAATAAAAAAAGCAGAATGCACACCACTGACTTCGGTCCCTACTAAACAAATAACACACACATATGTGGTATCGCTGGGCATAGTAGTTCCATTGACTCTGCTCTTGAAGAAACTGAAACCAGAGCATCCAGCATTGGAGCTCCAGAAGTTATCTTCCTGGAGCACAATATTCCTCTCAGATGTAAATTAAAGAGATAAGTCCATGAGGTGGCTTGCGCCTCGTTGGATTTAACTCATGGTATGCCTGCAGTTTCTACAAAATAACAGAATTCCTGGAGTTCAGCTTTAAATTGCAAGGTCAGGCACAAATTTCCTAGAGACAGAGAGCACACACTGGGGATTCACTACAAGCATTAAGGTACTACAGAGGACTGTTAGGGTAAAGTGGCATAAAACTGATCGGTCACTGGCCAATTTTAATTATATATAATAGGCCTAACTAGTGTATGCCTAACTTTTAATTTATCTATGGGGATAGGGGATTGCAGAGAATGTGAGTGATATAATGTGAGGTGGTTCAGGTTCTTAAAATAAGGCTGTGCATCTATACCCACCACTCCTCTGAGAAGCAATCCACGTTCAGATTACTTTTCAAAAAGTCATTGAGACGTCTCCTTGCCACCTGTTTTCACCCAATTGTTGCTGAACAAACATGCTGTATTGAAAGTTAACTGCTCATTTAGGTCTAGGGGGCAAAGAAAAAATGTGCTTACTTGATCCTCTGCTCTTCTGCACTGTGAGACCGGTCCCCACAGCATCTTCCCCCAAACCTCCAGCAGTCTAAGATCTGGATTTCATCAAGACCAAAGCAGGCTCTATACCCCTGCACTGGACTTGATGATGCCAAGGGACAGTCCAGCACTGGTGCATGGGGGAATACTGTCTACCAGAGTAGCTGAGAATCAGATAAACAAAAGTTTTTCTCTCCCCTAAAAGCTTTTCTCTCCTTTCTCTTTCCCCAAGAAAAAATGAGTAGTTAATCCTTGCAGTATGAGTGCAGACCAACTGAGAGGGAGAATTTTGAGTTTTTGCAGAGTTTGGCTTTAAATTGTGTGATGTGTTATTTCTGTATATGGGTGACAGCAGTCGGTTATAACTGGGCAGATATAGGAGACCATGACAGTAACATTTGCATTTCTGTTATTTTACATAGAGGTTATTTCCCTGGAGATTTCATGTGATATAAACAGCTAGAGACAATTGATCTGTGTATGTGACGATCCAGAGACATCAAGATGATTCTGGTGACCTACCTGCTCTGTGGATTTTTTATTTATATACAAGGTATGGAATTGTATTATAGCTCTTATTTCATTTTACAGGTGACATATCATGTATACAAAATACAGGATCTCATTAGGGATTAAAGAAAAACTTTGAAAATGTAAACTGACTGATAACATTTTGGTGTTGTCACACTATAGCAAATATGCTGCCCCACTGGCTGGGCTTCTTTTCCATGGGGCAGCATATTTGCATATCTCCCTTTGTGCTGGGAGCACACCACACAGCGTGCTCCCAGCACAGAGATTGGGGTCTCACTGAGAGCCCCTGGCCCTGTTCTAACGATCAGGACCCGGAACGCCCGATGTCGGGTCACCTGATTGCTGTGATATTCTCTGATTGGCTATCACAGTGATCAGCCACAGTGAAGCCTACCCCTGTTCTTTCTGTCTCTGTGAATGGATGAGACAGATACATTGTATCTTTCTCTGTCCTTGCAGAGATAGAAAAAAAAGTATGTGTAGAAAAAAATAAATAATAATAATTAAAAGGGAAAAAAAGCCTAGATCAAGGTTTGATCTAGAACAGTCCCAGGGTTAGTGTTTGGGTCAATGTCAGGGTCAAAGGTCAAGGTCAAAAGTCAGGGTCTGTGTTTTTTGGACAGGATTTTTAAAAAAATTAGTATCAGTGTCAGTGTCGGTGTGTTTTAGGTAGGATAAAAAAAAGCAAAATGTGCAATATTATTTCTGGGTTGTACTACGGGTACAAACAACAACATACACATACTGTTAGGAGAAGGAAAATTTATTTTGGGTTGTTCTTTGGTGGTAGGTTTTTTTTTAACTATTTTGGGCCAGTTTTTCTTAAATAATAATAAAAAAAAATAAATCTGGAGATATCAATTACCATTTACCACCAAATAAAAGCCCAATATGAACAAAATGAGGTATAATCCACCTGGATACACAAAGTAGTTGTGATGATATGTATAGTTTTACTAACACATATCAAAGTTGCAAAATTAGGCTTAGGCATTAATATTTGTTTTACCCTTAGGCACGAAAGGGGTTAAACAACCGTGAGTTATATACAATTTACATCATTATTTTACACCTGCATTTGTAAACTAAAATCTCTGACTTGCATTTGCTAAGTGTATAGAGATATGAACATGCAATCTTCACCATCCACATTTGTGTAACGTGTATAAATTTTATTTTATCAGATACCTGTTGTGAAGTTGTATTGACTCAGACACCACAATACATTGTGAAATCACCGGGAGACACTCTCACCATTTCATGTACGTCCAGACAAGATCTTTACCATTCTGGAGTAAAGGTGACCCCTTTAATGTGGTTCCAACAAAGACCAGGACAGACACCAAAACCTCTTATTATTAAAGCAACTGAAAGATATTCTGGAGTCCCAGAGAGGTTCAGTGGATCGGGATCTGGAACAAATTATTTTCTTACAATTAAGGAAATGAAAGAAGAAGATGAAGGAAATTTTTTCTGTATGCAACATACAGCAGAACCATACACACAGTGATACACAGCTGTACAATAACTTCATTCCTTCTCCTTAATTACTGGAAGGGCTGTTTGAAGCTGTACTCCAACAATGATATATTTTGCATAGATACATATGGCCAGCTTTTAAGCATGGAAACTTGGAAAAGGCAGCCGCACACCACAATGAGATACCAATAAATACTTATTTATTGTAATGCAGACAGATGCAGTCACAGGAATGAAGGGAAGGTTAACATGTTTCACACATCTTGTGCTTAGTCATAACCAACAATGTAAGCATGCATATGTTATACCCGATTGGCCCTTGTGGAAGCTGTAAATCACTGTAGAAGCCCAAGCTACTACAGTACAGTGATGGCCGCGATCTTCCAGGTGCCATGCAAAAATGGTGGCTGGAGTGACCCGATCAGAGAGTGTCTTGCATTTTTCTCAGTAAATGCAAAGGGTTCCCCGATTGGAAAAAGTGGAGGGAAGGGGTGGTTACATCAGTCTCCACCCCATCCAATCAGAGAACACTTTGCATTCATTGAGAAGAATGCAAAGCGGTCTCTGAATGATGGCAGAGCCAAGCAAGCACCACCTGTGGCAGTGCTGAGCAAGCGCTCCTCTTTGATTAAAATGCAGGAGGGCACCTGGAAGGCTGTATATAAAAAACATATTTGTATGCAACAAATATACAGTATAACTAGTGATTGTATAAAACAAAAGAAAAAAAAAAACACATTAGCTAAAAAAATTCCTCACCCTGCTTCCAAACAACATTACCTTCATGCAAGACAGTGTAGTGCTATGGGCATGAACCAACAGCCTTACCATGTACCACATTTTATTACTTTTACACCCCATATATGCGTGCAAACTCAAAATGTAATTGCCAATTGTATGGGTGTCCTTAGTATAGTGAATGACCCTGGCTGATGGGTCATATCGCTATAAGACATCCATGTCAACCTAAAAGGTTAATCTCCCATTAAATTAAAGTGCTGTTCTCCAACTCTTCGTCTAACCCATCGGGAGACATAGTATTCAGGGTGAAAGTCCAAAAAGTCTCCCTCATACACGATTGGGAGAACCTCTCACCCTCAGAGTGATATGTATAGCCTCAATACCAAAAAATTCTAAACCATCCATACTACCACCATGTGCTTGTACAAAGTATGTGACCAAGGGTTGAAGGAAGATATACACATACTGTAATAATCTAGGGTTACTAGTAGATTGTCACAGTATGTGGATATCTTCCTTCAACCCTTGGTCACGTCCTTGCTGACCTTCATCAGGGACTCCTCCCATGTATTAGACAACCTACAACATTACAGGTAGGAATCCAGTTACTTGTGGTTGTCCTTAGACGTGTGCTTCTTGTACACTTCTATCCCCCATGAGGGTGGTCTTTGGGCTGTGGAGCATTTTTTATCAGAAGCTGACTATATGAACCCCTCCCAGTCCGAATTCATCTGTCAGTGTACCCAGTTTACCCTTGAGCGGAATTATTTTTTAATTAATGGATCCTTTTACAGACAAATATCTTGCACGGCCATAGGTGCACATTTTGCACCCTGCTATCCCGATCTGTTCATGGGCTTCTGGGAGAAGTATATAAGAAGTATACTACGGGCGTTATATTGATGACATGCTCATTATCTGGCATAGTCCATTAGAGACAGTTTTGTATCCCATTGTAATTCTAACACCTATGGGAATACATTTACCCATGTTGTGGATACCCACTCCCTGGTATTCTTGGACTTGGAGCTGTCTTGGGATCAGGAGGGTAGGATTATTTCCAGGACCCATTGTAAAGAAACGGCAGGCAATTCCTGTTTGCAAAAAAATAGTTGCCACTACCCAAAGTGGAAAGAAAATATTATTATTATTATGATTATGATTATTATTATTATACAGGATTTATATAGCACCAACAGTTTATGCAGCACTTTACAACTTGAGGATAGACAGTACAAATACAATACACTTTAATACAGTAGGAATTAGAGAGCCCTGCTCCTTAGAGCTTACAATCTAAGAGGGAAGGTCAAGAGATACAAGAGTTAATAACTGTGGGGGATGTGCTGATGGAGTAAATAAATGTACAGTTGTCAGGTCGGGGTCAGATAGGCTTAATATATACAATATATAAAATATACCTTATAGCCAGTTTTTTTCGGCTACGAAGGAATTGCACCAAAACTGCTGATTGCCTATTACAAGCTAAGGTACTGACTAAAATATTTATAGAAAAGGGATACCATAAAGACCACGTTCGGAAAGCTGTTGATCACTTTAAAGATGGCCAGGAGATGAGTAGGCCAGTGTCATTAGGAGTCGAGCCTAAAGATATTTTACTCATAACTAGATTCAATTTCCAACAGTGAAAAAAACATTGGCCCAAACTAGGGCAGAACCATGCCCTTAGTAGGGTGCTCCCTGAGAGGCCCAAACTAGTCTTCAGGTGGGCCAATAACTTAAAAAGTAAAACTGCCCCTAGCCAGATTAAGAACAAGAGTAGGATTACAGATATCCCTATGTTTCTGAATATGACTGGACCCTAAAAATGTAAATTGACGAAGTGCAAAGCTTGTTGGTTTATGTCACAAAAAAAAATCCTTTACCTGAAAAGATAGACGAGTTTTTGAAATTAAACAATTCATCTGTTGCAGTACCCAGTTTGTGGTGTATGGATTGAGGTGCCCATGTGGGTTTTATTATGCAGGCAGGACAGTGCACTAGATTTGGGGAGCACCGTCGGTCCATAGAGCACAAACGGGATAAACACAGCATCCCTCACCACTATGTTCAAGCACATGGTGGTAGTACGGATGGTTTAGAATTGTTTGGTATTGAGGCTATACCTTTGACACACCCTGAGGGTGAGAGGTTCTCCCGAGGGAGACTTTTTGGATTTTCAACCTGAATACTATGTTTCCTGATGGGTTAAATAAAGGGTTGGAGATCAGCACTTCAATTTAATGGGAGATTAACCTTTTAAGTTGACATGGATGTCTTATAGCGATATGACCCATCAGCCAGGGTCATTCACTATACTAAGGACACCCATACAATTGTTTATTACATTTTGAGTTTGCACGCATATATGGGGGTGTAACAGTAATAAACTGTGGTACAGTGTAAGGCTGTTGTTCATGCCCATAGCACTACACTGTCTTGCATGAAGGTAATGCCTTATTGTTGTTTGGAGCAGAGTGAGGAATTTTTTAGCTAATGTGTTTTTTTTCTTTTGTTTTATACAATCACTAGGTATATTTGTTGCATACAAATATGTTTTTTTTTTTTTTTTTTTTAAGAGTTGATATTATGGTTGCTTTTTGCCCCGTAATCTATTAATAATGTGGGAAAGCCTACCCTGATATGGTCCTTTTAAGAACTGGGAGATGGGAGGCGCTCACAGTCTCTATATAATGCAGCATTGTCTGCTAGTGGGTGTGACTTGATAAAGGAGGCCACATCTCCTTAATGCATCATCATAGCAACCCTGTCATTGCCTCTATCCTCTATCCTTTGACTTTCCTTGTGCCGTGTGTAACTGCATGCAGTGCTGGCTTGACCGGGCGCATGGGCAGTGGATCTGGGACATCACAGCTCTGTGGTCTTTCAACTGCCTAGCGGCACATTGGAACCCTACAACTCCCAGCCAGATCTTACAGAGGCGATTTGGAGAAGGAACCCCAGGCGATACATGTCTATTTACACACTGCACAATGTGAGTGTATTTACTGACGTTTTTATTTTAATAAATCGTGTCACACTACTTATTACACTTTTCTTTTCAGAGAGGCCTACCCTGCCCCCACCTAACAACTGTCCTTTTATTTTCTACGTTCTGCTTATCAGCTCACCCCCCACCATTACTACTTTTTGTATGCCTTGACCCTCCCTCTTAGATTGTAAGCTCTAATGAGCAGGGCCTTCTGATTCCTCCTGTATTAAATTGTATTGTAATTGTACTGTCTACCCTTATGTTCTAAAGCACTGTGCAAACTGTTGCGTTATATAAATCCTGTATAATAATAATAATTTAAGTTGAATTAAAAAAGAAATGTAATTAGTGTCAGTTCCCTGCAACACCATCAATACGAGGATGGGTAGTGGAAATGAATAATATAATGTGTATGGAAGAGATGATAGCCATAGCAAATGAAAAGCACACTAAGTTTAGGGAAGTGTGGACCCCTTGAATAGACTTTCATCTCCATCTTAAAAAGCCATGTTAGGTCATCTCTTTGGGAAAGATAAAACGAGACAACTTGGGACAACAGATTTTGACTTCTTTGTGCCTTTTGGAATGTCATACATGGTAGACACGCCCTAGAGGACGCCACTCCAATCTCAAATTTTTCTTCTTTTCTCTTTTTTTTCCCCTTCTTTTTTGTTTCTCTTTCCTTGGTTCTTTTACCATCATGGGTAAAACTGGACTCAGAGGTAAACATTTTACAAGCATCCAACGGCTCTGTTTTATGTTCTTTAGTTATTGTAGGGTAAAAGGGTTTGTTATAAAGTATATAGACAAATTACTTATTTGTGCCATGTAAATGTTAATGTTTTTATTACTGTGAGAGTGCCACACTCTCCTCCCTCTTTTTTCTTTTTGGTTTTGTTTTTTGTCCTTTGTTTCCTTTTCTTTTTTTGTACTATTCTCAATAAAAACTCATTATTCAAGTATCAGTATCAGTTAGTGTCAGTGTGTTTTAGGTAAGATAAACAAAACAAAATGCACACCATTGTTTTTGGTCCCTGCTAAGCAAATAACACACATATGTGGTATCTCTGCAATTGATGGGCATAGCAGTTCCATCGACTCTGCTCTTGAAGGAACTGAAACCGGAGCTTCCAGCATTGGAGCTACAGAAGTTATCTTCCTGGAGCACAATTTTCCTCTCAGATGTAAATTAAAGGGATAAGTCCATGAGGTGGCATGAACCTTGTTGGACTTAACACATGGTATGCCTGCAGTTTATTCAAAAGAACTGAATCCCTGGAGTTCAGCTTTAAATTGCAAGGTCGGGCACAAATTTACAAATTTACTAGAGACCAGCGACTGCCCGTCCATAAGGGGCGCTGCTCTCCTAATCTCCATGCAGGTGCCGGACACATAGAGTTCTTTGGGGGTTTTTTTGTGAAGCACGTGATTAGAGCCGGCTTCATAAAGGGTGGACTCGGGGCGCCCCCCCCAAAAAAAAATTGAGCACCAGACGCCATTATTAGAGACAAAGAGCACAGACTGGGGATTCACTACAAGAGTTAAGATGCTGCAAGGCACTGTTAGGATACAGCAGTGTAAAACTGGTTAGCCACTGGAAAGTTTTAATCATATACTGTATAACAGGCCTAACTAGTGTATGCCTAACTTTTAAATTATCTATGGGAAATGCAGAGCATGTGAGTGATATAATGTGAGGTGGTTCAGGTTCTTGCAATAAGGCTAAGGTTAGATGTGCATCCAAACCCGCCACTCCTCTGAGAAGTTATCCACGTTTAGATCACTTTTCAGAGGTGATTGATAAGCGTGAGGCGCCTCCTTGCCACCAGTTTCCACCCAATTGTTGCTGAACAAACATGCTGTATTGAAAATTAACTGCTCATTTAGGTCCTGTGGGCATAGAAAAGATTTGCTTACTTGATCCTCTGCGCTGTGAGACTGGTCCCCACACCATCTTCTCCCCCACCTCCAGCAGTCTAAGGTCCTGATGTCATCAAGACCAAAGCAGGCTCTATACCCCTGCACTGGACTTGATGATTCCAAGGCACAGTTCATCACTGGGGCATGGGGGAATGCTGTCTACCAGAGAAGCAGAGAATCAGGTAATTAAACGTTTTTCTCTCCCCTAAAAGCTTTTCTCTCCATTCTCTTTCCCCAAGAATAGTAGTTAATCCATACAGTATGAGTGCAGACAAACTGAGAGGGAGAACTTTCAGTTGTTCCAGAGTTTGGCTTTAAATTGTGTGATGTGTTGATCCTTTATATGACTGCAGCCAGTTATAACTGTGTATAATTAGGAGACCCATGAGAGTGAAATTTGCATTTCTGCTATTTTACATAGAGGTAATTTCCCCGGAGATTTAATGTGATATAAACAGCTGGAGACTATTGATCTGTGTATGTGATGGTCCAGAGACATCAAGATGATTCTGGTGACCTACCTGCTGTGTGGCTTCTTTTTTTATATACAAGGTATTGAATTGTATTCTAGCTCTTATTTAATTTTACAGATGACATATCATTTATACAAAATACAGGATCTCATTAGGGATTAAAGAAAATCTTAGAAAATGTCAACTGACTGATAACATTTTGGTGTTGTCACACTATGGAGCAATGTAGGTTTAAACAACCAATAGTTATATATAATTGACATAATGATTTACACCTACATTTGTAAACTCAGATTTCTGATTTGAGTTTGCAAATTGCATAGAGATATGAACATGCAATCTTCCCCATTCACATTTGTGTAACATGTATACATTTTATTTTATCAGATACCTGTTGTAAAATTGTATTGGCTCAGACACCATAATACATTGTGAAATCACCGGGAGACACTCTCACCATTTCATGTACGTCCAGTCAAGATCTTTACCACTCTGGAGCAAAATATAACCCTTTAGACTGGTACCAACAAAGACCAGGACAGACACCAAAACCTCTTATTGTAAAAGCAACTGAAAGAAATTCTGCAGTTTCAGAGAGGTTCAGTGGTTCGGGATCTGGAACAAATTATCATCTTACAATTAAGGAAATGAAAGAAGAAGATGAAGGAAATTATTTCTGTTTTCAATATACAGCGTCTCCATACACACAGTGATACACAACTGTACAATAACTTCATTCCTCTCTTTAATTGCTGAAAGGGCTGTTTACTGAACTTCAACAATTAAATATTTTGTATAGTTACATTTGTATATCTCCCAACTTTTTGAGATGGGAATGAGGGACTCCTATTAGCAAAAGTATGTAGGACACACCCCCTTAAGAGAATTATAGAAATAAATATTGGTTAACACCCATTTTTTTAACCACTACTATTCCTTTATAAGGACTTTGGAAATTTACAAATGCAACACTTTAGAAATTGGATGAAAGGTTTAGCTCTGGTAAGCACATTTTGAAAGAAAAAAAGTGCATTTTATATACAACTATATAGGTAAGACCAAAATGAGGAACAAATGAGGACAAAAGGGGGATAAAGGGACTTTGATCCAAATCATGGACAGTCAATCGAAATCAGGGACAGTTGTGAGCTATGCATATGGACAGCTTGGCACAATGTAAGCATGCATATGTGGTACCTGATTGGTCTATGTGGAAGCGGTAAATCACTGTAGTAGTCCAAGCTACTTGTAAGAGTCCAGGGCTTACTACGCATGCACCAATGGCGCGTTTCCGCAAGAGGAAATCCGTGACAACTGAGCATGCGCCAAAGACCCCCAGGACTCCATCCCGCACTTGGGCAGAAGACTTGATGGAAAAGGGCAGGAAAATGCCCAGAACGTGCACAGGAAGTGACCTCAACTTGATGGAAAAAAAGGCAGGAAAATACCCAGGAGGCGCACAGAAAATTACATCAACCTGGTGGAAAAAGGCGGGAAAATTCCCAGGAGGCGCACAGGAAGTGACCTCAAATAAGTGACCTTCCCTATATAAGCCCAGCCCAGACACTGCCAAATTGCTGGATTATCTTCAGTCCCCCCTTGTTCCTGTGCCAGTGTGTGATCTGTCTGAACCTGTTGTGACCTGGAAACCTATTTGACTACTCTTGATTGCTGCTTGCCATTGACCCTGGATTTGTACCTTAACCTTGCCTAGTGACACTGTCACTGATCATAGCTCCCTGTGATCGGGAGCTATGATCAGTGATGTGTCACACACAGCCCCTCCCCCCACAGTTAGAATCACTCCCTAGGACACACTTAACCCCTCCCTAGCCCCCTAGTGGTTAACCCCTTCACTGCCAGTGTCATTTTTACAATAATCCGTGCAATTTTACAGCACTGATCGCTGTAAAAATGACAATGGTCCCAAAAATGTGTCAAAATTGTCCGATGTGTCCGCCATAATGTCGCAGTCATGATAAAAATTGCAGATCGTACCATTACTAATAAAAAAAATTCTGTTTGGGAGCCACGTCGCAGGACCGCGCAATTGTCAGTTAAAGCGACGCAGTGCCGAATCGCAAAAAAGTGCTCTGGTCTTTGGCCAGCGAAATGGTCCGGGGCTTAAGTGGTTAAGCATTCTACTTCTTTGCCCCTTTTGTACTCAGCTGCCGGATTGGAACCAACCCCGGCTTGGATCTCGACCATTCTTCTTTCGGATTAACCCTTTTATGCTTCATTGCCCAACTGGACTAGACCTCGGCTCGGATCTCGGACAAAGGCTTGCGCGGTGCTCCGCACCCCTGGCACCCCTGCCACCCCTGCCACTCGGTGTCCACCAAATCTCTGTCTCCATCGCCAGAGGCTTCAAGGACCCGAGGTGCAAGGGAGGCCTCCCCACTTCTTTGGTCTCACATCAGGTAAGTGGCCCTCGTGACACTGCTACAGTGATGGCTGCGTTCTTCTAGGTGCCATGCAAAAATGGTGGCTGGAGTGATCCGATCGGAGAACGCCTGTCATTTTTCTCAGTGAATGCAAAGAGTTCTCTGACTGGAGCAAGTGGGAAGACATCAGAGTCTCCACCCCATCCAATCAGAGAACGCTTTGCATTCATTGAGCAGAATGCAAAGCAGTCTCTGAATGATGGCAGAGCTGAGCAAGCGCCCCATTTGGCAGTGCCGAGCAAGTGTCCCACTGTGATTACAATGCAGAAGGGCACCTGGAAGATTGGAGCCATCACTCTAGAAGCTTGGGCTACTCTTGTGATTTACAGCTTCTACAGCAGCTGCAACCTGTCCATTATTCCAATGGCAGAGTGTGTTTTTTTTTTAAGTACGTGATTAGAGCCAGAGGCTATAATAGGCTTCAAACAAGGGTGGGCTCAGGGGGGAGAGCACTGCTCCCCGATCCCACCTAGTTGCGTGACATAAGCGAATGAATATTCGCTCTCACCACACTAATCCTCCTCCCGGCCAATCAGGAAGCAGGTCACCTGAATGACTGAAAGGGCAGGCAATCCTATTGGATGCCGAGGAGGGAGGATCCGCCGTAATGCAGAAGAAGGGAAGAGGACACAGGAGCCACTGCCCTCCGCCCATAGCAGCCCGCAACCCGCCTGCTGCCCACCGCCCGCAACCTAAATAGGGTAAGTCCCGAGGGGGGGGTGCCGCTGACCGACCGACTGACCAACCAACCAGGGGGTGGTTGTTGTTTCCCACCCCCCCAAAAAAAAAACACCAGCCGCCACTGTTCTACAGATGTCAAATATGCAGCTTGGCCCGACTATATCTTACTCAGTCTACATTTAGATGATCCCTAAAAAATTCTTCTTTTTAGAGAGACCTACTCTATCCCCACCAATGAACTGTACTTTTATATTCTCCATTAGCTTATCCCTCACAGTTATTACCTTTGGTGACCCTCCCTCTTAGATTGTAAGCTCTAATGAGCAGGGACCTCTGATTCCTCCTGTATTAAATTGTATTATAACTGTACTGTCTGCCCTCATGTTGTAAAGCTCTGCGTAAACTGTTGGCGCTATATAGATCTTGTTTAATAATAATAATAATAATTTAAGTTGGATTAAAAAAAGCATTTTTTTTTTAAATTAGTATCAGTGGCAGTTAGTGTCAGTGTGTTTTAGGTAGGATAAAAAAAGCAGAATGCCCACCATTGTCGTTGGTGCCTACTAAACAAATAACATACTGTATGTGGTAACGCTACGATCGTCAGCAGTAGGAGAATATGTTTTGAGTTGTTCTTTAGTGGTAAGTTATGGTGTTAGGGCCAGTTCACACGGACACACAGTGCGACTTCATCGCAGCCTGCATACAACTTCTTTAACAGAAGTTCAATGCAAGTCATGCTGAAGTCCTCTCCAAGTAGTGCTGGAAACTTTTTCTAAGTCAGACCAACTTAAGTTGCACCAATTAGAATGGTTCCATTGCCGACTAATGTCGCCTGACAAATTGTAGCAGTGTGAACCGTCCCTTAGTAAGAAAAATATGGCTAACTTTAAAAAACTTTTTTTTTTTACTATTTACTATGGAACATAATCTCATGTGGATATATCACTTTTAATTACAGCACCTCATCCCAATATTTTTGTATTAGAGAATAGCGTGATTGAGTGGGACTATCTCGGTGCAATTATAGAGTTCAAACCAGAAATTAAAGTTAAAATATAAATATTTATTAACATCACTTAAAAATGTCATCATTAAAAAGCATGCTTGTAACCCATAAATGATGGTCCTTAGTCTACATATAGTGGTATAGATGGAGATACTGACATGTTTTGCCCTATAATTGGGCTTCCTCAGGGGTTACTATCCGCTGTAGAGCTTCCTCTTTCTAATGGGTAAAGATATGTAAAAAAGCATACATTAGTATCATATTACATCTATACAAATGTTACATTTAAACATTGTTCCAAAATATTTTTTTAACAATTATACACGTGTGTGATGATGCATGCCATTCCTCATGCTTACCCCAAATTTCCACAAACGCGCTAAAGAATATGGTCATCGGTATGTTTAATAAGCAAATAAAGTCAAATCCACCGCAAAACTACAGGTGGCCACAGGAGGAAGATAAGGACCAGACTCTAAGGCCCCATACACACTATTAGATTTTCTGCAGATTTTTGTCTTCAGATTTACCAAAACAATGCAGTGCAAGGGCCTGCCTGATTGCATACAAATTAAAACTCCCAAGGTTTGACCTCATATTATATGGTTTTGGTAAATCTGAAGATAAAAATCTGCAGAAAATCTAATAGTGTGTATGGGGCTTTAGAGAATATAAACAGAACCATTAAAGATCATATATGTATAGTGCAAACTCAGCACTCCACATGAAAGATACAACTTACAGGGGTTCAGCTGTATACTAGAGTGACACCTGTGGCAAAAAGTCCACAGGACAAACCGCCAATATCACTGAGTTCAATGAATAGGAAAAAAGAGAAGGAATTGTTACCCAAAGTCTTTTTGTGAAATAATGCCCAAGTAACGAGCATTTAAATAAATGCTAACTAACCAACATTCACAAGTTCCACTCTAAATTGCTTCAAAAGGCAACCTACCCTGTCTCCTTTGGTTTAACGGCATCCCTGCATGTCTCCGGCAGCATGTATGCTGGAATGTCCACCATTCAAAGCCTACCACCCGGCCTGCGTGATGACGCAGACGTAAGTGCGCACTGTGTATGCGCCACATTCTAATCTCAAAATGAGTAAACCCCTAGGATGGACTTTTAAGGCACACCTAATTAAAGTAAAAGTATCAGAGTATTTCAGTAAGAAATTATTATTTATTAAACATATTGAGTAAAACAGACTTATGAAGCAGGAATGTATTATGCATCTATGACATTGTCACCATCTAATAGTATATATTATGATATATTATATTATGATATATGATCCTCTTGCACCCAATGCATTTCGGAGTACAGATATCTCCTTCTTCAGGGATGTATATTGAAGAGGAAAATATATCTATAATATAATTTGAAAGAAAGTAAGTATATAACAACAAGAAAATATACATATATAATATGGATGACAGTTATACAAAAAATTGGAAGATACACTTACATATATTCTGGTGATGTGCTAGATTAACATTCCATCATTTTACAATTAAAAAGAAACCATAAAAAGGACTGTGCTTCCTGACTTTCTGCTTCAATATCTCACTGTCAAATGGAGTCTTAGAACTGCATAGTGTGTCCATCCCAAATAGCCTATTCTCAACCTTCTCTAAGCCCACAGAAGGAGGATGGCCAGAGGGACTCGCTGGAGTCAATGTGGAAAAATCCTGCAAAAGAAGGCATGTGTAGTTCTAGGATAAAGTAAATGTAATTTAAATATTTGGCTGAATATTGTAGAGTTTATATATATATATATATATATATATATATATATATATATATATATATATATATATATATATATATATATATATATATATATATATATATATATATCAATATTATCAGCTTTTTTTTTTTTAAAAATGTTTATTGAGCTTTATAGCATACAGTAATATACAACAGAGTATAAGACGGTTATTAATCAATTACAATTAAGATCTCCAAACAGCAAGAAATTCTTATACTGAGATACAGGTAGGGGGGGAAGGTAGAGGGGGGGAGTCAAAAATTCACATTTACCATCTTATCAACGTTATTGAGCAAAACATTGCTTGAGATAATGAAACTTAACACCTTAGCACCTTCAGGAGTGGAGGCAGCGTCTAGGTATACCTGGCTAGAGATGAGATACATTGGTCTGGGTAAAACAGCTAAACTGAGTGGTCATACCGAAAAATAATTAAAGGGAAATAGTGGATGTTAAAGAGCAATATGGGCTTGTGGGTATCCTATGGCGGCTTGAAGGTGGAGGGGTTCGAGGTGGGAGGTATTTTGAGGTTGCCAACGGTATTGGTAAGATTTCTCCTTAGGTACCAATCTGTGAACCGGAATGGGTGCATTATATCTATCATTATTTGTTGAGTGAATGTAGCTTCCATGTATCTTTTCCATCTCTTAAAAAAGCGTGAGATAGAACGAAAATTAAGGGTGATGGTATCTAGTCTCTCCAGATAGAAGAGTGATGCCAAGGCTTTTTTAAACGCTGATCGAGTAGGTGGTGTTGCTGAAATCCAATGAGACATAATAGTTCTGCGAGCAACTAGGAGGCACAGATGAGCCCATTGTGGAATATTTTGTGAGTCCATCGTTGACAATGGGGGTGATGGAGGTACACTGAACAGGCAGAAGAGACAGTCCTTAGTCAACTGTGTTTTGTGAATTTTGTTGATGTAGGCTATCACATCATTCCAGTAAGTAGCGATCTTATTGCAGTCCCAGAGACGGTGGAGCAAGGTGGGGTGAGGTAAGGCACACCAGGGACATTGCGCTTGAGTTGGGTCCGCTTTGTTGAAGCGAAATGGGAAATATGCCCTGTGAATAATTTTGAATTGCATCTCCCTCCATGTTTTGGATGTGATAAGATTGCGGACAAGTCTGTAGCCCTCAAGCATCTTTTCTGGCAGGTCGTTGTCTCCCAGTAAGTGAGACCATTTTTGAAAAGGTTTGAGACAATACTTCCGTGCTTGATGTTGTATGAGACATGAATAGATATTGGAGATAGAATAATTATTGCTTTTAAGAAGAGTGTCAATACAAGATGTTTCAAGAGGATCAGACTTAGGACCGTAACAAGACTTAAGATAATCGATGAGTTGATGATAGAAAAAAACGTGAGTTGGTGGTAACGAGAATTCCTGCATCAAGGTTTGAAAGGGTTTAAATTCGCCAGGCTTGTTATGATAAATGGATGTGACATTGGTAAGGCCCCTGAGTTTCCATTGGCCAAAAGCTTTATGCAAAGTAGATGGGAGGAACATAGGGTTGCCTTGGATTTTCAGGTGGCGGGAGATGTTGGATGGCAGTCTGAGTAGCTTTCTTACTTCTCTCCAGGCAATGACCGTTTCCTTGATAAGTACACTAGTTTTGAGGTGGGGGGGGCAAAGCATTGGGATTGGAATGAAGAATGGCTGAAAGGTCATAAGGGTACGCCATAGCGTCCTCCAGGGTGTAGTTGGAATATTTAGATCCACCAGTTAACCAATCCAGGCCCTGTCTAAGTAAACATGCTAGGTTATAAAAACGCAAATTGGGTAGTCCCGCCCCGCCCTCGCTCTTCGGGAGACATAATTTTTGCAGCGCTATGCGTGATTTCTTGCAGGACCATATGAAAGCAGTAAGGGCTTTCTGGACTTTTTGAATATCAGAGTGTCTCAGTAGGAGAGGTATGCTCTGCATTGGATAAAGCAGGCGTGCAAAAGACACCATTTTGAAAAAGTGACATCTCCCAAAAAGCGAGAGAGGAAGGGCCCCCCAAGCCTCCAGCTCCTTTACAATTTTGGTTATTAATGGGGGGTAGTTAAGTAAATATAAAGAAGATGGTTCACGTCCTATTTGAATACCCAAGTACGTAATATGTTGAGTGGCAATGGCTAGCGGAGATAGATGTCTCCATTTAGTGGAAAGGTGTGGGTGTAGTGCTAAGACCTCACTTTTGTCAAAATTAATGCGGAATCCCGAGCAGAGTCGAAAGTCTGTAAAAAGTTGTTTGAGTCTGTCAAAGTCTGATATGGGATTGGTAGAGAATAGGAGTATGTCATCCGCAAACAGTGCTGAGCGGAGAGTGTGGTCCCCTAAAGTGATGCCACTGATCCCATTATCCGAGTTTATTATTCTAGAAAGGGGTTCGATCGCTATATTAAACAACAACGGGGATAGGGGGCACCCCTGTCTTGTTCCCTTTGCTAGGGGGATCATGTCGGAGACAAAGTCAGGGGTGACAAGACGCGCGGTTGGGGAGGCATACATTTGCATCAAAAAATCGCATAATTTGACCCGAAAATCCAAATTATTCCATCACCCTAAAAAGCCAGGAGAAACTGATGTTGTCAAAGGCTTTTTCCGCGTCGAGGGACATAATGGCAACGTCTTGGTCAGGGTGGGTTTTAGCATATTCTAAAGCCATTAAAACCTTGCGGATGTTTAGGGTAGCTGATCGCCCTGAAACAAAGCCAGATTGGGCCGGGTGGAATAGAGATGGAAGTAGGAGAGCTAGGCGCGATGCAATTATTTTAGACAGGATTTTTACATCGACGTTAATCAAAGAAATCGGTCAGTAAGATCCTGGTAATAGGGGATCTTTTCCTTTCTTGGAGATTAGTTTGATGTGGGCCTGCGTCCCTGTGGGAAGATAAGGCCCTCCGTCCCACATGGCTGCGTATACATGTTTTAGGGTATCGGGAATAAAGTCGCTGGTCAGTTTGAAAAATTCTGCCGTGTATCCGTCGGGTCCTGGGGCTTTGGCCGAGGCCATGGATTTAATCGTGAGTCGGATGTCCTCTACAGTAATAGGGGCATTGAGTGCCTCTAATTGTGCATTGTGGGGTTTGGGCAGACGTATTTTGGCCAGCAGAGCGTCAGCAGTAGGCTGGTCAGTCGGGTCATCTTTATATAAATTAGTGTAATACTCTGCAAGTAATTTACTAATCTCGGCAGGCGAGGTAACCAGAGAGCCTGCCGCATCTCTGAGGGTAGAGATGTGGGTAGGATGTTTAGGTCCTGAGCATAGTTTGGCCAGCAGCCTGCCCGCCTTGTTACCGAATCTGTGAAAATGTAGCTTAGAGTATGACGTTTTGGCTGCTTCATGTTGTTCTGCCCAAAGGTCAAAAGTACGTTTAGCCTGTCTCCATTCTTGTATGTTCTCTAAGGTACGGTTTAGCGTTAGCCGCTCATGAGCCAAGCGTAGAGCTTCGCTTGGCTGACTGTATTGTTGTCTGGTCTGTTTTTTAAATTGGGCGGTATAGGAGATTATTTTACCCCGCAAAAAAGCTTTACCGGCTTCCCAAAAAAGGTTTCGGTCAGTGATGTGAGCTCCGTTGGTGGAGATGTAATCCTCCCAGGCACCATATAGTGTATGTCGGAAGTCTTCACTATCTGCCAGGTAAGAGGGGAAGCACCAGGTAGGGGAGGGGGATGAACGGGTAGCTTGAGTTATGTGTACAGCAATAGGGCTGTGATCCGATATTCTGGCATCTTGTATGTCTGGGGCACTTATTGAGGAGATTAGAGCAGGGGAGGCAAAAAAGTAGTCTATGCGAGAAAAAGTGTTATGTGGGGGCGAAAAAAAGTGTATTCCTGATCCGTCGGGTGCATTAGTCGCCAAACATGGACGAATTGCATGGAGGCGATGGATTGTGCCAGGAGAGTAGAGTTAGATAGAGGGGGGGTATGTGTACACGATCTATGCGATGAGGGGCACGTGCGATCTGACAGCGTGGACATAACCGAATTAAAATCCCCACCCACTAGGTGTAGCATCTCAGGGGTAGTTAGCACCCATTTCACCAAATCCTGAAAGAAGGAGGCGTCAGGTGAGTTAGGAGCATAAATATTGGTGAGTGCAACAGCTTTGTCACCTAAGGTCAAATGTAGGGTTATTTTCCGGCCCACCGTGTCCACCTTAACATCTCTGACAGTGTGTCGTAAATTTTTGTGTAAAAGGATAGCAACACCCGCTTTTCGGCCTACTGCCATAGACAGAACCCATCCATATTTTGCGAAGGCATCTTAAATCGTCTGCGGACAGGTGTGTCTCCTGGAGCAGAGCCACATCAGCCCGGAGACGCCTCAGGTACCTAAGGATGGACATGCGTTTGTTTGGGGAATGAAACCCCTTAACATTCCAGGAAACAAACTTTAGGTGACGTCCATCAGCAGATTGTGACATGACTGGGAATAAACAGTTTTTTGGTTTAGGGGTTTGCACGGTAACCCCTCTGTAAGTATAGTATCTACCATTTGGGAGTCATCAAAGCGCCATAAAACTCCTGAAGACATAGGTACAAGGTTGGCAAACATGAATTTTAACTTTTCTAAGCAGCAATAGAATATAAATATTAGTAAAGCAGAGTATCGGTTAAGGAAAAGCAGAACGAACAAAACGGACTTCTCTTTTTTCCATGTGAGGGTCATCTACCTAACATAGCTCCCGCCGGACACTAGCTCCTCATGCAAGGGCGAGATTTGAGCTACGGGGGGTGGGGGGAGGGAGGGGATGAGGGGTAAAGGAAAAAAAAAGGGGGGGGGAAGGGTGGGAGATGGGTAGAGGATAACAAGGAAGGGTAGTCAGAGGGGGGAGTTTCAGGGAGAGAGCAATTCAAGTTTAAACATTTAAACATTATTTTAGGCTTAAGATAATGAAGGCCCATCTCCAGTGTCTAAACTACACAGGTGCTGTGTCTGCGATTATTACTTGTGACCCTGGAGTGGATCTTCAACCAGATAGTAGGTGGCCACCATGGCTACTGGGGTGGAAGACCATAAAGCATAAAATATAGAACTTTAAGCAACAGGCTGATATAAGTATTTTGTCATAAAGTTCAGTCATGACGGTTTGGAGGAACATTAAAAGTACCTATAACACAAAGGTGAAAAGAGAGACAAGAGGGGGTGATACTACCCGTCTGTGGAAGCACAGGTGATGAGGGTGGTAGTTTGGAGTCCTTCAGCGATTCCCAGAACGGTCCTCTTGGTTGGTGAAGCGGCTGCATTTGTATGGGGGTTTGGTCGGGCTTCGGGGATGTTTAGGAGGTGCAGTTGAGTAGGATGGAGATGTTGATGGTGAGCCCTCTGCAGCGGTGCTATGTTCCATTTTGGTGCTTCTAGTGGTTAAGTAATTTTCCACCTCATCAGGTGTGTTGAAGGTGAGGTATTCCCCTTCATGAGTTTGGATGCGGAGGACAGCTGGATATGCTAAGGAGAACCGAATTTGGTTGTGATGAAGAGTGGAGCAGATCGACAAAAACGCTTTACGTTGTTTCATCACCTCCATGGAGTAATCCGCAAAGAGCAGCAATTTTGCGCCATCCACAACTAGGGAACGTGAGCGACAAAATTTTTGCATTATAGCATTCTTGTTAGCATAATTCAGGTATTTCACTATGACATGGCGAGGTTTTGCGCGGGCTTCTGAGTACTGACCTATGCGGTGCGCACGTTCAATAGTGCAGGGTATGCGGAGGCCCAGTTGCTCTGGGATGGTTTTTGCGCATATATTCGTGAGCTGGGAAGCTGGGATCAATTCTGGTAAGCTGATTATGCGCAAGTTGTTTCTTCTTGAGCGATTTTCCAGATCATCGAGCTTGTCCCATATGTCCCTGTTTGTGGCAGTGATGCGTGCAAGTGCCACAGATGAAGCTGTGCATTCATCTTCAAGCAATGATGTCCTCTCCTCCACGTGGGTGATGCGCTGTGCCTGAGCCTGGATTTCTATGTGAAGCTGCTCCAGCCCTCTGTGTACAGCTGCATCCACAGTGGCTGTCAGTGAGGGTCCCAGCAGCGTTACCACAGCCTGCGCAATGCCAGCGGGGGATGTAGGATGCGTCCCTGTCAGCTCAGAAGCAGGGGGAGACTGTGGCTGCATCTGGAGCAGTTCTGCTGTGCCTGGGGCGGCCGCCATCTTGGCCGTGTCGGCCGTTGTATCTCCCGCTGGGGGTATCGTGGAGGACACCTCCCGTGCATAGGATCGCTCCACAAAGCGATCCATCTGTGCCTACAATGGAGCAGGGATAGAGGGGGTCCCCCCAAAGCAGTAGCAGGTTTGTATGCCGGGTATATGAGGAGTGGTGCGGGAGCTGAAGCTTTTCACCTCCTCCTCATGTGGCGCCGGAACCGGAAGTCGTATCAGCTTTTTTATATATACCTGAATGTTTCAGGTAAAAAGGAACCAAAGCAGGAGAGGGGCTCCGTTATAGGAGAGCTAATCTCAACTGAAAAAAAAAACATAATAATTAGGAAGTAATTAGTTGGCTATAGGGTAATTTTTAAGGTAAAATAGATATATAATAAAGATAATATATCGTAGACAGGCAGTATGGTTTTTTAAAATTATTTTACTAAGCCGTATAGTTATAAATGTGTTGTAAGCAGTATGTATTACTTTAATATTATTATTTAAAAAGAGCCAGGTAAATTATACTTATGCTGGCATTTATATTAATTTTATACAGGCTAACAGATACTAAAATATCAAAGTAATTTAGGCCTGATTGCAAAGAGGTGATAGTCCCAGTGTATGCAATCCCAGTGAGATTTAGTTAAATAGGTGTAGATTGGCATATTTACCTTTAAACAAGTTGTTAGAATAGACACCCACTGACACAGCTAGCCTCACTGGCGGACTGCGCATGTCCGCCGGAGTAGCAAGATGGAGGCCAGATGAGGATGTAATACATCTGTAGCCTCAAAGAACCCGCCATGGGTTACCTAGCCCGGGCGGCTTTGTGTGCCGGGCAGTCCGCTGGCCTTTCTGTGGGACAGAGAACAGAGGTGTAGATTGGCATATTTACCTTTAAACAAGTTCTTAGAATAGACACAGCACATCCTGACATCCAGCAACCAAATGTGATGGATACAGGACGTGCTTCGGGTTGTGTCTTAAATACTCCTCCTCCTCCAGTCAGCTGGCACCGATAATTGTGACGTCCCTAGAGAGAGCGGGGAGGAGGAAACAGGTCTCTCTGTGTTGGCCTCCTGAGCCACGCATGCGCCGTCCTGTCCCCGGAACGCATGCATGAAATGCCGGCAAGTTGGAAACGATGCCACGCACGCACCACCCACCGAGTAGCAAGATGGAGGCCAGATGAGGATGTAATATGTCTGTAGCCTCAAAGAACCCGCCGTGGATTACCTAGCCCGGGCGGCTTTGTGTGCATGGCGGTTCGCTGGCCTTTGTGTGGGACAGAGAAGGACTACAAAGGGGAAACGCAATTGCAAATTAAATATTAAATATTAGAGACAAATATAACATATATATATAAAATCAAATTGTACATTAGAATAACTATCAATTTATGTTACAATAAGCAGTATTAAAGAGATCTGGGCAAAAAGCAGAGGCACACAATTATTTAGACAGCATTGGAACTTTTACAGCAGAGAGATCTTATATCTTATTATATTTCAGGGTATCAAATAGAGAGGGAGGAAAAGAGAACAGCTATAGGCTGTATCTGAACACAGATGTTATCACAAGAATCACAGATTATGAGCATAAAATCCAGGTCACCAATGTATAGTTTATTTTTCCATTCCTCCAGATGAAAACCCTTTGAGAAGTGGTTTAAAACAAATAGCCTCATTTAACCCTGGTGGCTGTGTGGCTTTTAAGTTGTGGATGCAGCTCCATTTGGAGGAGGTCTTTGTTCCAGTCCCCTCCCTTGGAGCTGGGATGTATGCGATCCAATATCAAGAATTTGATATTTGGAAATTTACCGCCATGCAATTGGCATGTCGACTAAGAGGGAGATCTGGGTTGCATACCTGCATACTTTTTATATACCTGTATTCCCTGCTCCAAAATTTGAGTTTTGTTTTTTCAATGTAGAAGCAACTGCAATCGCATTGCAACATATATATCACGCCAATGGTTTTGCAGTTTGCAAAAGGTTTGGGTGAAAATTTTTTGACCATTTGGAAGGGTAGGGAGTGAACATATATTTATAGCAGTTACAAGTCCCACACATGTGAGTTCCTTTATATTTACAACTATTTGTATTTGCTTCTCCTTTAATGTCGCTGTTGACAACTTTATCTCTAACAGATGTGGCTCTTTTAAGAATAAAGAGAAGTGTCGCAGTGACAAATTGTCCCAATAACGGATCAAGTGATAGCATATGCCAGTATCTCTCTACAATTGTTTTAATTTTTTCTTGTTGATTAGTGTATTTTGTAATAATTCTTAAAGGGTTAGCATTATTTTTGGGTTTTTGTGAGTAGAGCAGTTTTTTTCTGGATTATATAGATGCTTGTTTATACAATCTTTTTAAGGAAGCATGGTAGTAGCCTCTTAACAAAAGTCTATCTCATAGTTTTGCCGCCTCTATTTTATAGACATTGTCATCTGAGCAGTTACGTCTTATCCTTAGATACTGGCTGTATGGTATTGAGTCTATCAGAGCCTTAAGGTGGAAGCTTGAGGCATGCAGTATCCTGTTGCCGGCTGTAGGTTTTCTATATAGTTTGCTACAAAGGGTGCCTCCCTCTCCTCTATATATTTCCACATCCAAAAATGTAATACATTCCCTATCATAGGACATTGTGAATCCAAGGCTGAACTCGTTTTTGTTCATTCTGGATAGACACTGCTGAAGTATATCTGGTGATCCATCCCAGATAATGAAAACATCATTGATGTATTGGTACCAACCCAGGATGTGATCCGTATACATCGATACCGATTCATCTGCCAGAAACATTTTCTCCCACTCTCCCAGATACAGGTTGGCATACGATGGGCACAACAGGTCCCCATCGCAACCCCCTGCACCTGGAGGTAGTGGGAGCCATTCAAAGTGAAAACCTTATGTCCAAGAATAAATTCTAACAGAGAGAGAATGAATTGATTATAAGCTTGATCTGTGTTGCCTCTCTGATGTATAATGTGTTTTATAGCTGCCAAGCCTTTTTTCATGGGGAACTGAACTATATAATGTTTCAACGTCTATCATGACTAGCAATGCATAGTCAGGAATGCATAAGTTTGTAAAAAATGCACCATATCTTTTACGTAAGAAGGTAGGGATATAACATACGGTCTCAAAAATCATCTGTCAGCTTGCTGGCATTTTCACTAAGAGCGCCCATGCCCAAAATAATAGATCTTTCCGGGAGGCTTTATTGCGTCTTTGTGATTTTTAGGGAGTGCATAGAAGGTAGGGACTCGGGGGAAGTTGTTCCTAATGAAGTCCCATATATTTTTTTGTTATTGTATTGTTCAGATAGGCAGTATCTACTAGTACATAGAATTCCTTATTATATTTCTCCACAATGTTTGCCGGATTATGGTGGTACCAATCTTGATTTTTAAGAATTTTATTGCACATGTTGATATATTTTTCATTGTCTAAAAAGGCAATGTTGCCGCCTTTATCTGCAGGTTTGATAGTGATTAGATTGTTGTCAGAGAGTTGTTTCAGCGCTAAGGCTTCTTTATCATTTAGGCTTGTGAGACATTTTGTACATATTTTTAATTCCTCTAGATCTTTTTTACTAGTTTAAGAAATGCGGCTGCATTCAGGTTAGTGCTGGGGGCTAGGCAAAGATCTGATCTTTTCTTCAGTGTAGATTTATTTAGATTTATTTTAGTAGATCGACTTTGTTCCTCCACTAGTTATAATAGCTGTGACAGGTCTATGCGATCAATAACATCAGCTGGATCATTTTTGTCAGGGAATTTCCCATAGAATGGCTAACAGGCGCACACATGCACTCGAGAGTCAGCGGGCATAATTCCTCTTGGCGTCAGATGACCTATTTAAAGGGAGTCTAGCCTCCTATCCTTTGCTGACTGATCTTCAGCTGTGTTCTGTATCCTGTATCAGTTGTGCCAAGACAGGAAATATAAGAGAGGCTGACCTCATCAACTCAGTCTTCTATCAGCTACATGACAGTATCAGTCAGCCAATGATTGAGTCTGAAAGGGAGGCCTCTCTACTGGAGGACATTTGTCGATCAATCTCTTACATCATTCAAAGTCTGCAAGGAAAACTTAATTGCATCCAGTGGGACCTTTCTCCCTCCTGAACCCAGAGTGCCTATCCCTGGACACTTCTCTGGAGATCGCAGGAAATTTCGGACTTTCCGCAATTCTTTTGAACTATACTTCTCCCTCCTGCCACAAAATTTCTCTACAGAAGATGTTAAGGTGGGATTCATTATCTCTCTTCTTCTGGATGAGCCCCAATCCTGGGCTTATCACCTTCGTGAGCAACATGACCCAGCCCTGGCAGCTATGGACTCTTTTTTCTCTGCCATGTCTCAGCTATACACTGACCCCTTCCATTGTCAGACTACCGAACTGATGCTCAGCAAATTGCAACCATTATAAAACAATAAAACTCTGATAAGTAAGTATCTGATGGAAAAGTGCAAATGTTAAACACTATAAAGAAAACCTGATGGTGACAAGTTGCAAACACTCTCTTACCGCAATTTGTGATACATCTGCATAGGGTATGCAATGACCAATATTTGATATTATAAAGTGAATCTTAAATTGCAAGATAAAGTGACAATAGAAAAATTATAAATAATTCAGACTAAAGAAATATTATATAAGTATCACTGTGTATCGATTAAAAAAGTCCATAAAACAATGAGTAAGAAAATGTTCAGTGTCCCATATTCATACTTTCATGAAAGTGACTTGTGCTGATTTCCAAATATTGCGACTTAATGTCCTCTTCTGTGTATCAAAATAAAGTGACTTCTTGTGCAAAAAACATATATAAAGTGACCAAGTGCATTGAAATAAGGTGACTTCTTGTGCTCCCCCTCACGTATGTGCACTCACCAGAACCCCCCACCCCTGCAGGGGTAAAAAGTGTGTAGAGAACTGTGTCTCCAGTCAGCATATTCCCAGGAAACGGTAGGTACTCTGGAACGGAATATGTATAAAGTAATCAAAAATGGGCATCCATAGCGTAAATCTGGTAAAAAATATATTTATTTCTTTATGACGAATTAAAAGGACTTTACATTAGGTAAAAACAGGGCTAAAAAAAGTCTGCCCCACTCACAAAAGATGGCCACAGTTAACCAGTTCCTGGGTCTGGACAGCGTGCGTTCCACAGACCAAAACAGAGAAACCAGAAGCTGCCGGAAATGACGTTTGACATCGACGTGTACCAAATACTGCTTACGCGTTTCGCCACTGGACGTCATGTCCCTATGCCGGTCACTATCTACAAACCTGTCCAGTAAGGCCATGCAAGTTCCCTACTAATTGGATACACATGATGCATCCACCTGGGACTGATCGAGTATACCTCACCCTCCTTTGTCACCTGAAAGGACTATCTCTGTTCCTGCAATTATAGACTCTGGTGCCTGTAGCTGCTTTTTGGACTCTAATTTCGCAGCCCAGCAAATCTTCCCCTCTGTACCAAGAAACAAGGGTTTGTGGTTCATCTTGCTGATGGTTCCGGTATTAAGTCTGGTCCAGTAACACAAGAGATGGCTCCAATCCTTTGCCTTTCTTCTTCCGGCCACCAAGAATTTCTACGCCTAGATGTTATCACGTCAGCCATGTTCCCCATCATTCTGGGTATGCCCTGGCTGAGGGCACATAACAACATCATTTATTTATTTATTTATTTCAGGTACTTATATAGCGCCGTCAATTTACGCAGCGCTTTACATATACATTGTACATTCACATCAGTCCCTACCCTCAAGGAGCTTACAATCTAAGGTCCCTAACTCACATTCATACATACTAGGGACAATTTAGACAGGATCTAATTAACCTACCAGCATGTCTTTCAATTGGCTTACGGGGCAGGTCTCCTTCCCTTCTCCATACTGCCAGGTACATTGTGTTCCACAGGAATTACACACTGCTACCCCTCTCCTGGCTATCCAGCATGATCCTGAAGTGTCAAAATGAGTCCCTGCAGTTTACCACTAATATCTTTGACGTCTTCAATAAAAAGAATGCAGATGCCCTTCCTCCTCATTGGGCCTATGATTGTCCCATTGAGTTGCTGCCCGTGGCTGAAATACCTTTTGGCTGTATTTACCCTCTTTCTGAACTTGAACTAGAAACCCTCCATCATTACATCAATGAAAGCTTCGAGAAAGGATTCATTCGACCTTCCACATCCCCTGCAGGAGCCGGCATCTTCTTAGTCGAGAAAAAAGATCATACTCTCAGGCCCTGTGTAGACTACCGAGACCTTAACAAGATAACGGTCAAAAATCGCTACTCACTTCCTCTGGTTCCTGAACTATTCCAGGGGTTGTGAGGGGTGCAAGTATTCTCTAAACTTGATTTGAGAGGTGCATACAACCTAGTCAGAATTCATGAAGGAGACGAATGGAAGACAGCATTCCAAACACACTTTGGACATTACGAATTTCTAGTTATGCCATTCGGTCTCTGTAATGCCCCCGCCACGTTTCAACATCTTGTCAATGACATATTTCTGGACTATCTTGATTTATTCATCATTGTCTATCTGGATGACATCCTCGTGTTCTCCAGTTTACCTGACCTTCACAGGGGTCGTGTAAAGAAGGTACTGGATAGACTTCGGCAGCACTATCTCTATGCAAAAGCTGAAAAATGTGAATTCAAAAGGCTGACTATCCAATTCCTGGGACTTTTGTAGAAGGCATTTCTATGGATCCACAAAAGGTTGCTGCTGTACTAGAATGGCCTACTCTGGAGGACAAGAAAGTCATACAATGCTTTGTGGGGTTTGCCAACTTTTATGGAAAATTTATAAAGACTTTTCCGGTATCATAGCACCAGTTACTCAGTTGACCAAGCAACATGTCCCATTCAAATGGACTCCAGAGGCTCAAATCGCTTTTGAACAACTAAAGACTAAAGACTGTTCACCTCTGCCCCTATTCTAAAACATTCTGACCCTGTTCTGGCCTATGTGCTCAAAGTAGACACTTTTGAAAGTGCAGTTGGGGCTATACTATCTCAAGGACAAGGGGCTAAGTCCTTACTCCATCCTATTGCTTTTTGCTCCAGTAAACTAAGTTCTTCCAAAATTCCAAAAAAAGATTGAGAACTGCTACCTATTAAGGCTGCCCTGGAGGAATGGCGCTATCTGTTGGAAAGGGCTGCTCACCCTATTCTTATTTTCGCAGACCATAAGAACTTGGAATACTTAAATAATGCTAGACGACAGGACCCCCACAGGACAGATGGGCACTGCCCTTTTAACGTTTTGTATTCTATTTAACCTTTCGCCCCAGATCCAAGAACGGTAAACCTGATGCGCTCTCACGCATGTTCCCCGAATCAGCTCCACCTTCTGAACCTGACACCATTTTGCCTGCCAAGAACTTCCTAATTCTACAAGCAGATATGATGTCCCAGACCAAAGAGGCGGTCGCTAACCACCCTCCTCCTCTGGATTTACATCTTCAACAAAGTCACCGCAGCCTCCTTAGCCGAAGTGACGACCGTGATCTCCAGATTTGGTTACTACTCAGGTCTAACCATTAACTGGTCTAAATCAGCCCTGATGCTGCTAGACGGTGAATGGGAGGTGGATCTTCCTGACTCGTGCCCGATCCCAGTTGTGACCTCATTTAAATACCTAGGAATACAAATATCACCTAGACTTGCAGATTATTGCCAACTAAATATATATCCTCTTTTGTCCCGATTTCAGGACAAGATCAACACCTGAAATAACCTTAAACTATCACTGGCAGGCAGAGCCAACTTAATAAAAAATGATACTGATGCCGCAGTTATTATACCGTCTTCATAACTCCCCGGTTGTGATACACTTGAAAATATTTAGGGTGGTGAAAACCCTCTTTAGATGCCTGCTGTGGAATACGGGTCCCCCAGAATCAAGTTAGAACAACTGCAGCGCCATAAGGAAGGCAGAGGATTAGCAGTGCCCAACCCTTGGCTGTACTACATCGCAGCCCAAATGCAGCATCTGATAGGGTCTATGTCCCATGACCCGAAGGGTTCATCAGCGAGATTGATGCTGATCAGATCTGGAGCGGAAACCGTTCCGTTGGGCCTGGAGGCACAGATGTTTCGTAAATCTACTAAACTGACACCCACCCTTACTCTAATCCAGAAAATCTGGAATAAGGGTAGACAGATGCAAGAGGTGCTGGGCTTCACTGAATATAGCCCGATATGGGGGAACCTTTCTTATGTCGAACTGGCGAAGTTGCAGCAGGGATTCAAGTGGCGATCCTTTGGTGTAACTTTGCTGTCACAAGTATTCCAAGACGGCAAGCTGTTTTCCTTCCCTGAGCTACAAAACAGATTTAATTTACCCTCTAACATGTACTACTCCTATCTCCAGCTCAGGCACGCTGTAGGCATGCAAGGAAATGCTACCCATTGGACTATGTCCAATACCCCCACCTTTCACCTTCTACAAACAAGCACTGAAACCAAGGGGATCATTTCAAATTACTACCAAATGTTATTGACACACCATTTAAGGGATCACACCATTAAGGCACCATCCCTATGGGAAAAAGACATAGGCCCACTTATGGGAAACCAATGGGAGGAAGCCCTGCAATCAATCACCTCATGCTCTCTTAATGTAGGCCAAAAAGTCTCCCAATTATACATAGCGCTCGTGTGCATTACACCCCGCTCAGAGTACATAAGATGGGTAGGAGGCCAGACCCCCTGTGTGACAAGTGTGGGAAACACCAGGGAGATCTAATTCACCTACTATGGAGATGCCAAAAGCTCCACCGGTATTGGAAGGCGGTACTTGGGATGCTTAATCAAGTGTTTCAGACAACTGTCCCCTTGGACCCAATTTACTGTATCTTAGGAATTCTGGAGGAGGTTATCCCAGGGGAAGTGGTGAGAATAGCATTCTCTAGAGCAGGGGTCTCAAACTCGCAGCCCTCCAGCTGTTACGAAACTACAAGTCCCATGAGGCATTGCAAGCCTGACAGTTACAAGCATGACTCCCACAGGCAGAGGCATGATGGGACTTGTAGTTTCGCAACAGCTGGAGGGCCGCTAGTTTGAGACCCGTGCTCCAGAGCATTGTTCCAAGCCCGTAAACTCGTTCTGATGTGATGGAAATCAATCTCACCACCCACAGTCGCCTCATGGATAACACATATGGGGAACACCTTGATCATGGAGAGATATATTTACCAACACAGGGGAAGCCCAGGTAGATTCGAACGAATATGGGCGTCTTGGCTGGACACCATTGGACTAAGCCCCAGGGAACTGGTGATGTCTAGAATTTTACAAGGCTCTGCAGGGGGACCTCAGGGGGGACCTCAATAAGTTTGAAGTGCTCAACTGCTCAACACCAGTTGAAACGTATGTATATATGTACCTCAGTATATGGTGGACCTGAAAGCCGTGAAGACTGCAGAAATGTAAAGACCATTAAGATGAATACGTAATGTAAATGTAACCTTTTGCTACTGCATTGCTGGTAAATGTCAAAACTTGTTCAATAAACACCTTTTGATAAAAAAAAAAAAAAAAAAAAAAGAAAACCCTCCTCTTCAGAGAAGCCTATCCTGCCTCCACCTAACAACTGTACTTTTATTTTCTCCATCAGATCATTCCCCTCAGTTATTACCTTCTGTATCACTTGACCCTCCCTCCTGGATTGTAAGCTTTATCGAGCAGGGCCTTCTGATTCCTCCTGTATTGAATTGTATTGTAACTGTACTGTCTGCCGTCATGTTGTAAAGCGCTGCGCAAACTGTTAACACTATATAAATCCTGTATAATAATAGCTTTTCACAATCTGCAAAGGGGACTTCTTATGGCTTTCTTTCAGCAATTGCTTTCTTTTTGCCACTCTTCCATAAAGGCCAGATTTGTGGAGTACACGACTAATAGTTGTCCTGTGGAAAGATTCTCCCACCCGAAATGTGGATCTCTGCAGCTCCTCCAGAGTTACCATGGGCCTGTTGGCTGCTTCTCTGATTATTGGTGTCCTTGCCAGCCTGTCTGTCTTGGTCAGGTCAGTTTTTTTTAAGATGAAATGTTTAATTATTGGACATGCGCCTTATTGTTAGAATACAAAGGATTAACGGACCAGGTTTTGATGACTTGTCATTATATATATACAGTATCTCGCAAAAATGAGTACACCCCTCACATTTTTGAAAATATTTTATTCTATCTTTTCATGTGACAACACTGAAGAAATGACACTTTGCTACAATGTAAAGTAGTGAGTGTACAGTTTGTATAACAGTGTAAATTTGCTGTACCTTCAAAATAACTCAACACACAGCCGTTAATGTCTAAACCGCTGGCAACAAAAGTGAGTACACCCCTAAATGAAAATGTCCAAATTGGTCAAAATTAGCCATTTCCCCCCCGTATCATGTGACTCATTAGTGTTACAAGGTCTCAGGTGTGAATGGCGAGCAGATGTGTTAAATTTGGTGTTAACGCTCTCCCATACTGGTCACATGAAGTTCAACATGCCACCTCATGGCAAAGAACTCTCTAAGGATCTGAAAAAAAAGAATTGTTGCTCTACATAAAGATGGCCTAGGCCAGTGGTTCTCAACTCCAGTCCTCGGGACCCACCAACAGGCCAGATTTTAAGTATTAACTTGGGGAGTTGCAGACTAGAATACTGCAATCACTGAGCAGCAAATGATATCACCTGTGATGTATTTCAGCTATCTTGCAAACCTGGCCTGTTGGTGGGTCCTGAGGACTGGAGTTGAGAACCACTGGCCTAGGCTATAAGAAGATTGTCAAGAACCTGAAACTGAGCTGCAGCACGGTGGCGAAGACCATACAGCGGTTTACTAGACAGGTTCCACTCAGAACAGGCCTCACCATGGTCGACCAAAGAAGTTGAGTGCACGTGCTCAGTGTCATATCTAGAGGTTGTCTTTGGGAAATAGATGTATGAGTGCTGTCAGCATTGCTGCAGAGGTTGAAGGGGTGAGGGGTCAGCCTGTCAGTGCTCAGACCATACGCTGCACACTGCATCAAATTGGTCTGCATGGCTGTTGTTCCAGAAGGAAGCTTCTTCTAAAGATGATGCACAAGAAAGCCTGCAAACAGTTTGCTGAAGACAAGCAGACCAAGGACATGGATTACTGGAACCATGTCCCGTGGTCAGATGTGACCAAGATAAACTTATTTGATTCAGATGGTTTCAAGTGTGTGGGGTGGCAATCAGGTGAGAAGTACAAAGTGTGTCTTGCCTACAGTCAAGCATGGTGGTGGAAGTGTCATGGTCTGGGGCTGCATGAGTGCTACTGGCACTGGGTAACTACCGTTCATTGAGGGGACCATGAATGCCAAAATGTACTGTGACTTACTGAAGCAGAGCATAATCCCCTCCCTTCAGAGACTGGGCCACAGGGCAGTATTCCAACATGATAAAGACCCCAAACACACCTCCAAGATGACCACTGCCTTGCTACAGAAGCTGACGGTAAAGGTGATGGACTAGCCAAGCATGTCTCCAGACTTTAAACCCTATTGAGCATCTGTGGGGCATCCTCCAACAGAAGGTGGAGGAGCACAAGGTCTCTAACATCAGATCTATGATGTCATCATGGAGGAGTGGAAAAGGACTCCAGTGGCAACCTGTGAAGCTCTGGTGAACTCCATGCCCAAGAGGGTTAAGGCAGTACTGGAAAATAATGGTGGCCACAGCAAATTTACACTGTTATACAAGCTGTACACTCACTACTTTACATTGTAGCAAAGTGTCATTTCTTCAGTGTTGTAATCAGGCCCGGACTGGGACAAAAAATAGGCCCGGGCATTTTAGGCTGAGCAGCCCATTTTTTTTTTTTAAATACAAATCAGGGAAGCATGACATGTTTGTTATTTAACCAACAATGAATCTATCTATGGTCGCCGCTGCCACCCCCTATACAGGTGCCTAACCCTTTTTCGGGCACCTGGCACCTGAATTACAGTGGTGGGGGTGTTTTTTGAAAGCGCCTGATTAGAGCCATAGGCGTCCAAAAAAGATGAATAGCGGGGCGCCATGCTGTGCATTTGCTGTTCATTCAGCATTGTGTCATTCGCTTTCCTAACACTGAACCGCCTCTCAGCCAATCAGGTGCTTGGGTCTGTTACCTGTCTGTCATCTGATTGGCTGACACGACAGGCGTTGTGATTGGACGGCGCCTATAAGGCATCCAATCATAGCAGTAGACGGGAGAAAACATCGAGCGTGGAGGACATCGCCGCCCACTGCCCCACCAAGACAGGTAAGTGGAGGTCGGGGGATGCACACTGGCAGAAATTGGTGGGCACAGTAGCGGCAGTTGATGGGCACACTGGCGGCAGTTGATGGGCACAGAAGGGGCAGTTGATGGGCACACTGGCAGCAGTTGATGGTTACACTGGCGGCAATTGATGGGCACACTGGCAGCAATTGATGGGCACACTGGCAGCAATTGATGGGCACAGTGGTGGCAATTGATGGGCACAGTGGTGGCAATTGATGGGCACAGTGGTGGCATTTGATGGGCACAGTGGCTGCGTTTGATGGCACAGTGGTGGCAATTGATGGGCACAGTAGCTGCGTTGATTTGATGGGGTTTTTTTTCAGTTTGTTTGCGCCCCCCAAAAATTTTGAGCACCAGCCGCCACTGGTTCAGATTAGGATTCAAACACACCTAAACTCACCCCTGCCAAGGGGAATGCTGCAGCTGGCTTTAAGGCTTCAGTCCAGGTTCACACTACTGCGGTGTGAGACACCACATTTCGCACAGGAATCACAGCACGTTCCTGTGTGAATTACATGTGGTGTCTCTGGGGTGCGATTTGAGCCATGGATTTGTATGGCTCAAATCGCACTGCATTCACACCAAACTGGTGCAGAACCCTTTATTGTCCACACCAGAATCAGATTTCATGGGTGTTCACTCCCATGCGACCCCATTTGGCGAACTGCGCTGCATTTTGCAAACCAATGGCCGGGTGTCGTTAACTTAACATACACTCTGCAATTGGTTCACATGGACAGGTTGCGATTTTATATGCAGTGCTGAAACCGCAACAAATTTGCTGTGAATTCACACCACATCTAGTGTGAACCCAGGCTAGAGATAACAGTGAATTTTAGGGCACATTAAAAATATATTACCCCAAATTATATATAATATAATCCAAAAGGTGTCCTGAATTTAAAGTGTATGTATGATTTTTTTTGCTAACACTGAACTTACCCAGCCAGCTAGTACTAAATGTACCACAATTACAAAGATAAAAGAAAAAAAAAATCATATATACTCTTTAAATGCAGGACACCTTTTGGGCCCAAGAACGGTCCCTCTCTCACACAATGTTTTACACCTGCATTTACACACAGCATGATGAGAGCATGATTTGGTCTGGTCAGTGGTCTCTTTTACACAGTAAAGAGTGATGCTGAACTACCTGAGTGCTCTCATCATGCTGTGTGTATATGCAGTTGTAAAACAAATTTTTTTGCAAAGAGGCAGGCTGGCATCACTTACTTTTTAGCAGTCTTTTCCAGGCCCTGGTATCTGTAGCTGCAGATACACCTTTCCAACATCAGGCAAGAAGCGGATTCCTCCAGGCAGCTCCTCCCCCTTCATGGTCACCTGACCCCTTCATTTCCGGCCCCTGAGCTGAATAGTCAGACGGCCACGGAGCTGGCTGTGGTGAGGCAGGGTGATCTGCCCCGACCCACGGAGCAGCCCAGATGCCTTGGGAGTGGGCGGTGGGGACTGGGGACCCCGGCCAGATAGACATGGATGCGGCCCTCTCCGCTGAGCCGGCCACTTATTACTTATTCATGCTACTTGACACGTACCATCTACCTAAACATTGTTGCTGACCAAGTACACCCCTTCATGGAAACGTCATCTCCTGAAGGCAGTGGCCTCTTTCAGCAGGATAATGCACCCTGCCACACTGCAAAAATGGTTCAAGAATGGTTTGAGGATCACAACAATGAGTTTAAGATGTTGACTTGGCCTCCAAATTCTCCAATAGAGCATCTGTGGGGTGTGCTGGAAAAACAAGTCCGATTTATGGAGGCCCCATCTCACAACTTACAGGACTTAAAGGATCTGCTATTGACGGCTTGGTGCCAGATACAACAGCATACCTTCAGAGGTCTAGTGGCGTCCATGCCTTGACATGTCAAGGCTGTTTTGGTGGCAAAAGGGGGGGACCTACCCAATATTAGGTGGGTGGTTATAAAGTTATGGTTGATCGGTGTATACAAAATGGCTGTATCCACACTTGACCCAATATAATACTTTGGTGCTCCACACAAATTTAGCAGTGTAACAGTTAACATGGTAGGCATTCATAGGTCCTCCAAAAAGCATAGGAGTAATCGTTAGCTTGTTTTATTAAACCAACATTTTGGCTGTAATAAAACACAAACATTGACCTTCATCTCCTAAAATATGTGCAAATTGGAAAAATTGGGTCATTTACTTAGTACATTGCATTCAGCTTATCCTGTGTGTGTTTGGCTACAGTCAGTTATTATACAGCACAGTGGTTAACTAAAAAAACCCATGACTGTTATATTTGCATGTCTGATGTTTTACATAGAGAATCTCTGAAGTTATTTCCCCCGAGATTTCATGTGATATAAAGAGTTGCAGACCATTGATCTGTGTATGTGACAATCCAGAGACTTCAAGATGATTCCGGTGACATATCTACTCTGTGTCTTTTTCCTTTATATACAAGGTATAGTATATTATTATACCTTTTCATTTATTTTTACAGCTTATTTATAATTTAGGAGTGATAATTTAGGGTGTCATTAATATCCCCGGGATTTAGTGGCAGATTAAAAAGCATTAAATCTGTTTTAAAAGACTGGTAACATTTAGCACAGGTTTTATTTAAGACAAGTGAGTTACAATGATGTTTGCCTAATATATTTTTCTGCTAAATAAAGAAGAATGGAAGTATATCTAATGCCTCTGTTTGGCATATTCAGTAAGTGGAGTCAGTAATCATGAATGACTGACTATATCACTGGAATACCTGTTTTTGAAAACAAATATAATTAGATAACCCTATTTTAATTTACTTGTGCCATTTACACCCTTTTTATCTTCATTTGAACAGTCAGATTCATTCAGATTAGGAATGTTAATTGCTTCCATTGTGTTTGTTCAGATTCCTGTGGTCAGATTACGATGACTCAGACTCAAGAATACATTGTGAAATCACCGGGAGACACAATTACAATTTCATGTACATCCAGTGAGGATCTTTATCACCCTGATGCTAAATTTATTACATTATACTGGTATCAACAAAAGCCAGGACAACCTATAAGTCTTCTTGTCCAGAAAGCAACAGAACGATATACTGGGGTCCCAGAGAGGTTTGTTGGATCGGGATCTGGAACAAATTATCATCTAACAATCAATGGAGCAAAAGAGGAGGATGCGGGAGATTATTACTGTATGCAATACAGAAAGTATCCAATCACACAGTGATATACGGCTGTACAAAAACTTACTTCCTCTCTTATATTTGTTATATAGAGTGTCTGAGCTGAAAAACAACCCCAGACAGTGAATAGAGTCACTTAGTGGTGTGCTAGATTTATGAAGAAAACTTTGCAACTGCTACTCAGGGCAAACTGAAAAACAAAGTTCAATCCAGTTTACTTTAGTCCAGTGCTGATTAAAAGTTATTAACCACTTCAATACTGGACACTATCGCCCCCTTCCTTCTGTTAGGTTCAACTTTTAAATAAGTTGCTTTAAGTTTATATTGCTTTGTCAAATTTAAGCTCTTATTAAAGAAATAGACACAGAAACAGAGTATCTGTATATCAATCTACGAGCCCTGGTGTCCCGTTTTCATCTGAACTGTCTTGGTTTATTGAATATGTTTATAAGATTGGTTACATGACGCAAATATCAAAGTACAATTTAGATATCAGCTAATAAAAGCAGTTTCGACAGATAATTTTCGTATCAGCAGTCAAAGGTTACAATAAAAGCAGTTTCATCGAGAATAATGTGTCAGCAGACAAAGGTTAATTTCATAAGAGACTGCAACATAGGCATTATATTTTATAACAGATTTACACGTAGACATTCAGATTAAGTGAGAACTCTAAATCAAATCCCTGACCCTATCAATTTCCCCCTTTGACATCATCCTCTCCCTCCCCCTGGGTCCTCATGAATAAGTTCTAGTCAGTTTTTCCCCAGAGTCCTTTCCCTGACCGCGAGTTGTCAGAGGGGTAAAACCCATCCCCCTAGGTATTACCAACATCTTAAATTCAAGAAGAGGAGTTTTGTAGGAGTAGGGTGATGTCAATAGACATTTATCAGTATGCCCTGTCTATTCTCCTAATTTTCCTATTTATTTTCCTGTATACACATATATTTGTGATTGTAAGTGAAATTAATATTAAAATAATAATAACCATTGGACTTAACAACCAGTGAAAGGTATTGGTTGCTGTAGAAGACATTCCACTAAATATATCCCACCAATGTGGTGCAGTATCCTGTTGTATCTGTGAGGAAAGATGCACTAGTCTTCCTTTGTCAATTATTGCAGATACGAGGTTATTCTGTAGGGTATGTTCTAGTGTTTCTATGTGTCATCTTAACAACTCTGATTGTTCCAAAACCTGTTTTAGTGGGTCTAAAGAAATTATAAATCAAGAAAGAAGGGGGAAGGGGGAAGTGGGACTTTAAATGAGGCACCGGGGGTGCCTCCATCCCTGTATGCGAAAATTAATAGGAGTTGGGACTTTAAATGAGGTCATGGAAGAAATGCAGGTACCAGGGGTAACAATGCAATTTTATTGGTCAAGTAACATGCATAAAAACAATTCAAAACAGGACCACATCATGTAAAGAAAGACATTGTGATAAATATCATTCCAGAATCACAGCACATGTATTTGTGCATAAGCGATCGGCATCAAGGATACAATCAACTTGGCGCCACATGGTGATCTCATTGAGCGATTTAATACATGTACAAAGATTGCATAAAATATACAAATAACAATACCACAGCACAACAAGAAAAACAAATATGTAAAAACCATGTTGATTGTTCCTGAGATGTTGCAATGTAAACATATGTTGGTGTCCCAAATGCCCGACGCGTTTCGTGTGGAATACACTCATCAGGGGCCAGATGGTCAGGGATTTCTACAAAAGTAATGCAACAAAAAGTGAGTTTAGCTGGTAGCTCATACTCACAGCGAAAGAGGGATTGATTCACCCTAAAACACTTACATAGTGAGTAATGCGGTGGGACATGACAAGTACAGAGCCAAAACCAACAGGCATCTCTCCCGGGAGCTGAGGTGCAGCGGCATGCGCGCTGGCGAGCCAGATACACAGAGTCCCCCCCCGGAGAAACAGCGCGGGACCCCCAGAACCGACATGGATAAGATATCAAAAAGGAGTGCCAGTATAGTCTGCCTGGGGAGAAATTAATAGAAGCAATGTGTCAGATTTGATGTGGGTAAAAGGACCAATACTGTCTCTCTAAAGAGCATGGTGAAATAAGGGAGTCTATGCCAAAAGAAATAAATAAATGTAATAAAGGTGTCACAAGTATCTACATCCAACCATCGTGGACTGTGCTATATAATACAAGTAAAAAAGAAATTTTAAAACAAACAGCAAAGGCAAGACCAATTTCAACCAGCCACAAGGATGGTAAAAAGTGACAATATATGGGCTTACATGTATCCCAGGCAGGAGGGAAGGCACTGTGAATGGGAAGTAATAATGATGAACCATCTCGGAGCAGAGGCGCCCACGCTGTGTCGGGGGAGACCAGATATACCCGCCGAACACCACGTGCACGCTGGCCACGTACACCAGCGTCACCCGAGCACAGCAGAAAAAGGGGAGGGGCTCTGGTCCTGACAACAAACTGCGTCAGTGAACAGCGTCCGCATTCCCCATCTGACTGGCTACCTGGAGGAACTCAAGCACCACGCCGGGACGCCAGTATGGCATCCGACGTGGGGCGGGGGGGTTGACGCCGATGCGCCGTGGGTGCCCGCCCAATCCCCCTAGAGGCAACGGAGTGCACTCCCTCCCGCACACGAAATGGAGCGGGGGGAGGGGGGGCAGGGGGACACACAGGGCGCATCGCAGCTCCCGAGTGTTGGATACAGAGTCAGTAATGGATGTAATATAGTCACGTCTCATCCCTGAAAGGGATGACATGTCAAACGGCTGTGCTGCCTGATCTCATGGACACCTAAGGGTGTCAAGGATCAGCAGAACCTAAATATGGAAATTAACCATTCAGGTGCAAGGATACCTAACATGTGGGCGGCAGGGGAACACTCCTGGAACCTATCCAAAGACCTCCATCCCTAATTGGAGTCAAGAAAGAAGGGGTAAGGGGGAAGTGTGACTTTAAATGAGGCACCGGGGGTGCCTCCATCCCTGTATGCAAAAATTAATTGGAGTTGGGACTTTAAATGAGGTCATGGAAGAAATGCAGGTACCAGGGGTAACAATGCAATTTTATTGGTCAAGAAACATGCATAAAAACAATTCAAAACAGGACCACATCATGTAAAGAAAGACATTGTGATAAATATCATTCCAGAATCACAGCACATGTATTTGTGCATAAGCGATCGGCATCAAGGATACAATCAACTTGGCGCCACATGGTGATCTCATTGAGCGATTTAATACATGTACAAAGATTGCATAAAATATACAAATAACAATACCACAGCACAACAAGAAAAACAAATATGTAAAAACCATGTTGATTGTTCCTGAGATGTTGCAATGTAAACATATGTTGGTGTCCCAAATGTCCGACGCGTTTCGTGTGGAATACACTCATCAGGGGCCAGATGGTCAGGGATTTCTACAAAAGTAATGCAACAAAAAGTGAGTTTAGCTGGTAGCTCATACTCACAGCGAAAGAGGGGTTGATTCACCCTAAAACACTTACATAGTGAGTAATGCGGTGGGACATGACAAGTACAGAGCCAAAACCAACAGGCATCTCTCCCGGGAGTTGAGGTGCAGCGGCATGCGCGCTGGCGAGCCAGATACACAGAGTCCCCCCCGGAGAAACAGCACGGGACCCCCAGAACCGACATGGATAAGATATCAAAGAGGAGTGCCAGTATAGTCTGCCTGGGGAGAAATTAATAGAAGCAATGTGTCAGATTTGATGTGGGTAAAAGGACCAATACTGTCTCTCTAAAGAGCATGGTGAAATAAGGGAGTCTATGCCAAAAGAAATAAATAAATGTAATAAAGGTGTCACAAGTATCTACATCCAACCATCGTGGACTGTGCTATATAATACAAGTAAAAAAGAAATTTTAAAACAAACAGCAAAGGCAAGACCAATTTCAACCAGCCACAAGGATGGTAAAAAGTGACAATATATGGGCTTACATGTATCCCAGGCAGGAGGGAAGGCACTGTGAATGGGAAGTAATAATGATGAACCATCTCGGAGCAGAGGCGCCCACGCTGTGTCGGGGGAGACCAGATATACCCGCCGAACACCACGTGCACGCTGGCCACGTACACCAGCGTCACCCGAGCACAGCAGAAAAAGGGGAGGGGCTCTGGTCCTGACAACAAACTGCGTCAGTGAACAGCGTCCGCATTCCCCATCTGACTGGCTACCTGGAGGAACTCAAGCACCACGCCGGGACGCCAGTATGGCATCCGACGTGGGGCGGGGGGGTTGACGCTGATGCGCCGTGGGTGCCCGCCCAATCCCCCTAGAGGCAACGGAGTGCACTCCCTCCCGCACACGAAATGGAGCGGGGGGAGGGGGGGCAGGGGGACACACAGGGCGCATCGCAGCTCCCGAGTGTTGGATACAGAGTCAGTAATGGATGTAATATAGTCACGTCTCATCCCTGAAAGGGATGACATGTCAAACGGCTGTGCTGCCTGATCTCATGGACACCTAAGGGTGTCAAGGATCAGCAGAACCTAAGTATGGAAATTAACCATTCAGGTGCAAGGATACCTAACATGTGGGCGGCAGGGGAACACTCCTGGAACCTATCCAAAGACCTCCATCCCTAATTGGAGTCAAGAAAGAAGGGGTAAGGGGGAAGTGTGACTTTAAATGAGGCACCGGGGGTGCCTCCATCCCTGTATGCAAAAATTAATTGGAGTTGGGACTTTAAATGAGGTCATGGAAGAAATGCAGGTACCAGGGGTAACAATGCAATTTTATTGGTCAAGTAACATGCATAAAAACAATTCAAAACAGGACCACATCATGTAAAGAAAGACATTGTGATAAATATCATTCCAGAATCACAGCACATGTATTTGTGCATAAGCGATCGGCATCAAGGATACAATCAACTTGGCGCCACATGGTGATCTCATTGAGCGATTTAATACATGTACAAAGATTGCATAAAATATACAAATAACAATACCACAGCACAACAAGAAAAACAAATATGTAAAAACCATGTTGATTGTTCCTGAGATGTTGCAATGTAAACATATGTTGGTGTCCCAAATGACCGACGCGTTTCGTGTGGAATACACTCATCAGGGGCCAGATGGTCAGGGATTTCTACAAAAGTAATGCAACAAAAAGTGAGTTTAGCTGGTAGCTCATACTCACAGCGAAAGAGGGGTTGATTCACCCTAAAACACTTACATAGTGAGTAATGCGGTGGGACATGACAAGTACAGAGCCAAAACCAACAGGCATCTCTCCCGGGAGTTGAGGTGCAGCGGCATGCGCGCTGGCGAGCCAGATACACAGAGTCCCCCCCGGAGAAACAGCACGGGACCCCCAGAACCGACATGGATAAGATATCAAAGAGGAGTGCCAGTATAGTCTGCCTGGGGAGAAATTAATAGAAGCAATGTGTCAGATTTGATGTGGGTAAAAGGACCAATACTGTCTCTCTAAAGAGCATGGTGAAATAAGGGAGTCTATGCCAAAAGAAATAAATAAATGTAATAAAGGTGTCACAAGTATCTACATCCAACCACCGTGGACTGTGCTATATAATACAAGTAAAAAAGAAATTTTAAAACAAACAGCAAAGGCAAGACCAATTTCAACCAGCCACAAGGATGGTAAAAAGTGACAATATATGGGCTTACATGTATCCCAGGCAGGAGGGAAGGCACTGTGAATGGGAAGTAATAATGATGAACCATCTCGGAGCAGAGGCGCCCACGCTGTGTCGGGGGAGACCAGATATACCCGCCGAACACCACGTGCACGCTGGCCACGTACACCAGCGTCACCCGAGCACGGCAGGTATTGTTATTTGTATATTTTATGCAATCTTTGTACATGTATTAAATCGCTCAATGAGATCACCATGTGGCGCCAAGTTGATTGTATCCTTGATGCCAATCGCTTATGCACAAATACATGTGCTGTGATTCTGGAATGATATTTATCACAATGTCTTTCTTTACATGATGTGGTCCTGTTTTGAATTGTTTTTATGCATGTTACTTGACCAATAAAATTGCATTGTTACCCCTGGTACCTGCATTTCTTCCATGACCTCATTTAAAGTCCCAACTCCTATTAATTAAAGAAATTATAAAGGGTGTAGTGTCAGTGAGATTATGTACCTCATAAACAGAAGAGAATATCTTATCGGCGTCTGGTTCAAAAAGATAGGTGTGGTTAGCCCATTGTAATATTTTAATCTTTTTTATACATCCCGCAAACGGCGCCGATTTATTTAACGCTAACATGGTGCGGTTGTCATTAGTAATGATACAAATATGCTGGGGTCCTATTTCTATGAATCTATTGTTCACATTTATTGGTGTTCTTTGCATTTTGCATATGCTAGTTTGGTATTTTAACAAGCAAGGTTCATATACTGGGGAGCTTCTGCCACATACCATTCCCTTATTAGTTCCTTCACATAGATTTAAATCATGGGTTCTGTTTCCTTTATCTACATATTTCCCATATATTTCTGGATACCAAAACTCGTCTTTAATTACTAGTGGCATTACCACTATTTTACACATTTCCATTACATCTGCTACCCGGTATGCTTCAAACCTTCCTACACACCATTTATCCTCACATTCTACCTTATCCCCTTTTACTTGGAACCATACACCATCGTCAGTTAGACCTTTAAAATATTTCATCCAGGTATGATAATTTCCCAACTGTAGTTCAGTCCTGGCCCTATTTATTTGTATAGGATAGGATAAGAGGTTAAAAGAGCACTGTGTGAAATTTACAAACTGTTAACTTTGATTCCACAGCTGGAGCTCTGCTCCTATAGTGTGATTTATTAACCCTCCCAAAAATTGTAATAGGGGTATTTCTTGCAGTTGGGTTTCAAAAGCGGTGGGTAACCATTTGCTTGTGATAGTCAGGCCGTCAACTATGTGTCCCCCTGCATGCTTCCATCTGTTATTCATTTCTTCTATCTCGACCGAGTTTAAAATTCCCATTCCTGTACCTGTTAATCCTAATAGAGTATCATACCATTCTCGTTTATACCTACATCTATATGAAGTGGTCGCCTGTGCCCTTTAACAGTGTAAATTACCCACTGTAATGTATTCGTCTATTTTGTAACCTGAAACATTAGCAACCTTTGTGTCATCTATAACCCAATCATATATCTGCCGTATCCTCCATCTCAATCACACGAATACCAGGAGTCCAGCTATACACTTGTAGAATGGCAAGTTTAAACAGACAATAGAAAAGCAGAAATTTCATAATGGCGTTTTCTTAAGGATGCTTCTTGCAGTGTGATGCGTGTATCCAGGCTGGCTTTCCTTCCAGCTTTACTGAAGTGGCTGTGGTCAAGAGTACTTGATATGGACCTTCAAATCTAGGTTCCAATGTTTTTCTGGTGTGTTTCTTTACATATACATAATCCCCTGGTAGCAGAGTATGTGTACCTGCTATTGAATTAGGGTCTGGAAGAGAAGAATACACACTTTTGTGGATCTTAGTTAGACGTTGTTGTAATTGTATTACATATGCAGTTAAACTGTCAAATTGCAATTGCATACTCTGTAGAAAGTATAAACCTAATCTAGGTGCATTCCCAAAAAGTATTTCATATGGGGACAATCCTGTTTTTCCTGTTGGAGTGTACCTTATAGAGAATAAAGCCAAAGGCAGACATTCAGGCCATGGCTTGTTTAACTCTTGCATGGCTTTTTGTATTTTTAACTTTATTGTCCCATTTACTCTCTCCACTGACCCTGAACTCTGTGGGTGGTAAGGGGTGTGAAAACTTTGTTGAACCCCTAACATGGTCATCACATTCTGCATGATTTCACCTGTAAAGTGTGTTCCCCTATCTGATTCTATGGTTTCAGGAAGACCAAACTTAGGTATTAACTCAGTAATCAGTCTCTTGGCTGTGGCTTTTGCTGTAGCTGATTTTACTGGATAACTTTCAGGCCAACCTGAGAATAAATCGATACACACGAGGACAAACTCAAAGGGGCCGCTCTTAGGCATTTGTATGTAGTCAATTTGCAGTCTCTGGAAGGGGTATTGGACCCGGACCTGGTGTTTTCGTGGGGTTTTTACTCTCTGTCCTGGGTTATTCAGGAGACAGATTTGGCAGGCTGCACAGTAGTTTCTCACAGTACTACTGAATCCAGGGGCGAGCCATCCTTGGTTCACAATCCTATACATGGAATTGGAACTGACATGTGTGGGTAGGTGAACTGCCGCTGCCATTGCTGGGTACAGAGAGGCAGGCAGGCATATTTTGCCTCCTTCCCTCCATACATTGTCAAGGTCTGGTGCTGCTCCCATACTGACCCACTTATCTTTCTCGCTCTCCCCTGCTTGCTCCTGTAATTTACTCAGCTACTGCCATGTTGGTTCTGGGATACTCACCTCTACCGCTGCTAAGGTCTCAGAGCTTCCTTCCCCTAGAGCTGCCTGTTTTGCAGTCAAATCTGCAAATGCATTTCCTTTTGCCTCAATTGTTTTTGCGCTCGTGTATGCCGCTATCTTCATAATGGCCACTCCTTTAACCTTTTGAAGATTGTTCTAAAGCTTTTAATTCCGCTTCCTGTGCTGACATGTGGGCTGGTAAGGGCTATGCTTAAATCACCTGTGTATCAAAAATCTAGATGAGCCTTGTGAGCCACATACGGGTTAATGCCTTATCAAATAACGAAATAAAACCCAAGTGAAAAGAATCCAAGTGAAAAAACAGCTGCAAACACTAATCACGTTCCACAACCGTGCAATTAATATCAAAGAAATACAAATGTGTCTGCGCTAGAATTCAAAAATCTAATGATAAGTGATTACAGTGAGTGTTAAATAGGTAAAGTAATACAAAAAATAAAAATTAAAAAATATTTTTAAATTAAAAATTAAAAACTGCACTTAAGCTGATCAATACAAATCAGAATTATCTCTTGGTGATTCAACCTTATAATACTAAAAGTGCGAAGTGCAATCTAAAGTCCACAATATAAGTGCCAAATCAATAGTGAAATCTTCATAAAAGTCCTTATAGTACAAAGGTGCACATCCAAAGAAATATAAATATAAGGTGCTCAAAATTAGTGTCCATAATAGTGAAGCTCATCCATCTTGTTCCTCCAAAAGTGTACCATAAAGCATGCCTTAGTGTCTTTCCGTGATCCCCCAAAAGCATATGCGCTCACCTTACAGTGTGTGACACAGTAATTAAACTCTGTCAAACACGCTTTGGAGCAACTCCTGTGCTCAAAGGAATCAACTTTGTAGACCTCCAATGCTCCCAGTCATGATATAATGTATAGCGTGCGGTGCGGTGTATGCCACAATCTCTCTCTCTCTCTCTGCTGACAGCTCCGTCCAGGCCCCTCCCCTACGCGTGTTCGGCACCGGGATCACGTGCCTTCATCAGGGGGATTTGATCTGATGAAGGCACGTGATCCCGGTGCCGAACACGCGTAGGGGAGGGGCCTGGACGGAGCTGTCAGCAGAGAGAGAGAGAGAGAGATTGTGGCATACACCGCACCGCACGCTATACCTTACGGACGGCCTGTTTTTGTCAATGCTTGTATGGGATGGTGCACCTACGCACCCACTGCATGTGAGTACCCCTATGAGGGGAGAGTTTCTGTTCACAATAAAAGATCCTTCATTATCCTACAATATTGCGCTATGGAGTTTCCTTTTTTCTTGCATATTATATCATGACTGGGAGCATTGGAGGTCTACAAAGTTGATTCCTTTGAGCACAGGAGTTGCTCCAAAGCGTGTTTGACAGAGTTTAATTACTGTGTCACACACTGTAAGATGAGCGCATATGCTTTTGGGGGATCACGGAAAGACACTAAGGCATGCTCTATGGTACACTTTTGGAGGAACAAGATGGATGAGCTTCACTATTATGGACACTAATTTTGAGCACCTTATATTTATATTTCACCTGTGTATCAGTCACTACGGCATATCCTGTGTGATATTTACCCTTATCATCAGCAAACCTGCTGCCATCTATGTACAAAGTGTGTTCAGCGTTTAAAATCGGTGTATCTGTAACATGTGGGAATCCCATTGTCTCCTGCTCCATGAGCTGAAAACAATCGTGTTCATCTACTTCTTTAAACAAAAGAGTGTCAGGTACCTCATTTCCTTTCTCACTAGTACTATTAGCACTATCATTCCCCCTTGCCAAATCTGGTGACTGAAGAGGCAAAAAGGTGGCCAAATTTAAGGTTGTACAGCGCTGAAAAGTGACCTTTGGAGGTAAAAGTAAAGTACACTGCAACCTCAGTTGTCTGGCCATTGAAATGTGTTTGGGCTGAACTTGAGACAAGATTGCATGTATGTCATGTGTGGTGTGCACTACAACTGGATTGTCTAGAACAATCTCTGATGACTTATCTATGATAATTGACACTGCAGCTACCGCCCGTACACAGGACGGTGAACCTCTAGATACTGGATCTAATGCTGCTGAAAAGTAAGCGACTGGTCTTTGTTTTACATGTGCCTGTGTCAGAACACCTGTGGCGTGTCCAGTGATCTCAGCAATGTACAGATTAAATGTCTTAGTATAATCTAAAGTGATAAACGACTCATAAGCTACTTCTGTAAGCATATACGGTACAATTTTCAAACAATCGTATAATGGCCGCATCAAAGTGCTAGCGTGTGGTATCCATTGTCTACAATATGACACAATACCTAAAAACATACGCAATTGTTTGAAATTCCGTAGGGGTAACATTCCCTTTATCACTTGAACCCTCTCCTCAGTGAGATGTATTGTACCCTGTGATATACAATGTCCCAGAAAGATAACTTTTTCCTGACACATTTGTAATTTGTTCCTATTAACCTTGCAACCCTTTTCTGCTAGAAATCGCAACAAATTAAGGGTGGTATCCAAACAAGTTTCCTTGTCCGGGCAGCATAACAATAAATAATCCACATATTGTAACAATACACAAGAATCTGGTGGTACCCATTCTCCCCTCAAGTACAGGATATAACCCTGACTTATGTGAATTTTTCTCTATATCAGTGTATGGGGGTGGGATGGTTGAAGTAATATTATTTAAGGTTTCAACATTTTTTGTTCTTCTGTTTTTCATATCCCAACTATCACAATCTGGATTATATTTCCACCCCTCTTCTTTTGCTCTATTTGAAACCTTAATTAAGCATTGAACCTGAATCCATTGCTTCTCTAACACCTCTCCTTGTCTGTCCCTTTTTATTTCACTCCATACATCCGGGTCTAAACCCGCTGCTCCTTTCACCTTAAATTTACGAAGGACATCCTTTAAGTCCCGCGCTTCACCTTCCCCACAGATGTTTTTAATTATCTGTGGCACTGTGTAATGTGCCACAATTCCCTGACGGGGTTTTGTGTTCCTCTGGCCCATTCTGACAGTCCTGCCTAGGTAGCGTTTTGGGACACTTAGTGTACAATATAAAACACTTAACCAAGTTACACTAGTTCCTCGTTGCCTTTTCCTCCTAGGATGCCAGAATACTAAAAACCTCTCCTGAATGAGATTCTTGAAACCGAATTACTTTATATGCTAGTCAACTGACAAATATTATGACCAGACTGACGACTACAACATATACAAGCATTCCTTGAAGTGACCAGGTATCCGACTAGATCTCCGGGCTTTATAGAGACCTTATTCCCCCCCCCGTATCTGGGATCCCTCTCATACACTCTTATCCCTGCTTTATGTGAGTTAAGGCACATTCTGTTGCTTAGTTCGGCAATCCCCTTCTAACTCATACCATCCTTGACAAGGCTCATTCACTTTCTCAACAAGACAGACAGACAACAAATAATTCCAGCAATATAAACCACAATATGCAGTAATTCTAGACTCACCACTACAGAGGCTGGTGTTTTAAAACAAGGAGAACCGTAACTGACAAAACGGATAGGCACAAATCAGGGGAGCACAGAATATAAGAAAAATAAAGCTTTTTCTTACCTGCGCAGGTTTTCGATCTGTGGTTCCCGGAATGCCTGTCCTTTTGTTCCGTCAGCGTAGCTCAGCCACCTCTTGTAGTATCATCGGTGGGTCCCTGCTATTCGGGCGCCAAACTGATAGGTTCAACTTTTAAATAAGTTGCTTTAAGTTTATATTGCTTTGTCAAATTTAAGCTCTTATTAAAGAAATAGACACAGAAACAGAGTATCTGTATATCAATCTACGAGCCCTGGTGTCCCGTATTCATCTGAACTGTCTTGGTTTATTGAATATGTTTATAAGATTGGTTACATGACGCAAATATCAAAGTACAATTTAGATATCAGCTAATAAAAGCAGTTTCGACAGATAATTTTCGTATCAGCAGTCAAAGGTTACAATAAAAGCAGTTTCATCGAGAATAATGTGTCAGCAGACAAAGGTTAATTTCATAAGAGACTGCAACATAGGCATTATATTTTATAACAGATTTACACGTAGACATTCATATTAAGTGAGAACTCTAAATCAAATCCCTGACCCTATCACTTCCCACACCAATTTGCAGCTTTCAGAGCTCTCGCATTTTCAGTGACAATTGCGCGGTCATGCTACGCTTTACCCAAATGAAATTTTTAGCATCTTCTTTGCACAAATAGAGCTTTCATTTGGTCTTATTTTTTGTGATATAAGCGAAAAAAGAGCAGAAATTTGGAAAAAAAAACAATATTTTCCTCTTTCTGTTTTAAAAGAAATCCAATAAAATTAAATTTTGTCATAAATTTAAGCCAAAATGTATTCTGCTACATGTTTTTGGTAAAAAAATTTCCGTTAAGTGTATAGTAATTGGTTTGTGTGATCACTAATAGATGTACGCAAATGATCATGTACAGATGTGCGCAGGAGATCACGGACATATGTGTGTAGCTAATCATTGGGACATGTGATTTTAGTGGGACATATGTGGGGGACAGGTATTTTATTATCTGGGGACATGTGTTTTGGGGACATGTGTTTTGGGGACATTGTGTGGGGACATTGTGTGGGGACATGGGTGTTTTACATTGTGTGGTGACACTAGGTTGGTGATCAGTGAGTAAAAAGCTGTAAAAAACAGCTCATACTCACTGTTCCCCAGCCGGCTGCAGCGATCCCCTCTCTTCACCGACAACTTCTGTGTGAGGAAAGGAGAGCCGATTGCTTAGCAACCGACTCTGTGTTTACATCACATGACGGCTGTGATTGGACACGGCCGTCATATGATTGGGAGGGCCAATCACAGAGCCCTCCTGCCGATGCGCCGTGTCCGGGTGACATGAGCGCAGTGGCTGCCCGTTCATAGGGGCGCCCGGGCGCTGCCCCCCCCCCTTCTGTGTAGTCACAAAAAAAAAATTCAAAAAAAAATTTTTAAAACTGCCCCCTTAAAAAAAAAAGAAGTCCTTTAACATAGTGCACTGTGTTCGAGCGCTTCATTTGTGGCCGTTTATCCCGCCTTAGGGCGCTTGCTGAAGCGCTGAGTAGCTTCCGCCCGGCACTATTACTAGGGCCGGGCGGTTTGATTGACATCTGAGGTTTGATGTCATTTCCTGTTGTCTCTGTCTCGGGCGCAATGGGAAAGAGATAACAGGAAGTATGAAGAGCGGATCTCTCCATTGCTTCTGGAAGGAGACACCGCCGGAGAGGACAAGGAGGAGAGGAGAGGACAAGGAGGAGAGGAGAGGACAAGGAGGAAAGCAGAGGAGAGGACAACACAGTCAGCATTCAGCAAGGTAAGTGCCGCTGCTGTGTTGGGGGGATCTGTATTAACATTTTTTAAACCTGCTGGAGGTTTTGTGGTGTTCTTGCTGTGAGATGTATTTTGGCATGGGTTTCTCTCTGAGAGCTTTGAGCCAGCCCCTGCCTGTGTTACAGAAGATCCGGAGCAAACATAGAGAACTCTTCTGGTCTGATCTGCACACTGGCTCTCCCTCCCGCACTAACTTTGGGATAACAAGATAACAGAAGAGCCGTGCCAGTAAGTACACTTGCTATCACACTGATCCAGCCTGTCCCTGACAAAACACTAGCCCTGCAGCCGCAAAACAGATGCCTCTGATCCTTCCCACGCGCTCCCCCCTCCTCTCCCTGTGCTTGATAATGAAGTCCCCTCCAGCCAGCTACTATCTGTAATGTTAACCACTGCACAGTGCCTCTCTGATCCTCCCCCATGCTCTCCCCTCCTCTACTTAGGCTTGATAACAGAGGTCACTGCAATGGCTCCTTTTCAGCCTCACAGACTGCACACCTCCCGTCCCTGCTTTCTCTGCATGCCTGGTTGCTGTGAACCTCCCTGAGCTCCCTCAAACACCACAGTAGAAGAGGGGGCACATTTAGGGCCAGTTCACACTGCTGCGATGTCAGACATCCCCTGTGATTCGCACTGCTGTGCAAATCTCATGTGATGTCTGTGCGATGCAAATTCAGCCATACAGATGGTATGGCTGAAATCGCATTCAGACCAAACTCACACAGGACCCATTTTTTGATCCGCACCAGAATCGGATCACATGGGTGTTCACACCCATGTGATCCGATTCCTGTCCAAATTCACAGTTCGCATTTCGATATGCAAACTTTACTGGAGGTGTCATTAACATTGTATTGACACCCCCAGCAGTTCGCAAAGGGCAGTGTAAACTGCCTGCGAGTTGTATACGATGCAGGAACCCGTACTGGATTTGCAGGGTTTCCGCATCGCTGCAGTGTGAACTGAGCCTAAGAGTACCCGTCTTGCTCAGCAGTAGCCTGGCCTGTCATCACAAATTCTGGCCCTGCTTCCCGCACTATCTGCGATTTCCGCGGGGAAGCAAGCAGCGAGTACTTCTGTCTCCCTTGCCAGCCTGGCCAACCACAACTCACAAATGGCTGTCAGTAAAACACTTTGGGGAAAAAAAAAAGTCTGTTATTCTGAACTGTGCATGCGCAGTCTGAAGTCAGCCATTTAGAGAACTGCATTTGATGTGCACAGTGGCTGCGTTTTGATGTGTAGAGTGAGGCTGCAATTGATGGTTTTTTTTCCCGAATTTTTCAGTTTGTTTACGCCCCCCCAAAAATTTTGAGCACCAGCCGCCACTGCACGAGCGCATCGGGATCGTGCTGCTGCGTGCTCCCCCTCCTTCTGAGGGACGTTCCTGAAGTCCACTTAGCCGTTTATGTACATTGGCCAGCTGGGAAGTAGTTAAATATATATTTATATAAAACAAGTGTAATTACCCGAATCTATATTTATATTAGTCTCTGTAATCATTTGCACAGCAGCTCTCCCATGCTGTTAGTCTCCCTTTTCAAACATGTTTACAGGAGGGCAGAGCAGAGAGATTACCTCATCATTGTGCTTCTGCTCTCTCATGGTCCTGTAAGAAGCTATGATCAAGTTGTATGGCTTAAAGCTGAATTTCAGTTATGGCAAATTTTACATAGTTACATTGGTCCAGCTCGCACTAGACACCTACTAACGTCCATGTCTCATGCTGAGTAAAGGCTCTGCTGCATTGGGAACACTGGAGGTCGCTTATTTGGTACCATGATAATAATGAAATAAAGCTAAGAAGAGATAAATCTGCGGCGCTAATTTAAATAATTAATGTAAAACCACTAACCATACCAAGAGGCAATAAAGCCAGATCTCCAGGTATCGATAATGTCTAAATAATTGATCTTCCACTACAATGTGCAATCAAAGGTCACAAAAGGCCAGTATTGCATCAAAAAATGAAATAACTAAAAACCAATCTAAAGTAATTACACAGAACGAGAATAATGGATCGCTATTTCTAAATACCCCATACAGATGTACATAGGTAACTAAATAAAGGATCAACTGGAATGAATAAGCGCACTTAAAATTAATATCCACAGACCCCACAGCTTAAGAGGATCTTCAAAGCCACCACTCAAATATATAAATCCAAATAAAATATTGCTTAAAAATTCCTTAAAAAATTCCAATCATGATAATTAGTGCAGCAAAAAATAAATGTTTCCGTTAAGAAATTACAATTAAGTAATTAGTGCAGCAATCGATAATTAATAAATGAAAAAGGACTAATGAAATGTTAAGTGTGATTAACACAGCACAAATATAACCAAAAATCCAGGTGACTAAAGATATCCAGTGAATAAATATATATAAATATTATCAACAAATTTGTATAGATTAATATGTGAACGCAATGTATTTATACAAAGCAATAAATAAACGTCCCATCCAAAAAAAGAAGAAAACAAATGAATCGGTAAAACGTGTCCAGTGAAAAAATTGCAACATGTGTGATAACACAGAGTGAAAAATGAATGGATAAATAATAGTACAGAAAAAATGTGTCAAAACAGTCTCAAAAAAAACTCCCGTACAAGATAAGATCTCCGTTTGTGCCAAATAAAGAAAACGTGCCAAACCAAGTGATTCCAAAGGTATTCAGTGATAATGTGTAATAGTAATGGTTCCCCCAGCCTCTCACCTCCTGGCTGAACGATCACAGCCTAATTAGACAAGTAACAGATGAACCACCAGCTTCCCAGTCTCCTTGTTACCCGGGGTCTCCAGAGTTCTGCTTTCAAATTCAACTCAAAAGAAAGGAAAGGGCTCCATAGTGTAGCAAGTAAATACAAACTTTATTCCAAATAAATCCACTTACATAAAAGACTTGGTAACACAGAAACCTCCCAGGCTGCTCTCAGCTCAACGATCCCGGCCGTGATCGGAGAGACAAGCTGCAGCTGATGCTAGAGCGATCCGCCTCTCTCTTCCCTGACGCGTTGCGTGACTGTCACGTCACTTTCTCAAAGGGTATGCAGAGAGGCGGACACGGATCGTTCTTATGGGAGAGAGGTAACCATGGCAACCCCTCTACCACAAGCGTAACAGTCGACTATAGGCGCTCCTTGTGCACAATAAATATTGCTAAATGATTTTTCCTATAAATCTCCAATTTCTACATATATTTCCACATACAATAATAATTAAATAAAGTTGATTACAAAATATATATATAAATGAACTAAAATAATCAATGAAGAAATTAGTATAAGGGGAGAAAAAAACAGAAGATCTCCCTCTAATGGTCCATCATAAAATTGCAGCTCAAAATTAAAATAATAAAAAATAGAACCTTCAAAATAAATAAAAACTTTATAATAGATTAAAATTAATTAAAATTGATTAAAATTGATTAAATATGGGCCTGCAACACAAAATCTAGCTCTAAATTATTCTAAAAGATCAAAGATTTTTTAGAGGCGTTAAAGTCTGGAGCTCATGTATCCAACGGGATTCTGCCTGACTCAATTTTATCACTTTGTTATCACCCCTCCAGTGGGGTTTGTATTTCTCAATTCCCCATACTTTTAGTGAGGAGGGGTCTCTATTATGATGTTGGTCGTAGTGTTTTGATAAGCTATGTTTCGGATAACCATTCTTTATATTTTGAGTATGTTCTCTCAATCTCTTCCATAATTCTCTTTTTGTTCGTCCTACGTACTGGAACAAAGTGATAAAATTGAGTCAGGCAGAATCCCGTTGGATACATGAGCTCCAGACTTTAACGCCTCTGGGCCACAATGTTGAATTTGATCTTAATTGCTTCATTTCTAATTATTAAAAGTGTTGGTTTTAAAATTTTTTTGGGCCATTCATTGTAGTAATTGGGTACTATGATCTCTTTTGTGTTCAGTACCGTATTAAATCTTTGATCTTTTAGAATAATTTAGAGCTAGATTTTGTGTTGCAGGCCCATATTTAATCAATTTTAATCAATTTTAATTAATTTTAATCTATTATAAAGTTTTTATTTATTTTGAAGGTTCTATTTTTTATTATTTTAATTTTGAGCTGCAATTTTATGATGGACCATTAGAGGGAGATCTTCTGTTTTTTTCTCCCCTTATACTAATTTCTTCATTGATTATTTTAGTTCATTTATATATATATTTTGTAATCAACTTTATTTAATTATTATTGTATGTGGAAATATATGTAGAAATTGGAGATTTATAGGAAAAATCATTTAGCAATATTTATTGTGCACAAGGAGCGCCTATAGTCGACTGTTACGCTTGTGGTAGAGGGGTTGCCATGGTTACCTCTCTCCCATAAGAACGATCCGTGTCCGCCTCTCTGCATACCCTTTGAGAAAGTGACGTGACAGTCACGCAACGCGTCAGGGAAGAGAGAGGCGGATCGCTCTAGCATCAGCTGCAGCTTGTCTCTCCGATCACGGCCGGGATCGTTGAGCTGAGAGCAGCCTGGGAGGTTTCTGTGTTACCAAGTCTTTTATGTAAGTGGATTTATTTGGAATAAAGTTTGTATTTACTTGCTACACTATGGAGCCCTTTCCTTTCTTTTGAGTTGAATTTGAAAGCAGAACTCTGGAGACCCCGGGTAACAAGGAGACTGGGAAGCTGGTGGTTCATCTGTTACTTGTCTAATTAGGCTGTGATCGTTCAGCCAGGAGGTGAGAGGCTGGGGGAACCATTACTATTACACATTATCACTGAATACCTTTGGAATCACTTGGTTTGGCACGTTTTCTTTATTTGGCACAAACGGAGATCTTATCTTGTACGGGAGTTTTTTTTGAGACTGTTTTGACACATTTTTTCTGTACTATTATTTATCCATTCATTTTTCACTCTGTGTTATCACACATGTTGCAATTTTTTCACTGGACACGTTTTACCGATTCATTTGTTTTCTTCTTTTTTTGGATGGGACGTTTATTTATTGCTTTGTATAAATACATTGCGTTCACATATTAATCTATACAAATTTGTTGATAATATTTATATATATTTATTCACTGGATATCTTTAGTCACCTGGATTTTTGGTTATATTTGTGCTGTGTTAATCACACTTAACATTTCATTAGTCCTTTTTCATTTATTAATTATCGATTGCTGCACTAATTACTTAATTGTAATTTCTTAACGGAAACATTTATTTTTTGCTGCACTAATTATCATGATTGGAATTTTTTAAGGAATTTTTAAGCAATATTTTATTTGGATTTATATATTTGAGTGGTGGCTTTGAAGATCCTCTTAAGCTGTGGGGTCTGTGGATATTAATTTTAAGTGCGCTTATTCATTCCAGTTGATCCTTTATTTAGTTACCTATGTACATCTGTATGGGGTATTTAGAAATAGCGATCCATTATTCTCGTTCTGTGTAATTACTTTAGATTGGTTTTTAGTTATTTCATTTTTTGATGCAATACTGGCCTTTTGTGACCTTTGATTGCACATTGTAGTGGAAGATCAATTATTTAGACATTATCGATACCTGGAGATCTGGCTTTATTGCCTCTTGGTATGGTTAGTGGTTTTACATTAATTATTTAAATTAGCGCCGCAGATTTATCTCTTCTTAGCTATTATCTTTAGGTGTGTGAACACTATTATTTGTGGCTGCTATTCTATCCTTATTTGACGTTTTAGATAATTTTTATCATTTATTCATCGTTGCTTTTTATAAATTTATTTTTTGGTGTGCGCACAATTACTTATTACCAAATAATGAAATAAAACTAATATTATTATTATTATTATTATTATTATTATAATACAGGCTTTATATTGCACCAACTGTTTGTGCAGCGCTTTACAAAATAAAGGGAGATAGTACAGTTACAATAAAATTCAAGACAAGGGGGATAGGAGGGCCCTGTTCAGTTTACAATCTGAAGGGAAGGGCAAGTGATAAAAAAGGTAATAACTGTGTGGGGATGAATTGCTCGAGAAAGTAATATTCAGTTGTTAGCTAGTGGTGGAATATCAACATTATAAAGTAATCATGGCCTAGGTGCTTGGCTACCATCGACATGGCCAGATGTGTCTGAGGAGAGCTCTGCCAGCCACCCATAGAATCCGCATCAATCCTGCATATTACTAGCAGCTCTCACTCCACAAACTGCTTCTTTGAGTTGCCCAGACATTATACATGCACTGCAGACTTATATTATGAGCAAGGCTACCCCCACTACACCAGAGGATCGTCTTAAAGAAATTGCCTGCATGGAGAGACAAGATAGCATCAGCGGCCCTCCTCAAACGCGGAGCAGCGGGGCGGTGGCTACCGGAGCTATCTCGAGAGTCGGCACATCGGCGGCGGAGAAAACGGGTAAACTGACCCTGGAGCAAGTACATGCCCAGCTCCTTGAGGCGATCACCTCCAGTAGGACCTCCCTGACAGGCAAGATGGAGGAGATCAAAGTGGACATAATCCTCATGAGACATGACTTGCAGCATGTTAGGGAATGGGTGGCAGAAACTGAGAGGAGAATTTCCACCTTGAAAGATGATTTTTTCCCTTTCCGTGGTCGGGTGACAGCTGCTGAGAAACAAATGTCTTTCTGGTCCCAAAAAGCTGATGACCTTGAAAATCGCCTTATGCCCCGTACACACGGTCGGATTTTCCGATGGAAAATGTCCGATCGGAGCGTATTGTCGGAAATTCCGACCGTGTGTGGGCTCCATCGGACATTTTCCATCGGATTTTCCGACACACAAAGTTGGAGAGCAGGAGATAAAATTTTCCGACAACAAAATCCGTTGTCGGAAATTCCGATCGTGTGTACACAAATCTGACGGACAAAGTGCCACGCATGCTCAGAATAAATAAAGAGATGAAAGCTATTGGCCACTGCCCCGTTTATAGTCCCGACGTACGTGTTTTACGTCACCGCGTTTAAAACGATCGGATTTTCCGACAACTTTGTGTGACCGTGTGTATGCAAGACAAGTTTGAGCCAACATCCGTCGGAAAAAATCCTAGGATTTTGTTGTCGGAATGTCCGAACAAAGTCCGACCGTGTGTACGGGGCATAAGACGCAACAACCTCAGGATAGTAGGGCTCCCTGAAAAGGCTGAGGGCCAGAATCCAGGGGACTTTGTGGAAACATGGCTTTTTTTTCTGCTTTGCCTTTTTTTCAGTAGATTTTCTGAGTTTCAGACTTATTCTAGTCATACCTGGTGAATTGCTGCCCTCTTCTGGACGAACCCGGAACTCCTTATCCAAATGGCTTCTGTTGTCTACCTACTAACTATTGGGGGGAAGGCTCTGAACTCTGGTAGTATCATACACTGCAATACGGGTATTTGACACTGTTCAGTCTGACACTGTTTATTTCATCTAGCAATAGCAATGTAGAATGTACCACCCCCCCCTTTTTTTTCTGAGAGCCTAATGGGATGGCTACTACCACAAATTAACTTCACATATGCTGTTGCAATGTTCAGGTAATGCCCGTTGATACTTCTTATCTACATAATCAGTCAACAGTTACTAGCTACATCAGTTATTTATGGTTTGGCTTTTGGCCACAATTGTTACGCCACTTGCCGTTTTGTTCATTGGTACATATATAGTTTTATTGCCACGCATTTTATCTCATTACATGCTATCTCATTGTTATTTCCTGATATGCTGAACATAATTTTTCGACTGTTTGATGGCTAATCTCAGTACCTTTTTGTCATGGAATGTAAGGGGTCTGGGTACCCCCCACAAGCATTCCAAAGTGTTTACCACAATACTTAAATACAATGCTCACCTGATATGTCTTCAGCAGACGCACTTTACTCCTGAACACATTGATCACCTCAAGAAGCCTTGGCTGCAGTGGACGAGCCATTCCTGTCATTCCTCTTATTCTAGGGGGGTATCAGTATTGGTGCACCGCTCGGTCTCATCGGTCTTTATCCGGGCACAGCTACATGTACTCCCATTTGTGATTATGGGTATTTACAACCCCCCTCTTGCTAACTTACAGGTGGTTAAAGAGGCGATGGTTTTTGCTGCAATGTATCCAGAAGCCTGTGTTTTATATTCATGGTCCACCCCCAGCAGAGGCCGTCTCTCAAGAATTGATTTGGCATTAGGTAATGATAATTTTCTCACCATATTGTTCTCTATCACATATCTGCCTAGGGGAGTGTCAGACCATTCGCCTTTGTCACTGTTGATTGGCTGTCCCTGATTGGGTCCAATGACAGGATACCAGATCAACTAGCGGCTTTCCTGGATGCCCAGGGCTCTGAACGTGGCTTAATGTTTTGGGACGCCTTGAAGGCTTATTTGAGAGGGGCTCTTAAGTCCAATATATAATTTATTAAACATTCTTCTCGACAAGACAAGGAAAATCTAGCAAAAAGGTACCAAACAGCTGAATGAACTTATTTGACAGCCCCAACTAACTCTAACCGTATCCACTGGGAGTTTATATTCAGACCTTATGTCTGCCACTGCAAAAAGGAAATCATTCTATACCCAGCAGAAATATTTTGATAGTGAGAACCAGTCCAGTCAGTTACTAGCCCATATGGCTCAACAGCAGTTGGGTAGCTCTGTAGTGAATAAAATAACACGCCCTGATGGTTCGGAGATATACTTTTTTTTTTTTAAAGGTATAATTTTTTTTATTGTTTAAATACAAATGAACAAACAGACAAATATACAAATACGTATATAACATTAGGAGAGCAAACAGTGCTCATTCAGCAGTGAGGTACAGTTACATGGTATCCAGTCAGTGAATACAGATCAATAGAGGAGTTTTAATGTTGCTCTCTAAATTCCATTATGACGACTAAAAATCAACTAACATTTTCAGGTAACTCAAGGAGCAGGTGGTATAGTGCATTCTGAACTAACCCATGGATTCCAGATCTTATGAAACTTTTTTGGGCATCTTCTGGCCTCATACGTCAATTTATATAGAGGTATAGCTTGATTGTCTATTGTGAGCCAGAAGGCTATAGTGGGTGAGGATTGGGATTTCCAGTGCATAGTTATCGTTTTTTTTGCATAAAATAGGATTATTCTTAGAAACGTTTGTACATTCTTAGATATACTTTCATCGTCTATATATCCCAGCAGGCATCTCAGGGGATTACAGATGTTAGGCAACTGAGTGAGGGAGCTGATAAGGGCCGTGACCCCCGACCAGAATTTCCTAATCGGCGGGCACTCCTACATTAAGTGGAAAAATGTACCATCAGCCATGCCACATCGGGAACATGTTGCGGAGGGTAGTCTCTTTAGTCTATGGAGTAAACAAGGGGTAAAGTGGGACCTGTATAATAATTTGGTTTGAATGACTTTATCTCGGGAAGAGATGACAGACGATATCTGGAGGGGAAGCACTTCCCGCCAAATATCCTCCTTCCTGGGCTTCCAATATCATCTTTACTCTGACGACACCTAAATCTATCTCTCTACCCCTCAGTCCACCCCTTCAGTCTCCACACATATCACTAATTTACTAACACACAATCTGTCCGACTATCTCCTACTCTGTTTTCTATTAGATGATCCCTGAAAACCCTCCTCTTCAGAGAAGCCTATCCTGCCTCCACCTAACAACTGTACTTTTATTTTCTCCATCAGATCATCCCCCACAGTTATTACCTTTTGTATCCCTTGACCCTCCCTTCTAGATTGTAAGCTTTATCGAGCAGCACCTTCTGATTCCTCTTGTATTGAATTGTATTGTAACTGTACTATCTGCCCTCATGTTGTAAAGCGCTGCACAAACACTATATAAATCCTGTATAACAATAATAATAATAATCTTCATATTTTTTTGAGTTGGACTTTAAATTGTGTGATGTGTTATTCCTGTATATGGATGACTGCAGTCAGTTATAAACTGTGCAGAAATAGGAGACCCATGACAGTAAAATTTGCATTTCTGCTATTTTACATAGAGGTAATTTCCCCGGTGATTTCATGTTACATAAAGAGTTGGAGACCAACTGATCTGTGTGATATGTGAAAATCCAGAGACATCAAGATGATTCTGGTGACCTACCTGCTCTGTGGCTTTTTTCTTTATATACAAGTTATGGAATTGTATTATAGTTTTTATTTCACTTTTACACATGGTATATAATGTATACAAAATACAAGTGGTCATTACTGATTAAGTAAAAACTTGAAAATGATAACTGACTGGTGTTGTCACACTTTGGAGCAAAGTAGGTTTACTTGCTGTCTACACAACAATCATTATTTGGAATTTACATAAATACTTAACATTTCTAAACTAAAATCTCTGACTTGCATTGGCTAATTGCATAGAGATATGAACATGCAATCTTCACCATCCACATTTTTGTAACTTGTACAAATTTTATTTTATCAGATACCTGTTGTGACGTTGTATTGACTCAGACACCACAATACATTGTGAAATCACCGGGAGACACTCTCACCATTTCATGTACATCCCTTCAAGATCTTTACCATTCTGGAGAAAAATTTAACCCTTTAGTCTGGTTCCAAAAAAGACCAGGACAGACACCAAAACCTCTTATTAATAAAGCAACTGAAAGATATCCTGAGGTTCCGGAGAGGTTCAGTGGATCAGGATCTGGAACAAATTATCATCTTACTATTAAGGAAATGAAAGAAGAAGATTTATTTATTATTTATTTATTTATTTCAGGTACTTATATAGCGCCGTCAATTTACGCAGCGCTTTACATATATATATTATACATTCACATCAGTCCCTATACCCTCAAGGAGCTTACAATCTAAGGTCCCTAACTCACATTCATACCTATACTAGGGCTGATTTAGACAGGATCCAATTAACCTACCAGCATGTCTTTGGAGTGTGGGAGGAAACCGGAGTACCCGGAGGAAACCCACGCAGACACAGGGAGAACATGCAAACTCCAGGCAGGTAGTGTCGTGGTCGGGATTCGAACCAGTGACCCTTCTTACTGCTAGGCGAGAGTGCTACCCACTGCGCCACTGTGAAGGAAATTATTTCTGTATGCAACATACAGCATCTCCATACACACAGTGATACACAGCTGTACAAAAACGTAATTTCTCTCTTTGCTGGAGTACAGACTGCATGGTACCAATAGCTGTACTGATTTTATTGCTTCCACAAGCCCAAATATAAAGGGTCACCATTACATAAAGCATGAGGTAATGTGGATCAATGAAAGCTTTGTGCAAATTACAAGACATTTACATATCTCCCAACTTTTAGAAATGAGAACGAGGGACACCTATTAGCAAAAGTATGTAGGCATAGGACACCCTTAAGGAGAATTATTTTAAAAAAATGGTTAGTTAAACCAACAAGTGTTTTTTTTTTTTTTTACCACTACTATTCCTTTATACTGGCTATCAAAATTTACAAATGCAAAAATGTAGAAATCAAATGAAAGGTTTAGCACTGTGAAACACTTTTTGAAAGATAAATAGTGCATTTTATATTCAACTATATAGATCTGACCAAAATGAGGGACGAATGAGGAGGAAAAAGGGACAGAGGGGACTTTGTTCCTAATCAGGGACAGTTCCTCGAAATCAGGGACAGTTGGGAGCTATGCATTTACATTACAAGTCAAATCACAAAACATTTACAATAGGATTAATAAGAATATGAAATGTCATTTGCACTACATACAGTACAGATGTTGGGGTGTAAGACCCCGGCTCACTTCTTCCTGGATAGGACAACCACCTGTTGTTGAGTTAAACTGTCCGCCATATTGTGTCACACGCCTGAGGCTCACTCTCGACATTCCTGGACATATGTCTTAATGCTCATCACCAACTTCAATGCCGGGCACTTTCACTCCCTTCCTGCCCAGGTCAATTTTCAGCTTTCAGCACTGTGGATGACAATTGCGCGGCCATGAAACGCAGTACCCAAAATTTAAAAAAAAATTTTGCTAAAAAAAGAGTGAAAAAAAAAATTCTGTTAGAAAGTTTTGTAAATAAGCAATTTTTTCCTTCACTGATGTGCGCTGATGAGGCTGCACTGATGGGCACTGATGAAGAGGCACTAATACGAAGCACTGATGTGCACTGATATGCAGCACTGATGAGCACTAATATGTGGCACTGATAGGTTCCACTGATGGCCACTAATTGGTGACACTGCTGGGTACTGATGAGCAGGCACTGATGGGCACTAATTGGTGGCACTGCTGGGTACTGATGAGCAGGCACTGATGGGCACTAAAAGGCAGCACTGACTGGCATCCCTGAGGGGTACTGATTGACATCACTGATGGACACTGATTGGCATTGCTGCTGGGCACTGACTGGCATCACTGCTGGGTACTGTTGGGGCTGCACTGACAATCAGTGCCCTGGTTATCTGTGCAGGTCTGCTCTGTGAGGAAATGCTGCTGATCGGCTCTCCTCTCCACACACTCTGTCAGAATCTCGAGAATCTTTCCGTCTGGTTGGTGGCTTCCCTTGCAGTTTCACTCTACTTGCTAAATGTCAACTTGGACGGGCGTCTACTGAGCCCAGTTCAAGGCTGTGACCAATCCCGGGTCAGGTCACAAATGATTGCAAGCACATAGGGCAACACAGTGCGGCTTTTACATTTTATCTTCACCTGTTCATTAGGTGTCCTCCCCACCTGACTGGCCGCGAAGTCCATGCTTACAGATAGGGGGCGCTTCACTGTGTGATCTCTCGTAAGCCACATCTTTGGGACCTTCCCCTGGGATTGGAGGCTGCAGCGGTGGTGTCATGGGATCTCTAGGGGAAAATGAACAGGCAATCTTTTGTTCTTAAGGGGACCTCTTTTACAGAAAGCCTCTCGCATAGGACACTCATCATTGGCAGATTGACCTTTGAAGAAGACCTGGAACTTATAGGTCGAAACGCGTCAGTCCTACATTTCTAATACTGTCAATACATGTACAATGTTATGAAAACGTGCTTACATTGTATGTGCTGAGTGTCATGAGATTTGTAAACACTCTGTATTGGAGCTCATTTTTTAACCAGTGTGTTGAAGCTATTTTTGTATAATAAAATGTATTTATTTTTACATACATTGGCCTACCACCTTCCTTTGTGCTGCCTAAAAACCCCACTTGGGGAACCTTTTCCTTTTTTTGTCTTGACCTTTAGGGGTGAGCAGCACTCCCTTCCCTTTCTTGTGTCCTTCCTTCTTTACAGTCACATTCTTTGGGCTTCCTTCCCCAAGTCACAGGACCCATAGCTGAGGGTCAGGGGGGATCAAGGTTCCTTTTTTGTATACCAGTATCTTCCCAATGTCCTTCCTATAGCTCGGCCCAGCCGGGCACACTCCCAGATGACACTGTCATACCCAGGCTCCACCACTCTGCACATCAGAGGACAGTGTCCAGGCTTCCCATATTCTGTACCACCTCACCTGGGACTTCAGCAATGCAACAGGCCTTTTGATCAGCTTTGCAGGTCACTGCATTTGAGCAGATATGGGGTATCCCATTTCCATACCCTGACTACTTAGACTCCTCCCAGTGCTGGCACATATGTGAGCACTAACTCCACCCATTACAACACTGGAGGAAGGACTTCTATACAAGGGGAGATAACAACTAATTACATTATTTTCTTTGCCGTACTATAATGAGAACAGAGCCATCTAGTGGATGGCCTGCTAACTGTACCTGCCAACAAGCCTATACTAAGTGAACTGATAAATAGTCAAAGGTCAGTCATACTATCATTTACATTACAAAAGAGTCTTATGAATAGGTCAATGCCAAGTGACCCTATGCATAGATCTATACAAAGCAGTAATACAAGTAAGTCATACTGCTCTTAACAAAGACATCTTGTTCATCACATGCAATTAAAGGAAATACATCTACAGTGCCTTGAAAAAGCATTCATACCAACACAAAGTGGCACATAATTGTGAAGTGGAAGGAAAATGATAAATAGTTTTCAAATTTTTTTACAAATAAATATGTGAAAAGGTGTGCGTACATTTGTATTCAGCCCCTCAATACTTTGTAGAACCACCTTTCACTGCAATTACAGCTGCAAGTCTTTTTAGGTATGTCTCTACCAGCTTTGCACATTTAGATCAGGGGTCTCCAAACTGCAGCCTGAGGGCCAGATGTGGCCCTTTGCTAGCCTTTATCTGGCCCTTGGGGGACTATTCCTTCCATAGATTTGAGGCACTATTCCTCACACTGACACCGACAATGGGGCACTATTTCTTCCACTGATACCAATGATGGGATAATATTCCTCTTACTAATAGGGGCACTACTACCCCTCCTAATGACCACCAACCTTGAGGCCATGTTTATTCTCACTGATGCGGGGCCCAGGACATTTTCTGCCCACGCTGGCCACAATCTGGCCCTCCTAGAGCCTGAAGGACAATAAACTGACCCTTGGTTTGAAAAGTTTGGAGACCCCTGATCTAGAGAGTGACATTTTTGCCCATTCTTCTTTGCAAAATAGCTCAAGCTCTGTCAGATTGGACGGAGAGTGTCTGTGAAGAGCAATTTTCAAATCTTGCCACATATTCTCAATTAGATTTAGGTCTGGGCTTTGACTGGGCCATTCTAACACATGAATATGCTTTGATTTAAACCATTCCATTGTAGCTCTGGCTGTATGTTTAGGGTCGTTGTCCTGCTGGAAGGTGAACCTCCACCCCAGTCTCAAGTCTTTTGCAGACTCAAACAGGTTTTCTTCTAAGATTGCCCTGTATTTGGCTCCATCCATCTGCCCATCAACTCTGACCAGCTTCCATGTCCCTGCCTAATAAAAGCATCCCCACCACATGATGCTGCCACCACCATGTTTCACAGTGGGGATGGTGTGTTCAGGGTGATGTGCAGTGTTAGTTTTCTGCCACACATAGCATTTTGCTTTAAGGCCAAAAAGTTCAATTTTGGTCACATCTGACCAGAGCACCTTCTTCCACATGTTTGCTGTGTCCCCAACATGGCTTCTCACAATCTGCAAAGGGGACTTCTTATGGCTTTCTTTCAGCAATGGCTTTCTTTTTGCCACACTTCCATAAGGCCCCTTTCACACGGACGGATAGAATTGTGCTTTTAGCTGCGTTTTCTACCACAGCTAAATGCACACAATGCTTTCCTATGGCCCCATTCACACACTGCGTTTAGCTGCGTTTTCATTACATGCAGTTTGGTGCGGATAGAAAAAATAGAATTGACTTCATCCAGGAGCGATTTAGCGCAGCTATCCGTACATAACCGCAGGTAATCGCAGTGCACTGTGCCAGCTGCGGATAGCAGCGCTGAGCTGGCTCACTCATCGGGAAAGAAAAAATGGGCATTGTAGTTTGTTGTGTATGGGGGTGCGTAACTGCAGATCTGTCAGCAGCTACAATGGACACTTGAGCATCAGAACTGGACCACAGAGCAATGGAAGAAGGTGGCCTGGTCTGATGAATCATGTTTTCTTTTACATCATGTGGATGGCTGGGTGCGTGTGCGCCGCTTACCTAAGGAAAAAATGGTACCAGTATACAGTATGGGAACAAGCCAGCGGAGGCAGTGTGATGCTTTGGACAATGTTCTGCTGGGAAACCTTGGGTCCTGCCATTCATGTTAGTTATTCGTGCTACTTGACACATACCATCTACCTAAACATTGTTGCTGACCAAGTACACCCCTTCATGGAAATGTCATTTCCTGAAGGCAGTGGCCTCTTTCAGCAGGATAATGCACCCTGCCACACTGCAAAAATGGTTCAAGAATGGTTTGAGGATCACAACAATGAGTTTAAGATGTTGACTTGGCCTCCAAATTCTCCAATCGAGCATCTGTGGGGTGTGCTGGAAAAACAAGTCCGATCTATGGAGGCCCCATCTCACAACTTACAGGACTTAAAGGATCTGCTACTGACGGCTTGGTGCCAGATACAACAGCATACCTTCAGATGTCTAGTGGCGTCCATGCCTTGACATGTCAAGGCTGTTTTGGTGGTAAAAGGGGGGGACCTACCCAATATTAGGTGGGTGGTTATAAAGTTATGGTTGATCGGTGTATACAAAATGGCTGTATCCACACTTGACCCAATATAATACTTCGGTGCTCCACACAAATTTAGCAGTGTAACAGTTAACATGGTAGGCATGCATAGGTCCTCCAAAAAGCATAGGAGTAATCGTTAACTTGTTTTATTAAACCAACATTTTGGATGTAATAAAACACAAACATTGACCTTCATCTCCTAAAATATGTGCAAATTGGAAAAATTGTGTCATTTACTTAGTACATTGCATTCAGCTTATCCTGTGTGTGTTTGGCTACAGTCAGTTATTATACAGCACAGTGGTTAACTAAAAAAAAACATGACAGTGATATTTGCATGTCTGATGTTTTACATAGAGAATCTCTGAAGTTATTTCCCCGGAGATTTCATGTGATATAAAGAGTTGCAGACCATTGATCTGTGTATGTGACAGTCCAGAGACTTCAAGATGATTCCGGTGACATATCTACTCTGTGTCTTTTTCCTTTATATACAAGGTATAGTATATTATTATACCTTTTCATTTATTTTTACAGCTTATTTATAATTTAGGAGTGATAATTTAGGGTGTCATTAATATCCCCGGGATTTTGTGGCAGATTAAAAAGCATTAAATCTGTTTTAAAAGACTGGTAACATTTAGCACAGGTTTTATTTAAGACAAGTGAGTTACAATGATGTTTGCCTAATATATTTTTCTGCTAAATAAAGAAGAATGGAAGTATATCTAATGCCTCTGTTTGGCAATTTCAGTAAGTGGAGTCAGTAATCATGAATGACTGACTATATCACTGGAATCCCTGTTTTTGAAAACAAATATAATTAGATAACCCTATTTTAATTTACTTGTGCCATTTACACCCTTTTTATCTTCATTTGAACAGTCAGATTCATTCAGATTAGGAATGTTAATTGCTTCCATTGTGTTTGTTCAGATTCCTGTGGTCAGATTACGATGACTCAGACTCAAGAATACATTGTGAAATCACCGGGAGACACAATTACAATTTCATGTACATCCAGTGAGGATCTTTATCACACTGATGCAAAATTTATTACGTTATACTGGTATCAACAAAAGCCAGGACAACCTATAAGTCTTCTTGTCCAGAAAGCAACAGAACGATATACTGGGGTCCCAGAGAGGTTTGTTGGATCAGGATCTGGAACAAATTATCATCTAACAATCAATGGAGCAAAAGAGGAGGATGCAGGAGATTATTACTGTATGCAATACAGAAAGTGGCCAATCACACAGTGATATACGGCTGTACAAAAACTTACTTCCTCTCTTATATTTGTTATATAGAGTGTCTGAGCTGAAAAACAACCCCAGACAGTGAATAGAGTCACTTAGTGGTGTGCTAGATTTATGAAGAAAACTTTACAACTGCTAGAACTCAGGGCAAACTGAAAAACAAAGTTCAATCCAGTTTACTTTAGTCCAGTGCTGATTAAAAGTTACTAACCACTTCAATACTGGACACTTTCGCCCCCTTCCTTCCCACCCCAATTTGCAGCTTTCAGCGCTCTCGCATTTTCAGTGACAATTGCGCGGTCATGCTACGCTTTACCCAAATGAAATTTTTAGCATTTTGTTTGCACAAATAGAGCTTTCATTTGGTCTTATTTTTTGCGATATAAGCGAAAAAAGAGCGAAAATTTGTAAAAAAACAATATTTTCCTCTTTCTGTTTTAAAAGAAATCCAATAAAATTGAATTTTGTCATAAATTTAAGCCAAAATGTATTCTGCTACATGTTTTTGGTAAAAAAATTTCCGTTAAGTGTATAATAATTGGTTTGTGTGATCACTAATAGATGTACGCAAATGATCATGTACAGATGTGCGCAGGAGATCACGGACATATGTGTGTAGCTAATCATTGGGACATTTTAGTGGGACATATGTGGGGGACAGGTGTTTTTATTATCTGGGGACATGTGTTTTGGGGACATTGTGTGGGGACATTGTGTGGGAACATGGGTGTTTTACATTGTGTGGTGACACTAGGTTGGTGATCAGTGAGTAAAAAGCTGTAAAAAACAGCTCATACTCACTGATCACCAGCCGGCTGCAGCGATCCCCTCTCTTCACCGACAACTTCTGTGTGAGGAAAGGAGAGCCAATTGCTTAGCAACCGGCTCTGTGTTTACATCACATGACGGCTGTGATTGGACACGGCCATCATATGATCGGGAGGGCCAATCACAGAGCCCTCCTGCCGATCGGAGATGCACCATGTCCGGGTGACATTAGCGCAGTGGTGGCCCGTCCATAGGGGCACCCGGGCGCCGCCCCCCCCTTCTGTGTAGTCACAAAAAAAAAAATTAAAAAAAAAAAAAAAAATTTTAAAACTGCCCCTTTAAGAAAAAAAAAAAAAAAAGAAGTCCTTTAACATAGTGCACTGTGTTCGAGCGCCGGACACAGTGCACTATGGGAAGCGCCACGTCAATGCAATCACGAGATTGCAGACGCGGCGCTTCATTTGCGGCCGTTTATCCCGCCTTAGGGCGCTTGCTGAAGCGCTGAGTAGCTTCCGCCCGGCACTATTACTATGACCGGGCGTTTTGATTGACATCTGAGGTTTGATGTCATTTCCTGTTGTCTCTGTCCCGGGCGCAATGGGAAAGAGATAACAGGAAGTATGAAGAGCGGATGTCTCCATTGCTTCTGGAAGGAGACACCGCCGGAGAGGACAAGGAGGAGAGGAGAGGACAAGGAGGAGAGGAGAGGACAAGGAGGAAAGGAGAGGAGAGGACAACACAGTCAGCATTCAGCAAGGTAAGTGCCGCTGCTGTGTTGGGGGGATCTGTATTAACATTTTTTAAACCTGCTGGAGGTTTTGTGGTGTTCTTGCTGTGAGATGTATTTTGGCGTGGGTTTCTCTCTGAGAGCTTTGAGCCAGCCCCTGCCTGTGTTACAGAAGATCCGGAGCAAACATAGAGAACTCTTCTGGTCTGATCTGCACACTGGCTCTCCCTCCCGCACTAACTTTGGGATAACAAGATAACAGAAGAGCCGTGCCAGTAAGTACACTTGCTATCACACTGATCCAGCCTGTCCCTGACAAAACACTAGCCCTGCAGCCGCAAAACAGATGCCTCTGATCCTTCCCACGCGCTCCCCCCTCCTCTCCCTGTGCTTGATAATGAAGTCCCCTCCAGCCAGCTACTATCTGTAATGTTAACCACTGCACAGTGCCTCTCTGATCCTCCCCCATGCTCTCCCCTCCTCTACTTAGGCTTGATAACAGAGGTCACTGCAATGGCTCCTTTTCAGCCTCACAGACTGCACACCTCCCGTCCCTGCTTTCTCTGCATGCCTGGTTGCTGTGAACCTCCCTGAGCTCCCTCAAACACCACAGTAGAAGAGGGGGCACATTTAGGGCCAGTTCACACTGCTGCGATGTCAGACATCACATGTGATTCGCACTGCTGTGCAAATCTCATGTGATGTCTGTGTGATGCAAATTCAGCCATACAGATGGTATGGCTGAAATCGCATTCGTACCAAACTCACACAGGACCCATTTTTTGATCCGCACCAGAATCCAAATTCACAGTTCGCACCGCGATATGCAAACTTTACTGGAGGTGTCATTAACATTGTATTGACACCCCCAGCAGTTCGCAAAGGGCAGTGTAAACTGCCTGCGAGTTGTATACGATGCAGGAACCCGTACTGGATTTGCAGGGTTTCCGCATCGCTGCAGTGTGAACTGAGCCTAAGAGTACCCGTCTTGCTCAGCAGTAGCCTGGCCTGTCATCACAAATTCTGGCCCTGCTACCCGCACTGCGATTTCTGCGGGGAAGCAAGCAGCGAGTACTTCTGGCTCCCTTGCCAGCCTGGCCAACCACAACTCACAAATGGCTGTCAGTAAAACACTTTGGGGAAAAAAAAAATTCTGTTATTCTGAACTGTGCATGCGCAGTCTGAAGTCAGTCATTTAGAGAACTGCATTTGATGTGCACAGTGGCTGCGTTTTGATGTGCAGAGTGAGGCTGCAATTGATGGTTTTTTTTTCTGAATTTTTCAGTTTGTTTGCGCCCCCCCAAAAATTTTGAGCACCAGCCGCCACTGCACGAGCGCATCGGGATCGTGCTGCTGCGCGCTCCCCCTCCTTCTGAGGGACGTTCCTGAAGTCCACTTAGCCGTTTATGTACATTGGCCAGCTGGGAAGTAGTTAAATATATATTTATATAAAACAAGTGTAAGTACCCGAATCTATATTTATATTAGCCTCTGTAATCATTTGCACAGCAGCTCTCCCATGCTGTTAGTCTCCCTTTTCAAACATGCTTACAGGAGGGCAGAGCAGAGAGATTACCTCATCATTGTGCTTCTGCTCTCTCATGGTCCTGTAAGAAGCTATGATCAAGTTGTATGGCTTAAAGCTGAATTTCAGTTATGGCAAATTTTACATAGTTACATTGGTCCAGCTCGCACTAGACACCTACTAACGTCCATGTCTCATGCTGAGTGATGGCTCTGCTGCATTGGGAACACTGGAGGTCGCTTACTTGGTACCATGATAATAATGAAATAAAACGAATAATATTATTATTATTATTATTATTATTATTATTATAATACAGGCTTTATATTGCACCAACTGTTTGTGCAGCGCTTTACAAAATAAAGGGAGATAGTACAGTTACAATAAAATTCAAGACAAGGGGGATAGGAGGGTCCTGTTCAGTTTACAATCTGAAGGGAAGGGCAAGTGATAAAAAAAGGTAATAACTGTGTGGGGATGAATTGCTCGAGAAAGTAATATTCAGTTGTTAGCTAGTGGTGGAATATCAACATTATAAAGTAATCATGGCCTAGGGGCATGGCTACCATCGACATGGCCAGATGTGTCTGAGGAGAGCTCTGCCAGCCACCCATAGAATCCGCATCAATCCTGCATATTACTAGCAGCTCTCACTCCACAAACTGCTTCTTTGAGTTGCCCAGACATTATACATGCACTGCAGACTTATATTATGAGCAAGGCTACCCCCTCTACACCAGCGGATCGTCTTAAAGAAATTGCCTGCATGGAGAGACAAGATAGCATCAGCGGCCCTCCTCAAACGTGGCGGTGGCTACCGGAGCTATCTCGAGAGTCGGCACATCGGTGGCGGAGAAAATGGTAAACTGACCCTGGAGCAAGTACATGCCCAGCTCCTTGAGGCGATCACCTCCAGTAGGACCTCCCTGACAGGCAAGATGGAGGAGATCAAAGTGGACATAAGCCTCATGAGACATGACTTGCAGCATGTTAGGGAATGGGTGGCAGAAACTGAGAGGAGAATTTCCACCTTGAAAGATGATTTTTTCCCTTTCCGTGGTCGGGTGACAGCTGCTGAGAAACAAATGTCTTTCTGGTCCCAAAAAGCTGATGACCTTGAAAATCGCCTTAGACGCAACAACCTCAGGATAGTAGGGCTCCCTGAAAAGGCTGAGGGCCAGAATCCAGGGGACTTTGTGGAAACATGGCTTTTTTTTCTGCTTTGCCTTTTTTTCAGTAGATTTTCTGAGTTTCAGACTTATTCTAGTCATCCCTGGTGAATTGCTGCCCTCTTCTGGATGAACCCGGAACTCCTTATCCAAATGGCTTCTGTTGTCTACCTACTAACCATTGGGGGAAGGCTCTGAACTCTGGTAGTATCATACACTGCAATACGGGTATTTGACACTGTTCAGTCTGACACTGTTTATTTCATCTGGCAATAGCAATGTAGAATTTACCACCTCCCCCCCCCCCCTTTTTTTTTCTGAGAGCCTAATGGGATGGCTACTACCACAAATTAACTTCACATATGCTGTTGCAATGTTCAGGTAATGCCCCGTTGATACTTCTTATCTACATAATCAGTCAACAGTTACTAGCTACATCAGTTATTTATGGTTTGGCTTTTGGCCACAATTGTTACGCCACTTGCCGTTTTGTTCATTGGTACATATATAGTTTTATTGCCACACATTTTATCTCATTACATGCTATCTCATTGTTATTTCCTGATATACTGAACATAATTTTTCGACTGTTTGATGGCTAATCTCAGTACCTTTTTGTCATGGAATGTAAGGGGTCTGGGTACCCCCCCACAAGCATTCCAAAGTGTTTACCACAATACTTAAATCCAATGCTCACCTGATATATCTTCAGCAGACGCACTTTACTCCTGAACACATTGATCACCTCAAGAAGCCTTGGCTGCAGTGGACGAGCCATTCCTGTCATTCCTCTTATTCTAGGGGGGTATCAGTATTGGTGCACCGCTCGGTCTCATCGGTCTTTATCCGGGCACAGCTAAATGTACTCCCATTTGTGATTATGGGTATTTACAACCCCCCTCTTGCTAACTTACAGGTGGTTAAAGAGGCGATGGTTTTTGCTGCAATGTATCCAGAAGCCTGTGTTTTATATTCATGGTCCACCCCCAGCAGAGGCCGTCTCTCAAGAATTGATTTGGCATTAGGTAATGATAATTTTCTCACCATATTGTTCTCTATCACATATCTGCCTAGGGGAGTGTCGGACCATTCGCCTTTGTCACTGTTGCTTGGCTGTCCCTGATTGGGTCCAATGACAGGATACCAGATCAACTAGCGGCTTTCCTGGATGCCCATGGCTCTGAACGTGGCTTAATGTTTTGGGACGCCTTGAAGGCTTATTTGAGAGGGGCTCTTAAGTCCAAAATATAATTTATTAAACATTCTTCTCGACAAGACAAGGAAAATCTAGCAAAAAGGTACCAAACAGCTGAATGAACTTATTTGACAACCCCAACTAACTCTAACCGTATCCACTGGGAGTTTATATTCAGACCTTATGTCTGCCACTGCAAAAAGGAAATCATTCTATACCCAGCAGAAATATTTTGATAGTGAGAACCAGTCCAGTCGGTTACTAGCCCATATGGCTCAACAGCAGTTGGGTAGCTCTGTAGTGAATAAAATAACACGCCCTGATGGTTCGGAGATATACTTTTTTTTTTTTTAAAGGTATAATTTTTTTTTATTGTTTAAATACAAATGAACAAACAGACAAATATACAAATACGTATATAACATTAAGAGGGCAAACAGTGCTCATTCAGCAGTGAGGTACAGTTACATGGTATCCAGTCAGTGAATACAGATCAATAGAGGAGTTTTAATGTTGCGCTCTAAATTCCATTATGACGACTAAAAATCAACTAACATTTTCAGGTAACTCAAGGAGCAGGTGGTATAGTGCATTCTGAACTAACCCATGGATTCCAGATCTTATGAAACTTTTTTGGGCATCTTCTGGCCTCATACATCAATTTATATAGAGGTATAGCTTGATTGTCTATTGTGAGCCAGAAGGCTATAGTGGGTGAGGATTGGGATTTCCAGTGCATAGTTATCGTTTTTTTTGCATAAAATAGGATTATTCTTAGAAACGTTTGTACATTCTTAGATATACTTTCATCGTCTATATATCCCAGCAGGCATCTCAGGGGATTACAGATGTTAGGCAACTGAGTGAGGGAGCTGATAAGGGCCGTGACCCCCGACCAGAATTTTCTAATCGGCGGGCACTCCTACATTAAGTGGAAAAATGTACCATCAGCCATGCCACATCGGGAACATGTTGCGGAGGGTAGTCTCTTTAGTCTATGGAGTAAACAAGGGGTAAAGTGGGACCTGTATAATAATTTGGTTTGAATGACTTTATCTCGGGAAGAGATGACAGACGAAACCTGGAGGGGAAGCACTTCCCGCCAAATATCCTCCTTCCTGGGCTTCCAATATCATCTTTACTCTGACGACACCTAAATCTATCTCTCTACCCCTCAGCCCACCCCTTCAGTCTCCACATGTATCATTAATTTACTAACACACAATCTGTCCGACTATCTCCTACTCTGTTTTCTATTAGATGATCCCTGAAAACCCTCCTCTTCAGAGAAGCCTATCCTGCCTCCACCTAACAACTGTACTTTTATTTTCTCCATCAGATCATCCCCCACAGTTATTACCTTTTGTATCCCTTGACCCTCCCTTCTAGATTGTAAGCTTTATCGAGCAGCGCCTTCTGATTCCTCTTGTATTGAATTGTATTGTAACTGTACTGTCTGTCCTCATGCTGCACAAACTGTTAACACTATATAAATTAACATTTCTAAACTAAAATCTCTGACTTGCATTGGCTAATTGCATAGATATATGAACATGCAATCTTCACCATCCACATTTTTGTAACTTGTACAAATTTTATTTTATCAGATACCTGTTGTGACGTTGTATTGACTCAGACACCACAATACATTGTGAAATCACCGGGAGACACTCTCACCATTTCATGTACGTCCAGACAAGATCTTTACCATTCTGGAGAAAAATTTAACCCTTTAGTCTGGTTCCAAAAAAGACCAGGACAGACACCAAAACCTCTTATTAATAAAGCAACTGAAAGATATCCTGAGGTTCCGGAGAGGTTCAGTGGATCAGGATCTGGAACAAATTATCATCTTACTATTAAGGAAATGAAAGAAGAAGATGAAGGAAATTATTTCTGTTTTCAACATACAGCGTCTCCATACACACAGTGATACACAGCTGTACAAAAACGTAATTTCTCTCTTTGCTGGAGTACAGACTGCATGGTACCAATAGCTGTACTGATTTTATTGCTTCCACAAGCCCAAATATAAAGGGTCACCATTACATAAAGCATGAGGTAATGTGGATCAATGAAAGCTTTGTGCAAATTACAAGACATTTACATATCTCCCAACTTTTAGAAATGAGAACGAGGGACACCTATTAGCAAAAGTATGTAGGCACAGGACACCCTTAAGGAGAATTATTTTTAAAAAATGGTTAGTTAAACCAACAAGTGTTTTTTTTTTTACCACTACTATTCCTTTATACTGGCTATTAAAATTTACAAATGCAAAAATGTAGAAATCAAATGAAAGGTTTAGCACTGTGGAACACTTTTTGAAAGATAAATAGTGCATTTTATATCCAACTATATAGATCAGACCAAAATGAGGGACAAATGAGGAGGAAAGAGGGACAGAGGGGACTTTGTTTCAAATCAGGAACAGTTCCTCGAAATCAGGGACAGTTGGGAGCTATGCATTTACATTACAAGTCAAATCACAAAACATTTACAATAGGATTAATAAGAATATGAAATGTCATTTGCACTACATACAGTACAGATGTTGGGGTGTAAGACCCCGGCTCACTTCTTCCTGGATAGGACAACCACCTGTTGTTGAGTTAAACTGTCCGCCATATTGTGTCACACGCCTGAGGCTCACTCTCGACATTCCTGGACATATGTCTTAATGCTCATCACCAACTTCAATACCGGGCACTTTCACTCCCTTCCTGCCCAGGTCAATTTTCAGCTTTCAGCACTGTGGATGACAATTGCGCGGCCATGAAACGCAGTACCCAAAATAAAATAAAAAATTTCGCTAAAAAAAGACTGAAAAAAAAAAAAATTCTGTTAGAAAGTTTTGTAAATAAGCAATTTTTTCCTTCACTGATGTGCGCTGATGAGGCTGCACTGATAGGCACTGATGAAGAGGCACTAATACGAAGCACTGATGTGCAGCACTGCTGAGCACTAATATGTGGCACTGATAGGTTCCACTGATGGCCACTAATTGGTGACACTGCTGGGTACTGATGAGCAGGCACTGATGGGCACTAATTGGTGGCACTGCTGGGTACTGATGAGCAGGCACTGATGGGCACTAAAAGGCAGCACTGACTGGCATCCCTGAGGGGTACTGATTGACATCACTGATGGACACTGATTGGCATTGCTGCTGGGTACTGTTGGGGCTGCACTGACAATCAGTGCCCTGGTTATCTGTGCAGGTCTGCTCTGTGAGGAAATGCTGCTGATCGGCTCTCCTCTCCACACACTCTGTCAGTGTGAGAAGAGGAAAGCCGATAACCAGCATTTCCTTGTTTACATGTGATTGGACACAGCTGATCACATGGGTAAAGAGCCTCATCATCAGCTCTTTACCAAGATCAGGGATGCCCCATGTCCCAGGGACACAGCGGGCTGCAGATCGCCGCGCAAGTGCGGTAAGAGTGATTCGACGTTATATGACGTCGTACCAGAACGAGAGAGCCACCTTGCGCCCGTCATTTTGCTATATGGCGAGCGGGAGGTGGTTAGTAAGGGGAATGTCCGCACATAGAATTACATTTTCCACAATTTACTGTAACATTTTTATGACATAACACATTTTACATACTAGCAGAATTGTTTAAAGCCAAATGTAAAGCTATCCATTCTGTACATGCAAGGAAAGTCATTCTGCTGCAGTCATTTTAGCACAGCGTACAAGCACACATCTTTTAGCCATCTTCCCTCCATTCCTCCTAGGGAGAACCACAGAGTTGGGACCACTTCCTCATGTATACTAAGTTCACAGACTTAAAGTATATGTGAACCCTCACCTTGTAAACCAACCCATTAAGTTTAAAATATAAATTAATGGCATGTCAGCACATGCCTGATCACTGGAGGAGCACAGCCAGAAATCTGACCACACAGTGTTCTCATGCCTAGTATGGTCAGATTTTTTTAAAATAGGAAAGCAGAGGGACTGGCAGAACCCCCAGGGATTTCACAAAAAGGAAGTAATACAAAAAAAACAGGATGCATTTTCATAAAAGTGTGGTACAGCCGGCACATATCAGGAATATGAAATGTTGGGTTTACAGTCACATTCTTTGGGCTTCCTTCCCCAAGTCACAGGACCCATAGCTGAGGGTCAGGGGGGATCAAGGTGCTTTTTTAGTATACCAGTATCTTCCCAATGTCCTTCCTATAGCTCTGCCCAGCCGGACACACTCCCAGATGACACTGTCATTCCCAGGCTCCACTACTCTGCACATCAGAGGACAGTGTCCAGGCTTCCCATATTCTGTACCACCTCACCTGGGACTTCAGCAATGCAACAGGCCTTTTGATCAGCTTTGCAGGTGACTGCATTTGAGCAGATATGGGGTATCCCATTTCCATGCCCTGACTACTTAGACTCCTCCCAGTGCTGGCACATATGTGAGCACTAACTCCACCCATTACAACACTAGAGGAAGGACTTCTATACAAGGGGAGAAGGGGAGATAACAACTAATTACATTGTTTTCTTTGCCGTACTATAATGAGAACAGAGCCATCTAGTGGACCTGCCAACAAGCCTATACTAAGTGAACTGATAAATAGTCAAAGGTCAGTCATACTATCATTTACATTACAAAAGAGTTTTATGAATAGGTCAATGCCAAGTGACCCTATGCATAGATTTATACAAAGCAGTATTACAAGTAAGTCATACTGCTCTTAACAAAGACATTTTGTTCATCACAAAGTATTAAAGGAAATACATCTACAGTGCTTTGAAAAAGCATTCATACCAAAACAAAGTTGCACATAATTGTTAAGTGGAAGGAAAATGATAAATAGTTTTCAAATTTTTTTACAAATAAATATGTGAAAAGGGTTGCGTGCATTTGTATTCAGCCCCTCAATACTTTGTAGAACCTCCTTTCACTGCAATTTCACCTGCAAGTCTTTTTAGGTATGTCTCTACCAGCTTTGCACATCTAGATCAGGGGTCTCCAAACTGCAGCCTGAGGGCCAGATGTGGCCCTTTGCTAGCCTTTATCTGGCCCTTGGGGGACTATTCCTTCAATAGATTTGAGGCACTATTCCTCCCACTGACACCGACAATGGGGCACTATTTCTTCCACTGATACCAATGATGGGATACTATTCCTCTTACTAATAGGGGCACTACTACCCCTCCTAATGGCCACCAACCTTGAGGCCATGTTTATTCTCACTGATGCGGGGCCCAGGACATTTTCTGCCTACGCTGGCCACAATCTGGCCCTCCTAGAGCCTGAAGGACAATAAACTGACCCTTGGTTTGAAAAGTTTGGAGACCCCTGATCTAGAGAGTGACATTTTTGCCCATTCTTCTTTGCAAAATAGCTCAAGCTCTGTCAGATTGGATGGAGAGTGTCTGCGAAGAGCAATTTTCAAATCTTGCCACATATTCTCAATTAGATTTAGGTCTGGGCTTTGACTGGGCCATTCTAACACATGAATATGCTTTGATCTAAACCATTCCATTGTACCTCTGGCTGTATATTTAGGGTCTTTGTTCTGCTGTAAGGTGAACCTCCACCCCAGTCTCAAGTCTTTTGCAGACTCTAACAGGTTTTCTTCTAAGATTGCCCTGTATTTGGCTCCATCCATCTGCCCATCAACTCTGACCAGCTCCCATGTCCCTGCCTAATAAAAGCATCCCCACAACATGATGCTGCCACCACCATGTTTCACAGTGGGGATGGTGTATTCAGGGTGATGTGCAGTGTTAGTTTTCTGCCACACATAGCATTTTGCTTTAAGGCCAAAAAGTTCAATTTTGGTCACATCTGACCAGAGCACCTTCTTCCACATGTTTGCTGTGTCCCCAACATGGCTTCTCACAATCTGCAAAGGGGAATTCTTATGGCTTTCTTTCAGCAATGGCTTTCTTTTTGCCACACTTCCATAAGGCCCCTTTCACACGGACGGATAGAATTGTGCTTTTAGCTGTGTTTTCTACCACAGCTAAATGCACACAATGCTTTCCTATGGCCCCATTCACACACTGCGTTTAGCTGCGTTTTCATTACATGCAGTTTGGTGCGGATAGAAAAAATAGAATTAACTTCATCCAGGAGCGATTTAGCGCAGCTATCCGCACATAACCGCAGGTAATCACAATGCACTGTGCCAGCTGCGGATAGCAGCGCTGAGCTGGCTCACTCATCGGGAAAGAAAAAATGGGCATTGTAGTTTGTTGTGTATGGGGGTGCGTAACTGCAGATCTGTCAGCAGCTACAATGGACACTTGAGCATCAGAACTGGACCACAGAGCAATGGAAGAAGGTGGCCTGGTCTGATGAATCATGTTTTCTTTTACATCATGTGGATGGCTGGGTGCTTGTGCGCCGCTTACCTAAGGAAGAGATGGTACCAGTATACAGTATGGGAACAAGCCAGTGGAGGCAGTGTGATGCTTTGGACAATGTTCTGCTGGGAAACCTTGGGTCCTGCCATTCTTGTTAGTTATTCGTGCTACTTGACACGTACCATCTACTTAAACATTGTTGCTGACCAAGTACACCCCTTCATGGAAACGTCCTTTCCTGAAGGCAGAGGCCTCTTTAAGCAGGATAATGCACCCTGCCACACTTCAAAAATGGTTCAAGAATGGTTTGAGGATCACAACAATGAGTTTAAGATGTTCACTTGGCCTCCAATTTCTCCAATCGAGCATCTGTGGGGTGTGCTGGAAAAACAAGTCCGATCTATGGAGGCCCCATCTTACAACTTACAGGACTTAAAGGATCTGCTACTGATGGCTTGGTGCCAGATACAACAGCATACCTTCAGAGGTCTAGTGGCGTCCATGCCTTGACATGTCAAGGCTGTTTTGATGGTAAAAGGGGGGGACCTACCCAATATTAGGTGGGTGGTTATAAAGTTATGGTTTATCGGTGTATACAAAATGGCTGTATCCACACTTGACCCAATATAATACTTCGGTGCTCCACACAAATTTAGCAGTGTAACAGTTAACATGGTAGGCATTCATAGGTCCTCCAAAAAGCATAGGAGTAATTGTTAGCTTGTTTTATTAAACCAACATTTTGGCTGTAATAAAACACAAACATTGACCTTCATCTCCTAAAAAATTTGCAAATTGGAAAAATTGGGTCATTTACTTAGTACATTGCATTCAGCTTATCCTGTGTGTGTTTGGCTACAGTCAGTTATTATACAGCACAGTGGTTAACTAAAAAAACCCATGACTGTGATATTTGCATGTCTGATGTTTTACATACAGAATCTCTGAAGTTATTTCCCCGGAGATTTCATGTGATATAAAGAGTTGCAGACCATTGATCTGTGTATGTGACAATCCAGAGACTTCAAGATGATTCCGGTGACATATCTACTCTGTGTCTTTTTCCTTTATATACAAGGTATAGTATATTATTATACCTTTTCATTTATTTTTACAGCTTATTTATAATTTATGAGTGATAATTTAGGGTGTCATTAATATCCCCGGGATTTAGTGGCAGATTGAAAAGCATTAAATCGGTTTTAAAAGACTGGTAACCTTTAGCACAGGTTTTATTTAAGACAAGTGAGTTACAATGATGTTTGCCTAATATATTATTCTGCTAAATAAAGAAGAATGGAAGTATATCTAATGCCTCCGTTTGGCATATTCAGTAAGTGGAGTCAGTAATCATGAATGACTGACTATATCACTGGAATCCCTGTTTAACTAATTACCTGTGAAAACAAATATAATTATATAACCCATTTTAATTTACTTGTGCCATTTACACCCTTTTTATCGTCATTTGAACAGTCAGATTCATTCAGATTAGGAATGTTAATTGCCCCCATTGTGTTTGTTCAGATTCCTGTGGTCAGATTGCGATGGCTCAGACTCAAGAATACATTGTGAAATCACCGGGAGACACAATTACAATTTCATGTACATCCAGTGAGGATCTTTATAACCCTAATGCAAAATTTATTACGTTATACTGGTACCAACAAAAGCCAGGACAACCTATAAGTCTTCTTGTCCAGAAAGCAACAGAACGATATACTGGGGTCCCAGAGAGGTTTGTTGGATCGGGATCTGGAACAAATTATCATCTAACAATCAATGGAGCAAAAGAGGAGGATGCGGGAGATTATTACTGTATGCAATACAGAAAGTATCCAATCACACAGTGATATACGGCTGTACAAAAACGTACTTCCTGTCTTATATTTGTTATATAGAGTGTCTGAGCTGAAAAACAATCCCAGACAGTGAATAGAGTCACCTAGTGGTGTACTAGTTTTATGAAGAAAACTTTGCAACTGCTAGAACTCAGGGCAAACTAAAATATAAAGTCCAATCCAGTTTACTTTAGTCCATTGCTGATTAAAAGTTATTAACCACATCAATACTGGACACTTTCGCCCCCTTCCTTCCCACACCAATTTGCAGCTTTCAGAGCTCTCGCATTTTCAGTGACAATTGCGCGGTTATGCTACGCTGTACCCAAATGAAATTTTTAGCATTTTGTTTGCACAAATAGAGCTTTCATTTGGTGGTATTTATTCACGACTCCGTTTCTTATTTTTTGTTATATAAGCGAAAAAAGAGAGGAAATTTGGAAAAAAAACAATATTTCTGTTTTAAAAGAAATCCAATAAAGTCGAATTTTGTCATAAATTTAAGCCAAAATGTATTCTGCTACATGTTTTTGGTAAAAAAAATTCCGTTAAGTGTATAATAATTGGTTTGTGTGATCACTAATAGATGTATGCAAATGATCATGTACAGATGTGCGCAGGAGATCACGGACAAATGTGTGTAGCTAATCATTGGGACATGTGATTTTAGTGGGACATATGTGGGGGACAGGTGTTTTTATTATCTGGGGACATGTGTTTTGGGGACATTGTGTGGGGACATTGTGTTGGGACATGGGTGTTTTACATTGTGTGGTGACACTAGGTTGGTGATCAGTGAGTAAAAAGCTGTAAAAAACAGCTCATACTCACTGATCACCAGCCGGCTGCAGCGATCCCCTCTCTTCACCGACAACTTCTGTGTGAGGAAAGGAGAGCCAATTGCTTAGCAACTGGCTCTGTGTTTACATCACAAGACGGCTGTGATTGGACATGGCCGTCATATGATCAGAAGGGCCAATCACAGAGCCCTCCCGCTGATCAGAGATGCGCCGTGTCCGGGTGACACAAGCGCATCGGGATCGCGCCGCTGCGCGCCCCCTCCTTCTGAGGGATGTTCCTGAAGTCCACTCAGAAGGAGAGAGTGCCCACCCTGGCCGTTTATGTACATTGGCCAGCTGGGAAGTAGTTAAATACATATTTATATAAAACAAGTGTAAGTACCCGAATCTATATTTATATTAGCCTCTGTAATCATTTGCACAGCAGCTCTCCCATGCTGTTAGTCTCCCTTTACAAACATGATTACAGGAGGGTAGAGCAGGGAGATGACCTCATCATTGTGCTTCTGCTCTCTCATGGTCCTGTAAGGAGCTATGATCAAGTTGTATGGCTTAAATCTGATTTTCAGTTATGCACTAGACACCTACTAACTTTCATGTCTCATGCTGAGTGACGGCTCTGCTGCATTGGGAACACTGGAGGTCGCTTACTTGGTACCATGATAATAATGAAATAAAACGAATAGTATTATTATTATTATGATACAGGCTTTATATCGCACCAACTGTTTGTGCAGCGCTTTACAAAATAAAGGGAGATAGTACAGTTACAATAAAATTCAAGAAAAGGGGGATAGGAGGGCCCTGTTCAGTTTACAATCTGAAGGGAAGGGCAAGTGATAAAAAAAGGTAATAACTGTGTGGGGATGAATTGTTCGAGAAAGTAAAATTCAGTTGTTAGCTAGTGGTGGAATATCAACATTATAAAGTAATCATGGCCTAGGGGCATGGCTACCATTGACATGGCCAGACGTGTCTGAGGAGAGCTCTGCCAGCCACCCATAGAATCTGCATCAATCCTGCATATTACTAGCAGCTCTCACTCCACAAACTGCTTCTTTGAGCTGCCCAGACATTATACATGCACTGCAGACTTATATTATGAGCAAGGCTACCCCCACTACACCAGAGGATCGTCTTAAAGAAATTGCCTGCATGGAGAGACAAGATGGCATTAGCGGCCCTCCTCAAACGCGGAGCAGCGGGGTGGCGGCTACCGGTGCTACCTCGAGAGTCGGCACATCGGCGGCAGAGTAAAAACGGGTAAACTGACCCTGGAGCAAGTACATGCCCAGCTTCTTGAGGCGATCACCTCCAGTAGGACCTCCCTGACAGGCAAGATGGAGGAGATCATAGTGGACATAAGCCTCATGAGACATGACTTGCAGCATGTTAGGGAAAGGGTGGCAGAAACTGAGAGGAGAATTTCCACCTTGAAAGATGATTTTTTCCCCTTTCCCTGGTCGGGTGACAGCTGCTGAGAAACAAATCTCTTTCTGGTCCCAAAAAGCTGATGGCCTCGAAAATCCCCTTAGACGCAACAACCTTAGGATAGTAGGGCTCCCTGAAAAGGCTGAGGGCCAGAATCCAGGGGAGAACCTGGAACTCCTTAACCAAATGGCTTCTGTTGTCTACCTACTAACCATTGGGGGGAAGGCTTTGAACTCTGGTAGTATTATACACTGCGATACGGGTATTATGTGCATTTGACACTGTTCAGTCTGACACTGTTTATTTCATCTAACAATAGCAATGTAGAATGTACCCCCCCCTTTTTTTTTTTCTGAGAACGGGATGGTTACTACCACAAATTACCTTCACATATGCTGTTGCAATGTGCAGGTAATGCCCTGTTGATACTTCTTATCTACATAATCAGTCAACAGTTACTAGCTACATCAATTATTTATGGTTTGGCTTTTGGCCACAATTGTTACGCCACTTGCCGTTTTGTTCATTGGTACATATATAGTTTTACTGCCACACATTTTATCTCATTACATGCTATCTCATTTTTATTTCCTGATATGCTGAACATAATTTTTCGACTGTTTGATGGCTAATCTCAGTACCTTTTTGTCATGGAATGTAAGGGGTCTGGGTACCCCCCACAAGCATTCCAAAGTGTTTGCCACAATACTTAAATCCAATGATCACCTGATATGTCTTCAGGAGACGCACTTTACTCCTGAACACATTGATCACCTCAAGAAGCCTTGGCTGCAGTGGACGGGCCATTCCTGTCATTCCTCTTATTCTAGGGGGGTATCAGTATTGGTGCACAGCTCGGTCTCATGGGAGTGTGTGAAGGTTCAGTCAGACCCCCATGGGAGGTATGTCTTTATCCGGGCACAGCTACATATACTCCCATTTGTGATTATGGGTATTTACAACCCCCCTCCTGCTAACCTACAGGTGGTTAAAGAGGCGATGGTTTTTGCTGCAATGTATCCAGAAGCCTATGTTTTATATTCATGGTCCACCCCCAGCAGAGGCCATCTCTCAAGAATTGATTTGGCATTAGGTAATGATAAGTTTCTCACCAAATTGTCCTCTATCACATATCTGCCTAGGGGAGTGTCGGACCATTCGCCTTTGTCACTGTTGCTTAGCTGTCCCTGATTGGGTCCAATGACAGGATACCAGATCAACTAGCGGCTTTCCTGGACGCCCACGGCTCTGAACGTGGTTTAATGGTTTGGGACGCCTTGAAGGCATATTTGAGAGGGGCTCTTAAGTCCACTATATCATTTATTAACCGTTCTTCCCGACAAGACGAGGAAGATCCAGCAAAAAGGTACCAAACAGCTGAAGCGACTTATTTGACAGCCCCAACTATCTCTAACCGCATCCACTGGGAGTTTACGTCTCCTTTATATTCAGACCATATGTCTGTTGCTGCAAAAAGGAAATCATTCTATACCCAGCAGAAATATTTTGAATGTGGGAACCAGTCCAGTTGGTTACTAGCCCATATGGCTCAACAGCAGTCGGGTAGCTCTGTAGTGAATAAAATAACACGTCCTGACGGTATGGAGGCCATTTGGCTGGAGATATACTTTTTTTTTTTTAAAGGTATAATTTTTTTTTATTATTTAAATACAAATGAACAAACAGACAAATATACAAATACGTATATAACATTAGGAGAGCAAACAGTGCTCATTCGGCAGTGAGGTGCAGTTACATGGTATCCAGTCTGTGAGTACAGATCAATAGAGGAGTTTCAATGTTGCCCTCTAAATTCCAGCATGACGACTAAAAATCAACTAACATTTTCAGGTAACTCAAGGAGCAGATGGTATAGTGCATTCTGAACTAACCCATGGATTCCAGATCTTATGAAACTTTTTTGGGCAACCTCTGGCCTCATACGTCAATTTATATAGAGGTATAGCTCGATTGTCTATTGTGAGCCAGAAGGCTATAGTGGGTGAGGATTGGGATTTCCAGTGCATAGTTATCGTTTTCTTTGCATAAAATACGATTATTCTTAGAAAGGTTTGTACATTCTTAGATATACTTTCATCGTTTATATAGCCCAGCAGGCATCTCAGGGGATTACAGATGTTAGGCAACTGAGTGAGGGAGCTGATAAGGGCCGTGACCCCCAACTAGAATTTCCTAATCGGCGGGCACTCCCACATTAAGTGGAAAAATGTACCATCAGCCATGTCACATCAGGAACATGTTGCGGAGGGTAGTCTCTTTAGTGTATGGAGTAAACAAGGGGTAAAGTAAGACCTGTATAATAATTTGGTTTGAATGACTTTATCGCGGGAAGAGATGACAGACGATATCTGGAGGGGAAGCACTTCCCACCAAATATCCTCCTTCCTGGGCTTCCAATACCATCTTTACTCTGACGACACCTAAATCTATCTCTCTACCCCTCAGCCCACCCCTTCAGTCTCCACATGTATCATTAATTTACTAACACACAATCTGTCCGACTATCTCCTACTTTTCTATTAGATGATCCCTGAAAACCCTCCTCTTCAGAGAAGCCTATCCTGCCTCCACCTAACAACTGTACTTTTATTTTCTCCATCAGATCATCCCCCACAGTTATTACCTTTTGTATCCCTTGACCCTCCCTTCTAGATTGTAAGCTTTATCGAGCAGCGCCTTCTGATTCCTCTTGTATTGAATTGTATTGTTATAGAGCGTACACACGGTCGGACTTTGTTCGGACATTCCGACAACAAAATCCTAGGATTTTTTCCGACGGATGTTGGCTCAAACTTGTTTTGTCTACACACGGTCGTACAAAGTTGTCGGAAAATCCGATCGTTCTAAACGCGGTGACGTAAAACACGTACGTCGGTACTATAAACGGGGCAGTGGCCAATAGCTTTCATCTCTTTATTTATTCTGAGCATGTGTGGCACTTTGTCCGTCGGATTTGTGTACACACGATCGGAATTTCCGACAACGGATTTTGTTGTCGGAAAATTTTATCTCCTGCTCTCCAACTTTGTGTGTCGGAAAATCCGATGGAAAATGTCCGATGGAACCCCCGATCGGACATTTTCCATCGGAAAATCCGACTGTGTGTACGGGGCATAACTGTACTGTCTGCCCTCATGTTGTAAAGCGCTGCACAAACTGTTAACACTATATAAATCCTGTATAATAATAATAATAATAATAATAATAATAATAATAATATTCTTCAAATTTTTTTGAGTTGGACTTTAACCGGTTCAATACAGAGTATTTTCACCCCCTTCCTTCCCAGACCAATTTTTAGTTTTCAGCGCTGTCACATTTTAAATGACAATTGCGCGGTCCTGCGACGTTGCACCCAAACGAAATTGACGTCCTTTTTTCCCCACAAATAGAGCTTTCTTTTGGTGATATTTGATCACCTCTGCGGTTTTTATTTTTTGCGCTATAAACAAAAGAAGAGCGACAATTTTGATAAAAACACAATATTTTTTACTTGTTGCTATAATAAATATCCCAATTTAAAAAAAAAAAAATAAAAAATTTTCCTCAGTTTCGGCCGATACGTATTCTTCTACATATTTTTGGTAAAAAATTGCAATAAGCATATAGTGATTGGTTTGCGCAAAAGTTATAGCATCTAAAAAATACGGGATAGATTTATGGCATTTTTAAAAAATATATATTTATTTTTTTTACTAGTAATAGCGGCGTGACTGCGACATTATGGCAGACACATCGGACACTTTTGACACAGTTTTTGGGACCATTCACATTTATACAGCGATCAATGCTATAAAATTGCATTGATTACTGTATAAATGTGACAGGCAGGGAAGGGGTTAACCACTAGGGGGAGACGAGGGGTTAAATGTTTCCTAGGGGAGTGATTCTAACTGTAGGGGGCGGGGACGTACAAGGGGAGGAGACCGATCAGTGTTCCGCTGTACTGGGAACACATATCGGTCTCCTCTCAACTGACAGGACGTGGATCTGTGTGTTTACACACACAGATCCATGGTCCGGCCTGGTTAACGGGCAATCGCGGGTGCCCGGCGGACATCGCTGCCGCCGGGCACACGCACCGGCAACGCGGCGGACGCGCGTGCCCCCTAGACGGCCGGGAAGCCCAGGCCGTCATTTGACGTCCACCCAGGATGTCATATTACTATGGCCGGGTAGGGAAGTGCTTAAATTGTGTGATGTGTTATTCCTGTATATGGATGACTGTAGTCAGTTATAACTGTGCAGAAATAGGGGACCCATGACAGTAACATTTGCATTTCTGCTATTTTACATAGAGGTAATTTCCCCGGTAATTTCATGTTGCATAAAGAGTTGGAGACAAACTGATCTATGTGATATGTGACGATCCAGAGACATCAAGATGATTCTGGTGACCTACCTGCTCTGTGGCTTTTTTCTTTATATACAAGGTATCGAATTGTATTATAGTTTTTATTTCACTTTTACACATGGTATATAATGTATACAGAATACAGGTGATCATTACCGATTAAGTAAAAACTTGAAAATGATAACTGACTGGTGTTGTCACACTTTGGAGCAAAGTAGGTTTACTTCACAACAATCATTATTTGGAATTTACATAAATACTTAACATTTGTAAACTAAAATCTCTGACTTGCATTGGCTAATTGCATAGAGATATCAACATATAATCTTCACCATTCACATTTTTGTAACTTGTAAGAATTTTTAATTTTATCAGATACCTGCTGTGATGTTGTATTGACTCAGACACCACAATACCGTATTTTTCCGTGTATAAGACGCTACTTTTTCCTAAAAATTTTGACTGAAAATCGAGCAGCGTCTTATACACGGTCAGTCAGCCTGGGAGAGAGCCGCGCGGGTGCATAGCTGGTCATAGCGGCTTCCTCCAATCACGAGCCGAATGTTCGTGACGCCAGCTGGAGGTGGAGGCAGAGGTCGAGAGGGCACTGATGCGATCCCGTTCGTCGTGGAGCTTGCGCAGATGCATCAGGGAGCGTAGAGCGGAGCGGAGAGTTTTTACAAGATGTCACAGAGTAGTAAAAGTACTGTAAGAGATTCTCTTATTCTGCAAAATTCAAACTCAGTGTAGTTAGCTATGCAAAAGAGCATGGGAATAGAGCTGCAGTGAGACAGTTTGGACCTCCCCCCACTGAGAGTATGATCAGACAGTGGAGAAAACAGGAAAAGCAACTCCTTAAGATGCCAAAAAATAAGAAGGCCTTAAAGCGGAGCGCCGCCGAAATTTTTTTTTTTAAGTCAGCAGCTACAAATACTGCAGCTGCTGACTTTTAAAACATGGACACTTACCTGTCCAGGGCGCCCGCGATGTCAGCACCCGAGGCCGAACCGTCTCTCCGTCCTCGGGTGCTGCCGCCTCCATCTTCGGTAAGGGCCGTTCGGCTTCACTTCCCGGTTCCCTACTGCGCATGCGCGAGCCGCGCAGCGCAATACTGATGGTCCCTGCTGTCTCTGGGACCCGTGTGTTTCCCAGCAGGCAGCGGGGAGGGAACAGGAAGTGGCGTAAATAACCGCAGATTCTGCGGCTATCTATGCCGGAAGTGGGTACAGATACCTGTAATATACAAGTATCTGTACCCCCCTCCCCCCTGAAAGGTGCCAACTGTGTCACCGGAGGGGGGGAGGAATCTGATGAGTGGAAGTTCCACTTTTGGGTGGAACTCCACTTTAACGGGAAAACCAGAAAAATGGCCAAATTTGGAGCAGAGGCTTAAAACTTGGATTTTAGAGTGGCTTATGTGTGTCAATCAAACTTATTCAATGTCAGGCAAGAATGTTTGCAACTGAAATGAACATTGTTGATTTTACAGGAAAGGCAAAATGGTGCTTCAATTTCATGAGAAGAGAAGGGTTGGCCATGAGAACACGAACAAAGTTAGCTCAGAAAATGCCACCAGTTTATGAGGATAAAATCCAATAGCTTCACTCCTATGTCATACAACTTATGAAAAAAATATGATTTTGAACCAAGTCAGATTGCAAACATGGATTAGGTTCCTCTCAATTTTGATGTGCCTTCCAACAGAACTGTTGATGTGAAAGGAATCAAAACAGTGGCAATTAAAACAAGTGGCCATGAAAAGACACACTATACTGCTGTGCGTTCATGCTGTGCAGATGGTACTAAACTGCCTCCTATGCTTATTTTCAAGAGAAAACCTACCCTAAAGAGACCATACCACCTGGCATTATTGTGCAAGTTCAAGAGAAGGGATGGATGAATGAAGACATTATGGCCATTTGGTTTGCAAAGGTTTGGTCCAGAAGACCTGGAGGGCTCTGAAAGAAGCCAGCTCTGCTTGTTTTTGATCAATTCTGAGCACATTTAACAGAAAAGACTAAAAGGGTTGCATCAGATTTTCGAACACACCTAGCAGTTATTCCTGGTGGACTTACAGGTCATTTACAGCCATTAGATGTTTTAATCAACAAGCCTTTTAAAGTCCTGATGAGAGAAGAATGGAGTAGATGGATGCAAAAAGCAGGTGATAACTTGACACCGGCAGGAAGAGTGAAAAAAACAACCATTACTGAGGTCTGCAATTGGGTCCTTAACTCATGGTATGGCGTCAAACAAGAGGTGATTGTGAAGTCCTTCAAGAAATGTGGAATCAGCAATGAAATGGACAGAACTGAGGATGATCTCACATATATAGACAGTGACTCAGAAGACAGCAGTGATGCACAAGAAGCTGAAGAAATTCTGTCTGGCACTAGTGATGAAGAAGAGAACATTGATGCAACAGAGGCTGAATAAAGTGATATTCTGCATAATATACTGGTATGTAAACTTTACCTGCGGTAATTACTAAATAAAACTGTGTTCTGTTTTACCTGTTTAAAATATTGATTTCTTAATTTTGGGTTGGAAAAGTGGGGGGCGTCTTATACATGGGGGCGTCTTATACACGGAAAAATACGGTACATTGTGAAATCACCAGGAGACACTCTCACCATTTCATGTACGTCCAGTCGAGATCTTTACCATTCTGGAGCAAAATATAACCCTTTAGTCTGGTTCCAACAAAGATCAGGACAGACACCAAAACCTATTGTTATTAAAGCAACTGAAAGAAATCCTGGGGTTCCGGAGAGGTTCAGTGGATTAGCATCTGGAACAAATTATCAATTTACTATAATAGGAAGTACACACGGTTGGACTTTGTTCAGACATTCCGACAACAAAATCCTAGGATTTTTTCCGACGGATGTTGGCTCAAACTTGTTTTGTCTACACACGGTCGCACAAAGTTGTCGGAAAATCCGATCGTTCTAAACGCGGTGATGTAAAACACGTACGTCGGGACTATAAACGGGGCAGTGGCCAATAGCTTTGATCTCTTTATTTATTCTGAGCATGCGTGGCACTTTGTCCGTCGGATTTGTGTACACACGATCGGAATTTCTGACAACGGATTTTGTTGTCGGAAAATTTTATCTCCTGCTCTCCAACTTTGTGTGTCAGAAAATCCGATGGAAAATGTCCGATGGAGCCCACACACGGTCGGAATTTCCGACAACACACTCCGATCGGACATTTTCCATCGGAAAATCCAACCGTGTGTACGGGGCATTAAGGAAATGAAAGAAGAAGATGAAGGAAATTATTTCTGTTTTCAACTTACAGCGTCTCCGTACACACAGTGATACACAGCTGTACAAAAACGTAATTTCTCTCTTTGGTGGAGTACAGACTGCACACAACCTATGGTGATAATGCTGTACTGATTTTAATGCTTCCACAAGCCCAAATATAAAGGGTCACCGTTACATTAAGCATGAATTAATGTAGATCAATGAAAGTTTTATGCAAATTACAACAGCATACTTTCAGAGGTCTAGTGGCGTCCATGCCTTGACATGTCAAGGCTGTTTTGGTGGCAAAAGGGGGGACATACCCAATATTAGGTGGGTGGTTATAAAGTTATGGTTTATCGTTGTATACAAAATGGCTGTACCCACACTTGACCCAATATAATACTTCAGTGCTCCACACAAATTTAGCAGTGTAACAGTTAACATGGTAGACATTCATAGGTCCTCCAAAAAGCATAGGAGTTAGGCCCCTTTCACACTTGTGTGACTTCAAAGTCGCACGATTTTACCGCGATTTTGCAGCGATTTGGGAGCAGTACTGCTTTGTACGACTTTGCCACAACTTTGGCATTAACCATTCTCAGCTTGTGCTTACAAAGTTGTACTGAAATCGTGTCTATATTATTCAGGTACGATTTGCATGCTACTTGAGGGTTTAACATTGAGGTCTATGGATAGCAACTCGCATGGAAGTTGGACCAAAGTAGCGCAGGGATTACTTTGAAGTCGGCACGACTTGTACTTTGCAGTACAAAATCGTGGGACAAGTCATATAAGTGTGAAAGGGGCCTAATTGTTAGCTTGTTTTATTAAACCAACATTTTGGCAGATTACAGCTAACCTTTCCATATATATATATATATATATATATATATATATATATATATATATATATATATATAAAACACAAACATTGACCTTCATCTCCTAAAAAATATGCAAATTGGAAAAATTGTGTCATTTGCGTAGTACATTGCATTCAGCTTATCCTGTATGTGTTTGGCTACAGTCAGTTATTATACAGCACAGTGGTTAACTAAAAGACCCATGACTGTGATATTTGCATGTCTGATGTTTTACATAGAGAATCTCTGAAGTTATTTCCCCGGAGATTTCATGTGATATAAAGAGTTGCAGACCATTGATCTGTGTATGTGACAGTCCAGAGACTTCAAGATGATTCCGGTGACATATCTACTCTGTGTCTTTTTCCTTTATATACAAGGTATAGTATATTATTATACCTTTTCATTTATTTTTACAGCTTATATATAATTTAGGAGTGATAGTTTAGGGCGTCATTAATATCCCCGGGATTTAGTGGCAGTTTGAAAAGCATTAAATTGGTTTTAAAAGACTGGTAACATTTAGCACAGGTTTTATTTGAGACAAGGTGAGTTACAATGATTTTTGCCTATTATATTTTTCTGCTAAATAAAAAAGAATGGAAGTATATCTAATGCCTCTGTTTGGCATATTCAGTAAGTGTTTACTTGTGCCATTTACAGCCTTTTTACCTTCATTTGAACAGTCAGATTCATTCAGATTAGGAATGTTAATTGCCCCCATTGTGTTTGTTCAGATTCCTGTGGTCAGATTACGATGACTCAGACTCAAGAATACATTGTGAAATCACCGGGAGACACAATTACAATTTCATGTACATCCAGTGAGGATCTTTATCACCCTGATGCAAAATATATTACTTTAAGCTGGTACCAACAAAAGCCAGGAAAACCTATAAGTCTTCTTGTCCATAAAGCAACAGAACGATATACTGGGGTCCCAGAGAGGTTTGTTGGATCGGGATCTGGAACAAATTATCATCTAACAATCAATGGAGCAAAAGAGGAGGATGCGGGAGATTATTACTGTTTGCAAATCAGAAAGTGGCCACTCACACAGTGATACACGGCTGTACAAAAACTTACTTCCTCTCTTATATTTGTTATATAGAGTGTCTGAGCTAAAAAAAAACCCCAGACAGTGAATAGAGTCACTTAGTGGTGTACTAGTTTTATGAAGAAAACTTTGCAACTGCTAGAACTCAGGGCAAACTGAAATACAAAGTCCAATCCAGTTTACTTTAGTCCAGTGATGATTAAAAGTTATTAAATATATATATATAAAACAAGTGTAAGTACCCGAATCTATATTTATATTAGCCTCTGTAATCATTTGGACAGCAGCTCACCCATGCTGTTATACCGCATACACACGACCGGTTTTGCTGTCGGAATAAACTCCGAAGGACCGAGCGCTTCTGTCTCGTACTTGCTTCTGAGCATGCGTCGTTTTTGGTGCATCGGAACAGCATACAGACGAGTGGGTTTCCTGATAGCAATTAGTTCCATCGGAAAGATTTAGAACATGTTCACTATCTAAGTCCGTCAGAATTTTCGACAGAAAAAGTCTGATGGAGCATACACAGGGTCGGAAAATACGATGAAAAGCTCCCATCGGACTTTTTCTAACGGACATTCCACTCGTGTGTACGCGGCATAAGTCTCCCTTCTCAAACATGCTTACAGGAGGGCAGAGCAGAGAGGTGACCTCATCATATGCAATACTTTTTTTTTGCACCGTATTTGCGCAGCGGTCTTAAAAGCGCACTTTTTTTGGGAAAAAAAATCACTTTTTTGAATTAAAAAAAAGACAACAGTAAAGTTAGCCCAATTTTTTTTTATATTGTGAAATATAATGTTACACCAAGTAAATTGATACCCAACATGTCACACTTGAAAATTGCGCCTGCTCGTGGAATGGCGTCAAACTTTTACCCTTAAAAATCTCCATAGGCGACGTTTAAAAAATTCTACAGGTTGCATATTTTGTGGTACAGAGGAGGTCTAGGGCTAGAATTATTGCTCTCACTCTACCGGTCGCGGCGATACCTCATGTGTGGTTTGACCACCATTTTCATATGCGGGCGCTACTCGCGTATGCGTTCGCTTCTGCGCGCGAGCTCATCGGGACGGGGGGTTTTAAAATTTTTTTTTTTTAATTTTTATTATTTATTTTACATTGTTCTATTTATTTTGTACAATGTTTTTTTTAAAAAAAAAAATTGTGTCAACAATGTGTGTAAGCATCCCTTGTAATAGAAAAAAGCATGACAGGACCTCTTAAATATGAGATCTGGGGTCATATTTACACTAAAATGCAATAAAAAAAAAAAAAAAAAAGAAGTCATTTAAAAAAATGACATTTGAAAAAATATGCCTTTAAGAGGCGTGGGCGGAAGTGACATTTTGACGTCGCTTCCTCCCAGCAGTGTCTTGGAGACGAGTAGCCTCGTCTCCATGACACTGCTGGGAGTGTCACTCCTCACTCGTCTCCAGGCACAGGACGGAGACAGATGCGATCGCCTCCACCGCTACCGACGGCTCCGGTAAGCAGCAGGGGGCCCCTCTCCCGCCACCAATAAAAGTGATCTCGCGGCGAATCCACCGCAGGGACCGCTTTTATCTGAAAGCCGGCCGCCGCACGAAAACGGGGATACCAGGGTTATGCAGCTAGCTGCTGCCATAACAACGATATCCCCGTTCAAAGTTTGGACGTACATCGTCGTGCGGCGGTCGGTAAGTGGTTAAATTTGGGGTGAGGGAAGGGCCCTATTACTCTGGTAGTCAGTGGGAACAGTAATCCTTACATTGATGGTCACTGGGAAGAATACTCCTTTCATTGATGGTCAGTGGGAAGAAGAAAAAGCAAGGTGGCAATGCACTTTTAGATGGATGATTTATTAGATAATTAAAGGATAACTAAATCAAAAATGCTATATTTTGAAGCTTACAGCCCTTAGTTCTGGTGGTTACATTAGTTTTCTTTTTTTTTTTTTTCAAGCTAAGAGCATTTAAAGCAAACACAGTATATACCTGTTGATCCTGCCCAAAATGCTGTGTCCTTGTCACTTCCTATGAGCTGCACCGAAGAATATTTTTCTTCCTAGTTACCTTCTGTAAACTATCAATTGCTTCCCCCCATGTAATGGAGATGAAGAGCTGTGGGTATGTTTGTAGCCCATATCAGGAGAGCAGCGTAGGGTGGTAACCATGGCTCCCTCCATAGATACAGTGGAGGAGAGACATCGGGATATGTGTTATTTGCATAGCTTTTACTTATATATACTGTGACAATATGTGAGGTGAGGTAATGGATAATCAATATATTTTACCTCGCATGTGTTCTGTTGTAAGAGACTGAAGCGGAATCCGGCCTGGGTTTTTCCAGCCTCTGTGGCAAGCTTGGTTTTGGTCTGGATGTTTTGGTCCACTTGAGTCCACACTCAGGTGGAATTTAAATGAGCAGAAAGAGAGCACAGGATAGCTCTGGCCTGAAACTCAGAAGGCAATCTGAGAGAGAGCTCTGTTTGGACTTAAAGAGGAAGTAAAACCTGGTGGGTTTTACTTCCTCTTTATTTCCCTGCAAAGGTAAAGCATACTTGGCTACTATGCATCACATAGTAGCCCATTATGTCACTTACCTGACACAGAAGCCTGCACTGTCGCCGTTGTCCCCACGAGCAGGGAGCTTCCATCTTCGCCCTTCTTCCTTCCGGGGCTGCGAACTCCGGCTCTGTGACTGGCCGGAGTCGTGTGACGTCACTCCCACGCATGCGCGCAGGAGCCGCCAGTCACGGCATGACCCCTAATAGAAAAGGCACAATGTGCCCTTTCTAAAGGGCGCCTGCGCCGTAGTCATCGGCGTTCGTCTTTTTAGTAAATATCTCCTAAACTGTGGAGGTTTAGGAGATATTTCAAGCACTTACAGGTCAGCCTTAATATAGGTAAACGTGGTTGTACAGGTGTACAACCACTTTAAAAAGGTTTGCTTTGCCATATGTTTTGTGAGTGTCGGGGACCAGCCCCACACCGTATAGGGAGGAGACTACTGTATATTTTAGCTCCGGACGGTAATTTTGTTTGTTTTCATTATTTTGCAAACCTCTGCTAAATAAACCTGGTATCCCACCAGATTTTAACCACTTCAGCCTCGGACCATTTGGCTGGCAAAAGACCAGAGAAGTTTTTACGATTCGGCACTGCGTCGCTTTAACTGACAATTGCGCGGTCGTGCGACGTGGCTCCCAAACAAAATTGATGTCCTTTTTTCCCACAAATAGTGCTTTCTTTCTTTTGGTTTTTAGCGACAATTTTGAAAAAAATGCATTTTTACTTTTTGCTATAATAAATATCCCCAGAAAATATATAAAAAACATTTTTTTCCTCAGTTTAGGCCGATACGTATTCTTCTACATATTTTTGGTAAAAAAATCGCAATAAGTGTTTATTGACTGGTTTGCGCAAAAGTTATAGCATCTACAAAATAGGGGATAGTTTTATGGCATTTTTATTAATAATTTTTTTACTAGTAATGGTGGCGATCTGCAATTTTTATCATGACTGCGACATTATGGCGGACACATTGGACAATTTTCACACATTTTTATAAAAAAATGTGCTATAAAATTGCACTGATTACTGTAAAAATGACACTGGCCGTGAAGGGGTTAACCACTAGCTGGCTAGGAAGGGGTTAAGTGTGTCCTAGGGAGTGATTCTAACTGTGGGGGGCGTGGCTATGAGTGACACCTCACTGATCACTGCTCCCGATCACAGGGAGTGGTGATCAGTGACACTGTCACTAGGCAGAACGGGGAGATACTTGTTTACATTAGCATCTCCCCGTTCTAACTCTCCATGAGACGATCGCGGGTATCCCCGTGGACATCGAGTCCGCGGGACCCACGATCCTACTCACCAGGCTCGCGGTGGGCACGCTCCGCCGGCGGTGCGCACGCAATGGCACGGCAGCAAATTCAAAGTGACGTACAGGTACACCCATTTGAGCACCCGTGCCATTCTGCCAACGTAAATGTACAGGCGGTGGTCAGCAAGTGGTTAAAGAAAGTGCCTGCACGCTGACCTATCTTTCCAGAAAAGGTGATCCCCATGAGCTAATCTCCCACACATGGTGGACTCAGCGGGTAGTTTCTAAAGATGGAGGAAATGTTAAAAGCCCTGCTACAAGCCAATGCAGCTGATTGGGAAACCAACCGCCAAGTTGCAGAGGCTGCTGCAGCACAACAGGCAGCTCAGCAGGAGATGAACCAGCAGTTCGCAGAGGCTCTGGTGGAATTGAAAAAGAGGTTCGCACCTCCTGTGTCAGTGGAACCAAAATTGGTACGTTCCTTGTACCACCTACAGAAGATGACACCTGCCGATGATTTTGAGGCATACCTTGCGACTTTTGAGAGAGTCGCTGTCTGCGAAGGATGGCCAAAAGAACAGTGGGTTGGTCTGTTGCCACATTTTTGGTGGAAGAACCTCAAAAGGCCTACTTTGATCTGGAACCGGATAAGGCCCAGGACTATGAGACTCTGAAGATGGACATACTTGCATGCTTGTTGTCACCATGGCAGTCTGGGCCCAGTGCGTGCATCAGTGGACCTACTCCAGTGACAAGCCACCCTGGACCCTGTTCTCAAATGTTTGACCTGGTCCACCTCACCAGGAAGTAGTTGCAGCCAGAAACCTTGACAGGCCCTCAGATTGTGGAGTGTGTGGTAATGGACCAGTACCTGCATGTTCTCTCTGCTGCTCTGAGGAAGTGGGTCGGACAGGGGAACCCCAAAACTGCAACCCAATTGGTGGACCTAGTGAAGAGGTACACTTCTACTGAGGACTTGGTGAACCCATCTATGCCCCACTTTGGTGTGTCTAGGGGTGCAAGATCGCCCAGCGGTTCTGGTAAGACTGTTCCAGGGTTCAAGGGCATGGGGAAGATTGATAAGACTGCTGTTACAGCTAATGAGACTGTGGGTCCTAGGCCTGGAGACTGGCCAAAGAAGTCAGGAAGGTCTTTGGGACCGTTGGGAGGACTGGGTGTAGAGCACATACAGCGTTATCGTTGCCATGCATTAGGGCATATTACTGCAAACTGCCCTTTAAATGATTAACCAATGCAATGCAATTATGCTTATATAAAAAGACACACATCTCTTTTTGCACAGGTCGCATGTACTGCATCATGTCAGAGTCACATCGAAAAACAAATGTGTGTTATTTCAGTGGATAGAAAGCCACTCACAGCCCTGCTAGACTCTGGTAGTGTGGTGACCCTAGTCAGAAGTGATTGTGTAAACCCCACAAAACTACACCCCAGTACTATCGGGGTCATTTGCATCCATGGGGACACTCGGGACTACCAGACAGCAGTGGTTGAGGTTGATACCCCTTGGGGCAGTGTGACACAGTCGGTGGGGGTGGTGCCTTCACTGCTTCATGAGGCTTTAGTGGGGAGAGATTTTCTCAATTTTTGGAGATTATGTGAGAGCAAAGGGAAGGGGAGAAAGTTGGGAGGGTCGAGGAAGCCGGAGATCCTCTTCCTTTCCCTGTCATGGCTGGGGAGCCGGAGGACCTGGAAGCTAGCTCCCAGCTCGAGGGTAACAAACAGGAGAACATCTCTGACCCTGATAATTAGAGTCGACAGAATGTGGTACCCAACTTAGAGGTCAGGAGAGAGGATTTCTGTACAGAGCAACTGTGAGATGTCACCCTCATTAGAGCCAATGAAAATGTTAAGATGGTGGATGGGGAACTGGTGGATCCTAACTGGGGGGTGTCTCTCCCCTACATGGCCCTTAAAAACAGTTTTCTGTATCAGGTGGTAAAACGCAGAGAGGACGAGGTAGAACAGCTAGTGGTCCCCAAACCCTTCTGCAGGGTGGTGCTAGACCTGGCCCATGGTCATGCAATGGGGGGGCATCTCAGTATCAAAAAGACCAGGGAGAGAGTCACCCAGAGATTTTTCTGGCCCGGGATGTATGCATATGTCAGGGATTACTGTGAATCGTGCCCTGAGTGTCAAATATCAACACTGTCTCCCCATTTTCACAGTCCCCTTGTCCCAATACCAATAATCGAGGTCCCCTTTGAGATGATTCGCATGGACCCGGTGGGGCCGGTAGTGAAGTCTGCCCGGGGTCACCAGCATATTCTGGTAATCATGGACTATGCAACGCACTATCCTGGGGCCATACCCTTACAGAACACCTCCCCTAAGACTATCACCAAGGAGTTAGTCGAGGTGTTTAGTCAAGTGGGGATCCCAAAAGGGATCTTAACCGATCAGGGCACCCCATTTATGTCCAGGGTTACCAGGAACTGTGTAAATTATACAAAACTCCCATCTTCGTACCTCTGTCTACCACCCCCAAACGGATGGTCTTGTGGAAAGATTTAATAAAACTTTGAAAAGTATGCTGAAAAAGGTGGTCGACAAAGATGGGAGAAATTGGGATTTTTTTGCTATCATATCTCATGTTTGCCATATGAGAGGTGCCGCAGGCATCCGCAGGCTATTCCTCCTTTGAGCTCTTGTATGGTAGACATCCCAGGGGGCTGCTAGATGTCGCAAAAGAAACGTGGGAAGGAGAGGCCACCCCATATAGAAGCATCATAGAGCATGTTTCCTTGATGCAGGATTGAATCGCAGCTGTCCTGCCCCTAGTACGAGAACATATGGAGCAAGCCCAGGAGGACCAGAGAAGGGTCTATGATTGGGGTGCCAAGGTCTGGACTTTCAGCTCTGGGGACAGAATGTTGGTACTGGTTCTCATGGTTTTGAGATTGAGATTGTCGAGAGGCTAGGGGAGGTAAACTACAAAGTTTACCAGCCAGGGAAAAGGAAACCACAAAAAATTTATCATGCAAATCTCTTAAAGCCCTGGAAGGACAGAGAGACTTTATTGGCCGCATCCCCGCCTCCATCAGACCAGGTATCAGTGACATCTGATGTCCCCCTAACGGATTCCCTATCCGTGACACAACAAAGTGACGTTAGGCGGTTTGTGTATGAAAATAGAGACTTTTTCTCCCCCTTACCCAGACTGACCAAGGTGATCCAGCATGATATAGTGATGGAACCAGGGGTTCGCGTAAATGAAAAGCCATATAGAATCCCAGAGGCCAGGCAAGAGGCAGTCATGAAGAAAATCAAAAATATGTTAGAGTTGGACGTGATAGAAGAGTCCCACAGTGACTGGTCGAGCCTCATAGTGACAAACTTGTGGACAGGTTGGGACAAGTCCACTACATAACAACCCTATACTTAACGAAATTCTATTGGCAAATAACCCTAACTGAATCGGCCAAGGAGAAGACTGCCTTTTCCACTCCTGAGGGCTCGTTTCAGTACAAGCGGATGCCTTTTGGTCTGCATGGGGCCCCTGCATAATTCCAGCGAATGATAGACAAAACTTTGAGACCACATCGCTCGTACGCAGCAGCTTATTTGGACGATGTGGTCATCCACAGCCCAGATTGGGAATCGCACCTGCCCCGAGTACAAACAGTGGTAGATTCCCTTAGGAAAGCAGGTCTCACGGCCAACCCAAAAAAGTGTGCCATAGGCCTGGAGGAGGCCAAATACCTTGGGTACGTTATTGGCCAGGGACTGGTCAAGCCCCAGACCAATAAGATTGAGGCAATTCAAAAATGGCCCCAACTGGTAAACAAGAAACAAGTTTGGGCCTTCCTTGACATTACCGAGTATTACAGACGTTTTATACCCGACTTTGCCACCATTGCCGCCCCTCTGACCGACCTGACGAAGGGTAGAGGGTAGGTCATGGTTAAATGGAATCCTGAAGCCGACAAGGTGTTTCAGAAGTTAAAGCAGGCCCTTTATGTATAACCAGTGCTTGTGACCCCGGACTTTACAAAGGAGTTTGTGGTATAAACAGACACCTCTGAGGTGGGCCTATGTGCTGTTCTATCCCAGAATAGAGATGGTGAGGAGCACCCAGTTGTATACCTGAGCCGAAAACTGAACAGGCATGAAAAAAACTATGCCATTGTCGAAAAAGAGTGTCTCGCTATTAAATGGGCCTTAGACTCCCTGAAGTATTACCTGTTAGGGAGGTCATTTATATTGGTCACGGACCATGTACCCCTAAAGTGGATGTGAGACAACAGGGAGAAAAATGGCCGCGTGACAAGATGGTTCCTGGCCTTACAGCCCTTTAAGTTTACAGTAGAGCATAGGCCGGGCAAGCTCCAAAACAATGCAGATGCCCTCTCCAACATGCACTGTATGCTTGGGTCAATTGCTCAGCCACAGGAACTTGAGCAGAGGGGTAGGATATGTGATGGTATGCGAGGTGAGGTAATGGATAATCTATATATTTCACCTCACATGCGTTCTGTTGTAAGAGACTGAAGGGGAATCCTGCCTGGTATTTTCCAACCTTTGTGATCCGGTCCGGATGTTGTGGTCCACTTGAATCCATGCTCAGGTGGACTTTAACCAGTTGCCAACCGCCGCTCGCCAATGTACGTCGGCAGAATGGCATGGGTGGGCAAATGGGTGTACCTGTACATCCCTCCCTCCCTGTGGGCAGGGGACGCGATCACGCCCCCCCCCTTTGCCCACGGCGGTCGGATTCATTAGGGGACTGATCAGTCCCCAGGGCCAGACCAATGATTTATGGTCTGGACCTGGTAATCACTCCTAACAAATGGAAACCTTCCCCTGTCTGTGTAATTGTAAACACAGACAGGAGGAAGTGATGTCATCTCTCCTCGTGGGGTCTTTTCAATTCCAGTGAGAGGAGAGATAACATCTAAACTAGGAATGAGCCAAACACCCCCCAAGTCAATGGGACACAAACGTGAAAAATCAAAAGTGCTAATTTTAAAGGCTTATATGCAAGTTTTTGCCCTAAAAAGTGTTTGGGGACCCGGGTCGTTGCCCCAGGGGACATATACAGGGGGCTGCACATACAGGGGTTCTTTCAAAGAAGTGGGGTTCTTTAAATAAGTGGCACTTCTGGTCTTGCAGCATCCATCTGAACATTTTCTTCTCTCTTCACAGGTAATCTGCGTTTATACCCCATGTCCTGCAAACTGAAAATTGACTGACTGCTTACATATATACTTGGTAATCTGTGTTTATACCCCATATCCTGCAAACTGAAAATTGACTGACTGCTTACATATATACTTGGTAATCTGCGTTTATACCCCATGTACTGCAAACTGAAAATTGACTGACTGCTTACATATATACTTGGTAAATCTGTTCCAACTCCATCTGTAGCCATGTTCACATTATTTCAATGTTTATTTAGCTATTAAGTCTCACCTAAATTATGGGCTCTCTTATTTTTACAATTTTGGCCTCTTGGTCCTCCTGCAATTTGATTGTGATGTGAAAGCTTTGCTCTACTAGCTGTGTGCCTTTATATCACCTCCTAATTGATTAATTGCCAGATTCCATCCACACCCAAAACAGTATATAACAAGGCTTTCTTAACAGGGGAACACATACAGGGGGCTGCACATACAGGGGTTCTTCCAAAGAAGTGGGGTTCTTTAAATAAGTGGCACTTCTGGTCTTGCATTTCAGCGATTTGCACAAAGCAAACTACAAAAGACTGCAGGTGACCCCAGTTTCAAATGATCTCTCCTTCATCTCTGAAACATGCTCTCTTTACCTCTCCTACTTTTCACAATTGCTGCCTCTCTCCTCAAACTCTCTTTTCTTCACCCCTCTGCTCCACCCCACAATCTGTACATATCACCCTCACTTCTCCCCTCACCCTATTACTGCACTCATCACCTCTTTCTAACTCTAAGCCCACTTGCTAACAACCCCCCCAGGACACTGAAGCATGTCCGCTCATACAAATCACATTCTCATACTACCTTCCTTACTCTTCTACTTCTCCTAATCGCTGGAGATATTTCCCAAACCCTGGGCCTCCCTTATTTAACTGTACCCAATACACCCATTACCCTACACCATCTGACAGAAGTCGCAATCTACGCAATTTAGTCTCCATTCCTCTTCTTCCCAACACCAGCCTCCCTCTCTCCTGCGCCCTCTGGAACGCCTGCACTGTCTGCAACAAACTCACTGCTGTTCATGACCTCTTTGTCACTAATTCCTTTAATCTACTTGCTCTCACTGAAACCTGGCTCCACGAACATGACACCCCTTCTCCTGCTTCCCTCTCCCAGGGTGGCCTTCACTGGACTCACTCCCCTAGGCCTAATGGACGCAAGGGAGGTGGAGTGGGATTCCTCCTATCCCCCCAGAGCACCTTCCAGGTTATTCACTCTCCTCCCTCTTTTCCCCTCTCTTCATTCGAAGCCCACTGTATACGTCTATTCTCTCCTACTTCCCTAAGAATTGCTGTGATCTACCGGCCCCCTGGACCATTATCGACTTTCCTTGATGAGTTCTCTGCCTGGCTACCCTACTTTCTCTGTTCGGAAATTCCCACAATCCTTCTCAGTGATTTAAACATCCCTTCTAATACAAACACTCCTGCTACTTCTAAACTTCTTAGTCTAACTTCTTCATTTGACCTCACTCTGATGGCAACACCCTTGACCTTGTATTCTCCTACCTATGCACTCCATGCAACTTCTCAAACAATCCTTTTCCTCTCTCCGACCATCACCTTATCAGTTTCTCTCTCCCCCTGTCTTCCACCACTTTTCCCTCCAATCGCCTTACCATCACCCGTAGAAACTTTCGCAACTTCAACTCCTCTCTCCTCTATTCTGCTACTGACCACCTCTATGACAAAATCTCTCCCCTGTCCTGCCCCAACCAAGCCACGTCCATCTACAGCAAATCCCTGTCCTCCACCCTGGACAAGCTCGCTCCCCTCACTACACACAGAATCCGGCCTCGACCCCTACAACCCTGGCAAACAGATGACACTAAAATTCTCAAAAAACGTAGTCGCGCTCCTGAGCGTCTGTGGCACAAGACTAAGTCTCTCAAAGACTTCAACCAATACAAATCTGCCCTCCAAAAATACTATTCTTTCTTCCACACTGCCAAGCAAACCTATTTTACAACTCTTATTAACACCTTTTCATCCAGTCCTCGTAAACTCTTCTCTACCTTCAACTCTCTACTTTGTCCTCCACCGCCTCCACCCACTGACTTACTCACTGCCCAGGAGATCGCTAATCACTTCAAAAACAAGATTGATACAATCTACTACTACAGACGAAGTTGCTAAACTCCTTTCTATCTCCCACCTAACCACCTGTCCCCTGGACCCTATTACCTCTCAAATGCTACGGTCTCCCTCTGACCCTATCCTACACTCTCTAACCCACATCTTTAATCTCTCCCTCACCTCTGGCATCTTTCCCAATGCTCTAAAACATGCACTGGCCACTCTCATACTTAAAAAGCCGTCCTTGGACCCTACCAATCTTAACAACCTATGCCCTATCTCCTTGCTCCCCTTTTCCTCTAAACTATTTGAGCGCCTGGTTTACAACCAACTGAGTGACCACCACATTAAAAACAACCTTCTTGATCCCCTTCAATATGGATTTCACCCTCAACACTCCACAGAAACTGCTCTTTTAAAACTCACAAATGACCTACTAACTGCAAAAACCAACGGACACTATTCTGTACTCCTACTTCTGGATCTTTCAGCTGCCTTTGACACAGTTGAGCACCCCCCCTCCTCAAAAAACTTTACTCCCTCGGTCTCCGTGACTGTGCTCTTCAGTGGCTCTCATCCTACCTATCCCAACGCACCTTCGGTGTCACTTACAATACTTCCTCCACTCCTCTTCCCTTCTCTTTTGGGATCCCCCAAAGTTCTGTTCTTGGACCTCTTTTATTTACACCTCTTCCCTGTGTCAGCTGATAGCCTCTCATGGCTTTCAATATCATTTCTATGCTGACGACACACAAATCTATCTCTCCACCCCTCAACTCACTCCATCCGTCTCCTCACGCATCACTAACTTACTAACAGACATATCTGTATGGATGTCACACCACTTCCTCAAACTCAACTTGTCCAAAACCGAGCTTATAATATTTCCTCTCCCACGTGCCTCTTCCCCTGACGTCTCTGTCAAGAGCAATGGCAAAACCATCCACCAGTCCCCACATGTCAGGGTGCTAGGTGTTATCCTGGACTCTGAACTCTCCTTTCGGCCCCACATCCAATCACTTTCCAAAGCTTGCCGCCTCAACCTTCGCAACATCTCTAAACTATGTCCACTCCTAACCAATGAAACCACAAAGCTCCTAATTCACTCCCTGGTTATCTCTCGCCTCGACTACTGCAACTCCCTCCTCATTGGCTTACCTTTAAATAGACTATCCCCCCTTCAGTCCCTCATGAATGTTGCTGCCAGACTCATCCACCTTACAAACCGCTCAGTGTCTGCTACCCCTCTCTGCCAATCCCTCCACTGGCTACCACTCACCCAACGAATTAAATTAAAAATACTAACAATAAGTTACAAAGCCATCCACAACTCTGCCGGTTCACCCATAAAGTTTCCGCTTGCTAGGCTGCACATGGAATGGGGCATACTACGTGGATCGCTGCCTCCCGATGGGGTGTTCAATCTCCTGCGCTTTCTTTGAAAAGTTCAGTTCGTTTCTGGAATAGGTGGTAAGGGACGTTTCTGGGATCAATTCGGTCATCCACTACCTAGACGACTTCCTTTGTGTTGGCCCAGCGGGTTCCAACAACTGTGCAGTCTTATTAGGTACATTACAGCACATAGCGGAGCGTTTCGGGGTCCCGTTAGCGCCGGAAAAAACAGTGGGTCTCACGTCCAATATTGTTTTTCTGGGAATTGAGGTAGATTCCATGGGAATGGAGTGCCGACTGCCGCTGGACAAGCTTGAAGTTCTCAAGGCAGAGGTGCGTGGCACCATTGGTAAGCGCAAGGTGCAATTGAGGCAGCTAAAATCGTTATTGGGTAAGCTGAATTTTGCTTGCCGAATAATTCCTATGGGCAGGGACTTTTGCCAGCGGTTGTCGGCAGTGACTGCAGGGGTCACCGCCCCTACTCACTTTGTGACGCTTAAAAGTGACCATAGGGAGGACTTGTGGGTATGGCATGAATTCCTGGAATCATTTAACGGGCGCGCTCTTTGGATGTCAGGTCCCATCAGTAACTGGGATCTTGAATTATTCACGGATGCGGCAGGTTCTACGGGCTATGGGGCCGTTTTTCAAAGAACTTGGAGCGCCGCTCGCTGGCCCCCTACTTGGGTGGAGGCTGGGTTCTTGAAGAACCTAGTCCTACTGGAACTGTTTCCAATTGTGGTGGCAATGGAAATCTGGGGGGAATCTTTTCGTAACTTGAAAGTGCGGCTCAACTGCGACAACTTAGGTGTTGTCCAGGTGATTAACCGTTTGTCAGCCAAGTCCATGCCAGTGGTCAGGTTGCTGAGGTATTTAGTATTGCGCTGTTTGAAATTGAATGCTTTCATCTATGCTGTACACTTACCGGGGGTTGAGAACACTTTAGCTCGTTTTCAGTGGGACAGGTTTCGGGAGTTGGCACCAGACGCGGAGCAGCAGGGGGTTACCTGCCCGGACTGGATGTGGAAGGTTGCCTTGGGAACGTGGCAAGGTGGATTCAGCACTCCATGAGTAAGGCCACTTGGGACGCTTATTCCAAGGTATGGCAAGACTGGCTGGCATGCTTACATAGGCTAGAAATCTACCCTGCGGGCCGGGAGGTACCTCAGGCAATTCTTTATTTTATTAATATGGGTTTTGAGAGGGACATCTCGGCAGCTGCCATCGATAAGCAACTGGCAGGTTTGGCCTTTCTTTTTAAGTTACAAGGGCTGCGAGACCATACAAAAGACTTCTGGGTGAAACAAGCAGTGAAAGGATACAGGAAAGAGCATAGGAAGAGTGATGTTCGGCGCCCGGTGTCTTTTGACATGTTACACGGCCTATTTCGTCAGGCATCGTATATTTGTAGTTCAGAGTTTGAAAGCGCTTTATTCTGTGCGGCTTTTGCATTAGCGTTCTTTGGGGCGTTACGGGTAAGCGAACTGGTTGGCCCGTCCAAGCGGGCCAAAGGGGGGCTTCAATGGGATGATCTGGAGTTTTCGACCGATTCGGTTAGGATGTGGATTAAAAGGTCAAAAACTGATCAGATTGGAAAGGGAGTGCAACTGGAGGTTTTCTGGATTGCGGAGTCACACATTTTTCCGGTAACAGCGGTGGTATTGTTCAGGGATATGCGTCCGAGATTGCCGGGCTCATTCTTGATTCATGCAGATGGATCGTCCTTGTCAAAATTTCAATTTGTAGCAGTGTTCAAAAAATGTTTATCGGCGGCCGGCCACGATCCTACCAGGTACTCATCCCATTCTTTCCGTATAGGTGCTGCTACAGAGGCTGCTAGGGCGGGTCTTAGTTTCAAAACAGTGAAGCAGATTGGCAGGTGGGATTCAGATAGATTCAAGCTTTATATCCGGCCACATTTATTATAGGCTTGTTGACGGAGTTTTTTCAGTTAGGGGACAGAGTTTAAGGTTGGGGGTAACTTATTGTGTTGTTTGTCAATCTTGCTTTACAGATGACTCGGTGGCCCTGGTTTGGATCTTGAGCCACTCGTTCGTTTTCTGGGGGGCCAAAAGGGCCGATGTTCGGCCGAATGTTAGGCAACTAGGTATCCCAAGACAGGAGGCACGGGTCAGGTGATACGGGCTTCCGGGTATGCTGTGGAACAGGGTAAGGTCAGAAGTACACAAGTTTGCTCGTTGGGACAGGGCTCCAGATGTTTTAGTGCTTCATGTGGGGGGGAAAGACATGGGGGTTAGGTCCATGAGGGATCTTATCCGAGACATAAAGTGTGATTTTTTACGCTTAGAGGCGGCATTTCCTGGTATGGTTATAGTATGGTCAGATATGGTGGGGAGGACGTCATGGCGGTGGGCTCTGTCTGATAAAAAGGTTGACAGGGCCCGAGTTAAGGAAAACAAGGAAATCAGCAGGTTCGTTATGCGGAATGGGGGTGTTACCATACGACATAGGGTGTTGGAGGTGGATACGTGGAGGTACCTTAGGAGTGATGGGGTGCACCTTAATGAAGTAGGTACCGACCTCTGGGTGTTAGGCTTACAGGATGGGGTACAGCGTGCTTTGAGGGTTTGGAGGTGCGCGCAAGGGTAAGGCTTTACCCCTTGCGTGCGGTGGCAGTGGTTTGGGTCTATGAGGAGGAGGAGATTTATGTTATGGTGATTTAACATGGTTGGTACCCATATGTAATATGGGCTTTGTTATGTACCTTCCGGTTACGAGTTGTTAACCAGGAAGGGGTAAAAGTTAGGTCACTGGGAAGGTTGTGTACTGTCTCACAGTCTGGGGTTTGCGACTGGAGGCCTAAAGTTTTTAACAAAGTTTTCGCAGTGACCTGTGGGTGTGTTTCCCCTCCAAGACCCTAATAAGTACTGAGAAGGTTATTATTATAAAAGTTGTTTAAAAGTTATTTAAAATGTTATTTATTTATTTTGATATTTTATTAATAAAAGGCCGTCAAGGCCATTTACTCCATTTTTAGTGAAACAGGCCTTGAAAGGCTATCGGAGGACAACTTTTGCCCCGGATGGCAGGCGACCTATTGGCTTATCTCTTTTTTAAGCGCCTGTGCGATGCCACGCTGTGGGTGTGTATTAACAGCTATGAGGCTTTATTATTTAAAGTGGCTTTTGTGTTGTTTTATTTTGGAGCCTTTCCGATTTCCGACCTGCTGCCTGGGTCCAAAAAGAGCTCTTTGGGTATGCTGTCAGAGCATGTGCTAGTTGACCATGGTCAGATACAGGTTTTTTTGAGGCGGTCAAAAACTGACCAACTGGGACGTGGTGCATGGGTGACGTTGTCGGCATGGGGAGATGCCTCAGTGTGTCCGGTGGCACTGGTAACTGGTTTCCTCACTGCATGTCCGGTTGGGTCGTATCATTTTCTCAGTCATTTGGATCGCTCTCCCTTAACTAAGTACCAATTATCATACGTTTTGAAACGCTGTCTTGAGAAATTGGGTTTACAAGATTTTAAGTTTTCCTCCCATTCCTTCAGAATAGGGGCAGCGTCTGACGCTGCTGAAAGGGGTTTGCCAGCCAAAGCCATAATGGGTTTGGGAAGGTGGAGATCCAATTGTTTTAAGAGATATGTCAGACCTAACTTGTCACTTTAATTTCCAGGTTTTCAGCATTGCGTTTGGATTCTGGGCCACTCATACATATATTGGGCTCGGAAGGGTGCGGCTCAACGCAGGTATTCTGTCAACTTATCGCTACTACCGGAATCCTTCGCTCTGTATTGGAAGAGTATAAGAGGTCTGCGGTGGCAGCATTTATTTTTTCATTTGTCTCAATTACATCAGTTTTGCCCACCGCCTTCAATTTTGATAGTCCATCTAGGAGGCAATGATTTGGGTTCAGTCCGTAAATTAGACCTTTTATTCATGATCAAACGGGATCTTCATAGGTTCCATTCCCCGGGTATGGTCATCGTGTTTTCAGAAATTGTTCCCCGATTCGCTTGGCTGTCTTCCCCATTTCATAGAGTAATGGAGAAGATGAGGAAGAGGGTCAATCGGGCGATGGCTAAGTTCATGCCACTTTTGGGGGGGGGGTTTTCTTATCGGCATGTGGATCTGGAAGGGGGCATCCCAGGGCTTTATAGGCAAGATGGGATCCACCTTTCTCATGTGGATGCAGATATCTTCAATCTTGGGCTGCAAAGCAGCATTGAAAGGGCCGCGTATTTGGGGTAGGCCGGCCTGGTTACACAAGTCCGGCTGGTGGGGATGTATTTCTTTGTAAATAAAGGTTGAGTAGCCCGTGTTCTGAAAACTGGGCTAAGGTTTTGCTGTATATTTATTTTCATCTGAATATTTGAATTACTATGTTTATTATGTATGAATATTTGAAACCAATAATATTTTTGCCAAATATGGTGTGTGTGTGTGTGTCTATCACTGGGCATAATGGTTGTACCCGGGGAACTAAGGTAATGGGCAAGGTGTGGCCTGCTGTCCCATGTACAAAAGGGGGCGCACCATTGAAGCCCACTTTCTTGGGACGGCAGTCACCCAGCCCTGGTTATTGTTAGGATAACAGAATGTACTGTCTCTTTAAATGTATACCTGAGTTTTAGGTGGTCCTATCGGAATCCAGGGAATTTTCTGGAAGTCCCTGGAGAAGTGTTAAAATGGGCTGCTGAGGGTCTTTACTTCCTCTTGCAGCGGCCGGACCTAAAGGAGAAGAAGCTCCCTCCCTCTCTGTCGTGCTGTATTTTATGTGGTTGGGTCACCCCGGAATCCGGGGGGGACTGTTGTAGAATCTCATATTAGCCAATGTATTTCATATTATTCATATTGATTTGCATGTATTTTATTGAAATTATTATTATTCATATTATTATATAGTAGTGGTTTTATCAATATTGTTATTCAATAAGTAAAGCAACAATTATTAATCTTTAATAATGTATACTGTGTTTTCCAGATTTAGAAAGTCTTCATTTTTAAGTGTTGAACTTTAAATGACCTCTGCTTTATGACAAGTACTTGTACACAGGTGTTCTCGAAAATATATTAAGATAGTCTACTGGGTGAAAGTTCATTAGGATAGATTCAAGTAATATAGAATTGTCTCAAGTCTGAAATGCATATAAATCAGACAGATAAAGATAAGAAAAAAGGTGGTTTAGAAATAATTAAAGTTATGTACAGTACATTAAATTAAGTTTGACAGGGTCAAACAAAGGTCTGCTTGTGCCCTCATTAAAACTATTAAAATACATACATATAGTGAAACATTTAACACATCTGGTGGGGTTATTGAAAGTTCATTGTCTCAGAGTCGTAAATCTGCAAATCCTTGAAGCTAGTATCAAGATGAGAAGAGTTTGATAACACAGCTGGGTGCCAGACTGTCTCTATACAGGTGTTTTTAATTGGACAAAAACAGTTATAAATCACTTTAATGAACATATAGGAATTTTGGGAATAATTAAGTTTATCTGGTTGTAGAACAGGTGTCAGGTTTATGGTTGGTTACTTTGACGTAGATCTTAGCGACCAATCATATGTAAGAGAGATGGTTGAGATAAGACTTGTAAAATGGTATATAAATGCAAGCTCTGCAATTGTTAGACAGACAAGTCAGATAGGAGCTCATAAGGCTGAACTCTATGTATGCTGCCCTATTGCATGGGTCATAAAGGTCAGAACCAATGGGCAAGTATCTGTCCATAACTTGTCTCGAGTCAGAGAAGACTTCTTAACTTGTTCCAGAATGTGGTCTCAGGTGAATTTCCCTCAAGAACTTGGTCGAGCTGGAATCCAGAACTCTGTGAGGGGACCAGACCACTGGCAGATTGACTGGTCCCTATCAGGTGACGGGTTCCCAAGAATTGGCAGAAAAGACCCATTCTGGTTCAAGGTAAGAACAATTCACAATTGTTTCAATTTGGTTAGAGGATAAGAATACCTATATCTAATATGCATGGATTGTAAGAAACTGTATAAATTAGACCTGTATATTGTAATACTTTGAACATAAACCTGTATGTTATCAGCTGTTAATAAACCTGCATTGCTGAATTTCTGCCTGGTTCGATACTTTACTATTCTACTTCAGGACGTATTTCTTTGTAAATAAAGGTTGAGTAGCCCGTGTTCTGAAAACTGGGCTAAGGTTTTGCTGTATATTTATTTTCATCTGAATATTTGAATTATTATGTTTATTATGTATGAATATTTGAAACCAATAAAATTACCGCGGCCATTTTTTGCCAAACATGGTGTGTGTGTGTGTGTGTTTCTATAACTGGGCTTAATGGTTGTACCCGGGGAACTAAGGTAATGGGCAAGGTGTGGCCTGCTGTCCCATGAAAATCTGTCTATGTAAACAAGGCACATTGTCATTCTGTCAGATAGGAAGGTAGTGATCCTGTGTTTCTGCAAAGCAGGAACACAGATCTTTGCCTTCCCCTAGTCAAAGCAACTCCCCCACAGTGAGCAACCACAACCTAGACACACATTTAACCCTTTGATCGCCCCTGAAGCTAACTTCTTCCCAGCCAGTGTCATTAGTACAGTGACAGTGCATATTTTTTTTAGCACTGATCACTGTATTAGTGTCACTGGTGCCCAAAAAGGGTCAAAAGTGTCAGTTAGGTGTTCGATTTGTCTGCCGCAATATCGCAGCCCCTCTATAAGTCGCTGATCACCGCCATTACTAGTAAAAAAAAGTACATTTTAAAAGATAAATTAAAATATCCCATAGTTTGTAGATGGTATAACTTTTGCGCAAACCATCCATATATGCTTATTGGTATTTATTTTACCAACAGTATGTAGCAAGATACATATTGGCCTAAATTGATGAAGAAATTCGATTTTTTTTAAAAAAATTTTATTGGATATGTTTTATAGCAAAAAGTAAAAAATATTGTTTTTTCAATCAAAATTTGTCTGCCTTTTTTTGTTTATAGCACAAAAAATAAAAACCCCAGAGGTGATCAAATACCACCAAAATAAAGCTCTATTTGTGGGAAAAAGGGACAACAGTTCATTTGGGTACAGCGTTGCATGACCGCACAATTGTCAGTTAAAGTAACGCAGTGCCGAAATCGCAAAAAATGGCCTGGTCAGGTAGGGAGGTAAACCTTCCAGAGGTCAAGTGGTTACATACTGATCACACTAAGCAAGAAAGCACAGCATGGTTAGTTTTATAGCTATGCTGCAAACTCAGCCTGCTTTCCTTCACTGATCAGACTTGTCCTGACACACCTTCCTACACAGCCTTTCACTGGGTAGATCAGTGTTCTGCTGTTTTTCCTCCCCCAGCCCTTTTGCTGTTGAGAACAGATATTAAGTGATCACTTTTGAAAAAGGGGAAAAAGGGAATTTCTAATGTTTTTTTTAATATGTATACACAAATGTTTTACCTTTCATTTCTATTTTAAACTGAATGGGTTGTTTTACAAGGCAAGGACTTGCAATCACTTTTTTACGATTATGACACAGGTAAACTTAATACAATCTCCTATCTTTAGCTCATTTCATATGTGATGTTTTATATAGACTTCATATGCTTGTGTTATTTTTTATGTTTTCTCATAGTTTTTAATGTGCTGGGTTTAATATACCCTTTGCATGAAGATGCTTTCCTGTTTTTCTTTTGGCTGCCTAGGTGGGAGACACTAAAACATTGGAAGCGTGAACCACTATAGCTGGATCGTAATTGTTGTAAGCCATGTAAGTGGTACCGCAGGAGAGATGGCGCTCCATTTACCAGAGCTAGAGATGCTGCTCTCATGGGCTTTTGCTGACCTTATATCTTGTGGGTCACATCGTTCTAGGGAGTGTAGTTTTTATTGGACATTGCCAGAAAGATTTGGCACTACTGCATTAAAAAAAACAAAAAAAAACTCCACCCTCACTATTAAAAATAACATTTTATATTCCCAAAACATGTCCCTGCATAAAAAAGAACATACCTACTAGTCCGAGTCCTGAATGGAGGTGATGGAACTATTAATCATCTGCCTGTCCTCCATTCTTATGCCCCGTACACACGGTTGGACTTTGTTCGGACATTCCGACAACAAAATCCATGGATTTTTTCCGACGTATGTTGGCTCAAACTTGTCTTGCATACACACGGTCACACAAAGTTGTCGGAAAATCCAATTGTTCTAAACGCGGTGACGTAAAACACGTACGTTGGGACTATAAACGGGGCAGTGGCCAATAGCTTTCATCTCTTTATTTATTCTGAGCATGCGTGGCACTTTGTCCATCGGATTTGTGTACACACGATCGGAATTTCCGACAACGGATTTTGTTGTCGGAAAATTTTATAGCTTGCTCTCAAACTTTGTGTGTCGGAAAATCCGATGGAAAAAGTCCGATGGAGCCCACACACGGTCGGAATTTTTGACAACACGCTCCGATCGGACATTTTCCATTGGAAAATCCGACCATGTGTACTGTGTTTCGTTCAGAATCTATAGTGTGGCTTCTAGGAATGGTGGATCTGGCAGGAAAGGTGGACACAATTGAACTGTCTTGAGAGCCTATGACAGCCCCATAGTTGTATTAACCCCGCCACACTGGAAGATTGTGTTGACAGGGGTGGGGGATAGGGCCAGGATGGAGGAAGATTTCTGCTAATAGAAGAGAATTAGCACAAGGGACACATTCTACTGACTGTAAGTTATGTCCTTTGTGCAGGTCTCCTGGGCTTGAAGCGAACTGCAATGACACTATTAACTCCTTTAACTTTCTTTTTGTATAATTCTCCTTTAAAGGGGTGTGGCGGGGGGTGAGTCCTATGCCTATATACATTTGCTAATAGGTATCCCTCATTCCCATCTCAAAAAGTTGGGCGGTATGGTGATGATTACTGCAGTAATATTTTGCTTCCACAGGGATTGGGCAGGTATGGAAAATCCATACTTACATTGGGCCAAGCTGGACCATTGTACCTATACAAAAAAGCCTCATACCAAGAATTTAATTTTGAAGTGTGCATAATACTCTAAACTCTACCCAGTGATATACGGGGTATGAAATTTTAGGGACCAAGAAAAACAGTTTGCTCTATTAAAGCATTTTTCCCCTGCAAGGTAATGTCATAATGTGCTAGTATGCTTTGCATCCTGGCAACTTATATATAAAACTTACCTTAAAACAAAGCTGTTCCAGCACCGCGATGTCAGCGCTTCAGCTGCTCCCATCTTCACCTGTCTTGCGTCTGGATTCATGGGCTCTGTGACTGACCAGAGCCGTGAGGATGTCACTCACGCACATGCGTGCGGGTGCCGTCCTTCACAGCACAGGGCTCAAAAGGAACGGCACCGGAGGCTGTTGAAAAAAAGAAAGATGTAGGGATGATACCTGAAGCTGCACCCATCATTCAGATATTTCCACTCAAAGTCCATGACGTCATATGACATCCACACGGGGGAAGTGGTTAAGCACTCCAGATACTCTTAGGCTTAGAGGACACCACTCCCAGGTGTGAAGCATTTTGAGGCCAGTACCGCAGAGCTTGTACCGGGCTCCACCAATCCAGCAATTCATGTCACCTCTCTCATAGTGACAGATCCCATGGTTGCTATGGGATACAGGAAATGCTTTCACTCTCTCTGTACCTACGTGCTTGCCTACTTCTCCTGAGGTACCTCATACACACTGTCCAGGCTGACTCCCTAGGCACTCTATGATGTGCGTCCGGTCCCAAAAAAATAGGAAGCGGCTGCTAGTGGAGGTGCCAAGCACTTAACCCGCTCCAGTACCAGAAAAACTGTCACCCCTGCCAGTCACCCATTTCCTGGCTGATTGATTGGTTCAAGCAATGACACACACACTGTAGTCCTTAGCAGTCACACATTAACTTCCACTGGACAGTACTCTGTGTGTTATATCCATGTATTACATCTTCCTCTAGCTCAGTCCCCTTGTTGTGTTGCAAGCCCTGTCCTTTAGATATGCTGTACATGCACCCCTTTTACAGACTTCAGATCAGGCAATTAACAGTTAATGGTAACTTTACTAAAGAAAGGCAAATATACAGGAAAAATTCTTGGAAAGCAGCTTCTCACATAAAACCCTGTGCAGAGGTGTTCTAGTACCCCATAATGTAACTGTACCATAGGCAGATGGCAAGTGACCATTAAGGAAAATAATCTACAGGAGGTAGCAAAGAGTCCATAGAGTCAATGGTCAGCAGCTACAAGTCCATGAGGGTCTTCAGGCTCCAGACCCCACTGAGGAACCCTGACTGGGCTCCCATCATCCCCCCCTTCCCAAAGGGGGCGATCACTCCGGTAGAGTTACAGCTACAATTTGACAGTCTTTCCCAGGCAGAGAACACAAGGTATTTCAGTAAGCCTTTTTATGATGATTGGAAAAACCTAGCCAATCAATTTCTCAGATCCACCACACATCTACTTTATAACAATTTGCACCTGGCTGACTCAGAAAACTTGAAGGCCGCATGCACACTGGACATTATAAAAAAACGCCACTAGCGTTAGCTGTAGAAAGCTGTAGCTGTAAAATGAGTTTTGCAGTAGTGTTTTGCAGTGTTTTTTTTAGCTTTTTCTAGCAAAACTATACTCCCACAAAAGCTTATGGCTCAAACACGCTGATAAACACCAAATAGCCATGTTTTTCAACATTTTTAAGCTTTTATCAGAGTTAGAGCATTTTTACAGCTGAAAAACTCCTCTTAAAACCCACTAGTTCTGGGTTTTTTCCAGCCAGAAAACTCCCCTGCCAAAAAACGCTGATAACAGCCTTTCCGTGCATGGACACATAGAATAACATGCTGGGCAGTTTACTGGCTGTAGAAAAAAAACATCTGAAGCCAAAAACAGCAGTTGTAAAAATGTGCATTGTGCATGAGGCAGAAGACTTGAGCAAAGAATGGGAAAACAGCACAGTTTGACTCAGAGAGCTGCAGAACAGGAGTCAGCACAGCAGAAAAAATGTTAACCCCCCTGTAGGTATCTGCCTACAGTCTGTCCTGCTGCATAGTAACCACAGGGAGTTGCCCGCTTGGCACAGGCACCATTTAGAGAATGCTTTGTGTTTTTCTCAAAAAACATTCTATGATTGGATGAGGTGGACATTGTGATGTCACCTCTCCCCCTCTACACCTCATCGAGTCAGAGCATGGTTTGCATTGATTGAGAACACATGCCAAGCAAGCCAAGCAAGCAACCATTCTGTGGTTATTATGCAGCATGGCAACTGGCATGGTTACAGGAACTAGAAGACACATAGGATCACTTTAATAGTGATGGCATAGCTCCCAACTGTTCCTAATTACGAGGGACTGTCTCTGATTTGGAACAAAGTCCCTCTGTCCCTCTTTCCTCCTCATTTGTCCCTCATTTTGGTCTGATCTATATAGTTGCATATAAAATGCACTTTTTATCTTTAAAAAAGTGTTTCCCAGGGCTAAACCTTTCATCCAATTTCTAAATTGCTGCATTTGTAAATTTGAAAAGCCAATATAAAGGAATAGTAGTGGTAAAAAAAACAAAAAAAACACTTGTGGGTTTACCTAAACTTTTTTTTGTATAATTCTCCTTTAACCGCTTCAATACAGGGCATTGTGAACCCCTTCCTTCCCAGACCAATTTTTAGTTTTCAGCACTGTCGCACTTTAAACGACAATTGCGCAGTCGTGCGACGTTGTACCCAAACAAAATTGACGTCCTTTTTTTCCTACAAATAGAGATTTCTTTTGGTGGTATTTGATCACCTCTGCGGTTTTTATTTTTTGCGCTATAAACAAAAGAAGAGCGACAATTTTGAAAAAAACACAATATTTTTAACTTTTTGCTATAATAAATATCCCAATTTAAAAAAGAAAAAAAAATGTTTTCCTCAGTTTCAGCCGATACGTATTCTTATATATACGTATTCTTATATATTTTTGGTAAAAAAAATCGCAATAAGCGTATATTGATTGGTTTGCGCAAAAGTTATAGCGTCTACAAAATACGGGATAGATATATGGCATTTTTTAAAAAAAATTATTTTTTTTTTTTTTTTACTAGTAATAGCGGCGATTGCAATTTTTTTTCATGACTGCGACATTATGGCGGACACATCGGACACTTTTGACACATTTTTGGGACCATTCACATTTATACAGCGATCAATGCTATAAAATTGCATTGATTACTGTGTAAATGTGACAGGCAGTGAAGGGGTTAACCACTAGGGGGACACAAGGGGTTAAATGTGTTTCCTAGGGAATGCTTCTAACTGTAGGGGGCGGGGACGTACAAGGGGAGGAGACCGATCAGTGTTCCGCTGTACTGGGAACACAGATCGCTCTCCTCTCACCTGACAGGACGTGGATCTGTGTATTTACACACACAGATCCACGGTCCGGCCCGGTTAACGGGCAATCGCGGGTGCCCGGCGGACGTGGCGGCCGCCGGGCACACGCACCGGGTCCCGAGCAACGCGGCGCGCACGCGCGCCCCCTAGACGGTCGGTAACCTGAAGCCGTCATATGACGTCCACCCAGGATGGGAGATCCCATCTGTGGACGTCATATGTCTATACGCGGGTAGGAAGGTGGTTAAAGGGGTGTGGCGGGGGGGTGTCCTATGCCTATATACGTTTGCTAATAGGTGTCCCTCATTCCCATCTCAAAAGTTGGGAGGTATGGTGATGGTTACTGCAGTAATATTTTGCTTCCACAGGGATTGGGTAGGTATGGAATATCCATACTTATATTGGGCCAAGCTGGACCATTGTACCTATACAAAAAAAGCCTCATACCAAGAGTTTAATTTTGAAGTGTGCATAATACGCTAAACTCTACCCAGTGATATATGGGGTATGAAATTTTAGGGACCAAGAAAAACAGTTTGCTCTATTAAAGCGGTTGTTTACCGCTGGACTTTTTGTACCCTGCAAGGTAATGTCATAATGTGCTAGTATGCATCGCATACTAGCAACTTATATAAAACTTACCTTAAAACGAAGCTGTTCCAGCACCGCAATGTCAGCACTTCAGCCGCTTCCATCTTCACCTGTCTTGCATCCGGATTCACAGGCTCTGGCTGTGTGACTGACCAAAGCCGTGATGACGTCACTTCCGCGCATGCGTGTGGGTGCCGTCGTTCACGGCACAGGGCTCGAAGGGAACGGCACCAGAAGCTGTTCCTTCAGAGCGCATGCGCCAGTGATGTCACCGTCTGCATGTAAACTAAATATCTATAGGTAAGCCTTATTATAGGCTTATGTATAGGTAAAAGTAAGTAAATGAAGTTTATTTGTTCTTTAAAGCTTTCTGCAGACAGGATCGTTATAATCTCATTTTCTCCATACAAATCAGAAAAATATAAAAGTTGCGTGATTTAAGTACTTCCCCATCTGGGCCATTTGCATCTTTCCTGATTTACATAGAACATCTCTGATGTTATTTCCTTCTTATGGTATAAATGATTTGCCTTAAATGCCATTTATCTGTGTGGTGGGTGAAACAGTCAACCGTCCCGATACAAGATGCTTCCTCTGACATATCTGCTCTTTCTGTTGTCCCTTTACATTGACGGTATGGTAATACTGTATAGTTTTGTAAGCACATGTAGATACCTTTATACTCACACCTTAGGTATTTACCTTCTGTAAGAATGTATATAAGAACAAATGTTTTTCTTGATGTAGGATCAACTGCAGAGATCACTGTGACTCAGTCTCCAGGTTCTATATCTGTGTCTCCGGGAGAAGATGTCATTATCTCTTGTAGAGTCAGTGAAAGTATCTATTTGGGTGGTGTTTGGAACGTTGATGGCTTAGGCTGGATCCGGCACAGACCAGGACAACCAGGGAGAGCTCTTATAGCAGATGCTGTAGGCAGGTTCCCTGGAATTTCTGAGAGGTATGTTGGATCCGGATCTGGGAAAGAATTCACTCTGACCATTAAAGGAGCCATGGAAGATGACACTGGAGTATATTACTGCCATCAGAAAAAAAGCATCCCATACACACAGTGATACAAAGCTGTACAAAAACCTTCTTCCTCTTTCACCTTCTTTTTGTTAGTTATACATCACTGTAAAGTCATTAAAGCAGAACGTCAATGTTGCACAACTATACAGACTCCTTCCTTTAATGAAATGACTTACTCCAATTGCAATGCACAATGTGCATTAGAAACTGACTTGAGGATGTCTCAGTACCTTTACAGTCTATTAGGTAATAACAAACCATATAACTCTCAGTGATCAAAGCCTAGAAGGTATGCTATGCAAACAATATTCCAGGGATTAGCATGTAGTAAATATCATACAATACCTGAGATTGACCTAAATTCGTATTTAGAATAAAATCTAAGAGCGTGCCTGGCTCAGGATGTGATCGGACGTGTTCCTGGGTAACTCCGGTCTCTCTCCATGCAATCCTGCTCCATCCTGATCGATCTTTGTCAGCAGCCAAATTCTTTTTTGCCTAATCCCTCCCGGTGTGTCTCCTGCACCATCGGGGGGCTTTTTGGTGGATGGGAAAGCGACAAGGGAAGAAACAACCCCCGGTAAAGATGAGCATCGTCACCCGCTCCTGCCAAGATGGCCGCCGCAACACCATCCATGGGCCCAGTTCATCACCAGCCTCCACTCCAGATCTCTTTGGAGACGGCCAGGACGTATCCCCACCACCCTCCCCCGAGATTCCAGACCCTGCAGCCATGCCGATGCTAGCGACCCTGGGCCTGGCGGTCGCAGATGGCGACAAGGAACCCACTCTGGAAGAGGTCCTTGCTATTATCAAGGTAAACCACGCGGACCTTGTGGGGAAGGTGGATGGGCTTAAGATTGATCTAACTATTGCGGCAGGACATAAACAAGTTACGTGGCAGGGTTACTGAAACTGAGCAATGTATTAGTGATTTGGAGGACACTGTCGCGCCCATTCTGCCTAAACTCAATACATATGGGGGAAAGATTACATCTCTAGAGGATAAGGTTGATGACCCCGAAAACCCCCTATGCAGAAATAACCTGTGACTGGTTGGGCTTCCGAAGCGGGTGGAGGGGTCTGACCCTGTAGCCCTCCTGGAGAGCTGGCTCGAGCAAGAATTTGGCCGTGTACAGCTATCCCCCTGTTTTGTGACTGAAAGGCCCCACCGAGTCCCGGGATGCCCCCTTCCTGAAGGTCACCCCTCGCGCACGGTGGTGATCTGTCTCCTTAATTACAGAGACCGTGACTCCATTTTGGGGGCTGCCAGGAGGAAAGGAAGTCTCTGCATCAATAATGCTGTGGTGTCCCTCTTCCTGGACTACTCTGCGACAGTCCGCAACCGTAGAGCCAGTTACCAGCATGTCAAGCAGAAGCTCCAGGAGCAAGATATCCAGTATTCCATGCTGTTCCCTGCGACCCTCCGGATCACATACCAAGGGAAAGCCCGTTTCTTTCAGTCCCCACAAGATGCCATGTCCTGGTGGGAATCGCTACCCCGCCCTCCTAAGCCTCCTGCCTGATGCGGATCCCCACATCCTGCTGGCTCCATTGCTGAAACTGAAGTTTCCTCTCTCCTCCTGGTTTTCCCTTTTTTGAGTTTTTTTTGTTATTTATCACCCTGCTATTTATTTTTGTTGCTCAACCATGTGCTGACTTTGGTTGATCTTACAGGTCTCCGGAGGGAGAGTACCAAATCTCGGTCCTTAGCCGAGCCCGAGCTGCCTTGGGGTTCAGTCCCTGTCAGGGAAATAGTATTAGGACTGGTGATCCTGCCAGTAACTGTCATCACCACGCCGGGCACATCCCCAGGTGCATGCGCACACAGTGATGGTGTTTGGCGCCCTCTGGCCTATTTAAACCTGCTGCAGTTGTATGCAAGTTGCTGGATTATCATCAGCTTCCTGTGTTCCCAGTACCTGCTTCCTGCATCTGACTTCCTGGTTCCTGTTTACTACTCGGCTTACCTTACTCACCCTGATCTCTGCCTGCATCGACCTCTGGCTTGGACTTGACTACGCTCCTGTCTGTACCCCTGCACCTTTGCTTGTCTGATCGGTCTTGACCCCTGGCCTGGCTACTGACCTTGTTCCTGATTAAACCTATTGTGCCTCTTCCGGACTGCTCCTATGGTTCACGACCCCTGGCCTGCCTTGACCCCGTTCCTGGAATACTTCCACACACGGTTGCCCAACGCACCCAAGCGGGTCTTAGCTATCCAACCCTCAACATCTGGCAACCCGTGCACCTTTGGGCACCGTACTTCCTGTCTCACTCCCAGGGTTATGCTGCACTTAGTCGCAAGGGGCACCCTCTCAGCAATCCGGCCTCGCACCTAGAACTTGACAGTATAATCCAGCCATGACTGAGGCCAGCAGAGGTGCGTCCCCTGTGGAGGCTTTGTGCCAACAGACTTCTACTCTTGCTCAAGTAATCCAAAAGCTACAGGAAGGATACCTGCATCTGGAAGGTAGGCTAAAACTACTAATGGAACCAGCTACCCCTACGGTGATGATCCCGCCTCCAGAGCCACGAGTTCCAACGCCTGAGCGGTTTACTGGAGATCGACTAAAGTTTAGATCTTTTAAAAATGCCTGTTTGCTTTATCTGGCCCTGCAGCCCCGGACATTTTCTATTGAAACTACTAAGGTTGGGTTCCTTATTTCTTTGTTATCCGGTGATCCCCAGGCATGGGCTCACAGTCTATGGGAACAAAAGGACCCAGCTATCCGCACAGTGGACACTTTCTTCGCAGCCATGTCTCAGCTCTACGAAGATTCTCAGCTCGCAGCCACCGCTGAAGCCGCCCTGCACTCCCTACAGCCGGGACAGCGGCCGGTAGAGGACTACACCATACACTTGGTCTGCAGATACAGGCTGGAATGAGGCTGCTTTAAAATATCAATTTCGCTTAGGACTTTCTGAATCCCTCAAGGATGAATTGGCCAGAAGTGGTATACCTGCTCATCTAGAGCAGTGGTTCTCAACTCCGGTCCTCAGGACCCACTAACAGGCCAGAATTTAAGTATTACCTTGCGGAGATGCAGACTAGAATACTGCAATCACTGAGCAGCAAATGATATCACCTGTGATGTAATTCAGTTATCCTGCAAACCTGGCCTGTTAGTGGGTCCCGAGGACAAGAGTTGAGAACCACTGATCTAGAGGATCTCATAAAAAGGGCCATCCTGTTGGACAGACGTCTACGGGAGCGCCAGGCCGAACGGTCACAAACTCTCTGCATATCCACTCCAGAGACTGGGGCAAGGCCCGCTAGTAGGAGCAGAGCTGCATTGACCCCTGGGGAGAAACAACGTCAGCGACAAGCCAACGTATGCCTTTATTGTGGAGAGAATGGACACTTCCTCTGCCACTGTCCAATTAGGCCCTGCAAGCCACTCAAGTACACCCCAGTATATTTCCAGGTCTCTGGAACTTCCACTTCCTACCTTGTCCTCTCTATTATGTTACAGTTAGCGGAAGGAAGCGTTCAGCTGCAAGCCATAGTCAATTCTGGGGCATGCAGCTGCTTCTTGGACCTGAACCTAAGGTCCAAAGGGCATCTCCAAGTATTCGAAATGTCCAAAGCGTGTTCTGAACACTGTCTTCCATTCGTCACCCTCCCGGATGCGAACGAGATTGTAGGCCCCCCGTAGGTCAAGTTTAGTGAACACCCGAGCAGTATCGAATCTCTGGAAGAGTTCAGGAACAAGGGGGAGATGATAGCATTTTTTTACGGTAATTTTATTGAGTTTCCTGTAATCCCCACAAGGTCTTAGGGTCTTGTCTTTTTTTTCAACGAAAAAGATTCCGGCGCCAGCAGGAGAGGAAGAAGACCGGACGAAGCCTTTTTCTAAGTTTTCGTCAATATATTGACGCAGGGTTCCTAGTTCCATTTCGGAGAGTGGAAAAATATGTCCAAAAGGAATTTCAGCTCCAGGGAGTAATTCAATCGGAGAGTCATATGGTCTATGTGGTGGTAGAATATCAGCTTTCTTCTTATTTCTCCTCTGCTGTTCGCAATGGCCATTGAGCCATTGGCTCTGGCGGTGCGGCGGACGTCTGAGATTGGGGGTATCCGTTTCGGCCCACTAGAAGAGAAGATCTCTTTATACGCAGATGATGCCCTGGTCTATTTGGATGGTAAGGAGAGCTCTTTTACTAAATTACTACAAGTTGTGGAGGAGTTTGGTGCCGTCTCGGGACTTCGGGTGGGCTGGGAGAAATCCCAGGCCTTTGCTATCGGCCCCCCTTCTCCTTATGAATATTTACAGAGGTCACGTATCCAAATAACACCCTCCTTTAAGTACCTCGGTATTCAGATACCTGCAGACCTCCCTAGATATGAAGGACTCAATATCGCCCCTATAGTCCATCAGATGACGGAAAAATTCCGTACCTGGTCGTCATTACCCCTAAATCTATGATGATTTTTTTACCAAAATTTCTCTATGGCTTTAGGGCTTCCCCGGTTTTCCTCACTAAAAAAAGTCTTTGCAAAACTTGACTCTGCTCAACGGTCTGGAACGGTTCCCAACCTCGTATAGCCAAATCCTCCCTACAAGCAGCCAAGGCCATAGGTGGCTTGACTTGTCCGAACTTAAGAAATTATTTCCTCGCTTCCCAGCTCACCTATATGCATGACTGGCTGCACTCTGATCCCCAAACTCCTGCCACTGCCTTTCTTTTGACCTTATTTGAATCTCCTACCTCTCTAAGAGATGAATTGCATAGATCAAGGAGGACAGATGGCTCCAGATTCTCTCTCGTTGAGGTTTGTTTTATGGCTTGGAGGGAGGGAAAATACTGTCACAATCCCCAGCTGATATTTCGCCACGGGCCCCCCTGTGGCAAAATTCAAATATTCCTGAGCTCTTCGGACATCCGGACTCGAAGTGGTGGGCCCGGTTTGGAATCACAAACCTTTTTCATAGATTCGAGGAGAATACCCTACTGTCTTTTGAATCTCTTAGACTTAAATATGGCCTTGACAATAAATTCTTTTTCAAGTATCTTTTACTGCGACATGCTCTTCGGGCACAGTTTGGCTCGTTGACCGTAGAGCTCAAGGAATCTTCTATTGAGGACCTTCTGTCATTTCCAGACATAGACAAACTGGTGACGACCTTTTATGGATGCCTTCAAGTGATGGGAGTGAGTCCCTTTCAGAATTCTCAACGTAAATGGCAGATGTTTATGCCTGAGCTTTCTGAAGAGGATTGGGAAGAGGCAGTGGAAATTTGCTTTCAGGATATCATCAGCACGGCTGATGTCCTGATACAGTTTAAGTTTATACATCATTTACATTATACACCAGCTAGGTTGGTTAAAATGGGTCTGGGTCGAGATATTGCATGTGCTAGATGTAACATGAATGCTGCCGACTTCTTTCACATGTTTTGGACATGTTCTGGACTTGCTAATTTCTGGAAGGATCTGTTTGCCTTTTTCAACCGTAAGCTGCACCTACCGTTGCCACATACCCCGGAGGTTGGACTATTGGGAGTTTTGAATAATCATGTTCCTCGCACTCATGCTAGAACTTTGATACGTATTTTGATATTTTATGCACGTAAAACAATTTTACTACACTGGAAAGATACCGCCCCTCTTTCGGCCCAAGCTTTCTTTGGCATTGTTCATGGGATCCTCCCAAAATTCAAATTGATATATAAAAGTAGGACATGCCCTAAGAAGTTCATCAAAATATGGCAGCCGTGGCTGGATGTCTCGGGGGACTTCTGGGGGGATGTCCTCTCTTCACAGCTATCTCAGTAAAATGGTTTGACGTTGTGATTCAGTTAACAATAATTGTCATATGTCTACACGTGGATAGAGATTCCTGTATGCACTTAAAAGTTTACTGCTTATGGGTTTCTGGAAATATACTGTGATGGTAAGGGTTGTGTGTGCTATGTGTGTGTGAATGAGTGTGTAAGTGAATGGTTTAGTTCTGTTCTTTCTTGGGGTGTAATTGTTTATCCAGACGTCATAACCAGTGATTTGTTCATTATTTTAATTAAGTTGCTGATTGCAATATACATCTATGTATTAACAGTCTGTACTTCCATTATTGTTTTTGTTTTTCTTTTGTTGTGTAAAATGGAAAAATAAACACCTTTTTAAAAAAAAAAAAAGAATAAAGTCTAAGAATTCTCTCAACGACCAAAAAAAAAAAAAAGAATATATCTATATAAAAATAATTTTGAGAAAAATGGGAGAAAAAAAACGTACCCTGAAAGTATGGCCTGAGAATATTAACAATCTCCACACATGGAATTCTGGTTATAAACAACCATAAATAAGAAGTAAAAAGAAAGGAGCAGAAAAGAATAATAATAGTAGAAAACCAAAATAGGGAGAGTCACAAAGGAGAAAAGAGGCCCCACCCCAGGGAATCCAACCAAATTTCCTATAACTCCAGAAAGCGGGAAGGCGTGCTCATCACTGGAAACTGGTCCAACCAAGGCTGCCAGATCTTACGAAACTTGCCTCTAGTTTCCGCGAGTATCGCCGCTGTAAGCTTCTTGTTCGCCTTAGCAATGGTTTGTTTAGTAGCCATAAAAATGTGTGTTGCCAAGATATGTTCTCGTTTCATTAACTCCGAGATTGGCTTATGGAGTAGAGCTTTCCATGGATCCTTCAGTATATTAGAATGAAAGAATGTATTGACCAAAGCATACACCCGGATCCACAGCCTTCTAACTTTGGGGCATGTCCACCATATGTGTTTCATATCGCCCTGATCAGAACAACCTTGAAAACACAACGCTGGGTACGTAGGAAGGTATTTTGTAATTCTTATGCCGCGTACACACGGTCGGACTTTTCGTCTACAAAAGTCCGACAGCCTGTCCGACAGACTTCCGGCGGACTTTCGGCGGACTTGCAGCAGACTTTCTAACGAACGGACTTGCCTACACACGACCACACAAAAGTCCGACGGATTCGTACGTGATGACGTACACCGGACTAAAATAAGGAAGTTCATAGCCAGTAGCCAATAGCTGCCCTAGCATGGGTTTTTGTCCGTCGGACTAGCACACAGACGAGCGGATTTCGGGGTCCGTCGTAGTTACGACGTAAAGATTTGAAGCATGTTTCAAATCTAAAGTCCGTCGGATTTGAGGCTGAAAAAGTCTGCTGAAAGTCCGGAGAAGCCCACACACGATCGGATTACCAGCCAGCTTTAGTCCGTCGGCGTCCGTTGGACTTTTGTAGACGAAAAGTCCGACCGTGTGTACGCGGCATTACTGGGGTGTAATACCATCTAGACATAACTTTGAATAAAATCTCTAGTGTTATAATGTTACGAGACGGGGACTGAAGGGCTTCTAAATCTGCCTCCCATCATGCACAGTAAGAGGAGGCTTGAGTGTTAGAGGCTCACAGAAGAGAAGAATAAAGCAGCAAAACTAGGCCCTGAGTAGTCGGGTTCGGCATCTGGCTTCAAACGCAGTCGAAGGTAGGGAACTATCATAATTTCTAACCAGGGAGTCTAGGAAGTGGTGGATTTGGATATCACGGTATCTCTCTCGGGCAGGAGCTTCATAAGTCTCCTGAAGCTGCTGAAATGTGTATACATCTTTGGTTGTGAGAAAAGCCAGGCCATTGTCAGCGCCACCAATGAAAGCTATGAGGGTCAGCCAACCCTGGAGGAAACCATAGACAATTGAAAATCTCCATAAGAGGTAGGTGAGATAAAAGTAGCCCTGCAGAAAATTTCACTGAGTCCCAAATCGCTAGCGAATGAGACAAAATGAGATTTAAAGGCTTAGGATGAAAGTGAGCGGGCAGTCATAAGAGTGATTATAATCAAAGGTGCAATTTGCGCTGTGTTATAGTAGTCTATCAAATTTGGAACTCCTAGACCACCTGCACACTTCTGTTTGTATAGTACCACCTGATTCAGCCTCTGTCTGGTCGAACCCCAGAATTTGAGAATATGACATTGCAAAGAATGTGTCAGGAGGCACAAGCCGCCTCTGTCCGCCGGGCTCCACGGCGCATGCGCGGAGGACTCACGCTGCGCCGCACACTCGTTCGCGGCCCAATGGTGCGGCGCGCGCGGGTGCACGGCGGTCCCCGTGTGCGCGCCGTGGCCGTGCGGGTGCCCGGCGGCGCGTCACGCTGACGCGCTCGCCGGTGGGCTACTTCTGACGGCTCCAGCGCCCAGTCGGGTTGCTGGTTAGTCGTCAGCTGTGCCCTGTCCCCTGTGCCTGATTTTCCCTGCTGCCTATTGTGTTCCCTGTGCTACTCTGCTTGTTTATACGGATTATCCTCTCTGCCTGCCTGATACCCCTGACCTCTGCTAGTAAAACGGACTATTCTCTCTGCCTGCCTGATACCCCTGACCTCTGCTAGTAAAACGGACTATTCTCTCTGCCTGCCGGATACCCCTGACCTCTGCTTGTAAAACGGATTACTCTCTGCCTGCCTGATACCTCTGATCCCTGCTTGTTTAACGGATTACCCTCTGCCTGCCTGATACCCCTGATCTCAGCCTGTTACACGGACTTGCTCTTGCCCGATACCCCGCTCCTGATCTCTGCCTGAATACGGACTTGCCCGCCTTGGTACCCCAGTTTCAGCTAACCATTTGTCTGCAGCTTCTCCAGTGACCAACGGCTACACGGACTTCCTTCAGGAATTCAGTCACCACCGGAAGCCCGTGCCTCCGCGTGCCTCCAACTCCCTGTATCACCTCCAGGGGTCGGGTGCGCGTGGTCGTAAGGGCGAGCCGCTCTCGGCATCTCGGCCTCGGTGAGTATAGTCTTGACAGTACTAACCAGCCAGATGTCCGAGGCCGACAGAGCGCGCTCTCCTTTGGAGATCCTGTGCCAACAGGTCTCCACTTTGGCCGACTCAGTCCAGAAGTTACAGGAGGGGTATACTCAAATTGACAGCCGCCTCCAACAGATTGCTGGAGTACTTCCCTCTGCCACTGCAGTTCCGGCACCCAGCAATGAAGGTCCGCTTCCCCAGGCCACCGCCAGCCCTACCGTTGTCATGGCGCTTCCTGAACCTAGGGTCCCTACGCCCGAACGGTTCTCCGGGGACCGTAAAAAATTCAGAGCTTTTAAGAACGCATGTTCACTTTACTTTGCCCTCCAGCCCCGGACATTTGCATCAGAGATCGTCAAGGTGGGTTTCGCTATCTCGCTGCTGTCAGAGGAACCTCAGGCCTGGGCCCATGGCTTAATGGAACAGGGAAGTCCTGTGTTAAATTCCATAGATACCTTCTTCGAGGGTATGTCCCAACTCTACGATGACCCGCAACGGAAGGCTACCGCTGAAGCCATTCTCCACCACTTGTCCCAAGGAAGGAGACCCATCGAAGATTATACGGTAGAGTTCCGTAAATGGGCGGCTGACACGAATTGGAACGAGCCGGCTCTTCGCTACCAGTACCGTCAAGGCTTGTCTGAACTCCTCAAGGATGAGCTAGCCAGGATGGAGACTCCGGAGACCTTGGAAGAGCTCATTCAGGCAGCCACGAAACTGGACAGGCGCTTGCGAGAACGCCGCTCGGAGCGGTTTCAGGGTCCACGCCCTACGTGGACGTCGTTCAGAGCCCCATCAATGCCGTCACCATCTTCCACAACACCTCCTGAAGCTGAGCCCATGCAGCTAGGCCTGGTCCGGGCCCCGCTAACTTCGGAAGAGAGGCAACGCAGACGGCAGTCCAATTTGTGTCTGTACTGCGGGGGAGCGGGACACTTCCTGCGCAATTGTCCAATAAGGCCCAGTAAGTTCCTTCAGCCTAGATTAATGAATTATCAGGATAATGATGCTCCGAAGTCTTATGTGATGTTGTCTGTTTCCTTGCAGCTACCGGAAGGGGAGTCTCGCCTACCCGCCATCATTGATTCGGGGGCTTGTAGCTGCTTCATGGATGCAGCCTTGGCCCGCAGCCTCCGTATTCCCTTGCAAACAAAGGCCCAAGGTTTACAAGTGCATCTAGCCGATGGCTCTCTTCCTAGTTCAGGTCCAATCACCCAGGAGACCCAGCCTGTCCTAGTAACCACCGACTCCGGGCATCAGGAACTCCTACGGCTCGACCTCATCCACTCTCCCATCTTCCCAGTCATCCTCGGCCTGCCCTGGTTACAAGCTCATGATCCGCAGATCCAATGGAGCACCAAGGTGGTGTCCTTCTCCTCTCCATACTGCTTGGAGCATTGCCTCCCTTTAACCCCGAAGGTTTGTGCTACGGTTACTACCTCGTCAGACAAACTTCAACAGATTCCCTCTGAATATCTGGAGTTCCAGGAGGTCTTTAATAAACAAATGGCTGATCGCCTACCACCTCATCGGCCTTATGACTGTCCGATCGACCTGTTGCCGGGATCCGTGATTCCGTTCGGTCGTATATTCCCTCTCTCCGAGACTGAACTGGAGGCGCTCAGACAGTACATCGATGAGAACCTGGAAAAGGGGTTTATCCGTCCTTCATCCTCACCTGCTGGAGCAGGGATATTCTTTGTCGGGAAGAAAGATGGGTCCCTTAGACCTTGTGTGGACTACCGGCAGCTTAATAATATCACCATTAAGAACAGGTACCCACTACCACTCATCCCGGAGCTATTCCAACGATTCCGTTCTGCCAAGGTCTTCTCCAAATTAGACCTGCGGGGTGCCTATAACCTTGTTAGAATCAGAGCCGGGGATGAATGGAAGACAGCGTTCAGGTCCAGGTTTGGACACTTCGAGTACCTGGTGATGCCATTCGGGCTATGCAATGCTCCAGCCACTTTCCAGCACCTAGTAAACGACATATTCCGAGAATACCTGGATGACTTCCTTGTTGTTTACCTGGATGACATACTCATTTTCTCTCCCACGATTGAGCTACACAGGGGGCATGTCAAAAAGGTCCTTACCATATTAAAACAGCACAAGCTTTATCTGAAAGTGGAAAAGTGTGAGTTCGAGAGATCAGTGGTACAATTCCTGGGGTTCATCATATCGGCCGGCGGGATCGCAATGGATCCCCAAAAGATACAAGCCATCCAAGATTGGCCAGCTCCATCCGATAAAAAAGGGGTTCAACGATTCATAGGATTTGCTAACTTTTATCGGAAATTCATTGTTGGATTCTCGACCATTGTAGCACCTATCACCCAGCTAACCCGTCAGCACAACTCTTTCCGGTGGAGTGAGGCCGCACAAGAGGCCTTTTTGAAATTAAAGGATCTGTTTAGTTCGGCTCCAATTCTTCGCCACCCCGATCCTTCCCAGCCATATGTTTTGGAGGTGGACGCTTCGGAAATTGCCACAGGAGCAATTCTCTCTCAAAGACAAGGGCCCAAGGCTATCCTTCACCCCGTTGCATTCGCTTCTCGGAAACTCAGCCCGCCCGAGTTAAACTATGACGTGGGTGACAGGGAGTTGCTGGCCATAAAATTTGCTCTTGAAGAATGGAGGTATCTGCTCGAAGGCGCATTACATCCGGTAATGATCTTTACAGATCATAAAAACCTTGAGTACTTACGGACAGCAAAACGACTAAGACCTAGACAAGCCCGCTGGGCTCTCTTTTTCTCTCGCTTCAACTTCCACATATCCTATAGACCTGGCTCAAAGAATGGAAAGGCAGACGCACTCTCACGGATGTTCTCGGCAGAGTCCCAAACGTCGGAACCTGGTACTATCCTCTCTTCCCAAAACTTCCTTGGGGTGGCACAAGTGGATTTGATGTCATCCATCAAATCATCATCCAACTCTTGCATGGAACCAGAGGTGCAATCCTTGAAAAGAAATGGTAATTTCTTCTGGATCCGTGGAAAAATTTTTGTACCTCGGGAGACACGGTCACTAACCCTTCAGATGTGCCATGACCATAGACTCGCAGGGCATTTTGGAGTAAGGAAGACGTCCGAGCTGGTTTCTCGTTCCTTTTGGTGGCCTGGGTGGAGACGGGATTGCAAAGAGTATGTGGCATCCTGCCCTCCGTGTCAGCGGAACAAGGGGCGAAACACCAAGTCCTGGGGTTTACTAAGACCTCTACCGATCCCCGAACGACCATGGTCTGACGTCTCCATGGATTTCATAGTGGACCTGCCAGCCTCGGGGGGCTTTACCACTATTTTTGTCGTGGTTGACCGTCTCTCCAAGATGGCCCATTTTTTGCCCATGAAGGGCACCCCCTCGGCCTTAGAGACTGCCAATATTTTTCTCAAGGAAATCATCAGGCTCCATGGAGTACCAAAGAACATCGTATCGGACAGGGGTGTACAATTTACGTCCAAATTTTGGAGGGAGCTCTGCAAAGCCTTAAATATCAAAGTCTGCCTCTCATCAGCTTACCACCCTCAGAGTAACGGCCAAACGGAGAGGACGAACCAGACCCTAGAGCAATATCTGCGGTGTTTCTGCTCGGGATCTCAAGATGATTGGGCAAGCCTTCTCCCATACGCAGAGTTCGCGTATAACAATTCTGTTCACGCTGCTACTAACCAAACGCCTTTCTGGGCAAATTGTGGATTCCATCCCACCTTCCTGTCCAACGATGTTCCCGAGATAGCAGTCCCTGTCGTGCAGGACAGAGTGGCCTCTTTACAGGCAAATTTCCGGAGGATTCAGGACATGTTGCAGAGGGCTCAAACGGATTACAAGGAGCAATATGACCGGGGCAGGAGGGAAAATCCAACCTTTAAACTTGGAGAAGAAGTCTGGTTATCCACTACCAACCTTAAACTATCCGTGCCTTCGCGGAAATTGGGACCCAAGTTCATTGGTCCTTTCCCCATCAAAAGGATTATCAACCCTGTGGCTATGGAGTTAGCACTACCGAAGACTTACAGAATCCACCCTGTCTTCCACGTGTCCTTACTGAAGCCTGTGGTGGACAGCACTTTTCCGGAGAGAGGGGAGCTTCCTCCGCCACCAGTTAGGGTGGATGGAGAGAATGAGTTTGAGGTGGAGTCCATCCTTAACTGTAGGAAGAAGGGCAGACAACTGCAGTATCTGATCCAGTGGAAGGGTTATCCACCTGAGGACAACTCTTGGGAACCTGCAAGGAACCTACATGCACCACGCTTAATTCAAGCTTTCCACCGAGACCACCCGGAGGTGATGTCCAGTCTGGGCGTTCAGTGTCCGCCCTTAGGAGGGGGGCACTGTCAGGAGGCACAAGCCGCCTCCGTCCGCCGGGCTCCACGGCGCATGCGCGGAGGACTCACGCTGCGCCGCACACTCGTTCGCGGCCCAATGGTGCGGCGCGCGCGGGTGCACGGCGGTCCCCGTGTGCGCGCCGTGGCCGTGCAGGTGCCCGGCGGCGCGTCACGCTGACGCGCTCGCCGGTGGGCTACTTCTGACGGCTCCAGCGCCCAGTCGGGTTGCTGGTTAGTCGTCAGCTGTGCCCTGTCCCCTGTGCCTGATTTTCCCTGCTGCCTATTGTGTTCCCTGTGCTACTCTGCTTGTTTATACGGATTATCCTCTCTGCCTGCCTGATACCCCTGACCTCTGCTAGTAAAACGGACTATTCTCTCTGCCTGCCTGATACCCCTGACCTCTGCTAGTAAAACGGACTATTCTCTCTGCCTGCCGGATACCCCTGACCTCTGCTTGTAAAACGGATTACTCTCTGCCTGCCTGATACCTCTGATCCCTGCTTGTTTAACGGATTACCCTCTGCCTGCCTGATACCCCTGATCTCAGCCTGTTACACGGACTTGCTCTTGCCCGATACCCCGCTCCTGATCTCTGCCTGAATACGGACTTGCCCGCCTTGGTACCCCAGTTTCAGCTAACCATTTGTCTGCAGCTTCTCCAGTGACCAACGGCTACACGGACTTCCTTCAGGAATTCAGTCACCACCGGAAGCCCGTGCCTCCGCGTGCCTCCAACTCCCTGTATCACCTCCAGGGGTCGGGTGCGCGTGGTCGTAAGGGCGAGCCGCTCTCGGCATCTCGGCCTCGGTGAGTATAGTCTTGACAGAATGCAAAATATGTGGGGGGACTGAAACCGGCAGGACCTGAAAAGCATACAGGGGTTTCGGGAGAAGGGTCATCTTGATTGTGTGGATGCGGGCCAACCACGAGAAACCTAGACTTATCCCACGAGTCCAGTAAACAGGTGAGTGATCTGATAAGGGAGAAATAGTTAGCCGTGTATAGTGTAGTAAGTCCCGATAAGGAGGCAAAACCGTGCAGAAGTGAGAATAGATTAGGGAGACTGGCATGAGGAGACGTAACATACATTAAGACATCATCGGCGAACAATGTCAATTTATGATGCACTCCAGCCAATTCAATTCCCCCCAATATTGGGATTCAAGCAAATGTGTTCTGCCAAAGGTCCACTGCTCAAATGTTTTAAAAACTAAAGCTGGCTATACGCTAATAAAATCTTGTTTGACATTTTTAGTCTTAGGCCGCTTGCATATGGGCACCATAATTTAGGCTCCTTCCACACTAGCCGTCATTTGGCTGCGGTACTGTTATAAACATTGCACAGATGAGCTACTTTACAGGCAGACTAAGGGGACCCCCCAAGCACGATATTTAAGGTAATATTTCATTAAGTGTTCTTGCATAGCAAGACCACTTACTGTTATCACACATATATATTATTCTTATTATAGCCAAATTTACCACCCTAACTTCTCCCACAGCTTTTACACTACATAGACAGTAATATACCGAAATGTGCGGATTGTTCCCGATTGGTGTGCTATTACTTTGTGGAACATTTCGCCGAATGGTTCACGAAATATTGTTGTTTTTGCGGCGAAGTTGGTCCTATAGGAATGAATGGCGAAATGTTCAAAACTAAAGTGGGAGGTGACAAAAACTGACAACCCCATAATCAGCCAAAACATTATGACCCCCCCATGATCAGCCAAAACATTATGTCCACGCCATTATCAGCCAAAACATTATGTCTACGCCATAATCAGCCAAAATATTATGACCCCCCATGATCAGCCAAAACATTATGACCCCCCCCCTATGATCAGCCAAAACATTATGATCCCCCCCATGATCAGCCAAAACATTATGTCCACAACATGATCAGCCAAAACATTATGACCACCCCATGATCAGCCAAATAATTTATGACCACCCCATTATCAGCCAAAACATTATGACCACAACATGATCAGCCAAAAAAGTATGACCACCCCATGAAAAAAAAAAATAATATTTTTTTTTTTTGTAAAAAAAATAATTTTTGAAAAAAATGTTTAGCTCTTTCAGCTAATGATGGGACTTCAACTTTTTTACTACTATTTATACTTTTTAAAATATTAAGCTTTTTAACACTTTTCACAGTTACTCCAGCCACTCCAACCACACAACAGTTACTCAAGCCACTCCACCCAGTTACTCCGCCCACTCCAGTTGTAGAGGCAAGAACACTTCACACGATTTCCCCAGAAATTGTAGCTTTTCTAGTTTCACTTTAAGCATTATTAAAATCACTGCTCCTGAAAAGACGTTTGTTTTTAAAACTTTTTTTGCATTGATACATGTCCCCTAGGGTAGTAACTGGGTCCCCATACACTTTTTATGGCAATAACTTCCATATAAACCTTTAAAATTAGCACTTTTGATTTTTTATGTTCGTGTCCCATAGACTTTAATAGGGTTTGCATGTTCGCTAGAACTTTTTGCCTGTTCACCTATCCCTATTAATTAATTAGGTGACTTCTGAAGGCAATTAGTTCCACTAGATTTTAGTTAAGGGTACGCCTGCTGTAACATGTACTTGTAAGAGAGAGTATCCTATTCTCTTTGTATTTCTTCCTTTGTGTAAATTTCCTGGTGTTACTGCCAGTCCCTCTGCTTTCTTATTAAAAACTGACCACCCTAAGCAGGATAGCACAGCATAGTCTGTTTTCTAGCTATGCTGCAAACTCAGCCTGCTCTCCTCCAATGATCAGACGTGTCCTGACACACCTTCCTGCACAGCCTTTCACTGGGAAGATCAGTGTGTTACTGTTTCCCCTCCCCCAGCTCTTATGCAGCTGAGAACAGAGATTATGTGATCACTTTTAATGAATGGGAAAAAGGGTATTTATAATGTTTTTTATATTAATACACAAATGTTTTAAATTTTATTTCTATTTTAAACTGAATGGGTTGTTTTACAAGCTTACAATCACTTTAACTGCTTGCCGACCAGCCACCGCAGTTATACTGCGGCAACATGGCTCGGCTGCGCGAATCGTCATCATGTTACGTTGCTTAGTTATTTGGCAACTAGGGGTGCGTGCACATGCCCCCTGCTTGCCCATGGAGCCGATGCGAGTGCCCGGGGCACACCGAGAACCGGGATCTGTGTGTGTAAACACAAAGTTTCCGGTTCTCTGAGGGGAGAGAATACAGATCGTCTGTTCATACGGAGTATGAACAGCGATCTGTCATCTTCCCTACACAGTCCCTTCCCCCCTTCAGTTAGAACACGCACTAGGGAACACAGTTAACCCCTTGATCACCAACTAGTGTTAACCCCTTCCCTGCCAGTGACATTTTTACAGTAATCAATGCATTCCTATAGCACTGATTGCTGTATAAATGCCAATGGTCCCAAAAATGTGTCAAAATTGTCCGATGTGTCCCCCATAATGTCGCAGTCCTGATAAAAATTGCAGGACGCCGCCATTACTAGTAAAAAAAAAAATAATAATAAAAATGCCTTAAATCTATCCCCTATTTTGTAGAAGCTATAACTTTTGCGCAAACTCATCAATACACACTTATTGCGATTTTTTTTTACCAAAAATATGTAGAAGAATACATATCGGCCTAAACTGAGGAAAAAAATTGATTTTTTATATATTTTTGGGGGATATTTATTATAGCAAAAAGTAAAAAATAATGCATTTTTTTTAAATTGTCGCTCTTTTTTTGTTTATAGCGCAAAAAAATAAAAAGCGTAGAGGTTATCAAATACCACCAAAAGAAAGCTCTATTTGTGGGAAAAAAAGGACGTCAATTTTGTTTGGGTGCAGCGTCGCACGACCGTGCAATTGTCAGTTAAAGCGACGCAGTGCCGAATCGCAAAAAGTGGTCTTGTCAGGAAGGGGGTAAAATCTTCCGGGGGCTAAAGAGGTTAAGATAATAGCACAGAAAAACTGAATACAATCTCCTATGCTTTTTCTGTAGCTGATGTAGACTTGTTTTATGCACAAGGAATGATAATTGGAGTATTTGCAACACAAAATGTATAAAAAGGGTAAATAGATGCCATAAAAATGCACCCAATGGCATTTTCATATGCGTGCATTTTTTATGTTTTCTTATAGATTTTAATGTGCTGGGTTTAATATACCCTTTACATGAAGATGCTTTTCTGTTTTTCTCTTGGCTGCCTAGGTGGGAGACACACGGTCGGATTTTCTGATGGAAAATGTCCGATCGGAACGTGTTGTCGGAAATTCCGACCGTGTGTGGGCTCCATCGGACATTTTCCGACACACAAAGTTTGAGAGCTGAATATAAAATTTTCCGACGGACAAAGTGCCACGCATGCTCAGAATAAATAAAGAGATGAAAGCTATTGGCCACTGCCCCGTTTATAGTCCCGACGTACGTGTTTTACGTCACCGCGTTCAGAATGATCGGATTTTCCGACAACTTTGTGTGACCGTGTGTATGCAAGACAAGTTTGAGCCAACATCCGTCGGAAAAATCCTAGGATTTTGTTGTCGGAATGTCCGAACAAAGTCCAACCGTGTGTACGGGGCATAAGACATTGGGAGCATGTAAGTGAGAACCACTAAAGCTGGAACGTAATTGTTGTGAGCCATGTAAGCGGTACTGCAGGAGAGATGGCGCTCCATCTACCAGAGCTAGAGATGCTGCTCTCATGGGCTTTTGCTGACCTTATATCTTGTGGGTCACATTGTTCTGGTGAGTGTGGTTTTTATTGGGCATTGCCAGAAAGATTTGGCAGTACTGCGTTAAAAAACAAAAACTCCACCCTCACTATCAAAAATACAATTTTATATTCCCAAAACTTACAGGGGTACAGGGGTAAATACATGGGTATGAAATTTTAGGGACCAAGAAAACCAGTCTGCTTCATGGAGACAGGATCTTTTTAATCTCACTTTCTCCATACAACTCAGAAAAATATAGAAGTTGCATGATTTAAGTACAGGGGGTCCCCTAGTTGCAAACATCCGACTTACAAACGACTCCTACTTACAAACGGAGGGAGACAACAGGAAGTGAAAGGAAATCTCCCCCCTAGGAAGGGAAATTCACTCCTGTAAGAGCTATTATGGGAAAAAGGTGTCTCCACTGATTCTTTATCACCAAGGCTTGTTTCCACAACAACCCAAAATTTTCAAAATCCGATTGTCATTGGGACAGAAAGTGAGGTGTGATAGGGTTGAAATAATGACTTAGAGTTCCACTTTAATTGTTTCTGTTTTTTCTTACTTGTGTACGTATCAATTGTTCTATTTAAATTGTTTGTGCTCCTTTCTTACCTGTGTACGTATCAATTGTTCTATTTAAATTGTTTGTGCTCCTTTCTTACCTGTGTACGTATCAATTGTTCTATCAATCTGTATCTAGATGGAATTTGGAACTGCTGAATAATCATTACATGTTCGCTGATGAGAAACTCTTTGTACCTTAACCTCATTTGGTAATGCCGATAAGATTACTGCTTTTGGAACTGCCTATAAAAGAAGTAAAGGGAGCAGTCCTTTTGGGGATGCTCAGAACTGTGATACAGACATACCTGACTCCGTGTCATCTTTCTTATAGAAGCAATAATTTGGCAAAGCAATATAAACTATAAGCAACTTATTTAAAAGTTGAACCTAAGATTTTGGCGCCCGAAACAGGGACTCACCGATGATACTACAAGAGGTGGACGAACGCGGCTGACGGAACAAAAAGACAGGCATTCCGGGAACCACAGATCAAAAAAAACCTGCGCAGGTAAGAAAAAGCTTTATTTTTCTTATATTCTGTGCTCCCCTGATTTGTGCCTATCCGTTCTGTCAGTTACGGTTCTCCTGGTTTTAAAACACCAGCCTCTGTAGTGGTGAGTCTAGAATTACTGCATATTTTAGTTTATATTGCTGGAATTATTTGTTTGTTTTGTTATCTGTGTTTGTCTTGTCTGTCTTGTTGAGAAAGTGAATGAGCCTTGTCAAGGATGGTATGAGTTAGAAGGGGATTGCCGAACTAAGCAACGGAATGCGCCTTACCTCACACGATTGGGAACCTGAGGGCTTGTGAGCTTGGGGGTCTGACGCTTATGCTTAACCTCACATCTAACTCATAAACCATAGACGGGTTGAGAGTATAAGCCCTGTCTGCTCCATAAAGCAGGGATAAGAGTGTATGAGAGGGATTCCCAGATACGGGGAGGGAATAAGGTCTCAACAAAGTCCCGAGATCTAGTCGGATACCTGGCCACTTAAAGGAATGCTTGTATATGTTGTAGCCGCATTTTTGTATATGTTGTAGCCGCATTCTGGTTTGTTATTGGGCTAGCATATAAAGTAATTATTTATTATTGGGCTAGCATATAAAGTAATTCGGTTTCAGAAATCTCATTCCGGAGAGGTTTCTAGAATTCTAGCACCCTAGGAGGAAGGCAACGAGGAACTAGTGTAACTTAGCTGGTTTGCTATTGGGCTAGCATATAAAGTAATTATTCATTCTTGTATATGTTGTAGCCGCATTATATTGTACACTAAGTGTCCCACACGCTACCTAGGCAGGACTGTTAGAATGGGCCAGAGGAACACAAAACCCCGTCAGGGAATTGTGGCACACTATACGGTGCCACAGATAATTAAGAACATTTATGGGAAAACCGAAGCACAGGACTTAAAGGATGTCCTTCGTAAATTTAAGGTGAAAGGAGCAGCGGGCTTAGACCCGGATGTATGGAGTGAAATAAAAAGGGACAGACAAGGAGAGGTGTTAGAGAAGCAATGGATGCGTCAGGTTCAATGCTTAATTAAGGTCTCAAATAGAGCGAAAGAAGAGGGGTGGAAGTATAATCCAGATTGTGATGGTTGAGATATGAAAGATAGAAGAACAAAAAATGTCGAGGCTCCCAGCTCAGCCATCCCAACCCCATACACTGACGTAGAACGCAAACCACACAAGATATATCCGGTACTTGAGGGGAGAGGATGGGTTTGTCAGGATTGTGGAGCACAAAACCCAGAATGGGCAGTAGAATGTGTGCATTGTGGGGCACAAAAACCTCATCCAGAAACTGTAGCTCCCGTACGCACTGATACACGCATTGTTCAGGTAAACAATCCAGAATTTGGACAAGCAGCCCATCCAAATGCCCCGCCTACTGTCACTCGTAGAATGCAAATAAGGACTTGGGCACCATGGTCGGCAGACACCCTTATGGCATTAATACAGAGCGCCCCAGACCCGGTAGCAAAGCCAGCTGCTTTTTGTAGATTTGTGACACAGTTAATGAATACACATGAAGCGACCTGGCAGGATGGGGAGGATCTATGCAGACACAAAATGACTCTGACCCTGTTTAACCAGTTTATGACAGAAATAGGTCCACACAGACCTGCAGGACAAGTTGATGGGGATGGCAATTTAGAGACAGGACATGTCAGACATATAGACTCAAGGGCCCCTTTTATTGCTAGATTAGAAGCTTTTTGTCAGGCAAAACAACAGGAGAGGGGGTCCATATCACCCATGAAGCAAATGCCAGGACAGACTGTATCGGAATTTTACTTATCTATGAAAAGTATGATGGCAGATGAGGGATTGGACTTGGCCCTGCCAGTCACAATCCGAGCCTTCAATAGACAATTTATGGAGGGATTAATTCCACAGATAAGTGAGAGACTGAAAGCCTGCACACCAGAGTGGAGGGCAACTAGAGATAGAGGGACGTTGTTACAAAAAGCGCGAGGCATAGAGGCGGACTTAGCAGAAACCAAAGGGAGGAAATCTCATGCTATCAACGCACTCGGGGGTCCCCAAGAGCAAGGTAGAGGTTCCTTTCGCAAACCCCTTACCTGTCACTACTGTAACAAGATTGGTCACATCAGACGCAACTGTAAGAAAAGAATAAGGGATGAAGGAGAGGAAGGTGTTGATTCTCCAGTTAATCAGAGAAGGAACCAGCCCAGGGACAACAAAAATAGTCATATCAGGCAGCAGGGAGATGGTCCACGAGCATGACTCACCCCGGTTTTAGAAAAATCCAAAACAACAATGCTTAAGACAAATATAACGGTTGGTAATAAGAAAATCTCTTGTTTAGTCGATACAGGAGCTTCACGCTCGTTACTTTCTGACTCTGAACTACTCCCTGGCCAAAAATCACCTGACACTTTACTAATAACTGGATATGATGGCATTTTAGCCGACGCCCCGCTTACAAAACCTCTGAAAGTTAAAGTAGGAAACCACATGTTCCTTTCACGCTTTCTGGTATCTAGAGGAGCCCCCACTAATTTGTTAGGAGCTGACATTTTGCAGAAAATAGGAGCTAACATTACCTATCACCCAGATGGCACTGTCACCTTAGCTATAGGGGATAATCAAGAACACATGGAGATGTGTAACCTAATACAATACCTAGAGGAGGAATCGGAATTGTCCGGCCCACCTCCTTCAGACTTAGATCAGATTTTGTCGTCCCTTCCAGGAGAACTATGGGAAAAACATCCAGCTGATGTTGGACTTTTGCCCATACCTCCGGTTACCCTACAGCTGATTCCAGGAGCAGTGCTTCCCCAACAAAAGCAGTATCCACTTAGTGCACCCCAAGAGACGGCCATAGAAATGCAGGTCCAATCCTTCTTAAAAAGTGGAGTTCTAAAAGAGGTAAAATCACCGGCAAACACTCCCTTGTACCCGGTTAAAAAGAAATTAGTAGCCGGTAGTCCGGTTAAGTATAGAATGGTCCAAGACCTTAGAGCGGTCAACAAAATACTAGCCCCGATGACACCTTTAGTACCCAATCCACATACATTACTGTCACAAATACCATCAACCAGTATGTACTTTACGGTTATAGATTTAGCGAATGCTTTCTTTTCCGTCCCGGTTGCTGAAGAATGCCAACTTTGGTTCGCATTTTCAATAAAAAATCGGCAACTAACCTGGACACGCCTACCTCAGTGTATGGCGCATTCACCTACCTTGTATTCGCAAGCATTGCAAACGGTGTTGGGAGAATGGGTACCACCAGATTCCTGTGTATTGTTACAATATGTGGATGATTTATTGTTATGCTGCCCTGACAAAGAAACTTGTTTGGCCACCACCCTTAATTTGTTGCGATTTTTGGCAGAAAAAGGTTGCAAGGTTAATAAGAAAAAGTTACAAGTGTGTCAGGAAAAAGTTATCTTTTTGGGACATTGTATATCACAGGGTACGAGACATCTCACTGAGGAGAGGGTTCAAGTGATAAAGGGAATGTTACCCCCATGGAATTTCAAACAATTGCGTATGTTTTTAGGTATCGTGTCATATTGTAGACAGTGGATACCACATGCTAGCGCTTTGATGCAGCCATTATACGATTGTTTGAAAATTGTACCGTATATGCTTACAGAAATAGCTTATGAGTCGTTTATCACTTTGAAAAAGTTGTTGATTTCTGCCCCGGCTATTGGTATACCAGATTACACCAAGATATTTAATCTGTACATTGCTGAGATCACTGGACACGCCACAGGTGTTCTGACACAGGCACATGTAAAACAAAGACCAGTCGCTTACTTTTCAGCAGCATTAGATCCAGTATCTAGAGGTTCACCGTCTTGTGTACGGGCGGTAGCTGCAGTGTCAATTATCATAGATAAGTCATCAGAGATTGTTCTAGACAATCCAGTCGTAGTGCATACCACACATGACATACATGCAATCTTGTCTCAGGTACAGCCCAAACACATTTCAATGGCTAGGCAATTAAGATTACAGTGTACTTTACTCTTACCTCCAAATGTTACTTTTCAGCGCTGTACAACCTTAAATTTGGCCACCTTTTTGCCTCTTCAGTCACCAGATTTGGCAAGGGGGAATGATAGTACTAATAGTACTAGTGAGAAAAGAAATGAGGACACTGACACTCTTTTTTGTTTAAAGAAGTAGATGAACACGATTGTTTTCAGCTCATGGAACAGGAGACAATGGGATTCCCACACGTTACAGATACACCGATTTTAAATGCTGAGTACACCTTGTATATAGATGGTAGTAGGTTTGCTGATGACAAGGGTAAATATCACACAGGGTATGCTGTAGTGACTGATACGTAGGTAATTGAAGCACAGCCCTTACCAGCCCACATGTCAGCACAGGAAGCAGAATTAAAAGCTTTAGAACAAGCCCTAGAATACTTAAAAGAACGAGAAGGGAATATTTACACTGACTCTGCCTACGCTTATGGTGTAGCGCACGATTATGGCCACATATGGAGGGCTAGAGGTTATCTGACAGCAGCAGGTACACCTGTAAAACATGGAGAAGGGATTAAGAGAGTCCTGAACAATCTTCAAAAGGTTAAACGAGTAGCCATTATGAAGATAGCGGCACACACGAGCGCAAAAACAATTGAGGCAAAAGGAAATGCATTTGCAGATTTGACTGCAAAACAGGCAGCTCTAGGGGAAGGAAGCCCTGAGACCTTAGCAGCGGTAGAGGTGAGTATCCCAGAACCAACATGGCAGCAGCACAGGAGCAAGCAGGGGAGAGCGAGAAAGATAAGTGGGTCAGGATGGGAGCAGCACCAGACCTTGACAATGTATGGAGGGAAGGAGGCAAAATATGCCTGCCTGCCTCTCTGTACCCAGAAATGGCAGCGGCAGTTCACCTACCCACACACGTCAGTTCCAATTCCATGTATAGGATTGTGAACCAAGGATGGCTCGCCCCTGGATTCAGTAGCACTGCAAGAAACTACTGTGCAGCCTGCCAAATCTGTCTCCTGAATAACCCAGGACAGAGAGTAAAAACCCCACGTAAACACCAGGTCCGGGCCCAATACCCCTTCCAGAGACTGCAGATTGATTACATACAAATGCCTAAGAGCGGCCCTTTTGAATTTGTCCTCGTGTGTATCGATTTATTCTCAGGTTGGCCCGAAAGTTATCCAGTAAAATCGGCTACAGCTAAAGCCACAGCTAAGAAACTGATCACTGAGTTAATACCTAGGTTTGGTCTTCCTGAAACCATAGAATCAGATAGGGGGACACACTTTACAGGAGAAATCATGCAGAATGTGATGACCATGTTAGGGGTTCAACAAAGTTTTCACACCCCTTATCACCCACAGAGTTCAGGATCAGTGGAGAGAGTAAATGGGACAATAAAGTTAAAAATACAAAAAGCCATGCAAGAGTTAAACAAGCCTTGGCCAGAATGCCTGCCTTTGGCTTTGTTCTCTATAAGGTACACTCCAACAGGAAAGACAGGATTATCCCCATATGAGATACTTTTTGGGAATGCACCTAGATTGGGTTTATACTTTCCACAGAGTATGCAATTGCAATGTGATAGTTTGACTGCATATGTGATACAATTACAACAACGTCTAACTAAGATCCACAAAAGTGTGTATTCTTCTCTTCCAGACCCTAATTCAATAACAGGTACACATACTCTGCTACCAGGGGATTATGTATATGTGAAGAAACACACCAGAAAGACATTGGAACCCAGATTTGAAGGTCCTTACCAAGTACTCTTGACCACAGCCACCTCAGTAAAGCTGGAAGGAAAACCTACCTGGATACACGCATCACATTGCAAGAAACAACCCGAGAAAACAACATGATGAAATATCTACTTACATATTTTTTGTTGAAGATTGTTGTTTTACAAATATATGCATGGACTCCTGGTATTAATGTACTTGAAGTAGAGGAAACAACAACTTTCGAATGGGCTATAGATGATCCTAAAGTAGCAAATTATTATTGACAAAGGTAGACTAGTACATCTTTCCTCACAGATACAACAGGATACTGCACCACATTGGTGGGATATATTTAGTGGAATGTCTTCTACAGCAACCAATACCTTTCACTGGTTGTTAAGTCCAATGGTAATTATTATTCTAATATTAATATCACTTACAATCACAAATATATGTGTATACAGGAAAATAAATAGGAAAATTAGGAGAATAGACAGGGTATACTGATAAATGTGTATTGACATCACCCTACTCCTATAAAATTCCTCTTCTTGAATTTTAAGATGTTGGTAATACCTAGGGGGTGGGTTCTACCCCTCTGACAACTCACGGTCAGGGAAAGGACTCTGGGGAAAAACTGACTAGAACTTATTCATGAGGACCCAGGGGGAAGGAGAGGATGATGTCAAAGGGGGAAATTGATAGGGTTGAAATAATGACTTAGAGTTCCACTTTAATTGTTTCTGTTTTTACTTACCTGTGTACGTATCAATTGTTCTATTTAAATTGTTTGTGCTCCTTTCTTACCTGTGTACGTATCAATTGTTCTATTTAAATTGTTTGTGCTCCTTTCTTACCTGTGTACGTATCAATTGTTCTATCAATCTGTATCTAGATGGAATTTGGAACTGCTGAATAATCATTACATGTTCGCTGATGAGAAACTCTTTGTACCTTAACCTCATTTGGTAATGCCGATAAGATTACTGCTTTTGGAACTGCCTATAAAAGAAGTAAAGGGAGCAGTCCTTTTGGGGATGCTCAGAACTGTGATACAGACATACCTGACTCCGTGTCATCTTTCTTATAGAAGCAATAATTTGGCAAAGCAATATAAACTATAAGCAACTTATTTAAAAGTTGAACCTAACAGGTGAAATCTTCTGAACAGGGGCACAGACAGCAAAACAAATGTTACAGGGGTGTTAACCCTTCCATATGCCATCCAAAAAGCTTAAAAATAGTTTTTTTGGCTGGAGCTACACTTAAAAAAATGTACCTGTTCCAACTTACAGATTCAACTTAAGAACAAACCTACAGATCTTGTTTGTAACCCGGGGAGTGCCTGTACTTCCCCTGGGCTATTTGCATCTTTCCTGATTTACATAGAACATCTCTGAGGTTAGTTCCTTCATATGATATAAATAATTTGCCTTGAAAGCCATTTATCTGTGTGGTGGGTGAAACAGTCAACCGTCCCGATACAAGATGCTTCCTCTGACATATCTGCTCTTTCTGTTATCTCTTTACATTAACGGTATGAAAATACTATATTATTATTATTATACAGGATTTATATAGCGTCTACAGTTTGCGCAGACAGTACAGTTACAGTACAATTCAATACAGGAGGAATCAGAGCCCTGCTCGTTAGAGTTTACAATCTAGGAGGGAGGGTCAAAAGCATACAAAAGGTAATAACTGTGGGGGATGATTTGATTGAGAAAATAAAAGTACAGTTGTTAGGTGAAGGCAGGATAGGCTTCTCTGAAGAGTAGAGTTTTCAGGGATTGTCTAAAAGCAGAGTAGGAGATAATCAGACAGATTAGGGTAGGAAAAGTCCTGGAGGCAAGCATGGGAGGAGGGGACGAGGGAATTAGAGAGCAGGAGGTCTGGGAGGAACAAAAGGAACAAGTAATTTGAGATTTTGTGGCTAGGTTAGTGATGTAGTTGGGGGCTAACTTGTGGATGGCTTTGTAAGTTGTTGTTAGTATTTTGAATTTAATTTGTTGGGTGAGTGGAAACCAGTGGAGGGATTGGCAGAGAGGAGTAGCAGACACTGAACAGTTGGTAAGGTTTATGAGACTGGCAGCAGCATATATGATGGACTGAAGGGAGGATAGGCTATGCAAAGGGAATCCCAAGGAGGGAGTTGCAGTAGTCAAGGCGGGAGATGACCGAGGAGTGAACTAGGAGCTTTGTGGTGTCATTGGTTATGAAAGGGGCATATCTTAGAGATGTTGCGGAGGTTGAGGCGGCAAGATTTTGACAGTGTTTGGACGTGGGGCTGTAAGGATAGTTCAGAGTCCAGGTTTACACCTAAAACCTTGGCATTCGGGGATGGGCTGATAGTAGCGCTAAGTGGGTGAGTGGAAGCCAGTACACGGATTGACAAGGAGAAGTAGCAGACACTCAATGGATGGTAAGGTGGATGAGCCTGGCGTATGTAAAGGTAATACTGTGAGAAAGGAGTTGCAGTAGTTGAGGCAGGAGATGACCAGGGAGTGAACGAGGAGCTTTGTGGTGTCATTGGTTAAGAAGGGACTTATTTTAGAGATGTTGCGGAGTTTGAAGCAAGAATATTTGGACAGTAATTGGATGTGGGGCCGAAAGGATAGTTTAGAGTCCAGGGTTACACCTAGAACCATGGCTTGCAGGGACAGGCTGATAGTATCACTATCGATCTTAACAGAGAAGTCAGGGGAAGAGGCACATGGGGGAAGAAAAATCATAAGCTCGATTTTGGATAGATTGAGTTTGAGGAAGTGGTGTGACATTCAGGCTGATATGTCTGTTAGAAGTTAGTATGGTGTATATAGTTTTGGCAGCACCTGTACCTATATACTCACACCTTAGGTATATACCTTTTGTAAGAATGTATATAAGAGCAAATTTTTTTCTTGATGTAGGATCACCTGCAGAGATCACAGTGACTCAGTCTCCAGGTTCTATATCCGTGTCTCCGGGAGAAGATGTCATTATCTCTTGTAGAGTCAGTGAAAGTATTTACATGGATCAGTATAAGGTTAATGGCTTAGGTTGGACCCAGCACAGACCAGGGCAACTATTGAGAGGTCTTATAGTAGATGCTGTAGGCAGGTTCACTGGAATTCCTGAGAAGTATGTTGGATCCGGATCTGGAAGAGAATTCACTCTGACCATTAAAGGAGCCATGGAAGATGACGCTGGAGTATATTACTGCCATCAGAAAAAGAGCATCCCACTCACACAGTGATACAAAGCTGTACAAAAACACCTTCTTTTTATTATACATCACTGTAAAGTCATTGAAGCAGAACTTCAATGTTGCACAGCTGTACAGACTCCTTCCTTTAATGAAATGACTTACTTCATTTGCACTGCACACTGTGAGCTTTTCACAATGTGTATTAGAAACTGGCTTGAGAATGTCCAGCATCATCTAGCACTTTAAAAAACCTTCAGTGTGCAGTTACCCACCGATACTTACCTGAGCCTGATCTTGATCCAGCGATGTGCACGATAGCAGTGGTTCTCACTGCTCTCCACCTGTCACAGCAAGTGAGGAGGAGAGGGGCAAAACCATGCTCTGTGTGTCTTATGGACTCGGGCCTCGGAAGCGTTCATGCACAAGTCCTGTGGGGGCACTCAGCAAGGGGGAGAGGCCAGGAGAACTGGCAGGGACTCGAGAAGAGGAGGATTAGTTTGGTGGATAACAGATTCACTGCTCAAATGTTTTAAAAGCTAAAGCTGGCTATACGCTAATAGAATCTTGTTTGAAATGTTTTGTTTTAGGCCCCTTGCACATGGGCGTCATAGTTTAGGCTCCTTTTACACTAGCCAACTGCAAAGTTGCGGGATTTTCAGTACAACTTTGGAGTCCGACTTTGATACAACTTTGAAGTGACTTTGATAAGAGTTTTACACACTTTGAAGTTGTGTCAAAGTCGGATCGATGTATTGCAGGAACCTTTTCTGAAGTCGCAGCATCTTCATTTATGCCAATTGGAACGGTTCTCATAGAGATACTGTACATGCCATTTCACATGTCCTGTGCCTTTGGGTCTCACAAGTTAGATCCTAAGTCGTACAAGTGTGAAAGGAGCCTTACTGATGTTTACTCAAGAACATCTGACGCCCGTGTGAAAGGGGCCAAAAACTGTGTGTAAAGACCTGAGTAATGTTGAGTATAGGCGAGTAAAGGTGTGCAAGCGTATAGACGAGTATAGGCGAGTAAAATTCTTCTTCATTGCTGTGACTGGTGGAGTGGTCTTATTTACTCCCTCAATAACCACAACCATCTCCCAATTACCTCTTGCCCCCGATAATAAACACCACTTACACAGTTTTTTTCGTTGGAATGATATATACTGTAACATCATCGACAAAAATACTTGGGACTTTATAAGAATCACCTTTCCATGTGAGGCTACTTTCTATGCCCTCCCCAAGGTGCACAAAAATCCCCAGGAAGGCCAATAGTCTCTGGTATAGGCAGCCTAACTGACAACCTTAGCAGACTTGTTGACAGTATACTCCAACCTCTTGTGGAGGAGTTTCCTTCATACATAATAGATACTATCCACCTTTTGTGAATACTGGAAGGCCTCCACATCGAGGGCCACATTACTTTGGTGGCGATTGACGTGGTGGCCTTATACGGTGCCATAACACATGATAAGGGCATCTCAGCTGTACAGCATGTACTCCGTCGACAGAGCCACCTAGATCCACAATTTGCCAACTTCATTTTGGCATCCCTTGATTTTGTGTTGAGACAAAACTATTTCTGATTTTCTTGTTCCCACTACCTCCAGGTGCAGGGGATTGCCATAGGAACTTGCTGCGCCCCTTCCTATGCCAACCTGTACCTGGGGGAGTGGGAATGATTTTTGTTTACTGACGATACAGCATCAATATATCCCAAACATGCTTTAGCCTGGTATAGATATGGATGGATGATATCTTGCTCCTATGGGATAACTCTTTGACAAAGGCGTCTTTGACAACGTCGATGACGAAATGCATAAGGCGGAGCTACGCACTTACATCACACCCGGAACTCGGAGCGAGCGTGGAATGCAGCTGAGGCGCACGCCGCTCAGCTGCTGGGATCTTCCATAGCTCCCTCTGTGGACTATCTTCCGCTGTTAGTGTGAGGATTGGCTAACCCTTTGCATAGGGAGCCCAGTTTTGTTGTTTTTATTGGCTGTATAACAGCTGTTTTAATAAAGTAACTTTTAAATTACGTATCACACTATGGGAGCCCTGTTTTTTTCCCATGAGGATGGCTTAAGACACTGACGGATACAGCATACCTGGAGCAGAGGCATCTGGAGACGTCCAGACTGGATCCTAAGAAATCATCCTACTGCCTGCTACTACATGCCTACTACCCCTGCAGGGGTTTAAGGAGCTGGTGAGTGGGGACCCTTGAGGGGGAGCACCGTGAAGTCACTGGATACCAGATAATTTGTCACAAAAGTCACCACTTACAAGAACTTTATTTTTATTTTTATTTTTATTCTTATATATATATTTTTTTACTATTTTTGCTGGTACTCTATGACCACAGTTTTTATTTTTGGGTTTGCACTGCATGATATATTGTTGTAAAAAAATATTTTGCTCATTCTATATTCATTCACTCCGCATTATGGGCAGGGCTGTGGTATAATATGGACTCTGTTTTTTCCTGATGATTTTCCTTGATGATTTTTTTGATATTTTTGATTGATCTGGAAAACGCTGTTAGCGTTCATTTATGTATTTAATTCATGCAATGGTATATGTAGGTTAATTATCACAGTATTCATACACCATTTGATGGGGGATCTTCACGACAAGATTCCTTTCCACAACGCAGGTGGGGGACTTTCTTTCACATGTGTATAGGTCACTTATAATTTTATGCTATATGAGAGGGTACCGTTCTGAAACACAGTATTACGGTTTAACGATTATAAACAGGTACTCCACACCTTTAAGGTCACAAGAGTGGTTTTCACCACCTTTTACACACTAGCACGTTTTATTGATATTGATTACTAATAAGCACCCTAACACAGGTACCGCTCGGTACACACTAACACGTATCATTACTGTGTAATATATATCTATAGGTACCCCGGCACAGGTAGCGCCACTTACCCCTTCCTATTACCTTCACTTAAACTAGAGTTTTGGCACAGAATTTACAGACATATTGTCAGCATCACCAAAAAAAACCCTGATCTACCTCTTGGGAGTTGCGCAGTGCATGGGGACACCATCCCTGTGGTGAGGTTCCTTGCACTGGTCCACATATATGCCAACCCACGAGGCGGAAATTTTAACAAATTGCTCCTACAGAGTGAATTGTGATGGATTTTCCATTTCAAAGCTACCCAGGCACCAGGACTTAATTAGGCCTTTAACTTCAGACCCTACCTCTCAGGCTTCCAGTCAGTGTCTGCAAATTGGACTTATAATTCTCCTAGTGCCCTTCATCTTGCATGTATTTCCTTTCTTCTTCCTCCTTACCATCTCATAAATACTCATATCTCATATATTCATGCCTCCCTTCTACAATATGTTGGGAATATATGTTTGTCATACTGATAAGCAGATTTTGATATGGAAAATCTCATTGCTCCTCTATATTTTTTGTACACTTTTATGTTGGTCTATATTTCTATTCTATTCAATTTCTGGTTTTGCCCTTATGGCTTATAGTTCACTGTGTTTTGTGTTTCTTATCTTTTGCTTTTGTTTTGTTTTATTCAACAATTCCCCTTCTTACCTTTTTTTTTTTTTTGTTCTAGGGCCGCCAAAGCCTGATGGTTTTCTGTCCAGGGGTTTCCACACTGCGGCCACTGCTCTCTGGGGCCACCTAGGGGATGTCAGCGCTTGTCCCACTGCCTGCGGGGTCCTTGTCAAGCCCCTTCCTTGGGGGCTGCCTTGGACACCTACCAGCCTCAGGAGATGCGGACATTCGTTGGCTCCTATCCTGTCTGTGTTCAACTTTGGAGTGCGAAGGGATGGCCATATGCGTGTCATAGCGCAATGGCGTGGGACGTGACCCCGCTCCCTCGGGGCGAGTTTGCGCCGCGTGTCACCATGCCAGGGGATTCCATGATGGACCTCTGACGTCATATTTTAGTGCCGCGGTCCTCTTTCTTTGCCCAGTTATTCCTAATCGTGCTTGCCACAATTGGAACAATTAAGGCTTTATATACACTGGCATTCCAGGTTTCATTTGTGAGGAAATACACTGCATATAGTCTGTCAACTAAGGATAAGGTATGTTAATAGCTCTTGCAGCTGGATATTTTCACTCTCAGTAGTGTCTGTGAGGCATTAACTACACATGGCTTTTGCCGGTTCTGACCGGCTCACGCAGATATACTGTGGCAGAATGGCTCTCCTGGGTGAAATTCTGTATATATACGGCTTTGCCGAGGAGACCCACCAAAGGGCGCGCAAGTGCCCGCTACACCGGTGCACATGGCCGGCAGGTGTGATCACCGTCGCCAACGTACGTGTAAATACCCAAATCCCTGTGCTGTCAGAGGAGTGGAGACAGATCGTGTGTTCCTACGAAGTAGGAACAGCAATCTGTCATCTCTCCTAGTTAGTCCCATCCCCACACAGTTAGAACACAGTGAGGGAACACACAGTTAACCCCTTGATCGCCCCTAGTGTTAATCCCTTCCCTGCCAGTAACATTTATACAGTAATCAGGGCATATTTATAGCACTGATCGCTCTATAAATGTCAATGGTTCCAAAAATGTGTCAAAGGTGTCTGATCTGTCCCCTGCAATATCACAATACTGCTAAAAATCGCGGATCACCGATATTACTAGTAAAGAAAAAAAAACCCATAAAAATGGCATAAATCTTTCCCATAGTTTGTAGACGCTATAACTTTTGTGCAAACCAATCAATGTACGCTTATTGTGATTTTTTTTACCAAAAATATGTAGAAGAATATATATCGGCCTAAACTGATGCAGGAATTTGTTTCTTTTAAAAAAATTGGGGGATATTTATTATAGCAAAAAATAAAAAATACTGTTTTTCTTTTCAAAACTGTCGCTCTTTTTTAGTTTATAGCGCAAAAAATAAAAACCACAGAGGTGATCAAATACCACCAAAAGAAAGCTCTATTTATAGGAAAAAAAGAATTTTGTTTGGGTACAGCATTGCATGACCGCGCAATTGTTAGTTAAAGCGACGCAGTGCCAAATTGTAAAAAGTGCTCTGGTCAAGAAGGGGGTAAAATCTTTATCTTTATTATTTTTTATTGTTCAGAAGTTAACATGGAAGTGTTTGCTTATCTTGGACATTAACTTGACCTACCCACAATACTCTTTAACTCCCATGAACATCAGGAAAACTGAACTGCATTGTGGGGAGACTATAAAAGGGCTGGGCGAGGCCATCTTAGGTCTCTTGGACATGCATGGCCAGCCTGGGAGGATCTGTGTGTGCAGCGCGGCCTACCTCCACGGAAGAGCGATCCAAGCAGCAACACCGTGATGCAGTGGTGAGCTGGGCTGGACAAGACTGGGAAGGAGCCAAAAGAGCCTGTCGGAGCCATCTGGGAGTTCCGGAGCGTCTCATTGTGTGGAGTGGAGCAACGCAGCAGTGCCGGCCAGCCAGAGACAGAGCCCTGTACATCAGAGCGGAACCTTCTGACAACACTGTCCTGGTTGGGTGAGAGGGCTGTTGCCTAAAAGCTTCCTTGATGCAATTTCACACATTCATCTGTACAATACAGAGTTGCTGGGATCCATAGTCCCATAGGAAAAGTCAAAGGATTAGACTGAGCTAAAAATAGGCCCCGAGCCTGTATCTCATTGAGGATCTGGTACTGTGTCATTGGTATCAGAGATAGTTGCAGTACTGCTGTACTATGTCTTTGACTCAATATTTAGCTTGCTTTGATCTGGAGTCATTAACCCTTGGATTACAAATTCACTTTATTCTTTGCTAGCAGAAGAAAGAAGAAAAGAAGGACTGTCTAATAAAACACAAGGCTTTGTGTCTCTTTACCATATTGAGGTTACTGTGATACTAAATAATGGGAGCTCCCTAGATATTGTACTTTACTTTATCAAATTAGTCTCTGATTTGGTTATAGTTACAAAGTGCGCATAGGATAGGATAGTGCTCATAGTGAGATCAATTCACTCTGTCATTTATCCTATGTTCTTTAGCACATTACCGACAAATTATTTCAAACACTTTACACCTGTATAATATGTTTGTTAGTGAAGTCAGTTGATTGTCAGACTACGTTAGTCTGACAGTACAACCATTGTAGTGTCTTACTTTAAAGCAATTACAGTAAACAAAGTTCTTATTTAAGTACAACTGTGTGAGTGTTGTTTTCCTTTGCATCATCAAGCAAGTGGAGACCAAGGTAAAGACAAACAGGTATATTACATTGTGTACTGTGAATTTGCTTTTAAGGTTTTGTTTTGACCGCACACTATTACACCACAGCTGTGTCAGGGGGACTGGGAGAATTCAAAGAGGGAAAAAAGAAGCAGAGAACAGGCCCAAATAAAATACAGGATCTCCTTCGGGGGTCAGTGCTACACATACAAATACAAAAAAACAATCTCTTTATAGCTGATCTGTGATGTTACCAAAAATCGTGTGGTGGATTATGGTGTGGGGTTGTTTTTCAGGGGTTGGGCTTGGCCCCTTAGTTCCAGTGAAGGGAACTCTTAAGACATCACCATACCAAGACATTTTGGATAATTTCATGCTCCCAACTTTGTGGGAACAGTTTGGGGATGGCCCCTTCCTGTTCTAACATGACTGCACACCAGTGCACAAAGCAAGGTCCATAAAGACATAGATGAGTGAGTTTGGGGTGGAGGAATTTCACTGGCCTGACCTCAACCCGACAGAACACCTTTGGGATGAATTTGAGCGGAGACTGCGAACCAGGCCTTCTCATCCAACATCAGTGCCTGACCTCACAAATGCACTTCTGGAAGAATGGTCAAACATTCCCATAGACACACTCCTAAACCTTGTGGACAGCCTTCCCAGAAGAGTTGAAGCTGTTATAGCTGCAAAGGGTGGACCATCTCAATATTTCCCAATACCTTTGGTAATATAGCGTGTGTGTCTATGCACACACACACAATATATTAAAATAAACACAAAAATTTAACTTAATCTCCAAAAAAATGTGCAAATTGCATTCAGTTTATCCTGTGTGTGGGGGCTGCAGTCCATTGTTATATAGCCCCGTGTGGAACTGAAAGATCCATGACTGTGATATTTGCATGTCTGATGTTTTACATAGAGAATCTCAGAAGTTTTTTCCCTGGAGATTTCATGTGATACAAAGAACTGCAGATCATTGATCTGTGTATGTGACAGTCCAGAGACATCAACATTGCAAAAAAAATATGTGGGACACTTTCTTGGCTGTAGGCGGAGCCACACAATAATTAGGGGGCAGAGCATTTGTTTGTGGGCGAGGCTTAGCAAAAATCGCAAGTGTGGCGCGCAAAGCGAAAAATTGGAGGCGAAAAATGGACGTGGCTTACGTGAAAAGTGGGTGTGGCTTAAATTGGCATGGCTCAAGAGGGTGTGGTTAGAGTCTGAGATGAATGAGGGATGGAGAGGGAAAGGGGGCAAAGGAAAGGGGGAGAGGGGAATGACGGGACAGCAGCCCCAGATCCTACACAATAGAAATATGTGTATTCTAGAAAGTTTTAACAATCAGCAGATAAAGATACTCCAAACACCTGGTGTTAACGCTTCAATCATCCCAGCACCATGGTTGTTATGGTGTCGGGATGATTGAAGCGCATTATTTCTATTAATACTTTGTAATATAAAATTAAATCATTCAACTCACCATAATGCCGAATCAGTGGGATCCCTGAGCGTGTCGCCTGCCACCAGCAGAGTCTGTCCTTGATCAGGTGCCCCCGGCAGAGTCTGTCCTTGCATCAGGTGCCCCCGGCAGAGTCTGTCCTTGCATCAGGTGCCCCCGGCAGAGTCTGTCCTTGCATCAGGTGCCCCCCGGCAGAGTCTGTATAGACCCCCTCAGTGCAGACCCCCTCCATCAGTGCAGACCCCCTCAGTGCAGACCCCCTCCATCAGTGCAGATCCCCTCCATCAGTGCAGACCCCTTCATCAGTGCAGACCCCCCCTCTATTAGTGCAGACACCCCCCTCAGTGCAGCCCCCCCTCTATTAGTGCAGACCCCCCCTCAGTGCAGCCCCCTCAATTAGTGCAGACCCCCCCTCTATTAGTGCAGCCCCCCCAGTGCAGCCCCCCTCTATTAGTGCAGACCCCCTCAGTGCAGCCCCCCTCAATTAGTGCAGCCCCCCTCTATTAGTGCAGACCCCCCTCAATTAGTGCAGCCCCCCGCTCAGTGCAGCCCCCCTCTATTAGTGCAGACCCCCCTCAGTGCAGCCCCCCCTCTATTAGTGCAGACCCCCCTCAATTAGTGCAGCCCCCCCTCTATTAGTGCAGACCCCCCTCAGTGCAGCCCCCCTCTATTAGTGCAGACCCCCTCTCAGTGCAGCCCCCCTCTATTAGTGCAGACCCCCCCTCTATTAGTGCAGACCCCCCCCCTCAATGCAGCCCCCCCTCAGTGCAGCCCCCCACTCAGTGCAGGAGCGGCCGGTGTGTTCTGCCGAGAAAGTTCCCCTCGGCATGTAAGCACCCCCTGTACTGTGCAGGCGCAGGGCTTGCGCAGCATGGGGCTGGGGAACTTTTCGGCAAGACACGGTGACGGCGGCGCCATGTCTTCTGCTTCAGTGGAGAGGGGAGGGGCCATGCAGCTTAAGAAGCCCATTGGCTGCACGGATCAAGCCCCCTTCCTCTCTCCACTTACTCAACACTAGGGGGAAGATCGAGCGGCGGCGCCGGCCGCCATTTTACTGGAGCCAGCTGCTCCAAAAATAAAAAAAACAACATTCCCGATTTTCCTTATGGTAAATCCCAATTCGGGACAGCCTCCAATCGGGACGAGGGTCCCAAAATCGGGATTGTCCCGGGAAAATCGGGACTGTTGGCAACTATGCATCAAGATGATTCTGGTGACATACCTACATACCGCGGCTGGCTGGACGGAGGACACTGCGGCTGGCAGGATGGAGGACACCGCGGCTCGCTGGATGGAGGACACCGCGGCTCGCTGGATGAAGGACACCGCGGCTCGCTGGATGGAGGACACCGCAGTTGGCTGGATGGAGGACACCGCGGCTCGCTGGACAGAGGGCAGGGCGGAGCTTCTAACGTCTTTGCACCACTTCCAGTTTGAAGCCGTGGAACGCGAATTGACCCAGCTTCCTGGTTTTCAAAAGTTTAAACATACAGAGAAAATGTAAGTATGTTTTCAACTGTTTACACTGAAAATGGTATTATGCTATGGGGGCATCTTTTCTCTGCATGTGGGTGATACGGATGAATACTTGTTCTCTCTTAGTTTCTGAAGCACACGACAGACATCTGTGTAGTGGCTTTCCAGGGACATGGAAAATATGAGGATATCATCGAGATAAAGCACCACACATAACTGCAACAAATCTCGTAGGACATTGTTAATAAATTCCTGGAAAACTGGGCGTTACAAAGACAAAAAGTCATTACGAGGTACTCATAATGGCCTGTTCTGGTATTAAACGCAGTTTTCCACTCGTCGCCCTCCTTAATCCTCATGAGATTGTATGCCCCTATCAAATCAAGCTTTGTGAAAACTGTTGCTCCTTTGAGGCTGTCAAATAACTCTGTAATCAACGGAATCGGATAGGCATTCTTAATCGTGAAATGATTGAGACCCCTATAATCAATACAAGGTCTCAGTTCACCGCTCTTCTTCTTCACAAAGAAGAAACCAGCACCAGCAGGAGACGAGGTTTTGCAGATGAAAGCTCGAGAAAGTGCGTCTGTAACATACTCCTCCATGGCCTTATTCTCCAAGACCGACAAAGGGTAAACCCAGCCACAAGGGGTATGGCACCAGCTTGAAGGTCAATTGCGCAATCATACGGCCAGCAAGCTACCGGCTTGAACTTTGTCAAAGACATCGCTAAAATCGTGGTACTCCTCCGGCAGGGAGGAGAGTGAAGAGGTGCACAGGACCTTGGCTACCTTCTGGAAGCATGTCTCACTGCATTGTGGTGACCAGGAGAGGACCTCAGCACAGAGCCAATCAAAAGAGGGGTTGTGCCTTTGTAACCAAGGATAAGCAATAACTAGCGGAAACTTAGGTGAGGAAATAACTTGGAATTGGATTATTTCATGGTGAAGAGCCCCTACGGACATGGACAACGGAACTGTCTCATGAGTCACATGGGCAGGCTGTAGAGGTCTCCTGTCAAGAGCCTCAATGGCAAGTGGAGGGTCATGCAGCTGCAGTGGAATTGAGTGCTTGGATACAAAGGCAGCATCAATGAACAGGCCTGCAGCCCCAGAGTCAATTAGAGCCTGTATCTCGATGGACGACTCAGCCCAAGAAAGGGTGACCGAAACCAGGGGCTTATCCTTCTGGATAACTGGGGACAAAGCAACGCCACCTAAGGTCTGTCCATGACAGGACCTCAAGGTTCGGGTGTTCCCTGGATGGGCAGGACAAGACTTCAAAAAGTGACCTGCCTGGCCACAATAAAATGTGTATAGAAAGCAGGAGTAGATATGGAGCTGCCCTTCTAAAATAAAATTTTCTTTTTTGATTTAATTATTTTGAAAATTTTTTTTTACAGTGGTGAACTCCATTGTTGTGCTTTACACTGTTCCTTTGTCAAATGACAATGCCAAAATGAACAACAAAAAATAAATATAAGAAATATACAAAAAATCCCAATGTGTACTGGGAGTGAATAATGAACAAAATGTGTTGCAAAACGAATGTATAAGTGTTTATGTCTCTGGCAGTGATTTGCCAAAAAGTTTTCTTTTATAAATATAAAATCCTATTCTAAGCGTGATGTTAGTTAAATGTAAAACGCCGTGCTACTTTCTTCAAATAGAAATAGCTATCTTATAATGCATATCGTAGGTGAATTAACAAGGTGCAAATAGTGCTTGGAAAGTGATGATATTTACATCAAGGTGACTTGTGCTGGTATATAAAGTGACTTGTGTGCTAAAAACCAGTGTTATTGGAAAAGAAAATTTCTTTTTGTTTCAGAAAAGTCTTTTTGGGTGGTTCCAAGGGATATTTCCTCTTTGGTAAACAAATTCAAAAGAAATTTCTTATCCAGGTGCTGGCTTGGTGGTTGTGCCTCAACAGCGTGCTCTTATTATGCTTGCACTCACCAGATCCACTTCCCCCTGCAGGGGTACGGGCGGTCACAGTGTATGCCACTGTGCAGCAATCCTGGGTGTCACCAGTCTGTGCTTTGCAATGTTGTTTATCGGTTAGCATAAAAGAGAGGAGGAATACCCATAGTGTAAAACCGTATATGGAAACTTTATTGTGACTGATACAATGTCGTACTCACATTTACAAGGTAGGTATTAGGCATGAAAAAAGAGAGAGAGTTCTGTCCTGAATAGCCTGTGTTCGTCTAGCCTGAGGTGACGCAAGACGTACGTAAGTCCCGCCCTGGGGTTTTCAGGGCCCCGTACGCAGCTAGGCTCCCAAAAAGTCCCACACATGTGGTATCCCCGAACTCAGGAGAAGCAGCAAAATGTATTTTGAGGTGCAATTAAGCATATAACCATGGCATGTGTGCGCAATATATCATTTAGTGACAACTTTTTGTAATTTTTTTTTTGTCATGATTCAATCACTTGGGACAAAAAAAATAAAATATTCAATGGTCTCAACATGCCTCTCAGCAATTTCCTTGGGGTGTCTACTTTCCAAAATGGGGTCATGGGGGGGGTTGTACTGCCATTTTAGCACCTCAAGAAATGAGATAGGCAGTCATAAACTAAAAGCTGTGTAAATTCCAGAAAATGTACCCTAGTTTGTAGACGCTATAACTTTTGCGCAAACCAATAAATATACGCTTATTGACTTTTTTTTTACCAAAGACATGTGGCTGAATACATTTTGGCCTAAATGTATGACTAAAATTGAGTTTATTGGATTTTTTTAATAACAAAAAGTTGAAAATATCATTTTTTTTCAAAATGTTCGGTCTTTTTCCGTTGATAGCGCAAAAAATAAAAACCACAGAGGTGATCAAATACCATCAAAAGAAAGCTCTATTTGTGGGAAGAAAAGGACGCAAATTTTGTTTGGGTACAACATTGCATGACTGCGCAATTAGCAGTTAAAGCGCAGCAGTGCCAAATTGTAAAAAGTGCTCTAGTCAGGAAGGGGGTAAAACCTTCATGGGCTGAAGTGGTTAATATCCATCAGTGCCGCATATTAGTGACTCCTCGTCAGTGCTACCTCATCAGTGCCTTTCAGTGCCATCTCATCAGTGCCGCCTCATCAGTGCCGCCTCATCAGTGCTCATCAGTGCAGCCTCATCAGCGCACATCAGTGAAGGAGAAAAATTACTTATTCACAAAATTTTCCAACAGAAACTAAGCAAACCTTAGAAACCTAAGAACCTTAGAAACCTAAGAAAACCTAAGAAAGCTCTATTTGTGTGAAAAAAATTATAAAAATTTCATGTGGGTACAGCGTTTACATGACTGCGCAATTGTCATTCAAAGTGTGAGAGCACTGAAAGCTGAAAATTGGCCTGGGCAGGAAGAGGGTAAAAGTGCCCGGTATTGAAGCAGCTAAACTTCAGTAGAGAAAATGGAAATCAGAAAATGGAGGGTTGTTTAAGAAGGATGTCTGCATTAGAAAACTAGCTGAACAAAGTTACAATATTAGATAGGTAACAGAGATTACACTTACAGTACATACTTCAGCTGTCAATTTATCTTTTTGTCTTTACTCGTCTATACCTGTCTCATTTGCATCATTTCAGATTTGCATAAAGAAACTCTGAGGTTATTTCCCTATAGATTTCATGTGATATAACCAGCTCCAAAGTCAATGATCCATATGTGTGTGAAAGTCAAGAGACCTCAAGATGTTTCCTCTGACATATCTGCTCTGTGTGCTGTTTCTTCACATTTTAGGTATGATAAGATTGTATAGACCTTGAGACTTTTTTGGGGAATAATAGGTACATCTATTAAAAATCATAATTAAAAGAGAAGAATGCTTCTAAAAACACATTTTTATTTTATTTTTTGGGACAGGGTGTTGTGCAGAGATTACGGTGACTCAGTCTCCAGGTTTTATAACCGTGCCTCCAGGAGAAGATGTCATTGTCTCTTGTAAAGTCAGTGAAAGTATTTATCACACTTCATGGAAGGTTGATGCCCTAGCTTGGACCCAGCACAGACCGGGACAAAATGGTAGAGGTCTTATATACGATGCTGTAAAAATGATCTCTGGAATTCCTGAGAAGTTTGTTGGATCCGGATCTGGGAGAGAGTTCACACTTACCATCAAAGGTTTTGCTGAAGATGATGTAGGGGTGTATTATTGTCATCAGTACAAACAGCTCCCTCTCACACAGTGATAAAAGCTGTACAAAAACCTCCTTCCTCTTTCATAAATTTTTTGTCACTCATACAGAGAAGGCAAAACAATAGGTTCAGCTGGCCCCCAAACCTTAGACTCTTCTCTTTACTTCCCTGCAGCTTTGCTTAGTACTGGAAGCAGTGAGAAGAAACCCTGAGTATGCTCACTGCTGACCCTTTTAGAAGCTTACACAAGGCTGAGGACTTTGACCATCTTACAGCACTGAATGGCCAATTGCCAAACACCAGATCTGTTACACAGGAAGAAGGGAGGTAAATTATATTCTCACTATACCCTAAAGTAGTACTAGGCACTTCACATCACTCCTGACAATCAATGGAGCATCAGCAGGAGTAAGGGGAACTAAAAGTTATTTTGCTCTCATGAGGTAGATTAAAGCAAACATCCATTTAAAAGCAAAAAGCTATATGTGTATGTGTCACCACCACTAGAGATGGGCCAAACACCCACCCTTGCTCGGTTCACAGTAGAACTCTGGAACAGGGCAAAAGTTTGAACCTGAATGGCGAACCCCATTGAAGTCTATGGGAGATGAACAGGAAAAATTAAAAGTGCTAATTTTGAAGGCTTATATGCAAATAATTGGCCATAAAAGGGGTATGGGGGTCTGGGTACTGCCCATGGGGACAAGTATCAATGAAAACATTTTTTTTACAAACTATAATTATTTCAGGAGCAGTGCTTTTAATGATACTTTAAGTGCAACAATAAAAATGAAAAATGTCTTTAAATATAGTGCCTGGGGGGTCCCCTTAGTCTGCCTGTAAAGTTACACATCTGTAGCATGCATAGAACATGCTGAAGCAAAAATGACAATTCTAAAGAAAAAAAAATGAGTTAAATCCCATTTAAATTGACCCATGGATGCAATTACCATCACCAGGCTATTAAAAAAATAAAATAAAGAAAATGGCGTGGGGAAAAGGGGGGGGGGGACGAGCAAGAGCCCCCCTCCTGAAACATACCAGGCCACATGCCCTCAACAAGGTACAGGGGTACCTTTCCCACAACCCTGGTCTGTGGTTGTGGTGGTCTGCGGGCAGGGGCTTATCGGAATCTGGGAACCCCCTTTAACAAGGCGTGTGTTTCTTTTTTGTTCTTTTCAGGTGGCATGATTATGGATTTACATAGGGGAACACTTTTTTTTATTTTTATTTTTTTAATAAAGCAATTGGCAAAAACTGTCTGTGTTTTTATTACTTTTTGACACTTTTTTGGTGAATAGCACCCATACTCATTCACATGCGAGGGTGGGATCTGGGGGGCCCCCTTGTCAAAGGGGGCTTCAGATTTCGATAAGCCCCCCACCTGCAGACCCCCACAACCACAGCCCAAGTTCTTGGGAAAGAGACCATTGTCCCCATTAAAATGGGAACAAGGTGCTTTGGGGTGGGGGGGCAGAGCCAAAGGGTCTGGCATGGACTGGGGGGGCCCCCACACTGTTTTTTTTTACAATTACTTTACCGGTAAATTCTTTTTTTAGTTTTTATTCAGCTGTCAGCGGGGAAGCCCATTGACAGCTGATGACTCATCGGTTGTTAAGGATGCTGCGGCCGGCTTCCCGGCCCTGCTCCTTAACAACCAGCTTTAATGCCGTGCGTTGCAGGGTGAACACCCTGCAAATTTGGGTGTTGCCTGAATGGGTTGAACAGCCAATATTCGGCCTGAACTCATGCTCGGGCCAAACTGTTCGCCCAGCACTAACCACCACATCCAATAAAGTCTTGCTTGATTTATTAAATGGTAAATAAGCAAATACAGACACACAACAGGTCTTAGCATCCCCACTCTTCACCAGGTGCACGTGCAATCAACAATTCAAAAGATTAATTAAATACAAATGTAAGGAGAAGCCACACAATGACCGATTCAAAGCAACCCTCCACTACATGTATTGTTGATTACACATACACTTGATGATGAACAGGGATACTCTAAACTGTTGTGTATTTCAACAGCACTCACCCAATGATGAGGAGCACAATAGAGTGCAGTAGAACATTGAAAAAAGAGAGAGATATGGGGCGACAATCAATTAAAACCTATGTGATATAGGGCAGCCACCCCTTTAAGTGTAAACAAAACACTTATGAAATGGGTGACTAATTATAAATGGGTGTGCCTTATGAATACAAACAACTAAATAAATGAGCAATAAAAATTCTAAATCTCAAATATATATAAACCCCAACCCCACAGTAGAGTGAATAGTAACAATCACTAATAATAAAGGCATGATTACACAAAATTATAAATGTTGTCCTCATGCAAAGTGTTCAAGAATTTTATTGTTTTTTTTTTTTACAACATAGCATAATAAATACATTGTTAATAATACAAGGTATTCTTATACCTTAGGTAAACACCTAAGGCATAATTCAAGTAAAGGAGGAATATATAAATACAACTGACATTTAAATGTATCCCTAATAAAAAGAAAGTAGGGATATACCAGGTTTGTTAATAAAATCAAACAATTAAATTAATATCATTTTTTAAATAAGATATTAATATAATTAGAATATAAAGTAGTATTCTCATTTTATAATAAGTATATTATTGTAGTTAATCACTAATCAAATTAATAGTGTAATTCTTATACATTCCACTCCTCGGTGCACGGGACGTACTCGAGAATAGACTTTTTCTTGGTAGATCATAGATTGCTCTATATAGTTGATAAGGTTGACATTAAAATTGCCACATTCTCGGATCATGCACCGCTAATGATGGGAATTAAGCACGAGGAAAAGCCAAGTAGAAAAACCCCCTGGAGATTAAATTAAGAGCTACTACAGGATGTAGAGGTAGAAGAGAATATCAGGCAGGAATTGGAGTGGTACTTTAAAACTAATGATATTGAAGAAATATCAGAAGCCACATTATGGGAAGCCCACAAGGCTTATGTAAGAGGTATTCTGATCCAGATGGGCACAGAAAGGAAAAAAGTGGGAATAAGGAGAAAGAATGCTCTGATAAAAGATATCGCGAGGATAGAACAGCAACACAAAAAAACAGGAAAAGCAGAGATTTTGGCGACTCTTATTTGAAAAAGGGAAGCATTGAAAGAACTAGTTGAGCAAGATACACGGTCGGTCTATAATAAGATCAAAAAGGAAAGGTATCTGTGGGGCAATAAAATAGGAAAACCCCTGGCAAGGATGTTAAAAAAGAAAATAGCTGTAAATTATATAGAAAAAATACAAGATAGTACAGGAACTATGATATACAATACATCAGGGGTATGCTAAAACCTTTCAAGAACATTATGCAAAACTGTACACGATTAATAAAAATGAATCACCTGAGCAAAAAAATAACAGAAAGGATAAAACTGGGGTTTTCTTAGAAGAGACAGATTTAAATACAATCTCAGAGGAGCAAAGGATTGGGTTGGAAGAACCTGTAACAGAGGAAGAGATAAGGAAAATACTAAGAGAGACTCCTCTGGGTAAGAGCCCTGGCCCGGATGGGCCGACAACGTTATATTATAGAAAGTTTGGAGATATCCTGATCCCTAAATTATGTTCATACATAAATGGGATTGGAACGAAGTGGGCAATAAAGAAGCAGGCTTTAGAGGCGACCATAACCATTATGCCAAAAAGGGGAAAGATACTTCTTTATGTTCAAGTTACAGGCCAATTTCCTTGCTGAACAATGATATTAAGCTGTTCGCTAGGGTGATGGTGGGAAGGTTGAAACCTTTAATGAGCAAACTGGTACATGCTGATCAGGCAGGCTTTGTACCTGGTAGAGAATGCCGCAACAATGGAATTAGGACATTGTTGGTTGTGCATGAAATAAAGGAGTCCGGGACCCCCGGTCTACTCCTGTCGATTGATGCTGAGAAAGCTTTCGACAGGGTGGACTGGGGGTTCATGCAGGATGCCCTAGCGGAGATGGGCATAGGTACTAGATATATGCAGTGGATAGCGGCGCTTTACAACCGTCCCACAGCAAGGGTGAAGGTGAACAGATCCATTTCAGAACCCTTTGAAATGCATAACGGCGCTAGACAAGGTTGCCCCCTGTCCCCTCTACTGTTTGTCCCATCACTTGAACCATTATTGGCGAAAATACGACAGGATGTGGACATTAGGGGGATCAGGGTGGGAGAAGCGGAACATAAGATGGCAGTTTATGCCGATGATATATTGTTTTTCGTTTCATGTCCCAGGATAACTCTACCAAACTTGATGAAAGAACTAAAACAATATGGTGATTGTTCAAATTTTAAAATAAACCTAGCTAAGTCGGAGATCCTGAATATAAGTGTCCCTTTTCAGGAGGCTCTTACATATCAGGAGAAGTTTCCATTTATTTGGAGAGAGAAAGAGTTAAAATATTTAGGGGTCAACGGACATGCTTTACCAATCAAACTTCCTGCCTTTACTGAATGAATTTAAAAAGGACTTAAATAAGATAGCGTCTAGACATGTGTCTTGGCTGTGGAGAATTAATATATTTAAAATGAGTCTATTGCCAAAGATCATGTATCAATTTCAGATGCTGCCGATACCTCTCCCACAAGTGTATTTTTTAGAAGGAGGTAGCGTCCCTCCGGATCACTCATCTGATCAACACAAGACCATGGAACAGTCCCTGAAAGCAGGATTCTCACCCCCCTCGTCTTGGAATCTGGGGCTGTACTAAGGAAGACCTCTGGATACCGATCATCCTTAAATTTTGGTATCTTCCCAGATTGAAAATGGGTTTCTTGTACAAATGCCACTTGTATACGCATACGCCAGAGTTCACGTAAAATCATTGTACGCTTTCCTGGTATATTCAATCCGTTAACATTTAAGGATAAACAACGCACATTAGTCATAGTGAAACCTAAGATCTATCTACTGTGCACTACCAGGGTGGGAGCAGGTGAGCGGGGGAAGGGTAAAGCAAAAAAAAAATATATATATATATATATATATATATATATATATATATATATATATACGCAGCAGTCTACTAATAAGGCTCTAATTGAGCCTGTGCACCCCAGCGTTCTCCTGCTAGAATAGTCCAGGAGGGGAAAGCACTGGGAGGCAAAATTCCTATGTAGAGAAAACTAGAGAGAGAGGTCGCTCGGATCTTATTGACACAGATAGCTCATCCGATACTTTATCCTAATAACCATATGTTAGAATAAATATGAAACACACAGTTCAACAAAAAAAGAAAAAGAAAAAAAAAAAACCTTCATCCTCTTATATCTATAAACATACATATCAGGTCCTAGATATTCAGGCACATTATTCAAATTATATTTTCTGTTTTTGCCTCAATTTATAAGAACATATGCATTTCTTATTTGTTTTAATCTATAAACAAATTAGAAAAAAAGAAGAAAAGAAACTGCTGTACTATCAAAAACTATTAACCTCCAATTGGGCAATCCCTCCCCTCCCCTTCACACCCCCACATCCCTAGGTCCTCTAATAATCTCTTTATGCAACCTCTTTGACGTGGTTTTTCACAGTGTTTTCTCTCATCATACACCACTTAAATAATGTCAGAGTGGCCCCCATTAATTGTCCCTGCCCCCCTAAAAAAAGAAAAAATATAGATAATCATTTCATTTCCATTTTCCATACCGTCTAACTTCATCTCAGTCTGGCCTCCCAACAAACATTACCCCCTTTCCCATTAAACTATTATCGATACTACTCCCCCCCCCCACACACACACACACTCCACACATCTACTCATGTGTAGAAGAAGTAGGTAGAAGGGGGGAGGGAAAGGGAGACAAGGAACCCGAGTATAGGAGGGTAACAAGAAAAGGAAAAAGTAAAAAAAAATAATGTGAATAGAGGGTGGGAAGAGGAGAAAAAAACAAAAACAAAGAGGGAAGAAGTATTAGGAAGTGGTAGTAGTGAATACATCCAATTCTACTCCAATCTAAGGCCTCCTAAACACCTATAGTGTAATAAAGAACACAGGAAAAACAAAAACAAAAATTAGTGCATTATTAGGAGCAACGTTTGGAAGTCTTTCTGCATACAAAGTTAGCATATCTGTTGAGTTAGATTCTATCATACAGCAAACTGTATCAGTCCTGTATCAGTCCAATCAGGGAGCAGAATAGGTGCCATAGACAACTTGGAGAACATTTCAGGCAGTTGGGCAGGCAAACATAATGCAAAAGATTGTTGGCCTTTCTGTATGTACAAGGAAAAAGGGAAACCCCATCTGTAATTAGCGCCCTTCTTCATGTAGCTTATCTAAAAGAGGCGTCATAGTACAGCGCATCTGTAGGGTGAGTCTTGAAAGATCAGATAGAATCTGTATGGTTGCTCCGTTAAATTCAACAGTACCCAAAGACCATGCCTTACGGATAATCTCCTATTTAATAATAAAGAAATGCACTCTACACAGAGTATCCCTTGGCCTGCCGTCCATCAGAGGGGTCATACCCTGTATCCGATGGACTCTGTCCAACTCAATGTCCACTGTCGTATCCCTGAGTCTTTAACCTCCTCAAACTCCTCTCTGAGCATTTGTTGCAGAGTAGCAGTCATACGATCCATATCTGACTTGGTGGATAGTGTGGATAGTGTGGATAAGAAGGACTTTGTATCCAATTCTCCAGGAAATGTTTTGATACAAACAAAAATGTAAATGTATTTTATTGGGATATTATATGATATACCAACAAAAAGTGGCACATAATTTTGAAGTGGAAGGAAAATGATAAATGGTTTTCAAATTGTTTTACAAATAAATACGTGAGGTGGCGTGCATCTGTATTCAGCCCCCTGAGTCAATACTTTGTAGAACAACCTTTCACTGCAATTACAGCTGCAAGTCTTTTTGGGGATGTCTCTACCAGCTTTTCACATCTAGAGAGTGAAATTTTTGCCTATTCTTCTCTGCAAAATCGCTCAAGCTCTGTCAGATTGGATGGAGAGCGTCTGTGAACAGCAATTTTCAAGTCTTGACATAGATTCTCAATTGGATTTAGGTCTGGACTCCGACTGGGTCATTCTAGCACATGAATATGCTTTGATCTAAACCATTCCATTGTAGCTCTGGCTACATCTATTTATCGCTAGCTCACTATTACTGACCCAGCTGTTCAGCAGTGTTCTGGATACTGGTCTCAGGATTCCCATTTTTTGGTTCCACTGCATTTGGCCATTGTGGCTTTAAGGTGCAGTGTCACCACATTCAGGACCCTGTGTTACCAGTACCACTATTTATGGACCATGGTCCAATCAGAGTTCAGGTGCTGCTGTCATATGAGATCCATCTTTTAGGAGGTGTTGCGGTTGCACTGTCCTAGCTCTCCAGGAGGGCTGTTTTGGGCTTCTGTAGGGGAATCAGTGTTGGGGATCCATATTCTTAGTGGGAGCGTGTGGGTATGTGGGTGGGAAGTGTGTTTTTGAGGATATAGTCTTTGGGTGTTTTAATATTTTTTTTTTCAATTTTTATGGTCTAGTTTCTTGTATACACACCCAGCCCTTATAGTGGGTGGCACCTCTACCTTTTTTTCCATTGATCGGGCTTCGAGTATCCTAGTGTTCTTTTTGCAATACTGCCCTGCATCACTGCAGTTCAGCTTCGGACAGAACACCGCCCGAACCGTGCAGCCACGAGCAGCACGGAGATTACATCATCTCTCACTGCCTGCCCTCAGTCTGGGACACAGCCACTGGCAAGTGACAATCCACATCTGGTGGCATGTGGTGATGCAAGTGACAATACGTATCTTGTGGCAGGCGACGTGGCAGGTGACGTGGCAAGTGACAATCCGCATCTGAAGGCAGGTGATGTGGCAAGTAACAAGCTGTATCTGGTGGCAAGTAACATGATGAGTGACAAGCTGCATCTGGTGGCAGGTGATGTGACAAGTGACAATCTGCATCTGAAGGCAGGTGATGTGGCAAGTAACAAGCTGCATGATGTGGCAAGTGACAAGCTGCATCTGGTGGCAGGCGATGCGGCAAGTGACAATCTGCATCTGGTGGCAGGTGACATGGCAAGTGACAAGCTGCATCTGGTGGCAGATGATGTGGCAAGTGGCAATCTGCATCTGGTGGCAGGTGACACAGCAAGTGACAAGCTGTATCTGGTGACAGGTGATGTGGCAAGTGACAAGCTGCATCTGGTGGCAGGTGACGTGGCAAGTGACAAGCTGCATCTGGTGGCAGGCGACGGTGGCATGTGGCACATTTAGGGTTCCCACTGATTCTGCATTATGGTGAGTTGAACTATTTCATTTGATATTACAATGTAATAATAGAAATAATGTACTTCAATCATCCTGACATCCATCAACCATGGTGCTGAGATGATGGAAGCGCCAACACCAGCCATTGCCTCGACAAATTTCCCGCAAAAACGCCCCCCTCCAGTGCCTCCACCCTCTAACGCATTCACTGCCCAGGAGATTGCCAATCACTTCAAAAATAAGATTGATACAATTTGTGAGGAGATCTCCAATGTGCAGAAACCTCCCCTACTTAACACCCCTGTCCACAGACAGGGATGTAGATAAGGGGTGGTCAGGGGTGTCCAAACCCCCCCTAGGGCCAAAATTTAATGCATGGTGTCCGTACTCTGCAGCCGCACATGGCAAAAGCAACAGGCAGCACTGCAGCCATGGCACACAGAGTGTAATAATGCCGCTGCAGCAAGTGTAATAGATCATTAGGCATACCCGCACGCATGTTGTAGCACACCACCAGGCCGGTCTATCAGGCTTGGGCTGAAGGCTGGCAGATATATCACCAGGCAGCACAGTGGGAGTCTGCGGTGCTCCCACTGTGTTCATAATGCATTTGTGAACTTATATTATATTATACAGAGGGGACGGAAAGTATTCAGACCCCTTAAATTTTTCACTCTTTGTTATATTGCAGCCATTTGCTAAAATCTTTTAAGTTCATTTTTTTCCTCATTAATTTGCACACAGCACCCCATATTGACAGAAAAACACAGAATTTTTGACATTGTTGCAGATTTATAAAAAAAAAAAAACTGAAATATCACATGGTCCTAAGTATTCAGACCCTTTGCTCAGTATTTAGTAGAAGCACCCTTTTGATCTAATACAGCCATGAGGCTGTTTGGAAAAGATGCAACAAGTTTTTCACACCTGGATTTGGGGATCCTCCGCCATTCCTTCTTGCAGATCCTCTCCAGTTCTGTCAGGTTGGATGGTAAACGTTGGTGGACAGTCTGAACGCAGGTGACGTTGGCAAGTGACACGCTCAGGCTCTGACTGATTCTGCTTATGGTGGGTTGAACTATTTTATTTTATATAACAATGTAATAATAGAAATATTGCACTTCAATCATTTTTTTTGCGATACAGCACTGCGTCGATTTAACTGACAATTGCGTAGTTGTGTGATGCTGTATCCAAACACTCGGCTACTCTCGGCTCCACTCGGGACTGTAAGAGAACCCGAGAGCCGCCGAGAGCCGCCGAGATACACAGGACTCTGTATCTCAGCAGCGCCATTTTTAAACTTCAAGATTGCAATGACAAGGCTGCAAATGACACTGGGGCAAGGCTGCAAATGACAAGGCTACACTGACAAGGCTGCAATGACACTGGACAAGGCTACAGATGGATGGACAAGGCTGCAAATGGACGCTGTGCAAGGCTGCATTGATGGGCATTTAAATGTAAGTTTTTTCCTTAAACTTCCCTCCTAAAAGTTTTTTTCCTTAAAATTCCCTCCTAAACTTGGGGTGCGTGTTATACGCCGTCGCGTGATATACGCCGATAAATACAGTAATATATAGAAGGTAGGGCCCGAAAGCGACTCAAGCCCAGGGGCCCCACCACCCTAAGTCCTGCCCTGATGACATGCAGCACCACACTGTGATTCTGGGAAAATCAGCCGCTGCCTCCAGGTCACACTAGCTTCCATCTGCTCTCCACTCCAGGCTGCTACTGCACCTCATCTCTCCGAGTCCTGGGTGAAGGGCAGGACAACCATTTTTCTCTCTCCAGGCTCCAGCCCCACAATGAACAACTCCAGCAGAAATACCTCCAGTCCAGCACAGAGTCAACAATCGCCGCTGAACTGGAGGCAAGAGATGAGAGGGAGGAGTCCAGTGAGACTAGGGGGAGGAGTCAGCAAGTACAGGAGCAGGATCAGCATGGAGTGGAGGGATGAAAGGTAAATCTTGCTGCTTTGCATTGCATAAGATAGCCCGCTAACATGTACACCATGGGGACCCTCTAGAGATGAGGAATAGATGGAAACATAGGGAGAGAGTGCAAGGGAAAAAGAGAAATGAGGACAGAAAGGGACATGGGGCAAAACAGAGAAGATAACATGGGGACAGAGGGGCAGAATCTGCTTCCGATTCACTTGCTCAGCTTGGGATGTGTGTGCTGATCCCCTCCTGATCAGATCCCACAAAGCCCACTCTGTTCTATGAGCGGATGTAGACGGGTGTAAACGGACACAAGTCTATCACTCCATAAAGGATGCTTTAGATTTTTAATGTGCTGTAAAAATGTCTATTTACACACTCCTGGCTGCAATAGCAACCAGAAGTGTGTGTACTTTTCTAAATCCAAATGTTGGCTGATCACTTCCACAACTGCTAAGATATGCCACCCCCTCCCCCCCTGACACCTAGTCACCTATGTGCTATCATTGAGGGGCTATTGGTTTCCTATGTGATAACAATAAAGTCATGAAAAAATAAAAATAATAAATACATTTTGAAAAGTTTTTAACTGTTTAAATGACCACATAAACAATAATACATTTTTTAGAGGCCTCCCCCCACACACACATACAAAAACACATATGCTAGATCACCTAGGTAGGAAAATTATGTTTGCCCTACACATATATCACTGCACACATCAGAATGCGGGCAATAATAATTCTAAAATGATGACCTACTGGGGCGAGATAGAGAGATGATGATCCAGCTGACGTGGCACCGGCACCGCCCTCCTCTCCATGATGTTGACAAAAAGGGGCGGAGCATGGGTGACCTTAAAATAATGCCCCCCCCCCCCGAAAAAACTTCTGCGGACGCCCATGATTACTTTTATATTACTTTTTTATTGTCTGTTTTTTTTCTCTTTGTAAAATAAAAGTAAAATAATGAGGCTAATGAGGGACTGTTTTTGCCACAAGAACAGATCAAGGATACTTAAAAGGCGCTTTCTGAATCCCCTGATGCCACCTAATTCCCATTGCACCCTAAAAACCACCAGAAATCACCTTAATTCTAATCCATTCACTGAAAAAGCCGTTTGTCTCGAATCTCCAAATTTTTTACTGAAATTATGAGAAAATTAAAACAAAATTTTTCACTTATTCCTTAATAAGTGCATTGAGATGTGTACAGGTTTTTTCCAAAAGTGGAAAAATCTCCTAAATCTTACATAATGAACATCACTGCATGTAATATGTTGGGTATATTCTACCCTGACATTCCACATTCTACTGAGCACTGAGAATTATTATGCAGCATAACTTGCAATATTTGAATATTTCCTGCTTTACATAGTGAGACTCTAAGATTATTTCCCTATAGATTTCATGTTATATGAACAGTTTACCATGAAGGTCAATGATCTGTGTGAGTGACATACCAGGCCCATCAAGATGTTTCCTCTGACATATCTACTCTGTGTCTTCTATGTCTACATCCAATGTATGAGGATAGTTTGTATTTATTTTGTCAGATGTAAAATAATAATTACAGTAGGAACCAAAAAAATTAAAATAAAGGTAATGGGACATATATCTATTAGCAATTATTGAACACCGTTCAGCATTTTGGTTCATTATAAACAGAACCTAGATCCCTAGGTTCTGTTTATTGGGAAGTACAGACAATTTTAGCTATATATTAAAATCTATTAAAATGAAATCTATTGATAATCAATATGTCTCTTCCCATCCTCAGGATCCTGTGGACAGATTGTGATGACTCAGACTCCGGATTCTATCTCTGTGTCCCCGGGACAGACAGTCATCATCACATGTACCTCTAGTAAGGATCTTCTCCCCCGGAGGACCCTATCACACAGTGATACAGAGCTGCACAAAAACCTCCTTCCTCTTTTTTTATTTCATGTGTTTATCTCATATTAGATAGCTGACACTTATTTTCAGTTATAATCCTGTGTTTTAAAGTTCCACCCCTGCAAATAAAATCTGGGTTTCAGGTTTTAAGTAAAAATAAACTTCAATGCAAAAATGAGCAAGCCACCTAGCCCACTGACTTAGCCCAGAGCTCTCTTATTCCTCTACCCCATCCCAGTTTACCCCACATTCATCAGTGTACATGGCTATACAGTCTCTATGCTCTTTCAAATAAAGCCTAAGTGCAGCCAGAAAACAAAACAAAAAAATCAGCACAAGGGACATTACTTGCCGTCAGTAAGATACACTCCTCCAACTCCACCGATGTAATTTTCCAGTGCGATGGGGTTAATACAACAAACTGATGCCCAAGAAAAAATCTTAAACTTCTACAATCTAATGTACAGTGCCTTGAAAAAGTATTCGTACCCCTTGAAATTTTCCATATCTTATCATGTTACAACCAAAATGTAAATGTATTTTATTGGGATATTATATGATAGACCAACACAAGGAGGCACATAATTGTGAAGTGGAAGGAAAATGATAAATGGTTTTCAAATTTTTTTACAAATAAATATGTGAGGTGGCGTGCATCTGTATTCAGCCCCCCTGAGTTAATACTTTGTAGAACCACCTTTCACTGCAGTTACAGCTTCAAGTCTTTTTGGGGATGTCTCTACCAGGTTTTCACATCTAGAGAGTGAAATTTTTGCCCATTCTTCTCTGCAAAATCGCTCAAGCTCTGTCAGATTGGATGGAGAGCATCTGTGAACAGCAATTTTCAAGTCTTGACATAGATTCTCAATTGGATTTGGGTCTGGACTCTGACTGGGTCATTCTAACACATGAATATGCTTTGATCTAAACCATTCCATTGTAGCTCTGGCTACATCTATTTATTGTTAGCTCACTATTACTGACCCAGCTGTTCAGCAGTGTTCTGGATACTGGTCTCAGGATTCCTGTTTTTTGGTTCCACTGCATTCGGCCATTGTGGCTTTAAGGTGCAGTGTCACCACATTCAGGACCCTGTGTTACCAGTACCACTATTTACGGACCATGGTCCAATCAGAGTTCAGGTGCTGCTGTTATATGGGATCTTTTATGGGGGTGTTGCGGTTGCACTGTCCTAGCTCTCCAGGAGGGCTGCTCTGGGCTTCTGTAGAGGAATCAGTGTTGGTGATCCATATTCTTAGTGGGAGCGTGTAGGTATGTGGGTGGGAAGTGTGTGGGTTTTCTGGGGGGGAGGAGGGGTGTTTTTGTAGGGTATAGCAACCTCTGGTTTATGCTGTGATCTTTTTCATTCAATAAACATACATTTTTGAGGCTATAGTCTTTGAGTGTTTGAATATTTTTTTTAATTTTTTTTATTTTTATGGTCTAGTTTCTTGTATACACACCCAGCCCTTATAGTGGGTGACACCTCTATTTATTTTTCCATTGATCAGGCTTCGAGTATCCTAGGGTTCTATTTGCAATACTGCCCTGCATCACCGCAGTTCAGCTTCTGATAGAACACTGCCCGAACTGTGCAGCCACAAGCATCAAAGAGATTACAACATCTACCACTAGGGATGAGCTGAACACCCCCCTGTTCGGTTTGCACCAGAACATGCGAACAGGAAAAAAGTTTGTTCGAACACGCGAACACCATTAAAGTCTATGGGACACGTACATGAATAATCAAAAGTGCTCATTTTAAAGGCTAATATGCAAGTTATTGTCATAAAAAGTGTTTGGGGACCTGGGTCCTGCCCCAGGGGACATGGATCAATGCAAAAAAAAGTTTTAAAAACGGCCGTTTTTTCAGGAGCAGTGATTTTAATAATGCTTAAAGTCAAACAATAAAAGTGTAATATCCCTTTAAATTTCGTAGCTGGGGGGTGTCTATAGTATACCTGTAAAGGGGCGCATGTTTCTCGTGTTTAGAACAGTCTGACAGCAAAATGACATTTCGAAGGAAAAAAAGCCATTTAAAACTACCCGCGGCTATTGCATTGCCGACAATACACATAGAAGTTCATTGATAAAAACGGCATGGGAATTCCCCACAGGGCAACCCCGAACCAAAATTAAAAAAAAAAAATTACGTGGGAGTCCCCCTAAATTCCATACAAGGCCCTTCAGGTCTGGTATGGATATTAAGGGGAACCCCGGCCAAAATTTAAAAAAAAATGACGTGGGGTTCCCCCTAAATTCCATACCAGACCCTTCAGGTCTGGTATGGATTTTAAGGGGAACCCCGCGCCAAAAAAAAAAACAAAAAAAAACGGCGTGGGGTCCCCCCAAAAATCCATACCAGACCCTTATCCGAGCACGCAACCTGGCAGGCCGCAGGAAAAGAGGGGGGGATGAGAGTGCGCCCCCCCTCCTGAACCGTACCAGGCCACATGCCCTCAACATTGGGAGGGTGCTTTGGGGTAGCCCCCCAAAACACCTTGTCCCCATGTTGATGAGGACAAGGGCCTCATCCCCACAACCCTGGTCGGTGGTTGTGGGGGTCTGCGGGCGGGGGGCTTATCGGAATCTGGAAGCCCCCTTTAACAAGGGGACCCCCAGATCCCACCCCCCCCGTGTGAAATGGTAAGGGGGTACTTACCCCTACCATTTCACTAAAAAACTGTCAAAAATGTTAAAAATGACAAGAGACAGTTTTTGACAATTCCTTTTGACAAGTCGGTTGGCAGACTGGTTGGTGAGTTGAGCTATGGAATGTTCTGTTTTTGTCTGGCAGGTGATGTGGCAAGTGACAAGCTGCATCTGGTGGCAGGCGACGGTGGCATGTGGCACATTTAGGGTTCCCACTGATTCTGCATTATGGTGAGTTGAACTATTTCATTTGATATTACAATGTAATAATATAAACAATGTACAGAACTTCAATCATCCTGACACCATATCAGCCATGGTGCTGTGATGATGGAAGCGATGTAGCAATTGACCTGACAAATTTTCCGCAAAAAAACACTGCCCCCCTCCTCCAGTGCCTCCACCCTCTAACGCATTCACTGCCCAGGAGATCGCCAATCACTTCAAAAATAAGATTGATACAATTTGTGAGATCTCCAATGCACAGAAACCTCCCCTACTCAACACCCCTGTACACAGGCAGGGGTGTAGATAAGGGGGGGTCAGGGGTGTCAAAACCCCCTCAGGGCCAAAATTTGATGCATGGTGTCCCTGCTCTGCAGCCGCACATGGCAAAAGCAACAGGCAGCACTGCAGTCAGTGGCACACAGAGTGTAATAATGCCGCTGCAGCAAGTGTAATAGATCATTAGTCATACCCGCACGCATGTTGTGCTACACCGACAGGCCGGTCTATCGGGCTCAGGCTGAAGGCTGACAGATCTATCACCAGGCAGCACAGTGGGAGGCGGCAGTACGTGTAGTACTGCCCACTGCACACCATGTATTCCCGTTGGCTTGCAGTGCCACTCTCACCTTGGGCTTGGGAGAGGAGCTTTGCCTGGGCCCTGGAGCGCAGAGTGCTTGTAAAGTGCTGTGTAGCCACCGACACCCCACATGGATGAACTGCTGCTGTCCTGTCCAGGAATGTCCCTCTTTCTCTTCTGGCCTAGTCTCAGAGAGTCTCAGAGAGTGTACTCAGACTTTCCACTGCTCAGACTGCTGTGCTGCTGGTATTCTGCTGTTCATACTAGGTAATCGTGAGTCAGTGAGAGACGGTCTGTGATTCTGTGTAGCAACTGGCAAAGTATGTGATTGAGGCTGGCTGGGCTAAATTTTGCATTGCTTATGTTACTGACAGTTGACTGAGGCTAAGCTGAGTTTTCTATTGCTTGTGTTACTGACAATCCAGTTTGGCACTGGCAAGCTTGTTGTGGTGCTCACCAGCTTACTGATTCAGCAGTTGACACCACAACATGTCTGCCAATGCCAGAGCCAGGCTGGACTTTCTGCTGCTCTCAGTGGCATGCCTTGGCCCTGTTTTACCCCTGGTTCATACATATGTGGTACAGGAAACGCTGCGATCCCTGTGCGTTTCCAGCACCGCATTGCAATCACACTGTGTTTTTGATCTGCTGCAGGTGTCAATTCAAGGTTAACAACTCCCCAAAAGAAGGTCACAAACGCAGTGTTTGTCTGAACCAGATCGCATGGTTTGTTTGAAAAAAAAAAAGGTACCTGCACTTCTTTGCTGCGCTGTGGTGCGATCCAGCCCATTCAAAATGGGCTCAAATCACACCATACAGAATCGCATGTGAATTGCACAGGAATGCGGTGCAGTTCCTGTGCTATTTGCATGCAAACTATAGTGTGAAACCAGGCTTACTGTGTTGCTTGGGGTGCAATCAAGGCCCATTCATTTTGAATGGGCTCAAATCGCACCAAAATCATGCATGCACCAATTTTGGAACCGCACTGCAACCGGTTCGCATGGTCGTTTTGTGAATGCGATCCGGTGTTAAAAAAGCTAAAATGAAAAAAAAAAAAAAGCTAGAAAAGTCAGTGAGTGCTCTGTATCACACAGCATGGTGCACTTTGCACCATAATAACCAACCTTACCGTGGAGGTGCAAAGGGCACCATCTCCTTGTAGGTAGGCAGCACACTCACTTTTGCACCTATTCAGTTTGGACACTAATACTGGACAATAGCCAACAGCGTTCATAAAAACTGGAAGAAGGAAAAAATTGAAATCAGGTTTGATTTTCTAAAGGACCTGATAAAATACAATTAAGGATGTGATTGCTTACTAGGGGCAACACATATCGTTTTTGTTTTTTCCAGTATTATAATTTTGGCCCAATTTATTTTATTTAAAAAGACTTTTACTTAGTACCTGCTGCTGAACTCCCCCCAGAACAAAAAATTATCTACGGCCCTGTCCACATATACAATCATTACTTCCCTCATACGACCCTGCTAGTATTAACGAGGTTACTAAACTTTTATCTAACACCCATCTAACCACCTGCCCCCTGGATCCTGCTCCTTCGCAAATGCTAGGCTCACCCTCTGACTTGATTCTACACTCTATAACTCACATTTTCAACCTCTCCCTCTCTTGTGACATCTTTCCAAACTCTCTAAAATATGCGCTAGTCACCCCCATACTTAAAAAGCCCTCACTGGACCCCACCAATCTTAACAACCTACGTCCCATCTCCTTACTCGCTTTCTCCTCCAACTTCTTGAAACACTGGTCTACAACTGACTGAGCGACCATCTGACCATGAACAAACTTCTTGATCCCCTTCCGTCCGGATTTCACCGTTAACACTCCACGGAAACTGCTCTCCTTAAACTCGCAAATGACTTACTAATGGCTAAAACCAACAGACACTATTCTGTACTACTTCTCCTGGACCTCTCTGCTGCCTTTGACACAGTGGACCACCCCTTTCTCCTCAAAAAACTCCATGCCTTTGGTCTCCGTGACTGTACACTTCACTGGTTCTCATCCTACCTATCCCACTGCTCCTTCAGTGTCACTTACAACTCTACTTCCTCCTCTCCTCTTCCTTTCTCCATCGGAATCCCCAAGGTTCTGTTCTTGGACCTCTCCTTTTCTCAATCTACACCACCTCCCTGGGTCAGTTGGTTGCCTCCCATAGCTTTCAATATCATCTCTACGTGGATGACACCCAAATCTATCTCTCCACCCCCCAACTCTCTCCATCTGTGTCCCCCTCACGCATCACCTACTTACTAGCAGACATATCAGCCTGGATGTCACATCACTTCCTCAAGATCAACCTATCCAAAACCTATTCCTCCCTCACGTGCCACTTCTCCTGATTTCTCTGTCAATATCAATGGCTCAACTATCAACTTGTCCCCCCACGCCAAGGTCCTAGGTGTAATCCTGGACTCCAAACTAACCTTTAAGTCCCACATCCAATTGCTATCCAAAATTTTCCATCTCAACCTCCGCAACATCTCCAAGATACGCCCCTTCCTAACCAATATCACCACAAAGCTTCTAATCCACTCCCTGGTTATCTCTCACTTCGACTATTGCAACTCCCTTCTCATTGGCTTACCTCTAAATAGGCTATCCCCACTTCAGTCCAACATGAACACTGCTGCCAGGCTCATCCACCTTACAAACCGCTCAGCGTCTGCTATACCCCTCTGCCAATCCCTCCATTGGCTGCCACTCAACCAACGAATTAAATTCAAGATACTAACAATAACTTACAAAGCCATCCACAACTTGGCCCCCAGCTACATCTGTAACCTAGTCTCAAAATACCAACCTAATCGTTCGCTCCTTCCATGACCTCCTGCTCTCTAACTCTCTTGTCACCTCATCCCATGCTTGCCTCCAGGACTTCTCCAGAGTCTCTCCCATCCTCTGGAATGCTCTACCCCAATCTGTCTGACTTTATCCTACTTTGTCCACTTGCAGACGATCACTGAAAACTCATCTCTTCAGATATCTGGCCCCCACCTAACAACCTTCATTTATTTTCTCCATCAGCACATCCCCCACAGGTATTACCTCTTGTATCTCTTGAACTTCCCTCTTAAATTGTAAGTTCTAAGGAGCACCTCTATTCGTGGTAAATGGTTTGTCTCATCCCTTTAACTGCTACATCTGCAGGAGAGCTTGTTCTGGTAAAAAAAAAAAAAAAACAGACCTACTAGCCAGATCACTAGGTGAAAATAACAAAATAATGCCAAAAAAAACAAACAAATGCAGCCACCCCATTTAAGAATTGGTAGGCTTCAATATAATAAATGTTTGTTTTTGGGTTTAATACTGTTTTAAGTGTTCTTTGCAAACTGACTTTTCACTACATAAACTAAGCTATGGGAAATTTCTCTTACAAAGTGAAAATTCCTTTGCAAAGTTAACAGGCTCTTTGCCTTTATTAAATCAACCCCCACCAACAGGATACTCTATTCCACAACCAAAAAGTACAAGTAATATAGATAGATGTTATTCTAAGGCCCACAAGCAGAGGTGTTCACTGATCCCCACTGGAACCCAGAACCATCCAAGAGTTAAAGTGATTTTTCCAAAATCATCCAATGTTGGTTACAATATTTGATAATCAATCTTTCTTTATCCTCCTCACCCCCTTTCTGTTGTTTTGCTATCCCAGCTTGCTTATGGAGCTTCGCTCCCTTATTGGCTGCATATAAAACCCTATTCTTGTAATTCCAATATTCCTTTGCTAATACAAATGTTAGAGCATAGATAAATGTTTTATTAATATGTTATAATGTTGATTAATGATAACGCATGTGGGCTGGAAGCCCCCTCCCCTTTCCCGGTTTTGGGATCCCTCATTCTTGGAGGGCTCTATGTTCCATTTGGGATCGGTATATGCCTCTGCTTGTGGGCATGGGGATGGCATCTAACTAGGTAACTTGTCTTTCCTAGTTGTGGAATTCAGTATCCTATGTTTCTAATATCGGTTTAGCACTCCCCTTAGTCGATTAATGTGGTTTGAGTAGAAAATGTCCTGATTGCCCAGACCAGGACAATTATTATTATTTTTTTAAATCTTTTTATTGAGGTTTTTTAACCACAAGAAATGGACAAGACAACAATTAGAACAATACATCCAAAGAAATCATGTTGCCCACGCAGGGGCGTAATACAATATGTGTGTTATAAAGGATGTAATCGGGGATTTCATCAGAGAATGAACTAGGTGGCAGTAACAATACATGTAGATATTCCGGCTTACACCCTTCCCATGCATTCAAATTCAACACAAAAGCTAGCAATACAACTCTAGGCTATACTGTTTACGTATCTAAGAGGCTGTGGTAGGGTCTGCCAGCCACTTGGCCCATACATTGTCGTATTTGACGGGACATCCTCTGTTTGCGTAGGTGTCCTTTTAGAGTGGCAAATTATGTGTAATCAGTTTTTTCCAGAAGGAAATGGATGGGGGGGGCTTGTTTCTTCCAATGTAGGGTAATGGCCTTTCTTGCATAGAATAGCAGGAGGCTGACAAGGGTTTTTGTCTGCTCTGGTATAGAGTAGATTGTCTACGAGACCCAATATGCAGACTTCCATGACTAGAGGGACTGGTACTGATATGTGCTTATTAGTACTGGTTATTATCTCTGACCCATAACTTCTGATTCACGGGCAAGACCAAAAAATGTGTGTAAAATCCAGGGCCGATTCTACTTGGGGTGCGCAGGGTGCTTTGCACCCGGGCGCCTGCAGAGGTGGGGCGCCGAAGAGCCAGAGTTCTCCCCTCCCTCCTTCTCTCCTTGTGAGTGTCTGTCCAGAACACCAGTGTGAGCGTAGGGCAGCCCATTCAGCCTGGCAGTGCTGGGGGGGGCGCTCTCCTTCCATGTCTGCAGTCTCTGACCATCTCCTATATCATGTCTGCAGTTTCTGACCATCTCCTGTACTATGTCTGCGGTCTCTGACCCTCTCCTGTACTATGTCTGCAGTCTATGACCATCTCCTTTACTATATCTGCAGTCTTGGACCATCTCCGGTATCATGTCTGCAGTCTCAGGCCATCTCCTATACTATGTCTGCAGTCTTTGACCATCTCCTGTACTATGTCTGCAGTCTCTGACCATCTCCTGTACTATGTCTGCAGTCTCTGACCATCTCCTGTACTATGTCTACAGTCTCTGACCATCTCCTGTACTATGTCTGCAGTCTCTGACCATCTCCTGTACTACGTCTGCAGTCTCTAACCGTCTCCTATATCATGTCTGCAGTCTCTGACCATCTCCTGTACTATGTCTGCGGTCTCTGACCCTCTCCTGTACTATGTCTGCAGTCTCTGACCATCTCCTGTACCATGTCGGTAGTCTCTGACCATCTCCTGTACCATGTCGGTAGTCTCTGACCATCTCCTGTACCATGTCTGCAGTCTCTGACCATCTCCTGTACCATGTCTGCAGTCTCTGACCATCTCCTGTACCATGTCTGCAGTCTCTGACCATCTCCTGTACTATGTATGCGGTCTCTGACCATCTCCTGTACTATGTATGCGGTCTCTGACCATCTCCTGTACTATGTATGCAGTCTCTGATCATCTCCTGTACTATGTCTGCGGTCTCTGACCATCTTGTGTACTATGTCTGCGGTCTCTGATCATCTCCTGTACTATGTCTGTAGTCTCTGACCATCTCCTGTATTATGTCTGCAGTCTCAGATCATCTCCTGTACCATGTCTGCAGTCTCTGACCATCTCCTGTACTATGTATGCGGTCTCTGACCATCTCCTGTACTATGTATGCAGTCTCTGATCATCTCCAGTACTATGTCTGCGGTTTCTGACCATCTCCTGTAGTATGTCTGTAGTCTCTGACCATCTATTGTAGTATGTCTGCAGTCTCAGATCATCTCCTGTACTATGTCTGCAGTCTCTGATCATCTCCTGTAGTATATCTGCAGTCTCTGACCATCTCCTGTAGTATGTCTGCAGTCTCTGACCATCTCCTGTGCTATGTCTGCAGTCTCTGACCATCTCCTTTAGTATGTCTACAGTCTCTGACCATCTCCTGTACTATGTCTACAGTCTCTGACCATCTCCTGTACTATGTCTGCAGTCTCTGACCATCTCCTGTATCATGTCTGTAGTATTTCTCGGGGCTCTTTCTAACAGACTCTCTAACAGAAGCGCTCTCTGTCTCCATCAGAGAGGCCCCCCTCCAGGTCCCAATAAAGTACTCTTGCTTCTCTTCTTGTATTTTGTTTATTGTACCTGTAAGGATCCCAGGGTAATGAAGACTTCGTGGTGGAGCACCTCTGTGGTTGAGTCGTTGCCATAGAAATATTTGTAAAGGGGAGGAGTTACTAAAATGACCACGCCCATGTGGGGGCGCCAGAAATATTTCTGCACTCAGGCGCCTGTGACGCTAGGATCGGCCCTGTGGCTGACGTTGCGTGTGGTTCCACATTGTGCCGGTGGTTGTCGTTGTCACCATCGGCGGGTGTTGGAAAAGGAACGTGTTAAAGCGGATGAGTGCTCTTCTGTCCCGGAGACAACTCGGTGGAGGTGGTCCTCCGAGTTGCATTCTGGGAGAGGGTATTTATGGGACAGACGCCATGTTTAGGGGTTCATTTTCAGCCACCTGTTGGCCCTCCTGGCCGACAGGTATGTGTTAGAGTACCACCTCGTGGTCCTCCGTTCCAGAGGCCCGTGTCCCTGCGGCGCGTGGGTGGGCCCAGAAGCCTGTCTGGGGCCTACCACAGCAGGAATGGTCCTGAGCTGTCTATCCAGAGGGAAGAAGCTGGACAACCGAGGAGATCCCAGGGGAGGACCCATCATGGAAGGGTCATGCAGAGTGCTGGTCTGGAGAGGGGCCTGGTGACTCGGTTTGGAGGACGTATCCTAAAGTGATCCTACCGCATGGCTTAAAGGTTGGCTTAAAGGTCCAAGTACTGTGTCTGACATTCATCGCAAACCAATACATCCTGTGGCAGAGGATCGTACGGGTTTATTTCAAGCAAGTCTGTGGCAGAGACTTTTGTTCGTGCTACGTACTGGCTGCTAGGCAAGTGAGAGAGGCCTATCCAGGCAAGCAAAGATTGTGTCCCACAAAAAGGGGATTGCATTCAATTACAGTATTCAACTTTAAAGGTTCTAAAGAAACCTAAAGAAAGGTATTTGAGCTTCCCTGCAGTTTTCCTCCTGCCTCTTTCCTGCTACTTCCTTCGTTACTTGGTTCAATAAAGCATTGAAAACGTACTCAAGTGTTGGTACTTATATCGTCCAGAGGTAAACTCAACGGAACCCTAGACCCGGTGCTGGTGAAACAGAGGTATCGAGAGTGAAGGTAACAGCCCGTTTAAACCAGCAGCTCCACCGAGAGTTAGTGCTACACGTGGGGGCGTCATCCGGGATTTGTTTGCCATCAATTCTCGCAACTCAGAGAGGTGTTTCACCGGGAGTTTACGGTGAGAGCTGGACTTTGTCAATTTTTCAGGAAGAGAAGAGGTTAAAAATTAGAGGACTTTATTTCTGAATTTGAAGCAAAGGAAATTCCCCTAGTGGACTTTAAAGGCACTTTTAAGAAAACGTTTAGAAAAATATATGAAGTAAATAACAGTTTATTTATTACAAAAAATCATCGAGTGGATATCACACAATCACATAATTAAAAACAAGGAATGCAGTTCCATATATACAAAACTAGTGATACCAATACATTAGTACCCGACGCGTTTCGGAGTTACTTATGCCTCCTTCTTCAGGGGTGATTGTAGGGTTTGCAATAGAATTATAATGGTATCTATAGGTATTGGTTTATGCATTCCAGGAAGGGTTTAAAAGAACATAAATGTACTGACACATACTGCCCGTCAGACGCATTCCCTGGTCATAGTGTGTAGAGCTTTAGTAGAGTATAGCAAAAAATATTCATATAGCCACTGTCGAGGTAGAAATGGATAGGTATGAATATATGAAGTAATTTATTCTTCCTTCCAATGGAAAGAGAGGCCCATTAGTCGAGGGCGTGTAACAGTTTAGATCTGAGATCACACTGGGGCCGAATGTGTGTCCTGGTCCGCCTATAGTATGGAGGACAGTAGCTGATGGTGGGTGTGGATCAGGTAAGGCCCAGATCACGTATATCACAGCAGCTCACACCAATAGCGTCCTGTCTGCAGCAGGTCATCTGCTGCAGACAGGACGCTATTGGTGTGAGCTGCTGTGATATACGTGATCTGGGCCTTACCTGATCCACACCCACCATCAGCTACTGTCCTCCATACTATAGGCGGACCAGGACACACATTCGGCCCCAGTGTGATCTCAGATCTAAACTGTTACACGCCCTCGACTAATGGGCCTCTCTTTCCATTGGAAGGAAGAATAAATTACTTCATATATTCATACCTATCCATTTCCACCTCGACAGTGGCTATATGAATATTTTTTGCTATACTCTACTAAAGCTCTACACACTATGACCAGGGAATGCGTCTGACGGGCAGTATGTGTCAGTACATTTATGTTCTTTTAAACCCTTCCTGGAATGCATAAACCAATACCTATAGATACCATTATAATTCTATTGCAAACCCTACAATCACCCCTGAAGAAGGAGGCATAAGTAACTCCGAAACGCGTCGGGTACTAATGTATTGGTATCACTAGTTTTGTATATATGGAACTGCATTCCTTGTTTTTAATTATGTGATTGTGTGATATCCACTCGATGATTTTTTGTAATAAATAAACTGTTATTTACTTCATATATTTTTCTAAACGTTTTCTTAAAAGTGCCTTTAAAGTCCACTAGGGGAATTTCCTTTGCTTCAAATTTGAATTTAGGATGTGGCACAATTAGCAGATAATTGGTCGATCAAAACTTTTTGCTCTTTATTTCTGAATGCGCAGGCAGCGGGTGCCAGTAAAAGCCCGGGAGCTACGTGATCAGAAGAACAAGTGGGAGGAGCCTACCCTGCTTGATGCCACGTGGGACGCGTGTGTGTGTGTTTGGCGCCAGAGAGGAGGAGAGGCCTCGTGGTCATGCTGAGGGGATCGGGGTGTGGCCATGAAGCCAATTATGGGACCAAGAATGTTCCCTGCGAGCACTGTGTCGAGTGTTGTACTGACCGGAACCCTGCTTATGGACTTTGGTGTTCGTCTGAAGCCGCAGGGGAGGTTTGTTCTGTATACCTCAGGAGATATTGAGGGACTGGGCATGATCTGCCACAGATGTGAAGGACTGGCCGCACATCTCCGTCCATTTGGCCGATGTCCGCAATGTGGAGAGTATTTGTTTGTGGTGGAGCAACCTAACATGTCGCCCCGTGCTTATCAAATGGATTGGGCAACAGGTATCGCCACAGTAGAAGCTGCTATTACTACGGAGAGAGAACGGCAGGCCACTGCTTTGCCTGTTGTTGCCGAGAATGTTCCGGAGAGAGACACTGCTATTGCCGTCTCATCAGTGGACATTGCTTTGAATTCTGTGTCCACCACGCCTGCCTCTGTTGTACCTCTCCAGAGGAAGGTGGGATATGTGAAGGCTTCCCGCAGCTGTGGCCGAGGCCTACCCCAGAGACTACCCGAACCGGATCCAACAAAGTCCACGACGGGAACGGGTAAGCAGCTGATGGGGAATGTATCTGGGACTGTAAATAGGTATCTGCCAGCAGAAGAACTGGGAGATTCGGAAATAGAATCCTTGTCGGATCTTTCCGGTGATGATGACCTATTTGAGACTATGTCACAAGAGATGTTATGGGCACAAGGCGAGGATGTCGCCTCTGCTATGACTTTCCCTGAATGGACAGCCCTGAGTTCTGGGAAGACGTCACCCTGTTTGGAGCCACACAGCACTGTAAATTAGACATTGTCAAAAGTTGTTAGTTCACTTCAGACACCGGCTGGGTCTATGGTGAGAAAATCATTGGATTCGTGTGTGCCTCCTGGTATGGGGAAAAATAGATCCTTGCCCAAACTTGCACGTTTGCAGAGAATGTTGAACAAGCGTGTAGCTACGGAATATGGCTTGGAGTTCCCTTATGTCCCTCAGGACATAATGCAAGTGATTGAAGTTAACCGGGAACTTTGGTACAGTGAAGCTGTTTGGCACTATTTGTCTGTGCCTAAGCCTTTCCGAAAGACTGGATGTTCTGTTAAAATGGATGAACGTTTTAGTGGATGTTTTATGCACTGGAACTTCGGTCGGCACATCTATGCTGACAAAGTAGTTATCTGCAGGCCGGGAAAAGAGGACGTTGTATATTTCATTACCACAGTAGATAAACTGGGAAAGACACTGACCTTTCCAGATCCCCGGTTTTATTGGTGATTATGGACAAAAGAACTTTGGAGTTAGCTAGTTAGTGTCAGTATACAGAGATCTTCGTGGTCAAGATCTGGATATTCATCTCAGTGTTTCAAATCCAAGGACTTCTTTTTGCTAGCCGGATTTCTTTCATTTGAAGAAAAAAAATTATAAAGGGATGGACTCCTAAAGATTATTTTGATATAGATTATGGGAAGAGAGTCTCATTTTTAAATGAGGCTTTGCTCCTGAAGTTGTACAGGATATATGTGTGTTAATATGCTTTCCTTTTCAGGAACCATTTGATCCTCTATCAAGCTGTTAGGATTTTCAGCTAGATAGACAGTGAGGTTATGTACAGTCATAGGATGGCTTTGTTTATGGACGTGAACATATTGTTTTATAGATGTTAATCTTATAATGCCTTTCCACTGTCTTTCCTTCTTCTTTATCTAATCCAATTTTAAGCTCAAATACCTACTCTCAGGCTTGGGAGTTATTATCATTTTTTTTGGACAGACGGTGGGGACAATGTCTATTGTAGTGGGGGGAGTATGTAGCGCTGGTAGATTTGTGATCTACCATCTGATAGGTAAATTTAGTGAATTGCTCGTTAGAAGTTAGATTTGCCTCTGTTCCAGCTTGGCTGACGTTGCGGGTGATTCCACATTGTGCCGGTGGGTGTCGTCACCATTGGCAGGTGTTGGAAAAGCAACGTATTAAAGCTGATGAGTGCTCATCTGTCCCAGAGACAACTCGGTGGAGGTGGTCCTCCGAGTTGCATTCTGGGAGAGGGTATTTATGGGACAGACACCATGTTTAGGGGTTCGTTTTCAGCCACCTGCTGGCCCTCCTGGGTCCAAGTACTGTGTCTGACATTCATCGCAAACCAATACATCCTGTGGCAGAGGATCGTACGGGTTTATTTCAAGCAAGTCTGTGGCAGAGACTTTTGTTCGTGCTACGTACTGGCTGCTAGGCAAGTGAGAGAGGCCTATCCAGGCAAGCAAAGTTCGTGTCCCACAAAAAAGGAGATTGCATTCAATTACAGTATTCAACTTTAAAGGATGTTCTAAAGGAACCTAAAGAAAGGTATTTGAGCTTCCCTGCAGTTTTCCTCCTGCCTCTTTCCTGCTACTTCCTTTGTTACTTGGTTCAATAAAGCATTGAAAACGTACTCAAGTGTTGGTACTTATGTCGTCCAGAGGTAAACTCAACGCAACCCTAGACTCGGTGCCAGTGAAACAGAGGTATCGAGAGTGAAGGTAACAGCCCGTTTAAACCAGCAGCTCCACCGAGAGTTAGTGCTACATGTGCATGCTGGAAAACCAACCAAATGTAAGATGTAAGAATTGTTGCTGGTAAATCTGTTTGAATACCATCTTTTTTTAACTCTCCGTTTATTGGCTATATCTCTTTGTACCCTTTCTGTACTGCATACAGTAAGTAAAGGGCAAGCAAAAATCAATGTGTGTAAGATAATTGACTAAAACCAATTACATAACACTTGATGGTCTTTTGTTTACCTTAAACTGGCTATAGACAGGTGTTTTTTTTTTTATTCAGCCAGTATTCCTCCATCCACACAAGCATGATGGATAAAGGATTCCCACTGCCAGAACATTGTATTCCAACAGCGGGACCCACCACTGTCAGAATACACTACACAGCTGGTGCAGCTGATAGGCTGCATCTGCTGATCACCAAAAATTTTCCAGCATGTCCCTATGACAGAGATCGATGGAATGATTGACTTCTGTTGAGCAGGGACCACCACACATTGGTTGAAATTCTTCCGGTCCCTGCTGAACAGACCAAATTTTGATCTTGAGATACCTTCTCTTGACCTTGCATACACACCAGCAGACAGTGGCGGCCCGTCCATAGGGGGCGCCTGGGCATGGCCCCCCCCCCCCCTCCAGGCAGTCTCAAAAAAAAATAAAATGTCAAAAAAATTTTTTTTTAAAGCTGGCGCTTTAAAAAAAAAAATACACAAAAGGTCCTTAAGTGCACTGTGTTCGGACGCCGGATACAGTGCAATGCTGGACACAGTGTACTTATGGGAAGCGCCACGTCTATGCAATCACAAGATTGCATAGGTGGCGCTTCATTTGTGGGCGTGTAGCCCGCCTTGTGGCGCTTTCTGAAGCGCCGAGTAGCTTCTGCCCAGCCCTAGTATCTATTACTATGGCCGGGCGGTTTGATTGACATCTGAGTATGATGTCACTTCCTGTTTCTCTCCAATTGCGCCCAGGAGAGAGAAGCAGGAAGTATGAGAACAACAGAGCTCTCCAGGAGACACCGCTGGAGAGGACAACACACAGCAAGGTAAGTAACCGGGGGAGGGGGTATTGATGGTGACACACTCTGCAATCTGGTGACACACTCTGCAATCTGGTGACACACGCTGCAATCTGGTGACACACTCTGCAATCTGGTGACACACACTGCAATCTGGTGACACACTCTGCAATCTGGTGACACACGCTGCAATCTGGTGACACACTCTGCAATCTGGTGACACACGCTGCAATCTGGTGACACACTCAGCAATCTGGTGACACACGCTGCAAACTGGTAACACACTCTGTAATTTGGTGACACACGCTGCTGCAATTTGGTGACACACGCTGCTGCAATTTGGTGACACACGCTGCTGCAATTTGGTGACAGATTCTGCAATTTGGTGACACACGCTGCAATTTGGTGACACATCCTGCAATTTGGTGACACGCGCTGCAATTTGGTGACACATGCTGCTGCAATTTGGTGGTGACACACGCTGCAATTTGGTGACACATGCTGCTGCAATTTGGTGACACACACTGCAATTTGGTGACACATGCTGCTGCAATTTGGTGACACATGCTGCAATTTAGTGACACATTCTGCTGCAATTTGGTGACACATGCTGCTGCAATTTGGTGACACATGCTGCTGCAATTTGGTGACACATGCTGCAATTTGGTGACACATTCTACTGCAAATTGGTGACACATTCTGCTGCAATTTGGTGACATATGCTGCTGCAATTTGGTGGTGACACACGCTGCAATTTGGTGACACATGCTGCTGCAATTTGGTGACACATGCTGCTGCAATTTGGTGACACATGCTGCTGCAATTTGGTGGTGACACATGCTGCTGCAATTTGGTGGTGACACATGCTGCTGCAATTTGGTGACACATGCTGCTGCAATTTGGTGGTGACACATGCTGCTGCAATTTGGTGGTGATACATGCTGCTGCAATTTGGTGGTGACACATGCTGCTGCATTTGGTGGGACACAGGCTGCATGTAAGGAGGGACTCCGCTAGGGGCACCTGATGTAAGGAGGGACTCCGCTGGGGACACCCGATGGCATCTGGTGGCAGGCGACGTGGCTAGTGACATGCTCAGGGCTCCCACTGATTCTGCATTATGGTGAGTTGAATGATTTCATTTTATATTACAATGTAATAATATAAATAATGAGCTTCAATCATCCTGACACCATAACAATCATGGTGCCAGGATGATTGAAGCGCTAACACCAGGTGTTTGGAGTATCTTTATCTGCTGATTGTTAAACTTTCTAGAATACACATATTTCTATTGTTGTGTAGGATCTGGACCTGTTGTCCCTTCAGCCCTCTTTCCCTCTCCCTCCATCCCTCGTTCATCTCAGACACTAACCACCTTAGAGCCACGCCCACTATTTTGCTGAAACCACGCCCATTTTCACCAAGTGTGAGGGGTCAAAAAGGAAGGGCGGGGCCTAGCGCCCCCCCATCCTAAAACTTAAATGGACAGGGGTTGGTGCTGAGTTGGTCTAAGGGGTAGGTGAACCCACATCCCAAATTGAACTAGCTACATGGAAATTGATCCTCTTACGGGACTTTAAAGGGGACACCTACTCACAGGTCATAAAGAGTGTGGGAGATACAAAAAAGTTGTATGATAAAGTGTTTATTAGTAGTATAGATCTTTAAATGGATCTATGGTACATGGGGTAAATGTGCAGCATGCGTGATACATACGAGAAAAAAGCAATACAAAATGCAAAGAATAATTCACAATCATAGAACGCCAAAACACATGGAACACATATGCGGGGAGTACCCGACGCGTTTCGAGATATACTCTTCCTCAGGGGTATCAGATTGGAATCAGCGAGCAAAAGGTATGTCTATAAATTGAAAAAACAATTATAAACCAATTATAAGGATGTTGTCATCAATGATATACATGGACATAGATGTATCAAGAAGGTAATAGTTAAAGGATGAGTATACAATATATATGAAAAAACACAACGGTTACTAACCATATAGTATTGCTTGAAGGGCATGTGTCAATGCTGCATTTTGTATTTGTATAAAGTCCCGTAAGAGGATCAATTTCCATGTAGCCCATCCTAAAACTTCACCAGCCGCCACTGCCAGCAGAGGCAAAAGTTATACACTCCCTGTTGAATTTAAAATTCACTTACTTTATGAATAATGAAAAGAAAGGGAGAAGTCGGGTGAAAAAAGAATCCTAAAAGTTGCCAACAAATTAATTAGGAGAAAGGACACTTGAAAGCATTCTTTTTAGATAAATAGTAATATATTTTTGAAAGGTTTACATGCAAGCAGCATAACAAACTCTTCAAAAGCACTATTATATGGCCACTTTCATAGGGGTGTTGTCAGCTTCATTCAGCAGGAGATCCTTGAACAGATCCCATGATAAATCAGAGTTGAAAAAGATGGACATCAGTTTTATGACAAACCAGTGCCTGTTTTTGTCAGAAAGTCTGAGTGAAAGGAGTCCAACACTTCTAGTATTCACCATCACCCACCAAGAAAGGAGGGTAGGAATGTGGTGGGATCCGTAAGGGTACAACAATTAAGTTTTGAACTGACCAATTCTGGTAGATGTTGGAGAGTAATGCCCCATACACACGATCAGGCTTTCCACCAACAAAATCATGGATTTTTGTTCAAAGGATGTTGGCTCAAACTTGTCTTGCATACACACGGTTACACAAATGTTGGCCAACAATTACGAACATGGGAACGCAGTGACGTACAAGACGTACGACGAGCCGAGAAAAAGGAAGTTCAATAGCCAGTGCGGCTCCTTCTGCTTGATTCCGAGCATGCGTGATCTTTTGTGCGTCGGACTTGTGTACACACGATCGGACTTTCCGACAACAAAGTTTTGTTAGTTGAAAATTTGAGAACCTGCTAGCAAACATTTGTTGGTGGAAAGTCCGACAGCAAATGTTCGATGGAGCATACACATGGTTGGACTTTCCGACAACAAGCTCACGTCCAATATTTCCCATCGGAAAATCGGACCGTGTGTACGCAGCATTAGACCACTTGCCGACTTCTTATAGTTCTGATTTTCCATTTGTCAGATTACAGCATTTGACATTCCCCAGGCCTGTACATCTATTGTTCATATCAGTAGGAAGTCCCACCCTTGGATTTGGATGGATATGAGCAGTGTTGTCAGTAGGAATTCTTTCCCTAAATTTCCCTTTTATCTTAAAGTAGAACTATAGGCAAAGCTTTTTTTTTCATTTCGGATTGAGTACAGGAGGGTTATACCCCTGTTGGTTTATTCTTTGCCATCTGTGCCCCACTGGGTAGATTTACCTTCATAGTCTCATAGCCAAAACATAAAGTGAAAGGAAATCCCTTCAAATTACGGGAATTCCTTTGGGACCCCCAGGCCATCAGAACTTGTGTCCCCATTGGAAGATTTCCCCTCTATTACTTTTCTGGTGACAGCCCAAAACTTTGGATTTTCTTTTACTTTCACTTTTAATGATAACAGTAAACAGGACAAATAGAGAGAGTAAATCTCCCTAAGGCCGGGTTCACACTGGTCCGACAAACGCTCTGACATTAGGAGCTCATGTCGCATGACGTGTGAAATTCAATGTTTCCCTATGGGAGCCATCCTAACTGGTCCAACACAAGTCATTCCGACTTTAGAAATGCTCCCTGTACTACTTTGGTCAAACTTTGATCCTACTTCAGCCCATTGACTATCATTGAAGTCGGATCGCCGTCTCGCATGATCCGACTTCGGCATGTGACTTGTGCTCAGATGATCTTGAGGGGGAACTCTGCGCCAAATTTTAAATAAAAAAACGGCATGGGTTCCCCCTCCAAGAGCATACCAGGCCCTTGGGTCTGGTATGGACCTTAAGGGGAACCCCCCTACACCGAAAAAACAGCGTGGGGGTCCCCCCAAATCCATACCAGACCCTTATCTGAGCACGCAGCCCGGCCGGTCAGAAATGAGGGTGGGGATGAGCGATCGCCCCCCCCCTTCTGAACTGTACCAGGCCGCATGCCCTCAACATGGGGGGTGGGTGGTTTGGGGGAGGGGGCGCCCTGCGTGCCTTCCCACCCCAAAGCACCTTGTCCCTATACTGATGAGGACAAGGGCCTCTTCCCGACAACCCTGGCCGTTGGTTGTTGGGGTCTGCGGGCGGGGGGCTTATTGGAATCCGGGAGCCCCCTTTAGTAAGAGGGCCCCCAGATCCCAGCCCCCCACCCTATGTGAATGAGTATGGGGTGCATGGTACCCCTACCTATTCATCTAGGGAAAAAGTGTCAATAAAAAAACACAGTATACAGGTTTTTAAAGTAATTTATTAGGCCGCTCTCGGGGTCCTCTTCCGACTTCAGGGGTCTTCTCCGGCATCTTCTCCTGGTGTCCGGATCTTCTGCTGACTTCTGCCGATGTTGACACAACGCTCTCTCCAGCTGGAATGCTCTCTGAGCGCTCCGCAATGGACTTATATAGGCGGTGACCCCGCCCCCTTATGAGGTCACTCTCCAGGGGCATGCTGGGACTATGCCGTCATAAGGGGGCGTGGTCAACATCACCCGGTGACCACGCCCCCTAAAACGTCACAGTCCCAGCATGCCTAGGGACTGTGATGGCATAAGGGGGCGGGGTCACCTATGTAAGTCAAATCGGAGTGCTGAGAGAACATTCCAGCCGGAGAGAGCGTCGTGTCAACATGGGAAGAAGACAAGAAGGCAAGAAGGCAGAAGTCCGGGCCACCGCTAGCAAAAGAGCTGCAGAAGATAGCGGAGGAGCCGGCAGAAGATCAGGACACCGGGAGCAGATGCCAGAGAGACCCCCTAAGTCGGAAGAAGACCCCCGGAGTCGGAAGAAGACCTCCGGAGTCGCCTAATAAATTACTTTAAAAACTTGTGTACTGTGTTTTTTCATTGACACTTTTTTCCCTAGGTGAATGGGTAGGGGTACCACGTACCCCATACTCATTCACAAAGGGTGGGGGGCCGGGATCTGGGGGCCCCCTTATTATCCACTATGATCTGAATGCACTGGATCAGACACAATGGGAGATCTTTGGAAATCATTGGAAACTGTAAAGTAAATATTAATTAAAATGCAATAAATATATTTTTTATTACTAATTGTCAGTGGGTTTACTTACATCCTTTGTTTAAGCTCATAGTGAACTGGTTAGGGGTATGAGGAAAATCTTAAACCAGTTCACCAGGGAGGGGAGGATTACCCACTTGACCCTACTGTATAGGGTGCTGATAGGTGTTACATAAGCAACACCTATGTTGGCACTAGGTTGCCATAGGGCTCGGTGCCCATCCATCAGCATTGAGCCCCAGCGCTTTGGAATAGGGACCCCTGTTTTTAGAAAACTCTACTCAAAGCTACCCCCCATGCCTAATTGGTATCAGCATAGCAAGGGGGGGGGGTGTTTGCAGTTTCTCTGCTATGAGGAAACAACTCCACATGCTTGGCATGCCTGGCTTGTTAGGTTTGGTATGTGGGGGCTATAGGTATATTGCTCCTAATAGACATGCTATTCAGTTTCAGTAAAATAAAAAAAAAGCAATGAGTCCACAGCTCAAACAAGGAGAATTTAGTAAAAAAATGCTTGAAACTTGGCAAATCCTGGGAAAATCTTGGACAAGTCTCAGAGTCTTGGGGGTTGATTTACTAAAGGCAAATAGACTGTGCACTTTGCAGAGTGCAGTTGCCCTCTGCAGGTGCAATTGCTCCAGAGCTTAATAAATGAGGTAAGGCTTGACTTTGCAAAGAGTACCCAATCACGTGCAAGGAAAATAAAAAAAACATCATTTTTACTTGCATATGATTGGATGATGGAAGTCAGCAGAGCTTCTGCTCATTTACTAAGCTCTGGAGCAACTGCTCTTGCAGAGGGCAACTGCACTTTGCAAAGTGCACAGTCTTTTTCCCTTTAGTAAATCAACCCCTTGGTGTTGATCTGCTGAAGGCAAATATGCTGTTTACTTGCAAGGGAATTTTCCTTTGGTTCAGTAAATGTGGAGAAAATTTGCTTTGAAAAGAATACCCAATACAGAACAGGGAAAATAAAAAAACAGTATTTCTACTTACATATGATTAGATGATGGAGATGTAGCACCCTGGAGTTTAGGCAGGGTTGCTCCTCACAAATGTACCTGCCAGGAATAATTATCCTGGTTGATTGATAGAGATCTATTGATTTCTCTCTATGTTTGGCCTTGTTGAACTTTTATTTTCTACCACTAGGTGGCCGGGTACTTGGTGGTGCTAGATATGAGAAGGGCAACCCAAGGTCGGATTATGGGTATGTGGGGTATCTAAGCCAATGGACATGTGTTGTGTGAGATTGGGCCTATCCAGGGGACATCTGGCTGCTAGGCTGTGTGAGGGCCTATCCAGAAGTAAGAGAGCAGCACAGGGTTTGGATTGCGGCTTGCAGTCCAACCTGTAGTGATGGTTCTGACTGTAGTTGCTGAATTTTATTAAACAGCCACTCACCTGTCCCATGATCCAGCGGTGCACTCAGCCACACTGTGTTCTCCCCATGTTCTCCCTCGGCGGCGCCACCATATCTACTATTGGTACTCCGCTATGACAGCTTGTGGCTTCACAGCCGGGTGCCCACTGCGCATGCACAAGTGGCGTTGTGTCTGGTGACTGGTCCCAAAGTCTTCTAGGACCTGTCTTGTTTCCCAGAAGACTTCGGGAGGGAAAACTTCCACTTCCGATCACCTAAGGCGACCAGAATGGAAGCGGGAGCAGGTACCTGTCAAATTCCATTACCTGCTCCCCCCCTCCTTACCAAAAGCTCAGTTTCACAAACAGGAGCCGGGGAGGAGGCCTTAAAGTGGAAGTTCCACTTTTGGGTGGAACTCTGCTTTAAAGCTAGGTTCACACTCGTGCGATGTAAGACATTGCATGTGATTTGCACCGCACTGCTGTGCAGATCACATGCGATGTCTGTGCAATCTGAATTCAACCATATAGGTTGTATGGCTGAATTTGCATTGCATTCGCACCAAAATGGTGCAGGGCCCTTTTTTTGGTCTGCACTGGAATTGGATCGCATGGATATGTAATCCGATTCCTGCACAATTGGCAGTTCGCAATGCGATCTGCAAACCGATCTGGGGGTGTCATTAACTTTGTATTGACACCCACAGTGGTTCGCATAGGGCAGTGTGAAGCACCCACGGGTGACTCTGGAATCGGGCGGGTTCTCGCATCGCATATGTGTGAACCGAGTCTAAAATACTGAAGTTTACTTTCATGTGGTTTTTCCCATGGATTTAAATGAATTTCACTGAAGTGGCTACATTTTGCTAAAATCTCTAGATTTTTGCTGGAATAATGGAAACGTCCCTTTTTATGTGTATTTGATCAGTATTTGCACGCTGCTTCTAACAGTAAATTTACATAGCCCAATTTTTTTGTATAATGTGAAAGATGATGTTACACCGAGTAAATAGACACCTAACATATCATGTGGTAAAATTGCGCACACTCGTGGAATGGCGACAAACTAGGGTACTTAAAAATCTCCATAGGCGATGCTTAAAAAAAAAATTTAACGACTACCAGTTTAGAGTTACAGTGGAGGTCCAGTGCTATAATTGTTGCTATTACGTATGTGTTCACTTTGGCGCCCGAGCACAAAGGGATGGGGCGCTTTAATTTAAAAAAAAAAAAATTATTTTTGCACTGTCCCTTTATTTATTTATTTATTTGATCACTTTTTACTGTCACAAACATCCCTTGTGACAGCAAGAGTCAGATGTCAGGTATTTTTTTGGGGGGATCTGGGGTTTTTAAGACCCCAAATCCCTCATTTTCACTCAAAAGCATTTAAAACGCCAAGTTTGGCTGTTCTGAATACTGACATTTTTTTAAATCTGCGCCTTTAATGCAATCGGAAAACCCAGAAGTGACGTTGTGACTTGTTTTTTTGTGCAAAAACAAGTCAAGGACAGTTGCGAGTTTCCTGAATCCCCTGAATCCCATTGCACCCTTACAAACCATCAGAAACCACCTTCATTCCAATGCATTTACTGAAATAGACAACTTTTGTTTAAAATTCCTGATTTTTTTTTTTTACGATATCATGAGCAAATTTACGCCCAAGTTCACTTATCCCAAACAAGTGGTTGGGAAATTTGTAGAGGTTTTCTCTGGAAGTGGAAATATGAGCATCACTGCATGTAACATGTTGGGTGCAATCTACCCTGATATCACACTACTGCTTTTTCACATTCTGCTGATCACTGAGATATATTATTCTTCATAAACTGTAATATTTGAATATTTCCTGTTTTACATAGTGAGACTCTGAGATTATTTCCCTATAGATTTCATGTTATATAAACAGTTTACCATGAAGGTCAATGATCTGTGTGAGTGACAGACCAGACCCATCAAGATGTTTCCTCTGACATATCTACTCTGTGCCTTTTATGTCTACATCCAAGGTATTGGGATATTTTATGTTAATTTTGTCAGATATAAAATAATAATCAGGAACAGAAAAGGTAGTTGCATGTTATCAGATAACTCAGCAGATTTAAAAAGAATATCTAAAAACCCCTCTGGGGATTTTTTTTTGGCATGCAATTATTGAATGGGGAACGTTGCTTAGCATTCTTGTTCATTGCAAACAGAACCTAGATCTTTGCATAGAGCTTAGATGTTATGCACAGAAAATTTAGCTATACTCTATATTGTTGCCTCTCATGAAGAAATCTATTGATAATACATATCTCTTCTCATCCTCAGGATCCTGTGGACAGATTGTGATGACTCAGACTCCGGATTCTATCTCTGTGTCCCCGGGACAGACAGTCACCATCACATGTACATCCAGTAAAAGTCTTTATTATTCTGCAGCAAGCATTCACTTAATATCCTGGTACCAAAAGAAAACAGGACAATCTCCTAAACTCCTCTTGTTTCACACCAGTAATCGAGCATCTGAGGTTCCAGACAGGTTCAGTGGATCTGGATCAGGAACTCAATTCACAATGACGATACAAGGAGCGAGTGAAGATGATGAAGGAAGTTATTACTGTCAGCAGTACATAGAGTACCCCCTCACACAGTGATACAGAGCCGTACAAAAACCTCCTTCCTCTTTTTGATGGTGTAGGTATCTTGCAGTAGTTACCTGTTATTCATTTACAATGAAATCCCTGGTAACTGTCTACTGTATGCTCACCTAAATAACTCCCTACCCATCAGTTACACAGCCAATGCTATCATTTTAAATTTAATTTTCAATACATTTTAATTGAGTTTTTTAATTTTTTCAGTAAGAATGCCATTATATCCAAAAACAGATCTGCAGAGTGCAGACAATGTAATGTGCATACACTGACTTGCAAAAGTATTCACCTCCTTGGCATTTTTCGTTCCTCACAACCTGGAATTAACATGGATTGTTTGAGGCTTTGCATCATTTAATTTACAGAACATAGAAAAAAAGGAGGCCAGATGGCCAAACGCTGCACTAAAATAAAAGTGGCAATGTAATAAAAACAAAAGAATCGAAAAAAGTGTAAGCAGCTAGCACCAAGAGTCCGCAATACAAAACCCAAAATAATATAGTATATAAATAGTGCAGCGCTAAATAAAATGATGAAAGTGAAAACAAGGCTCAAACTAGAAAACTAAAGCAGACATATGTGATGTATACTAACTAAGTGATATGGAAACTGGTCAAATAAACATCACTAATCATAAATAACAATAATCAATAAAAAAATAAATCAATAAAGTTCATAATAGAATATTGTGAATATAATAATCACAAGTGAAATATATTAGCATGCGTAATTAAATAAATAAAATCAATAGAGACCACAATTGGATATGGTGAATCAGATAATCACAAATAAAGTAAATTAGCATGCATAAATAATGAGAATAATAGTGAATATAAAGTCCCAATAAACTTGCAAAAGAAAGAGAAGCTTCAACAAGTGGCGCTGTGATGAGAAAAAAGTCCCTTAATCCAATGGAACCGGAACACCCAAGGTGAAAATAAATTGGCTCCTTACCAGCTGTACAGACCAAATAATTGGTCTCACCAAGCCTCGGGATCGGTAATGCACTTACAGAAAGGCCGCTGTATACAGGCACACACATGTCAGAGCAGTGGCTTCCCTCGAGGCCTCCTTCATGCGTACGTTTCTTTAGTTTTCTAGTTTGAGCCTTGTTTTCACTTTCATCATTTTATTTAGCGCTGCACTATTTATATACTAATTTACAGAACATGCCCACAACTTTAAAGATGTTTTTTTTTTTTATTGTGAAGCAAACAAATAGGACAAAATGACAGAAAAAGTCAATGTGCATAACTATTCACCCCCCTAAAGTCACTACTTTGTAGAGCCAACTTTTGCAGCTATCAGAGGTCCAAGTCGCTTTGGAGAAGTCTCTATGAGCTTGTCACATCTTACCACTGGGATTTTTGCCCATTCCTCCTTGCAAAACTGCTCCAGCTCCTTCAAGTTGGATGGTTTGCACTTGTGAACAGCAATCTTTAAGTCTGACCACAGATTTTCTATTGGATTGAGATCTGGGCTTTGTTTCGGCCTTAAACCACTCAAGTGTCGCTTTAGCAGTGTGTTTGGGGTCATTGCCCTGCTGGAAGGTGAACCTCCATCCTAGCCTCAAATCACATACAGAGCGGTACAGGTTTTGCTCAAGAATATCCCTGTATGTAGCACTATCCATCTTTCCCTCAACTCTGACCAGTTTCCCAGTCCCGATTGCTGAAAAACATCCCCACAGCATGATGTTGCCACCACCATGTTTCACTGTGGTGTTCTTTGGGTGATGTGATGTGTTGGGTTTGCGCCAAACATAGCGTTTTCTTTGATGGCCAAAAAGTTCAATTTTAGTCTCATCAGACCAGAGCACCTTCCTCCATACATTTTGGGAGTCTCCCACATGCCTTTTCGCAAACTCAAAACTTGCCATTATGTTTTTTGCTGAAAGTAATGGCTTTCTTGTTGCCACTCTGCCATAAAGCCCAACTCTTTGGAGTGTACGGCTTATTGTCGTCCTATGTACAGATACTCCAGTCTCTGCTGTAGAACACTGCAGCTCCTCAGGTGTTACCTTAGGTCTCTGTGCTGCCTCTCTGATTAATGCCCTCCTTGCCCGGTCCGTGAGTTTTGGTGTGCGGCTGTCTCTTAGCAGGTTTGCTGTTGTGCCATTTTCTTTCCATTTGGTTATGATAGATTTGATGGTGCTCCTAGGGATCATCAAAAATTTTGATATTTTTTTATAACCTAACCCTGACTTGTACTTCTCAACAACATTGTCCCTTACTTGTTTGGAGAGCCCCTAGTCTTCATGGCAGTGTTAGTGGTGCCTCTTGCTTAGGTGTTGCAGCCTCTGGGGCCTTTCAAAAAGGTGTGTATATGTAATGACTGATCATGTGACACTTAGATTGCACACAGGTGGACATTATTTCACTAATTATGTGACTTATGAAGGTAATTGGTTGCACCAGAGTTTTTTATGGGCTTCACAACAAAGGGGGTGAATACATACACACATGCCAGTTATCATTTTTTTATTTCTGAAAAATAGTTTTATGTATATACTTTTCTAATTTTACTTCACCAACTTAGACTATTGTGTTCTGATCCATCACATATAATTCAGATTAAAAAAAAAACATTGAACTCAAGGCTGTAATGTAACAAAATAGGTAAAAAGCCAAGGGGGGTGAATACTTTTGCAAGGCACTGTAGTAGGTCCATTGCAGTGGGTTACACAACTAGTGACATTTTTTTGTCATAATAGACCAAGCGTGAATGGAGGCGGTAAGGGGAAGGGAAGAGGTAAAATGAAACATTCAAATTTAGCTTGCGAGACATCTGACATGTATAATATTTGCTTAAAATCTAGGCAACGCTTCATCTGTCGAACTGAAAACAAAAATACCAATACTTTGGCATTAAAGTAGAAAAGAACAAAGGGAAAAAACAGAGAAGAGCAGAAAGAATGTAAGAGAGAAGTCATTTTACTTTTAAAAAGGAACAAACAAAAAAAAAGTTTCGTCAAATATTTTTAGTAAACACTGTAGTATTACACTGGACTTCTACAGCACCTTTGGCTATCAAGGAAACGACTAGTGAATACTGTCCTCCTTCTCTATTGCATAACATATGTAGCACTTACCCACTGGAGGGGCCACAGGTAATATTCCCATATCTCCCTTACTAGTGCAGAGGCTGCCATCCACAAGCACAGTTCTGTGCACATCAACAATGTAGGCTCGGTCTAGGGCAGGGGTGTCAAACTCAATTTCATTGCGGGCCACATCAACAGTATTGCTGCCCTCAAAGGGCCAGTTGTTTCTGGAGTGCGCTACGTACAGAGTGAAGGGTTCAGAAGTGCGTTACATACAGAGTGCAGAGTTCAGGAGTATGCAGTATACAGAGTGCAGGGTTCAGGAGTGTGCTGTGTACAGAATGCAGGGTTCAGGGGTGTGTTATGTACAGAGTGCAGGGTTCAGGGGTGTGTTATGTACAGAGTGCAAAGTTCAGGAGGGCATTATGCACAGAGTGCAGTGTTCAGGAGTGCATTCCTTACAGAGATCAGGTGTGTGCTGTGTACAGAGTGCAAGGTTTAGGAGTGCCCTATGTGCAGTGTGCAACCCCTACCCCCCCCAGAGCTTCCTCGCATCTCTCTCTCCTACTTTGCCTGGCTCTATACCTCCCTGTGTAGGCAGCTGTGCCTCACCTTGCAGGGAGATCATTCTTACTCTCAGATGTTGAGATCTGTCCCCAACGTGAGCGTGTGCTGGGATCTGTTAGTTCCGGGAGCTGCTGAGAGCCAAACTGTCCTGTGCATACACAGAAGGCTTCTGTGTTTACAAGTGATAGTGGGGAGCAGAAGCAGAGGGTGAGAGCCGGGGGTGGGTGCAGAACTGGGTGCAAGGGCCACATGACAAAGCCTGGAGGGCCAGATGTGTTTGACATGTGGTCTAGGGGAGGTCTTTTTAGTATTTATTGCAACTCGCACAAGAGGATCAGGGATCAGGATACTCCAAAACAAAAACAGAAATCAATGGAAGGATAAAATTCTCACTATTCTTCTCTATAGCAGCCATTCCTGGAGGTAACAGGGAAAGGCCAGTATATCAAAAAACAACAAACAAAATGTCCCAGCTCACTTACCAGCCAGTCTGCAACAAACCAAGTTAACCCTGTCTAAGAGTTTGCAAATATATGTGTAAGCTGTAGTGACCACATCACGGCCCCCAGTGTACTGCAGTTCTAACTTTATAATTTTGAGATTCTCCTGAGTTGGAGCACATATATGTAGTGCTACTCCTGTAGGAGCCACTGGTATTCCTTGCCCTAGTCTTCCCAACTTCAGCCCCACAGTCCAGGGGATGCTGTTTTTGTTTTTAGAGATCCTGGATAGAGATTAGGGTAGTGGTGCGATACTCCAGAAGTGTGTACACTTAAGATGTAAACTTCCTTTCCTGCTTAAGTAATAGTAGACACAGTAGAGCAAAGCCCCTTTAAGTAGTGGACAGTATCTGGAGAGAACACTTCGGGACCACCAGCCGGTGTTCCCTTTAAATTATTCCACAGCTGACTATAACTAGGCACCAGAGGCACCCAAGATCCAGCAGTTTCTGTACTCACAAGGCCCAGGAACATATGGATGCCACCTGCCAATCTTCCTCTCGATGCCCTCCAGTGATACCAGACAGATCTGTGGTGGACAGCATCCCTTGGTCAGCTTCTTCAAAACACCTGGGTCTCTGTATTCCTTCCTCATGTCACCCACCTGAGGCCTCCTCACAGCAGCTTGTGCCTGGGAAGAGCAGCATGCCCTCCCCAGACTGGACTCCTCCAATCTGGGACAAGACCCATAGCTCTGTGGGCTCTAAAGATAAAGACAGTTACCTAGGCCGCCTTGAGAGCCTGCCTCTCTGGAATAGGCCAGGGATGTATCCATATTCCTGCCACCATCTGCATAGCTTCCCACCTACTATTCAGAAACTTTTCCAGTCTGCTGGATACAGAGGAATCTCATGCAGGCTGGCAGCAGAAAAGCACACAGATCAAGGCATGTCTAACAGATTGCAGCTCCACTAATTACAGTGAGCAGAATATGATTTTGTCTTTAAAACCAAACACAGCCACACTGCCTATAGTGTGACAACTAAATTTACCGAAAATACTTACCTAACTATCCTAGCACCTACCTAGGTGGGTGCTACATCAATAATGGATGGATTAAGGGCAGATATGCCTTGAGGGAGCATATGGATGCACTGGATATCTTTGCTGCCATTGTGCTTTTGCTGGGTGGGTGTCCAATGTGTCCATATACCTTCAAGGAGAATAGCGCTGTACAAGTTACACCTCTTCACACTGAGGTCCATAACTCAGCCCTTCTTCTCTGGCCACTCTGTTGCCAGAGATTCTCTCCCTGCAGACAGACATCTCCCGCTCTGTGGATTAACTTCACTGCCAAACAGAAAATGCACCCTGTCCTGGCAGCTATCTACTCTGGCAAACTTCATTCTCCACAGCTGATGACCACTGTAGCAACCCTCTCCTGTTATACACAATGCAGACATTCCATAGAAACACCCCAAATTCACAATCTTCTCTTGGTTGCTGTAGGCAACTGCAGCATGTACCATAGGGATGACCAAGCACGAGCCTCCACATGTAGTGCTTAACCCCCCCCCGGAAGGAACACTGAGAAAATGCTCAGGGGTTTTGGCCGTGTGGAAGGTGGGATGCATACTATTCTTTCCTACTATCTGCCAGCACTGGATCAGATGTAAATATTAGTTTAAAAATTGTAATAAAAAGTTTCTTGGTTCTTGGTTGTCAGTGTCTCACATTTATATTTTTTTGCCTACCTGCACAGTGTGCTGTACTGGTTAGAAGTCTGGGGGACCTCAGAAACAAGTTCAACAGAGATGGGGTGCCTACCCACTTGCCACGAGGTGACAAGTAGATGTTACATAGGGCCCACTTGCTGCCATTCTCTCCTGAGAATGAGGTTGCCATGGGGTCCGGTGCTTGTCCGTAACGGGAAGTGGTGTTTTCGGAGAGGGACCCCCTACTCAAAGCACCCTCATTGCAAAATGAGTATGAGCATAATAGGGGTCTGTGTGTTTGCTGCTAGCTATAAGGATAAAAGTCCACATGCCTGGCATGCCTGGTTCATTAGCTTTGGTATGTAGGGGAGGACTTTTTTTTATGTATTAAAAAAAAAAAATTACCATTCTTTTTAATCAAGTTTCAGAGTTCACCATTGATCACCAGTTCACCATTTATTACTGCTGTTTCAGTAATAAAAAAGCAATGATTCCACAGCTCAAGCCAGGCAAATTTAGTAAAAAAATATAGCTTGAGAAATATCAAGTGAGCATGCAGGGTTGGAAACATTCACAATTTTCTTCCAGGTAAATGTTACAGTGAACACCTTTTCCTAGTGAAGAAGAGATGTTGTGGGGGAATACAGAGGCGTAATTAGAATCTTCAGGGCCAGTGCAACAAACCATGAAGGGCCCCCACCAAGAGGGCTCCTCTCCTTACATCAGGGTCCCCAGAGGGCTCCTCCTTACATCAGGGTCCCCAGAAAGCTCCTCCTTACATCAGGGTCCCCAGAGGGCCCCTCCTTACATCAGGGTCCCCAGAGAGCCCCCCTCCTTACATGAGGGTCCCCAGAGAGCCCCCCCTTACATCAGGGTCCCCAGAGAGCCCCCCTCCTTACATCATGGTCCCCAGAGAGCCCCTCCTTACAACAGGGTCCCCAGAGAGCCCCCCTCCTTACATCAGGTTCCCCAGAGAGCCCCTCCTTAAATCAGGGACCCCAGAGAGCCCCCCTCTTAACATCAGGGTCCCCAGATAGCCCCAAACCTTACATCAGGATCCCCAGAGGGCCCCTCCTTACATCAGGGTCCCCAGAGAGCCCCTCCTTACATCAGGGTCCCCAGACAGCCACCCCCCCTTCCAGAGGTTCCCCTGTACCTGGCTGGTCTCCACTGTCTGTGCGCCTCCACCCCCCAGCACATCTATGTACCCCCCACCTGGGGGGGAGGCGGCAATCGGCAGCTGTATTGTGTCCATGGGCCGTGGGATCTCCCTGGGACTTATAGTTCTCTCTCTGAATGTATACAGTAGAGAGGGGAGGGGCCTCTGCCCCAGTCATGTATCTACAAGAGTGTAGAAGCAGAGCCGACTCACTGAAGAGTGAAGCCCATACATGCCTGGGTCAGAGGCCCCTCCCCTCTCCACTGTATACATTCGGAGAGAGAACTACAAGCCCCAGGGGAGATCCCGCAAAGTAAAGAAAGTCATACGCTTGGGCGGGCATACACATGTAGGGGTGCAACGGATCGTCACCGATCCGTGATCCGAACGGGCCAGGCTGTTCGGATCGGCACACCCGCGATCCGCGGTGCGCTCTGTGGCCTCGGGTTTTAGGAAAGGCCGCGACTTCGGCCTAGCTCCGGAGCCGCGGCCATCTTGGTACACCCGGCGGCGCTCAGCTGCGTGCTGACGTCATCACCCCGCCCTCAACTCGTGGGTCCGGCGGCTGGCTTCTCTTAACACTAAGGTAAGACTAACAGCACTGTAATGTATACAGTGAGAAGTCTGTGGATATTACATTGAGGACATGTGGACTGGCTATATTACAGTGGGGGACATGTGGCTATAATACAGTGGGGGACATGTGGACTGGCTATATTACAGTGGGGGGACATGTGGCTATATTACAGTGGGGGACATGTGGCTATATTACAGTGGGGGGACATGTGGCTATATTACAGTGGGGGACATGTGGCTGTATTACAGTGGGGGACATGTGGCTATATTACAGTGGGGGACATGTGGCTGTATTACAGTGGGGGACATGTGGATGTATTACAGTGGGGGACATGTGGCTATATTACAGTGGGGGACATGTGGCTGTATTACAGTGGGGGACATGTGGATGTATTACAGTGGGGGGACATGTGGATATATTACAGTGGGGGAGATGTGGATATATTACAGTGGGGGAGATGTGGATATATTAAAGTGGGGGAGATTGTGGATATATTACAGTGGGGGAGATTGTGGATATATTACAGTGGGGGAGATGACGTGGATATTACAGTGGGGAGATGATGTGGATATTACAGTGGGGGAGATGATGTGGATATTACAGTGGGGGAGATGATGTGGATATTACAGTGGGGGAGATGATGTGGACATTACAGTGGGGGAGATGACATGGATATTACAGTGGGGGAGATGACATGGATATTACAGTGGGGGAGATGTGGATATTACAGTGGGGGATATGTGGATATTACAGTGGGGAGATGACGTGGATATTACAGCAGTGGGGATCGGACAGACTGTTTAGATGTTAGATTTTAAAAGCAACAGCAAACCTGCTGACTTTACATGGTTGCTAATGTGACAGAACACCTCTGATTTTCACATTTAATGTTAAATGTGAAAATCAGAGGTGTTCTGTCACATTAGCAACCATGTAAGGTCAGCAGGTTTGCTGTTGCTTTTAAAATCTAACATCTAAACAGACTGTCCGATCTACAAATACTGTATTTATGCATATAAGCTCGGTTTTGTGTTGAAAATAGCTTTTAAATCTAAAACTCTGGTGGGTGTAACAAGATTTGTGTGTTTTTTTTTTTTTTGCTGATCCGAAAATGATCCGATCCGTGACTCTGATCCGAGGATCGATCTGATCCGTGAGTTTTTTGATCCGTTGCACCCCTATACACATGTATATAATACACATGTGTGTGTATGTATGTATATATATATTATCGTTACATATCTGAATGCGGATCCCCCCTTACATCCGGGTCCCCAGAGAGCCCCCCTCCTTACATCAGGGTCCCCCAGAGAGCTCCCCTTACATCAGTGTCCCCAGACAGCCCCCCTCCTTACATCAGGTTTCCCAGAGAGCCCCTCCTTACATAAGGGTCCCAGAGAGCCCCCTTCCTTACATCAGGGTTCCCAGAGGGCCCCTCCTTACATCAGGGTCCCCAGAGGGCCCTTCCTTACATCAGGGTCCCCAGAGAGCCCCTCCTTACATCAGGGTCCCCACAGAGCCCCCTCCTTTCATCAGGGTCCCCAGAGGGCCCCTTCTTACATCAGGGTCCACAGAGAGCCCCTCTTCTTACATCAGGGTCCCTAGAGAGCCCCTCTCCTTACATCAGGGTCCCCAGAGGGCTCCTCCTTACATCAGGGTCCCCAGAAAGCCCCTCCTTACATCAGGGTCCCCAGAGGGCCCCTCCTTACATCAGGGTCCCCAGAGAGCCCCCCTCCTTACATGAGGGTCCCCAGAGAGCCCCCCCTTACATCAGGGTCCCCAGAGAGCCCCCCTCCTTACATAATGGTTCCCAGAGAGCCCCTCCTTACAACAGGGTCCCCAGAGAGCCCCCCTCCTTACATCAGGTTCCACAGAGAGCCCCTCCTTAAATCAGGTCCCCAGAGAGCCCCCCTCTTAACATCAGGGTCCCCAGAGAGCCCCAAACCTTACATCAGGATCCCCAAGGGCCCCTCCTTACATCAGGGTCCCCAGAGAGCCCCTCCTTACATCAGGGTCCCCAGACATGCACCCCCTCTTCCAGAGGTTCCCCTGTACCTGGCTGGTCTCCACTGTCTGTGCGCCTCCAACCCCCAGCACATCTCTGTACCCCCCACCTGGGGGGAGGTGGGAGGCGGCAATCGGCAGCTGTATTGTGTCCATGGGCCGTGGGATCTCCCTGGGACTTATAGTTCTCTCTCTGAATGTATACAGTAGAGAGGGGAGGGGCCTCTGCCCCAGTCATGTATCTACAAGAGTGTAGAAGCAGAGCCGATTCACTGAAGAGTGAAGCCAATACATGCCCGGGTCAGAGGCCCCTTCCCTCTCCACTGTATACATTCGGAGAGAGAACTACAAGCCCCAGGGGAGATCCCGCGGCTTGCGGGCACCATACAGCTGCCGATCGCCGCCTCACACCTCCCCCCACTGCATACTAAAATGGACAGCCAGAGGTGCAAGGGAGATGCTGGGTCTTGGGGGCCCCCCCCACAGCGCCAGAACGGCAGGGCCCAGTTGCAAGTGTGACTGCTGCAACCCTGAAAGTTCTGCCACTGGGGGAATATGCGTATCTTATTGCAGGGTCCACCGAACAATGATGAAAACACAATATAGCTATATACAGTGGGGACAGAAAGTATTCACAGTGCATGTCAGAGCAAATGAGAATCATGAGGTCAAAGGAACTGCCTGAAGAGCTCAGAGACAGAATTGTGGCAAGGCACAGATCTGGCCAAGGTTATAAAAAAATTTCTTGCTGCAGTTAAGGTTCCTAAGAGCACAGTGGCCTCCATAATCCTTAAATGGAAGATGTTTGGGACGACCAAAACCCTTCCTAGAACTGGCCGTCCAGCCAAACTGAGCTATCGGGGGAGAAGAGCCTTGGTGAGAGAGGTAAAGAAAAACCCAAAGATCACTGTGGCTGAGCTCCAGAGATGCAGTCGGGAGATGGGAGAAAGTTGTAGAAAGTCAACCATCACTGCAGCCCTCCACCAGTTGGGGGCTTTATGGCAGAGTGGGCTGACGGAAGCCTCTCCTCAGTGCAAGATACATGGAGTTTGCTAAAAAACACCTGAAGGACTCCAAGATGGTGAGAAATAAGATTCTCTGGTTTGATGAGACCAAGATAGAACTTTTTGGCCTTAATTCTAAGCGGTATTTGTGGGGAAAACCAGGCACTGCTCATCACCTGTCCAATACAGTCCCAACAGTGAAGCATGGTGGTGGCAGCATCATGCTGTGGGGGTGTTCTTCAACTGCAGGGACAGGATGACTGGTTGTCTTGTGCACACTCGTGGAATGGTACCAAACTATAGTACTTAAAAAACTCCATAGGTGATGCTTTAAAATTTTTTTGCAGGTTACCAGTTTAGAATTACAGAGGAGGTCTAGTGCTAGAATTATTGCTCTCCCTCTAACGTTCATGGAGATACCTCAAATGTGTGGTCTGAACACTTTTTACATGTGGCATGACCTATGTATGCACTCACCACTGCACGTGAGCACAGGGGGATGGGGGTGCTTGAAACATTTTTTATTATTAATATTATTCATGTTATACTTTTTTTTAATTTAACACTGTTCCTTTACTTTTTTTATCACTTTTATTGCTGTCACAAAAAAAAGAAACATCCCCTGTGACAAAAATAAAGCATGACAGGTCCTCTCTTATGGAGAGATGTGGGGTCAATAAGACCCCACATTTCTTCTTTACAATGAAAAGCATTGGATTAAAAAAAAAACACCCATTGATCCAATGCATAAAAAAAGCCTTGTTTACATCATTTGAAATCATGATGTCACTCTGGTCATCCTAGGCCATAGAGATGAGTGGAGACCATCTTTCTTCTGTTCAGGCATTTTTTGGCAAAAGGATAGGTCAGGATAGTTAAAGGGAACCCACAGAATTCCCAATTTACCTTTGAAAACCACCCAACACCACCATTTTGCCTTCCCATTGACTTCAAGTCTTGTAAAACGCTCCCATTTTTAAAATTAAAACTCTCAATTTTGCTCTACTCTACTGCCATATAGTTGGGGGATGTGACAGGTTTCCCATCTTGTCTTTGTAATGGGAAAAACCTCCTAAATCTTACAGAACAATCATCACTACATGTAATATGCTGGGTGCATCCTATCCCGACATCATACTGCTTAACCACTTGAGCCCCGGACCATTTGGCTGGCCGAAGACGAGAGCACTTTTTGCGATTCGGCACTGCGTCGCTTTAACTGACAATTGCGCAGTCGTGCGATGTGGCTCCCAAACAAAATTGACGTCCTTTTTTTTCCCACAAATAGATCTTTTGGTGGTATTTGATCACCTTTGCGTTTTTTATTTTTTACGCTATAAACAAGAAAATAGAGACAATTTTGGAAAAAAAACCCACTTTTTTTTACTTTTTGCTATAATAAATATCCCCCAAAAATATATAATTTTTTTTTCCCTCAGTTTAGGCCGATATGTATTCTTCTACATATTTTTTGGTAAAAAAAAATCGCAATAAGCGTTAATTGATTGCTTTGCACAAAAGTTATAGCGTTTACAAAATAGGGGATAGTTTCATGGCATTTTTATTAATATTTTTTTTTATTAGTAATGGCGATCAGCAATTTTTATCGTGACTGCAACATTATGGCAGACAGATCGGACACTTTTGGTGCAATTTTGGGACCATTCACATTTATACAGTGATCGGTGCAATTAATAATGCATTGATTACTGTGTAAATGTGACTGGCAGTGAAGGGGTTAACCACTAGGTGGCGCTGTAGGGGTTAAGTGTGTCCTAGGGAGTGATTCTAACTCTGGGGGGGAGGGGCTGTGTGTGACACGACACTGATCACCGCTCCTGATTACAGGGAGCTGTGATCAGTGTCACTAGGCAGAACGAAGAAATGCTTGTTTACAATAGCATTTCTCTATTCTTCCTCTACGTTCTTCCTCTCCGAAGATTGTGGGTATCCACACGGACATCGAGTCCGCCGCGGAACCCGCGATCGTGCGCACACCCGCAATCCACCTCTTAAAGGGCAACGTGATTCTGCCCGTTCCTGCCCTTCTGCCGCAGTATATCTGCGTGAGGTGGTCGGGAAGCGGTTAAAGAGGTTCTAAAGGTAGAATATTTTTTACCTTCTCGGCTTCCTCATTAGCTCCCGCTGCTGTCCATAACAGACAGCAAACCAATGAGGAGTGAGCAGAGGGTGGGGCGGAGCCATGCTCTGTGTGTGAATGGACAATGTTCATTCACAGGAGTGTGGCTTGAGAGCGACCCTGCTCAAGTGCCCCAGAGCAAGAGGTTTGCTATTGGGGGCAGGAGTGCCGGCAGGAGACCTGATGAGAAAATAATTGGGGCTGCTCTGTGCAAAACCATTACACAGAGCAGGTAAGTATAACATGTTTGTTATTATAATCAACCTTTAGATTCACTTTAATTCTGCCACACTCTGCTAAATCCTGAGATATGATACTTCTCATAAGCTGTAATATTTGAATATTTCCTGTTTTGCATAGTGAGACTCTGAGATTATTTCCCTATAGATTTCATGTTATATAAACAGTTTACCATGAAGGTCAATGATCTGTGTGAGTGACAGACCAGACCCATCAAGATGTTTCCTCTGACATATCTACTCTGTGTCTTCTATGTCTACATCCAAGGTATGAGGATAGTTTGTGATTATTGTGTCAGATGTAAAATAATAATTAGGAAAAAATGCATTTTATCAGATATCTTATTTGTTTTAAAAATAAAACTTTCAAAACCCACTTAGAATTTTTTTTGCCAGACAATTATTAAATGGGTAATAATGTTTGGTATTCTGATTCATTATAAATATAGCTTAGATCCTTAGAAAGAGCTTAATTGTTACATATAGATAGTTCCAGCTGAATATTGTTTTCATTATGACGAAATTGATTGATAATCAATATGTCTCTTCCCATCCTCAGGATCCTGTGGACAGATTGTGATGACTCAGACTCCGGATTCTATCTCTGTGTCCCCGGGACAGACAGTCACCATCACATGTACTTCTAGTAAAAGTCTTTATTATTCTGGAGTAAGCGCTCACTTAATATCCTGGTACCAAAAGAAAGCAGGACAATCTCCTAAACTTCTCTTGTATCACTCCAGTACTCGAGCATCTGGGGTTCCAGATAGGTTCAGTGGATCTGGATCAGGAACGCAATTCACAATGACGATACAAGGAGCGAGTGAAGATGATGAAGGAAGTTATTACTGTCAGCAGTATAGGGAGTTCCCTCTCACACAGTGATACAGAGCCGTACAAAAACCTCCTTCCTCTTTTTTATGTCATGTGTGTTTAGTATATTAGATAGCTTCCACTTATTTCAAAGTACAACCCTGTGTTTTAGAAATTCATCCCTGCAAATAAATTCAGGTTTCACATTTCAGGTAAACTACTTGAAAGCTGAAGTTTATTCTTTTATTGCAGAACCCTCCTAACATGGGATGCTGGCAAATTTAGTTTGGCTCCTTCTGAAGTCAAGAGAACAGTACTCATTTGTTATGGTCTGTTCATAGTTTCACAGGCTGGGAGTTTGATTGCTTCCCCTGCATCTAGAAGAAGCTTCCTGAACATAGGGAGGGAGAATTCAAATGACCAGCTTGAATATTTAATGTGCCTTAGCCAATCCCTGAAGAGGAGTGTCCAGACTGGGGAGGTGATAAATAGTCAGAAGCCCTGAAGGGATTGTTCTTCTTCCCCAGGAGTTTTCCAAGTCAATAGGGTGCTACTGCTCCTAGAGACAGATGAAGTGAGTTAACCACTTCGCTACCCGGCCATTGTCAAATGACGTCCACAGATGGGATCTCCCATCCTGGGTGTACGTCATATGACGGCCTGGGCTTCCCGGCCGCCTAAGGGGGCACGCGCCGGGCACCCGCGATTGCCCGTTAACCAGGCCGGACCATGGATCTGTGTGTGTAAACACACAGATCCACGTCCTGCCAGTTGAGAGGAGACCAATCTGTGTTCCCAGTACAGCGGAACACTGATCGGTCTCCTCCCCTTGTATGTCCCCACCCCCTACAGTTAGAAGCATTCCCTAGGAAACACATTTAACCCCTTGTGTCCCCCTAGTGGTTAACCCCTTCACTGCCTGTCACATTTACACAGTAATCAATGCAATTTTATAGCATTGATCGCTGTATAAATGTGAATGGTCCCAAAAATGTGTCAAAAGTGTCCAATGTGTCCGCCATAATGTCGCAGTCATGAAAAAAAATCGCGATCGCCGCTATTACTAGTAAAAAAATAAATAAATATTTTTTTTTTTAAATGCCATAAATCTATCCCGTATTTTGTAGACGCTATAACTTTTTCGCGAACCAATCAATGTACGCTTATTGCAATTTTTTTTACCAAAAATATGTAGAAGAATACGTATCGGCCGAAACTGTGGAAAAAATTTGTTTTTTTAAAAGAAAATTGGGATATTTATTATAGCAAAAAGTAAAAAATATTGTGTTTTTTTCAAAATTGTCGCTCTTCTTTTGTTTATAGCGCAAAAAATAAAAAATGCAGAGGTGATCAAATACCATCAAAAGAAAGCTCTATTTGTGGGGAAAAAAGGACGTCAATTTTTTTGGGGTACAACGTCGCACGACCGCACAATTGCCGTTTAAAGTGCGATAGATGGCCTGGGAAGGAAGGGGGTGAAAATGCCCTGTATTGAACCGGTTAAGGAGTTGCAGTCTGGGCCTCAGTAGGAGCTGGGCTGAGGGATTAGAGAAGATTACTGCTGGATTTTTGCTGGAGGGCACTATCCTGAAGTCCTGGTCTGGTGAAAGATATTTTATCTCCCTCACTGAGGATCTACCTGTAGGTTCTATGTGGCAGACAAAATATAATGATAAGCTCATGTGCTGCTAGATGACTATGACAAAAGTGTTAGATGTGTCTTTGAAACTCCTGCAACCATTCCTTAAAGTGTACTTAACTGGTTTTATTCATCCACCATGTGGCTCATATTGCCAGTTTTATGCGTGTCTGTCTCCTCAAGGACACAAACATTACTTAGACATATAAACAGATCCATTTATAGCGCAATATGTTTAATAAAAAACACTTTATTAAAACATTAAATCGTGGCACTCACATGTACTTAGTCTTGGGTAAAGCATATAATAATAAGAGAGTCGGCAGCGATCCGACTAAGTGGCTTCTGTGTCTCAGAGACACCGGGAAGTGACGTCACTGGCTCTGCCCGACGCATTGCATCACTGATGACATGAATTCCTCAGTTCTTGGTTCTCTGTGTGCCCCGAGCGATCGCGGGAGCCCGGCACTCGCATCGGCTCAGGGAGCAAACGGGGGGCGCGCACGTGCCCCCTAGTGGCCGTCTATGTTACCGACGTAACATAACGGCGATTTGCACAGCCGAGCCATGTTGCCGCATTACAACTGCGGCGGCTGGTCGGCAAGCGGTTGAACTAAGCCTGAATTGTCTGTGTGCTTGGGACTGTGCTTGTGTGACTGGCGGCCTCTGTACTATACTTGGAGACTTAGATACATTCTCAGTGGCTCCTTCTGGGGTGTAGCGCTACATTGTTTTTGTATTACATTAGTTATGTGTTATGGTGTGTGTTTCATTATCCCATTAACTTTTGTTAAAAATCTTCACTGATTTGCCTCCTCAGAGCCACCAGATACTGTCCTGAGTGACTATCTTCTGGCAGTAGCCATTGCTACTAAGAAAAGATGTGCCACTCACCGAACCCATACCATTTCACATCACTAATGTGTTTGGTGCTGTATCCCAAAAAAAACAACTCAAGCCTAAATGCACTACTTAGCCCTGAGATTTCTCTCCTCTATCCCATGTTCATACTACCTCAATCAGTATAGATCAATAAAATAGAAAAATATCAATAAAATACCAATATGCAGGGCTCTGCTGGAGTGATTTTCTTCTCTTTCTATCTCCGCAACAATGGTTTAATCAAAAAGGAAGTGATTACATTTTTGCAACAGATAGCAATAAAAAAACCTTGTAAACCAAATCTACCCAATAGAAAATAATTAGCTTCCAAGTTTTATTGTCAAAGCTTAAAGCGGACCTTCATTAATTTTTTCAACTTTTCATCTATTAAATCTTCTGCCCTTGTTGTCTTTGGATAATAAAACACTTTTTTTTTCTGCCAGTAAATACCTTCTACAGCCCACTTCTTGTTTCTTGTCTGGTCATTAGCCTAGGCTTATGACATCATCCACAGCTCTCTCTCACACTCTTGTGAGAGTTTGCCAGGAAGGGAGGGGGATGAGTCAAAAGAGGGCCAATGAGAGCTGCATGGCTGCAGAGCTGGGGGCGTGCCTCTGTGTAAATCCAAGAAGTGAACAGGCAGCAGCTTCAGCTGCCCACAGTTAAAATGGTTGCAGCCAGACTCAGTGGAGGGAGATTTCTGCAGCATATTTGGCAAGTACAGAATCACAGTATATATAAAATAATATGCAAAGTGGTTGGAGGGAAGCTTCAGAATGGCACAGATGCTTTTATTACAAATTATGTGAGCAGACTGCAGTTCCTCTGAAGTTGGAAGCTGATTGGTTATGATTCTCAGCTCCACCAGATTCTGTGTGCACCAGTTTTAGTAAATCTTCCCCCATAAGGCCCCTTTCACATGGGGCGGATCCGTTTTGACGGGCTCCGCTTGCTTAGCGGGGATCACTGAGCGTGAACAGCATGTAATATACAATTTATTAATGTGAAACTTTAAATTTAATTACTTATATAATTAGATTTAGGATGACACCTATTAGTTGTCCTTGTCATGTTATGTTTGATATAGAGTTTCACAACTATTATATTAAAAACAAACAATATTTTATGTGCAGTGTGCTTTACATGTATTTGTAGATCGGTGACATGGTGGAGACTGGAGAGTAACAAGAGGTGGGGGATGAGCCTGTATACCACATAACTGAGCATTAACAACAAGATCAAAAGTGTTTGGTCAGCCAATCAGAAACCCCTCCATGGTCAGTCACCGGTATTTCAGGGGGAGGTTTTAGCTGTTAAGAAAAAGGAGATATTATAAAATGACAGGTTTAAAAGATAGTATACATTTTTGCATGCATGGAAGCCACCTAGGTGCATAATATAGATCATTGGACGTATATGCTGGATGGGTGGAGCATACATATGCTTGCTATGAAAGAAAAGCACTGAATATTTTCAATGGGACTCTGAAGGCTTCTGATTGTTGCATTATTTGCATGTACTCTGTGGACTTTGGGGGTTATTTACGAAAGGCAAATCCACTTTGCACTACAAGTGCAAACTACAAATGCAAAGTGCACTTGAAATTGCACTGAAAGTGCACTTGGAAGTGCAGTCACCGTAAATCTGAGGGGTAGATCTGAAATGAGGGGAAGCTCTGCTGATTTTATTATCCAATCATGTGCATACTTAAAAGCTGTTTTTTATGTTCCTTGCATATCCCCCTCGGATCTACAGCGACTGCACTTCCAAGTGCAATTTCAAGTGCACTTTGCACTTGTAGTGCAAAGTGGATTTGCCTTTAGTAAATAACCCCCTTTGGCATTTGTTCTGGGGTCCAATAAATGCTAATTTCTGGTAAAAAAAATCTAGGTGCTGCAGAGATTCTAACTGTGGGGGGGAGGGGCTGTGTGTGACACGACACTGATCACGGCTCCCGATTACAGGGAGCTATGATCAGTGTCAGTGTCACTAGGCAGAATGGGGAAATGCTTGTTTACATTAGCATTTCCCCGTTCTTCCTCTCCGTGAGACTATCGTGGGTATCCCCGTGGACATCGAGTCCGTGGGATCCGCGATCGTGCACGCGCGCGCAACCTGCCTCTTAAAGGGCAACGTACAGGTACGTGATTAGGCCTGTACGCGCCCTTCTGCCGCAGTATATGTGAGGCGATCGGGAAGTGGTTAAAGAGGTTCTAAAGGTAGAATTTTTTTAACCTTCTTTGCTTCCTCTTTAGCTCCCGCTGCTGTCCATAACAGACAGCAAACCAATGAGGAGTGAGCAGAGGGTGGGGCGGAGTCATGATCTGTGTGTGAATGGACAATGTTCATTCACAGGAGCGTGGCTTGAGAGCGACCCTGCTCAAGTGCCCCAGAGCAAGAGGCTTGCTATTGGGGGCAGGAGTGCCGGCAGGGGACCTGATGAGAAAATAATTGGGGCTGCTCTGTGCAAAACCATTACACAGAGCAGGTAAGTATAACATGTTTGTTATTATAATCAACCTTTAGATTCACTTTAATTCTGCCACACTCTGCTGAACCCTGAGATATGATACTTCTCATAAGCTGTAATATTTGAATATTTCCTGTTTTACATAGTGAGACTCTGAGATTATTTCCCTATAGATTTCATGTTATATAAACAGTTTACCATGAAGGTCAATGATCTGTGTGAGTGACAGACCAGACCCATCAAGATGTTTCCTCTGACATATCTACTCTGTGTCTTCTATGTCTACATCCAAGGTATGAGGATATTTGGAGTTTATTTTATCAGATGTAAAATAATAATTAGGAAAAAATGCATTTTATCAGATATCTTATCTGTTTTAAAAATAAAACTTTAGTTTCAGCTGAATATTGTTTCCTCTTATGATGAAATCTATTGATAATCAATATGTCTCTTTCCATCCTCAGGATCCTGTGGACAGATTGTAATGACTCAGACTCCGGATTCTATCTCTGTGCCCCCGGGACAGACAGTCACCATCACATGTACATCCAGTAAAAGTCTTTATCACTCTGGAGTAAGCGCTCACTTAATAGCCTGGTACCAAAAGAAAGCAGGACAACCTCCTAAACTCCTCTTGTATCACTCCAGTACTCGAGAATCTGGGGTTCCAGATAGGTTCAGTGGATCTGGATCAGGAACTCAATTCACAATGACGATACAAGGAGCGAGTGAAGATGATGAAGGAAGTTATTACTGTCAGCAGTACCTAGAGCTCCCCCTCACACAGTGATACAGAGCCGTACAAAAACCTCCTTCCTCTTTTTTATGTCATGTGTGTTTAGTATATTAGATAGCTTCCACTTATTTCAAAGTACAACCCTGCGTTTTAGAAATTCATCCCTGCAAATAAATTCAGGTTTCACATTTCAGGTAAACTACTTAAAAGCTGAAGTTTATTCTTTTATTGCAGAACCCTCCTAACATGGGATGCTGGCAAATTTAGTTTGGCTCCTTCTGAAGTCAATGGAACAGTACTCATTTGTTATGGTCTGTTCATAGTTTCTCAGGCTGGGAGTTTGATTGCTTCCCCTGCATCTAGAAGAAGCTTCCTGAACATAGGGAGGGAGAATTCAAATGACCAGCTTGATTATTTAATGTGCCTTAGCCAATCCCTGAAGAGGAGTGTCCAGACTGGGGAGGTGATAAATAGTCAGAAGCCCTGAAGGGATTGTTCTTCTTCCCCAGGAGTTTTCCAAGTCTCTAGGGTGCTACTGCCACTAGAGACAGATGAAGTGAGGTAAGGAGTTGCAGTCTGGGCCTCAGTAGGAGCTGGGCTGAGGGATTAGAGAAGATTACTGCTGGATTTTTGCTGGAGGGCACTATCCTGAAGTCCTGGTCTGGTGAAAGATTTTTTTATCTCCCTCACTGAGGATCTACCTGTAGGTTCTATGTGGCAGACAAAATAAAATGATAAGCTCATGTGCTGCTGGATATCTATGACAAAAGTGATAGATGTGTCCTTGAAACTCCTGCAACCATGTACTTAACTGGTTTTATTCATCCACCATGTGGCTCATATTGCCAGCTTTATGCCGTGTCTGTCTCCTCAAGGACACGAACATTACTTAGACATATAAAGAGATCCATTTATAGCGCAATATGTTTAATAAAAAACACTTTATTAAAACATTAAATCGTGGCACTCACATGTACTGAGTCAAAAGAGGGCCAATGAGAGCTGCATGGCTGCAGAGCTGTAGGCGTGCCTCTGCGTAAATTCAGGAAGTGAACAGGCAGCAGCTTCAGCTGCCCACAGTTAAAATGGTTGTAGCCAGACTCAGTGGAGGGAGATTTCTGCAGCATATTTGGCAAGTACAGAATCACAGTATACATAAAATAATATGCAAAGTGGTTGGAGGGAAGCTTCAGAATGGCAAAGATGCTTTTATTACAAATTATGTGAGCAGACTGCAGTTCCTTTTTAATTGAACAAGCTGACGTTGGAAGCTGATTGGTTATGATTCTCAGCTGCACCAGATTCTGTGTGCACCAGTTTTAGTAAATCTTCCCCCATAAGGCCCCTTTCACATGGGGCGGATCCGTTTTGATGGACTCCGCTTGCTCAGCGGGGATCGCTGAGCGTGAACAGCATGTAATATACCATTTATTAATGTGAAACTTTAAATTTCACAACGATTATATTAAAAACAAACAATATTTTATGTGCAGTGTGCTTTACATGTATTTGTAGATCGGTGACATGGTGGAGAGTGACAAGAGGTGGGGGATGAGCCTGTATACCACATAACTGAGCATTAACAACAAGATCAAAAGTTTTTGGTCAGCCAATCAGAATCAGATCAGTCACTGGTATTTCAGGGGGAGGTTTTAGCTGTTAAGAAAAAGGAAATATTACGGAATGACAGGTCTAGAAGATAGTATACATTTTTGCATGCATGGAAGCCACCTAGGTGCATAATATAGATCATTGGACGTATATGCTGGATGGGTGGAGAATACATATGCTTGCTATGAAAGAAAAGCACTGAATATTTTGAATGGCACTCTGAAGGCTTCTGATTGTTGCATTATTTGCATGTACTCTGTGGTGTCATTTGTTCTGGGGTCCAATAAACGCTAATTACCACTTAAGGACCAGCCTCGTTTTGGATTTTAGGTGTTTACATGTTTAAAACAGGTTTTTTTGCTAGAAAATTACTTAGAACCCCCAAACATTATATATGGTTTTTTTTCTAACACCCTACAGAATAAAATGGCGGTCATTGCAATACTTTTTTTTGCACCGTATTTGCGCAGCGGTCTTATAAGCGCACTTTTTTTGGAAAAAATTCACTTTTTTGAATAAAAAAATAAGACAACAGTAAAGTTAGCCCAATTTTTTTTTATATTGTGAAATATAATGTTACGCCAAGTAAATTGATACCCAACATGTCACGCTTCAAAATTGCGCCCGCTCGTGGAATAGCGTCAAACTTTTACCCTTAAAAATCTCCATATGCGACGTTTAAAAAATTCTACAGGTTGCATGTTTTGCGTTACAGAGGAGGTCTAGGGCTAGAATTATTGCTCTCACTCTACCGGTCGCGGCGATACCTCACATGTGTGGTTTGACCACCGTTTTCATATGCGGGCGCTACTCACGTATGCGTTCGCTTCTGCGCGCGAGCTCGTCGGGACAGGGCGCTTTAACAATTTTTTTATTTTTTTTATTATTTATTTTACTTTATTTTATTTTTTTTTTACTGTTTTAAAAAAAAAAAAAAATTGGATCACTTTTATTCCTATTACAAGGAATGTAAACATCCCTTGTAATAGAAAAAAACATGACAGGTCCTCTTAAATATGAGATCTGGGGTCAAAAAGTCCTCAGATCTCATATTTACACTAAAATGCAAAAAAAAAAAAAAAGTCGTTTAAAAAAATGACACAAAAAAAATTGTGCCTTTAAGAGAAGTAGGCGGAGCCGTCGTAATGACGTCGCTCCGGCCGTCACATGGTATAGAGACGGGTGGGGGCCATCTTGGCCTCACTCGTCTCAGTACCTCAGCAGTGACAGGTCCCGATCTCCGCCGCTACCGACGGCTCCGGTAAGCGGCGGAGGGTGCGGGAGAGCGGCGGGAGGGGGGGTGTCACCTCTCCCGCCGCCGATAACGGTGATCTCGCGACGAACCCGCCGTAGAGACCACCGTTATCATGTACAGAATCGCCGGCCCTAAAGATGGATACCTCGGTTGTGGCAGCAGCTGCTGCCGTTACCGAGATATCCATCTTTAAAAAAATGACGTACATATACAGTGAGCGGTCGTCAAGTGGTTAAAAAAATCTAGGTGATGCAGAGATTCATTTGCATTGGAGGAGTTTGCTTTCTGTAACCTGTTGACATACTCCTTTTTCTATAATAACACTTATAAATACAATAATAATTATTAGTCATCATCTATTATTTACAACAACCATCAAGTGACCTAAATGCACAAAATGGCCAATAAGAGAGAAAAAAAATCGACCTTTGTTGATTATGAAAAATATCATGAGACGAAAGAAAAGGCAAATGAGTGTATATACAGTATCTCACAAAAGTGAGTAGACCAGTCACATTTTTGTAAATATTTTATTCTATCTTTTCATGTGACAACACAGAAGAAATGACACTTTGCTACACTGTAAAGTAGTGAGTGTACAGCTTGTATAACAGTGTACATTTGCTGTCCCCTCAAAATAACTCAACACACAGCCATTAATGTCTAAACCGCTGGCAACAAAAGTGAGTACACCCCTAAGTGAAAATGTCCAAATTGGGCCCAATTAGCCATTTCCCTTCTTGATGTCATGTGACTCGTTAGTGTTACAAGGTTTCAGGTGTGAATGGGGAGCAGGTGTGTTAAATTTGGTGTTATCGCTCTCACTCTCTCATACTGGTCACTGTAAGTTCATGTTGAACTTCACTGGAAGTTCAACATGGCACCTCATGGCCAAGAACTCTCTGAGGATCTGAGAAAAAGAATTATTGCTCTACATAAAGATGGCCTAGGCTATAAGAAGATTGCCAAGACCCTGAAACTGAGCTGCAGCACAGTGGCCAAGACCATACAGCGGTTTAACAGGACAGGTTCCAAACAGAACAGGCCTCGCCATGGTCGACCAAAGAAGTTGAGTGCACGTGCTCAGCATCATATCCAGAGGTTGTCTTTGAGAAATAGACATATGAGTGCTGCAGAGGTTGAAGGGGTGAGGGGTCAGCCTGTCAGTGCTCAGACCATAGGCCGAACACTGCATCAAAGTGTTCTGCATGGCTGTCGTCCCAGAAGGAAGCCTCTTCTAAAGATGATGCACAAGAAATCCCGCAAACAGTTTGCTGAAGACAAGCAGACTAAGGGCATGGATTACTGGAACCATGTCCTGTGGTCTGATGAGACCAAGATAAATATATTTGGTTCAGATGGTGTCAAGCGTGTGTGGCAGCAACCAGGTGAGGAGTACAAAGACAAGTGTGTCTTGTCTACAGTCAAGCATGGTGGTGGGAGTGTCATGGTCTGTGGCTGCATGAGTGCTGCCGGAACTGGGGAGCTACAGTTCATTGAGGGAACCATGAATGCCAACATGGACTGTGACATACTGAAGCAGAGCATGATCCCCTCCCTTCGGAGACTGAGCCGCAGGGCAGTATTCCAACGTGATAATGACCCCAAACACACCTCCAAGATGACCACTGCCTTGCTAAAGAAGCTGAGGGTAAAGGTGATGGACTGGCCAAGCATGACTCCAGACCTAAACCCTATTGAGCATCTGTGGGGCATCCTCAAATGGAAGGTGGAGGAGCACAAGGTCTCTAAAATCTATCAGATCTTTGATATCATCATGGAGGAGTGGAAGAGGACTCCATTGGAAACCTATGAAGCTCTGGTGAACTCCATGCCCAAGAGGGTTAAGGCAGTGCTGGAAAATAATGGTGGCCACACAGAATATTGACACTTTGGGGCCAATTTGGACATTTTCACTTAGGGGTGTATTCACTTTTGTTGCCAGCGGTTTAGACATTAATAGCTGTGTGTTGAGTTATTTTGAGGGGACAGCAAATTTACACTGCTATACAAGCTGTACACTCACTACTTTACATTGTAGCAAAGTGGCATTTCTTCAGTGTTGTCACATGAAAAGATATAATAAAATATTTCCAAAAATGAGAGGGGTGTACTCACTTTTGTGAGATACTGTACTTATAGGATGGAAAGCATATTGATTCTGTAGGAGAGCAAAAGGTGAAATGATAGGCCAATAGTACTAATCTGCTAATCCTCCTTAGCCTATCCCTATAATATAAGAGTATCCGATAGATGGTCACTATACAACATGACTGCCCTCTCTCAAACAATTTACCGTGGTATGGTGTCATGCATCCAAGCCACTCTATGGTCTCAGTAAAAAAAGTTAAATCTCATATCTTCATTGTACCCTACTAGGCAATTTGCCTGGCCAATTACCGTGGTATGGTCTTGCATCCAAGCCACTCTTTGGTCTCAGTCAAAAAAAGGTAATTCTCATATCTTCATAGTAACCTACCAGGCAATTTGACTGGCCAATTTCTATGGTATGGTCTTGCATCCAAGCCACTCATTGGTCTCAGTCAAAAAAAGCTCTCGTAACTACATTGTAAACTGCTTGTTCACCATCCTAGTAAACCATGTGCCCTATGTGACACCCCAAACTAAAAGTGATAAAATAGGTGCAAAAATAACTTAACTCTACATGTTTCACTCACTAAATGAGTTTCCTCAGGAGTACCAAATAGTGCACCAAGTCAACATAATGGGACAGACAAATATATAAGGTCCATGGTGGTGAAAGGAAAATGACAACTCTAGTCACTATGAGATTCGTTTTCTGTATTCCGCAACAAACCTGGTTGATTCTGCTGCTCTCTATCTCCACCTTCTGTCCATGTCCCCAATTCAACTAGATATTTTTGCAGCTGTGGTGGCAACTCTGCACAGGCTCAGTTTTCGGTGAGTTTCTATGCTGAGCATTTCCTCCCTATCAAATCTGAGCAGCCCATGTGACTATAGAGTCACACAGATAGGTGTATACACAGTGGAAAAAAACAGCCCACTTCCGACCTCCTCCTCCATGCCCACTAACCAGCTGCACACAATTGGGGCTGAATATAAAATTTATAGTAACTAGTTCCGGACTGCCCACAGCACATATACTGCTGTATGTTGTTCGCGCTTCCTGGCCTGGGGCATGCGCGAGCGTCGTCAGCGACCCGCTCCTGCTGTGATTGGACACAGCGGGAGCCAATCAGCAGGTCAGGCGGACCACTGGCCTCCTGTGATCATTCGTGGGAATGACAGAACAGCAGTCTGCCTATGTAAACAAGGCAGACCGTTGTTCTGTCAGACAGGAAGAGAGAGATCTGTGATTCCTACTAATCAGAAACACAGATCTGTCTCTTTGTCTAGTATCAGCATCCCCCACACAGAAAACACACATAGGGAACACATTTAACCTTTTAATTACCCCTGACGTTAACCCCTTCCCTGCCACTGTCATTTATACTGTGACAGTGCATTTTATTAGCACTGATCACGGTATTAGTGTCACTGGTCCCCAAAAAGGGTCACTTAGGGGTCGATTTACTAAAGGGAAAAAGACTGTGCACTTTGCAAAGTGCAGTTGTCCTCTGCAAGAGCAGTTGCTCCAGAGCTTAGTAAATGAGCAGAAGCTCTGCTGACTCCCATCATCCAATCACGTGCAAGCAAAAATGCTGTTTTTTAAATTTTCCTTGCACAGGATTGGGTACTCTTTGCAAAGTCAAGCCTTACCTCATTTACTAAGCTCTGGGGCAATTGCACTCACAGAGGGCAACTGCACTCTGCAAAGTGCACAGTCTATTTGCCTTTAGTAAATCAACCCCTTAGTGTCCAATTTGTCCGCAGCAATGTCGCAGTCCCACTAAAAATCGCTGATTGCGCCATTACTAGTAAAAAAAATAAATATAAATAAAAAGTCCCTAAATCTATCCCATAGTTTGTAGACACGATAACTTTTGCGCAAACCAATTAATATACGCTTATTAGGATTTTGTTTACCAAAAATATGTAGCAGAATACAAATTGGCCTAAATTGATGAAGAAATTAGATTTTTTACATATCTTTATTGGATATGTTTTATAGCAGAAAGTAAAAAATATTGTTTTTTCTTTTTCAAAACTGTTGCTCTTTTTTTGTTTATAGTGCAAAAAATAAAAACCGCAGAGATGATCAAATACCACCAAAAGAAAGCTCTATTTGTGGAAACTTCAATTTTTTTAAATTAAAATATTTACAGTGCCATCATCCATATACATAAATATATATGACAATGTAAAATATATATGACATTACATGACAATGTAAAATATATATGACATTACATGACAATGTAAAATATATATGACAATGTAAATAAACCAATAAGACCATGTAAACAGTGTGTGTCTGATTTACTAAAATTGGAGAGGGCAAAATCTAGTGCAGCTCTGCATAGAAACTATTCAGCTTCCAGGTTTTAGTTTAAATGAACAAGCTGAAGTTAGAATCTGATTGGTTCCTATGCAGAGCTGCACCAGATTTTGCATTCTCTCATTTTAGTAAATCAACCCCTGTGTGTTTAGTATCACTTTAAGTTGTATGTACTCCTCATAGATGAGTAGAGTACTTACTGTAAAAAAACTTCATGTATACAGTGTGTTTGGTGGGAACTGCATGAAAGAAATACTAAGTGTTTAGCTCTCATGATTAAAGTTCAGCTCATATGGAAACTTTTTTTTTTTTAATATTTTTTAAAAGAGCAAGCAAATGTTAGTTCTATCATGTTTAGGTAAAACCCATAATTAAAAAAAAAGGTTTATTTCTCTCATAATAGTTGGGCCTATATAACTGGTTATCAGCATAACTGGTTATCAGCGCTTAGTTAACCCTAATTAGCTTTTACTGTCTTCTTCCTTCTTCCCTTAGTTGTTTTATGATTTTTATTTTACCATTCAGGGTACATTTTGCAGTAGTTTTTGTAACATACATTACATAATTATACATAAAATAATAATAAAAAACTCTGTTACATTTGTAAATTACATCCGTATTCCTTGCACCAAAAATATCTTTCATGCTTTTATAAAAGGGACACATTTCTAAATATAATTTGTATTTGTGATGAGTTATTAGCATTCCTTAGTTACTAGATGGAAGAACCCATTTGGGTTATCATAATATTAAAGTGGTGTTCTGCCCAAAAAAAAAAAAAATTAAAAGCCTGCAGCTACACATACTGCAGCTGCTGGCTTTTAACAATAGGACACTTACCTGTCCTGGAGTCCAGCAATGTCAGCACCACAGCTGATGTTTCCATCATCTGTCGGGTGCTGCTGCCGTCTCCATTGCGGGTAAGGGTGCCCGGCAGTGTAGCCTTACGGCTTCACGCTGGGAACCCTACTGCACATGCACGAGGCCCCGTTCCTCTGTCCTACTGGCCCGTCCACAGGGAGAAGAGAATTACACAAAAGGAGGCTGCCTCTGGTTTGCTCTTTTCCCTTACATGCATGCATCCTTGGAGTATAATACTGGGAAACTTCCAGCAGAGTGAAGTGGTATCAGTGGAGATGGGAGTACCCACATCCAAGTGCATTCAACCTTCTTATGACACATAAGGGGTCGAAAAGTTCTGTGTGAGTGTGGCATTAAAGAAGGGGAGCACAGAGTGTCACATACAGCACTGAAGATGGTGATATTCTAAGCACTTGCCACTTTAACCCACTAGTGGGTTTGGCACAAGAAGTGCCATTGGGACTTTTTATATGTTGATTATATACAGATTAATAAGCACGAGTCACATTTTTGTTTCACATTTTTGCACAATAACTGTATAACATATGTAATTTTGTTGTTCTAGTTTTGCACAGGATAAATATGGAGTATAATTCAGGCATTGTTTATATACAGTATATGAATATCAACCACAAAGCACTTTATAATTTATTAGGTAGCACTTTAATGGCATTCATATTATGATCCTTCTTGTTGACCGTACTCAATTGGGAATTTTGAGTGCCACACCAGCTTTAACTATTTTATTTAGGTTACTATACCCTTTTAGGGAAGTAATTCCGGTGTAGGCAGTCACAGAAATTCTTATTTTTATTATTTTTGATTATTTTATAATTATTTTATTGACTGACTCCACCCCCAAAATGGTAGCAGTCGTTAAAAAGGTGGGCCATACATAGGCAGGGCAAATGGGGTGGAGTTATGGGTGGAGCTGGGGGGAGGGCAGCAAAATTAGGTTTTGCCTAGGGCAGTGATGGCGAACCTTGGCACCCCAGATGTTTTAGAACTACATTTCCCATGATGCTCCACTACACTGCAGAGTGCATGGGCATCATGGGAAATGTAGTTCCAAAACATCGCCATCACTAGCCTAGGGTGTCAAAAATCTTTGCACCAGCCCTGGTTTCAGGAGAGCAGTATTCTCAATAAGATGCTGAGATCATAAACACAGGGGGCATGATATTAGATAACCGGAGGAAAATAAAAGCTGAACTTAAAAAGTATTTTACCAAAAGAGTAAAGGATGCTTGAAAACAGACTTCTAGCAGAAGTAGAGGGGTCAAGTGATGTTGCACTTTGCAAGACAATTAGCCCCAGAGATTAAGGAATGAAATGAAGCTCTGCTGATGCAAAAATGTTTTTTTGTTTTTTTTTCCTTGCACATGACTGGCTATTCTTTGCTTAGTAAAATATAACCACATTCACTAAGCTCTGGGGCGAATTCTCTTGCAAAGTAAACAGCCTATATACCTTTAGTAAATCAACCCCAGTGAGTCAAACAAGAGTAACTTAAAGTCATGTTCCACCCAAAAAAAAAAAAAAAACTCATGAATGTGTCTAAAAAAATAAAAAATAAAAAATATTTGGAATTTTTTTTTTTTTACTCACCTCTAAATGGCTGTTGCTAGGGGGTCCCTCGTAGTCTGTCTCCTTCAGTGCCTGGGCTCTTGACATCACTTCCCCTCGGCGCAGGAAGGGCTCAGCTCTGCCCCCTCCCTCTTGCCAATCATGATCACAGCTCGCGGCGTCGCTCGCGCATGCACAGTGGGTGCCCAGCTGTGAAGCCACAGCTGGTGCCCACAGTTACAATGTCGGCGCCGCCAAACGGAGGGGGAGACGAGCGGGGCTTTGATCCCCCGCATCGCTGGACCCTGGGACAGGTCCGATTATTAAAAGTCAGCAGCTGCAGCATTTGTAGCTGCTGGCTTTAATTTTTTTTTTTTATAATGGGAACACCACTTTAATTTAAGCACGTCAAAGAAAGATCTATACTAAAAAAAATGATTAAAGAAAAACGGAGTAAGCAAAAACAAAACAACAAAACATTTTAAAAAAATGGCCAAAATTAAAACTAAAATGGGGGAGAGACTTGATGGACAACTTGGCCAGCACTCTTCTAAGTTTTTTAAATCCCATATAGCTATCATTTCTGCACCCTGCACTATCATGACAATCGTACATTTGAACATGCTAGTTCCATCTGTCTCGGCTCAGATATTTTGGTCATCTTCATCTTGTAGGCGTCTGAGGACCTTGTCCCAGCATTATCTCTGATGGGGACATTATGTATATTCTATTGTGCATGTAATCCAAGTATTTTTATTCTGTTCCCTGAGCTCAGTGTTCTTTTGTTACCTTTGTTTGCCCATTTTCAAAAAGTAGCTCTTATGTATTAAGATACAGAAATATAAAGAAAACAGATATTAACGTAAACCACAATGTATTACAAATAGACATTAAATCATTTGCATGTTTCCTGATTTACATACCGTATGTGATGTCGGGGGGTTTCCCCCTAATGATTGCAGCTGTTATATAGGAGACATTGTACAGGTGACATCTCAGTAGTCTGTGTGTGTCAGTGCAGAGACATCAAGATGGGTTCTCAGGGGGTTCTGCTGCCTCTCATACTGCTTTATATTCAGGGTGAGAATTTATTCAAATCCATGCTTGTAACATAAGTTATAAAAATGTGTTATTATTTTATATTTTATGTCTCCTTCTCCCCTCCATCCTCAGGATCCTGTGGTCAGATGGTAATAACTCAGACTCCAGATCACATTGCGGTGTCACCAGGAGATACAGTCACCATCACATGTAAACTGAGTTCTTCTACCGACTACTTAAGTTGGTACCAAGACAAATCAGGAAAATCCCTGAAACCTCTTATTTATAAGAATAACCAGAGATACACTGGGATCTCAGAGAGGTTCAGTGGTTCTAAATCAGGAAATGATTTCACCTTAACAATCAGCAAAGCAGAAGAACAAGATGAAGCCACATATCACTGTCAGTATACTTTTAATACACCATTCACACAGTGATAAAGAGCCGTACAAAAACCTCCTTCCTCTTTTTTACTTGTAGAAGTCTTCAAAGCACTATTTTGTCATTATGTAGCAAATTTCAGCTGAAAAGATGACAATGTACACAAATACTCTGCAAGTTTTTTAAAAAAGTATATAAAAAAAGTGTATAAAAAAAGTGCTTTTCAAAAAAGCATTTCTTCCTTAACAGCTTACTAGAGGTTGTTCGAAGGGTTAGTACACTTTTACCAAAAAAATATAAAAAATAAAAAACTGCCTATGCAGGTAAGGGATTTCAACCTGTCAAACTCTGCGTATAGCATTAAAATTGCTATGCAATGTGTTCTTCTCCAAATGTCACCATGTCTGCTTGTATGTGGGTGGTTGGGAAGTGGGGGGTTGCAAGGGCCAGTTCACACCATAGAAACGCAGTCCGGATGCGTACCAGGTGCTTTTCTGCATGTGCGTTTTTGATGCGTTCCGGTGCGTTTTTGATGCGTTTTTGGTGTGTTTTTGATGCAGTCCAGTGCTTCCCCCCCCTTCTTTTTTCTTAACCTTAAAGTGGAGGGCCACCTTAAAAAAAAAATTTCATTAACATTCTTAAAAAAATATAAAAAAAAAATTTGAAAAAAACAAAGTTTTTACTCACCAGAAACCCCTGTTGCTAGGCAGTCTTCCTAATTTGCCTCTTCCTATTCCACGGCGCTGTTTCTTCAATTTCTCCTACTCAGCGAGTGGCCCTGTTGTCTTCTGGGACATGTGTGTGTCCCAGGAAACAACGGGGCCATTCACAAAGCGCCGGCTCGCGCATGCGCAGTAGGAAACGGGCAGTGAAGCCGCAAGGCTCCACTGCCTGTTTCCCTTAGTTAGGATGGCAGCGCCAGCAGCCGATCCGATGGACGGATCGGCCTCGGGGGGCCAACATCGCGGGCTCGCTGGACAGGTAAGTGTTCTTATTAAAAGTCAGCAGCTACAGTGTTTGTAGCTGCTGACTTTTAAAAAAAAACGGCCAGAACACCCCTTTAAGGGCCACTTCACACCACATGCAGTCCAGTGCGTTTTCTTTCTGCATTAAAAACACATAGAAAGTAGGTTATATTGTTTTCAATGGCATAGTTCACACTAGTGCTTGCAGTTCCAGTGCGTTCCAGTTCCAGAAAAAAAAGTAGAAAATAATGCATTTTTCCTGCACTGGACTGTACTGGAACGCTGTAAAGAGCATCAAAAACTCATGGGAACGCAACCCAAAGCACCTAAACGCACCAAAAACGCACTGGAACACCAATATTCTTATTTAAGGTTAAGGAAAAAAAAAGGGGGGAATGCACTGGACTGCATCAAAAATGCACCAAATACGCATCAAAAATGCACTGGAACGCATCAAAAACGCGCATGCAAAAAAGCATCTGGAGCGCATACAGACTGCGTTTCTATGGTGTGAACTGGCCCTAAATAAGGATAAATGTGTTGCAGTGTGTTTTTGGTGCATTTAGGTGCATTCTGGTGTGTTCCAGTGCATTTATGATGCATTTTACAGCGGTCCGATACAGTCCAGTGCAGTGCAGGAAAAATGCAGCATGTTCTACTTTTTTTCTGGAATTGGAACGTACTGGAACTGCAAGCACTGGTGTGAACTATGCCATTGAAAACAATATAACCTACTTTCCATGCATTTTTAATGTAGAAAAAAAAACGCACTGAACTGCATGTGGTGTGAACTGGCCCTTAATGCAAATCAGTTGCCTGTTTTTACTGCCCCCGGTCATCGTTATGAAAGGAACCTTTGAACACATAATAGAAAATAAAAGTGGAACTGAAATGGAAAAGATTTGCTATGTTAAAATTAACATTTAGAAATGTTAGAAAGAAAGAGAAAGTTGTTTTTTTTTGGACTTTCAATGAGAGATGTATACCAAAAAAAGCAGTCATTGCAAAGAACATTTTACTGTACCCTGTGAAATCATATACAGCACACTCAATGACAAAAAATGCATACACAAAATCACATAAACGCAAGGCATGCTAAAAACCACATATACATATTGATGCCATGATACTTTGGCATATCATGGGGTGAAGACAAGTCGTACACAACATAGGCCACTGGATGGCCTGGATGGTGTTTAAAAGTCTTGAGTGAAACAATGTAAAAGACATATAAAATCATCTATATGGACATCATGCATCTATGTAGGTCCAACGCGTTTCGTTAATGTGTACCAACTCTTCAGGGGTGAATGCAATGGTGATCTATAAAGAAACATAACCATATGGTATAATATTGTAGCTGAATAATAGGAATAAGTAATGGGTGTAAGGGACAGGATGGACATCCCTATAAATACTCACGTCAACTGCATAGATGTGAACACAGGATTGGCTGCTCGTAATCACTTGAAATCCGTAATGTATATTGAATGTATAATATTGTTGAAAAGAAGTGTAAAAAAAAACCCTACACCAGGTCAGGTGAAGGGAAAAACTAAGCATAAATGAAAGAACAGATACTCAAAAAACAACCGAGTATGAGAAGGAAAGAAAGGAAGGAAACCCATCCTGGGTGAGATGATGTAGAAACCAAAAGAGAAAAAAAACATAGTGCTAAAATTATAGGTAAAACCTATGATGATTTACCTTGTTGGTTCACATAAAACTGGGAACCAAAATCACAAGTGAATGCTTGCATGTAAGGTGCTGCCAGAAAGACACCAAATAAAGTGAGTTAAAACAATTTAGAAATGTTAAGGTCTCATGCACACTAGATGTATAGCCCCGCTGGATGAGACTTCAGCATTTAGGTGTGGGTGGAAAGTCCCACAGCCTGTAAAAGTCTTTGAGAGGCTGACTGCTTCTGTGCCTGGATGGTGCATTGAGTACTGCTAACGTTTAGAGTAGTATGCATCCAGGGATGAATGTCCAAAATGCAGTTGGTGCACTCTCAAGTGGGGCTGGATGATGCACCTATGTGCCGGAATGCTGAAGTCTCGTGCACAGTGGCTAAATGCCCAATATGCATGAAGCCTAATTGTGCCAAAGCAGGACCAATTAAAACTACCTTACTTATCAATTTCCACTGAAAAATAGCAGTGCAGTTATTACTATGTAAGGGTGCCTGGGTACTCCTGTGCTAAAATCCTAACAGCTGTGTATCCGCAGTGTGAGATCTAAGGCACTGCTGCCTCTGATTGCTAATCTCAGGAGATTTGGAGAGGGATTTCACTTCTGTGCTGATCACTGTTCCCCTTACTGGAGGCTCTGATGTGAGCCCTGCCACTACCAAGATGGCCACTTCCACACAAAGAGACAGTGCAGAACAAGGTATGGTAAGTCAGCAATGTGATAATAAGATCTACTAAGGGGAGACTCCACATAATTCTGGTGAGTAGATATTTCCCCTCTGACTGCCTCCGTTTGGGCACAACTTGCAAAGTTCAGTTCCTCCTTAAAACAATGCTACTATCACTAATCAGTTGATATACAATTTTTGCACAAGTTATTTTTTAATTCATCCAAAAATTCCTAAAAATTTCAATCTGTAAAGATTGTAGTATTTGTCAAAAACAATTGAAATATCACTTCCTTGTAATACAGCAACCAGGATCTAGTCTGTATACAACATTATTATACAGATTGTGCCCAGGAATCTCATATTCTGCTTGTTTGATTGGCTCAGAAATGTGCACTAAGAATAGACATAATAGACAGTAATGTGCAGTTTGATTTGTTTCCCGAATCGAAATTCGGACACATTTTTTGTTATTCAATAACGAATTACAATATCAATGAATTTAAATAAATCCAAAATAATGAAACAAAATGCGTCTGAAATTCAAATCGAAGTCAAATCATATTTTAAATTGAATTTGAAAACAAGTATAGAATAAAATAGAATAGAAAAAAAAGAATGAAATAGAATAGAAATGAATCAAATAGAATAGAAAATAAAGGAATAGAATAGAAAATAAAAGAATAGAATACAATATATGATAGAAAATAAATGAAAAATAGAATAGAAAAGAATCAAATAGAATAGAAAAGAAAAGAACATAAAATAATAAAATAGAATAGAAATGAATGGAATATAATAGAAAATAATAGAATAGATTAGAATAGAATAGAAAAAAGAATAGAATAGAAAATTATAGAATAGATTAAAATAAAAAGAATAACCATTTTCTGAAATTCAAATTTCAAATAGAATAAATTCGAATTCAAATTTGATTAGAATAGATTAGAATAAAATAGAAAAGAATATGATAGAAAATAATAGAATAGAGCAAACAATACAATAGAAAACAATAGAATAGAATAGTAAGAATATAACAGTCTTCCAAAATTTAAATTTTGAATAAAATAAGTTTGAATTCGAATGCCAATTCGAATGCCGATTCACATCGAATCTGAAAACGAATAAACGAAACAAAATGAAATCCGAAAACAAATTAAATGAATTTACCAGATTTAACTAAACAAAATTGTTTAAATAACGAAACAAAATGAAACAAAACACATTTTTTTCTTTCTGCACATATCTAGAAGTCCAAATGTAGTCATCCACTACAAAAAATATTGTTGTTGGTAAGAAACTCCCTAAGTTTCATCCATTTTAAAATGGTGTGGAGGTTGTAGCTTTTCTCATTACAAAGTTTGCAAAAACCATCACGTTTAACTTGATAAAGCTCTGAAGTGGTCATGTGCAACATACAATGTAAATGTTGTTGCCCATCAAAAACAGCATGTGGTGTTTAATACTATCATATCATATTATATCATAATACTACATAATATAATACTACAAGCATACTACATCATAATGCAATCATACTACACTGAGGTGACTAGGTAGAGAAAAACATGTATTAAGGAGCCTAAAGCTCCACCTGCTGGCTGAAAAGAAGATATGTTGCTATTTAATATTACCACAAACAATTTTAACAATATTTTAGACACTCATGATCTAATAATTTATATGAACATGACAATGTATATTATATTGTAATGTATAATGTATATTATATTATGTATATTATTTTTCTATTTTTGGCCTGATCACAGTAAGTAGGGAAAATATGTATGTAAGTACCAAGTATCACCTTTAATTACATATTTGTATTTTAACTATTCCAAAGCTATTCGTCTCAAGCTCAAGCTGTGGGAAGAGCTGGGGGAAGGTTGGACATTTTTTTTATGATGATGGTGTGTATGGTGGGGTAGAGTTTTTTTTTTTTTAACTCGCCTATAAAAAAAATGAGTCCAGGAGTGTAATAAAGGAAATGGGAGGTAACCACTTGAAGACCTGGCCTTTTCTGGCACTTTCCGTTTACATGTGACAATCAATATTCAAATCAAAATATTCAAAATAATCAAAATCTCTTAGAACCCCCAAACGTTATATATTTTTAAAAGCAGAAACCCTAGAGAATACATTGGTGGGTTTCGTAATTTTTATATGGTATTTGCACGGCGATTTTTTTCAAACGCAATTTTTTTGGGGAAAAAAACTTTCTCAATTAAAAAAACACAATACATCCATTTTTTAGCAAAAAATAAAAGATGATGTTACGCCGAGTAAACAGATACCAAACATGTCAAGCTTAAAAACTGCGCATGCCCATGCAACAACGACAAACATGTAAATTTTATACCATAGGCGACAGTTTAAAAGTTTTTACAGGTTACCACTTTAGATTTATAGAGGAAGTCTGGTGCTAGAATTATTTCCCATTATCTGATGTTTGCAATGATTCTTCACATGTGTGTGGGACTCGCTGTTTGCGTGCATGCAGGACTGACTTGTGCGTTTACCTTTGTGTGTGAGCACATGGCGATGGGGCACTTTAACCACTTCAAGACCAAGCCTATTTTTAACAATTGTTGCTTACAAGTTCAAACCAGTATTTTTTGCTAGAAAATTACTTAGAACCCCCAAACATTATATATATATATATATATATATATATATATATATATATATATATATATATTTAGCAAAGACCCTAGACAATAATATGGTGGTCGTTGCAATATTTTATGTCACTTGGTATTTGCGCAGCGGCCTTTCAAATGCAATTTTTTTTAATTACAAAATAGGAAAACAGTGAGGTTAGCCCAATTTTTTTGCATATTGTGAAAGATGATGTTATGCCGAGTAAATAGACACCTAACATACCACACTTTAAAATTGCACGCACTTGTGGAATGGCGACAAACTGCAGTACTTAAAAATCTCTATAGGCGACGTTTACAGATTTTTAACGGTTACCTGTTTAGAGTTACAGAGGAGGTCTTTTGCTAGAATTATTGCTCTCGCACTAACAATCATGGTGATACCTCACATGTGTGATTTGAACACCATTTACATTTGTGGGCACGACTTACGTATTGTGTTTTCTTTGGTGCGCGAGCTCGTGGGGACGTTGAGCTTTAAAAATGTATTTGTTTCCTTAATTTTTTTTATTTAACACTGTCCCTTAAAAAAAAAAAAAAAAAAAAAAATCTGATCACTTTTATTGCTGTCACAAGGAATGTAAACTATATTCTTGATATCATGAGAGAGCCGACAGCTAGCTCTAAAAAACAGTACCGGGGTGATGCCTGCAGGTATAACCACTTCAACCAAATGACGTACAGGTACGTGATTTTGCACAAAGTGGTTAATTTTTATTTTTTTTTTATAAATACTTTTGCTCTACATTTTTTTAAATCACTTTTATTGCTTTCATAAGGAATGCAAACATCCCATATGACAGCAATACGCATGTGACAGGTCCTCTTTATAGACCCCAGATCCCTCCTCTAACCTTACTAGCATTTGATCACACCAAGATCAGTGTGATTGAATGCTTTACATTTTTGAAAATGGCGCTGTTTACATCTGTGTAAAGCAGAAGTGACGTCAGGTCATCGCTACTGGGTTACCATTGCTTTTACAAGAGAGCAGTGGCGGCCCTCCCTTTTCCATCCCCGCTGCCACTCCCCTATTAAAGCGTCCAGCCCCTTTCAGGCAGAGCATTGCCCTTGGAGCCCACTCAGGTGTGTTAGAATAGCGAATGAATAGAGCCACTGCAAGAGCCTGATCGTCGTCTCTAAAACCAGTACAGCTGCAGGCATCATCCCCGTATAACCACATGAAGTCCAGTGACGTACCAGGTATGTGACTGGTTGGCACACACACAACAGTGAGAATGAAAGAATTCTGCATAAAAAAATTGCAAAGGAAATATAAATCTGTGTGCAGTATATAAAGCCAACAGAGGGTGTCAGTCTTGCACTGTAGATGAGGACAGTTTGCAAACAGTATGAGAAATCAAAATACTTTTACTCTGCCTGGCTTTCCTGTGGTTTCATGCTACGTACTGCATGCAGGACTATTCAATGTCATAGAATGTTATGCAATTTTTTTTATTATATAAAGGAAACGTATAGCCAAAGCTTTTTTGGATCACAGGAGTGCAGTTTGTTCTGCACTCAGGTGACCCTTTTTTAGCCGACAGCGGGCTGTTGGCTGATGTTACTGAGCCAGTTATGGACCAGCAGCTGGCTCAGCCTCTCAGCGATCCACTGGGAGACTGAGCCAGCCCCTCCCACCCCCTTTACAGCTCAGTGCTCCAGTAAACACTGGAAGGGCAGAGCAGAGAGCCGGTAACTGACAGTCACGGCTCTCTGCTCAGCGGAGGGGGAAGAACTGAGCAATCAGCGGTCATTGATCACTTAGTTCTCAGGGTAGAAGCGGTGGGGGGACAGATGCAGCTAGGATCAGTGCTAGAGCCATACTGCGCCCATCTAGGTGAGTATGATATGTTCCTTAAGTTCTCTTTTAAGAAACATTGCAGTTGTTTAGGGATGTAGAATCCTCATCTGCCTTCTGCATGTGTTTAAAAGGGTTATTATACCAGGATCCTGCTCACACCACTGACCAGAGGTCCAGGATGAATGGCTAGGAGGAGCTTCCTGTACTAGCCTGCTCTATATATATACAATTAAAGGGTCTAGTGATTGATGAATCTACACAGGTTTGATCCTCTGAGTATTTGGTGAATCTTATTCAAAATCCCGTTGATGTGTATGGAAGGAAAATCACCTGGTAATTTGGCCAGTAACACACATCCTGTATTAGAGTGCCTCCAGTCTAAATAAAGGAGCACAGGGGGCACCTTTGGACAGCAGTCATTGTCATTCTGGGGGGAGGGGAGTGTTAAATGGACTGGCTGATTTAAATGCACTAACAAATTGAAGCCAAACTCCAGCTAATACTTTAGAAGCATTTACCTCAACAGTTTTTTTTCCTTTTGGGATAAAGATTTTACATGAATAAAAGCTGATCATTGTAAGCATCCCTGTCAGTGGTAAAGGTTTTTTTTATCTCATCCTTGCAACTGATACATTCTGCTGGAGAGCTTGTTCTTTTGAAAAACAGCAGACTTACTTCCTAGATCACCAGATGAAAATAGAAGAAGGAAAGCCTAAAAAAAGAAAATGAATGCAGCCATCACATCTAAGAATGGGTAAGCTGGGGTACAATACATGTTTTCTTTTGGATTTAATACTAGTTTGAGAATTCAGCAATAGAACAAGATATCATCACTTGCTTTTAAATAGAATGTATGGCCACTGTGTACATGTTTTATTTAATCACCTCAATATCAACATGTTTCACCCCTCTGGTGGCATTAGATAAGACAAGGGCATTGCAAGGACAGATTAGCAATAGATGGGGTATCTCAGCCAATGGGCAGGGGTCATCTTGGGTCCCTTGGCCTGTTGGGAGAGCCTATTTATTTGGGTGAGGTCAGGTGATCGGGGTTCTGTGTCACCTGGATGGCTGTCTGGGTGGACGTGTGTTGTGCTGCCAGGCCAGAGCCTAAGGCCTATCCCGGGGACATTTGGATGCTAGGCTGTCTGAGGAACTATCCAGAAGCAGCGTAGGTTTGGGACTGCGGCTTGCAGTCCAACCAGAAGTGACGGTTCTGCAGGCCGGAGAACCTGTCATGGTCAGAGGTAGAGGGGAAGCTGTCGTCTCTAATGGGCCATCAACCTTCTTACCAGGGACCACCGTGAGTAGCTGAAGCAAGTACCAGAGCAGTATTCTCACCAACCGGGGATGGTGAAGAATTGGGAAACTTCAGCAGATGTCAAGCCAGGGACCCAGCCAGTGGAGGTGATGCTTGCAGAGCAGTCTTGTGTGCCAAGCCAGGGACTGAGCAGGCCAGTGGGGTGAAGCTTGAGAAGCATCTGTGAGTGCCAAGTTAGGGACCCTGCAGGGACGTGGGGGTGGCACTTGCGGAAGATACTCAGTAAAAATATTGGAAGAGCTCAGGAGATCCAGTTGCAGTTGATCAGCAAGTCTAGTGAGAGAGACTGGGAGCTCAGTTGAATGAAGATCTAAAAAGGAGATTGTGGAGGAAAGAGTTTGTTACAACCTGTGTTAGAAACTGTTCAAGACTGTTGCCATAGGAGACAGCGTGTCTACACATGCAGACGTGGTGTCCTGCTGGGTGCCTTTCCCTGCATGGCTGCATAGCTGTCTACCTATAGTAGTCTCGGAGTCTGTCAATTAACATTGCAAGCACTTAAGGGTGTCCTGGCCCCAACCACTCTCTCCCACAGTTCTGTTTAAGAGTCAATAAATCTCTTTGCATTCAAGAAGTGTCTGGCACCCATGAATCTACCTTGCATTACACCCAGCATGCCTTGCAACCCACTCTACACAGATGTCAGCTGTAGGTAACCATTAGGCCTAGAAAGGTCCGGAACTTGCCTACATGCATAATGATTATAAGACCGGAGTTGATGTGTAAATACTTTGCATTTTAGAGCTCTGCTGTAGTTCTATTCCTGAAGAAGCAGGCTTTGACCCGTGAAACGCATCTGCATCAAAGTCACAGCGAACTACTCATCACCTAACTACAGTAGGGTTGATGAGGAATTTACAAGAGCATTACAACATTTCTTTCTACATGTATGCCTTTGTGAAAAAATGTTTTGTAGTTCTATGTCATATACATGATTTTAACTATTGTATAAATAAAATCTTTGAATTTTTACTTAAAGCGGACCTTCAGTCATTTTTTTCAACTTTCCATCTATTAAATCTACTGCCCTTGTTGTTTTAACTTTGGATAGTAAAACATTTTTTTTCTACCAGTAAATACCTTATACAGCCCATTTCCTGTTTCTTCTCTGGCTTATGATATCATGCACAGCTCTCTCTCTCACTCTAGTGAGAGTTTGCCAGGAAGGGAGGGGGGATGAGTCATAATTGGGCCAATGAGAGCTGCAGGGCTGTAGAGCTGGAGCTGTGCCTCTGTGTGTCTGTGTAAATCCAGGAAGTGAACAGGCAGCAGCTTCAGCTGCCCACAGTTAAAATGGTTGCAGGCAGACTCAGTGGAGGGAGATTTCTCTAACATATTTGGTAAGTACAGAATCACAGTATGTATAAAATAATATGCAAAGTGATTGGAGGGAAGCTTCAGAATGGCAAAGATGTTTTATTACAAATTATGTGAGCAGACTGCAGTTCCTCTTTAAATGGTACCGGTAAAGTCCTTGGTTTCATTTCTAGGGTTTTTTTGTGTATATATTTTAGGATGCGGTACCGGACATATTTTGTCCCCCATTAGAGGGTTTTCCCATATTTTACATGTTACATCTATATTATGGGTGTAACACGGTTCCAAGTGGACCCCCCACCCCCAAAATAACTCCCCTCTCTGACAGTGTGAGGGCGTTCTTCCCCTCTTTGAAACTGGCATGGCTGTGTGGGGCCCCACCCCATAGCTGCATCCTGTGAATGAATGAACTACAAGTCCCATCTTCCACTGCAGCAGGCAGACTTGTAGTTCTCAAAGGAATACAGGTTTGGTGGTCACCACATACTCACAGTCCATTGACACCTCCTCCATCTCAGAGGTCTCCAAACTTTCTATACAAAGGGCCAGTTTACGGTCCTTCACGCTTAAGGGGGCCCAGACGGTGGCCAGTGTGAGTAGAAAATACCCCAACATCAGTGGGAATAAACAATGCCCCTCATTGTGAGAGGAATAGCGTCTCATTGTTGGTGCCAGTGGGAGGTATTGTACCCCATCATTGGTGTCAGTGGGGGAATAGTGCCCCATCATTGGTGTCAGTGGGAGCAATTGTGCCCCATACTTGATATCAATAGGAGGAATAGTGCCACATCATTTGTGTCAATGGGAGGAATAGTATCCCATCATTGGTGTAAGTGGAAGGAATAGTGCTCCATTATTGGTGTCAGTGGAAGGAATAGTGCCCCAGCATTGGTGTCAGTGTGAAAAAGTAGTGCCCCATTATTGGTGTCAGTGTGAGGAATAGTGCCCCATTATTGGTGTCAGTGTGAGGAATAGTGCCCCATTATTGGTGTCAGTGTGAGGAATAGTGCCTCATTATTGGTGTCAGTGGGAAGAATAGTGCCCCATCAATGGCGTCAGTGTGAGGATGGTGCCCCATCATTGTTGTCAGCTGGAGGAAAAGTGTCACAAGGGCCGAATTAGGGCAAGCAGAGGGCTGCATCAGCCACAGTTTGGAGACCACTGCTCTAACTGAAAGCCTGTAGCTTAGTACAGACAGGGGAGTAGAGGAAGAGTCTGCAGTAACTTGCCATTTCAACTGTGATCCACTGATTGTGGTTGCAATGCTTTGTGGGTTAATGTGACAAAAAAAATAATAATGGCACTTTTTTTTCTGCAAACATATGAACATGTTTTATTTTTTGCTACAGTTGGTCTTAGCTTTTAAAGTGGTGAAAATATTACAATAATTTAAATAAATGTTGCAATCTCTTGTTTTGCCAGTAGGTGGAGATCATACAGAGGCATCTATAGCATATCTCCTAAAGACCCGCTGGTGAACTAAGTTCCATTCCCCAAGTTACAGCACAAGCCGCCAGGCACACAGATTTTTCCTCATTCTTCCACTGACTCGAAGAAATCGTCTTGGAGTGTCTTTTTAGGGTTTTTATTGGGAATGTTGAACTTGGATGGGATGAAGGAAGCATGGGATACCCCAGAAACTGGTGAACTGAACACTTTGAGGGCTCCTTAACTATCATGCTAAATTGTACAAAAATGTCCTGCAGAATCTCTAATGCTGTCAATGACTATGAATTCTCCTACAGACCAAAGGCTGCACACAGTCACTGACTTCTGACCACTTGGATCATCTACTCACATAGCCACAGGATCATCAGTCGCCTCTTTCTGATAACCACTCAGTGAGGGAGATGTGGGCTCACGCCACTATAAGACAGCTGGACACTTTCAGCCAACTTCCTCCTGGTTCTTTCCAGTGAGTTTCTCAAGGTCCAAACTGACTCCATGACTAAGCTTGCAAATAGCCCCCCCCCATCTAAGGTTTAGCTGGGACCTCAATATCTTCCTAGTTGCACCTCTAGCACTCCTACCCCAGGGGCTCTGCACAGGGTCTCCTCCAGCAGGACTGGACCCAGGAACTCCCACTCCCTGCCTCAGGACTCAGACTATGGGCTCTCTAATCACCTACTGGGCACGCTTCCTCAGGGATTGGCTGGAGTCTCAAAACTATTCAGGATGCCCACTCAGTTCTCCCTCCTATATTTCTAGAATCTTCTAGAATACAAAGAGGAGTAATCAGGACAGCAGCCTGTGAGACACTAAGCAGGTCTGAATAATCAACCTCTGCTCCACTGATTACAGAGGGGTCAACTAAATTTACCTAACACCCTGCACTAATCTAGGAGTGTGCTACATCCATCGCTGAACTATTTTTAATAATGCTAGTTGTCCGGCTGCCTTCAATGTCAATGCTTTCTGAATGATAACAAGCATGCAGATCAGTAAGTCCTAGTGAAGTCAGAACTTCTCACCTGACAGCCAGGCACCTAGCTTTTTCTGAAGGAAAGGTCAGCAATGGCAGACCTAATATTCTCTTAATTCTTAAGTATAATAACCCTTATCAACCAAAAATAATGTATCTTGTACTGGTCCGACCTTAGCACAGTGAATTGGCTCTGCACCTAGAATTAGAATTGAAGAATGTAGAGCTATTTAATGAATAAAGCTGTTATAGTGATTTGCATGTTTCCTGTCCCCCATATGTGATGTCGGGGGGTTTCCCCTCTAATGATTGCAGCTGTTATATAGAAGACATTGTACAGGTGACATCTCAGTAGTTTGTGTGTGTCAGTGCAGAGACATCAAGATGGGTTCTCAGGGGGTTCTGCTGCCTCTCATACTGCTTTATATTCAGGGTGAGAATTTATTAAAATCAGCAACTATAACATAAGTTATAAAGCATATATTATTGGTAGTAGTAGTAGTATTATTATATTCTATATGTCTCCTCTTTCTCTCCATCCTCAGGATCCTGTGGTCAGATGGTAATAACTCAGACTCCAGATCACATTGTGATGTCACCAGGAGATACAGTCACCATCACATGTAAACTGAGTTCTTCTGCCAGCAACTTAAGATGGTACCAACAGAAATCAGGACAATCACCAAAACTTCTTATCTATTGGAATAACCAGAGATACACTGGGGTCTCAGAGAGGTTCAGTGAATCTAACTCAGGAAATGATTGCACCTTAACAATCAGCAAAGCAGAAGAACAAGACGAAGCCACATATTACTGTTTGTATGTTGGTAATACACCATACACACAGTGATAAAGAGCCGTACAAAAACCTCCTTCCTCTTTTACTTGCTTTATAGAAGTCTTGAAAATACTGTACTATCATTATGTAACTAATTTCACCTGTAAAGACAACAATGTACACAGGTACTCTGTGAGTAAAAAAAACATATAAAAAAAACATACTTTTCAAAAAAGCATTTCTTCCTTCACGGCTTACTAGAGGTTGTTTAACCACTTTACGATCGCCCTATTGTATCTTTACGGCTACAGGGCGGCCGCTGTGTGCAGAATCATGTATATATACATGATCCCACACTTCCGAGTCCTAGGTGCGAATGTCCGCTGGCACCCAACGATTGTTCAGTAAACAGGCAGAACGGCGATCTGCCTATGTAAAGAAGGCATGGATCCTGTGTTCCTGCAAAGCAGGGACTTGGATGCATGCCTTCCACTAGTAAAAGCACCTCCCCCACAGTGCACAGACACAAGTTAGGCACGCAGTTAACCCTTTGATCACTTCTAATGTTAACCTCTTCCTAGCCAGTGTCATTAGTACAGTGACAGTGCATATTTTTTACAGCTGATCAATGTATCCGTGTCAAAAGTGTCAGTTAGTGTCCGCTTTGTTCTCCGCAATATCACAGTCCCTCTATAAGTAGCTGATTGCCGCCATTACTAGTAAAAAAATTAAAATTCCATAAATATTTCCCCTATTTTGTAGACACTATAACTTTTGCGCAAACCATCAATATACACTTATTGGGGATTTTTTTACCAAAAATATGTAGCAGAATACATATTGACCTAAACTGGTGAAGAAATTAGATTTTTTACATTTTTTTTTATTGGTTGTGTTTTATAGCAGAAAGTAAAAAATATATATATATTATATATTTTCTTTAAATTGTCGCAATTTTTTCGTTTATAGCGCAAAAAATAAAAACACAGTGGTGATCAAATACCACCAAAAGAATGCTCTATTTGTGGGAAGAAAAGGACTTAAATTTTATTTGGGTACAGTGTCACATGACCGCGCAATTGTTAACTAATGTAACGCAGTACCGTATCGCAAAAAATGGCCTGGTAAGGGGGGGTAAATCTTCTGGAGCTAAAATGGTTAAAGTGTTAGTTGAGGGAGATGTGGGCTCACGCCACTATAGGACAGCTGGACACTTCCAGCCAACTTCCTCCTGGCTCTTTCCAGTGAGTTTCTCAAGGTCCAAACTGACTCCATGACTAAGCTTGCAAATAGCTCCCCCAGCTATGGTTTACCTGGGACCCAGGAACTCCCACTCCCTGCCTCAGGACTCAGACTATGGGCTCTCTAACCACCTACTGGGCACGCCTCCCCAGGGATTGGCTGGAGTCTCATAACTATTCAGGATGCTCACTCAGTTCTCCCTCCCACTATATTTCTAGAATCTTCTAGAATACAAGGGGGAGTAATCAGAACAGCAGCCTGTGAGACACTGAGCAGGTCTGAATAATCAATCTCTGCTCCACTGATTACAAAGGAGTCAACTAAATCTACCTAACATCCTGCACTAATCTAGGAGTGTGCTACATCCATTGCTGAACTATTTTTAACAATGATAGTTGTCTGGCTGTCTTCAACATCAATGCTTTCTGAATGATAACAAGCATGCAGATCAGTAAGTCCTAGTGAAGTCAGAACTTCTCACCTGACAGCCAGGCACCTAGCTTTTGATGAAGGAAATGGCAGACCTAATATTCTCTTAATTCTAATGCCGCGTACACATGATCGGACTTTACGGCATACTTGGTCCGGCGAACCTGAGTCCGTCTGACAATTCGATCGTGTGTGGACTCCAGCGGACTTTTTTTTCTCAAAAGTTTGACAGACTTAGATTTGGAACATGTTTCAAATCTGTCTGACGGACTCGAGTCCGGTCGAAAAGTCTGCTCGTCTGTATGCTAGTCCGACGGACAAAAAGCGACGCTAGGGCAGCTATTGGCTACTGGCTATGAACTTCCCTGTTTTATTCCGGTCGTACGTCATCACGTACGAATCCGTCGGACTTTGGTTGATCGTGTGTAGGCAAGTCCGTTCATTCGCAAAGTCCGTTGCAAAGTCCGTCTTAAAGTCCGCCAGACAAAGTCTGCCGTAAAGTCCACTCATAAGTATAATAACCCTTAGCAACCAAAAATAATGTATCTTGTACTGGTCCGACCTTAGCACAGTGAATCGGCTCCGCACTTAGAATTAGAATTGAAGAATGTAGAGCTATTTAATGAATAAAGCTGTTATAGTGATTTGCATATTTCCTGTCCCCCATATGTGATGTCGGGGGGTTTCCCCCTAATGATTGCAGCTGTTATATAGGAGACATTGTACAGGTGACATCTCAGTAGTCTGTGTGTGTCAGTGCAGAGACATCAAGATGGGTTCTCAGGGGGTTCTGCTGCCTCTCATACTGCTTTATATTCAGGGTGAGAATTTATTAAAATCAACGACTGTAACATAAGTTATAAAGCATATATTATTATTATTATTAGTAGTAGTAGTAGTATTATTATATTCTATATGTCTCCTCTTTCCCTCCATCCTCAGGATCCTGTGGTCAGATGGTAATAACTCAGACTCCAGATCACATTGCGGTGTCACCAGGAGATACAGTCACCATCACATGTAAACTGAGTTCTTCTACCGACTACTTAAGTTGGTACCAACAGAAATCAGGACAATCACCAAAACCTCTTATCTATCAGAATAACCAGAGACACGCTGGGATCTCAGAGAGGTTCAGTGGTTCTAACTCAGGAAATGAGTTCACCTTAACAATCAGCAAAGCAGAAGAACAAGATGAAGCCACATATTACTGTCAGCATTATAGTGATGCACCATACACACAGTGATAAAGAGCCGTACAAAAACCTCCTTCCTCTTACTTGCTTTATAGAAGTCTTCAAAATACTGTACTTTCATTATCTAACAAATTTTCCCTGTAAAGACAACAACATACACAGGTACTCTGAAAGTATTAAAAAAACATATAAAAAAAACATGCTTTTCAAAAAAGCATTTCTTCCTTCCATAGGCATGTGCACAGGGTGTGCCAGGTGTGCCTGAGCACACCTAAATCACCCCCTGTTAGTGTAGCTGCATGCCGGCTGTCTCCCGAGTTCTCCTGTGAAATACTGCAAGAGAGTGTGTAGCGCTTTCACATTGAGCAGATCACCAGGCTTAGAGCCACTAAGTGCGTTAAACTATCATGTGGTGTCACTGCTTGCAGATACCAGCTGTCAAAACTCAGCGCTGATGTCGGGGGTGGGCGGGACCAAACAGCTAGCCTATCAAACACCAACTGCGCAAATACAGTGTGACATAAAATATTGCAACAACCACCATTTTATTCTCTAGGGTCTCCACTAAAAAAATGCATACATAATGTTCTAAGTAATTATCTAGCAAAAACTAAATATTTTAACTTGAAACCAACAAATGTCAGAAAAAGGTTTAGTGTTTAAGGGGTTAAACTTCCCTCATTTACACACCAAAGTGTACTCCTTTGATCTAAAGGACACATTGTTACAATGTTTATACTTAAGTTCCACTGCTAAAGAATGTTGTGATTCTTGGCAGACTGCCCCCTTTTTTTTTCCCTTTCTTTTGATAGCTGTCGGCTTTAGCAGAGCAGAGAAAATTCTCCGCATAGAAAGAATTGGGAAATACTTTGTCAAGATTGCAACAGGGAAAAAATCGCAATAACAATTCTTAACGATTAATCGGGCAGCTCTACTATCAGTGCCTATGACTGTCGTCTATCAGTGCCAAACAATGCCACCAATCAGTGCCCATCAGTCCTGCCAATCAGTGCACTGAGTGCAGGGATTGGGAGATGAACTCAGCAGCCAGGCACATTGTCCATGGGGGGGCAACCTGGTGGGGCACAACTGAAAAATCTGTTTATTAATGCCACATGCCGATCTTTAGTATAATAGGTAATCACCACACTACTATTTACAAAAAATAGTAGCGTAAAATAAAAAAATGTCAGTAAAAGGCTTGCTGCTAAGCACTGTTATGTGTTCCCACACCACAAAAAAAAAAAAGTGCAGAGCTGACTTACTAATCAACAACTTAACAATGATGGTGGAATCCTCTAATGTATGGAAATCGCAATAAACTTCAATATTACCACAATACTGGTCTCTGTGATATGTAACGTCACATACAATACGCATCAAACTGAAAAAAGACATAAAAAATTAAACTTAGCAGGGATGGTGGAAACCCCTCCTATAGATATTTGCCATACAGATTAACTTCAAGTGCAATAATTCCAGTGATATGTGATTTCCCATGTAATACATATCAAAATGAGAATAAGACCTAAACATTTTTTTAAAACTTAGCAGGGATGGTGGAAACCCCTCTACAGATAATTTCAATACAAATTAACTTCAAGTGCAACAACTTTTTAGTTGGGAGGTTCACAGCATTATAGCACTTTGGATTTTTTATTTTTTAGCTTGTTACCCTTAATTCTATATGTTTTAGTTACTATTATAATGTGAATTTTTGCGCTTAAAGTTAATTTTCCACCACCCTTGCTAAGTCCATGTCTTTATGGACCTTGATTTGTGCACTGGTGGCAAGTCATGTTGGAACAGGAAGGAGCCAGTTGGGAGCATGAAAATGCAAAATGTCTTGGTATGCTGATGCCTTAAGATTTCCCTTCACTGGAACTAAGAGGCCAAGCCCAACCCCTGAAAAACAACCCCACATCATAATCCCCCCTCCACCAAATGATTTGCACCAGCGTACAAAGCAAGGTCTGTAAAGACATGGATGAGTTTGGGGTGGAGGAACTTGACTGTGAGCCAGGCCTTCTCATCCAACATCAGTGCCTGACCTCACAAATTTGCTTCTGGAAGAATGGTCAAATATTCCCATAGACACACTCCTAAACCTTGTGGACAGCCTTCCTAGAAGAGTTGAAGCCGTTATAGCTGCAAAGGGAGGGCCAACTCAATATTGTACCCTTCGGACTAAGACTGGGATGCCATTAAAGTTCATGTGTGTAAAGGCAGGTGTCACAATTCTTTTAGTAATATAGTGTATATATATATATATATATAATGCAGAAGGCTGCGCACACCTTTGCTTCCTTCACAGCTTACTAGAGGTTGTTTAACCACTTTACGACCACCCTATTGTATCTTTACAGCTACAGGGCGGCCGCTGTGCGCAGAATCACATATATATATATATATATATATACGCATGATCCCACACTTCCGAGTCGTAGGCGCAAATGTCCGCTGGCACCCGGCGATCTGCCTATGTAAAGAAGGCACAGATCCTGTCTTTCTGCAAAGCAGAGACTTGGATGCATGCCTTCCACTAGTAAAAGCACCTCCCCCACAGTGCACAGACACAAGCTAGGCACACAGTTAACCCTTTGATCACCCCTAATGTTAACCCCTTCCAAGCCAGTGTCATTAGTACAGTGACAGTGCATATTTTTTAAAGCTGATTAATGTATCCGTCTCAAAAGTGTCAGCTAGTATCCGCTTTGTCCACCGCAATATCACAGTCCCTCTATAAGTCGCTGATTGCCGCCATTACTAGTAAAAAAAATTAAAATAAATAAAAATTCCATAAATATATCCCATAGTTTGTAGACGCTATAACTTTTGCGCAAACCAATCAATATACGCTTATTGGGGATTTATTTTACCAAAAATATGTAGCAGAATACATATTGACCTAAACCGATGAAGAAATTAGATTTTTTCCATTTTTTTATTAAATGTGTTTTATAGCAGAAAGTAAAAAAAATAATGTTTTTTTTTTTAAATTGTCGCAATTTTATTGTTTATAGCGCAAAAAAAAAAAAACGCAGCGGTGATCAAATACTACCAAAAGAATGCTCTATTTGTGGGAAGAAAAAGACTTACATTATATTTGGGTACAGTGTCACACGACAGTACCGTATCGCAAAAAATGGCCTGGTCAGGAAGGGGTGTATATCCTCCGGTGCTAAAGTGGTTAAAGGGTTTGTTGACTTTTAGGCCTCATGAACACAGGGTGTTAGAAAAAACAAGCTGCAAAGCCACTACCAACGCCAGAGAAAAGCGGTTGTAAAAACGGGCTTTTAGTAGCTTTTTGCATTGGCGTTAATGCACGTTTAGCTGCATTAGCTTTAGGCAGCGTTCCTCTGTCTCTATTCAAAATTACTTATGAAGGCCATCTTAAAGCGGAGTTCCACCCAAAAATAGAACTTCCACTTTTCAGGTTCCTCCCCCCCTCCGCTGTCACATTTGGCACCTTTCAGGGGGGGAGCAGATACCTTGCTCCCACTTCCGGTGAAAGATTGCCGCAGAATCCACGGCGATCTATGCCATATCTGGCCCCTCCTCCACCCCCCCGATGTCTTCTGGGAGACACACAGGTCCCAGAAGACAGCAGGGACCACTCAGAATGCGCAGCGCGACTCACGCATGCTCAGTAGGGAACCAGACTGTGAAGCCGCAAGGCTTTACTTCCTGATTTCCTTACTGAAGATGCCGATGCCTGCACCTGGGAGCCGAGGGATGGGTCGGCTTAGGGTGAGGACATCGTGGGCGCCCTGGACAGGTAAGTGAACTTATTTAATTTTTTTATGTTTTAGCAGAAAACTGATCCGACTTTCAGCCCATTGATATGAATAGAAGTTGCATACAAGTCGGATCATCATGGTGCGACTTGTGCTCTGAGGATCTTGAAGGGGAACCCTACACCAAAATGAAAAACAAAATGGTGTGGGGTCCCCCCAAGATCCGGAGAAGGCCCTTTGAGTCTGGTATGCATCTTGAACGGGAACCCTACGCAAAAATGGAAAATAAAAAAACGTTGTGGGGACCACCCCAAGACCATAACAGACCCTTTGGTCTTATATGGATTTTGAGGGGAACCCCCACGCCAAAGAAAAAAAACAGCTTGGGGTCCCCCAAAATACACGCCAGACCCTTATCCGAGCATGCAGCCTGGCAGGTAAGGAAGGGGGGGCAAGAGAGCAGTCTCCCCCTCCTGGACCAAACAAGGCCACACACGCTCAACATGGGAGGTGGGTACTTTGGGGCAGGTGGGACTCTGTGCCCCCCACCCCAAAGCACCTTATCCCCATGTTGATGGGGACAAGGGCCTCTTCCCCACAACCCTGGAAGAAGGGGGCCCCCAGATCTCCCCCCCACCCTATGCAAATGAGTATAGGGTACAATGTACCCCTAATCATTCACCCAAAAAAGTATCAAAATAAAAAAAAACAGTTCACAGGTTTTTGCCAAAGTCCTTTATTAAAGTAGCTCCAATGTGTCTTCTCCCTCTGGTCTTCTTCTTTCTCTGTTGATGTCTTCCGTCTTCTTCCTCTGGTTCTTCTCTCTCCTCTGCTGATGTCTTCTCCCTCCGGTTTTTCTCCCTCCACTGTCTTCTTCCTCTGGTTCTTCTGCCTCCAGTTCTTCTTCCTCCTAATGTCTTCTCCCGACGCTAGCTCCCACTGTTGTGTTAGCTCCGGCTAACCCCCGCCCCCTTATGACATCACCGCCCCATCATGTGATAACAGCAGCTGAAAATTTGTGTCAAGGAGGGAGCATAGACGTAGATTAGCAGAGAACATGTCCATTAAGACTACAGCTCTGCATGTTCCTTCGTTCCTCTGCCTATGTGGGGGGGGGGGGGGGTGCCTTTCCTCCAATCAGCTCTCACACAGTGTATGCCCAGACTCCCCTCCCACTACTGGAAGAGGAAAAAAGATTTCTAACAGGATGAGCACTTTCCAAAGAATGTCGAAAGACAGAAGATATACATTTAAAACGTACTATATGAGGGTTTACATGAGTACCAGCATATACAGTATCCCACAAAAGTGAATAAACCTCTCACATTTTTTGTAAATATTTTATTCTATTTTTTCATGTGACAACACTGAAGAAATGACACTTTGCTACAATGTAAAGTAGTGAGTGTACAGCTTGTATAACAGTGTAGATTTGCTGTACTCTCAAAATAACTCAACACACAGCTATTAAAATCGAAACCGCTGGCAACAAAAGTGAGTACACCCCTAAGTGAAAATGTCCGAATTGGGCCCAACGTGTCAATATTTTGTGTGGCCGCCATTATTTTCCGGCAATGCCTTAACCCTCTTGGGTATGGAGTTCACCAGAGCTTCACAGGTTGTCACTGGAGTCCTCTTCCACTCCTCCATGACGACATCACAGAGCTGGTGGATGTTAGAGACCTTGTTGGCATTCATTGTTCCCTCAATGAACTGTAGCTCCCCAGTGCCGGTGTTCTATCGAATAGTTCCCTCCGTCAATAAGTGCCCGTGCATGCGCAGTACGGAAGGGCACTCCAGTTGATTTCCCGATTAGCTGGCGTGACGTCACCATGGCGAATGCGCACATCCTAGGAGGCATTTTTTGACGGGAGATACCATTTGACGGCCATAATTTAAAGCTATGCAAAGAGTGGAGGGAGACCGTAGTTGCCAGATTGTGCCTCGCTGTTGCAGGACGGGTTGTGGATGTGTTCAAGGGCGGGTTTTGTCTGTGTTGCAACCCGTCCTTAGACACAGACAAAACCCGCCGTTCAAAACACCAAACCTGCCCAGCAACACAGACAAAACTCAACCTTGAGCACGCTGTAAACCCGCCCCACAACAGCGAGGCAGAATCTGACAACTACGGTGTCCCTCCGCTGCTTGCATAGCTGTCAATTCTGCCCGTCAAGTAGTATCTCCTGTCGAAAAATGCTTTCTATGATGTGCACATGCGCTATGGTGACGTCAGGCCAGCTGATCGGGAAATCAGCTGGAGTGCCCTTCCATACTTCCATACTGCGTATACACTTTACATTGTAGCAAAGTGACATTTCTTTGGTGTTGTCACATGAAAAGATAGAATAGAATATTTCCAAAAATGTGAGGGGTGTACTCACTTTTGTGAGATACTGTATATATATTTTGACGTTAAATACCGTTGTTATGGCAGAAGATAGCTGCCATAACCCCAGGATTTTTTTCAATGGTGGGTGGTCCACTTTAGGAAAAAAAAAAGGGGTCTCCACAGCGCATTCGCCGCAAGATCACTTTTATCGGCGATGGGAGAGGTGCCCCCCTCCCGCCGCATCCCAGTCATCTCCGCCCCTTACCAGAGCCATCGGTAGCGCTGGAGATAATCCGATGCTTTGCCCTGATGGGCAGAAAGTCGAGTGAGGAAATGATGGCCTTGGAGGACCGGAGTGACGTCAAACGTCACTTCCGCCCAAGGGAAAGGGCCCATTTTTTGGGGGGGGGATTTTATTTTTAATTTTTTATTGCTTTTAAGTGTAAATGTGAGATCTGAGGTCTTTTTGACCCAGATCTCACATTAACCACTTAAGCCCCGGACCATTTGGCTGTCCAAAGACCAGGGAACTTTTTGCGATTCGGCACTGCGACGCTTTAACTGAAATATTGCGCGGTCGTGCGACGTGGCTCCCAAACAAAATTGACGTCCTTTTTTTCCCACAAATAGAGCTTTCTTTTGGTGGTATTTGATCACCTCTGCAGTTTTTATTTTTTGTGCTATAACAAAAAAAGAGCGACAATATTGAAAATAAAAACAATATTTTGTACTTTTTGCTGTAATAAATATTTCCATATTTTTTTTAAAAAAGCACATTTTTTCTCAGTCTAGGTCAATATGTATTCTTCTACATATTTTTGGTAAAAAAATAGCAATAAACGTATACAAAATAGGGGATATTTTTACTAGTAATGGCAGCGATCAGCGATTTTTATCATGACTGCGACATTATTGCATCGGACAATTTTGACACATTTTTGGGACCATTGGCATTAATGCTAAAAAAATTGCATTGATTACTGTGTAAATGTGACTGGCAGTGAAGGGATTAACCTCTAGGTGGCGCTGTAGGGGTTAAGTGTGTCCTAGGGAGTGATTCTAACTGTGTGGGGGAGGTGCTATGTGTGACACGATACTGATCACCGCTCCCGATTACATCTCCCCGTTCTTCCTCACCGTGAGACGATTGCGGGTATTCCCGCTGACATCGAATCTGCGGGACCCGCGATCCCGCTCAGGGAGCTCCCGGCGGCGCCCGCGCGCCCGCAAGCCGCCTCTTAAAGGGCAACGTACAGGTACGTTAATCTGCCTGTACGTGCCCCTCTGCCGCAGTAAATCTGCGTGAGGCGGTCGGGAAGCGGTTAAAGAGGTCCTGTCATGCTTTACATTCCTTGTAATAGGAATAAAAGTGATCCGAATTTTTTTTTTTTAAAGGGACAGTTAAAAAATAAAAAGTAAAATAAATAAGAAAAAAAAAAGTAAAACGCCCGTCCCTCCATGCTCGTGCGCAGAAGCGAACGCATACATAAGTTGCGCCCGCATATGTGAACGGTGTTCAAACCACACATGTGAGGTATCGCCGCAATCGTTAGAGTGAGAGCATCAATTGTAGCAAAAGATCTCCTCTGTAATTCTAAACTGGTAACCTGTAATAAAATGTAAACATTGCCTATGTTGATTTTTAAGGGTCAAAGTTTGTTGCCATTCCATGAGCAGGCGCAATTTTGAATCATGACATGTTGGGTATCAATTTACTCGGCGTGAAATTATCTTTCACAATATAGAAAAAAAACTTTGCTGCTGTTTTCTTATTTTTTAATGCAAGAAGGTGTTTTTTTTTCCCCAAAAATTGTGTTTGTAAGACCGCTTCGCAAATATGGTGTGACATAAAGTATTGCAATGAGCACCATTTTATTCTCTAGGGTATCTGAAAAAAAAAAAATATATATATATATATATAATGTTTGGGGGTTCTAAGCAGTTTTGTAGCAAAAAAAAAAATGATTTTTAAGGTAAACACCAAGTGTTAAAAAAAATATGCTTGGTCCTTAAGTGGTTAATACTGCTTTGAGAATCCAGCAATAGAACACCCCCAGGATGTCCTCCAAATTTTCACTTCCTTTTACAAAAAACTTCTCTCTAGCCCTCCAACACATCCCCAACCCACTAGTTTAGACTGGTTAAACACCCTCCAACTGCCAAAACTTAACCAACAACAATCCTCTTCTTTAAATGAACCATGCACTGACACCGAAATTCTAAACATAATAAAATCCCTTAAAACCTCAACGGCACCAGGCCCAGACGGCTTTACCACAACATATAATAAAAAAATTTGCCGCCCTATTGACCCCAAGCCTCACCAGAATGTTTAATAATATCTTGTCGGGTGGTCACTTCCCTGAAGACATGCTATTAGCTAACTTATCTTTGATTCCCAAACCCCAAAAAGACCACTCCCTACCTCAAAACTTCCGTCCCATCTCCGTCCTGAACAATGATCTCAAACTGGCAGATTATTAGCTAATAGACTGGCCACAGTTATCACTTCCCTGATTCACACTGACCAAACAGGTTTTATCCCAGGCAGACAGATAGTAGACAACATCAGATTAGTCACAAACATTGTCCAAGACACCAACCTTCATTCTCGCCCTTTTTACTTACTCAGCCTTGACATTCACAAGACCTTTGACAGTGTTAACTGGTCTTATTTAAACCACTTATTACCCAAATTTGGCTTATCAGAAAAATTTATACACGGCTTCAATGCTCTATACCACCTTCCCCAAACCAGAATTAGAATCCCTGGTAGTAATTCGGATTTCTTTCCCTTGAGCAGAGGAACCAGACAAGGCTGCCCACTCTCTCCTCTCCTCTTTGCCTTAGCCATTGAACCCCTAGCAATTGCCATTAGAAACAATATTAACATTAAAGGATACCATAAAGACCCATATCTCTTTACACTTATGCCGCGTACACACGGTCGGACTTTTCGTCTACAAAAGTCCGACAGCCTGTCCGACAGACTTCCGGCGGACTTTCAGCGGACTTGCAGCAGACTTTCTAACGAACGGACTTGCCTACACACGACCACACAAAAGTCCGACGGATTCGTACGTGATGACGTACACCGGACTAAAATAAGGAAGTTCATAGCCGGTAGCCAATAGCTGCCCTAGCATGGGTTTTTGTCCGTCGGACTAGCATACAGACGAGCGGACTTCGGGGTCCGTCGTACTTACGACGTAAAGATTTGAAGCATGCTTCAAATCTAAAGTCCGTCGGATTTTAGGCTAAAAAAGTCCGTTGAAAGTCCGGAGAAGCCCACACACGATCGGATTACCAGCCAGCTTTAGTCCGTCAGCGTCCGTTGGACTTTTGTAGACGAAAAGTCCGACCGTGTGTACGCGGCATTAGGCTACTTTCACACTGAGGCGTTGCAAAACCGCGGTAAAAACGAAGAGTATTATTACCGCGTTTTTGCCACGTTTTTACCGCGTTAGCGGTAAAAATAGCGCTAACGCCCATGCGTTTTAATCGCGTTTTTATAGCGTTTTTTTAAGCATTAGCGTCAGCAAACCTGACCATGTGAACATGTGACAATGTAGTCATGTGACCTTCCCTACAGTTTCTGGGTGGTTTTAAAGCGTTTTTACCGCATTATTACCGCGTTTTTACAGCGTTTCCCATTCATTTCAATTGAGATAGACGTTTTTACAGCGCTATTTTATGCGCCCCAAAGATGCTCCAAAAAAGCTGTTTGCAGGATTTTTTCCAACGCACAGCCAGCGCAACGCCTCAGTGTGAAAGGTTACACTGAGAAACATGGGGGGCGTTTTTCATGCGGTATTTAGGCGGTAATTTTAGCGCTAAAACTCCTGAAAAACGCTTCAGTGTGAAAGGGGCCTTAGTCTATATGCAGATGATGCTCTACTATTTTTAACAGACCCTCTTATCTCAATCCCCAATCTCCTTTCAGAACTCCATTCATTCCACAAACTATCTGGTCTTTATATCAATACAAACAAGCAGTGGGGTCTCCAGCTTTCATATTTAGGGGGGGCACATGGGGGGACAGGGACAAAAGTAGGGGGGCAACTATAAAATGCAATTATATATATATATATAGATATAGATATCTATATATAGAGATATATCTATATATAGATATATATCTATATATAGATATATATCTATATATATATATATAGATATATATCTATATATAGATATATATCTAAATATAGATATATATCTATAGATAGATATATCTATCTATATATCTATAGATAGATATATATCTATATATATCTATATATAAAAATATATATAGATATATCTATCTATATATATATATATATATATATATATATATATATATATATATATATATATATATATATATATATATAGATAGATATATCTCCTGGGGCCCTTTACTACGACCCCACAACGGGCCCTTTCACATGTTCTGCAGTGAGCTCCCTTCCTACTGTATTGGGGCCCCCCAGGGTGGCAGAAAACAAGAGATATATGTCACCAGTAGGGATGAGCCGAACACCCCCCGGTTCGGTTCGCACCAGAACCTGCGAACGGACCGAAAGTTCGCACGAACGTTAGAACCCCATTGACGTCTATGGGACTCGAACGTTCGAAATCAAAAGTGCTCATTTTAAAGGCTAATTTGCATGGTATTGTCCTAAAAAGGGTTTGGGGACCCGGGTCCTACCCCAGGGGACATGTATCAATGCAAAAAAAACTTTTAAAAACGGCCGTTTTTTCGGGAGCAGTGATTTTAATGATGCTTAAAGTAAAAAAAAAAAAAAAGTGAAATATTCCTTTAAATATCGTACCTGAGGGGTGTCTATAGTATGCCTGTAAAGTGACGCGTGTTTCCCGTGTTTAGAACAGTCCCTGCACCAAATGTCATTTTTAAAGGAAAAAATCTAATTTAAAACTGCTTGCGGGTTTAATGTAATGTCGGGTCCTGGCAATATGGATGAAAATCAGTGAGACAAACGGCATGGGTACCCCCCAGTCCATTACCAGGCCCTTTGGGTCTTGTATGGATATTAAGGGGAACCCCGCACCCAAATTAAAATAAGGAAAGGTGTGGGGCCACCAGGCCCTATATACTCTGAACAGCAGTATACAGGCTGTAGGTTTGTTGTTAAGTAGAATCTCTTTGTAATTTTGAACGGGTACATTTTTAACGTGTTTAGCTCCAGCCAAAAAATCTTTTTTAAGCTTTTTGGAAAACATAGGGAAGGGTTATCACCCCTGTGACATTTGTTTTGCTGTCTTTCCTCCTCTTCAGAAGATTTCACCTCACATTTTGTCCCAATGGATTGGAAAGCATCAGTGGAAAGGAGAAATGTTTTTCCCATATTAACTCTTACAGGAGAGAATTTCCCTTCCTAGGGGTAGATTTATTCTCACTTCCTGTTGTCTCCTTCCGTTTGCAAGTAGGAGTCGTTTGTAAGTTAGTTGTTTGAAAGTAGGGTCCTGCCCTATATACTCAGCAGAAATTTGGGCCTTAGGTGTTGCTGTGGCCACAACACTGTAAGCCCTCACAGGGCTCTGCTGTGAAATATTAGATCAAGAATTGTAATTACATGCCCCTGTTGAACAGGAGCTGAAAAATTAGGCCTTAGGCACTGGTGCTGGTGCCACAACACTGCAACCCCTCACAGACACTCTAGTTGGAATGCAGGAACGAGCCCTGCTGCAAAGTATTGCATCAAAAATTGTAATTACACGCCCCTGTTAAACAAGGGCTGAAAAATTGGACCTTAGGCACTGGTGCTGGTGCCACAACACTGCAACCCCTCACAGACACTCTAGTTGGAATGCAGGAACGAGCCCTGCTGCAAAGTATTACATCAAAAATCGTAATTACACGCCCCTGTTAAACAGGGGCTGAAAAATTGTGCCTTAGGCACTGGTGGTGGCGCCCAGAACCAAAAATGCTCTTACAAGCTATCAGCGTGATGATTGAGGAGGAAGAGGATAATTACTCAGGAATAGTCACTCAGCATCAGCATAGGCAGTCTTTGAAGGGATCTGAGATTTCAAAAAAAATTATTCAGTTACATCAGCATCAGGTGCTTGGTAGCTGGTGGTGATCCAAGACTCATTCATTTTTATGAAGGTCAGTCGATCGACCGAGTCAGTGGACAGACGCACCCTGTGATCGGTTACCACGCCTCCAGCAGCACTGAATGTGCGTTCCGAAAGAACGCTGGATGCAGGACAGGCCAGTAGCTCAATTGCATACTGTGCAAGCTCTGGCCAGTGATCCATCCTCAAGACCCAGTAACCCAGAGGATTTTCGGTGGGAAAGGTGTCCAAGTCTGATCTTGCCCCTAGGTATTCCTGCACCATGTAAAACAGACGCTGGCGATGGTTGCTGGAACCGATCATACCTTGGGGCTGCGGACCAAAAAATTGTCTGAACGCATCGGTCAGACGGCCACCTTCTCCACCGCTCCTTCTTTGACTGACCGAAGCCTCAGCAACACGTTGTCCAGAAACAGGAGTTTGTAACCTCCCAGTCTCTGGGAACGCGTTGCACAGACCTTTCTGCAAGGCCTCCCAAAGATGTTTCATCCTCTGCTCCCTCTGCGATGGCAAGATAAGGTCCGCAACCTTACCCTTGTAACGTGGATCAAGGAGGGTTGCCAGCCAGTATTGGTCCTTCTCCTTGATACCACGAATACGAGGATCCTTACGCAGGCTTTGCAGGATCAGGGAGGCCATGCAGCGTAGGTTTGCTGAGGCATTCGGTCCGGAGTCCTCTGGGTCACTAAGGACGACATGGTCCGCAGCCACCTCCTCCCAGCCACGTACAAGTCCATGTGTTTCTTGGGACTGATCCCTTAAAGACTGCTGCTGATGCTGAGTGCCAGGCTCCACCTCCATACTGACACAATCTTCCTCCTCCTCCTCCTCCTCTTCCTCCTCGTCCTCTTCCTGTGTGATCGGCGGGCACGCAAGAACACTGTCTGGATAAAGGGGGCCTTGAGAGCTAAGGAAGTCCTCCTCTTCCTGCCTCTGTTCTGCCTCAAGTGCCCTGTCCATTATTCCACGCAGCGTGTGCTCCAACAGGTGGACAAGGGGGACAGTGTCACTGATGCATGCACTGTCACTGCTCACCATCCTCGTGGCCTCCTCAAATGGTGACAGGACAGTGCATGCATCCCTGATCATGGCCCACTGGCGTGGGGAAAAAAAACCAAGCTCCCCTGACCCTGTCCTGGTGCCATAGTCGCACAGGTACTCATTGATGGCCCTCTGCTGCGTGTGCAGCCGCTGCAGCATGGCCAACGTTGAGTTCCACCTGGTGGGCATGTCACAGATTAGGCGGTTCTTGGGCAGGTTAAACTCCTTTTGGAGGTCCGTCAGCCGAGCACTGGCATTATATGACCGGCGGAAATGCACACAGACTTTCCTGGCCTGCCTCAGGACATCCTGTAAGCCCGGGTACCTGCCCAAGAACCGCTGCACCACCAAGTTAAGGACGTGAGCCAAACAGGGCACATGGGTCATTTGTCCCTGTCGGTGGGCAGAGAGGAGGTTGGTGCCATTGTCGCAAACCACCATTCCTGCCTTAAGTTGGCGTGGCGTCAACCACCTCTGAACCTGCCCCTGCAGAGCTGACAGAACCTCTGCCCCAGTGTGGCTCCTGTCCCCCAAGCACACCAGCTCAAGCACCGCATGGCATCTTTTGGCCTGCGTACTTGCGTAGCCCCTTGAACGACTACAGAGCACCGCTGTTTCCGAGGAAGAGGCCATGGAGGAAGAAGAAGAGGAGGGGGTGGAGGAGAGAGGTGTGTCACAATCATTAGCATTTTGGAGGCGTGGTGGCGGAACAACCTCCAACACTACTGCACCTTGTCCTGCATCCTTCCCAGCTGCCAGCAGAGTCACCCAATGCGCCGTGAAACTTAGGTAACGTCCCTGTCCATGCCTGCTGGACCATGAGTCAGCGGTAATATGCACCTTACCACTGACCGCCCTGTCCAGCGAGGCATGGACATTGCCTTCCACATGCTGGTAGAGAGCCGGAATCGCCTTCCGTGAGAAAAAGTGGCGTTTGGGTACCTGCCACTGAGGAACTGCACATTCCACAAACTCACGGAAGGGGGCAGAGTCTACCAACTGAAAAGGCAGCAGTTGAAGTGCTAGCAATTTTGCCAAGCTAGCATTCAACCGCTGGGCATGTGGATGGCTGGGAGCAAACTTCTTTCGGCGGTGCAGCAGCTGGGGCAGGGAAATTTGCCTGGTACAATCTGACGTCGGTGTACCAAAATCAGATTGCCCACAAGTACGTGGCTGTGACACACCTAATTCTACACCTTCATTCCTCTCAGTGCAGGTCTCAGAGAGGACTGAAGGTCTAGTGGGGTTGGAAATCTCAGCTGATGAGGAGCAAGCAGAGGTCCTCTTTGTTCTTTGGTGTGGGTCTTTTAGATACGCTTGCCAACGAACTGCATGGCAGGTCAACATATGTCTGGTCAAGCATGTGGTACCCAAGCGGGAGATGTTTTGGCCACGCGAGATACGCTTGAGACATATGTTGCAAATAGCAGCGGTGCGATCTGATGCACTCGTCTCAAAAAAGGCCCACACCAAAGAACTTTTTGAATAACGCGCAGAGACTGCAGCGCCCTGCACATGTGGAGCTTTGGGGTGTGATGCAGTCAATGTGCTGCCCTTAGGCTGGCCCCTGGAGGGCATCCTGCCTCGTTGGTGATGTGCCGCCTCCTCCTCCTCCTCCTCCTCCTCTCTCCTATCAGGCACCCACGTTGAGTCAGTGACCTCATCATCCCCTCCCTCCTCATCACTGGAGCAAACCTGGCAGTATGCTGCAGCAGGGGGAGCATGACTGCCAGATTGCTGTCCTTCTTGGGCACCCCCTCTGTCCGTGCTCGTGTTACTGCCTTCATCAAGCTCAGTATCATCATCAGAGCCTTCCAAACGCTGGGCATCCTCCTGGAGCATGTACCCAACACTGTGGTCAAACAGTTCGAGGGACTCCTCAGGAGGACATGGTGGGGCTAGGGAAGGAGTCACTGATGACATTGAGCCGAGGGAAGAGGCCGCTGCTTTGCCAGACAAAGTACCCTGGGCATGGGTGAGAGAGGATGAGGAGGATGAGGACGGCTTGGTCATCCACTCGACCAAGTCTTCCGCATGTTGCGGCTCAACATGGCCAGCTGCCGAAAAAAAGGCCAAGCGTGTCCCATGGCCACGTGCTGATGAGGATGCACCGTCTCCACGACCAGCACTAGACACAGAGCCTGCTTGCCCTCTCTTATTGGCTTGTGACTGTCTGCCTCTCCTTCTTGGCCTTCCAGACATACTAATGGCCTGTAGCTGCACTAAGCTGGGATATATATATATATATATATATATATATATATATATATATATATATATGTACTGATACTGCAGCTAGCAAAATCAACTGCCTGCCTGTAGTATGAGAACACCACCAACCTTCTACAGGTAGCTTTAGCTGAACACTGTGAGGTGGAGGCACCTCACTAACTTGTAGGTTTAGCAGAACACTGTGAGCAGGACGCACTGCACTAACTGTAAATAGTCTAGCTGACTGACTGTGGTACTAATAGGATCAAAAGAACACCAGCAATTTTCTTCAGGTAGCTGTATTTACTGTAACAAGACAAGCCTGCCTGTCAGTAAGAAGATAACAGAAACGGATCTAGCTGAACACTGTGAGCAGGACGCACCCCACTAGCTTGTAGGTTTAGCTGAACACTGTGAGGTGGACGCACCCCACTAACTTGTAGGTTTAGCTGAACACTGTGAGCAGGACGCACCCCACTAACTTGTAGGTTTAGCAGAACACTGTGAGCAGGACGCACTGCACTAACTGTAAATAGTCTAGCTGCCTGACTGTGGTACTAATAGGATCAAAAGAACACCAGCAATTTTCTTCAGGTAGCTGTATTTACTGTAACAAGACAAGCCTGCCTGTCAGTAAGAAGATAACAGAAACGGATCTAGCTGAACACTGTGAGCAGGACGCACCCCACTAGCTTGTAGGTTTAGCTGAACACTGTGAGGTGGACGCACCCCACTAACTTGTAGGTTTAGCTGAACACTGTGAGCAGGACGCACCCCACTAACTTGTAGGTTTAGCAGAACACTGTGAGCAGGACGCACTGCACTAACTGTAAATAGTCTAGCTGCCTGACTGTGGTACTAAAAGGATCAAAAGAACATCAGTAATTTTCTTTAAAATACTGTAACAAGACAAGCCTGCCTGTCAGTAAGAAGATAACAGGAACGGATCTAGCTGAACACTGTGAGCAGGACGCACCCCACTAGCTTGTAGGTTTAGCTGAACACTGTGAGGTGGACGCACCCCACTAACTTGTAGGTTTAGCTGAACACTGTGAGCAGGACGCACTGCACTAAATGTAAATAGTCTAGCTGCCTGACTGTGGCACTAATAGGATCAAAAGAACACCAGTAATTTTCTTCAAAATACTGTAACAAGACAAGCCTGCCTGTCAGTAGGAATATAACAGGAACGGATCTAGCTGAACACTGTGAGCAGGACGCACTGCACTAAATGTAAATAGTCTAGAAGATAACAGGAACGGATCTAGCTAAACTGAATACAGTGTATATATATATATGCAACACCTGGGATGCATATATATATACACAATACACGTTAAGTGCAGCTAACTGACTGACTGTCCTGCCTAATCTAGCTATCTCAAATGAAATGACACTGTCTCTCTCTCTCTCTAAGCACACCGGAACACACTGCACAGGGCCGCCGTGCAGGCGGCCTTATATAGTGTGGGGCGTGTACTAGATCCCCTGAGCCATAATTGGCCAAAGCCTCCTTGGCTTTGGCCAATTATGGCTCTCTGTTAAGGCGGCGCTGTGATTGGCCAAGCATGCGGGTCATAGTGCATGCTTGGCCAATCATCAGCAAGCAATGCACTGCGATGCCGCAGTGAATTATGGGCCGTGACGCGCCACACGAATTTGGCGCGAACGGCCCATATCGTTCGCAATTCGACGAACGATCGAACAGCCGATGTTCGAGTCGAACATGGGTTCGACTCGAACACGAAGCTCATCCCTAGTCACCACCATACCAAGAAAATATAAGGATCCAAAGCAGTAGGAGAACACACCTAATTCTACACCTTCATTCCTCTCAGTGCAGGTCTCAGAGAGGACTGAAGGTCTAGTGGGGTTGGAAATCTCAGCTGATGAGGAGCAAGCAGAGGTCCTCTTTGTTCTTTGGTGTGGGTCTTTTAGATACGCTTGCCAACGAACTGCATGGCAGGTCAACATATGTCTGGTCAAGCATGTGGTACCCAAGCGGGAGATGTTTTGGCCACGCGAGATACGCTTGAGACATATGTTGCAAATAGCAGCGGTGCGATCTGATGCACTCGTCTCAAAAAAGGCCCACACCAAAGAACTTTTTGAATAACGCGCAGAGACTGCAGCGCCCTGCACATGTGGAGCTTTGGGGTGTGATGCAGTCAATGTGCTGCCCTTAGGCTGGCCCCTGGAGGGCATCCTGCCTCGTTGGTGATGTGCCGCCTCCTCCTCCTCTCTCCTATCAGGCACCCACGTTGAGTCAGTGACCTCATCATCCCCTCCCTCCTCATCACTGGAGCAAACCTGGCAGTATGCTGCAGCAGGGGGAGCATGACTGCCAGATTGCTGTCCTTCTTGGGCACCCCCTCTGTCCGTGCTCGTGTTACTGCCTTCATCGAGCTCAGTATCATCATCAGAGCCTTCCAAACGCTGGGCATCCTCCTGGAGCATGTACCCAACACTGTGGTCAAACAGTTTGAGGGACTCCTCAGGAGGACATGGTGGGGCTAGGGAAGGAGTCACTGATGACATTGAGCCGAGGGAAGAGGCCGCTGCTTTGCCAGACAAAGTACCCTGGGCATGGGTGAGAGAGGATGAGGAGGATGAGGACGGCTTGGTCATCCACTCGACCAAGTCTTCCGCATGTTGCGGCTCAACATGGCCAGCTGCCGAAAAAAAGGCCAAGCGTGTCCCATGGCCACGTGCTGATGAGGATGCACCGTCTCCACGACCAGCACTAGACACAGAGCCTGCTTGCCCTCTCTTATTGGCTTGTGACTGTCTGCCTCTCCTTCTTGGCCTTCCAGACATACTAATGGCCTGTAGCTGCACTAAGCTGGGATATATATATATATATATATATATATATATATATATATATATATATATATATATAGATATGTACTGATACTGCAGCTAGCAAAATCAACTGCCTGCCTGTAGTATGAGAACACCACCAACCTTCTACAGGTAGCTTTAGCTGAACACTGTGAGGTGGAGGCACCCCACTAACTTGTAGGTTTAGCAGAACACTGTGAGCAGGACGCACTGCACTAACTGTAAATAGTCTAGCTGACTGACTGTGGTACTAATAGGATCAAAAGAACACCAGCAATTTTCTTCAGGTAGCTGTATTTACTGTAACAAGACAAGCCTGCCTGTCAGTAAGAAGATAACAGAAACGGATCTAGCTGAACACTGTGAGCAGGACGCACCCCACTAGCTTGTAGGTTTAGCTGAACACTGTGAGGTGGACGCACCCCACTAACTTGTAGGTTTAGCTGAACACTGTGAGCAGGACGCACCCCACTAACTTGTAGGTTTAGCAGAACACTGTGAGCAGGACGCACTGCACTAACTGTAAATAGTCTAGCTGCCTGACTGTGGTACTAATAGGATCAAAAGAACACCAGCAATTTTCTTCAGGTAGCTGTATTTACTGTAACAAGACAAGCCTGCCTGTCAGTAAGAAGATAACAGAAACGGATCTAGCTGAACACTGTGAGCAGGACGCACCCCACTAGCTTGTAGGTTTAGCTGAACACTGTGAGGTGGACGCACCCCACTAACTTGTAGGTTTAGCTGAACACTGTGAGCAGGACGCACCCCACTAACTTGTAGGTTTAGCAGAACACTGTGAGCAGGACGCACTGCACTAACTGTAAATAGTCTAGCTGCCTGACTGTGGTACTAATAGGATCAAAAGAACATCAGTAATTTTCTTTAAAATACTGTAACAAGACAAGCCTGTCAATTATGGCTCTCTGTTAAGGCGGCGCTGTGATTGGCCAAGCATGCGGGTCATAGTGCATGCTTGGCCAATCATCAGCAAGCAATGCACTGCGATGCCGCAGTGAATTATGGGCCGTGACGCGCCACACGAATTTGGCGCGAACGGCCCATATCGTTCGCAATTCGACGAACGATCGAACAGCCGATGTTCGAGTCGAACATGGGTTCGACTCGAACACGAAGCTCATCCCTAGTCACCACCATACCAAGAAAATATAGGGATCCAAAGCAGTAGGAGAACTATCAGGGTTGCAAAGGTTGTCTTGCCTCCGGGCCCTGGTGTTCTGCCACTGTGGGGTTTCCCAGCCTCCTCTTGCTGTCCTGCCCCTGCTATTGACTGTGCTGGTCTGGCATCTCTTGGAATTTTACAGGCTGGTTCTCCTGTCCTAAGGATGGGAGAAATTAGTCTGTTTTTTCAGTAAGTGAGAGTCCTGGTGGAGTCCTTCCTGCAACCCGCTCTTCTCCCTGCCAATAGGATGCAGGAGAAGGAGCAGATCGGGTGGCCGTGGTTGTGTGAGCGCTCGCATTATGCAGTGTCAGCAAGCAGAGGGAGGGGGGAGGAATCACCTGCAGGAGCTGACTGGGGACTCTCTCCCTCTTAGACATTGATTTTTTTATTTTTTATTGGGGGGCACATGGTGGGGCACAGCATAATGTTGGGGGGGGTCAGGGCCCCCTCTGCCCCCCCCCCCCAGGGACGCCATTGCAAACAAGTGCTTAAATTTACAATGGTCCCTACATTCATTTAAATAACTTGGAGTCAATGTTCTCACATATCAGTGCATTGATAAAAATTTGGTCTACTTATCATATCTCCTTCCTAGGAAGGATTTGCGTTTTTAAGATGACTATCCTCCCTAAACTACTATACTATTTTAGAGCTCTTCCTATTAATGTTCCCAAAACAAGATTGGAATCCCTTCAGCGTGAAATTAATAAATTCATATGGAACGATAAAAAAACCTAGATGTAGTTATTCCCTCATGCACAGATCTTATCATAAAGATGGACTAGGGTCCTTTTATGAAACTGAGATCAGCTGTGATCCCGAGTCTCGCCGCTGATCTCAGGTCATTACCAGTTTATGAAACTGAGGTAATCAGTGGAGAACATGTTCTCCGCAGATTATCTCAGCACAGTGAGAATCTGTAACTGACTGTCACAGAAACGGCCAGTTTATGAAGGTGCGATCTCAGCACCTCACTGGCGATCTGTGACAGAATTCTCACTTTCTGATTCACCATTTCAGAAGTGGAGAATCAGAGTGAGAAGCGTGAAACTGGCTGAGTATTCTGGAGAAAGCAGGATGTCTTTTGACTTCTTTCTTTCACCAAACAGTCAGAGCACATCTTCCCCATCATTACACACCCCAAAACCAGCAGGTTAGGAATTTATAGTGTGTGTGTATACATATATATATATATTTTTTTTTTTAGATGTTCACGTCTCTGGCTGGGTTCACACTTGTGCGATGCGCGATTCCTGTGCGGGTTTCCACATCACACCTACATTGACATCTGCGCACCACTGCGGGTGTCAATGTAAAGTTAATGACACCCCCAGATCATTTCACAGATCGCAGTGCGAACTATGTAATGGTGCAGGAATCGGATTGCATGAGTGTTCACACCTATGCGATCCGATTCCAGACCAAATAAAGGGTCCTGTACCATTTTGGTGCAAATGCAATATGATTTAGGGCCGGTTCCCACTGCTGTGGTGTCTGAGATCGGATGTGATTCGCACCGCACTGCAGTGCAAATCACATCCAATTTCTGTGTGATGCGACTTCAGCCATACAGATAGTAGGGCTGAATTCACATTGCATTCGTACCAAACTCGTACAGGACCCTTTTTTTGGTCCGCAGCAGAATCGGATCGCATGGGTGTTCACACCCATGCGATCCGATTCCTGTCCGAGTTTGCAGATCGCACTGCGATATGTGAACTGATTTGGGGGTGTTGTTAACTTTTATGCCCGGTTCACACTTGTGCGATGCCAGACATCGCACAGGCATCGCATGTAAATCGTAGCGCACTACCGTTCACATTACATGCGATGTCTGTGAGGTGCGATATCAGCCATACAGATAGTATGGCTGATATCGCACTGCATTTGGTGCAAACACGAACAGGACCTTTTTTCTGTTCAGACCAGAATCGGATCACATATGTGTTCACACATATGCAATCCGATTCATGTCCGAACTGTCAGTTCGCAGTGCGATATGCAAGCTGAATTGGGGGTGTCGTTAACAATGTATTGACACTCCCCAGCGATTCGCATATGGCAGTGTGAACTGACATGCGAGTCGGTGCGATGCGGGAACCCGCAGCGGATTCGCAGTGTTCTCGCATCACACCAGTTTATCAATTTTTATGTTTATCAATTATGAAATATATTATTATTTATTAATAAATATTTATACTTGTATACTTTATTAAAACATTTTTTTAATGATTATAAATGTATATTGCATTTATATGAATGGTGTATAGCTGCATTACATATGTGCATTACATTCATTTACTATACACCATTCACATTTAAATAGTAACATGTATGATCTTTAAATATTGATAAAAACAATGTTTTTTTTTTATAATTAGGTTAATGTATATTGTGTAGGGGGAATTTAACTTTATTATTTTATTAATATGTTGGGGAATAATGTGTGCTGATTCATGTTACACTTTTGTATTTTACGCTTCCTCATACTGTAATCCCGCTATATCACGCAAGATTATAGTGAGAGGAGCCGTTCTGAGGAGTTCCCGGCGTTTGTAGATCGCTTCTCAACTCAACATGAGAAGCGATCTACACACTATCATAAACAGGAGCGATCTCCTCTGAGAATGCCTGAGAACTGAAAAGCGGTATTTTACCGCACTTTCATAAAAGGACACCTTTGACTCCCCAACCTCTGGTTTTATTTTTTGGCAGCCAGACTAGTACAGTTGGCCCAATGGTTCTCCCCTGATACAAACATCTCTTGGCTGAACTTTGAGTCCTCCTCTATTCTTCCTCTAAACCTTAAAGGCATCTTGTGGTCTAATATGAATTCACATCACACCCTTAACAAAAAAAACACAATAGTTGTTCAGTTTATTCAATTATGGAATAGAATTAAAGATAATTTTAAACTCTCCTCAGAAACCCCTCCATTAGCTTCATTCTTAGGTGATCCTAGATTCCCCCATGCATTTTTAGACAATACTTTTTTTTTATAACTGGACTAAAAACAACCTCACCACATTAAAAGCACTTACACACAACATAAAATTCCCTTCTTTCACCTCATTACAAACTAGATTTAATTTTCCCCCTTCAGAAATTCACCAATATATTCTAATCCGAGACTTTTATTCAACACACTACTCCCTATCCATCAACCCTCCTAGCACAACATTTGAACATATTTGCATATCCACCCCTAGAGATAAAGGGTTGATATCCCTTCTTTATAACTATCTTAATAACCTTCATCAACCTAAGAAATCTGGCCCTATGTTACGTTGGGAAACAGAAATTGGTTGCTCATTCCCTATTGACTCATGGTCTAAAATGATAGAAAATCTTCGCAAAAGTAACTGCGCTGCTGCATTTAGAGAATCTCCATTGAAACTTTTCATTAGGTGGTATATGACCCCTGCTAAGATTCACTCTTTCTACCCCACAGCCTCTCCTGACTGTTTCAGGGGATGCCATGAGGAAGGCAGTTATGTCCATATTTTTTGGAGCTGTAAACACCTGGAACCAATATGGAATGCTGTTAGCGATAGACTAGAAAACCCCTCAAAAAGAAAATCTCTCTATCGGCACAAATATGCCTCCTTTTCACCTTGGTTCCAGATATTCCTCTCCCATGCAATAGATTAATCAGGGCTGTCTTTAATATTGATTGGACCCTGGGCAAACATTTTCTTGGGCCCCCCCCCATACAATTTCGCTCTCCACCTGCTCTGAGACATAAAATAAATAGCAGCTAGACTTAAAATCAATTTACTGTATCAGATCAGGCAGCGATTGCGATTGGTTGCCAGAGGTTACAGTGTATCATTACTGCTTACTGACTGGTTGCTAGAGGTTACAGCACACATTACAGGTCACTGATTAGTTGCTAGATGTTACAGCAAATGATTTCTGCTTGTTGATTGATTGCTAGAGATTACTGTACAGTAATACTGCTCACTGATTGGTTGCTAGAGGTTACAGCACATCATCTCCTCACTGCAGGGGGCATGATATACATATGAATGCTGCCTTTATTTACATATCTATGCCGCCGGATGCACCTATTTACATATGAATGCTGCTGCTATTTACATATGAATGCAGGTTATTTACATGTAAACACAGGGTCTGCAGGTGAGTTATCTGTACACAACAATAGGGAAGAGCTGGGCAGCATAAGTAGCAGCACTTCACACTGAGATATCAGGACACAGCAAGGGACTAAAACTTCAAGGGACAAAGGAATTTAAACTGGCATAGTCGGCAAGTATGAGGCAGCTGCTTTGGGCCCCACAACAATGACAGGGCCCTGGGCAGCTGCCCCTTTTGCCCTGCCTTAAAGACGGCCCTGAGATTAATCCATTCTCTAATCAGCTCCATACAATGGATGATAGCTTTTAATTGGAGATCACAAAACCTACCATGGCCTCAAGTTGAATCCAGAATGGAAACACTCAAGCTTTCTGAGAGGATCCACCACACCCTATCAGATAGCATGCACATTTTAAATGATAAATGGATATTCTGGTCCTTATCTGATCATAACTTGTCATAATTCTTCTAACCCATTCATAAAAATCCCCCCCATAACTCGTTCTTTCCCCATAAGTACTTTCTCTGAATACCTATTACCACCTTCTGTGAACTAGTTCATCATACTATATATTTGTCTCTTATATATTCCCCCATTATACCATAACTGCGTATTGTATAATATTGCTTTACAACCCAATATAATGTATACCTTATAATACTTATCATATCTGTACGATCCTCCTGCTTCATTTGTAACTGTTTTATTCTTTTATTCCCTGTCTTCCAAATAAACTTTTGTTAACAAAAAAAGAACAAGTCATTATCACTTGCAACTAAAGAGAATGTATAGTCATTATGTACAGGTTTTATTTAACCACCTCAATATTCACCCCTTCCTGTCCAGGCCATTTTTCAGTTTTTTTAGGCCCTTCGCTCTCTAAAATTGTCCTTATCCCCATTGTCACTGGGAATGAAAGTGAGGGGTAAATCCACAATTTTGAGTTACAAAAGGAAAAGCAGGGAAGCTTACAATTTGGACACACTTGTTCTCATGAAAGCTAAAAAAAAGAAGGGATTTATCTCATATTGGAAAGCTATCCTCTCACTTCCTGTTGAGTCTACAGGACAGGAAGTGAAGGAAAATCTCCCAAATAAGACACAGATGACAAAGAAAAATAACGGATACTCCTCTACTCTATCCAAACTTTATACCGTAAAGTTCACCTTTAGGACTATTTTACATGTAACACCTACATTTAGGGTGTAAAATGGTGCCGAGTGGACCCCCCACCCACAAAATAACCCCCTCTCTGATATTGTTAGGGGGTTCTTTCCTCCTTTGCAACTGGCATGGCTGTGTGGGGCCCCACCCCCTACAGCTGCGTCGTGTGAATGAATGAACTACAAGCCCCATCTGACACTACAGCAGACAGACTTGAAGTTCTCAAAATATTACAAGTTTGGTGGTCACCATACTCACAGTCCATTGACACCTCCTCCATCCTCTTGAAATCCTGTAGCTTAGTACATGCAGGGGAGTATAGGAAGGGTCTGCAGTAACTTGCCATTTCAACTGTGATCCACTGAATGTGGTTGCAATGCTTTGTGGGCTCATTTGGCAAAAAATAATAATGGCGCATTTTTTTCTGCAAACATTTTTTTCTTTTTTTTTGCAAAAGTTGGACTTTTTTTTATAAAAAATATTACAATTATCAAATCTAAACATTGCAATCTCTTTTTCTGCCAGTATGTGGATATATACTGTATATATACTGTATGCAACATACAAAGTAACTGTTGATGACCATCAAGAAACCACATTTTACACAAGTGGTGCTTAATCATACTATCATACTGCATCATACTACAATAATAATACTACATATACTACATACAATACATAGAATACTACAATCATACTACATCATTATGCTATCATACTACAGGCTCTCAGGTAGAACAATTTTGAGGTTGTTTGCTGAATATATAAATGTTAAGTATTAAGATAAGTTATACCAGCAAGAAATGGTAAAGCTTGTGCTACACAGGGGTGACTACATAAAGAAAAACACGTATAAAGGAACCTAAAGCTCCACCAGCTGGCTGAAAAGAAGAAATATTGTTATTAAATATTGCAACAATCAATTTTAACCTTATGTAGCTCTGGTAGATTTGCAATCTACCGCACGTTAGGTAAATTTAGTAATTCGTGCGTTAGGAAGGTTAAGTTTGCCTCTGTTCCAGCTTGGCTGACGTTGTGTGTGTTTCCGTGCTGACCAGTGGGTGTCGCTGTTATCACTGGTCAGGGTTGGAAAGGCAACGTGTTGAAGCGTATGGATGCTCCTCTGTCCCGGAGACAAGCTCGGTGGAGGTGGTCCTCCGAGTTGCATTCTGGGCGAGGGTATTTATGGGACAGACGCCATATTTCGGGGTTCGTTTTACAGCCACCTGCTGGCCCTCCTGGCCGACAGGCATGCGTTAAGGAGCTACCTCGTGGTCCTCCGTTCCAGAGGCCCACGATATTGCAGCGCAGGGGTGGGCCCAGAGGCTTGTCTGGGGCCTACCACCGCGGCCGAGGAATGGTCCTGAGCTGTCGGTCCTGTGTGACGAAGCTGGACAACCGAGGAGATCCCAGGGGAGGACCCGTCTTGGAGAGATCACGCAGGGTGCTGGTCTATAGAGGGGCCTGGTGACTCGGTTGGAGGACGGATCCAAAAGTAACTATACAGCATAGTGTTGCCGGGTTGGCTTCAAGGTTCAAGCACTGTGACTGACATTCACTACAGAAAAATCTGATACATCCTGTGGCAGAGAATCGTACGGATTTGATCCCAAACAAGTCTGTGGCAGAGACTTTGATTCATGCTGCATGCTGGCTGCTAGGCTGGTGAGAGAGGCCTATCCAGACGAGCAGGGTGTGTGTCCCACAAGGGGAGCACAGCCCATATAGTATCTGAATTCTACCAGGACATTTGTCAAGAAAACCCCAAAAGAGGATATTTGAGTTTCTTTTGCAAGTTTCCTTTCCGCCTCTTTCCTGCTATTTCCTAAACTGTTTGTTTAATAAAGCATTGAAAACGTACTCCAGTGTTGGTGCATGTGTCGTCCATCAGTAAACTCAACGGAATCCCTAGACCCGGTGCCGGGGAAACAGAGGGAAGCAGAGTAAAGGTAACAGACCCGCTTAAATCAGCAGCTCCACCGAGAGTTATTGCTACACTTATTTTATAAAAACAATATTCAAGGTATGAACATGGCAATGTACAGTACGTTGTATTATTTGTTTTTTTTTTGTTTGTTTTTTTTGTCCTTTATTGTTTGTTTGTTTTTTTGTGTTTTTTTGTCCTGATCATGGTAAGGAAAATCTGTACATAAGCACTATAAAGTGCTACTCCTTTAATTACAAATTTGTATTTAGCTAATCATCTCAAGTGTTAGAAGAACTTAGGATTTTTTTAGAAACACATGATGGACATCCTTATGATGCCGGAGTGCACGGAGGGGAGGATTTTTTACTCTCCTACAGGAACATGGAGTCCATGAGTGCAATAAAGGAAAATAAATGGGAGGTTTATTTAGAAAAAAAAAAAAAGTGACAATGTAGTAATCTTGCATAGAAAAAACTCAAGGGAAATATAAGTCTGTGTAAGCTGACAGAGCATGTCAGTCTTGCACTGTAGATGAGGACAGTTTGTAGACAATATGAGAAATCAAAAACATTTACCCTGGCTGGCTTTCCTGTAGATTCAAGGTATGTCCTGGGGTCACACCAATTATTTCAGAAGCCACCACTGTCTCCATACACACCGCCTTCTCCTTCCACCAGATTCAAACAAAAGGATCATTCTGACCAGGCCCCGGGGGCTTTCACACTGGAGCGGTGCGCTGGCAGGACGGGAAAAAAAGTCCTGCTAGCAGCATCTTCGGAGCGGTGAAGGAGCGGTGTATACACCGCTCCTTCACCGCTCCTGCCCATTGAAATCAATGGGACAGCGCGGCTATACCGCCAGCAAAGCGCCTCTGCAGAGGCGCTTTGCGGTGGTTTTTAACCCTTTCTCGCATACCGACGGTAAAGAGCTACTAACAATAGCGGAGCTTTACCGCCGACGCCGCCCCAGTGTGAAAGGGGCCTTAGAGTTTACCTTTGTGTTTGATCCAGCTGATATCTGCTCTGTGTATTTCGTGTATGACCTGGCTCATTTGATCCTGCTTGCTCGCTTCTGATTGGGTACCGTTTGGACTCTGATCTACCTGTGTATGACACAGCTTGCCTAGACTACGCTTTGCCTGATTCTACTGTAGTACCTTCATCTGCAAAGGTGAACTACAAGCACCAGCTAACATGTATCCTCATCTGCAGCGGTGAACTACAAGCACCAGCTAACATCTATCCTCATCTGCAGCGGTGAACTACAAGGTCCAGCAAACATCTACCTTCATCTGCAGTGGTGAACTACAGGTCCCAGCTGACCTGCTCTGCTTAGACCTGCTCATGGTATGTGCTCTTGTTCTTTGAACTCATTGCATAATCAGCACACCTGAACTGTTACCTGTTATCTGCTCCTAGCCTGACATTAACACGAGCCATACATAAAAAAAGAAAACATATCATGGATCCTGAGCAGGCTGAGTTGTTTGCACAGGAACATTGCCGTTTATCCCATCAAGTTCAGGAAATGGCCACAGAGCTCACCAAGGTGCAATCTCCTTCTACTACCACCGCTACAAAAACTCCATCTGAACCAAAAATTACTTTACCTGACCGGTTTTCTGGTGACCGTAAAAGAGTTTTGCAACCTTAAAAACAGAAGCAAATTATATTTCAAGTTAAGGCCATTTTCGTCTGGCCCTGAAACTCAGAGGGTTTAAATCATTTTCTCTCTACTACAGGGTGACCCCCAGGCATGGGCCTTTAACCTGGAACCAAACCATCCAGCCTTGCTAACAGTAGATACCTTCTTTGAAGCCCTTGGGTTGCTATATGATGATCCAGATCGTGCTGCTACTGCAGAATCAACCCTGCATAACTTAAAGCAAGGAACTACCACAGCTGAAATGTATTGCTCAGAGTTTTGCAGGTGGGCCCCGGAATCTGGCTGGAATGATGCAGCTCTCCGCAGCCAGTTTAGAATAGGCCTTTCAGGTGCAATTAAGGATGCTCTGGTCAACTTCTCCTACTCAGCCTCACTGGAGGAGGCTATGTGTCTAGCCATTAGAATTGACCGCCGCCAGCGAGAGAGGAGGCAAGAACAAACTACGGCTGAGGAAAACTATATACCTCCCTTGCCACCTGACTATTCCACCTCCAGTGCCAAATCTGATGAAGAACCTATGCAGTTAGGCCCCACTCTGCTCATATTGTGGCCCCAAGGGTCATATGCTCCGTTCGTGCCCTATACGTCCGGGAAACTCCAGGACCTAGGAGATTGCGGGGAGGTCACCTTAGGTCTGCTCTCATCTCCCCAGGGAGACAATCCTTATAATTTTACCCACTGTCATTCACTTTGGGACAGGGGCTCATGAACTGCTGGCCTTGGTAGATTCTGGAGCCGCTTTGAATTTTATTGATAAGACCCTGATTACCTCTTTGTCCCTGGAAACTCATGCTCTAGATTGCCCAGTCCGCCTGATTTCTGTGGATAATCGACCTCTCTCACAAGATCTAGTGCTCCAATCCACCAAACCTTTCCAGTTACAATTGGGGGCTTTGCATTGGGAGAAGATTTCATGTCTTGTCATTGACTCTCCATCCACTCCTTTGATCCTAGGCCTTCCTTGGCTTCAGAAGCAAAATCCCGTAATTGACTGGCGAACAGGAAATATTCTGGCTTGGTCCAGTCAGTGAAAAAATAACTGCATCCAGCACCCTGTTCGACTTGCTCCCTGTCAAGTGGGAATGGAACAGATTCCGCTTTGTTATAAGAACTTTCGGGATGTGTTTTCTAAAGGGATTGCTGACACTTTACCTCATCGCAGTTATGATTGTCCCATTGACCTCTTGCCTGACACTACACCTCCTTGAGGGAGAGTCTTTCCACTGTCTGAGCCAGGGAATCTTGCTTTGCAAGAATACATCAAGGAAAACCTAGCTAAGGGTTTCATCAGTCTCTCTACTTTTCCCGCAGTAGCAGGATGCTTCTTTGTCACGAAGAAGGATGGGGGACTGAGACTTTGTGTTGATTACAGAGGTTTAAATAAAATAACTGTTCCCAATCGGTATCCTCTTCCTCTCATCACAGAGTTGTTCTCTCAAATCCAGGGAGCCAAAATCTTCTCCAAACTGGACTTAAGGGGAGACTATAATCTGGTGCGCATCCGTGCAGGAGACGAATGGAAGATGGCCTTTAACACTAAGGATGGTCATTATGAATGTCTTGTCATGCCCTCCACTCCCTCTGGTATGCTTTTGTGCCCCTGGCTCTTCATTTGCAGGTATTGCAGCAGGTGCATGCATCAAAACCTGCAGCACATCCAGGGTTTAGACAAACTTTTGAGATTATCTCTCACAACCTCTGGTGGCCATCGATTAGGCAGGATGTGTTAGCCTTTGTCCAGGCCTGTGAAGTTTGTGCCAGAAGCAAGAACAGTAGCTCTAAGCCCCCCCCCGGTCTCCTACGTCCTCTACCAATGCCTACCTGTCCCTGGACCCATTTATCTATGGACTTTATCACTGACTTGCCTCCTTCCCAGGGATGTTCCACGATCTGAGTGGTGATAAACAGGTTCAGTAAGATGGCCCACTTTGTTCCTCTTCCGAAACTTCCATTTGCTAAAGGACTGGCATCTTTATTCATTAAACATGTTTTCAGGCTCCATGGGGCACCAATTAACATTGTCTCAGACCGTGGCTCTCAGTTTATAGCCCAGTTTTGGAAGGCCCTTTGCTCTCAGCTGGGGATTAAGTTATCATATTCTTCAGCATATCATCCTGAGACAAATGGCCAGACAGAAAGGACTAATCAGACTCTAGAAAAGATGGTACGTTGTCTGATGGTCAATGATGAGGTGGAGTGGGTCAACATGCTTCCTTGGGCAGAGTTTGCCTTTAATAATTGTGCCAACACATCTACAGGGACCTCTCCTTTCTTCTGTGTTTAAGGGTTGCATCCTCGTGTGTGCTCCTTTGATCTTCCACCCTCTGATGTTCCAGGTGCCAACCCTCTGATGTTCCATTTCTCCAAAATCTGGTCCGATGTTAATCGTGCTATTTCTCACTCTGTGCAGGCTTTTAAGAGAATGGCTGAAGAGGCACTCAAAGGCACCAGGATATAAAGTTGGTGACAAAGTGTGGCCATCATCTAGGAATCTGTCCCTGCATGCTCCATCTAAAAAACTTGGTCCAATGAAATTTCGGAGATTGTTAATCCTGTGTCCTATAGATTAAAACTTCCCCCATCCATGCGCATTCCAAATGTCTTTCATGTTTCATTGTTGAAAGCTGTTCATTCCAGTCTCCTAGTAAATGAACCAGAACCTGTGTATGTGTTGGACAGTCAGGAATATGAAGTGGCATTTGTTCTTGATTCCAGACGAGTGCGCAATTCCTTACAATATCTCGTTCATTGGAAAGGTTTCGGCCCAGAGGATTGATCTTGGGTCCCAGCTCATGATCTTCATGCTGACCGACTTAAGAAGAAGTTCCATCTTCATTATCCAAGTAAGCCTGGGGGTGCAGGAGCAACCCCTAGAGAAAGGGGGGGGTACTGTCAGTACTAGGATCCCTTTAGGACCCAGCACAACCCACCTGACATAGCCTTTACCTGGGAAACAACAGTGATTGGCCAGCTCACCTTTAAATCACCTGTATCAGCATTCAATCAGTGCTCGTGTTAGAGTTTACCTTTGTGTTTGATCCATCTGATATCTGCTCTGTGTATTTCGTGTATGACCCGGCTCGTTTGACCCTGCTTGCTCGCTTCTGATTCGGTACCGTTTGGACTCTGATCTTCCTGTGTATGACCCAGCTTGCCTAGACTACGCTTTGCCTGATTCTACTGTAGTACCTTCATCTGCAGCGGCGAATTACAAGCACCAGCTAACATCTATCCTCATCTGCAGCGGTGAACTACAAGCACCAGCTAACATCTATCCTCATCTGCAGTGGTGAACTACAAGGTCCAGCAAACATCTACCTTCATCTGCAGTGGTGAACTACAAGTCCCAGCTGACCTGCTCTGCTTAGACCTGCACATGGTATGTGCTCTTTGCATAATCAGCACACCTGAACTGTTACCTGTTATCTGCTCCTAGCCTGACACTTTCATTTAAATATATTCTGGAATTGCTGCAAAGGATATAAATTCACTTTGTGAGCACCATGTTTTGTATGTGGTCAGCCAGAATACCATGTGATCCCGCCATTGAGGTACCTGAACAATGGTATGCAGCAGTTGCTGAAGTTCATGTAGACAAAAGGTGAAAGAAAGGGGCTACAAGAAATCAGCGGTGATGTACAGCATGGGATGAAATAAGGTGAATTCATCATTTTTTGAACATGGCAGTTGTTTATGAAACACAGTTATTCAAGAAACAAAATTACATTTATTAAAGATTTAGTTCTGCTTTAAAGGGGGTTTCCATCTCAAAGATGGTGGGAAATTACACTTAGCACTACTCACCAAGGCACAAACCAGATCTGGTGGCCTCTGAAGCTTCTTTGTATCCATTAGTTTAAAGTTTGGGGATATTTGGTGGCAGAATAATTGTCACCTTATCCTCAAACAGCCTTTGATATGCTCAAACACCCCCCCATAAGACAGCTCACTGTCAGTGCCAATGAGAGCAACCCCTCCACTAGGGGGCAGCTCACTAGGCCCCATAGTAAAAGGGTTTATTGTTAGCGATAAACAGGAACTGTATTGCAAAATACATTGGTAATTAGAGATAGCATCATATCATTATGTCATGTCAACGCTGCCCGGAGGATATCGGTAATCGCCTGGCATATAGTGCAGTAGTAAAGGTAGGTAGGTTAGTAGGAGTAAGCAACTTAGGGGTAGACATGTGAAGAACGAAGACATTTGTTTTGTTTAGTTTCATTTAGATTCGTTATTTACATAAATTTGTGTAGTTAAACTTGTTTAATTTGTTTTCGGAATTCATTTTGTTTGTTTTTGAATCGATTTGAATTTTTCGAGTTTGGATCAATTTGAAAAGCTTTTGAATCAATTTCGAATTTGAAAAGATTTCAAATTTGAATCGTTTTCCAATTTCCAAAGAGAATAAAATAGAATAGAAAATAAAGGAATAGAAGAGAAAAAAATTGAACAGAATAGAAAAGAATATAACAGAAAATAAAACAATAATATAATATAATATAATAGAGTAAAACAGAACAAAATAGGATAGAAAATAATAGAATATAGTGGAATAGAATAGAAAGGAATAGCATAGAATAAAATAAAATAAAATAGAAAGGTTATAACCACCTTCTGAAATTGGAATAGAATAGAAACCAATAGAATTTTAAAAAACAATAGAATAGAATAAAATAGAAATAATATAACCATTTTCCAAAATTCAAACAGAATCCATTCGAATTTGAATAGAATAGAAAATAATAGAGTAGAATACAAAATAACACAATAGTATAGAAAAAAAACAACAGAATAGAATGAATATAACCATCTTCCTATTCGAATCTATTCTTTTTTATTCTATTCAAATTCAAATTGATTATATTTGAATTATGGGAAATGGTCATATTCTTTCTAATCTAATCTATTCTATTCTATTGTTTTTTTAATTTTTTTTTGTTCTATTCTATTTTCTATTCTATTATTTAATTTTCTATTCTATTTCTATTCAAATTCAAATGTATTCTATTTGAAATGCGAATTTCAGAAGATGATTATATTCTTTCTATGTTATTCTATTCTATTTGTTTCTATTATATTCTAGTCTATTCTGTCCTTTTATTTTCTATTTTGTTCTGTTTTACTCTATTATATTTTCTACATTTTTTTTCTGTTATATTCTATTTTCTAGTCTATTTCTAGTCTATTTTTTTTCTATTCTATTCTATTCCTTTAGTTTCTATTCTATTTTATTCTCTTTGGAAACTGGAAAACTATTCGAATTCCTGAACTTTTTCAATTGGAATTTGAAAATGAATCAAATTTGAAAACATTTCGAATTTGAAAACTATTTGATTTAGAAAAGTATTCAAAAACTATTGCATTCGAATTTGGTCCGAATTTTTTTTTTCGTTATTTCGGATTCATTTAACCGGTTCAATACCGGGCCTTTTCACCCCCTTCCTTCCCAGAACAATTTTTAGTTTTCAGCACTGTCGCAATTTAAACGACAATTGCGCGGTCGTGCGACGTTGTACACAAACAAAATTGACGTACTTTTTTCCCCACAAATAGAGCTTTCTTTTGGTGGTATTTGATCACCTCTGCAGTTTTTATTTTTTGCGCTATAAACAAAAGAAGAGCGACAATTTTGAAAAAAACACAATATTTTTTACTTTTTGCTATAATAAATATCCCAATTTTTTTTAAGAAAAAACAAATTGTTTCCTCAGTTTCGGCCGATACGTATTCTTCTACATATTTTTCATATTTTTCTCCCATCCATATTTTTCTCCCATCCTGGGTGGACGTCATATGACGTCCACCCAGGATGGGAGATCCCATCTGTGGATGTCATTTGACTATAGGCGGGTAGGGAAGTGGTTAAATTCAGTTACTGCTGTAATTCGGAAATTCAGATACATCGGAAATTAAAAAACAGCATTTTAGCTTGCACATGATTGGGTGATAAAATCAGCAGACCTTCCCCTCATTTCAGATCTACCCCTCAGATTTACAGCGCCTGCACTTCCAAATGCACTTGTAGTGCAAAGTGTATTTGCCTTTTGTAAATAACCCCCAGTATCTTTTTCAACTAACACTGCTAAAAAAAAAAAAGAAAAAGTGTGTTTTTTTTAGTTTTAAGTAGTTGTCTAAGTATTGAAAAAAATCAATGTTGTCATACCCTTCCATATACCCAGTGAAGTGATTGGCCTCAGGTAATACACAGAGATGAAACAAATCCTCCTACATAAGTTGTACCTGTTTATCTGCAGTCTTCTCTTCTCTACATCCTTTCAAAGTGCTGAATTGTCTGAGATTGTTTAGAAAAAAAGGGAGTGGAGAGCTGAAATTACATACTTCAGACCTCAGTGAGGAGAGTTCTGAGAGCTGATTAAAAGGAAGAGACACCCCCCTCCCCCACCTAAACACAGCTCACATGAACAGAGCCGAAGCTGTCAATCTGCTGGAGGTCCCTCCCCTGTCACCTTTTTTCTCTTGGTGTCAGGAAAACTTGTCAGAAGTGACTCATGCTAATAACAGAGGAATGGGGCAGCAGAGAGAAATTACACTTGGGGGGGATTTACTAAAACCAGAGCATGCCTAATTTGGTGCAGCTCTTCTCAGAAACCAATCAGCTTTCAGGTTTAATTGTCAAATCTTAATTGAACAAACTGAAGTTAGAAGCTGATTGACTACCATGCACAGCTGCACCAGATTTGGAGTGCTCCAGTTTTAGTATATCCCCCTTATAGTGCTCTTAATTGCAACAAGTACACATGATAGAGGGATATGCTTTGTTCATATTTTGTGTCGGAGGTTTACAACCACTTTAAGTAATGACAAAGTTATCGCCAAACAGGTGAAACGCAGAATTGTAAAAATTGCTCTGGTCCATAGGGGGTGAATAGGTGTGAGAGACGAAGTACTTAAACATATTTGGAATGAAGATATGTCTAATACTCAGGAGCAAAAAATAGGTTAAAGTGTTACTAAACCCACAACAGTAAAATCAGTCTGTATATGCAGCATGGCATGCTTGTTATACTCACTGTGGAACTTAAGGGGTTAATCTTCTGCGTTGTATAAAAAGGCTCTTTGACACTATATGAACAGATCCTTCCCTCCTGCACTGTCTATCTTGGCAAGGCCATATAATACAGTGAGGGTGGCCGTCCTGCACATGCTCAGTTTAGTCTCTATTAGTGGAGAGAATATTTCCTGTTTCAGTTCAACTGTTCAGGTCACATGATAGTGACATCACACATGTGGGCGTGTATACAGGCTGTAGTGGAAATCTCCTCCTACCTGAAAACTCAGCACTGGACAAACTGTGCAGTTTATCATGTGAACGTGGTATACAGATCAGTGAAAAAAAAGTATAAAGTGGCAGTATTTTAATGTAAAAAGAAGATTTATAAGCTGTGGGCACTGTGTGTGTGTGTGTGGGGGGGCTATTTTATATTACTGGGTTTAGTAACACTTTAAGGAAGAAAAGCTAAGTAAGCAAAAAAAGAAAAAAAAAAAACACACTCGCTAACCTCTGGGACAAATTGTGAATAGCCTGTTTACTTCTAGTAACTAAATTTAAATATGTTTGGAATAACAATATGATAAAGAAGAAAAAAGTAAGCAAAACAACTAACAAACGAATAAAATGGCCAAAATAAAAAAAAGGGAGGCTGACCTGAAGTATAACTCGGCCATACAGTTCTTGGCATACAGTTATAGTTTCTGCACCCTGCACTAGCTTGATCATTGTACAGCTCAACCTGCACATTCCATCTCTTTCAGCTCAGATAAGTTGATAATTTTCACGTAATGGGTATTAGAGGACCTCCTCCCAGCATTGTCTTCGATGGGGCAATGTTGAAATTCTGTATGACATCCCGAGCCCGGTCTTTTTATTCTGTTCCCTGAGCTCAGTGTTCTTTAGTTGTCTTCTTTTCTGACCATTTTCAACATAACATCTTATGTATTGTCAAACTATAGAAAGATAAAGAGAAGAAAGGTATCAAAGTAAACCATGATGTGCTATAAATAGATATTATAATTATATCATTGGCATGTTTCCTGATTTACATATGTGATGTCGGGGGGTTCCCCCCTAATGATTGCAGCTGTTATATAGGAGACATTGTACAGGTGACATCTCAGTAGTCTGTGTGTGTCAGTGCAGAGACATCAAGATGGGTTCTCAGGGGGTTCTGCTGCCTCTCATACTGCTTTATATTCAGGGTAAGATTAAATCAATGACTGTAACAACTTATAAAGCATAAATTATTATTATAATTATATTCTATATGTCTCCTCTTTCTCTCCATCCTCAGGATCCTGTGGTCAGATGGTAATAACTCAGACTCCAGATCACATTGCGGTGTCACCAGGAGATACAGTCACCATCACATGTAAACTGAGTTCTTCTACCAGCAGCTTAAGTTGGTACCAACAGAAATCAGGACAATCACCAAAACCTCTTATCTATTACACAAACCAGAGATACACTGGGATCTCAGAGAGGTTCAGTGGTTCTAAATCAGGAAATGATTTCACCTTAACAATCAGCAAAGCAGAAGAACAAGATGAAGCCACATATCACTGTCAGTATACCGGTAATGCACCATTCACACAGTGATAAAGAGCCGTACAAAAACCTCCTTTCTCTTTTTACTTGCTTTATAGAAGTCTTCAAAGTACTATATTAGCATTATGTAACTAATTTCACCTGAAAAGACAACAATGTGCACAGGTGCTCTGCAAGTTTAAAACATAAACTTGCTTTTCAAAAAATGGCTTGCTAGTGGTTGTTTAAAGGGTGAAATGGTTGCGCGCTGCCACCTAGTGGTATTGCAAAAAAAATGTAAGGCTGCTACTGCAACCAAATGTTTTCCCACACCCGCAGCAATATAAATAATAAATATGTGGTAGTGCTGTCCAAATTAATTCAATAATGAAATAAATAGCAATAAATAACTAAAATAAAATCACATTTCATATCATAATGGATAAAGTGCTAGTGCAAACAATAAACCAGGGAAAATGTTGAAAGATAAAAATGCAAAAATACAAATGAAAGTTCACTTATAATTGTGTTTAGATAGTGATTCTTAGAACATAGCACAGAAAACATAAGTCTCTATTCAATAAGGTGCCTAATGAATAAAACACACAGTGTTCTGCCACTTCCCAGCCTGTGTTCCAGTTCACCAGGTGAAGTGCATGCTCACCTTCATATTAGACCCATAAACGGTCAATAATGCATACAGGGAAAGCAATCTCATGGATCAGATAATGATGCTCAGGTTCCTTTAAAAGCGATCTGGTTCTCCTTCTGGAGTGGCTCCACACAGTTCACAAGCAGCTCATAGGTAACATGTAAAGAGAAAAACAGCCTCCAATAGTGCAGTACCCGGGCCGATCAACTAAACAAACCGCACAGAACCCAGTTTCATAAAGTGCACTCACATTTATTGAATAAAACATAGGCATATATTAAAATCCAGCGTAAATCTCAAGCATTCCAAAGGATAAAATCCCGCCGGCAGGCTCAACCTCTATGCGTTACACCACCAATGCACGTGGCTTCATCTGGAATACGTGAAGTTGTTTCCTCTTTGGGCTTGGGTTTGTTGGAGAAAGTAAGAAGTAGGCTATAGGTGCAAAACATTGGGGACTTTTCCCTGTGGACAATGTACATACTGTCCTCTTATGGGTACTCGTACACACATCACTCTGCCCAATGGGAAAACTTTCAGACCTAAAAATTACGTAAATTGCAAAACCCCTGGCGTAGTACCTTTCTCCTGTGAGTGTGGGTGCTTCTATGTAGGGAAAACTAAATTGGAATTTTTCGACATATGGCAAGTATATATAAAAAATTTCCTGAGCTCCCATTTGGCAGACATATGGCAGCAGTGCACAGGGAATCCACTCCTATTCTCAAGTTTTTGTCATTAGATCAGGTTCACCCCAAAGCCAGGGGCGGTGACTCCAACGAAAGTTTGCTACAACTCCGGTGGATTTTTTTAACTTCAAGCCTGAATGAGGCATGTAACTTTAAATCTTTCTTACAAGGCTTTATATCAGGAGGATTTGAACTTAATATGTAACCAAAGATAGGAGTCCCCCCCCCTTTTTTGTGTACACCATTGCCATAGCTTTATTTTTATGTTTATTATTTATCTTCTGGATCATTGTTCATTTGCACTTTTCATTATGTACATTATTGACACTGTTACTGTACACATGTGTGCTCCGGTTTGTGGTGACCCATGTGGCTGCACTTACACATGAGTGATGTCCACTGTGCCCCTCATGTCATTGCAGGCATCACCCGACGTGCAGGACTCCAGCGGTTTTCTGACTGGATTCTTGTATTTGGCCCAGGGAGAGGTGGGGCCGTTGTTTCCATCACTTGGGACCACACTGTTGCTTCCACATGACGTGCATTCTAGACTGGAATGTAAGTCTGACCTTTTTGCACGTCGGCAGTTGCGCGACACGTGACATCATCTCACCCTCCGGGCAGGGTTGCGCCACATCATCGGGGAAACCCACTGAAGCACCGTTCAGGCCACTTTGGCAGGATGGCTTTCTTCCAGCACCAGCTACTCCCAATCTGGATCAATCAAGGGAGGTGTTCCTCCCATTATGGCCCCTATATTAAACAGCATACCACTCTGTTTTTAGTCTCAGTCTTGCCTCTGCAGACGACGGGTGGACATGCTGTTGCTTTCTTAAAGGTTATGTACTCTTCCTGGCATTTTTTTGTACAATGGCACACTATAATTGTCACATCTACCTTAACCTTCCTAGCGGTATTCCCGAGTCTGGCTCAGGGTGAGATTTCAGTACCAATCCAGACTTCGGATTGCATTGCAGGGTCCATGTAGAGGTTACTTACCTTGTCCACTGGATCCTGCGATGTCTCCCCGCTGTGATCTGCGAGCCGCCGTGTCTCGCTCGATTCACAGTGCCGAGCTCCGTTCCCTGTGAGTGTTGCGACGCACGGGGACAGAGTTCGGCGCCAAATTCAAAAGTAAACAACACAGTATAGATACAGTATACTGTAATCTTACAGATTACAGTACTGTAACAAATAATTACACATCCCCTTTGTCCCTAGTGGTTTGTCCAGTGCCCTGCATGCAGTTTTATATTATAAATATTATTTTTTCTGCCAGGAAACTGGAGATTTTCCATAGCAACCAAAAAATTTCCGTTTACGTCAAAAGTGCTTTTAGACCAGCTAGAAAACAGCGATAATAAATTAAAATCACTCGCAGAATTGAGCGATAGTGATTTGTGGGGAAATTCGTCATCAAATACTAAAAGTAGTGACAGCGACATTTCTGCAACTAAGCAAATTTCAGTGTTTTTGATTTGATTACATTATTGAATATTTATTATTATTATTATTATTATTATTATATTATTATTATTTGTTATAATTATTTATAGTTATTTATTATATTATAATTTATGATTTTGTGTTTCAAACTTTATCATACCCGGGATGTCTACTAGACTCTTGTTTGGACAGATTTAAGTGAGTTATTTCTAAGAATTACAGGCCTACAATATAAAACGCCAAATTTCCATGCAAAATAATGGTACCACTTTCAGCACCTAAAATCTGAAATAATCATACCGCCAGGGAGGTTAATCTGTTTTTAAACAACATAGATGTTATCAACTTCCTTTTTAGGTCACAATAATATTGATCCCATTGATCCTACACAATCCTCTCAGATGCTCGACTTTTATGCCTGTCTTTGCTTGGCTTACACATTGAGAATTACTTACTCTTTTATTGCCCTTTTTTATTTATAGATACTATGGGAGACTATGTGTAGACAAACCCCCCCCCTTAGGGGTTCACAGTGTATTCAGCAGTGACCGGTCTGGGAGTCTTTCCCAATGGACTTCCTCCCCTCCCCTCCCTGTGTTATGCTCTGCAGAAGGGAACACACATGCAAGGCTGCTATTAGAAATCACGGGGCCCCGTACAGCCTACCTAACAGGGCCCCTCAGTAGGATCCCTGGACAGAGGACAGAGATTGCCCAGTCTCTTTCTCTACAGCCTCAGCTGCACTGGACAGTAAATTAAAGTGCTCTGAGGCTCCCTGTTCATTCACAAATGGAAGCATACTAAACAGAATTTTCTATGCTTCCGTAATGAATGGACACAATGAGATATCGGTGCCAATCGCTCATTGTGTTCATTCAGGAGAAAAAGGGGCTGGTAAATATAATATATTTACCGCACACCCCCCTGTGTGCCCTCAGCAGCCGCTGGCGGGCGAGAAGAGGAGGGAAGCTGGCAATGCTGCAGGGAAAGGGGGCACACAGGAAGGCCTGGACAGCAGAGGGGTGGGGGTGAATATACCAGGAAGGAAGAAAAAGGAGGAGAAGCCAACAGAGCTGCAGGGGGAGCCAGAAGAGTTGGCAATAAGGCAGTACAGCCATCACTCCTACTTGGCAGGTGCCTGGGCCCCTGTTATGAACTGATGGGGCCTAGGCCCGGTACAAGACGGCTGGCTGTACTTCCTTATCAACGGCCCTGCGCACATCTTCGCTATTTCTCTTTGTTCTTATATCTGTTGTTAGAAGTATGATCAGTAACTATACTCCATGCAAAATTACAATATTACATGTTTATATATACATGCTTATGCACTGATTTGTAGACAAGTTAATTGATTGTTATATATATCTACTTTCAGAAACAAATATACCCCATTCCCTGAGGAAGGACTAACATACGAAACATGCTGGTTTGACCACTAATAACCACCCGGGCTGACCTGAAGTTGCTTATAGGTGGCTCCAAGGATGGTTTAGAAGGTTACAGGTAGTTTTTTTATACAGAACCATGAGACATGTATAACTGTATGTGCATTTGTGTGCTATATGTCATTTTATGGGGACCATTTTCCCTTTTTACTTCACGTTGTTTAAATAAATTTCTATACGTTTTATGCATGTGTTAAACCCTTTCTTTTTGCCTCCAAAGTCCATGAGGGGTTTCTTGGATGCACTTTGTGCAGATCTAACTATCTATGTTCTAAATGTGGATGTTGGCAGTTCACACTGCAACCACCCTTAGCCCATAGTTAGTACCAGGAAATAGTTATAAGACTGTTTAGTGGTAAATTAACTCAATCTATTGATACGGGTTAGAATAAATGGGGGTTTGAGCATAAATGAACACACAGATGGTAGGTTCATACACAGTCCACTAGACAGTATAATCACTATGCCACAGTAACTTAGAGTAGAGTTCTACACCACTAGACTGAATCAGTGCTCTCTAGGAGGATGGCTAGGATATGGTGCAATATCCCTTGAGAGGTACCTCTTAACATAAGCAATAAATGAAGCTCTCTGATTAGCAACTGTAAAGAGACAGTATTTATTCCTAACTCTTCAGCCAGCTAGCGTTGGGGTCCAGTTAGTGCACATAAGAATAGTCTAACCCAAGCCTGCAGACAGCAATAAGGCTGCTAGATGGCTGTATGGTCAATTCCTAAAGGGCTCAGTCTCTCTAGCAGCAGATGGTAATTCCCCACAGTAGCAGCTCACCAGTCCCAATGATATTGCAGCTCACTATCCAGAACAGCGGTGTGCACTCTCCAGTCCCTCTCACAGCAAGAGGAAGCTGTGTCCTGTGCAGCCTGAGAAAATGTAGTTCTTTCCCCCTCCTGGCAATCTTTCCCTGGAAATTCAATCAGTCAGTTCAGTCTTTTGAACTCTTTCTGCTCAGCAGCTCCATCCTCCTGCTGAAACATCTGTTTACCAATTCAGTACCCCTGACACAGTGAACTCATGTGAGGGAGAGGGGTGCCGCATGGTGAGTTCCCACAACTACAGGAGAAGCGACAGTGAACTCCTTACAGGAGTAGTGACAGTAGCAGAGAGGAGGATTGAGCTGGGAGAAGGAGCGGGTTGTGCTCTTCCCCCTCTAGATCCTACCTCTTGTAAGAGCAATGCTCCCCGATACAGGAATGCTGTTAGATCAAGACTCTGCAGGGTTTGATTACCCTATCTCCTCCCCAGATAGTCCCTGTCCTGGCAGAAAAAAATGTGAGTAGGGTATTTTGTACTGCGATAGGGGATTGGGGAGGGAAAATAATTTGTGCTAGGAGGGGCAATTTAGAGTGGGGGGATATTTGTGCTGGGAGGAGGGATAGGGGGTGTGTGCTAGGAGGGGAATTTTTTGAGGGGTATAATTCATGCTAGGAGGGGAGATTTGAGCAGGGGGAGGGTGATTTGTACTAGGAAGATTAATTAGGAGGGGGGGGTTGGAGGGGAGGGAAAGGATTTATGCTAGGAGGGGGGATTTGTGGGGGAGTTTGTGCTAAGGAAAAGTTGGGAATGTTGGGGGAGGAGCATGCAGATTCTTTGACATTTACACAGAAAGCCAATGACATTTAAATTGTCCATAAATTAAATTTCCCAGCTGCTTCATTTTGATCGTAAACAAATTATCTGGAGGTTGCCTTCATCAATGCCACACCATTATTCTAACACTAATTTGACTTCATGCATAGGGTGAATGTTCACCAAAAAATTGTGGGCAAATATTGGGCAAATTTTCAGCAATATCATTAATAACTCCTTATACCAGTCATACATGGATAAAATTCAGCCAGTTCAGCAGCGATAAGCTGAATTTTGATCCATGTGTGACCACTGTGGTTGAACAGAGGTCAAGTTACCAATCAACTTCTGTTCAACATCCCTGTCGGAATTTTGTTGCTCGATCAGTGCCGCAGGCAATAGGTTGCAGCACTGATTTGTGTCCCCTAATGGCAGAGGAGCCTCCCCACTGTGTCATTGTATTCCGGGTGGTTATTAGTGGTCAAACCAACATGTTTCAGATGTTAGTCCTTCCTCAGGGTATGGGGTATATTTGTTTCTGAAAGTAGATATATATAACAATCAATTAACTTGTCTACAAATCAGTGCATAAGCATGTATATATAAACATGTAATATTTCCCCAGTCACATCAAATGTGTGGATGGGGGAATCGGTCAGTTTTTTTTGATCAAACTGCTGGCTGAATGAAAAAAAACGGACTCATGTATGGCCAGCTTTAGCGTTCTTTGTGTTTGCATTTTATTTCCTTTTTTGTGTGTGCAATTGATAGTTATTTGCATATAGCCTCATTACTGTTTCTTCATGGTAATTTTTATTTTTCTGTGAAAATAGTAAAGCAATGAGGCTAATGAGGGTCCGTGTTCTGGTCACGGATGGCTAAAGGAGCTTCCTGATCCCTCAGAAGCCATTTCATTTCTATTGCACAACCAAAACTAGCAAACATCACCGTTAATTCGCCTTTCCCATTGAAACCAAATCATTTCACTGTAATAGAAACGTTTTGTTGAAATCTCCCAGTTTTTGGCGAAATTATGAGGAAATTACAACTTTCAATTTTGCTGAATGTTAAGCAGTGGGTAGATGTGTAAATGTTTTCCATCTCTCTGAAAGTGGAAAATCTCTTAAATCTTACGTAACAATCATCATGGTATGTAATATTACTTCATTCTGCCACATCCTACTGAGCACTGAGATATGATACTTCTCATTAACTGTAATATTTGAATATTTCCTGCTTTACATAGTGAGTCTTTGAGATTATTTCCCTATAGATTTCATGTTATATAAACAGTTTACCATGAAGGTCAATGATCTGTGTGAGTGACAGACCAGACCCATCAAGATGTTTCCTCTGACATATCTACTCTGTGCCTTCTATGCCTACATCCAAAGTATGAGGATATTTTGGATTTATTTGGTCATATGTAAAATAATTAGAAACCGAAAAATGGGGATTAAAAGGGATGACATTTATCAGATAACTTTGGTTTAAAAAGAGAAGTTTCCACAACCTTGGGATTTTTTATTTTATTTAATGTGTGACACAATTTTATCATAAACAGATCCTAAATCCCTGCATAGAGCTTTATTGTGAGGCTTAACTTTAGCTATATATTGTTGCCTCCTATAATGAAATCTATTGATAACTATGTCTCTTCCCATCCTCAGGATCCTGTGGAGAGATTGTGATGACTCAGACTCCGGATTCTATCTCTGTGTCCCCGGGACAGACAATCACCATCACATGTACTTCTAGTAAAAGCCTTTATTGGTCTGGTGCAGCGTCTCATGAAATATCCTGGTACCAACAGAAAACAGGACAACCTCTTAAACCTCTTTTGTATCGCTCCAGTAATCGGGCATCTGGGGTTCCAGATAGGTTCAGTGGATCTGGATCTAGAACTCAATTCACAATGACGATACAAGGAGCGAGTGAAGATGATGAAGGAAGTTATTACTGTCAGCAGTACCTAGATCTCCCCTTCACACAGTGATACAGAGCCGTACAAAAACCTCCTTCCTCTTTTTTGATGTTGTCTTTATCTGAATACAATAGCCAGCAGTGTGGAGCTCTTCATCCATGCTGTTTAGAGGGGATGAGGGAACAAGAGAAAGAGAGAAGTCTAAGCATGTATGGCTAGCCATAGATTCCAGATCACATTGCGGTGTCACCAGGAGATGCAGTCACCGTCACATGTAAAATTAGTTCATCTACTGAATCCTTAAGTTGGTACCAACAGAAATCAGGATAAGCTCTAAAACCTCTTATCTTAATAAAAAACAAGCAATGCACTGGGACCACAGAGCAGTTAAGTGGTTTTAATTCTGGAAATGATTACACCTTAAAGGCTAACTTCACCCTGTAAATAAAATTAACTATACACTCCAGGGTCTCCTGTAGGTTTAACCACTTCCCGACCGCGCTAAAGCTGAATGATGGCTTCAGCGTTGTCGTCCAGTTCTGGGAAGGCATCATATGATGTCCTTCCATGATCGTGCCCGCTGCAATGTGCGGGTGGCCCGCTCTGTGATCGCTGTGTTCTTAGGACACAACTGATCACAAAGCGGGGTTACATAGTTACATAGTAGGTGAGGTTGGAAAAAGACACAAGTCCATCAAGTCCAACCTATGTGTGTGATTGTGTGTCAGTATTACATTGTATATCCCTGTATGTTGTGGTCATTCAGGTGCTTATCTAATAGTTTTTTTAAACTCTCGATGCTCCCCGCTGAGACCACCGCCTGTGGAAGGGAATTCCCTCAAATGGGGTAAATGGTGAATCAGCAGCCTTTTATCACATAATCAGCAGTGCCCAATCACATCTGATCACGATGTAAACACAAGCCGGTTATCGACATTCCTTTCCTTTTGCTGACAGTGTGAGGAGAGGAGAGATGGTAATTGGCTTGTGTGAAAGGGACATCTACACTGATAATCAGGGCACTGATTATCAGTGTCCTGATTATTAGTGCAGTACCAACAGTGCTGACTATCAGCGGCCACCAGTGCTGCCATTAAGTGCCCACCAGTGTTGCCAATCAGTGCCCAGCAGTGTCACCTATTAGTGGTGCCTGAATAAGGAAAGGGATGGTCCCAACTCAGCATGACATCCAAAATGGTATCTCTTTGTTAAGTACATGTACGAAGATCTAAATACCTACGCGTTTCGGACATTAGTCATGGCTAAGGACCAACGTCCGAAAGGCGTAGGGTGTTTTACAGCTTTGTACATGCACTTAATAAAGAAATACCATTATGGATGTCATCCTGAGTGCCTACCACCCCTTTTCTTATTCTGGTACGTTGGAGGTGTCAGCAGCCTCAAGGACGGAGTTTCTATATGGAAGGGTTGCAGTGTCTATACAGCTTTTTTTTTATCAGTGCCCATTAGTGCCGCCTATCAGTGCCTTCTCATCAGTGCCGCCTCATCAGTGCTCATCAGTGCCACCTGATCAGTGCTCATCAGTGCAGCCTCATCAGCACACATTAGTGAAGGAGAAAAATCCCTGCAAAATTTTATAACAGACTATGAAAAAGTTTTTTTTTTTTTCCATTTATTTAGCAAAAAATAAAAGACCAAGTGGTGATTAAATACCAACAAAAGAAAGCTCTATTTCTGTGAAAAAATGATAAAAATGTCATTTGGGTACAGTGTTGCGTGACCGCGCAATTGTCATTCAATGTGTGACAGTAATGAAAGCTGAAAATTGTCCTGGGCAGGAAGGGGTTGAAAGTGCCCTGTAGGCAAATGGTTAAAGAACTGTGCAGATTTGGAAACTGTTAATTAATGTAATTGCCATGCCCTAAGGCCATTTGTGAAACCCTTCAATGTAATAACTCCAATTGTTAGCATTCTCCTATCCTACCTTGTTGCTCGGACATGCTATACATTGAATGCTCACCCCCCATCATCACAGGAGCAGTGCACTCTCTCTCTCTCTCTCTCTCACTCTCCCCCCCCATAGCAGCAGCTAAGCTCAGTGTTGCCACCGTTCTATCTTGGAGATTACACAGAAAGTGGAGGAACATCTCCTTAATGCTAAATTGCTAAAATAATCTAAAATGATTTATATGCCTTTCCCACAATTTGAAACAAAAAAGGGCTTTGCCTGGAGTTATGCCTTAATAGTTGACCAATCCATGCCTGCATACAAGTGTAGCTTGCTGCATTCACCCCCTATGAGCACTTGTGTGCTTGTGTAAAGTGGACACATCTTCTTAAAGGAGAAGTTTAGGGTTTTTTTTTTTTTGTTTTTTTTTTTTAAAGCAAACATCAATATTAAAGTCGCTCTTCAGTCATTTTATTAACTTTCCATCTATTAAATCTTCTGCCCTTGTTGTTTTAACTTTGGATAGTAAAACATTTTTTTTTCCTGCCAGTAAATACCTTATACAGCCCACTTCCTGTTTCTTGTCTGGTAAAAAAAAAAAAAAAAAAACTAGTCTTATGACATCATGCACAGCTCTCTCTCACTCTCATGAGAGTCTGCCAGGAAGGGAGGGGGATGAGTCATAAGAGGGCCAATGAGAGCTTCAGAGCTGGAGGTGTGTGTCTGTGTAAATCCAGGAAGTGAACAGGCAGCAGCTTCAGCTGCCCACAGTTAAAATGGCTGCAGCCAGACTCAGTGGAGGGAGGTTTCTGCAGCATATTTGGCAAGTACAGAATCACAGTATATATAAAATAATATGCAAAGTGGTTGGAGCGAAGCTTCAGAATGGCAAAGATGTTTTTATTACAAATTATGTGAGCAGACTGCAGTTCCTCTTTAAAGACTTTTTATGTCACTTGTTGCTTACAAGTTGAAATCAATATTTTCTGCTAGAAAATTACTTAGGACCCCCAAACATTATATATATTTTTTAGCAGAGACCCCAGAGAATACAATGGCGGTCATTGCAAAATTTTATGTCACACTGTATTTGCGCAGCGCTCTTTGAAACACAATTTTTTTGGGAACAAATACACTTCAATTAATTAAAAATAAACTAAACAGTAAAGTTAGCCCAATTTTTTGTATAATGTGAAAGATGATGTTATGTCGAGAATCGTGATCTTTATTCTAAGCAGAAAAAATTGGGATTCTCATTTTTTCCAGAATTGTGTAGCTCTAACTCCAGCTCACACTTTATAAGCAGTTACAGAAAACAGTGTTATTTTCCTTTTAGGATAAAGGTGTTATAGACGTAAAAGCTGGTCATTGTAAGCAACCCTGTCAATGTTAAATGATTTGTTTCAATCCTCTAACTACTACATCTGCAGAAGACCTTGTTCTGTTGAAAAACAACAGACCTACTGGCCAGATCACCAGGTGAAAATAAAAGAAAGCCCAAAAAAAGTAAACAAATACAGCCAATACATCTAAGAATTGGTAAGCTACAATATAATAAATGTTTGCTTTGGGTTTAATTCTGCTTTACTTTACTTCTTTCCATCACAATGGTAATTTGGAATGATTACATTTTACAGCTGTTTATTATTTGGATTGTAAGTGTAAATCTGTAAGTTTGCCACAAGATGGCGCACAGCGATGTTGTATTTCTTAGAGAACATAATAGAAAGTTAAAGGGTTAGTTCTGCTTTTCACAAAAAAGGAAAAGATAAACTAACTCAGTACACGCTTCCCAAATGGGGGATCCCCACTGCATGTACAGTGCAACCTTGGTTAACGAGTAACGCGGTTAACAAACGTTTCGAAAGACGAACAACTTTTTAAAAAAAAATTCTGACTCGGTTTGCGAGTATTGTCTTGGAAAACAAGCAGAATTCAAGCTAATGGGGTGTGCAGTACCGCATTTGGCCAGAGGTGCAGGGGCGCCAGTGACACTCGGATCAGTTCGGAGCTGTTCGGAAATACTCGGAACCACCGGAAATACTCGAAAAACACTTGTTCCCGAGTGTTTCCGAGCCTTTCTGATGCTTTCCAAGTTCAGCCAAGCTGTCCCCGAGTAGTTCCGAGGCTCTCCGGCGCCCCCCACCTCTGGCCATATGCGGTATTGCATGCAATAGAAGTCAATGCGGAACAAATTATTATTGTTTCCATTGACTTCTATGGGGAAACTCGCTTTGATATGTGAGTGCTTTGGATTACAAGCATTCTCCTGGAATGGATTATGCACATAATCCAAGGTTCCACTGTATCTCCTTCCTTGTAGCAGTTCAAACATCTGAAAAAGGTAGTACATAGATCATAGGTTGAGACAAACCATTTACCACTGACAGGGGTACTTACAGTGGTCAGCTTTTATTCATTTATGTAAAACCTTTAACCCAAAAGGAACAAAATTGTTTCCTGCAACTGTTAATGAAGTGTTAACTGGAGTTTGGCTTCAAATTGGAAGTTAGTTTGTTAGTCTCCCCAGACTGACAATGTTATTGTCCAAGGGTGGCTCCATTTCTCCTCCACCAATAGTGGAGACACCTTAAGAAGTGTGATCACCAGATGAAAATCAAGAAACAAAGGCCAAAGAAGAAAAGAAATGCAGCGACCACACATAAGGATTGGTAAGCTGCGATAGAATAATCTAACAGGGGGCGCCACCATCTAAGTGTAGGCCTTTATTAAAAGCATAAAAATAAAAATCAATATGCACTCACATGCAATAATTGGGAAAAAGCAACACCAACTCTGCATATGGTATGCAGCTGCTTCCAGGTGCTACTCGGCTTTACTCAGCCGCTTCCCTGGTGAACTCTGCAGATGCCCGCAGGAATCTGTGATGTGCCTTTATGCCAATTACCACATGTGAGTGCATATTGATTTTTATTCTTATTGTTTTCATAAAAGTCTACACTTAGATGATGGCGCCCTCTATTACATACATTTTTTTGCAGTACACGATCACAGAGGATTCATCCAATACTCTGATTCAGAGAAGCTACAGCCATCAATAAGAGTGATTGTATTATTATGGACTAAAAGCCTGTTCTCATTCTCAGTGGACTATTTTATTGGACTACAAGGAGATTTTCTCCTCCCCCCTCACCTTCTCTTTCCACAGAGTTTTTTTTGTGTGTCACAAAATTGTTGTTTTTCCACCTTTGGTAAGCTGCAATAAATTACATTTTTGGTTTTGGTTTTAATACCACTTTAACCACTTGACCTTGGTTTTAATCCTTCCATTGCAGTATTAGGCTATTTTTTGCTATTCAGCACTGCACTACTTTATTTGGCAATTGTAACACTGTCACAAATGAAGTTGATAGCATTTTTTTTCACATAAATAGAGCTTTCTTTTGGTGGAATTTAATCACCACTGGGTTTTTTATGTTTTTGCTATATAAACAAAAAAAGACCAAAAAAATTAAAAACAAAACAATATTTTCTACTATCTATTATAAAAAAAAAAATATTTACAGTATAAATGTAGGCCAAAATGTATTCTGCTACATGTCTTTGGTAAAAAAATTAATCCCAATAAGTGTATATTAATTGGTTTGTGCGAAAGTTATAGCCTCTACAAGCTATGGTATATACTTGTATACTGGAATTGACACAGCTATTGATGCTATACTGGTAATGGAGGTGATCAGCAACCTATAGTAGGCCTGTGATAGGGTGGCAGGAAATCTGATGCTAACAGACATTTCCTGGGAAGGTCGCTAAGTGACACTAATACAGTACAATGATCAGTGATGATACTATACACTGACACTGTACTGATGACACTGGCTGAGAAGGGGTCAACATCTAGGGGCAATCAAGTGGTCAACTATGTGCCTAACAATGTTTATGTGTGTTTAATGTTTGCTGCTTTTGATTTCTGATGTGGCTGTTTTTTCTCCCTGTTTTTCAGGGAGAAGAAACAGCCAGATTGCTGTTCACAGTACACAGAGTTCTGTGCATTTGTAAACACGGAACTCGTTGTCCAGCCTGTCTGTGCAAGTAGTTAAAGTATATAAACCAAATCACTTAAAGTGGTTGTAAAGGCAAAAGGGTTTTTATCTTAATGCATTCTATTCATTAAGATAAAAAAGCCTTCTGTGTGCAGCAGCCACCCTTAGCCCCATTAATACTTACCAGAGCCCCATTTCGATCCAGCAATGTAGACAGTGCCTCGGCCTCCTGATTGGCTGAGACACAGCAGTGGCTCCATTGGCTCCCGTTGCTGTCAATCAAAGTCAGTTAGCCAATGAGGAGAGAGAGGGGGAGGGGTCAAACCACGGCTCTGGGTCTGAATGGACACAGAGAGCTGCAGCTCGGCTTTGATTCCCCCCATAGCAAGCTGCTTGCTGTGGGGGCACTCAACAGGAGGGAGGGGCCAGGAGCGCTGAAGAGAGACCCAAGAAGAGGAGGATCGGGGCTGCTCTGTGCAAAACCAAAACACAGAGCAAGTTAGTAAAGACATGTTTGTTATTTTTATAGAAAAAAAATGAGACTTTACAATCACTTTAAAGCATATTTATTATTAAAAATGTAAAATCGTACAGTCATTTTTACATTGTATTTCAGTTATTTCTAACTAACTTCTATTAATCTGAATGATCTTAAAGTCTGTAAATCTTACTTTGTGAAGATCCCTACATATTTACTTCCTTGAATTCCGTGACACGTAGTCACTATATCCTGTAGCACGTGCGCGCTCCTTTGTCAAGCTAACAAGAATAGGCTGAAAACAAGAATAGGCTGTGAACCACCAAGGCACATAAAAAGGCTGTTCGTAGCTTATTCTTGTTAGCTTGACAAAGGAGCATGCACTGCTAACATTCCTCCAGTGCACACGCTCTGAAACGCGTTGCTATAATGTCCATGACGCCATCCCGCCATACGCTGCATTTCAACCCTCTCCTGTGATCCATCAGCTGCGTTCCAGACCTCGTTATGGAGTGCTAAGAGACTCCTGCAGGCCAGGATGCCGGCCGCCCACTGATCAACAGGAAGAGTTCACTGCTAACAGCTGAGACAGAGATCGTGCGTTTTCACTGGACTTCACTGTGCCTGTTTAAAGATACTACAATGTGAGTCTTTTAATACGTTTTGTCTATTAAACATAAACAATTTTACTCAGAGGCACCTATTTCTTGTTTTCTGTAGACGGCAAAGTACCATGGGATATGTAGTCCTTAGAAATGAAGTTGGAGCTGCAAAGCTTGCTGGGAATCCAGGAAGTTGTGTAAAGAGACGGCCAGCAGACAGGCAGAACTCACAACATGAAGGTTTTTCAAGGAAGCCTATATTAAATTGTCAAAAATACTATTGTTTGTAAAAAGGAGAAAACAGTATTTTCTAAAATAAACATAACATGGCACCTGTTTATAACACACAATGCTTTCCCAAACTAAATGACCCCCAGTTAGGGTTACATCTACTTAATTCTCCCGATGATTGATGTGCTTATAAAGAACGAGTGAATCTGGCTGTGTTTGATTTTCCAAGGTTTCAGTGACTCCTGTTTGAAATTTGGATTGTAATTAATTTGGGTAATCAATTTTATTCTAGATTGGTAAGAATATGAAAGATATTACATGCTTGGAAATGTTGGCATATTATTTTGTATAAGATTTGTCCATTTTTTTTTTACTCTTTTTTTTTTTGGTTCAGAGGGATGGAAAGATTAGAATGTATAATATTTTAAATATGTGTAGCACTACCCCGTAGGAGTCACTGAGTATAGACTTCCCTGGGCCTCTCTCTGAATATCCTGCAGCCAGATGTTTGGATATTTTCACACGACCAGGTGCACACTCATCTGCTCCTTATCCAATGACCAGTCTAGGGGATTTGTTTTTGTGATTATTAGTAGAACTTGGATAGGAGAAGGGATTAGTGTGATACTCCAACTTTTAGACCCCTTTCACACTGGGGCGGCGGGTCCGTTACTGTTGTTTTAACGGTGCTTTTTGGCCACTAGCAGGGCTCTTTTAACCCCCGCTAGTGGCTAAAGGAAGGGTTAAAATCGCCCGTGTTGCGGCGCTTCCGAAGTGCTTTTCATTTTAATGGGCAGGGTTCAAGGTTGGTGTAGGAGCGATGTAAACACCGCTCCCACAGCGCCCCAAAGATGCTGCTTGCAGGACTTTTTTTCCCGTCCCGCAAGCGCACCGACCCAGTGTGAAAGCACTCGGGCTTTCACACTGGGGAGGCATGAGAGGCGCTTTTCAGGTCCTTTACAGGCGTGATTTTTAGCGATAACATGCCTGAAAAGCACCTTAGTGGGAAAGGAGTCTTAACTATGCACAGAAAGAGGACAACTCTCGCTTGGCCTCACTTGATTGAACTGAATAGCAGATCCTCTGCTGAAACATACAGCATTTGTATGGAAGAATAGGTCCTTTGCTTGCTCTGGCAGCAGACTCAATGAACACTAATTCTCCAGGACACTAACTAGTATCCCCTTTAGCTGGCACCCATCCACTAACTCTACTAGCTTTCAGGGATGGCCCCTAGATTTAGGTCTGTACTCACAGTAGCCATAAAGATCCTTCTAGGTGTGTCTCTCTCAGTCAGCTCTACAGAACATCTGGGTTATAGCTTCTACAGCCCTGGCCCTCAGGTCGACCACCTGAGGCCACATGGCAGCCTATACAGAGGGGGGGCAGCAGACCCCCTTCCTCCAGGACCCCTCTTTCCAGCAGAAGACCCCGTGCACATGTGCTCTCTTGGTATAAATACAGTCACCCAGCATGCCTTGAGGTACCTTCCTCTGCCAATGACCAGGGCTGTATCTACACCCATACACCCTGCATTTGTCAGGTTTCCTCCCACTGTCCAATATGCCCCTTGCTATTGGACCAGTGTGAAATGGGCAGACAACATGAGCAGCATCTGAGCACACTGAGCAGACCCTATCAATGGATCACTGCTCCCTGTTAGGCAGAGAACACCTGAATTTGCCTGACAGTCCCCCTGTTAGGCAGGGAAACCCAAAAACGATGCACTCTCTAGCACCTACCTAGGAGGGTGCTACTCTGCTATTTTATGTTTTCTACTTTTGGAAGTGTTTTATTTTGCTTTGAGATGTACTGTATTTCTATGGTATGTGTTTGTTGGAAAAAAAAATGTTTTAAATAACGTAAAAAAACATGGCTTGATGGGAAACAAAAAAAGATGCAAATCCTTTAAAGTGATTATAAAGGTTACAATTTTTTTTTTAATAATAAATGTAGCCATGCCCCTGTAGTTGTTGCTGAATGTAGTGGTTCACCTGTCACCTTGCCCAACCCGGCATCCATCTCTCAGACACTTAGAGACACAGAACAGTCCATTAGCTTTGTTTTTTTATTGCGGGGATTGAACTTTGAATGGGAAATAAAGAATTATGGGATGCCCAGGTAAATTCATTGCAACTTGCTTGGGACTTCTATATACTCTCCTGTATATACACTCCAGTCTTCTCTCCAGCCCAAACTCTTGCTTAAGACCTCTTATACTTCACTCCACCAGCACTTCCCTTGCTGCAGGCTGTTACTCCTCCAGACTAGCTATCACTGCATGTATCACGTACCTGGATCGTGAGCCTGATGTGTAGAGGAGAGCCTCTCTTGCCACACCGACTTGTGGGACCCTGAGGTTGAGACAGTAGCCACAGAAGCACAGTGACGCAGGAGTGCTTATGATCAGTCCAGTATTTGGTATGGCTAAAAGTTCATGGCTGGTGATGCAACAGGCAGACCGGCAGGGCTGGGTAGACCAGAGCTGTGGCAGGCTGGATAGCAGGTGAGACAGGAACTGGTGCGATTTGTAGAGCAGAACAGCAGCAGGCAGAGAAGCAGATGCACAGTCAGGCTGGGTCAGTAACATTCTGGTGGATCAGGCAGAGCAGCAGGAAGAAGTGAAGTCCAAAACAAGCCAAAAACAAGCACAGGTAACAGGTTTCAGACACACAAAAGCTGCAGACCAAACAGCACAGAGTCTTTGGTGCACTCACTTTAAATAGCCCCTTTGGCGCCAATGTTGGTGACAGGCGCATATGTGCGCGCAGGCGCCCATGTGCGCGCGCTGACAAGCTGTGAATGCGCGTGTCTGCCGTGTGATTACTGCTGCACGGCTATGCCTTTTCTGACAGCATGGTTAAGCCTGACACTAACTCGGCCAGGCCTCAGTGAACTTTTTTGTGGGTGGGGACCTGGGGCCCCTGTGGTGTAGAAATAGTTCAGGTGCTAACTGTGCTCTACTCAGCTATCAATCCCAGATAGCTCTCTCCAGGCCCTGGCAGCCAGCCTGGCTGCAATGAACTCTTTCCACTGCCCTTCCCACAGGCCTCTCTTCTGGTTCTGCACCTGTCTCAAACTGCAATCTCCTAGTTCTCTCAGACATGCTTCCCCAGTCCTACTGACTGTGCTCCACTCACCAGCCCTCCTGGCTGAGACCAGTTGACCTCCCTGGAGTCTCTTAGCAGTGTTCTCTCCCACTGTCCTCTCCTTGCTCTCTCGTGTGCCTTTCCTTTTCAGGATATTTTCACTCCTCCTGGACGCACCCAAGCCCTGGACCAGGGTCACCCCCCCCAGACTGGGGAGCTCAACATGGGTCCCAAGAGCCTCCTTACTCTCTCACTCCAGCTCTTCCATCTGACAACTCCTCCCCAGCTGGGCTGACCCCAGGTATTTAAGGAGGCCTGCCCTCTGCCAATTCCAGTTGGGGATTGGTCAAGGCTCTTCAAGATACCCCAGGCAGCTTCACCTCTCCTCTTCTCATTTATTTCTAGCACATTCTAGAACAGGGTTTCTTAACATTTTCAACACAGAGGAATAACTTTCTGGTTTCAGGGAACCCCTGCTAAAAATGACTATATCTATAACTCATGAACATCATGATACATTAGTGTGATGGTCATTGGAAAGAATTACCCCCTTAGAGATAGCTAAAAAGATGGTGTCAGTGGTGACTTATCTAAGAGGCAGAAATTGCTCATTGCTCAAGGAACCCCTAGCAACCTCTGGAGGAACCCAAGGGTTTCATGGAACCCTGATTGAGAAACCTTGTTCTAGAAAGAAGAGGGAGGTGACAGTATTGCTACCTGTGAGTCACCCAGCCCTGTCCTGAGCAACTCCCAGCCCAGAATGAAAACAAACAGGCCTAGGCCTGCCTAAATTGTCCTACTCTCCAGAAAAATCCTCACTCTAGCACCTACCTAACTAGAGGGTGCTACATAAACATGTTATAGTATTGCACAGAGAGGGACTGAACATATTCTTCTTGGGTCCCCCACAAGAGCTCTAGGCTCCTCTTCTTCTTGCACCAACATAGAAAGCTGCTTCCTATGGGGACAGACATGCAGGTTTGCTCCCGAGCCAGGCTGTGTTCAGTTCAGCTCCACCCCCCCTGCCCCCTTCTCACAGGATTTGATTGACAGTAGCAGGAGCCACATATATCTTTAGCATTCACCATTGTATTTTACATTGCTCATCCCCCCAATATTCACATGCATTTATACAGTACACATCCCCTCCAGCATTCATATGTTTATAAACTGTATGTTCCCCAAGATTTAACATATGTTTATACACGGCCCAATGACATATACAGTATGTATGTATACATTTTCCCTCATCCATCATCCTCCAACAGAGCCAATGTCTCTCTGGTTCCTGAGCTGCAATATTAGCCAGAGGGAGCAGGGAAATGCCAGCATGTGAAAGAGAAGGACCATTTCAGCTCACAGGTTAACCTCTTGCCCCCCATGGAATTTATATGTGAAGCTGCACCGAAGAGGGGCTTTAAAACCCACATGCCGCAGATATGGATCCATGGGCAGCAACTTCTTGTGCTGAGAGCACACAGTGATCATGCTATCAGCACAGGAATTTGCTGCCCATGGATGCATATGACTGTGACATCTCTTGGTCTGTATTGATGATCAAGAGCGAGTGGGACTGGCTCCCGGTCATGTGACCACTGTGACAGCTAATCTCAGTGGTCATGTGATCAGTGGAAAGGGTTAACATAGCTCACTGTCCTTCATTTGGAATGACTGTCCCTCTTTTGAATCCAGTTTCCTCTGCCCCTCTATCCTCCCACGTGTTTCTCTTTTTTTGAAACTCTATAGATATCAATATAACTACCAAACATGATATACTACACTAAAGCATTCATCCAGCCTCTAAATGATTCCATTTGTTTTACTGAAAAGCAAATATAATGGAAACTAGTGGTTACAACAACACTTTTGCTTCATTTTCATGCTCATTAATTCTTCATGGGTCTCAAAAAATGATGCAAGGCAGGAGTGTGTCCTTTTCCTTCATATTTTGTGCCGAAAGTTGCTCATTCACATCTCTGAAAGTTGGAAGATTTGGATTAGTAATTTGATTACTTTTTTAATTGAAACTAAATGTGTGCAGCATGGAGGATAGGCAGACCAAACTTCAACATCTGACTTGAAATCAGCTCTACAAAAAACAAACTGTGATGGAAACCACAGAATTTGTATAGCTGGTGCATGTGTGGATGGGGGGGGCATCTCCCCGGTATTTGCATACGAAGTGTGTGGGGAGAACACCTCCCCTGTCACTCTCTCTATATATCTTATTGTACAGTAGACATCCTCTAGTTTGGATCTGACCCTCCAGAAACATCAAGATGCTTTCTCCCAGTTATCTGCTGGCTGTCATCTTCATTTCTATTCAGGGTGAGAGATGAGGCTCCTTCCATCATCTTCTGCACATACATTTATACATTGTACAATAAATACACACATCAGGATTGATAGGAAATCAATAATCAATATGTCTCTTCCCATCCTCAGGATCCTGTGGACAGATTGTGATGACTCAGACTCCGGATTCTATCTCTGTGTCCCCGGGACAGACAGTCACCATCACATGTACATCCAGTTCCCACACCGGGGATAATATAGGATGGTACAAACAGAAATCAAGAGAGACTCCAGCAGCTCTCATCTCTCAAGCAAACATCCGGCACTCAGGAGTCTCAGACCGGTTTACTGGCAGCACTCCTCTGCCTTATACTCAGTACAGGTTTACCATTAACAATGTGAATGAAGATGATGCTGCAGATTATTACTGCCAGCAATACTATGCAACTCCTCTCACACAGTGATACAAAGCTGTACAAAAACTCCTTCCTCATTCACATAAGAATGATAGAATTACCTGCTCTAATACAGAACTCTGTACAATTTTTATGCACACCCATAAAAGTTTAAAATTAAAGCGTGTCTATGGTCAAAATGTAAAACCATATATTCATGTCCACATTGTACTTCTATTATTCCTAGCCAATTCCTATTAACCACCTCAGCTCCAGTAGGTTTAACCGCCTTTATGGAAGTAGCGACAGTATTGGAAGTAGCGATAGTATTGGTTTCATTTGAGCATGACTGAATATTATATCACGTGAGTGGTTTTACTCTTGCTTTTTAATAAATATTGTTTAAACTCACTATGAGTAAGGATGAGCTTCGAGATCGAGTCAAACTCATGTTCGAACATCGGCTGTTCACCAGTTCGCTGAACAGCGAACAATTTGGGGTCTTCGCGGCAAATTCGAATGCCGCGGAACACCCTTTAAAAGTCTATGGGAGAAATCAAAAGTGCTAATTTTAAAGGCTTATATGCATGGTATTGTCATAAAAAGTGTTTGGGGACCTGGGCCGTTTTTTCAGGAGCAGTGATTTTAATAATGCTTAAAGTGAAACAATAAAAGTGTAATATCCCTTTAAATTTCGTAGCTGGGTCTATACATAGCTGGGTCTAGTCTGACAGCAAAATGACATTTCAAAGGAAAAAAGTCATTTAAAACTACTCGCGGGCCGCGGCTATTAATGCATTGCCGGTCCGACAATACACATAAAAATTCATTGATAAAAATGGCATGGGAATTCCCCACAGGGGAACCCCGAACCAAAATTAAAAAAAAAAATGATGTGGGGGTCCCCCTAAATTCAATACCAGGCCCTTTAGGTCTGGTATGGATATTAAGGGGAACCCCAGCCACAATAAAAAAATGAAGTGGGGGTCCCCCTAAATTCCATACCAGGCCCTTCAGGTCTGGTATGGATATTAAGGGGAACCCCGTGCCAACATTTAAAAAAAAAAACGGCGTGGGATCTCCCCAAAAATCCATACCAGACCCTTATCCGAGCACACAACCTGGCAGGCCACAGGAAAAGAGGGGGGGATGAGAGAGCGCCCCCCCTCCTGAACTGTACCAGGCCACATGCCCTCAACATTGGGAGGGTGCTTTGGGGTAGCCCCCCAAAACACCTTGTCCCCATGTTGAAGAGGACAAGGGCCTCATCCCCACAACCCTGGCCGGTGGTTGTGGGGGTCTGCGGGCGGGGGGGTTGTCAGAATTTGGAAGCCCCCTTTAACAAGGGGACCCCCAGATCCCGGCCCTCCCCCCTGTGTGAAGACAGTTTTTGACAATTACTTTATTTAAATGCTTCTTCTTTCTTCTATCTTCCTTCATCTTCTTCTTCTGGTTCTTCTGGTTCTTCCTCTGGTGTTCTTGTCCAGCATCTCCTCCGCGGCATCTTCTTCCCTTCTTCTCCTCGGGCGCTCCGCATCCATGGCATGGAGGGAGGCTCCCACTCTTCTCTTCATCTTCTTCTCTTCATCTTCTTGTCTTCATCTTCTTCTCTTCATCTTCTTCTCTTCATCTTCTTGTCTTCATCTTCTTTTCGGGCCGCTCCGCATCCATGCTGGCATGGAGGGAGGCTCCCGCTGTGTGAAGAAGATGAAGACAAGAAGATGAAGAGAAGAAGATGAAGAGAAGAAGATGAAGAGAAGAGCTGGAGCCTCCCTTCACGCCATGGATGCGGAGCGGCCCGAGGAGAAGAAGGGAAGAAGACGCCGCGGAGGAGATGCTGGACGAGAACACCGGAGGAAGAACCAGAAGAAGAAGAAGATGAAGATGAAGGAAGATAGAAGAAAGAAGAAAGAAGAAGTATTTAAATAAAGGAATTGTCAAAAACTGTCTCTTATCATTTTTTAACATTTTTGACAGTTTTTTAGTGAAATGGTAGGGGTACAACCCTTACCATTTCCCCCAGGGGGGAGGGCCGGGATCTGGGGGTCCCCTTGTTAAAGGGGGCTTCCAGATTCTGATAAGCCCCCCGCCTGCAGACCCCCACAACCACCGGCCAGGGTTGTGGGGATGAGGCCCTTGTCCTCATCAACATGGGGACAAGGTGTTTTGGGGGGCTACCCCAAAGCACCCTCCCAATGTTGAGGGCATGTGGCCTGGTACAGTTCAGGAGGAGGGGGGGTGCTCTCGTCCCCCCCTCTTTTCCTGCGGCCTGCCAGGTTGCGTGCTCGGATAAGGGTCTGGTATAGATTTTTGGGGGGACCCCACACCGTTTTTTTTTTAAATTTTGGCACGGGGTTCCCCTTAATATCCATACCAGACCTGAAGGGCCTAGTATGGAATTTAGGGGGACCCCCACGTAATTTTTTTAATAAATTTTTGCCGGGGTTCCCCTTAATATCCATACCAGACCTGAAGGGCCTGGTATGGAATTTAGGGGGACCCCCCACGTAATTTTATTTTAAATCTTGGTTCGGGGTTCCCCTGTGGGGAATTCCCATGCCGTTTTTATCAATTAACTTCTATGTGTATTGTCGGACCGGCAATTCATTAATAGCCGCGAGTAGTTTTAAATGACTTTTTTCCTTTGAAATTTAATTTTACTGTCAGACTGTTCTAAACACGGGAAACATGCGCCCCTTTACAAGCATACTATAGACACCCCAGCTACAAAATTTAAAGGGATATTACACTTTTGTTTCACTTTAAGCATTATTAAAATCACTGCTCCCGAAAAAACGTCCGTTTTTAAAACTTTTTTTTGCATTGATCCTTGTCCCCTGGGGCAGGACCCGGGTCCCCAAACACTTTTTATGACAATAACTTGCATATTAGCCTTTAAAATTAGCACTTTTGATTATTCATGTTCGTGTCCCATAGACATTAACGGTGTTCCTGTGTTCGAACAAATTTTTTGCCTGTTCGCATGTTCTGGTGCGAACCGAACAGGGGGGTGTTCAGCTCATCCCTAACTATGAGTTTCTCTAATGTTTATTTTTGGAGTGTACTTGCACCACATTAAAGAAGATGGAGATTAACCATTGGTGGGAAAGAGCATTTTTGAAATTAGCAGTTTATAGGTTCTATTTATAAAGGTAGGAGCACATCTTGTGTTCTGGAGGTGCAAGACAAAGTTACTGTTTTGGGTGGAGTGTTTCACAGAGGTTATGTGGAGTTAGAAGCTTAGATGATAAAGAGTTGCTTATATCACAGAAGATATATTATAGGGCACTTGATGGACAGTTGTGTATGTTTCTTATGCACCTTTATGAAAACGATTTGATATATATATGTTTAACACAGTGTTTATGAAAAGCTTGATGGGATAATGTCATCGATTCCAACTGTCCCTGATTTTGAGGGACTGTCCCTGATTAGGAACAATGCCCTTCTTTCATCCTCATTTGTCCCTCATTTTGGTCTGATCTATATTGTTGCCTTAAAAATGCATTATTTATCTTTCAAAAAGTGTTTCCCAGTGCTAAACCATACCTCCCAACATTTTGAGATGGGAATGAGGGACACCTACTAGCAAATGTATGTAAGCATAGGTCATGCCCCCTGTCACGCCCCCTGTCACGCCCCCTTAAAGGAGAATTAACCCCAAAAAAAAGGATAATTAAATCCACAAGGGCTTTTTTTTTACCACTACTATTCCTTTATATTGGCTTTTAAAATGTACAAATGCAGCAATTTAGAAATTAGATGGAGGGTTTAGCTCTGGGAAACACTTTTTGAAAGATAAAAAGTGCATTTTATATACATCTATATAGAACTGACCAAAATGAGAGACAAATGAGGAGGAAAGAGGTACAGAGGGACATTGCTCCAAATCAGGGAAAGGACAGTTGGGAACAATGGCTAAACCTTTCATCCAATTTCTAGATTGCTGCATTTGTAAATTTCAAAAGCCAGTATAAATGTATAGTAATGGTAAAAAAAAAATCACTTGTGGGCTTAATCTTTTTTATTGGTATAATTCTCTTTTAAGGGGGCGTGGCAAGGGTGTGTGTCCTATGCCTACATACTTTTGCAAATCGGTGTCCTTTGTTCATAAAGCTGAGAGGTATGTAATATATATATATATATATATATATATATATATATATGTATATATATATATATATATATATATATATATTTATTCAGCGCATCATTTTTAGAGGTAAGATTTACTGCTGCAGTATTTTATTTTAAAAATTATTTACTTTGGTTGTGGGCATTATCTAGCAGTGCTGACAAGCTATACATTTGTTCGGTACACATTGCAGCGCGAGAGATATAAAGATATTTTTTTCATCCCTAATAGTAACTAAGGTCCGATAGATATATGCATTCAGTGCAAAATACAGTAATTCTAGAAGTGGGTGACACCCCTGAAGATAAAGCAAGCCTGACTGCTCTGGAACACTTGTCGTGTATCCATCACCTCTGCATTGAATTTCATTATGTAATGTATACATATCTTTGTGCTGCCATCTAATGGTAATCTAGTGTAACTACTACATTTGATATTACTGGAGCCTGAAGTATCGTGTTTCCCAGAAAAAAAGACCAACCCGAAAATAAGACCTACTGTGATTTTCGGGGAGGACTGCAATATAAGCCCTACCCCAAAAATAAGACCTAGTTTAAGGTGGTTGTGGAATCCTGGAATGCACTGCATTGCAGTGGTATGTGATGTGGGCTGTGTGTGTTCCTGTGGTCTGTTTGTGCCAGATGCCTTCGGTATAGCTGACCTCCCGCTTCTCTCCTCCTCTTCTCCCAGCTGTCAGCAGAGGTTTTCGCCACCCCCCCAGTGCTTGGAGTGGGGAGGAGAGCTTCGGCGGGCCATGGAAGCACTGAGCGGCGCTCAGCTGATCTCCAGCTGCTCTGCTTTTCTCTTCTGCCAGCTGTAAACGGGAGATTTTGGGCCCCCCTCTTTCTGCAGTGCTCCAGCGGGTAATGAGAGCGGCACTATGGGAAGGTGTTTGTCACACATAGATTGCAAAAAGGTACAGTTTTTTTTTTTTTTTTTTTTTTACTGCCACGTCAGTCAACTTTAACCAGAGACTGCTTTCAGATTGGTATTCATATACGTCTCTTATCTAGTCACATCATTGTGGCCTTCCGTAATTATCCCTCTTTTTTTTTTTTTTTTTTTTTTATATATAAGGTAACATACAATTTGCATTTGATATCTATAGTCCCGAACTGCGGGACTTGTAACCTGCAACTTATGCCACAGGGCCTATTGGCCGCATTACCTAACATTACCATTATGCGTGTTTATATATTCTGCTTTCTTTACTCTTAACTAATCCTTCCCCCCCCCATAACCCTACCTTGTTGACCCCCCATAGTACCCGAGCACGCCTGATGGGCAACAGCATATCTGTGCATTGTTCTCTCTTATCTCTAAATTGCACCTAGTATGACTATGCCTCATTACTAAAGACACGAACTTTCTCAGCGCGCAAGTAGTACAGCTTGCGGACACGGCATTGCTTGGACCCACGGATTCCACAACCTTACAAACTTGTTATAATTGCCGGCCCTAGTATAAAACGTCCTTTCACTCCAAACTGTGGAATTGACTGTTCTAATCCAATCTTCCGAAGTCGGGGGAGTTCTAGATTGCCATAGCTGGGCTATTAATTTCCTAGCCTGGAACAAACATCTAGCTACCGCCACCGCGGTGTACCTGTCTCTCAGCCCAATATCGACTTGACCGAGCACACAGGTCTTAGAATCAAGCGCTAAGTTAATTTTGAACGTTATATTTATTTTCCTTAAAATCTCAGACCAATATCTAACTAGTTTTGGACACCGCCATATCATGTGGATTAAATCACCTGTTCTTCTACATCTAGGGCACTCATCATTAATTCTGCGACCAAACATAAAAAGCTTCCTTGGGGTATAATAAGATCTGTGTAACAACATCAGATGGGAAGCCATTTGTGAGGGAGAGACCGACACCTCTGTTCCAAATTCCAGAATCTTTTTCCACTCGGCGTCCGTTATCTCCCCCACATCAGCTGCCCACCTGTCCCTACCCCCAGGAAAGCCTACCTGCATATTTGTTCGCGTTATCAATTGAGTGTATGACTCTGAGATTAGCCCCTTGGAAGTCTCTGATTTAATTATTGAGTGTAGCAGCGGAATCCTACACCATGTGGGGGGTTGCCTATCAAACTGCTTGCTCAGGGCATGACTAATCTGTAGGTAGGTATAGAATGTACGATTTGGTATCCCGTACTCATACTTTAATTCCTCAAAAGATTTCAAGATATCCCCCTCATATAACTGTGTCAGCCGACTTATCCCGCACCTACCCCACAACCTGTTGCTATCTACGGATAGTAATTCCTGCAAGTTCTTGTTATTCCAGATTGGTGAATATTCTGAAGTTCCTTTATATCCCATTATTCGCTTGGTTGTCTGCCATACCCTAGTGATCATTTTAAGAGTCGGGATCTCTCGTTGTAGTGACTCTGCCTCCAGTGCTTCCACCAATGAGCTATGTGGGCAACCCTGCAAAGCAATTAGGACGCTCCTACTTCCCCCTCCATCCGTAGCACATCCGCCCAATTGTTGTAGCTGGGCTGCCAGAAAGTAAGTAAAAGGGTGGGGAACTCCCAGTCCCCCCTCGGTGGTAGGACACTGCAGTTTTTGTAGGCCTATCCTGGCCTGCCCTTTTTTCCATATTAATTTCCCAAAAAGAGATTGAATTTTTTGGAACCACTTCTCTCCAATCCAAACTGGGGAGTTGTGGAGCAAATATAGCAGCTGAGGTAGCCAAACCATTTTAATCAGATTAGCCCGACCCGCCACAGACAGGGGGAGTCTGCTCCAAATATCACATTTCTTTTTAAATTTTTGCAAGAGAGGGGCCAGGTTATCCTCAATATACGCGCTGGGATCTCTGGATAGCACAACGCCAAGATACTTCATTTTCTCCGTGACTTTCAATGGGGCATGCTAGTCGGGATCTGGTTGGCCAATGGATCGACCGGCAGGAGCGACGATTTCTCCCAGTTAATGGTTAACCCTGAGAACTTTCCAAAGTCCTCTACTAGGTGCATGATCTTCTCCAATGAGGAAACCGTGTCCCCAAGGAAAAATAGGACATCATCCGCAAAGAGCGCTATTCGCTCTTCCTCCCCTCTCCTGAGGAATCCCTGCAGTTCTGGTGATGATCTCACCGCTCCCGCTAGTGGCTCCATGGCTAAAACATACAGCAGGGGTGACAGGGGGCACCCCTGTCTCGTCCCTCTTTCGAGGGAAAAGCTTTCCGAATAATCATTGTTTAACTTAAGTCTTGCCCTAGGATTTCTGTAGAGAATCTTTAACCAGCCAATAAATACAGGGCCAAATCCAAACCTCTCAAGTACCCACCAGAGGTATTCCCACTCTAGGCTATCAAAAGCCTTGGCAGTGTCCAAGGACAGTATGGCTCTAGACCCTGCATTCTCGGTCGGCACCTGGACATTCAGGTAGGCCCTTCTGATATTAATACTAGTAGACCGACCAGGGATAAACCCAGATTGATCTGGGTGTACCAGGTTAGCGATGCATTTGTTCAATCTAGATGCTAACACCCTTGCGACAATTTTGGCATCTGAGCACAACAATGATATCGGTCTGTATGAGGTGACTTCCAGTTGATCTTTCCCCTATTTTGGAATCATTATTATATCAGCTTCTGACATTGATAAAGGCAGCCGCCCATCCTTGAGCGACTGCTCCAGTACCCTTAAGAGCTCCGGGAGCAGCACTTCCCCATACTTTCTGTAAATCTCCAATGGCAAGCCATCCGGGCCGGGAGATTTCTGAGCTGACATCTCCATGACAGCCGCTTGCAGCTCCCCCAGAGTCAGGGGGGACTCCATCGCACTCCTTTCCCCCTCCGATAGAACAGGCAGATCCACCCCCTCTATAAACCTGTCCATACTACACCGGTCCGACCCTCGACGCGACCTATACAGGTCTCTATAAAACGCAGAGAAGGTCTCTAGGACCTTGGCGGGATCGGAAGTTATCTCTCCAGCCAGTGTCCTAATCGAGGAAATGGCCGATGGAGATAAATTGGACTTCGTTATAAGTGCAAGCGTCCGGCCTACTTTCTCCCCTTCACCAAAATAGTTTTGTTTCTGGAAGAGTCTTTTATTCTCTGCTCTTCTGTTAATTACCTCTCTATACACCTGTTGTCGATTGAGCCAGATCGCCTGTCTTTCAGGAGTTGGATCCGCCACATATTGCGCCTCTGCTTCCATAGCTTCCCTGCTGGCCCTCGCTTCCCATTCCCTTGACTTTTTCTTTATTTTGACAACCTGTTGGTGTAGTAAACCCCTGAGAAATGCTTTTAGGGCATCCCACACTACCCCCTCAGGTGCTGTACCTGAGTTAAATGTTACGAATTCTTTTAATTTGGAGGTTACTTCTTCTGGGCAGCTTATCAAGTCCAGCCAGAGCGGTTTTATTGTCCACCTTTTCCGGCCATTTCTAGTATTTAAATTCAAGGTCAAAGTCAAGGGAGAGTGATCTGAAATTCCCCTCGACTTATACTCTATGTTCCTTACTAATTGCAGGGCCTCGTAGTTACCTAATGCCATGTCTAAGCGTGAAAGAGTAGAGTGTGTCCCTGAATAACAGGAATACTGCCGGACATTTGGGTTGTGAGATCTCCATAGGTCGCACCACCCAATCTCTCTTAGGAGTTGACCTAAACGTCCCTCTGATAATTTCTCTGGGCGATTCACTGGTGGGAATCGGTCCAATTTATTATCCAAGACAGTATTAAAGTCTCCCACCAAAATTATAGGTACATCGTCCTTATTATCCACGAACTCCAACAGATCCAAAATGGTCTCTGTTTTAAACGGGGGCGGAACATAAATATTTGCTAAGACTAGTGGTCTGTTTTCCACAACACAGCTCAAGAATACGTAGCGACCCAGCGCGTCTATCCTGGCTTCTCTGCAGGAGAATGAAATACCCCTACCCACCAATATGCTCACCCCTCTTGAGTATGAGGTATAGACAGAATGATATTGCTCTTGGAATTTATAGTTCCGAGCATATGGTTTGGTGTCGTTGGAGAGGTGAGTTTCCTGCAGACAAGCCAGTTCCACGCCATACGCCTCCATCGCCAAGAACACCGCTGCCCTTTTAGCCGGGTCGCTCATACCCCTAACGTTCCAGGAGCATATTTTTAGCGTTTTTAAGGACATCTAGCTAGGATAAAAAATAGAAAAGAAAAAAAAAAAATACCAAAGAAAAAGGAAAACCAAAGCCTTTGTGAGTTCGTGACTACAAAACCTGCCAATTCTATGATTATGCTAGCCAAGGTAAAAAAGGAAAAAGGAAAAGAGAGTGGAGAGGTACAAAGAACTCCCATATCCAGGGATCCCTCTCTCTCCGCTCTACATCCCCTGATTGCAAATTCAAAAACACGTGTACCAGTATACGTTGCCTTTGTAAGCCCCCCCCTCTTAACTATGTGTGATTTACAAGCACCCCTTTGCCCAACCCTATATCTCAATACAAACTCCCCTCCCACCCCCCCTCCCACTGTATTCATCCCTCCTCCCACGTCCCCGATTCGTGACCCCCCCTCTTGCCTAATTAGGCTAGCCCTGGGGGCTGCACTTGTGACCTGGTTTTTCCCCCCTCCCAGCCATTCAAAAAACAACTCCCCTCTCGTGAAAGAATAAAATACGTTGTGTCTTACTACCACACTCTTACCCCCCTCCCCCCTTCCCGCTACCCTCTTCCAAGCTTTCAAAACAGTATTTAGAACATTCAAAAACCGTGTAAACACATCATTTGTTCGTGCTTCCATCTATCACACCCACCCTTCCCCCCCCCGTGTCCACTACTGTTTGCTCTAAGAAAAACGGAAAATTAACAAAAGAAAAAGGAAGGGAAAAAAAAAAAGAAAAAAAAAATATATAAATTTACATTTTTCTCCCTTCCTTTCCTAATTTAACTAACCTTTATCCCACCCCTAACTCAGTAAATCCTTTTTATTATCTTCCAGCCATTTTGTTGCCCCTGTTGTTGTGTCAAAGAAATGGGTAGTCCCTAGGGCAATGATACGCAGGCGAGCGGGATACAACAGGGCATACTCCAATTTATAATTCCGCAAGTTACGTTTAATGTCCCTGAATTCAGCCCTTCGTTTTTGGAGGTCTGGGGAATAGTCGGGAAAAAATAGGATCTTAGTTCCGTTGTACAGAATATCCCCCAATTCTCTGGCCCTGCGCATCAGGGTCACCTTATCCCTGTAGTTGATAAGCTTCATAATTATTGGTCTGGGGTATCCCCCTGATGGTGGGGCCCTACTTGGCACTCTATGAGCTCTTTCAATAGCAAAAAGATGGGAGAAAGTTTCCGCCCCGAATATTCCCCTGAACCAATTCTCAAAAAACTCCTCGGGGTGGGGGCCCTCACATCGCTCCGGTAGTCCTACCACCCTTATATTATTTCTGCGGGACCTGTTTTCCATTTCCTCGATTTTAGCGCTGTGCAGACCCATCTGCGTTTTTAATGCCTTAAGCTCTCGTTTTAATGGGATTAGATCGTCCTCGGCCTGGCTTACTCTCTCCTCCAGTGTTGTTGTTCTAGCGATAGTCCTTTGTAGTTCTTGGCTTACTATTATTAACTCTTCCTTTAACCCAGTTAACTGGGCGCACAAATCTGTTAGGGAGGCCTTACAGGAGTTGACAGCGCATAAAACATCTTTCAGTGTGGGTTCCGCTTCTACTGGTGCGTTGTAGACAGTAGCATTGTTGGTCACTAGTCCTGCGGACACCCCCTCTGAGCTTTTACTGCTTGCTGTTTTTGTTGCGTGCGTTATCGCTGGTCCTTTTCCTAGGCTCTTCCTGTCCCCTGCCTGCGGTCTGTCTTGCTGGTGCTGGATATTTTTAGATGGAGATGTGGCAGAGGTGGAGGGGTGCGCAAATATTTCAAGTTTAGCCGCTGCTGCCGCTGCTGCCTGATTTCCCTTCTCTTTCGAGGTGCGGGTCATTTGGGAGCTAGAGTTCTCCTGTGACTGCATCTCTTCTCCTTTTTTCCTAGTCATCTCTAATTATATTAGTCCAAGGGATATATTGAAAGATTTAACCGTGCACAGAATTTATGCAATGCAGCCTTTACTTTTCCTTTTTACTTTTATTGCCTTTTCTTTCCTTCTTCCTTCCTCCCTCTCCTCCTCTCTTCCCCTTTTTCCCTTCCACTCCCCCTCTCCTCTCCTCTTTACCCTTCCTACCCGCTCTCACACTACCACCTCAACTTTCCCCTCCCTCTCCTCCCACCACCCACCTCCTCACACCACCCTCGGTAATGTCACAGACCCAGCAGTATCCTCCAGACGGGCACTTAGGTAGTCAATCAACCAAAGAACAACCGATAGGACTGCCCTGTCAATACTCCGGGCTACAACCCCCTCCCCCAACACAGCCCTCCACCAGCCAACAGGGGTATATTATCGCCAAAGTAGAAAAAAACTGCCTATATCTTCGCCCCCCCCTATCCGCGGTGGTATCCCGCCCCACGGAAGGTAGGTGGAGATGATCCGCTTTTCAATAAGCACAATAGATGGCAGTTGCAGTAGCAGTAGCAATAGTTGACAGTCAGCACCTTGGTGTTACTCACATATTGAAGCTCCTGGTGGTGGCTCTAACTACTCTTTACTTGTGCACACACTGTACACACGCTGTCTCAGCCGCCTCCTCCCGCTGATGGCGGGATCGTTGCCCGGGCGACCGCTCAAGCAGAGAGCAGAGAACCCGACTCCCCTCTCCCCGCCCCGAGGACTCGGGTCTCGTCCTCTCCCGGGCGGCGGTATCACACTCCCCGCGTCACACTCCAACTCAGACAAGCGGGCGGGGGAGCCAAGCAGCCAGATAGGTATACCACAGGGGGAGAGAGCTCACTCGAACAGACTCCAGGCGCAAGTCACAGCAGATAGACACGGAGGCATCGGGCTGGGGGAAGCTCGCGCTCACCTCCACTCACTCCAGCATCCGGTCTCACATCCGGTCACGCCCCAAAAAGGTACAGTTTTGATTGTGTGATCCTGTAATACAGTGCATTCTGGAGTTTTGCAGCCACTTTTACTTGGTTCCACTGGCCACTGGGAATTCCTGACAGGCAGGGAGGGAGATGGGGAGAGAAGACAGCACATAACAAGCCCTACCCTGAAAATAAGCCCTACTGGGCCTTTTGTTGCCAAAATTAATATAAGACCCGGGCTTATTTTTGGGAAACACGGTAGTAAGATCCAGTTTACCTGCATGTTTACCTGACCTGATCCAATGTACCTGCCAGTTTACCTGACCTCCATGATGGGGCAAAACACATTGGGGGCATGTCATGGGCAGAATCTGCTATCATTCTTATGACATACAGTATGCAATGACTGAGATACTTCCAAAGCCTTTACAGTATGTATGGAGTCAAGATGGCCTCCCATCTATTCTGTACCCACACTGGGACTGTGAAAGCCTGAACGGAGACCCAAAACTTCTTTTATATCCACAGTTAACCTGCATGTTTGGACTAGTTGGTTTATCCTTAGCTAGACCTCTCCGTTTCCTCGATTAGTATCCAGCCTTGATATAGAACAGGGTTTATAAGATCATTATCTATTCACAGTTTGATTTGACCAATGAACATTCATGTATTGCATTTTCACAAGTAAAACCACTTTGGGTTAAACTGCTGTGTCTTATAGGAGAGTTAAATCAGTAGTAAACACTCCCTGATAAATTTTCCCGATTTAAATCATTAAGACTACGGATGAGCCTGACGTTCGAGACGAACGTAAGTTCGACCCAAACATCAGATGTTCGCCCGTTCGCCAAATTTAGAACATTATGGGGCGTTCGCGGGAAATTTGTGCATCCACGGAACACCCCAAAATGAACGATGAGACCGTCAATACACTGTGAGAGAGCAGTGCATGGACAGCTGTTGATTGGCCAAACCATGCTCCTGACCTGCATGCTTTGGCCAATCACAGCGCACTTTGCTGTGAGAGCCATGATTGGCCATACGCAAGGTGCCTTTGGCCAATCATGGCTCAGGGGGCTGAGTCCACGTCCCACACTATGTTAGACTGCTTACATAGCGGGCGTACATAGTTTTATGAATGAGAGCAGAAAAATGACATTTGTAAAGGAAAAATGTAATGTAAAACTGCTCGCGGCTGTAATGTATTGCCGGAGCCCGGCAATATAGATAAAATTCATTGATAAAAATGGCATGGGCCCCCCCAGTCCATTACCAGGCTCTTTGGGTCTGGTATGGATATTAAGGGGAAGCCTGCGCCAAATGTTTTTTTTAAAAAAGGGCGTGAGGGTCCCCCCTAAAATCCATACCAGGCCCTTCAGGTCTAGTATGGATTTTAAGAGGAACCCCGCGCCAACATTTAAAAAAATAGTGTGGGGTCCCCCAAAATCCATACCAGACCCTTATCTGAGCATGCAACCTGGCAGGCCGCAAGAAAAGGGGGGCGAAAGAGCGCCCCCCCTCCTGAACCGTACCAGGCCACATGCCCTCCACATGGGAAGGGTGTTTTGGGGTCCCCCCAAAACACTTTGTCCCCATGTTGATGGGGACAAGGGCCTCTTCCGCACAACCCTTGCCCGTTGGTTGTGGGGGTCTGCGGGCGGGGGGCTTATCAGAATCTGGAAGCCTCCTTTAACAAGGGGACACCCAGATCCCACCCCCCCCTATGTGAATGGGTATCGGGTACATTGTACCCCTACACATTCACCAAAAAAAGTGTCAAAAAAGTAAAAATGACAGGAGACAGTTTGGAACAAGTCCTTTATTAAAAAAAAAAAATGTCCCGCGATGTCCATCCATCTTTGATCACAGCGCCGACGGACTGAGAAAAAAAAGGAAAAACTCTGCCTCAATGGGAGGTGTCCCTGCAACTGCAGGCTTTTTATATATAACAGCTGTCAAAGCAAAAAGGCTGCAGTCGTGGGACGCCTCCCAGTGAGGCAGAGTTTTTCCGTTTTTTTTGTTTTTCTTCTTGGATTGTTGGCGCTGTGATCGAAGATAAATTGTCCCAAACGGTCAACTATCATTGACACTTTTTTTGGTGAATGTGTAGGGGTACAACGTACCCCAAAACCCATTCACATAGGGGGGTGGGATCTGTGGGTCCCCTTGTTAAAGGGGGCTTCCAGATTCCTATAAGCCCCCGCCCGCAGACAAGGTGTTTTGGGGGACCCCAAAACCCCCTCCCTATGTTGAGGACATGTGGCCTGGTATGGTCCAGGAAGGGTGGGGGCGCTCTCTCCTCCCCCCCTTTTCCTGCAGCCTGCCAGGTTGCGTGCTCGGATAAGGGTCTGGTATGGATTTTGAGGGGATCCCCACGCCATTTTTTTTACATTTTGGCTCAGGGTTCCCCTTAAAATCCATTCCAGACCTGAAGGGCCTGGTATGGATTTTGGGGTGACCCCCACGCAATTTTTCTTTGTAAATTTTGGTGCAGGATTCCCCTTAATATTCATACGAGACCCAAAGGGCCTGGTAATGGACTGGGAGGGAACCCATGCTGTTTTTTTCAATGATTTATATCTATATTGCCGGGACCCGACAATACATTACAGCCGCAGGCAGTTTTTTTTTTCATAAAGATTTTATTAGAGATTTTAACGGACAATACAGAAAGTATCTATAAAAATGTACCAACTGAGAAGGACATGGTTCCATTCACAATACAGAACACAATTACATACAAATGACAAAACCCACAGGCGCAAATAAAACCCAAAATTGCAAATATTTTACCCGACGTGTAAAGTCATAAATTCTTCCAAGAGATGTCAATGCATACAGTAGCTATTGCTAGAAATGTTAGCTCAGTTGGTTATAACCATGTCAGAGTAACCAAGAAGACTAGGTCCTCAAAGGTACACCTAATCTGGTTTCTGATTGCTCCGCAGGATATAAGGGAGATAGGGAAGGAAGCCGACGACCCAGATCAGCTCCCTTCCCCATAACCCCCCGCATGTTAGGATTAGCGAAAAAGGGACAAGAAAAGAAAAGAAAGAATAGAGAAGAGAGGGGGGAGGTGAATATAGAGTGACTGTAGGGAAAGGGGGTGGGATGACCACCAGCTACCCTCTCCGTCCACTCCGCACATTATGGCGAGCAGTTTTAAATGACATTTTTTCCTTTAGAAATGTCATTTTGCTGTGGTACTGTTCTAAACACGGGAAAGATTAGCTACTTTACAGGCAGAATAAGGACACCCCCAGGCACGATATTTAAAGGAATATTTAATTTTTATTGTTTCACTTTAACCACTTCAATACCAGGCACTTGGACACCTTCCCGCCCTGGCCAATTTTCAGCTTTCAGCGCTGTCGCAATTTGAATGACAATTGCGCGGTCATACAACACTGTACCCAAACAAATTTTTTATCATTTTGTTCCCACAAATAGAGCTTTCTTTTGGTGGTATTTGATCACCTCTGCGATTTTTATTTTTTGCGCAACAAATAAAAAAAGACCGAAAATTTTGAAAAAAACAAGTTTTTCTTTGTTTCTGTTAAAAATTTTTGTAAATAAGAACGCTTTCTTCTTCAATGACGGGCACTGATATGGCTGCACTGACGGGCACTGATACGGCGGCACTGATGGGCACCGATGAAGTGGCACCAATGAGGTGGCACTGATGAGGTGGCACTGACGGGCACTGATGATGGGCACTGATAGGCGGCACTGATGGGCACTGATAGGTGGCACTGGTATGTGGCACTGATGGACACTCATAGGTGGCACTGATGGGCACTCATAGGCGGCACTGAAGGGCACTCGTAGGTGGCAATGATGGGCACTCGTAGGTGGCATTGATGGGTACTTATGGGTGGCACTGATAGTTGGCACAGATGGGCACTGATAGGTGGGCACTGATGGGCACGGATGGGCACTGACAGGTGGCACCGATGGACACTGATGGGTGGCACTGATGACACTGATTGTTTGCACTGATGCCCATAAGGGTGGCATTGCTGGTAAAGTAGAATAGTAAAGTATCGAACCAGGCAGAACTTCAACAATGCAGGTTTATTAACAGCTGATAACATACAGGTTTATGTTCAAAATATTACAATATACAGGTCTAATTTATACAGTTTCTTACAATGCAAGCATATTAGATATAAATATTCTTATCCTCTACCCCAATTGATACAATTGTGAATTGTTCTTACCTTGAACCAGAATGGGTCTTTACTGCCAATTCTTGGGAACCTCTCACCTGATAGGGACCAGCCAATTGGCCGGTGGTCTGGTCTCCTCACAGAGTTCTGAGTTCCAGCTCAACCAAGTTTGTGAGGGAAATTCACCTGAGACCACACTCCGGAACAAGTTAAGAAGTCTTCTCTGACTCGTACGAGGAGACAAGTTAGGACAGATACTTGCCCACTGGTTCTGACCTCTATGACCCGTGCAATAGGGCAGCATACATAGAGTCCAGCCTTATGAGCTCCTATCTGACTTGTCCGAAGGGACAAGTTAGGACAGATACTTGCCCATTGGTTCTGACCTCTATGACCCGTGCAATAGGGCAGCATACATAGAGTTCAGCCTTATGAGCTCCTATCTGACTTGTCTGTCTAACAATTGCAGAGCTTGCATTTATATACTCTTTTACAAGTCTTATCTTAACATATCTCTTACATATGATTGGTCGCTAAGATCTACATCAAAGTAACCAACCATAAATCTGACACCTGTTCTACAACCAGATAAACTTAATTATTCCCAAAATTCCTATATGTTCATTAAAGTGATTTATAACTGTTTTTGTCCAATTAAAAACACCTGTATAGAGACAGTCTGGCACCCAGCTGTGTTATCAGACTCTCCTTATCTTGATACTAGCTTCAAGGATGACAGATTTATGACATTTGGAAAATGAACTTTCAATAACCCCACCAGATGTGTTATATGTTTCACTATATGTATGTATTTTAACAGTTTTAATGAGGGCACAAGCAGACCTTTGTTTGACCTTGTCAAACTTAATTTAATGTTCTGTACATAACTTTCCTATATTCCACCTAATTATTTTAACCACCTGTTTTGTTATCTGTCTGAGACCATTCTACATAACTTGAATCTATTCTAATGAACTTTCATCCAGTAGACTATCTTAATACATTTTCGAGAACACCTGTTTACAAGTACTTGTCATAAAGCAGAGGTCATTTAAAGTTCAACACTTATAAATGAAGACTTTCTAAATCTGGAAAACACAGTATACATTATTAAAGATTAATAATTGTTGCTTTACTTATTGAATAATGATATTGATAAAACCACTACTATATAATAATATAAATAATAATAATAATAATTATCAATAAAATATATGCAAATCAATATATACAATATGAAATACATTGGCTAATATGAGATTCCACAACATTTGGCATCACTGCAACATAATGGTGCCAATCAGTGCCCATTTGTGGGCACTGATTGGCACAGATTGGGCACTGACTGGGCACACTGGGCACATGTGGATGGCCATGGGGTACATACCTGGCCATCCACATGTTGCCCCTTCCCTGGTGGTCCTAGTGGCAATCCCTGGTGGTCCAGTATGGTGATCTGAGGGGGGCTGCGCTGATAAACAATCAGCACAGCCCCCCCCCTGCCAGGAGAGCCGCCGATCGGCTCTCCTCTACTCGCGTCTGTCAGATGCGAGTGAGAAAGAGCCGATCAACGGCTCTTCCTATTGACAGCGTGATCAGCCGTGATTGGACACGGCTGATCACGTGGTAAAGAGCCACGTGGCTCTTTACCAAGATCGGTGTAGCGGTGTGTCCTGCTGGATATGACACCCAGTCAGGATAACTGAACCACCGCCCGGCCGTCATCTGCTATGGGCCAGGCGGGAAGTGGTTAAGCATTATTAAAATCACTGCCCCTGCAAAAATGTCAGTTTTTAAAACTTTTATTTGCATTGATACATGTCCCCTGGGGCAGACCCGGGTCCCCAAACACTTTTAATTGCAATAACTTGCATATAAGCCTGCATGAAGGCTGCATGTGACTGCATGAAGGCCCAGAAGCTATCTGGGGCTTGCTGGTTCAGAGGTGATCCTGTGCTCTCTGTCCTGTGGGAAGAAGCCAAGCTATTGAAAGATCCGGGGGAGGACTCATCTTGGAGAGGACCAAGCGAAAGGCTGGTATCTCAAGAGCAACCTGGTGACTCAATTGGAGGATGCATCCTAACCAACCTACCTCACAGTACTGCCGGGTCGGCTTAAAGGTTCTGGTACTGTGTTGCTGTTCAACTAATACTAAATCCTGTGGCAGAGGATCGTTCAACTAATACTAAATCCTGTGGCAGAAAGATTGTTCAACCATTATTGTTCTTATCAAGTTTCTTATCAAGTCTGTGACAGAGACTTTTTGACCGTGCATCATTCCGGTTTCTAGGTCAGTGAGAGGGGCCTATCTGGGTGAGCAAGATCCATTGACTGAAGGAGTACTTGTCTCCGGGATCTAAAAGTTCCTCAGTGATCTGCACAAGGTATCTGAACTTTTCCTTAAATCCTCCATCCCTCTACTGCTCAAGTTGTTCAATTAAAAGCATTGGAAAAAGAACCAAGTGACTGGTGCATATATCGGTGGATGCAAGGCCCAGTATAGACTCTAAGTTTCTGGTATGGTGAACTGTGAGTAAGGGGTAACGGCAAAGACCCATTTTAAACCAGCAGCTCCTTTGGGGGTAAGTGCTACACATGAATCTATCCATTGGTCATAGAGGGGGTGGCTAGAGAGAGGGGGTGGCGCCCGTGCGCCCTTATGAACGCACCGCCACTGTTAGAGACTATATTGGCTTGCTGGTCTGTGGTGATAGTTACATAGTTACATGGTTACATAGTAGGCAAGGTTGAAAGTTCATCAAGTCCAACCTATGTGTGTGATTTTATATCAGTTTTACATTGTATATCCCTGTATGTTGTGGTCGTTCAGGTGCTTATCTAATAGTTTTTTTAAATTATCGATGCCCCCCACTGGAACCACCACCTGTGGAAGGGAATTCCCCGTCTTTACTGCTCTTACAGTAATAACCCTCTATGCAGTTTAAGGTTAAACTGCTTTTCTTCTAATTTTAGTGAATGGCCGCGTGTCTTATTATATTCCCTTTGTTTTATCCCTATTGTGGGATCACCAATACGGTATGAGCCTGTATAGGTGATTATCCAGTTTTCCTTTTGCAAAGAATCGCTTATTATTGTGAATTGTGCATTTATCACCCTGGAACTTTCCTGTGAGACAGTTGTTTGCAAGACTTTTCACTGATAGAAGGCTGCCTTCTAGTTCTGGAACATACAGCACTTTCTTTAGAAGGATACTGTGGTGACCTCCTTGTGGTGTAATGCAGTTCAGAAAGCCCTGGCCTTTACCTTCTGTTTTGATTCTTTTCCCGTTTGCTAGGAAAGCTTTGTCTTTTGCACTGTAATCAATGTTTGTAAAAGAAGTTCTCATCACTAGTCATGTGGCTTCTCGCTCCTGAGTCTATGTACCAGCCCCATGGCTTGCCGCTTTGTGTCACTTTAAAGGTGCCACTTTGTTGTGCTTTGTGCCTTTGTACATCTTAAGAGCTTTGTCAAAATGGTGCGTATTTTTCTTTCCTTCTGTCATATTCATCAATTAATTTACCTATGGACCGCACTGGCAGACTCAACAGCTGCATAAGGAGCTCAGAGAGCTGGTTGAGGACAAACAGCAGCACGCTGATCTTCCAAGTAAATGGCTGTGCAGGTGGGAAGTGTCAGGACAAATCTGATCATTGGAGAAGAACAGGGTGAGGACCTGGAAACTGCTACCAGTGCACCAATTGCCTTGCGACTGTACACAGTGCGATTTTTTTCTTCCAACCTTTGTGAGTAGTTTTTAATCTTGTTTTTAATAAATTTATCTTAGAGATAATGCACTAGGTCGGTGCGCTCTTTCTTTTTTCTTATTGTCTGTTTTACATGGTGCAGGAATACCTAGGGGCAATATCTGACTTGGACACCTTTCCCACCGAAAATCCTCTGGGTTACTGGGTTTTGAGGATGGATCACTGGCCAGAGCTTGCACAGTATGCAATTGAGCTACTGGCCTGTCCTGCATCCAGTGTTCTTTCGGAACGCACATTCAGTGCTGCTGGAGGCTTTGTAACTGATCACACGGTGCATCTGTCCACCGACTCGGTCGATCGACTGACCTTCATAAAAATGAATCAGTCTTGGATCACCACCAGCTACCAAGCACCTGATGCTGATGTAACCGAATAATTTTTTTTGAAATGTCAGATCTCTTCAAGACTGCCTATGTTGATGCTGAGTGACTGTCCTGTTATGCTGAGTAAATATTCTCTTCCTCCTCAATGATCATGCTGATAGCTTGTAAGAACATTTTTGGTTCTGACCGCCACCACCAGTGGCTGTTTAACAGGGGCGTGTAATTACAATTTTTAATGCAATTCTTTGCAGCAGGGCTAGTTACTGCATTCCAACTAGAGTATCTGTGAGGGGTTGCAGTGTTGTGGCACCAGCACCAGTGCCTAAGGCCCAATTTTTTTGCCCCTGTTCAACAGGGACATGTAATTAGAATTCTTGATCTAATATTTCACAGCAGGGCACGTTTCTGCGCCCACCAAGAGCGAATGAGGACTTACAGTGTTGTGGCACCAGCACCACCACCACCACCAAAGGCCCAATTTTTCTGCCCCTGTTCAACAAGGGGCATTTAATTACAATTCTTGATCTAATATTTCACAGCAGGGCCCTGTGAGGGCTTACAGCGTTGTGACAACACCAACACCTAAGGCCCAAATTTTTTGCAGAGTATATAGGGTAGGCCCCTACTTTCAAACATCCAACTTACAAACAACTCCTACTTGCAAACGGAAGGAGACAACAGGAAGTGAGATGAAATCTACCCCTAGGAAGGGAAATTCTCTCCTGTAAGAGTTAATATGGGAAAAACGTTTCTCCTTTCCCACTGATGCTTTATCACCAATCCTTGTTTCACTAAAAACCCCAAATTTTCAAGAAACATTTGTCATTGGGACAAAAAGCGAGGTGAAATCTTCTGAAGAGGAGCACAGACAGCAAAACAAATGTCACAGGGGTGATAACTTCCCTATGTTTTCCAAAAAGCTTAAAATAGATTTTTTGGCTGGAGCTAAACACGTTAAAAATGTACCCGTTCAAAATTACAAACAGATTCTACTTAACAACAAACCTACAGTCCCTGTCTTGTTTGCACCGCCTGTATACTGCTGTTCATCGTATATAGGGCCTGGGTCCCCACGTCTTTCCTTTTTTTAATTTGGGTGCGGGGTTCTCCTTAATATCCATACAAGACCCAAAGGGCCTGGTAATGGACTGGGGGGTACCCATGCCGTTTGTCTCACTGATTTTCATCCATATTGCCAGGACCAGACATTACATTAAAGCCGCAAGCAGTTTTAAATGACTTTTATTTCTTTAAAAATGTAATTTTGTGCAGGGACTGTTCTAAACATGGGAAACACGCGCCACTTTACAGGCATACTATAGACACCCCCCAGGTACGATATTTAAAGGAATATTTTACTTTTTTTTACTTTAAGCATCATTAAAATCACTTCTCCCGAAAAAACGGCCGTTTTTAAAACTTTTTTTGCATTGATACATGTCCCCTGGGGCAGGACCCGGGTCCCCAAACACTTTTTAGGACAATACCATGCAAATTAGCCTTTAAAATTAGCACTTTTGACTTTGAATGTTCGAGTCCCATAGACATCAATGGGGTTCTAACGTTCGTGCAAATTTTCGGTCCGTTCACAGGTTCTGGTGCGAACTGAACCGGGGGTGTTCAGCTCATCCCTAGTCAGCTGTCTTCAAGTGCTAAAACCTCCTGCAGAATCTTCACATCTGACACAATTCCAGGTATGTTGAGTGTTGGGTCCCCCGTTGTATTCAGTGGCCGGCTCCTATATCACTAATGTGTCCTTGTGTATGAGAATCGCTCTATAATTCTGTAATACAGAGAAGTGAAGTGTGACATATGAAGATGAGATCTGATTTGCATATTTCCTGTCCCCCATATGTGATGTCGGGGGGTTTCCCCCTAATGATTGCAGCTGTTATATAGGAGACATTGTACAGGTGATATCTCAGTAGTCTGTGTGTGTCAGTGTAGAGACATCAAGATGGGTTCTTAGGGGGTTCTGCTGCCTCTCATACTGCTTTATATTCAGGGTGAGGACATCATTTTATTGGTTTGGATAAATTGATATATTTTCTGGGCATAAGTATTGAAGTTTTGCATGTTTTCTTATCCTTAGGGAGTTGGGCAGAGATTATAGTGACACAATCTCCAAATTATTTAAGTGCTAATCCAGGAGACACAGTCACCATCTCATGTAAATCCAGTACTGTTATCGACAAAGGTTTACACTGGTACCAACAGAAACCAGGACAACCTCCAACACTGATTATCTATTATGCAACCACTCTGCAATCTGGAGCCCCAGACAGGTTCAGTGGATCGTATTCAGGAACAGATTTCACTCTTACAATCAGAGACATAAAGGATGAAGATGAAGTCATGTATTACTGTCAGCGGTATTATGATTCTCCTTTCACACAGTGTTACAGAGCCGTACAAAAACCTCCTTCCTCTTTTATTAGCAATGACATTTCACATCACAGTTAAGATACTGAACAAATATCAGTTATTTCTATAGATAGATTGATATTAGTTCTCTGCATTTTCTCCAATCTTAGGGTTTTAGTTAGCAAAACAACAAGTTTTTCTAGAAGGTTCCCATGCCTCCCAAGTATCAACACTCTATACATACTGTGACAGATGGATCTACTGTCCCTGTGTAAAGAACATCATAGTGATATGAATAGTGCATTGTTTAGAATACAAACCATCTCTAAACAGGTCTAAGCCCATGTTCACACTATACCGGGCTGCGGATCGCACCGGAGCACTGTGCGTCTCTGTTCCCCCATTTCAGGGATGAATCAGGGCCGATTCTATGCCTGAATTCGGCCCTGAAACGGAGCCAAAGACGCACATCGTTTTTGTGCAGTGCGCTCCGCAGGCGCCCCAAAGATATGTGAACCGGCTCCGTAGGGAGCCAGTCACATTCTCCTACTATGCGAATTAGATGCGGGGAAACGTGCACGTGGCACGTGCCAGAAATGTGACACTCCCATTGGTCATGCTCTCAACCAAACTGTCAAATCTTCCAATGGCTGATCACATGTGTAGCATCATGGCAGTTGCAGAGGGGAAGATGGCAGCTTCCTTGGCTGAAAACGATAGGAGGGTTTACTTACACTTTAAGGCGGTAGTAAACTTCAGTTTAAAAAATAAAAAACTTCCCCTGCAAGACAATGTCATAATGTGCTAGTATGTATCGCACACTAGCACATTATCAGAGACTTACCTTAAAATGAAGCCCTCCAGTGGTGCTATGTTACTGCTGAGAGGGCTTCCATCTTCACCCGGTCTTCCTTCCAGGTTTGCGGTCTCCTGCTACATGAGTGGCCGGGGGGCGTGATGACGTCACCGTTTACAGCACGGGCTCTGAAGGTCCGGCACGGTATGCCAGACCTTCAGAGTGCATGCGCCAGTGATATCACCGGCTGCATACTGTGTAAATATGTCCTAAACAGTGAAAGTTTAGGAGATATTCACAGTACCTTCAGGTAAGCCCTTAATATAGGCTTACTAGTAAATATAAGTGGCAAAACTGAGTTTACTACCACTTTAACCCTCATATTGTATACAACCCTTCAGCCTGGCCTAAAATATTGGGGATGATGGGTTATGTTGCTGACTTTTGGGTGGACAAATTAATTAATTCTGAACACTTTCCTTTTAATGGACGGCCATTTGAAAATCAGGTAGGATTTTTGTTAAAGTGAATGTTGATTAAAGTTATTGCTTACATTTTAATAAAGTTACATGTTTAATTTGTTACTTCTTGATTAACTCTTTTGAGCCCTAACGTGAATTTTAGGGCAAACAAACACAATAAATTACCCATTTTTGGTAAAATATAAAAGATGAGGTTGCACCATATAAATAGATACCCAACATACCAAACCTTACATTTTTGTGCGCCTGTGAAATGGCGTCAAACTTCAGTACCCTATATTTTCTATAGGCAACGCTTCAAAAGCCCCCTATAGGTATCAGTTTAGTGTTACGGAGGAGGTCTGGTGTTAGAATTATTTCTCTCACTCTGGTATACGTGGCAATATGTAACATGTGAATCGCAATGAACGTTTTCATACGTAGGCACCCCGACGCATGTGTTTATGTTCATGCATGTGTATACGTGGGGGGTAGGAGCCCTCAAATTTTTTGGGGGGGTATGTGTTTGGGTGTAACTTTATTTTTTGCAAGAAAAACATTTGTTTTACTTAACTTTGTTTTTTCATCACAAAGGGGATAAACAGTCCCCTATGTGATGATTTTTAGGTGACAGGTTCTCTTTATTGAGATATGCAGGGTCTAAAAGACCCCCAATGTCTCCCCTGTACTCCACTCAATGTTTTGCAATGCAGATCGCATTGCAAAACATCCTTTCATGGCAAAGCGAGCCGGGGACATGAGAGCTTGACCCGGAAGCGATGTCAGCGACGTCGCTTTCCGGGTCACAAGAAGAAGAGGAGGAGAGTGGATGTGTGTCTGCTCTTCTCCTTCCCCTCTACCCACGGGACCTCTGATGGGCAAGTGTAGACCGGTAAGCATGGCGGGGGACCGGTACCAGGGTGTGTGCGAGCGATCAAGCGGCAGCGTAGCCACCTGAATGCTCTCACCTGACAGGCAGGAGTCTGCCTGTCAGTTTCACACACAGTCCTGGTGGCTGCAGCCACCGAATTGTGTGTGATTCCCCCGCGCCGTTAGGTCCGTATGATGTACGGACCTGGCGGCGAAAAGGTTAAAGGCCACAGCCATTTTAATCCATACTTAGGGGCCTATATATAAAAAAATAGTTATTCGTTGCCAAGGTTTGTTTCTACAGATGAGCAAAGGTGCTATTGAGTTCCCCCTTTGGGCAAATGGCAAACATCCAGAGTCTGGAGTGAACCCTGTGTCATCATGACCTTGAACCCAATGCCTGGCTATGTAGTGTGGCAGAGGTGTGTAAATCACAGGACTGGTTGTAAAGAAAAAACAATTATTTATCTAGCAAAACAGAAAACATAATTATATTTCCATTCTGTATTGAGCTTTTTGCCTGGAGTTCCACTTTAAGTTTTATGATCTGTTCTATTTCCATCAAGATACAAATCTGTAAAGAGTTTATCATCTATGTTTAATAAAGCAGGCTGGATTTTCATCAGGGTGTTGCTTACATAGAGTAGTGGTAGATATGAAATCTCTCTCCTCTATATGTAATACATCAGACCCGTACACACATTTTTTTGAATAAAGTATATTTATTGAATTTTTTGAGTTTTAGAGTTTTCCAATTTCATTTTTATATTAGTTATAAAGAAAAATGAATGCGCTGCTAGTGAAAATAATATATAAGCTGCCAGCACCAACAATAAGACTAATTGTAAATGGAAATGTGATGAAAAAGTGAAATGCGTATATATCCAAAGTGTAAACTGAGTAATAAGTGAACGTGCACAACAGCAGTAATGTTTTTGGGGGAAAAAACGTGCATTAATTGTTAAATTCAGTGCTATTAATGGTAACCTTATTCCAAATAACACCCAAGGGGCAAGTGACTCCATATAAGCAAAAATTAAAAATAAAGTGAAGAAATATATATAAATAAACAATATACAAAAATGAAGTGTCATTTTTGATTGTAGAATGATTGTAGATCTGAGTGTTGTTGTATTTTATATGAATGGTCCCATGGATAGGAACCAGCCCGGGGCAATGTACAGTCCTCGCCCCTTGAAGGAGCTTACAATGTAATCTTCATACCAAAATTAAAGTGAGTCTATTGTTTTTATATTGTATAAAAAAATTTTAAAATATCTGAATACTTTCCTCTCCAGGAAACAGGGAATCAAATATCTGCTCGATCCTCCTGAGAGTCTTCATATCTGACACAATTCCGGGTATGTTGGGTGTCGGGTCCCCCGCTGTATTCAGTGGCCGGCTCCTATATCACTAATGTGTCCTTGTGTATGAGAATCGCTCTATAATTCTGTAATACAGAGAAGTGAAGTGTGACGTATGAAGATGAGATCTGATTTGCATGTTTCCTGTCCCCCATATGTGATGTCGGGGGGTTTCCCCCTAATGATTGCAGCTGTTATATAGGAGACATTGTACAGGTGACATCTCAGTAGTCTGTGTGTGTCAGTGCAGAGACATCAAGATGGGTTCTCAGGGGGTTCTGCTGCCTCTCATACTGCTTTATATTCAGGGTGAGGACATCATTTTATTGGTTTGGATGAATTGTTATATTTTCTGGACATAGATATTAAATGTTTCATGTTTTCTTATCTTCAGGGAGTTGGGCACAGATTATATTGACACAATCTCCAAATTATATGACTGCAAATCCAGGAGACACAGTCACCGTCTCATGTAAATCCAGTACTGGTATCAGCGACAATTTACACTGGTACCAACAGAAACCAGGACAACCTCCAACACTGATTATTAAGTGGGCAAAGGATCTTCAGTCTGGAGCCCCAACCAGGTTCAGTGGATCGTATTCAGGAACAGATTTCACTCTTAAGATCAGCAACATAAAGGATGAAGATGAAGCAATTTATTATTGTCAGCAGAGTAACAGCCTCCCTCTCACACAGTGATACAGAGCCGTACAAAAACCTCCTTCCTCTTTTATCAGCAATGACATTTCACATCACATTTAGAATTGCACTGAATGGAGATCAGTTATCTCTATAATTAGACTACAATTAGCTCTGTGTAGTTGCTTTAAACTTAGAGTCTTAGCGAAAACAAAAAGATTTTCTTCAAGCTCCCCAAGTATCACCACATTATACATACTGTGACAGACGAATGCACTGTCACTGTGTACAGAACCTCATAGTGACATGGATAGCACATTATTTAGCATAGAAACCATTTTTGAACAGGTGTGAGACTAAAAGGTCCACTTTATAAAGATTTTGCTGTGATGTGCCATAAGCAAAAAAATCCCATCATTTGCCTAAAAATGTTATTTCCTGTGACTGTCAGCTCCTTCTAGTGGTCATAATGCGGTACTTTCCTGAAACACAGTAATCAGGACAATACCACATTATGGCCACTAGATGGAGTCAGGTGGTTTTTGCCCCACAAAAGGTAATCAGGTCAGCCAGCCAGAGCTGTGAAGGAGTAGAAGGTGTACTGTACACAAGGAATGTGAGTCTGTGTTCTGATGAAGCTGTCACCTGGGAGAGGCAGTGTTTGAACAGGCAGGGAGCAGTGCAGCCCAAACCAGGAACTCTATAGCCAGAAAGCTGTAGTGAGCAAGCCACAGCCAAGAGCAAATTGTGTGTCTATGTGGAGACAGACTGAAGATCCAAGATTACCTACAATAACCAGGAGGATGAACATGTTCTGTTCGGAGTTCCAGACATTTTTGTGTGTAGCTGCTGACTTTTAATAAACACACACTCACCTGTCCCACGGTCCAGCGATGCGGCTGCCCGAAGCCTCGCTTCTCTCCTCCACCTCTCCCCGGCGCCGGCATCACTAGTGTGAGCACCCGGCTGAGACAGCTTGCGGCTTTGCAGCCAGGTGCACACTGCGCATGCGCGGGTCGCACTGAAAGTTCTGAATGGCTGAGCAGTCTTCTGGGACCTGTGACGTGTCCCAGAAGATTGCAGGGAGGGGAGAGGAGAACTTCCGCTTGAGTCACCTAGGCATCACGAATGGAAGTGGGTGCTGGGTACCTGTCAAAACTAAGTACCCACCCCCCAAAAAAATGACGTGCTAAATGTGACATGTCAGGGGGTGTGGTGTCACTTTTGGATGGAACTCCACTTTAATGTGGTGATGATCCCCTGTGTGAGAAGCCTGATGGAAAGGTATTTGTTGAGAGAGAGACAGCGCGTCCTCGCCGACCGAATGAAGGGGTTCAGGTAAGTAAAACGGGTGGGGGGCTAGGGGGCCGGTGACTGTCAGGTGTTTTTTTATAGGATAGCATGAACCTTTACAACCCCTTTAAGGCTGGGTTCACACTATTGTGAATTGGATGAGGGTTTCCCCGCATCCAATTTGCATAGCAGGAGATTGTGACTGACTCTCTATGGAGCCGGTTCACACATCTCCGGAGCGGCTCCGGTGTGAATTGCACACGAGTCCTGTGCGTCTTCTGGTCTGTTTCAGGTCCGAAATCAGCCAAAAATTTGGTCTGAAATCGGATCTGAACCGGTGAATGGAGACGCACCGGACCCCCTGCTGTGAGCCGCTCCGTACTCTAGTGTGAACCCAGCCTCAAGGCCACGGCCCTTTGAATTTATACTTAGGAGAATATACAGTATATAAAAAACTTGCAGAGCTATTCATCCTGTAAACTGTCCTTTTTTCTTTGTGAATGGGGGGTGGAAGCTGTCACATTGAGTGGTGGTAGTAATACTGACAGTAAATATATGACTACTTCCTGCAGCAACAGGTTTACTTCAGTAGATGGATGAATGTGCTGTTTAGTTCACCCGTTCGGTGAATGGCAAACATCCAGAGTCTGCAGCCAACCCTGTGTCATCATGAACTTCAACCCAATGCCTAGATGTGAAGTGTGGCAGAGGTGTGTAAATCACAGGACTGGTTGTACAGAATTAACAATTTTTTGGCTAGTAAAACAGAAAACATAATTATATTTCCATTGTGTATTGAGCTCTTTGCTTGGAGTTACACTTTAACCCCTTCCTGACAAGCCGCCTCAGTTATACTGCAGCAGGGTGGCACAGCTGAGCGAGCCATTATAGCTATACGTTGGCTCTTTAAGACACTGTAGCAGGCGTGCAACATGTCCGCGGAGCCGATGCACGCGCCCAGCGGGCGCCATGACCGCCGGGCACCCGCGATCGCTCATGACAGAGTGAGAGCCGGGATCTGTATGTGTAAACACACAAATCCCGGTTCTGTTGTGTTCCTACTAAGTAGGAACAACGATCTTTCTCCTCCTCTATTCAGCCACATTCCCCCCACAGTTAGAAACATGCATAGGGAACACAGCTGACCCCCCCTAGTGTTAACCCCTTCCCTGCCAGTGACATTTATACAGTAATCAGTGGCTATTTTTAGCTCTGATCGCTGTATAAATGTCACTGGTCCCAAAAAAGTGTCAAAAGTGTCCATTCTGTCCGCCATAATGTTGCAGTCCCGATAAAAATTGCAGATCACCGTCATTACTAGTAAAACACATAATAATAAAAATGCCATAAATCTATCCCCAATTTTGTAGACGTTATAACTTTTGCGCAAACCAATCAATATACGCTTATTGTGATTTATTTTTAACAAAAATATGTAGAAGAATACATATCGGCCTAAACTGATGAAGAAATTTGTATATTTTTATTTATTTTCTGGATATTTATTATAGCAAAAACTACAACATGTATTTTTTCAAAATTGTCGCTCTTTTTTTGTTTACAACTCAAAAAATAAAACCACAGAGATGATCAAATACCACCAAAGGAAAGCTCTATTTGAGGGGAAAAGGGGACATAAGTTTTGTTTGGGTACAACATCACACGACTGCGCAATTGTCAGTTAAAGCGACGCTGTGCGGTATCGCAAAAAGTGGCCTGGTCAGGAAGGGGGCAAATCCTTCCAGGGCTGAAGTGGTTAAGTTTTATGATCTGTTCTATTTATATTAAGATACAAATTTGTAAAGAGTTTTATCATGTATTTTTTTTTTAAACGGTTGGATTTCAGTCAGGGTGTGGCTTACATAAAATAGTGGCCATTTTGAAGTTGTTCTTCTCTATATGTAATACATCAGACCACTACAGTGATTATTGAATAAAGTATACAGTATTTATTGCATTTTTCAGTTTTAGGCTGCACTCATACCTGAGCATATCTTTTCAGGCAGAAAGATAATTTTCAGGCTGAAAAATAGAAAATAAAAGAACAGAATAGAATAAAATAGAATAGAAATGAATACAATAGTATAGAATAAAAAAGTAATTGAATAAAATAAAAAGAATTTAAACATCTTCTGAAATTCGAATTTTAAATAGAATAAATTCGAATTTGACTACATAAGAAAAGAATAGAATAGAAAAAAAAGAATAGAATAGACTATAATATAATAGAAAAGAAATGAATTAGAAAAACAATACAATAGAATAGAAAAGGATAGAAAGATTATAACCATTTCCCAAAATTCAATTAAATCTATTTGAATTTGAATAGAATAGCAAAGTATAGTTTAAAATAGAATAGAAAATAACAGAATAGTATAGAAAAAACAACAGAATAGAATAGAAAAGAACAAATATAAATTCTTCTGAAGTTTGAATTTCGAACAGAATAAATTTGAATTTGAATAGAATAGAAAAGTATAGAATAGAATGGAAAAGAAAATAAATAATAGAATAGAAAAAAATAAAATAGAACAAATAGAAAAAGAATAGAATAAAAAAATAGAATAGTATAAAAAATTAACCATTTGCCAAAATTCAACTAGAATCAATTTGTTTGGAATAGAATAGAATAGAAAATAATAGAATAGAATAGGAAGATGGTTATATTCTATCTATTCTATTCTGTTCTATTCTGTTTTTCTTTTCTATACTATTCTGTTTAATTTTCTATTCTAATCTATTATTTTCTATTCTATTTAAATTCAAATTTCTATTCTATTCTATTGTTTTTTGAATTATATTAGTTTCTATTCTATTCTATTTTTTTTCTATTTAAGTTTCAGAAAAGGGTTATATTCTTTCTATTATATTCTATTTTTTATTCTATTCTATTTGTTTCTATTCTATTCCATGCTATTCTGTTCTTTTATTTACTATATTATTTTGTTCTGTTTTATTCTATTCTATTCTATTCTTTTTATTTTCTGCTATATTATTTTCTTTTCTATTCTATTATTTTTTTCTATTCTATTTAAATTCAAATTTCTATTCTATTCTATTGTTTTTTAAATTATATTATTTTATATTTGAATTTCAGAAAATGATTATATTCTATTTTACTCAATTTTTTTATTCTATTCTATCAATTGCTATTCTATAGCATGCTTTTATTTACTTATTTTATTCTATTTTGTTCTGTTTTACTCTATTATATTCTATTCTTTTATTTTCTGTTATATTATTTTATAATTTTTTTCTATTCCATTCCTTTATTTTCTATTCTATTTTATTCTCTTTGGAAATTTGAAAACTATTCAAATTCGAAAACTATTCGAAAACTGTTCGAATTCGAAAAATTTTTCAAATTCAAAAAATATTGGAATTTGAAAACTTTTTGAATTTGAAAATTATTTGAATTTGAAAACTTTTTGAATTCGAATACTATGTTCTGTTTGACTCTATTATTTTTTTATTCTTTTATTTTTTGTTTTATTATTTTCTATTCTATTCTAATTTTTTCTATTACATTCCTTTATTTTCTATTCTATTCAAACTATTCGAATTCGAAAACTATTTGAAAACGAATTGAATGTGCAAACTATTCGAATCGATTCAAAAACTATTTGAATGGATTTGCATTTGAATTCTAAAAACTAATAAAACAGGTTAAACAAATTTAACTAAACTAATTTATGTAAATAACTAATCAAAACGAAACAAACCTAAAAAAATGATTTTGTTCTGCACATGTCTTCCAATGAACATTCCTGTATTGCATTTTCACAAGTAAAATTACTTTGAATTAAACTGCTGTGTCTTATGGGAAAGTTAAATTGGTAGCAAACTCTCCTTGATGCATTTTCCTTATTTAAATCATGAATTACTGATTGCTGTGTGTACATGGATTCTATCCTTCTCCCTTCTCTTGTAATCCTTAACTGTTCCTTTTCATGACGTCACTGGCGCATGCGCATATTTCCCCCTGTTCATGGCACGCACTTTGAGCCGTCAGTCCTTTCATTACATGCCCTGGCTCCATCCTCCTCTCTCTGCGGCACTGTGTCAAGATCGCGCGAGATTCCAGTCCCATTCACAGGTGCAGGTCTGCTAAGATACGCAGGACATGGCCGCTATCAGGGCCGGATTTCCGACAAGGCCACCGAGGCCAGGCCTCGGGGCGGCAGTGGTACAGGGGCGGCGCCGCCGCCCCCCACACTAACATCAGCATGCAGTGCACCCAGGTGCCAGAGAGGTGGGGGGGCTGAAGCGCTAGAGTGCTCCTCTCCCTCCTCCTCCTCTCTGTGTCCAGACTGAGGCGGCTCCCTCCGCAGGTCACCGCCGCCACCGCTGTGTTTTTCACTGCTCAAGCCCGTCCCCCCTCCCTCCTCCTGTCAGAGAAGGAGAGCAGCCGCCGAAGATCGGAGCGGCTGGTCTCTGTGCGGCGGCGGCAGGGGGGGCGTGTTCTCCTCTGTCTCTCACTCCCACCCAAGCCTGTGCCTGTCTCCATCTGTTCTGTTGTACACACTTGGAGGGGAGGTTGTCCTGGGGGGTCTGTACTAGTGAAGGGGGGGTTGTCCTGGGGGGTCTGTACTAGTGAAGGGGGGGTTGTCCTGGGGGGTCTGTACTAGTGAAGGGGGGGTTTGTCCTGGGGGGTTGTACTAATGGAAGGGGGGTTGTCCTGGGATGTCTGTACTAGTGAAGGGAGGGTTTGTCCTGGTGGGGGTCTGTACTAATGGAGGGGGGGTTGTCCTGGGATGTCTGTACTAGTGAAGGGGGGTTGTCTGGGGGGGGGTTTGTACTAATGGAGGGGGTTTGTCCTGGGGGGTTTGTACTAATGGAGGGGGGTTGTCCTGGGGGGTTTGTACTAATGAAGGGAGGGGCGGTTTGTCCTTGGGGGGGTCTGTGCTAATGGAGGGGGTGGGGGTTGACCTGGGGGGGTTTGTACTAATGGAGAGGGGGTTTTCCTGGGCGGGTTTGTACTAATGGAGGGGGGTTTGTCCTGGGGGGTCTGTACTAATGAAGGGAGGGGTGGTTTGTCCTGGGGGGGCTGTACTAATGAAGGGAGGGGCAGTTTGTCCTTGGGGGTCTGTGCTAATGGAGGGGGTGGGGGTTGAACTGGGGGGTTTTGTACTAATGGAGAGGGGGTTTTCCTGGGGGGTTTGTACTAATGGAGGGGGGTTTGTCCTGGGGGGGTCTGTACTAATGAAGGGAGGGGTGGTTTGTCCTGGGGGGGTCTGTACTAATGAAGGGAGGGGTGGTTTGTCCTGGGGGGTTTGTACTAACGGAGGGGGGTTGTCCTGGGGGGGTTTGTACTAATGGAGGGGGGTAGACCTGGGGGGGGTTGTACTAATGGAGGGGGGTTGTCCTGGGGGGGTTGTACTAATAGAGGGGCGTTTGTCCTGGGGGGTCTGTACTAATGAAGGGAGGTGCGTTTGTCCTGGGGGGGTCTGTACTAAGGGAAGGGGGTGAGTTTGTCCTGGGGGGTCTGTACTAAGGGAGGGGGGTTTGTCCTGGGGGGGTCTGTACTAAGGGAGGGGGGTGGGTTTGTCCGGGGGGGTCTGTACTAAGGGAGGGGGGTTTGTCCTGGGGGGTCTGTATTAATGGTGGGGGGTTTGTCCTGGGGGGGTCTGTACTAATGGTGGGGGGTTTGTCCTGGGGGGAGGGTCTGTACTAATGGAAGGGGGTGGTTTGTCCTGGGGGGGTCTACACCCAGGAAAGTACACCCAGGGCTCCAGAGGGAGAGGGCAGTGCTGAGAGAACACCATCAGAGAGAGAACCCCGCTGCCCAGCGCCACCAGAGGGAAAGCCACACATCCTGGCGCCATCCCTGGCGGAGAAAGGAATGGAGTCATTGCAGGAATACAGATCTGGGTGCTACCCAGCGGAGTCGCCACAGGCAATTCAGAGTGAGCTGACTCCTGATCAGGGGAACCATTGCTGTATCGCTGGGTCAGGTGAGAGGGCCGATCGGCCATTATCTACTAATGTCCATAGGAACTGCAGTCTCTGACCATCTTCTGTATCATGTCTGCCATCTCTGACCATCTCCTGTATCATGTCTGCCGTCTCTGACCATCTCCTGTACTATGATTGCAGTTTCTGACCATCTCTTGTATCATGTCTGCAGTCTTTGACCGTATTATGTCTGGGGGCTCTTTCTGGTGGTGGTGGGGGGGGGCGGCATTGAAGGGCCGGCCTTGGGGCAGCAAAGGGAGTAAATCCGGGCCTGGCCGCTATAGTAACCCCGGGATGAAAGCAAGGCCTGGCCAAAACAAATGAGTGCGCATGCGTGTCATTATGGCAGGTTCAAGCAGAAAGGGGGAAAGTACAGTACACAGTGAAATCAGGAGACATTACCTAACATGGCACCGGCTTCTCCCAGGAAGAAAGATTTTAGAAACGACTTAAATAAAAGTAAGAATCATGCGAAGGCGGTAATATTAATCAGATCGGACACTTTAGACACTATTTTGGGACCACTGACATTTATACAGCGATCAGTGCTATACATATGCACTGATTACTGTATAAATGTCCACTGGCAGGGAAGGAGTTAACACTAGGGGGCAATCAAGGGGTTAAATGTGTTACCTATGGAGTGATTCTAACTGTGGGGGGATGGGACTGACTGGGGGAGGAGACCGATCGGTGTTCATATTTACTAGGAACACACGATCTGTCTCCTCTCCCCTGACAAGATGTGGATCTGTGTGTGTGTTTACACACACAGATCCACGTTACTGCTCTGTCATGAGCAATTGTGGGTGCCCGGGGGACATCGCAGGCCCTGTGCATGCGCATCAGCTCCTCGGTGACGTGGCGGGTGCGCCACCTATACCGCCGGAAAGCCGAGGACGTCATATGACGCCTGTCCACAATGGGAGATCCCATCTGTGGACGTCATATTACTATAGGCAGGGAAGGAAGTGGCTAAATTACAATCATTGTACATCACAGGATTGCTGTATTTTTTCCTTGTTCAAATATTCTATTGAAAGAGAAAAGTTCAGTACAGATATATTGGTAATAGTACAGTAAAAACGATCACAGTAGGTATGACATAACAAATTGGATGGTGAAAGCATAAAACACACAAAAGATAATAAGTAACATATAGTGATGAAGGGTGTGTTGTTGTATTTTATATGAATGGTCCCATGGATAGGAACCAGTCCGGGGCAGTGTACAGTCCTTGTTCCTTGAAGGAGCTTACATGTAATTTCCAAAATTAATGGGACTCTGTTGTTTCTCTGTTGTTTAAAAAAAAGACACATCAGAATACTTACCTCGTTGGGAGACAGCAAGTTCAATGTCTTCTGTCTTCAAGTGCTCCAACCTCCTGCAGAGTCTTCACATCTGACACAATTCCGGGTATGCTGGGTGTCGGGTCCCCCGCTGTATTCAGTGTCCGGCTCCTATATCACTAATGTGTCCTTGTGTATGAGAATCGCTCTATAATTCTGTAATACAGAGAAGTGAAGTGTGACGTATGAAGATGAGATCTGATTTGCATGTTTCCTGTCCCCCATATGTGATGTCGGGGGGTTTCCCCTCTAATGATTGCAGCTGTTATATAGGAGACATTGTACAGGTGACATCTCAGTAGTCTGTGTGTGTCAGTGCAGAGACATCAAGATGGGTTCTCAGGGGGTTCTGCTGCCTCTCATACTGCTTTATATTCAGGGTAAGGACATCATTTTATTGGTTTGGATGAATTGTTATATTTTCTGGACATAAATATTAAATGTTTCATGTTTTCTTATCCTCAGGGAGTTGGGCACAGATTATATTGACACAATCTCCAAATTATATCACTGCAAATCCAGGAGACACAGTCACCGTCTCATGTAAATCCAGTACTGGTATCAGCAATGAATTACACTGGTACCAACAGAAACCAGGACAACCTCCAACACTGATTATCAGATATGCAACCAATCTTCAGTCTGGAGCCCCAACCAGGTTCAGTGGATCGTATTCAGGAACAGATTTCACTCTTAAGATCAGCAACATAAAGGATGAAGATGAAGCAATTTATTATTGTCAGCAGGGTTACAGCTTCCCTCTCACACAGTAATACAGAGCCGTATAAAAACCTCCTTCCTCTTTTATCAGCAATGACATTTCACATCACATTTAGAATTGCACTGAATGGGGATCAGTTATCTCTATAATTAGACTACAATTAGCTCTGTGTAGTTGCTTTAAACTTAGTCTTAGCAAAACAAAAAGATTTTCTTCAAGCTCCCCAAGTATCACCACATTACACATACTGTGACAGACGAATGCACTGTCACTGTGTAAAGAACCTCATAGTGACATGGATAGCACATCATTTAGCATAGAAACCATTTCTGAACAGGTGTGAGACTAAAAGGTCCACTTTATAAAGATTTTGCTGTGATGTGCCATAAGGAAAAAATGCCCATAATTTGCCTAAAAAGGTTTTTTTCCTGTGACTGTCAGCTCCGTCTAGTGGTCATAATGTGGTACTTTCCTTAAACACAGTAATCAGGACAATACCACATTATGGCCACTAGATGGAGTCAGGTGGATGTTGTCCCACAAAAGGTAATCAGGCCAGCCAGCCAGAGCTGTGAAGGAGTAGAAGGTGTACTGTACACAAGGAATGTGAGTCTGTGTTCTGATGAAGCTGTCACCTGGGAGAGGCAGTGTTTGAACAGGCAGGGAGCAGTACAGCCCAAACCAGGAACTCTATAGCCAGAAAGCTGTAGTGAGGAGAATGTCGGCACTGACCAGGCCAAAGCTAAGAGGAAATTCTGACACAGACTGTAGATCCAAGATTGCCTACAATAACCAGGAGGATGAACATGTTCTGTTATATTAATGTGGTGATGATCCCCTGTGTGGGAAGCCTGATGGAAAGATATTTGTTGAGGAATAGAAGTGGGTGGAAATCACTTCAATCATATTGACAAATGAACTTTAAACCTCTTCTAAAGCTCTACCCTTGAAGCGACACCCTAACAATACCTTAAAGCGGAAGTAAAGCCATCCATTAAAGAGTTTCATTTCCGGCACGTGCCAGAAATGTAACACTCCCATTGGTTGTGCTCTCAACCAAACTGTCAAACCATCCAATGGCTGGTGTCATAACTGATCACATGTACAGCATCATGGCAGTTGCAGATTTAACAGAGGCAAAGATGGCAGGTTCCTTGGCTGAAAACGATAGGAGGGTTTACTTACACTTTAAAGCGGTAGTAAACTTCAGTTTAAAAAATAAAAAACTTCCCCTGCAAGACAATGTCATAATGTGCTAGTATGTATTGCACACTAGCACATTATCAGAGACTTACCTTAAAATGAAGCCCTCCAGCAGTGCTATGTTACTGCTGAGAGGGCTTCCATCTTCACCCGGTCTTCCTTCCAGGTTTGCGGTCTCCTGCTACATGAGTGGCCGGGGGTGTGATGACGTCACCATTTACAGCCCAGGCTCTGAAGGTCTGGCGCGGTATGCCAGACCTTCAGAGTGCATGCGCCAGTGATATCACATGCATGCAGTGTAAATAACTCCTAAACAGTGAAAGTTTAGGAGATATTCACAGTACCTTCAGGTAAGCCTTAATATAGGCTTACTAGTAAATATAAGTGGAGTTTACTACCACTTTAACCCTGATATTGAATACAACCCTTCAGCCTCGCCTAAAATATTGGGGATGATGGGTTATGTTGCTGACTTTTGGGTGGACAAATTAATTAATTCTGAACACTTTCCTTTTAATGGACGGCCATTTGAAAATCAGGTAGGATTTTTGTTAAAGTGAATGTTGATTAAAGTTATTGCTTACATTTTAATAAAGTTACATGTTTAATTTGTTACTTCCTGATTAACTCTTTTGCGGCCAGAGCCGTTTTTACATTTTTTGCGCACAAGTTTCAAAAATCATTCTAGGCCTGAAGATTACACAAAACCCACAAATATGATATATTTTCTGAAAGCAGACACCCAAGAGAATAAAATAGCTGTAGCTGCAATTTTTTATGTCACACGATATTACCACAAAGGTCTAGGAAACGCAACATTTCAGTAAAAGACACACTAACGTGAATTTTAGGGCAAACAAACACAATAAATTACCCACATTTTTGGTAAAATATAAAAGATGAGGTTGCACCATATAAATAGATACCCAACATGCCAAACCTTAAATTTTTGTGCGCCCGTGAAATGGCGTCAAACTTCAGTATCCTATATATTCTATAGGTGTTGCTTCAAAAGCCCCCTATAGGTATCAGTTTAGTGTTACGGAGGAGGTCTGGTGTTAGAATTATTTCTCTCACTCCGGCATACGTGGCAATATGTAACATGTGAATCGCAATGAACGTTTTCACACGTAGGCCCCCCGACTCATGTGTTTATGTTCATGCATGTGTATATGTGGGGGGTGGGGGCCCTCAAATTTATTTTGGGGTGGTTATGTGTTTGGGTGTAACTTTATTTTTTGCAAGAAAAACATTTTTTTTTACTTAACTTTGTTTTTTCATCACATAGGGGATAAACAGTCCCCTATGTGATGATTTTTAGGTGACAGGTTCTCTTTATTGAGATATGCAGGGTCTAGAAGACCCCCGATGTCTCCCCTGTACTCCACTCAATGTTTTGCAATGCAGATCGCATTGCAAAACATCCTTTCACGGCAAAGCGAGCCGGGGACATTAGAGCTTGACCCCGAAGTGACGTCAGCGACGTCACTTTCCGGGTCACAAGAAGAAGGGGAGGAGAGTGGATGTGTGTCCGCTCTTCTCCTTCCCCTCTACCCACGGGACCTCCGATGGGCAAGTGTAAGCCGGTAAGCATGGCGGGGGACCGGTACCAGGGTGTGTGCGAGCAATCAAGCGGCAGCGTAGCCGCCTGAATGCTCTCACCTGACAGGCAGGAGTCTGCCTGTCAGTTTCACACACAGTCCTGGTGGCTGCAGCCACCGAATTGTGTGTGATTCCCCCACGCCGTTAGGTCCGTATGACGTACGGACCTGGCGGCAAAAAGGTTAAAGGCCACAGCCATTTTAATCCATACTTAGGGGCCTATATATAAAAAAAATAGTTATTTGTTGCCAAGGTTTGTTTCTACAGATGAGCAAAGATGCTATTGAGTTCCCCCTTTGGGCAAATGGCAAACATCCAGAGTCTGGAGTGAACCCTGTGTCATCATGAACTTGAACCCAATGCCTGGCTATGTAGTGTGGCAGAGGTGTGTAAATCACAGGACTGGTTGTAAAGAAAAAACGATTATTTATCTAGCAAAACAGAAAACATAATTATATTTCCATTCTGTATTGAGCTTTTTGCCTGGAGTTCCACTTTAAGTTTTATGATCTGTTCTATTTCCATCAAGATACAAATCTGCAAAGAGTTTATCATCTATTTTTAATAAAGCAGGCTGGATTTTCATCAGGGTGTTGCTTACATAGAGTAGTGGTAGATATGAAATCTCTCTCCTCTATATGTAATACATCAGACCCGTACACACATTTTTTTAATAAAGTATATTTATTGCATTTTTTGAGTTTTAGAGTTTTCCAATTTCATTTTTATATTAGTTATAAAGAAAAATGATTGCGCTGCTAGTGAAAATAATATATAAGCTGCCAGCACTAACAATAAGACTAATGCCGCGTACACACGGTCGGACTTTTCGTCTACAAAAGTCCGACAGCCTGTCCGACAGACTTCCGACGTACCTTCGGCGGACTTGCGGCAGACTTTCTTACGAACGGACTTGCCTACACACGACCACACAAAAGTCCGACGGATTCGTACGTGATGACGTACACCGGACTAAAATAAGGAAGTTCATAGCCAGTAGCCAATAGCTGCCCTAGCATGGGTTTTTGTCCGTCGGACTAGCACACAGACGAGCGGATTTCGGGGTCCGTCGTACTTACGACGTAAAGATTTGAAGCATGTTTCAAATCTAAAGTCCGTCGGATTTGAGGCTAAAAAAGTCCGTTGAAAGTCCGGAGAAGCCCACACACGATCGGATTACCAGCCAGCTTTAGTCCGTCAGCGTCCGTTGGACTTTTGTAGACGAAAAGTCCGACCGTGTGTACGCGGCATAAGTGTAAATGGAAATGTGATGAAAAAGTGAAATGCGTATATATCCAAAGTGTAAACTGAGTAATAAGTGAACGTGCACAACAGCAGTAATGTTTTTAGGGGAAAAAACGTGCATTAATTGTTAAATTCAGTGCTATTAATGGTAACCTTATTCCAAATAACACCCAAGGGGCAAGTGACTCCATATAAGCAAAAATTTAAAATAAAGTGAAGAAATATATATAAATAAACAATATACAAAAATGAAGTGTCATTTTTGATTGTAGAATGATTGTAGATCTGAGTGTTGCTGTATTTTATATGAATGGTCCCTTGGATAGGAACCAGCCCGGGGCAATGTACAGTCCTCGCCCCTTGAAGGAGCTTACAATGTAATCTTCATACCAAAATTAAAGTGAGTCTATTGCTTTTATATTGTATAAAATAATATTTAAAATATCTGAATACTTTCCTCTCCAGGGGACACTGAATCAAATATCTGCTCCAACCTCCTGCAGAGTCTTCACATCTGACACAATTCCGGGTATGTTGGGTGTCGGGTCCCCCGCTGTATTCAGTGTCCGGCTCCTATATCACTAATGTGTCCTTGTGTATGAGAATCGCTCTATAATTCTGTAATACAGAGAAGTGAAGTGTGACGTATGAAGATAAGATCTGATTTGCATGTTTCCTGTCCCCCATATGTGATGTCGGGGGGTTTCCCCTCTAATGATTGCAGCTGTTATATAGGAGACATTGTACAGGTGACATCTCAGTAGTCTGTGTGTGTCAGTGCAGAGACATCAAGATGGGTTCTCAGGGGGTTCTGCTGCCTCTCATACTGCTTTATATTCAGGGTGAGGACATCATTTTATTGGTTTGGATGAATTATTATATTTTCTGGACATAGATATTAAATATTTCATGTTTTCTTATCCTCAGGGAGTTGGGCACAGATTATATTGACACAATCTCCAAATTATATGACTGCAAATCCAGGAGACACAGTCACCGTCTCATGTAAATTCAGTACTGGTATCAGCGACAATTTACACTGGTACCAACAGAAACCAGGACAACCTCCAACACTGATTATCTATTATGCAACCGCTCTGCAGTCTGGAGCCCCAACCAGGTTCAGTGGATCGTATTCAGGAACAGATTTCACTCTTAAGATCAGCAACATAAAGGATGAAGATGAAGCAATTTATTATTGTCAGCAGGGTTACAGCTTCCCTCTCACACAGTGATACAGAGCCGTACAAAAACCTCCTTCCTCTTTTATCAGCAATGACATTTCACATCACATTTAGGATACTGAACAAATATCAGTTATTTCTATAGATAGACTGATATTAGTGATCTTCATTTTCTCCAATCTTGAGGTTTTAGTTAGCAAAACAAAACATTTTTCTAGAAGGTTCCCATGCCTCCCAAGTATCAACACTCTATACATACTGTGACAGATGAATGTACTGTCACTGTGTAAAGAACCTTATAGTAATATGAATAGTGCATTGTTTAGAATACAAACCATCTCTAAACAGGTCTGAGACTAAGGAGTCTACTTTTAAAAATATTGTTGTGCTGTAATGAACAATTACCAATTTGCCTAATAAGGTTATTTTCTGTGAATGACGGCTCCGTCTAATGGCCAAAATCAGGAAAATACCACATTATGGCCACTAGATGGAGTCAGATGAGTGTTTTCCCACAATAGGGAATCAGGCCAGCCAGCCAGAGCTTTGAAGAAGCAGAAAGTGTACTGTATACAAGGAATGTGAGTCTGTGTTCTGATGAAGCTGTCACCTGGGAGAGGCAGTGTTTGAACAGGCAGGGAGCAGTAGCCTGAAAGCTGTAGTGAGGAGAATGTCGGCACTGACCAGGCCAAAGCTAAGAGGAAATTCTGACACAGACTGTAGATCCAAAATTGCCTACAATAACCAGGAGGATGAACATGTTCTGTTATATTAATGTGGTGATGATCCCCTGTGTGGGAAGCCTGATGGAAAGGTATTTGTTGAGGAACAGAAGTGGGTGGAAAGCACTTCAATCATATTGATGAATGAACTTTAAACCTCTTTTAAAGCTCTACCTTTGAAGCGACACCCTCACAATACCTTAAAGCGGAATTAAACCCATCCATAAAAGAGTTTCATTTCCAGCACGTGCCAGAAATGTAACACTCCCATTGGTTGTGCTCTCAACCAAACTGTCAAACCATCCAATGGCTAGTGTCATAACTGATCACATGCAGCAACATGGCAGTTGCAGAGGTTTAACAGAGTTTAACAGAGGCAAAGATGGCAGCTTCCTTGGCTGAAAACGATAGCAGGGTTTACTTACACTTTAAAGCGGTAGTAAACTTCAGTTTAAAAAATAAAAAACTTCCCCTGCAAGACAATGTCATAATGTGCTAGTATGTATCGCATACTAGCATATGTATCAGAGACTTACCTTAAAATGAAGCCCTCCAGCGGCGCGCTGTTACTGCTGAGAGGGCTTCCATCTTCACCCGGTCTTCCTTCCAGGTTTGCGGCCTCGGGGGCGTGATGACGTCACCGTTTACAGACCAGGCTCTGAAGGTCCGGCACGGTATGCCAGACCTTCAGAGTGCATGCGCCAGTGATATCACCGGCTGCATGCTGTGTAAATATCTCCTAAACAGTGAAAGTTTAGGAGATATTCACAGTACCTTCAGGTAAGCCTTAATATAGGTTTACTAGTAAATAAAAGTGGCAAAACTGAGTTTACTACCACTTTAACCCTAAATTGTATACAACCCTTCAGCCTGGCCTAAAATATTGGGGATGATGGGTTATGTTGCTGACTTTTGGGTGGACAAATTAATTAATTCTGAACACTTTCCTTTTAATGGACGGCCATTTGAAAATCAGGTAGGATTTTTGTTAAAGTGAATGTTGATTAAAGTTATTGCTTACATTTTAATAAAGTTACATGTTTAATTTGTTACTTCCTGATTAACCCTTTTGCAACCAGAGCTGTTTTTACATTTTTTGCGCACAAGTTTAAAAAATCATTCTAGGCCTGAAGATTACACAAAACCCACAAATATGATATATTTTCTGAAAGCAGACACCCAAGAGAATAAAATAGCTGTAGCTGCAATTTTTTATGTCACATGATATTACCACAAAGTAAAAGACACACTAACGTGAATTTTAGGGCAAACAAACACAATAAATTACCCACATTTTTGGTAAAATATAAAAGATGAGGTTGCACCATATAAATAGATACCCAACATGCCAAACCTTAAATTTTTGTGCGCCTGTGAAATGGCATCAAACTTCAGTACCCTATATTTTCTATAGGCGACGCTTCAAAAGCCCCCTATAGGTATCAGTTTAGTGTTACGGAGGAGGTCTGGTGTTAGAATTATTTCTCTCACTCCGGCAGACGTGGCAATATGTAACATGTGAATCGCAATGAACGTTTTCATACGTAGGCGCCCCGACTCATGTGTTTATGTTCATGCATGTGTATATGTGGATGGTGAGGGCCCTCAAATTTTTTGGGGGGGGGGGTTATGTGTTTGGGTGTAACTTTATTTTTTTGCAAGAAAAACATTTTTTTTACTTAACTTTGTTTTTTCATCACATAGGGGATAAACAGTCCCCTATGTGATGATTTTTAGGTGACAGGTTCTCTTTATTGAGATATGCAGGGTCTAAAAGACCCCCAATGTCTCCCCTGTACTCCACTCAATGTTTTGCAATGCAGATTGCATTGCAAAACATCCTTTCATGGCAAAGCGAGACGGGGACATGAGAGCTTGACCCGGAAGTGACGTCAGCGACGTCGCTTTCCGGGTCACAAGAAGAAGGGGAGGAGAGTGGATGTGTGTCCGCTCTTCTCCTTCCCTTCTACCCACGGGACCTCCGATGGGCAAGTGTAGACCGGTAAACATGGCGGGGGACCGGTACCAGGGTGTGTGCGAGCAATCAAGCGACAGCGTAGCCACCTGAATGCTCTCACCTGACAGGCAGGAGTCTGCCTGTCAGTTTCACACACAGTCCTGGTGGCTGCAGCCACCGAATTGTGTGTGATTCCCCCACGCCGTTAGGTCCGTATGACGTACGGACCTGGCGGCGAAAAGGTTAAAGGCCACAGCCATTTTAATCCATACTTAGGGGCCTATATATAAAAAAAAATAGTTATTCGTTGCCAAGGTTTGTTTCTACAGATGAGCAAAGGTGCTATTGAGTTCCCCCTTTGGACAAATGGCAAACATCCAGAGTCTGGAGTGAACCCTGTGTCATCATGACCTTGAACCCAATGCCTGGCTATGTAGTGTGGCAGAGGTGTGTAAATCACAGGACTGGTTGTAAAGAAAAAACGATTATTTATCTAGCAAAACAGAAAACATAATTATATTTCCATTCTGTATTGAGCTTTTTACCTGGAGTTCCACTTTAAGTTTTATGATCTGTTGTATTTCCATCAAGATACAAATCTGTAAAGAGTTTATCATCTATGTTTAATAAAGCAGGCTGGATTTTCATCAGGGTGTTGCTTACATAGAGTAGTGGTAGATATGAAATCTCTCTCCTCTATATGTAATACATCAGAACCGTACACACATTTCTTGAATAAAGTATATTTATTGAAAAATGATTGCGCTGCTAGTGAAAATAATATATAAGCTGCCAGCACCAACAATAAGACTAATTGTAAATGGAAATGTGATGAAAAAGTGAAATGCGTATATATCCAAAGTGTAAACTGAGTAATAAGTGAACGTGCACAACAGCAGTAATGTTTTTTGGGGAAAAAAAGTGCATTAATTGTTAAATTCAGTGCTATTAATGGTAACCTTATTCAAAATGACACCCAAGGGTCAAGTGACTCCATATAAGCAAAAATTAAAATAAAGTGAAGAAATATATATAAATAAACAATATACAAAAATGAAGTATCATTTTTGATTGTAGAATGATTGTGGATCTGAGTGTTGCTGTGTTTTATATGAATGGTCCCATGGATAGGAACCAGCCCGGGGCAATGTACAGTCCTCGCCCCTTGAAGGAGCTTACAATGTAATCTTCATACCAAATTAAAGTGAGTCTATTGTTTTTATATTGAATAAAATAATATTTAAAATATCTGAATACTTTCCTCTCCAGGAAACAGGGAATCAAATATCTGCTACAACCTCCTGCAGAATCTTCACATCTGACACAATTCCGGGTATGTTGGGTGTCGGGTCCCCCGCTGTATTCAGTGTCCGGCTCCTATATCACTAATGTGTCCTTGTGTATGAGAATCGCTCTATAATTCTGTAATACAGAGAAGTGAAGTGTGACGTATGAAGATGAGATCTGATTTGCATGTTTCCTGTCCCCCATATGTGATGTCGGGGGGTTTCCCCTCTAATGATTGCAGCTGTTATATAGGAGACATTGTACAGGTGACATCTCAGTAGTCTGTGTGTGTCAGTGCAGAGACATCAAGATGGGTTCTCAGGGGGTTCTGCTGCCTCTCATACTGCTTTATATTCAGGGTGAGGACATCATTTTATTGGTTTGGATGAATTGTTATATTTTCTGGACATAGATATTAAATATTTCATGTTTTCTTATCCTCAGGGAGTTGGGCACAGATTATATTGACACAATCTCCAAATTATATCACTGCATATCCAGGAGACACAGTCACCGTCTCATGTAAATCCAGTACTGGTATCAGCAATGACTTACACTGGTACCAACAGAAACCAGGACAACGTCCAACACTAATTATTTATTGGGCAACCAATCTTCAGTCTGGAGCCCCAACCAGGTTCAGTGGATCGTATTCAGGAACAGATTTCACTCTTAAGATCAGCAACATAAAAAATGAAGATGAAGCAATTTATTATTGTCAGCAGAGTAGCAGCTTCCCTCTCACACAGTGATACAGAGCCGTACAAAAACCTCCTTCCTCTTTTATCAGCAATGACATTTCACATCACATTTAGGATTGCACTGAATGGGGATCAGTTATCTCTATAATTAGACTACAATTAGCTCTGTGTAGTTGCTTTAAACTTAGAGTCTTAGTTAGCAAAACAAAAAGATTTTCTTCAAGCTCCCCAAGGATCACCACATTATACAGGTTAGAGAAGGGTTTGGGATTGTCCATCCCGTGGGACTTCAAATGAAACCATGACCGGATGAGGTCATGCGTTTCCATCCCTTTACTAGTCTAAGAAAAAAGCAACAAAAGTGGGACTTTAAATGAAAAGCGTGAAATGTCCAAAAAACAAAACCGATGGACTACTAGGAAAATTTTATTGAATTCATAAAAGTAAAACATGCATATAAAATTATATATCAATCACAAATGGAGAGAAATATCAGCAATAATAGCAGCAAATATACATGATTCAATGAATAAAACAATTCTCCATGGTACATCAGTAGGATATTAATACACAACCATAAAAGAAGAAATATTGCCTACAAAATAAGCCTCCAAAAAACTCAGAAAATTAGGAATGGTATGATGCTGGTGAGAAACACGACAATGATAGCTCTACGCGTTTCGTGGCTTCTTGTGCCACTCGTCAGGAGCAAGCGCGTATCTTGATCTAAAATAAAGGATATAAAAATGAACTGGTAATTATAAACATGAAACGGAGGTGGGGTAATTGAAAAACCCCACACAGAGTACATGCTTACATATTGTGGTTCGTGAGATGGTGGCGGAGGCCATACATCGCTCGGCAATCGGAGACACCACCCCCCCGGGAGCTGAGGTGGACGGACCAATGGGGGCAGCCCCACAGGGCACCATCCAAGGCAGGCCAGGACCCCCGAGGCAAACCTGGAGTGGGAGGTGCAGGTGAGAGATTAAATTAGCAACCCAACCGTGGAGGTGAACAGCTGAGTGTGAAAGGAGAATGCAGGGGTGAAATGGAAAAAGGATGAGTGACCATGAGAAGGACAAGGAAAGAAGGCTGGATAGAAGCATCCAAGCAAAACCACCAAAGAGAAGAACCGACACCACAGAGCGAAAATGCAAGAAAAAGGGGAAAGAACCAGAGAGTGAAGCATGGATGGAGATACCTGGTAAGCAGGGTAAAGCATCGTGGAGGAAGAAAGACGGTGTGTGTTGCCAAACATACATGACACCCAGTGGAGTGGGCCACCTCGAGAGCCAAACCCGCCAAGGCTGCGCCCATATGAGCGCCACCACCGGAAACGCCCACCAACGTCACGCCGCACACACATGGGAGGGGCGCACGGCATAACCAATCGGGCACCGGCGCCCGGCCAGCAGACGTCCACGCCCCTTCCCAGTAGTGTGCGTGAAGGAGACCATCCAATCGAGCGCGCCGGCATCCAGAGGGGTGCGCATGCTCGATGGGGAGTGCGTGACGCTGACGCGCAGTGGCGGCGGATCCACCCCTCCCTACGGGGAAGGGGGAGGGGCCGACAGGCGCGTCACAGCTCCCGGAAGGGGGGAAAAAAACCAAAAGAACAAGCGGCGTATTGAGGCCAAGGGGGCCACCATTAAAACAAACGAACCCTCTATAAAAAGCTGGTGTCAAGATCTACATCATAAATAATTATCCAAAAATAGTTCAAATATAATGATAGTAAAATTATATAATCGAGCAATTGAAAGAAGAGGCGAATGAAATTTTAAATAAATCACAATGAATGTGATGGGATTGAAAAATGGAACCATTTCACGCTTATCCATCCCTGTACATTTAGGTTAGAGAAGGGTTTGGGATTGTCCATCCCGTGGGACTTTAAATGAAACCATGACCGGATGAGGTCATGCGTTTCCATCCCTTTACTAGTCTAAGAAAAAAGCAACAAAAGTGGGACTTTAAATGAAAAGCGTGAAATGTCCAAAAAACAAAACCGATGGACTACTAGGAAAATTTTATTGAATTCATAAAAGTAAAACATGCATATAAAATTATATATCAATCACAAATGGAGAGAAATATCAGCAATAATAGCAGCAAATATACATGATTCAATGAATAAAACAATTCTCCATGGTACATCAGTAGGATATTAATACACAACCATAAAAGAAGAAATATTGCCTACAAAATAAGCCTCCAAAAAACTCAGAAAATTAGGAATGGTATGACGCTGGTGAGAAACACGACAATGATAGCTCTACGCGTTTCGTGGCTTCTTGTGCCACTCGTCAGGAGCAAGCGCGTATCTTGATCTAAAATAAAGGATATAAAAATGAACTGGTAATTATAAACATGAAACGGAGGTGGGGTAATTGAAAAACCCCACACAGAGTACATGCTTACATATTGTGGTTCGTGAGATGGTGGCGGAGGCCATACATCGCTCGGCAATCGGAGACACCACCCCCCCGGGAGCTGAGGTGGACGGACCAATGGGGGCAGCCCCACAGGGCACCATCCAAGGCAGGCCAGGACCCCCGAGGCAAACCTGGAGTGGGAGGTGCAGGTGAGAGATTAAATTAGCAACCCAACCATGGAGGTGAACAGCTGAGTGTGAAAGGAGAATGCAGGGGTGAAATGGAAAAAGGATGAGTGACCATGAGAAGGACAAGGAAAGAAGGCTGGATAGAAGCATCCAAGCAAAACCACCAAAGAGAAGAACCGACACCACAGAGCGAAAATGCAAGAAAAAGGGGAAAGAACCAGAGAGTGAAGCATGGATGGAGATACCTGGTAAGCAGGGTAAAGCATCGTGGAGGAAGAAAGACGGTGTGTGTTGCCAAACATACATGACACCCAGTGGAGTGGGCCGCCTCGAGAGCCAAACCCGCCAAGGCTGCGCCCATATGAGCGCCACCACCGGAAACGCCCACCAACGTCACGCCGCACACACATGGGAGGGGCGCACGGCATAACCAATCGGGCACCGGCGCCCGGCCAGCAGACGTCCACGCCCCTTCCCAGTAGTGTGCGTGAAGGAGACCATCCAATCGAGCGCGCCGGCATCCAGAGGGGTGCGCATGCTCGATGGGGAGTGCGTGACGCTGACGCGCAGTGGCGGCGGATCCACCCCTCCCTACGGGGAAGGGGGAGGGGCCGACAGGCGCGTCACAGCTCCCGGAAGGGGGGAAAAAAACCAAAAGAACAAGCGGCGTATTGAGGCCAAGGGGGCCACCATTAAAACAAACGAACCCTCTATAAAAAGCTGGTGTCAAGATCTACATCATAAATAATTATCCCAAAATAGTTCAAATATCATGATAGTAAAATTATATAATCGAGCAATTGAAAGAAGAGGCGAATGAAATTTTAAATAAATCACAATGAATGTGATGGGATTGAAAAATGGAACCATTTCACGCTTATCCATCCCTGTACATTTAGGTTAGAGAAGGGTTTGGGATTGTCCATCCCGTGGGACTTTAAATGAAACCATGACCGGATGAGGTCATGCGTTTCCATCCCTTTACTAGTCTAAGAAAAAAGCAACAAAAGTGGGACTTTAAATGAAAAGCGTGAAATGTCCAAAAAACAAAACCGATGGACTACTAGGAAAATTTTATTGAATTCATAAAAGTAAAACATGCATATAAAATTATATATCAATCACAAATGGAGAGAAATATCAGCAATAATAGCAGCAAATATACATGATTCAATGAATAAAACAATTCTCCATGGTACATCAGTAGGATATTAATACACAACCATAAAAGAAGAAATATTGCCTACAAAATAAGCCTCCAAAAAACTCAGAAAATTAGGAATGGTATGACGCTGGTGAGAAACACGACAATGATAGCTCTACGCGTTTCGTGGCTTCTTGTGCCACTCGTCAGGAGCAAGCGCGTATCTTGATCTAAAATAAAGGATATAAAAATGAACTGGTAATTATAAACATGAAACGGAGGTGGGGTAATTGAAAAACCCCACACAGAGTACATGCTTACATATTGTGGTTCGTGAGATGGTGGCGGAGGCCATACATCGCTCGGCAATCGGAGACACCACCCCCCCGGGAGCTGAGGTGGACGGACCAATGGGGGCAGCCCCACAGGGCACCATCCAAGGCAGGCCAGGACCCCCCAGGCAAACCTGGAGTGGGAGGTGCAGGTGAGAGATTAAATTAGCAACCCAACCGTGGAGGTGAACAGCTGAGTGTGAAAGGAGAATGCAGGGGTGAAATGGAAAAAGGATGAGTGACCATGAGAAGGACAAGGAAAGAAGGCTGGATAGAAGCATCCAAGCAAAACCACCAAAGAGAAGAACCGACACCACAGAGCGAAAATGCAAGAAAAAGGGGAAAGAACCAGAGAGTGAAGCATGGATGGAGATACCTGGTAAGCAGGGTAAAGCATCGTGGAGGAAGAAAGACGGTGTGTGTTGCCAAACATACATGACACCCAGTGGAGTGGGCCGCCTCGAGAGCCAAACCCGCCAAGGCTGCGCCCATATGAGCGCCACCACCGGAAACGCCCACCAACGTCACGCCGCACACACATGGGAGGGGCGCACGGCATAACCAATCGGGCACCGGCGCCCGGCCAGCAGACGTCCACGCACACTACTGGGAAGGGGCGTGGACGTCTGCTGGCCGGGCGCCGGTGCCCGATTGGTTATGCCGTGCGCCCCTCCCATGTGTGTGCGGCGTGACGTTGGTGGGCGTTTCCGGTGGTGGCGCTCATATGGGCGCAGCCTTGGCGGGTTTGGCTCTCGAGGCGGCCCACTCCACTGGGTGTCATGTATGTTTGGCAACACACACCGTCTTTCTTCCTCCACGATGCTTTACCCTGCTTACCAGGTATCTCCATCCATGCTTCACTCTCTGGTTCTTTCCCCTTTTTCTTGCATTTTCGCTCTGTGGTGTCGGTTCTTCTCTTTGGTGGTTTTGCTTGGATGCTTCTATCCAGCCTTCTTTCCTTGTCCTTCTCATGGTCACTCATCCTTTTTCCATTTCACCCCTGCATTCTCCTTTCACACTCAGCTGTTCACCTCCACGGTTGGGTTGCTAATTTAATCTCTCACCTGCACCTCCCACTCCAGGTTTGCCTCGGGGGTCCTGGCCTGCCTTGGATGGTGCCCTGTGGGGCTGCCCCCATTGGTCCGTCCACCTCAGCTCCCGGGGGGGTGGTGTCTCCGATTGCCGAGCGATGTATGGCCTCCGCCACCATCTCACGAACCACAATATGTAAGCATGTACTCTGTGTGGGGTTTTTCAATTACCCCACCTCCGTTTCATGTTTATAATTACCAGTTCATTTTTATATCCTTTATTTTAGATCAAGATACGCGCTTGCTCCTGACGAGTGGCACAAGAAGCCACGAAACGCGTAGAGCTATCATTGTCGTGTTTCTCACCAGCGTCATACCATTCCTAATTTTCTGAGTTTTTTGGAGGCTTATTTTGTAGGCAATATTTCTTCTTTTATGGTTGTGTATTAATATCCTACTGATGTACCATGGAGAATTGTTTTATTCATTGAATCATGTATATTTGCTGCTATTATTGCTGATATTTCTCTCCATTTGTGATTGATATATAATTTTATATGCATGTTTTACTTTTATGAATTCAATAAAATTTTCCTAGTAGTCCATCGGTTTTGTTTTTTGGACATTTCACGCTTTTCATTTAAAGTCCCACTTTTGTTGCTTTTTTCTTAGACTAGTAAAGGGATGGAAACGCATGACCTCATCCGGTCATGGTTTCATTTAAAGTCCCACGGGATGGACAATCCCAAACCCTTCTCTAACCTAAATGTACAGGGATGGATAAGCGTGAAATGGTTCCATTTTTCAATCCCATCACATTCATTGTGATTTATTTAAAATTTCATTCGCCTCTTCTTTCAATTGCTCGATTATATAATTTTACTATCATGATATTTGAACTATTTTGGGATAATTATTTATGATGTAGATCTTGACACCAGCTTTTTATAGAGGGTTCGTTTGTTTTAATGGTGGCCCCCTTGGCCTCAATACGCCGCTTGTTCTTTTGGTTTTTTTCCCCCCTTCCGGGAGCTGTGACGCGCCTGTCGGCCCCTCCCCCTTCCCCGTAGGGAGGGGTGGATCCGCCGCCACTGCGCGTCAGCGTCACGCACTCCCCATCGAGCATGCGCACCCCTCTGGATGCCGGCGCGCTCGATTGGATGGTCTCCTTCACGCACACTACTGGGAAGGGGCGTGGACGTCTGCTGGCCGGGCGCCGGTGCCCGATTGGTTATGCCGTGCGCCCCTCCCATGTGTGTGCGGCGTGACGTTGGTGGGCGTTTCCGGTGGTGGCGCTCATATGGGCGCAGCCTTGGCGGGTTTGGCTCTCGAGGCGGCCCACTCCACTGGGTGTCATGTATGTTTGGCAACACACACCGTCTTTCTTCCTCCACGATGCTTTACCCTGCTTACCAGGTATCTCCATCCATGCTTCACTCTCTGGTTCTTTCCCCTTTTTCTTGCATTTTCGCTCTGTGGTGTCGGTTCTTCTCTTTGGTGGTTTTGCTTGGATGCTTCTATCCAGCCTTCTTTCCTCGTCCTTCTCATGGTCACTCATCCTTTTTCCATTTCACCCCTGCATTCTCCTTTCACACTCAGCTGTTCACCTCCACGGTTGGGTTGCTAATTTAATCTCTCACCTGCACCTCCCACTCCAGGTTTGCCTCGGGGGTCCTGGCCTGCCTTGGATGGTGCCCTGTGGGGCTGCCCCCATTGGTCCGTCCACCTCAGCTCCCGGGGGGGTGGTGTCTCCAATTGCCGAGCGATGTATGGCCTCCGCCACCATCTCACGAACCACAATATGTAAGCATGTACTCTGTGTGGGGTTTTTCAATTACCCCACCTCCGTTTTATGTTTATAATTACCAGTTCATTTTTATATCCTTTATTTTAGATCAAGATACGCGCTTGCTCCTGACGAGTGGCACAAGAAGCCACGAAACGCATAGAGCTATCATTGTCGTGTTTCTCACCAGCGTCATACCATTCCTAATTTTCTGAGTTTTTTGGAGGCTTATTTTGTAGGCAATATTTCTTCTTTTATGGTTGTGTATTAATATCCTACTGATGTACCATGGAGAATTGTTTTATTCATTGAATCATGTATATTTGCTGCTATTATTGCTGATATTTCTCTCCATTTGTGATTGATATATAATTTTATATGCATGTTTTACTTTTATGAATTCAATAAAATTTTCCTAGTAGTCCATCGGTTTTGTTTTTTGGACATTTCACGCTTTTCATTTAAAGTCCCACTTTTGTTGCTTTTTTCTTAGACTAGTAAAGGGATGGAAACGCATGACCTCATCCGGTCATGGTTTCATTTAAAGTCCCACGGGATGGACAATCCCAAACCCTTCTCTAACCTAAATGTACAGGGATGGATAAGCGTGAAATGGTTCCATTTTTCAATCCCATCACATTCATTGTGATTTATTTAAAATTTCATTCGCCTCTTCTTTCAATTGCTCGATTATATAATTTTACTATCATTATATTTGAACTATTTTTGGATAATTATTTATGATGTAGATCTTGACACCAGCTTTTTATAGAGGGTTCGTTTGTTTTAATGGTGGCCCCCTTGGCCTCAATACGCCGCTTGTTCTTTTGGTTTTTTTCCCCCCTTCCGGGAGCTGTGACGCGCCTGTCGGCCCCTCCCCCTTCCCCGTAGGGAGGGGTGGATCCGCCGCCACTGCGCGTCAGCGTCACGCACTCCCCATCGAGCATGCGCACCCCTCTGGATGCCGGCGCGCTCGATTGGATGGTCTCCTTCACGCACACTACTGGGAAGGGGCGTGGACGTCTGCTGGCCGGGCGCCGGTGCCCGATTGGTTATGCCGTGCGCCCCTCCCATGTGTGTGCGGCGTGACGTTGGTGGGCGTTTCCGGTGGTGGCGCTCATATGGGCGCAGCCTTGGCGGGTTTGGCTCTCGAGGCGGCCCACTCCACTGGGTGTCATGTATGTTTGGCAACACACACCGTCTTTCTTCCTCCACGATGCTTTACCCTGCTTACCAGGTATCTCCATCCATGCTTCACTCTCTGGTTCTTTCCCCTTTTTCTTGCATTTTCGCTCTGTGGTGTCGGTTCTTCTCTTTGGTGGTTTTGCTTGGATGCTTCTATCCAGCCTTCTTTCCTTGTCCTTCTCATGGTCACTCATCCTTTTTCCATTTCACCCCTGCATTCTCCTTTCACACTCAGCTGTTCACCTCCACGGTTGGGTTGCTAATTTAATCTCTCACCTGCACCTCCCACTCCAGGTTTGCCTGGGGGGTCCTGGCCTGCCTTGGATGGTGCCCTGTGGGGCTGCCCCCATTGGTCCGTCCACCTCAGCTCCCGGGGGGGTGGTGTCTCCGATTGCCGAGCGATGTATGGCCTCCGCCACCATCTCACGAACCACAATATGTAAGCATGTACTCTGTGTGGGGTTTTTCAATTACCCCACCTCCGTTTCATGTTTATAATTACCAGTTCATTTTTATATCCTTTATTTTAGATCAAGATACGCGCTTGCTCCTGACGAGTGGCACAAGAAGCCACGAAACGCGTAGAGCTATCATTGTCGTGTTTCTCACCAGCGTCATACCATTCCTAATTTTCTGAGTTTTTTGGAGGCTTATTTTGTAGGCAATATTTCTTCTTTTATGGTTGTGTATTAATATCCTACTGATGTACCATGGAGAATTGTTTTATTCATTGAATCATGTATATTTGCTGCTATTATTGCTGATATTTCTCTCCATTTGTGATTGATATATAATTTTATATGCATGTTTTACTTTTATGAATTCAATAAAATTTTCCTAGTAGTCCATCGGTTTTGTTTTTTGGACATTTCACGCTTTTCATTTAAAGTCCCACTTTTGTTGCTTTTTTCTTACACCACATTATACATACTGTGACAGACGAATGCATGACATATGTAGGACTTAATCCCAGTCTCCTGATATACCTTTTATCACCAAACTTCTCCCCCTCCAAACCCTTCACAAATGACTTGACCAGGTTTTGGAGTAAATGGCCTTGACGGCCTCTTTATTAATGAATTATAACATTAATTAAATAACATCTTCATAAATAACCATTCAACTTTAATATATATATACTTTTAGTGTCATAAAGGGAAACAAATAGATTGGTCACTGTGAACAACTTCTTTTAAACTTTAGGCCTCCAGTTGGAAACCCCTGACTCGGAGACGGTACCCAACCTTCGCAGTGACCTACCCCTTTTAACCCTTCCCGGTTAACCCCTCGTAACCGGAAAGTACCATAACCAACCCCCATCCCATGGATGGGTACCAGAAACAACACCCCATCCTTTCATGGATGGGTACCAGAAACAACTCCCATCCTTTCATGGATGGGTACCAAAACAACCCCCATCCCATGGATGGGTACCAGAAACAACCCCCATCCTTTCATGGATGGGTACCATAAAAACAACCCCCATCCCCATGGATGGGTACCATAAAAACAATCCCCATCCCCATGGATGGGTACCATAAAAACAACCCCCATCCCCATGGATGGGTACCATAAAAACAACCCCCATCCCCATGGATGGGTACCATAAAAACAACCCCCATCCCATGGATGGGTACAACATGTTCCATACAAGTAACCTCTATCTTCATCTTCTCCAGCGACCCAACACTGCCGGTCAACCTGACCTGTCCTTTACCCCCTTTTTTAACCAACTCAGGGCGGGTGGGTGGGAATCGCTTCCTCCTTCGCTCTACAATTGATGTCACTTCCCCCTCTCTCTTCCTCTCTCCAGCTCTGAGCACCGCCCTCACCCAGCCCCTCCCCCCTTCTAAAAGGGGAAACACTAATCTTAAAACGGCAACTATGCCGTCCAGCAAATGTCATGCCGTCCCTGCGCCCATTTCTCTCCTTTCCTTAGCTCCGGGACTCTCTTGACATATGTAGGACTTAATCCCAGTCTCCTGATATACCTTTTATCACCAAACTTCTCCCCCTCCAAACCCTTCACAAATGACTTGAACAGGTTTTGGAGTAAATGGCCTTGACGGCCTTTTTATTAATGAATTATAACATTAATTAAATAACATCTTCATAAATAACCATTCAACTTTAATATATATATACTTTTAGTGTCATAAAGGAAAACAAATAGATTGGTCACTGCGAACAACTTCTTTTAAACTTTAGGCTTCCAGTCGGAAACCCCTGACTCGGAGACGGTACCCCACCTTCGCAGTGACCTACCCCTTTTAACCCTTCCCGGTTAACCACTCGTAACCGGAAAGTACCATAACCAACCCCCATCCCATGGATGGGTACCAGAAACAACACCCCATCCTTTCATGGATGGGTACCAGAAACAACCCCCATCCTTTCATGGATGGGTACCAGAAACAACTCCCATCCTTTCATGGATGGGTACCAAAACAACCCCCATCCCATGGATGGGTACCAGAAACAACCCCCATCCTTTCATGGATGGGTACCATAAAAACAACCCCCATCCCCATGGATGGGTACCATAAAAACAACCCCCATCCCATGGATGGGTACAACATGTTCCATACAAGTAACCTCTATCTTCTCCTTCTCCAGCGACCCAAAACTGCCACAGCATGAAAGGGGTAACACCTTACCCTTGCGTGCACCCTCAGACCATGCTGTATGCCTTCCTGAAGGTACAGTGCCCACAAACAGTCCCCACATTATTAAGATGTACCCCAACACTCCTCGGGTACCTCCTTGTATCCAGCACCAGCTCTCTGTGGCGTATGGCCAACCCCCGCTTTCATGAAAAATCTGCTCCCATCCTTATGCGGCCCTGTCCACCTTCTTACTTGACTGAGCCCACGGCCATGACATCCTGCCCTCCATATTAAACCATACTATAACCATACCTGGGTAAACCGCTAATAAACGTAAAAACATCACATTATTACTTCCCGAATGAGGTCCCTCATAGATTTGGCTCCCATACTGTTTTCCCCACATGTAACCGCAGAAACATCCAGGGACAAGTACAAACAGGAGAACCTGCGTACTTCCCCCAACCCTGTCCCACCGCATGCCAAGGACCTAAATGCACCTGACCCAAGCCACCAGCCTCTGGATAAGTGACTGCCTACCGTTCAGCCAAACCTCCGCTCTTCTGAACCCCCTAATAAACATAGGAGTGACCAAGTATACAAACTGGCCCGCCTCGCGACCTGTGAACAAAAAGAAATGACAGCACAAACCACATAAAACATCAATCCACAACACAGTATACCCATAGCCACAGTCATGTGAAACATATTACCGCATCAACTGTGGCGAATGAACCACTTACATCTATCCGAGTCCCATGTACCAATGCGACAAACTGCTTCTGATCGCAGGCCCGCATGGACGCCTCTGTTGTTGCCCCATCCGAAATGGATGAGAAAAGAAACTTTTTGGGTCATACCCAGTTGCTGACACCCCTCTTCTGACCGACACATGCAGGAACTTATGATAAGGACGCACCTGTCCTCATGTATAAGAAAGGAATCCTCGACCCCAGGCCGCATGTCCCGACCAAAGAAAGCTAGTGCAAATGCTGCCCGCAATAAAGCCCTTGCATAAAGAGAGCTGTAGCCCTTTAGCAACCCGAAAACAAAAAACTATAACATCTCGAAGGAGACCTTGCGACTCCCGTCCCTCTTCTTGTCCCCGACCTGTACCCATACACCGTCTGTTTTATCCTAAAAATCTTTAGTGTGGTGCTGTTGCCCCTTGCCACTTAAAAGAAAGGCAAAACCTGCCAACTGGCAGTCCATAGCAGCTGCCGAGATACCCCATTCTAATACCATATTAATACATAGAGAACTGTATGCATTACTTCGTGACCTGTCTTGGGCCATAACGATCCTACTTAAGCACGCAAACCATTCCTACCATACCTTTTTAAGTAGGCATACCAAGTAGCCTTACTCCTAAGTAGTTTTTTATCCTCTTTACTGCAGTCCCAAAGTAGGCCCGCTTCTGACGACAATTCCCTGAACCTGTCCCACCGAAAACAGGACAAAGGAGCCAAAGTGATACCAATCCCTGATAAGTGTACAGCGTAGATGAATGTATCCCTAGTAAGCAGCGCAGTACCAAATGTCATAACAACCTGACCACCGGCACATATGCCGTTGTCAGTAGATAAGCCAACTGTACCACCCCCAGATAGTCCTAGTTACAACAGACCTTTTGGTTGCAAAAGTATTACCCCCCCAAATTTGAAATGTCGCTACATCGGCACAATTCCACCCGAACCAGGTTCTGCAAAAAACCCACTCTCGAAACAAGCTGGGGGGCCACAGAGCAATGCTCCATGGTCCCCTGAAACAAGGCTACAACCCCGTGGAGCCTACAGCATAAGTGACTCATTCCAAGTCACCATCGCTGATGAGACATGACATCCAAAACACGCCCACTGATTGATTCTAGGAAATCCTGCCACACCTGCCAGTCCTCCCAGCAATCTTTAGTAAGGCTCACAAAGTGAGTGGGGACAGTCTTGCTCTGGCTATACGGAGCCCATTAGATAAACCGTGAGACTCACCTACCGCCGTGGCTGTCTCCGGTGCTGTCGCAGCAGCATCTCCTGCACCCTGCGTGTGCCCCCCTGCCGTAGGAGTGGCATGTGGCAGTGCCCATGCCAGCCCTGGACTACATCTTATGCCCGGCTTAAAGCACTGCACCAACTCCTCTTGAGCCCTGCCGCAAATTCACCTAGCCCCGATGTTACCTGTCCGGAGTCCTATCCCTTGTCAATACAGGAGTAGACTTGTCTTCCCAAGCTCCCGCAATTACCCCTAAAACCTAATGGTCCCCGGTAGACTATCCCGACCCAACAAACTAATCAGTAAAATAGTAATAAAGTAAAGAATCACACTCACCTGGCTGCCCAGGCCAGGGCCCACCAGCCGTCATTCCTGGAACCACCGCTGCTGGATATCCTTGGCCATTGCACACTCTGACTCGGACCGTGCACTCTCGGATCTGTCGCTGCCCATTTCCATCCTACCGACCGTAGGCTGCATCCCCGCCGGGCCCGCTCCGTTTTCCGTGGGTCTGCGGTGCTGCTCTCGCCATGTTCCCTGACCCGTCCCGCCAGACCAACAAGTTGTCCCCCGTGACGGGCTCCTATGCTTACTGCTTGGCTGTGGCCTCGTCGCCCGACCTCTGCTGTCGCTCCCCCACAACCCTGCGCTCCTCTGGACCCTCTGCTTCGCTGCGTGGGACTGTGGGCCGTGCTAGCTGTCTGGCCCCCCCATCCTGAAGTGTATGTGTTCCCTCGCTGGGCCGGCTGGCTGCCTATATCCTCCCCCGCAGCCCCCACCGCCTTCTCCGTGTGTCTGCGATGAGCCAGGGGGGACCAGAGCCGTGCGCTGTACTGGGCTCCCCCCGCCGTGCCCCTGCCCCCTTGACAGGTCCCGCTCCGCTACCTGTACCTGTTCCTCTGGCTCCGCTGTGCGCTGGGGTCAGGGGTTTACTCCCCTCCGTTTGTTGCTGCTTCTGAGAGCCACCATAGCCTGCTTCTGAGCTGACACTTCCGGCCGCCATGCACGAGGTGCCACCGCCCCCCCCTGTCTGTTGCCGCTCAGCAGACTGCCTCCCTGGCTGCTGTCAGGGCTTACTGCCAGTCCGCTCCTTGTGCAGCGACCGCAGCTCTGACCTGGGTGATAAAGCCCTCCATCGCTGACATGCTGCCTGTACAGTAAGAGAGGAGGAGAGGAGGATACAGAGCGGTGAGGGTGAGCCGTGCAATCGCTTCCTCCTTCGCTCTACAATTGATGTCACTTCCCCCTCTCTCTTCCTCTCTCCAGCTCTGAGCACCGCCCTCACCCAGCCCCTCCCCCCTCCTAAAAGGGGAAACACTAATCTTAAAACGGCAACTGTGCCGTCCAGCAAATGTCATGCCGTCCCTGCGCCCATTTCTCTCCTTTCCTTAGCTCCGGGACTCTCTCTGTCACTGTGTAAAGAACCTCATAGTGACATGGATAGCACATCATTTAGCATAGGTACCATTTTTGAACAGGTGTGAGACTAGAAGGTCCATTTTATAAAGATTTTGCTGTGATGTGCTATAAGTAAAAAATTCCCATAATTTGCCTAAAAATGTTATTTCCTGTGATTGTCAGCTCTGTCTAGTGGTCATAATGCGGTACTTTCCTGAAACACAGTAATCAGGACAATACCACATTATGGCCACTAGATGGAGTCAGGTGGATGTTGTCCCACAAAAGGTAATCAGGATAGCCAGCCAGAGCTGTAAAAGTAGAGTAGAGTAGAAGGTGTACTGTACACAAGGAATGTGAGTCTGTGTTCTGATGAAGCTGTCACCTGGGAGAGGCAGTGTTTGAACAGGCAGAGAGCAGTACAGCCCAAACCAGGAACTCTATAGCCAGAAAGCTGTAGTGAGCAACCCACAGCCAAGAGCAAATTGTGTGTCTATGTGGAGACAGACTGAAGATCCAAGATTTCCTACAATAACCAGGAGGATGAACATGTTCTGTTCGGAGTTCCAGACATTTTTGTGTGTAGCTGCTGACTTTTAATAAACACACACACACCTGTCCCACGGTCCAGCGATGCGGCTGCCTGAAGCCTCGCTTCTCTCTGGCACCGGCATCACTGGTATGGGCACCCGGCTGAGACAGCTTGCGGCTTCACAGCCGGGTGCGCACTGTGCATGCGTGGGACGTGCTTCAAGTCCTTAATTGGTTGATCAGTCTTCTGGGACCTGTGACGTGTCCCAGACGATTGCAGGGAGGGGAGAACTTCTGCTTGAGTCACCTAGGTGGCACGAGTGGAACTTGAAGCTGGATACCTGTCAAAGCTAAGTACCCACCCCCCCAAAAAAATGGCATGCTAAATGTGACATGTCAGGGGGTGAGGAGTCCTTAAAGCTGAAGTTCCACTTTTGGGTGGAACTCCGCTTTAATGTGGTGATGATCCCCTGTGTGGGAAGCCTGATGGAAAGGTATTTGTTGAGGAATAGAAGTGGGTGGAAAGCACTTCAATCGAATTGGTGAATTAACTTTACATCTCCTTTAAAGCTCTACCCTTGAAGTGACATCCTCACAATACCTTCACCCTCATATTGTACCCAATTCTTGAGCCTGGCCTAAAATATTGGGATGATGGGTTACATTGCTTACATTTGGTTGGACAAATGAATTAAACATTAAAATGTTCCTTTTATTGGACTGGCCATATGAGACTTTTTTTTGTTAAAGTGAATGTTGATTAAAGTTATTGTTTACATTTAAATAAAGTTACATTTTTAATGTATTACCTCCTAATTAAAGTGGCTGTAAAGGCCTTTTTTCTTTTTTTTTTTTTTAAATAACAAACATGTCATACTTACCTCCACTGTGCAGCTCGTTTTGCACAGAGTGGCCCCGAACCTCATCTTCTGGGGTCCCCCGGCGGCTCTCGCGGCTCCTCCTCACATCTGATAACACCCTAGGAGAAGCGCTTCCCTGAGGGGGTTACCCTGCGGGCGCGCTCCCGAGTCCAGTATTTGCGTCTATAGACACAGACTGCCGCACTCGGCCCCGCCTTCCTGGCATCCGCGTCATTGGATTTGATTGACAGCAGCGGGAGCTAATGGCTGCTCTGCTATCAATCTATCCAATCAAGAGCTGGGAGCCCGTGGAGAGAGAGACAGCGCGTAACCGCCGACTGAATGAAGGGGTTCAGGCAAGTAAAATGGGGGGCTTAGGGGGCCGGTGACTGCCAGGTGTTATTTCACCTTAATGCATAGGATAGCATGAACCTTTACAACCCCTTTAAGGCTGGGTTCACACTATTGTGAATTGGATGAGGGTTTCCCCACATCCAATTTGCATAGCAGGAGATTGTGACTGACTCTCTATGGAGCCGGTTCACACATCTCCGGAGCGGCTCCGGTGTGAATTGCACACGAGTCCTGTGCGGCTTCTGGTCTGTTTCAGGTCGGAAATCAGCCAAAAATTTGGTCTGAAATCGGATCTGAACCGGTGAATGGAGACGCACCGGACCCCCTGCTGTGAGCCGCTCCGTACTCTAGTGTGAACCCAGCCTCAAGGCCACGGCCCTTTGAATTTATACTTAGGAGAATATACAGTATATAAAAAACTTGCAGAGCTATTCATCCTGTAAACTGTCCTTTTTTCTTTGTGAATGGGGGGTGGAAGCTGTCACATTGAGTGGTTTGTAGTAATACTGACAGTAAATATATGACTACTTCCTGCAGCAACAGGTTTACTTCAGTAGATGGATGAATGTGCTGTTTAGTTCACCCGTTCGGTGAATGGCAAACATCCAGAGTCTGCAGCCAACCCTGTGTCATCCTGAACTTCAACCCAATGCCTAGATGTGAAGTGCGGCAGAGGTGTGTAAATCACAGGACTGGTTGTACAGAATTACCAATTATTTAGCTAGTAAAACAGAAAACATAATTAAATTTCCATCGTGTATTGAGCGCTTTGCTTGGAATTACACTTTAACCCCTTCCTGACCAGCCGCCGCAGTTATACTGCAGCAGGGTGGCACAGCTGAGCGAGCCGTCGTAACTGTACGTCGGCTCTTTAAGACACTGTAGCAGGTGTGCGACATGTCCGCGGAGCCGATGCGCGTGCTTTGGCGGGCGCCATGACCGCTGGGCACCCGTGATCGCTCATGACAGAGTGAGAACCGGGATCTGTGTGTGTAAACACACAAATCCCGGTTCTGTTGTGTTCCTACTAAGTAGGACCAACGATCTTTCTCCTCCTCTATACAGCCACATTCCCCCCACAGTTAGAAACATGCATAGGGAACACAGCTGACCCCCCCTAGTGTTAACCCCTTCCCTACCAGTGACATTTATACAGTAATCAGTGGCTATTTTTAGCTCTGATCGCTGTATAAATGTCACTGGTCCCAAAAAAGTGTCAAAAATGTCCAATCTGTCCGTCACAATGTCACAGTCCCGATAAAAATCGCAGATCACCGTCATTACTAGTAAAAAACATAATAATAAAAATGCCTTAAATCTATCCCCAATTTTGTAGACGTTATAACTTTTGCGCAAAAAAATCAATATACGCTTATTGCGATTTATTTTTAACAAAAATATGTAGAAGAATACATATCGGCCTAAACTGATGAAGAAATTTGTATATTTTTATTTATTCTCTGGATATTTATTATAGCAAAAACTACAACATATTGTATTTTTTTTCAAAATTGTCGCTCTTTTTTTTTTATAGCACAAAAAATAAAAACCGCAGAGGTGATCAAATACCACCAAAGGAAAGCTCTATTTGAGGGGAAAAGTTTTGTTTGGGTACAACATCGCATGACCGCGCAATTGTCAGTTAAAGCGACGCAGTGCGGTATCGCAAAAAGTGGCCTAGTCAGGAAGGGTGCAAATCCTTCCGGGGCTGAAGTAGTTAAGTTTTATGATCTGTTCTATTTATATTAAGCTATAAATTTGTAAAGAATTTTATAATGTATTTTTTTTTTTAAACAGTTGGATTTCAGTCAGGGTGATGCTTACATAAAATAGTGGCCATTTTGAAGTTGTTCTTCTCTATATGTAATACATCAGACGGCTACAGTGATTATTGAATAAAGTATACAGTATTTATTGCATTTTTTCAGTTTTGGGCTGCGCTCACACCTGAGCACATCTTTTCAGGCGGAAAGATCATTTTCAGGCTGAAAAATAGAAAATAAAAGAAGAGAATAGAATAAAATAGAATAGAAATGAATACAATAGTATAGAATAAAAAAGTAATTGAATAAAATAAAAACAATATAAACATCTTCTGAAATTTGGATTTTGAATAGAATAAATTCGAATTTGACTACATAGGAAAAGAATAGAATAAAAAAAAGAATAGAATAGACTATAATATAATAGAAACGAAATGAATTAGAAAAACAATACAATAGAATAGAAAAGAATAGAAAGATTATAACCATTTCCAAAAATTCAAATAAAATCTATTTGAATTTGAATAGAATAGCAAAGCATAGTTTAAAATAGAATAGAAAATAACAGAATAGTATAGAAAAAAACAACAGAATAGAATAGAAAAGAAGGAATATAACCATCTTCTGAAGTTTGAATTTCGAACAGAATAAATTTGAATTTGAATAGAATAGAAAAGTATAGAATAGAATGGAAAATAAAATAAAAAAATAGAATAGAAAAAAATAAAATAGAACAAATAGAAAAAGAATAGAATTAAAAAAAAAATAGAATAGTATAAACACATTTAACCATTTCTCTAAATTCAACTAGAATCAATTTGTTTTGAATAGAATAGAACAGAAAATAATAGATTAGAATAGGAAGATGGTTATATTCTATCTATTCTATACTATTCTATTGTTCTTTTCTATACTATTCTGTTATTATCTATTCTAATCTATTATTTTCTATTCTATTTAAATTCAAATTTCTATTCTATTCTATTGTTTTTTGAATTATATTATTTTCTGTTCTATTCTATTTTTTTCTATTTGAGTTTCAGAAGAGGGTTATATTCTTTCTATTATATTCTATTTTTTTATTCTATTCTATTTGTTTCTATTCTATTACATGCTATTCTGTTCTTTTATTTACTATTTTATTTTGTTCTGTTTTATTCTATTATATTATATTCCTTTTATTTTCTGCTATATTATTTTCTTTTCTATTCTATTATTTTTTCTATTCTATTTAAATTCAAATTTCTATTCTATTCTATTGTTTTTTTAATTATATTATTTTATATTTGAATTTCAGAAAATGATTATATTCTATTTTACTCTATTTTTTTATTCTATTCTATTAATTGCTATTCTATAGCATGCTATTCTGTTCTTTTATTTACTTATTTTATTCTATTTTGTTCTGTTTTACTCTATTATATTCTATTCTTTTATTTTCTGTTATATTATTTTATCATTTTTTTTCTATTCCATTCCTTTATTTTCTATTCTATTTTATTCTCTTTGGAAATTTGAAAACTATTCGAATTCTAAAACTATTTGAAAACTATTCGAATTCGAAAAAAATTTCAAATTCAAAAATTATTGGAATTTGAAAACTTTTTGAATTTGAAATAATTTGAATTTGAAAACTTTTTGAATTCGAATACTATGTTCTGTTTGACTCTATTATTTTCTATTCTTTTATCTTTTGTTATATTATTTTCTATTCTATTCTAATTTTTTCTATTCCATTCCTTTATTTTCTATTCTATTCAAACTATTCGAATTCGAAAACTATTTGAAAACGAATTGAATGCGAAAACTATTCGAATCAATTCAAAAACTATTTGAATTGTAAATAACGAACCAAAACTAAACAAACCTAAACAAATGATTTTGTTCTGCACATGTCTTCCAATGAACATGCATGTATTGCATTTTTACAAGTAAAACTACTTTGAATTAAACTGCTGTGTCTTATGGGAGAGTTAAATTGGTAGCAAACTCTCCTTGATGCATTTTCCCTATTTAAATCATGAATTACTGATTGCTGTGTGTACATGGATTCTATCCTTCTCCGTTCTCTTGTAATCCTTAACTGTTCCTTTTCATGACATCACTGGCGCATGCGCATATTTCCCCCTGTTCACGGCACGCACTTTGAGCCGTCAGTCCTTTCATTACATGCCCTGGCTCCATCCTCCTCTCTCTGTGGCACTGTTTCAAGATCCTGCGAGATTCCAGCCACATTCACAGGTGCAGGTCTGCTAAGATATGCGGGACATGGCCGCTATAGTAACCCCGGGATGAAAGCGAGGCCTGGCCAAAACAAATGAGTGCGCATGCACGTCATTATGGCAGGATCAAGCAGAAAGAGGAGTAAGTACAGTACACAGTGAAATCAGGAGACATTACCTAACATAGCACCGGCTTCTTCCAGGAAGAAAGATTTTAGAAACGACTTAAATAAAAGTAAGAATCATGCGAAGGCGGTAATATTAATCAGATCGGACACTTTAGACACTATTTTGGGACCATTGACATTTATACAGCGATCAGTGCTATATATATGCACTGATTACTGTATAAATGTCCACTGGCAGGGAAGGAGTTAACACTAGGGGGCAATCAAGGGGTTAAATGTGTTACCTAGGGAGTGATTCTAACTGTAGGGGGATGGGACTGACTGGGGGAGGAGACCGATCGGTGTTCCTATTTACTAGGAACACACGATCTGTCTCCTCTCCCCTGACAAGATGTGGATCTGTGTGTGTGTTTACACACACAAATCCACGTTACTGCTCTGTCATGAGAGATTGTGGGTGCCCGGGGGACATCGCAGGCCCTGTGCGTGCGCATCAGCTCCTCGGTGACGTGGCGGGTGCGCCACCTATACCGCCAGCAAGCCGAGGATGTCATATGACGCCTGTCTACAATGGGAGATCCCATCTGCGGACGTCATATTACTATAGGCAGGGAAGGAAGTGGTTAAATTACAATCATTGTACATCGCAGTGTTGCTGTATTTTCTCCTTGTTCAAATATTTTATTGAAAGAGAAAAGTTCAGTACAGATATATTGGTAATAGTACAGTAAAAACGATCACAGTAGGTATGACATAACAAATTGGATGGTGAAAGCATAAAACACACAAAAGATAATAAGTAACAGATAGTGATGGAGGACGTGTTGTTATATTTTATATGAATGGTCCCATGGATAGGAACCAGTCCGGGGCAGTGTACAGTCCTTGTTCCTTGAAGGAGCTTACATGTAATCTCCAAAATTAATGGGACTCTGTTGTTTCTCTGTTGTTTTATAAATAAAAAAACACATCAGAATACTTACCTTGTTGGGAGACAGCAAGTTCAATGTCTTCTGTCTTCAAGTGCTCCAACCTCCTGCAGAGTCTTCACATCTGACACAATTCCGGGTATGTTGGGTGTCGGGTCCCCCGCTGTATTCAGTGTCCGGCTCCTATATCACTAATGTGTCCTTGTGTATGAGAATCGCTCTATAATTCTGTAATACAGAGAAGTGAAGTGTGACGTATGAAGATGAGATCTGATTTGCATGTTTCCTGTCCCCCATATGTGATGTCGGGGGGTTTTCCCCTCTAATGATTGCAGCTGTTATATAGGAGACATTGTACAGGTGACATCTCAGTAGTCTGTGTGTGTCAGTGCAGAGACATCAAGATGGGTTCTCAGGGGGTTCTGCTGCCTCTCATACTGCTTTATATTCAGGGTGAGGACATCATTTTATTGGTTTGGATGAATTGTTATATTTTCTGGACATAGATATTAAATGTTTTATGTTTTCTTATCCTCAGGGAGTTGGGCACAGATTATATTGACACAATCTCCAAATTATATCACTGCAAATCCAGGAGACACAGTCACCGTCTCATGTAAATCCAGTACTGGTATCAGCAACAATTTACAGTGGTACCAACAGAAACCAGGACAACCTCCAACACTGATTATCTATTATGCAACCACTCTGCAGTCTGGAGCCCCAACCAGGTTCAGTGGATCGTATTCAGGAACAGATTTCATTCTTAAGATCAGCAACATAAAGGATGAAGATGAAGCAATTTATTATTGTCAGCAGGGTCAGAGCTACCCTCTCACACAGTGATACAGAGCCGTACAAAAACCTCCTTCCTCTTTTATCAGCAATGACATTTCACATCACATTTAGGATACTGAACAAATATCAGTTATTTCTATAGATAGACTGATATTAGTGATCTTCATTTTCTCCAATCTTGAGGTTTTAGTTAGCAAAACAAAACATTTTTCTAGAAGGTTCTCATGCCTCCCAAGTATCAACACTCTATACATACTGTGACAGATGGATGTACTATCACTGTGTAAAGAACCTCATAGTGATATGAATAGTGCATTGTTTAGAATACAAACCATCTCTAAACAGGTCTGAGACTAAGGAGTCTACTTTTAAAAATATTGCTGTGCTGTAATGAACAATTACCAATTTGCCTAATAAGGTTATTTTCTGTGAATGACGGCTCCGTCTAGTGGCCACAATCAGGAAAATACAACATTATGGCCACTAGATGGAGTCAGGTGGCTGTTTTTCCACAAAAGGGAATCAGGCCAGCCAGCCAGAGCTTTGAAGAAGCAGAAAGTGTACCGTATACAAGGAATGTGAGTCTGTGTTCTGATGAAGCTGTCACCTGGGAGAGGCAGTGTTTGAACAGGCAGGGAGCAGTACAGCCCAAACCAGGAAATCTCTATAGCCAGAAAGCTGTAGTGAGGAGAATGTCGGCACTGACCGGGCCAAAGCTAAGAGGAAATTCTGACATCAACTGTAGATCCAAGACTGCCTACAATAACCAGGAGGATGATCATGTTCTGTTATATTAATGTGGTGATGATCCCCTGTGTGGGAAGCCTGATGGAAAGGTTGAGGAATAGAAGTGGGTGGAAAGCACTTCAATCATATTGACAAATGAACTTTAAACCTTTTTTAAAGCTCTACCCTTGAAGCGACACCCTCACAATACCTTAAAGCGGAAGTAAACCCATCCATAAAAGAGTTTCATTTCCGGCGCATGCCGGAAATGTAACACTTCCATTAGTTGTGCTCTCAACCAAACTGTCAAACCATCCAATGGCTGGTGTCATAACTGATTACATGTGCAGCATCATGACAGTTGTAGATTAAACAGAGGCAAAGATGGCAGCTTCCTTGGCTGAAAATGATAGGAGGGTTTACTTACACTTTAAAGCGGTAGTAAACTGCAGTTAAAAAAAAAAAAAACTTCTCCTGCAAGACAATGTCATAATGTGCTAGTATGTATCGCACACACTAGCACATTATCAGAGACTTACCTTAAAATGAAGCCCTCCAACGGTGCTATGTTACTGCTGAGAGGGCTTCCATCTTCACCCGGTCTTCCTTCCAGGTTTGCGGCCTCCTGCTACATGAGTGGCCGGGGGCGCGATGACGTCACCGTTTACAGCCGGGCTCTGAAGGTCCGGCACGGTATGACACACCTTAAGAGTGCATGCGCCAGTGATATCACCGGCTGCATACTGTGTAAATATGTCCTAAACAGTGAAAGTTTAGGAGATATTCACAGTACCTTCAGGTAAGCCTTAATATAGGCTTACTAGTAAATATAAGTGGCAAAACTGAGTTTACTACCACTTTAAACCCTGATATTGTATACAACCCTTCAGCCTGGCCTAAAATATTGGGTTATGTTGCTGACTTTTGGGTGGACAAATTAATTAATTCTGAACACTTTCCTTTTAATGGACGGCCATTTGAAAATCAGGTAGGATTTTTGTTAAAGTGAATGTTGAATAAAGTTATTGCTTACATTTTAATAGAGTTTAATTTGTTACTTCCTGATTAACCCTTTTGCAGCCAGAGCTGTTTTTACATTTTTTGCGCACAAGTTTAAAAAATCATTCTAGGCCTGAAGATTACACAAAATCCACAAATATGATATATTTTCTGAAAGCAGACACCCAAGAGAATAAAATAGCTGTAGCTGCAATTTTTTATGTCACACAATATTACCACAAAGTAAAAGACACACTAAAGTGAATTTTAGGGCAAACAAACACAATAAATTACCCACATTTTTGGTAAAATATAAAAGATGAGGTTGCACCATATAAATAGATACCCAACATGCCAAACCTTAAATTTTTGTGCGCCCGTGAAATGGCATCAAACTTCAGTACCCTATATTTTCTATAGGCGACGCTTCAAAAGCCCCCTATAGGTATCAGTTTAGTGTTACGGAGGAGGTCTGGTGTTAGAATTATTTCTCTCACTCCGGCATACGTGGCAATATGTAACATGTGAATCGCAATGAACGTTTTCACACGTAGGCCCCCCGACTCATGTGTTTATGTTCATGCATGTGTATATGTGGGGGGTGGGGGGCCCTCAAATTTTTGGGGGGGTTATGTGTTTGGGTGTAACTTTATTTTTTTGCAAGAAAAACAATTTTTTTACTTAACTTTGTTTTTTCATCCCATAGGGGATAAACAGTCCCCTATGTGATGATTTTTAGGTGACGGGTTCTCTTTATTGAGATATGCAGGGTCTAAAAGACCCCCAATGTCTCCCCTGTACTCCACTCAATGTTTTGCAATGCAGATCGCATTGCAAAACATCCTTTCACGGCAAAGCGAGCCGGGGACACGAGAGCTTGACCCGGAAGTGACGTCAGCGACGTCGCTTTCCGGGTCACAAGAAGAAGAGGAGGAGAGTGGATGTGTGTCCGCTCTTCTCCTTCCCCTCTACCCACGGGACCTCCGATGGGCAAGTGTAGACCGGTAAACACGGCGGGGGACCGGTACCAGGGTGTGTGCGAGCAATCAAGCGGCAGCGTAGCCACCTGAATGCTCTCACTTGACAGGCAGGAGTCTGCCTGTCAGTTTCACACACAGTCCTGGTGGCTGCAGCCACCGAATTGTGTGTGATTCCCCCACACCGTTAGGTCCGTATGACGTACGGACCTGGTGGCAAAAAGGTTAAAGGCCACAGCCATTTTAATCCATACTTAGGGGCCTATATATAAAAAAAAATGAGTTATTCGTTGCCAAGGTTTGTTTCTACAGACAAGCAAAGGTGCTATTGAGTTCCCCCTTTGGGCAAATGGCAAACATCCAGAGTCTGGAGTGAACCCTGTGTCATCATGACCTTGAACCTAATGCCTGGCTATGTAGTGTGGCAGAGGTGTGTAAATCACAGGACTGGTTGTAAAGAAAAAACGATTATTTATCTAGCAAAACAGAAAACATAATTATATTTCCATTCTGTATTGAGCTTTTTGCCTGGAGTTCCACTTTAAGTTTTATGATCTGTTGTATTTCCATCAAGATACAAATCTGTAAAGAGTTTATCATCTATGTTTAATAAAGCAGGCTGGATTTTCATCAGGGTGTTGCTTACATAGAGTAGTGGTAGATATGAAATCTCTCTCCTCTATATGTAATACATCAGACCCGTACACACATTTTTTGAATAAAGTATATTTATTGCATTTTTTGAGCTTTAGAGTTTTCCAATTTCATTTTTATATTAGTTATAAAGAAAAATGATTGGGCTGCTAGTGAAAATAATATGTAATCTGCCAGCACAAACAATAAGACTAATTGTAAATGGAAATGTGATGAAAAAGTGAAATGCGTATATATCCAAAGTGTAAACTGAGTAATAAGTGAACGTGCACAACAGCAGTAATGTTTTTTGGGGGAAAAACGTGCATTAATTGTTAAATTCAGTGCTATTAATGGTAACCTTATTCCAAATAACACCCAAGGGTCAAGTGACTCCATATAAGCAAAAATTAAAAATAAAGTGAAGAAATATATATAAATAAACAATATACAAAAATGAAGTGTCATTTTTGATTGTAGAATGATTGTAGATCTGAGTGTTGTTGTATTTTATATGAATGGTCCCTTGGATAGGAACCAGCCCGGGGCAATGTACAGTCCTCGCCCCTTGAAGGAGCTTACAATGTAATCTTCATACCAAAATTAAAGTGAGTCTATTGTTTTTGTATTGTATAAAAAAATATTTAAAATATCTGAATACTTTCCTCTCCAGTGGACAGTGAATCAAATATCTGCAACAACCTCCTGCAGAGTCTTCACATCTGACACAATTCCGGGTATGTTGGGTGTCGGGTCCCCCGCTGTATTCAGTGGCCGGCTCCTATATCACTAATGTGTCCTTGTGTATGAGAATCGCTCTATAATTCTGTAATACAGAGAAGTGAAGTGTGACGTATGAAGATGAGATCTGATTTGCATGTTTCCTGTCCCCCATATGTGATGTCGGGGGGTTTCCCCTCTAATGATTGCAGCTGTTATATAGGAGACATTGTACAGGTGACATCTCAGTAGTCTGTGTGTGTCAGTGCAGAGACATCAAGATGGGTTCTCAGGGGGTTCTGCTGCCTCTCATACTGCTTTATATTCAGGGTGAGGACATCATTTTATTGGTTTGGATGAATTATTATATTTTCTGGACATAGATATTAAATGTTTTATGTTTTCTTATCCTCAGGGAGTTGGGCACAGATTATATTGACACAATCTCCAAATTATATCACTGCAAATCCAGGAGACACAGTCACCGTCTCATGTAAATCCAGTACTGGTATCGGCAGCAATTTACACTGGTACCAACAGAAACCAGGACAACCTCCAACACTGATTATTAGGTGGGCAAAGGATCTGCAGTCTGGAGCCCCAACCAGGTTCAGTGGATCGTATTCAGGAACAGATTTCACTTTTAAGATCAGCAACATAAAGAATGAAGATGAAGCAATTTATTATTGTCAGCAGGGTTACAGCTTCCCTCTCACACAGTGATACAGAGCCGTACAAAAACCTCCTTCCTCTTTTATCAGCAATGACATTTCACATCACATTTAGAATTGCACTGAATGGAGATCAGTTCTCTCTATAATTAGACTACAATTAGCTCTGTGTAGTTGCTTTAAACTTAGAGTCTTAGCAAAACAAAAAGATTTTCTTCAAGCTCCCCAAGTATCACCACGTTATACATACTGTGACAGACGAATGCACTGTCACTGTGTACAGAACCTCATAGTGACATGGATAGCACATCATTTAGCATAGAAACCATTTTTGAACAGGTGTGAGACTAAAAGGTCCACTTTATAAAGATGTTGCTGTGCTGTGCCATAAGGAAAAAAGTCCCATAATTTGCCTAAAAAGGTTATTTCCTGTGATTGTCAGCTCCGTCTAGTGGTCATAATGCAGTTCTTTCCTGAAACACAGTAATCAGGACAATACCACATTATGGCCACTAGATGGAGTCAGGTGAATGTTGTCCCACAAAAGGTAATCAGGCCAGCCAGCCAGAGCTGTGAAGGAGTAGAAGGTGTACTGTACACAAGGAATGTGAGTCTGTGTTCTGATGAAGCTGTCACCTGGGAGAGGCAGTGTTTGAACAGGCAGGGAGCAGTACAGCCCAAACCAGGAACTCTATAGCCAGAAAGCTGTATTGAGCAAGCCACAGCCAAGAGCAAATTGTGTGTCTATGTGGAGACAGACTGAAGATCCAAGATTACCTACAATAACCAGGAGGATGAACGTGTTCTGTTCGGAGTTCCAGACATTTTTGTGTGTAGCTGCTGACTTTTAATAAACACACACACACCTGTCCCTCGGTCCAGCGATGCGGCTGCCCGAAGCCTCGCTTCTCTCCCCCGCCTCTCCCTGGCGCGGCATCGCTAGTGTGGGCACCTGGCTGAGACAGCTTGCGGCTTCACAGCCAGGTGCTCACTGCGCATGCGCGGGTCACGCTGAAAGTTCTGAATGGCTGAGCAGTCTTCTGGGACCTGTGACATGTCCTAGAAGATTGCAGGGAGGGGAGAGGAGAACTTCCACTTGAGTCACCTAGGCGGCACAAGCAGAAGTGGGAGCTGGATACCTGTCAAAACTAAGTACCCACCCCCCAAAAAAATGACGTGCTAAATGTGACATGTCAGGGGATGAGGAGAAATTAAAGCTGAAGTTCCACTTTTGGGTGGAACTCCGCTTTAATGTGGTGATGATCCCCTGTGTGGGAAGCCTGATGGAAAGGTATTTGTTGAGGAATAGAAGTGGGTGGAAAGCACTTCAATCGAATTGATGAATTAACTTTAAATCTCCTTTAAAGCTCTACCCTTGAAGTGACATCCTCACAATACCTTCACCCTCATATTGTACCCAATTCTTGAGCCTGGCCTAAAATATTGGGACGATGGGTTACATTGCTTACATTTGGTTGGACAAATGAATAAAATATTAAAATATTCCTTTTATTGGACTGGCCATATGAGACTTTTTTTGTTAAAGTGAATGTTGATTAAAGTTATTATTTACATTTCATTAAAGTTACATTTTTAATGTCTTACCTCCTAATTAAAGTGACTGTAAAGGAATTTTTACCTTTTTAAAAAAATAACAAACATGTTATACTTACCTCCACTGTGCAACTTGTTTTGTTTCGTCTTCTGGGGTCCCCCGGCGTCTCTCGCAGCTCCTTCCCACTTCTGATAACCCCCTCACAGAAGAGCTTCCCTGAGGGGGTTACCTTGCAGGCACGCTCCCGAGTCCAGTATTTGCGTCTATAGACACAAAATGCCGCACTAGGCCCCGCCTCCCTGGCGTCCGTGTCATTGGATTTGATTGACGACAGCGGGAGCCAATGGCTGCTCTGCTATCAATCTATCCAATCAAGAGCTGGGAGCCCGTGGAGAGAGAGACAGCGTGTCCCCGCCGACTGAATGAAGGGGTTCAGGTAAGTAAAATGGGGGGCTTAGGGGGCCGGTGACTGCCAGGTGTTTTTTCACCTTAATGCATAGGATAGCATGAACCTTTACAACCCCTTTGAGGCTGGGTTCACACTATTGTGAATTGGATGAGGATTTCCCCGCATCCAATTCACATAGCAGGAGATTGTGACTGACTCTCTATGGAGCCGGTTCACACATCTCCGGAGCGGCTCCGGTGTGAATTGCACACGAGTCCTGTGCGGCTTCTGGTCTGTTTCAAGTCTGAATTCAGCCAAAAATTTGGTCTGAAATCGGATTTGAACCGGTGAATGGAGACGCACCGGACCCCCTGCTGTGAGCCGCTCCGTACTCTAGTGTTAACCCAACCTCAAGGCCACGGCCCTTTGAATTTATACTTAGGAGAATATACAGTATATAAAAAACTTACAGAGCTATTCATCTTGTAAACTGTCCTTTTTTCTTTGTGAATGGGGGGTGGAAGCTGTCACATTGAGTGGTGGTAGTAATACTGACAGTAAATATATGACTACTTCCTGCAGCAACAGGTTTACTTCAGTAGATGGATGAATGTGCTGTTTAGTTCACCCGTTCGGTGAATGGCAAACATCCAGAGTCTGCAGCCAACCCTGTGTCATCATGAACTTCAACCCAATGCCTAGATGTGAAGTGCGGCAGAGGTGTGTAAATCACAGGACTGGTTGTACAGAATTACCAATTATTTGGCTAGTAAAACAGAAAACATAATTGTATTTCCATCGTGTATTGAGCTCTTTGCTCGGAGTTCCACTTTAACCCCTTACTGACCAGCCGCCTCAGTTATACTGCGGCAGCGTGGCACAGCTGCGCGAGCCGTCGTAACTGTACGTCGGCTCTTTAAGACGCTGTAGCAGGCGTGTGACATGTCCTCAGAGCCAATGTGTGTGCCCAGCGGGCGCCATGACCGCCAGGCACCTGTGATCGCTCATGGCAGAGAGAGAACCGCGATCTGTGTGTGTAAACACACAAATCCCGGTTCTGTCAGGGGAGAGGAGACAGATTGTGTGTTCCTACTAAGTAAGAACAACGATCTTTCTCCTCCTCTCGTCAGCCACATTCCCCCCACATCTAGAAACACACATAGGGAACACAGCTAACCCCTTCCCTGCCAGTGACATTTATACAGTAATCGGTGGCTATTTTTAGCTTTGATCGCTGTATAAATGTCACTGGTCACAAAAAAGTGTCAGAAGTGTCCAATTTGTCTGTCGCAATGTTGCAGTCCCGATAAAAATCGCTGATCACCGTCATTACTAGTAAAAAACATAATAATTAAAATGCCATAAATCTATCCCCTATTTTGTAGATGTTATAACTTTTGCGCAAACCAATCAATATACGCTTATTGCGATTTTTTTTAACAAAATTATGTAGAAGAATACATATCGGCATAAACTAATGAAGAAATTTGTATATTTTTATTTATTTTCTGGATATTTATTATAGCAAAATGTACAAAATATTGTATTTTTTTCAAAATTGTCGCTCTTTTTTTATTTATAGCGCAAAAAATAAAAACCGCAGAGATGATCAAATACCACCAAAAGAAAACTCTATTTGTGGGGAAAAGGGGACCTAAGTTTTGTTTGGGTACAACATCGCACGACTGCGCAATTGTCAGTTAAATCGGCGCAGTGTGGTATCGCAAAAAATGGCCTGGTCAGGAAGGGGGCAAATCCTTCCGGGGCTGAAGTGGTTAAGTTTTATGATCTGTTCTATTTATTTTAAGATACAAATTTGTAAAGAGTTTTATCATGTATTATTTTTTTAAACAGTTGGATTTCAGTCAGGGTGTGGCTTACATAAAATAGTGGCGATTTTGAAGTTGTTCTTCTCTATATGTAATACATCAGACCACTACAGTGATTATTGAATAAAGTATACAGTATTTACTGCATTTTTCAGTTTTAGGCTGCACTCACACCTGAGCATATCTTTTCAGGTGGAAAGATACTTTTCAGGCGGAAAAAAAAGTAATAAAAGAGCAGAATAGAATAAAAAAGAATAGAAATGAATAGAAAAATTATAACCATTTCCCAAAATTGAAATAGAATCAATTCGAATTTGAATAGAATAGCAATGTATAGATTATAATAGAATTGAAAATAACAGAATAGTGTAGAAAAAAACAACAGAATAGAATAGAATAGAATGAACGAATATAACCATCTTCCGAAATTTGAATTTCAAACACAATAAATTTGAATTTGAATAGAAAAGGATAGAATAGAATGGAATTGAAAATAAAATAGAATAGAGAAGAATAAAATAGAACTAATAGAAAAAGAATAGAATTAAAAAACAATAGAATAGTATATTAAAAAAATTGACCATTTCCCAAAATTCAACTAGAATCAATTTGTTTTGAATGGAATAGAAAATAATAGATTAGAATAGGAAGATGGTTATATTCTTTCTATTCTATTCTATTCTGTTGTTCTTTTCTATACTATTCTGTTATTATCTATTCTATTCTAATCTATTATTTTCTATTCTTTTTAAATTCAAATTTCTATTCTATTCTATTGTTTTTTTAATTATATTCTTTTTCTATTCTATTCTATTCTTTTCTATTTGAGTTTCAGAAGAGGGTTATATTCTTTCTATTATATTCTATTTTTTTATTCTATTCTATTTGTTTCTATTCTATTCCATTCTATTCTGTTCTTTTATTTACTATTCAATTTTGTTCTGTTTCATTCTATTATATTCTGTTCTTTTTAATTTCTGCTATATTATTTTCTTTTCATTCTATTATGTTTTTCTATTCTATTTAAATTCAAATTTCTATTCTATTCTATTGTTTTTTAAATTATATTATTTTATATTTGAATTTCAGAAGATATTTATATTCTATTTTACTCTATTTTTTTTTATTCTATTCTATTAATTGCTATTCTATAGCATGCTATTCTGTTCTTTTATTTACTTATTTTATTCTATTTTGTTCTATTTTACTCTATTATATTCTATTCTTTTATTTTCTGTTATATTATTTTATATTATATATATTTTTTTCTATTCCATTCCTTTATTTTCTATTCTATATTATTCTCATTGGAAATTCGAAAACAATTCGAATTCGAAAACTATTCGAAAACTATTTGAATTCAAATAATTTTTCAAATTAAAAAATTATTGGAATATGAAAACTTTTTGAATTTGAAAATTATTTGAATTCGAAAACTTTTTGAATTTGAATACTATGTTCTGTTTGACTCTATTATTTTCTATTCTTTTATTTTTTGTTATATTATTTTCTATTCTATTCTATTTTTTTCTATTCCATTCCTTTATTTTCTATTCTATTCAAACTATTCGAATTCGAAAACTATTTGAAAACAAATTGAATGCAAAAACTATTCGAATCAATTCAAAAACTATTTGAACGGATTTGCATTTGAATTCTAAAAACTAATAAAACAGGTTAAACAAATTTAACTAAACTAATTTATGTAAATAACGAATCAAAACGAACCAAACCTAAACAAATTATTTTGTTCTGCACATGTCTTCCAATGAACATTCATGTATTGCATTTTCACAAGTAAAACTACTTTGAATTAAACTGCTGTGTCTTATGGGGGAGTTAAATTGGCAGCAAACTCTCCTTGATGCATTTTCCTTATTTAAATCATGAATTACTGATTGCTGTGTGTACATGGATTCTAACCTTCTCCGTTCTCTTGTAATCCTTAACTGTTCCTTTTCATGACGTCACTGGCGCATGCGCATATTTCCCCCTGTTCATGGCATGCACTTTGAGCCGTCAGTCCTTTCATTACATGCCCCGGCTCCATCCTCCTCTCTCTGCGGCACTGTTTCAAGATCCTGCGAGATTCCAGTCCCATTCACAGGTGCAGGTCTGCTAAGATATGCAGGACTTGGCCACTATAGTAACCCCGGGATGAAAGCGAGGCCTGGCCATGCGCGTCATTATGGCAGGATCAAGCAGAAGGGGGGAAAGTACAGTACACAGTGAAATCAGGAGACATTACCTAACATGGCACCGGCTTCTCCCAGGAAGAAAGATTTTAGAAACGACTTAAATAAAAGTAAGAATCATGCGAAGTGGAGTAATATTAATCAGATCGGACACTTTAGACCCTATTTTGGGACCATTGACGTTTATACAGTGATCAGTGCTATACATATGCACTGATTACTGTATAAATGTCCACTGGCAGGGAAGGAGTTAACACTAGGGGGAGATCAAGGGATTAAATGTGTTACCTATGGATTGATTCTAACTGTGGGGGATGGGACTGACTGGGGGAGGAGACCGATCGGTGTTCCTATGTACTAGAAACACACGACCTGTCTCCTCTCCCCTGACAGGATGTGGATCTGTGTGTGTGTTTACACACACAGATCCAGGTTACTGCTCTGTCACGAGCAATTGTGGGTGTGCGGCAAACATCACAGCCTCCGAGCATCCACATCTGCTCCTCGGTGACGCGGCACGCACGTGCGCCCCCTATACCTCTGGGAAGCTGAGAACATGATATGTCGCCCGTCCAGGATGGGAGATCCCATCTGCGGACGTCATATTACTATAGGCAGGAAAGGAAGTGGCTAAATTACAATCATTGTACATCACAGTGTTGCTGTATTTTCTCCTTGTTCAAATATTCTATTGAAAGAGAAAAGTTCAGTACAGATATATTGGTAATAGTACAGTAAAAACGATCACAGTAGGTATGACATAACAAATTGGATGGTGAAAGCATAAAACACACAAAAGATAATAAGTAACAGATAGTGATGGAGGACGTGTTGTTGTATTTTATATGAATGGTCCCATGGATAGGAACCAGTCCGGGGCAGTGTACAGTCCTTGTTCCTTGAAGGAGCTTACATGTAATCTCCAAAATGAATGAGACTCTGTTGTTTAAAAATAAAAACATCAGGATACTTACCTTGTTGGGAGACAGCAAGTTCAATGTCTTCTGTCTTCAAGTGCTCCAACCTCCTGCAGAGTCTTCACATCTGACACAATTCCGGGTATGTTGGGTGTCGGGTCCCCCGCTGTATTCAGTGGCCGGCTCCTATATCACTAATGTGTCCTTGTGTATGAGAATCGCTCTATAATTCTGTAATACAGAGAAGTGAAGTGTGACGTATGAAGATGAGATCTGATTTGCATGTTTCCTGTCCCCCATATGTGATGTCGGGGGGTTTCCCCTCTAATGATTGCAGCTGTTATATAGGAGACATTGTACAGGTGACATCTCAGTAGTCTGTGTGTGTCAGTGCAGAGACATCAAGATGGGTTCTCAGGGGGTTCTGCTGCCTCTCATACTGCTTTATATTCAGGGTGAGGACATAATTTTATTGGTTTGGATGAATTGTTATATTTTCTGGACATAGATATTAAATATTTCATGTTTTTTTATCCTCAGGGAGTTGGGCACAGATTATATTGACACAATCTCCAAATGATTTAAGTGCTAATCCAGGAGACACAGTCACCGTCTCATGTAAATCCAGTACTGGTATCAGCAGTGTGTTACACTGGTACCAACAGAAACCAGGACAACGTCCAACACTGATTATTTATTGGGCAACCAATCTTCAGTCTGGAGCCCCAACCAGGTTCAGTGGATCGTATTCAGGAACAGATTTCACTCTTAAGATCAGCAACATAAAAGATGAAGATGAAGCAATTTATTATTGTCAGCAGGGTAACAGCTTCCCTCTCACACAGTGATACAGAGCCGTACAAAAACCTCCTTCCTCTTTTATCAGCAATGACATTTCACATCACATTTAGGATACTGAACAAATATCAGTTATTTCTATAGATTGATTGATATTAGTGCTCTGCATTTTCTCCAATCTTAAGGCCCGTACACATGATCGGACTTTTTGACAACAAACATGCAAATTAGCTTTTTTGGAGCAACATCCGACCGTGTATACGCTCCATCGGACAAACTTTTTCTGTTTCCATCGGACTTTTGTTGGCTGTGCGAACGCACAAACCTTCCGGCAACAAAAGTCCGATGGAGCAAAGTCCGATCGTGTGAACACAAAACCATCGGACTTTTGTACAAACTACAGTACGCAGCCACGAGAATGTTTCCAGCGTGATTCCATCGCGCTGGTTCTCGGCGACAGGGTACTGTACATCTCGCACTGGCTGCAATAGGAAAAACACATTTTCCTACTGCATTGGGCGCGAGAGGAAATTCCCCTATGGGGGAATACCAGGCCCTTCGGTCTGGTATGGATTTTCAGGGAACCCCCTACGCTGAAAATATGGCGTGGGGGTCCCCCCAAAATCCATACCAGACCCTTATACGAGCATGCAGCCCGGCCGGTCAGGAAAGGGGGTGGGGACGAGCGAGCGCCCCCCCCCCCTCCTGAACCGTACCAGGCCGCATGCCCTCAACATGGGGGGTGGGTGCTTTGGGGGAGGGGGGCGCCCTGCGGCCCACCCCACCCCAAAGCACCTTGTCCCCATGTTGATGAGGACAAGGGCCTCTTCCCGACAACCTAAGGGCCTGGCATGCCCCCATAGGGAAACCCATGCCGGATTTTTATTTAAAATTTGGCGTGGAGTTCCCCCTCAAGATTCATACAATAAACGGTGCCTGGCATTGGTGGGGATCCAAGTTGGATCCCAGCACCAGTGTGAACCCGGCTCGCAAGGTGTCAATCTCGCCGATAAAAGCAGCGAGATTCACACAATATCAGACAACAATACAGAAGTTAACCAAAGGGTGGTGGTAAAGAGCTAAAAAACCGCATGATTTGGTGGAAGTTGGCTGAAAAAGTTCTGCCGTGTGTATGCAATACAAATTTATGGCCAACGCCCTTTGTACAAAAATCCACAGGAAAGTACTAAAGTAAAAATGTTGTTGTGTTGTAATGAACAATTACCAATTTCCCTAATAAAGTTATTTTCTGTGAATGACAGCTCCGTCTATTGCCCATAATCAGGAAAATACCACATTATGGCCACTAGATGGAGTCAGGTGGGTGTTTTTCCACAAAAGGTAATCAGGCCAGCCAGAGCTGTGAAGGAGTAGAAGGTGTACTGTACACAAGGAATGTGAGTCTGTGTTCTGATGAAGCTGTCACCTGGGAGAGGCAGTGTTTGAACAGGCAGGGAGCAGTACAGCCCAAACCAGGAACTCTATAGCCAGAAAGCTGTAGTGAGGAGAATGTCGGCTCTGACCAGGCCAAAGCTAAGAGGAAATTCTGACATCGACTGTAGATCCAAGATTGCCTACAATAACCAGGAGGATGAACATGTTCTGTTATATTAACCACTTGAGCCCCGGACCATTATGCTGCCTAAGGACCAGAGGTCTTTTTCCAATTTGGCACTGCGTCGCTTTAACTGCTAATTGCGCGGTCATGCAATGCTGTACCCAAACGAAATTTGTGTCCTTTTCTTCCCATAAATAGAGCTTTCTTTTGATGGTATTTGATCACCTCTGCAGTTTTTATTTTTTGCGCTATAAACGGAAAAAGACCGAAAATTTTGAAAAAAAATGATATTTTCTACTTTTTGTTATAAAAAAAATCCAATAAACTAAATTTTAGTCATACATTTAGGCCAAAATGTATTCGGCCACATGTCTTTGGTAAAAAAAATGTCAATAAGCATATATTTATTGGTTTGCGCAAAAGTTATAGCGTCTACAAACTAGGGTACATTTTCTGTAATTTACACAGCTTTTAGTTTATGACTGCCTATGTCATTTCTTGAGGTGCTAAAATGGCAGGGCAGTACAAAACCCCCCAAATGACCCCATTTTGGAAAGTTGACACCCCAAGCTATTTGCTGAGAGGCATGGTGAGTATTTTGCAGCTCTCATTTGTTTTTGAAAATGAAGAAAGACAAGAAAAAACTTTTTTTTTTTTCTTTTTTCAATTTTCAAAACTTTGTGACAAAAAGTGAGGTCTGCAAAATACTCACTATACCTCTCAGCAAATAGCTTTGGGTGTCTACTTTCCAAAATGGGGTCATTTGGGGGGGTTTTGTGCCACCTGGGCTTTCCATGGCCTCCGAAACTGTGATAGGCAGTGAAGAGTGAAATCAAAAATTCACGCCCTTAGAAAGCCTGAAGGCGGTGCTTGGTTTTCGGGGTCCCGTACGCAGCTAGGCTCCCAAAAAGTCTCACACATGTGGTATCCCCGTACTCAGGAGAAGCAGCAGAATGTAATTTGGGGTGTAATTTCACATATTCCCATGGCATGTTTGAGCAATATATCATTTAGTGACAACTTTGTGCAAAAAAAAAAAAAAAAATTGTCTCTTTCCCGCAACTTGTGTCGCAATATAAAATATTCCATGGACTCGACATGCCTCTCAGCAAATAGCTTGGGGTGTCTACTTTCCAAAATGGGGTCATTTGGGGGGGTTTTGAACTGTCCTGGCATTTTATGCACAACATTTAGAAGCTTATGTCACACATCACCCACTCTTCTAACCACTTGAAGACAAAGCCCTTTCTGATACTCATTGTTTACATGAAAAAGTTATTTTTTTTTGCAAAAAAATTACTTTGAACCCCCAAACATATTTTTTTAAAGCAAATGCCCTACAGATTGAAATGGTGGGTGTTTCATTTTTTTTTTTCACACAGTATTTGCGCAGCGATTTTTCAAACGCATTTTTTGGGGAAAAAACACACTTTTTTAAATTTTAATGCACTAAAACACACTATATTGCCCAAATGTTTGATGAAATAAAAAAGATGATCTTAGGCCGAGTACATGGATACCAAACATGACATGCTTTAAAATTGCGCACAAACGTGCAGTGGCAACAAAATAAATACATTTTAAAAAAGCCTTTAAAAGCCTTTACAGGTTACCACTTTAGATTTACAGAGGAGGTCTACTGCAAAAATTACTGCCCTCGATCTGACCTTCGCGGCGATACCTCACATGCATGGTGCAATTGCTGTTTACGTTTGACGACAGACCGCCGCTTGCGTTCGCCTTAGTGCGAAAGCAGGGGGCGACAGGGGTGCATTTTTTTTTTTTCTTTATTATTTTTTTTGCTTTTTTATCTTATTTTTAAACTGTTCCTTTCATTTTTTTTTTTTTAAATCATTTTTATTGTTATCTCGGGGAATGTAAATATCCCCTATGACAGCAATATGTAGTGACAGGTACTCTTTTTTGAAAAAATTGGGGTCTATTAGACCCTAGATCTCTCCTCTGCCCTCAAAGCATCTGATGACACCAAGATCGGTGTGATAAAATGCTTCCCCAATTTCCCAATGGCGCTATTTACATCCGGCGAAATCTAAGTCATAAAATGCTCGTAGCTTCCGGTTTCTTAGGCCATAGAGATGTTTGGAGCCACTCTGGTCTCTGATCAGCTCTATGGTCAGCTGGCTGAATCACCGGCTGCATTCTCAGGTTCCCTGTTGAGACAGGAGAGCCAGAGAAAAACACGGAAGACGGTAGGGGGGGGCTTTCCCTCCCACGGCTTGTAAAAGCAGTCTAGAGGCTAATTAGCCACTAGGATTGCTTTTACATGAAAGCCGACCGCTGGCTGAAAAGAATGATACCAAGATGATACCTAAACCTGCAGGCATCATTCTGGTATAACCATTCAAAGTCGTGAATGGCGTACCTGAAGACAAAAAAATGGTTAACAATAAAGCACAGTAAAAACGGTAAAGTATAAAAAATTGCATACCTGAAAAGCAAACATGATAAAACATAATAACAATAAAACATTGCAGAATAGAATACAGTAAAAAAGAGCAGAACAAGAGAGAGAGAATAGAGAGAGAGAGAACAATAAAGCGACAACTATTTTTTTTTATTTTATATATATATTTTTTTTTTTACACTTTTTTTGTAACTAACTTTTATAACTGTAACCGGTTCCAGGTTCGGGTCTCTCAAAATGCGATGGCATCTTGGGAGACCCTGTGAAAGTGTGCCTAGTCTGTGCAATGCTGTACCCTACGCTAATACTCAACTAATGAATGGTAGCGTTCAAAACATTCACCAATGCAAAGACCAGGATTGTCAGGACAGGAGGGACAATAATAGCGGGTGTCACGCCTATATCCGCGCTTGCTGCAGACACAACATCTTTTTTGGGGGGGTTCGTTGGGTAGGGGTACTCGGGAGGACATAAAGAAAATGCCTCTCATGCAGCCGACTGCATTTGGTTGGGGATGTTAATGGGGGAAGTACGGGCGCTGCAGAAGCGGTGGGTTCCCAATTAGGATTGGCGAATGCAGCAGGAAGGGCACTATGGGCACGACGGGCCTGTGTTTGTCTTCTTGGTGGCAGTGGGACACTACTTGTGCTTGCCACCTCACCAGCTTGAACTGCACTTATGGGACTCGCCACATCACCAAGTGTTACTGCAGTGCTGGTTTGACTACGACCGGGGTGTACTAGGCCGCTGGCGCTTGCCAGTTCAATAAAAAGCTACCAAAAAAACTGTTAGCGATCGCAGGGATCAGGCCTGACTCTGCGAACGCTGCAGTTATGCGTTAAGTGTTTTGTAAGTGTCAGTGATCGATCGATACTGCACTTGGGTGGGCTGGGCCGGGCGGAGGGGCAAAATGCAGGTGCTAGCAGGTATCTGGGCTGATCCCGCTAACACTGCGTTTTTGGGAACCCTAAACTGCTGGGGACGCCAGTATAGATCTGATCGGATCAGATATTGATCCGATCAGATACTATACCACTAAGGGAGGTGTACGGTGCGTGCGTGGGTGTTAGCGCTACTGGCACTAACCTGACGCTGCCTGGGGCTGGTGCTTGCCAGTTCACCAAAATGCTACCAAAAAAACTGTTCGCGATCGCAGGGATCAGGCCTGACTCTGCGAACGCTGCAGTTATGCGTTTAGTGTTTTGTAAGTGTCAGTGATCGATCGATACTGCACTTGGGTGGGCTGGGCCGGGCGGAGGGGCAAAACGCAGGTGCTAGCAGGTATCTGGGCTGATCCCGCTAACACTGTGTTTTTGGGAACCCTAAACTGCTGGGGACGCCAGTATAGATCTGATCGGATCAGATATTGATCCGTACAGATACTATACCACTAAGGGAGGTGTATGCTGCGTGCGTGGGTGTTAGCGGTACTGGCGCTAATCTGACGCTGCCTGGGGAGACGCTATCACCGCCGGGCGATCAGGGGGCTAAACCTTTATTCGGTAATAAACGGCGGGTGCCCTGACACTATGAAAAATAAACAAACTAACCAGCGTCACCCGTAACAGTTATACGGTGATCAGTGGTGAAAGGGTTAACTAGGGGGCAATCAAGGGGTTAAAACATTTATTCGGTAGTATATGGGGGTCCCTGTCGCTATAAAACGCTGACGGCGAACCTAAATATTTAGGTCCCTAACTAGCGTCACCAGTGACACTAATACAGCGATCAGAAAAATGATCGCTTAGCGACACTGGTGACAGGGGGTGATCAAGGGGTTAAAACTTTATTAGGGGGGGTTAGGGGGGTACCCTAGACCTAAAGGGGGGTAATACTAACTGTCCCAACACTGTAACTGTCACAAACTGACACCAATGCAGTAATCAGAAAAAACAAAAAAAAAAACAAAAAAACTGCTGGTGTCAGTTTGTGACAGGAGGGGGGGTGGTGATTGGGGGGGATCGGGGGATGATTGGGGGGGGATCGGGGGGCGATCGGGGGGGGGATCGGGGTGTTTTGTGTGCCTGGCATGTTCTACTGTGTGTGTAGTGTTGTGCACTCACATACCTATCTTCTCTCCTCGGGCCGGAACGGAAATTACCGAGCCGAGGCGAGATGACATCATTTCCTTTGCTGCTGTTTAGCATACAGCAGCAAAGGAATGATGTGATTGGCCGGCGGTGATCGCGAGGGGGGGGCAACGAACGGATGGCCTCCCCCTCACCTCTGATCGCCGCTGGACAAAAGACAACCGCCTCGGGCACCGGGGGGGGGTCCGATCGGACCCCCCACCCGCGGAAGGCAAATCACGTATATGTACGTGATTTTGCCTGTCCGTGCCACCTTGCCGACGTAAATCGGCGTGAGGCGGTCGTCAAGTGGTTAATGTGGTGATGATCCCCTTTGTGGGAAGCCTGATGGAAAGGTATTTGTTGAGGAATAGAAGTGGGTGGAAAGCACTTCAATCATATTGACAAATGAACTTTAAACCTCTTTTAAAGCTCTACCCTTGAAGCGACACCCTCACAATACCTTATTAATAAGCGGAAGTAAAGCCATCCAGAAAAGAGTTTAATTTCCGGCACGTGCCAGGTATGTAACACTCCCAAAGGCAAAGATGGCAGCTTCCTTGGCTGAAAACGATAGGAGGGTTTACTTACACTTTAAGGCGGTAGTAAACTTCAGTTTAAAAAAAAAAAACTTCCCCTGCATGACAATGTCATAATGTGCTAGTATGTATCGCACACTAGCACATTATCAGAGACTTACCTTAAAATGAAGCCCTCCAGCGGCGCTATGTTACTGCTGAGAGGGCTTCCATCTTCACCCGGTCTTCCTTCCAGGTTTGCGGTCTCCTGCTACATGAGTGGCCGGGGGCGCGATGACGTCACCATTTACAGCCAGGGCTCTGAAGGTCCGGCACGGTATGCCAGACCTTCAGAGCGCATGCGCCAGTGATATCACCGGCTGCATACTGTGTAAATATGTCCTAAACAGTGAAAGTTTAGGAGATATTCACAGTACCTTCAGGTAAGCCTTAATATAGGCTTACTAGTAAATATAAGTGGCAAAACTGAGTTTACTACCACTTCAACCCTCATATTGAGTACAACCCTTCAGCCTGGCCTAAAATATTGGGGATGATGGGTTATGTTGCTGACTTTTGGGTGGACAAATTAATTAATTCTGAAGACTTTCCTTTTAATGGACGGCCATTTGAAAATCAGGTAGGATTTTTGTTTATTTTTTTTTTTTTTTTTGCAAGAAAAACATTTTTTTTTACTTAACTTTGTTTTTTCATCACATAGGGGATAAACAGTCCCCTATGTGATGATTTTTAGGTGACAGGTTCTCTTTATTAATATATGCAGGGTCTAAAAGACCCCCAATGTCTCCCCTGTACTCCACTCGCATTGCAAAACATACTTTCACGGCAAAGCGAGCCGGGGACATGAGAGCTTGACCCGGAAGTGACGTCAGCGACGTCGCTTTCTGGGTCACAAGAAGAAGGGGAGGAGAGTGGATGTGTGTCCACTCTTCTCCTTCCCCTCTACCCACGGGACCTCCGATGGGCAAATGTAGACCGGTAAGCATGGCAGGGGACCGGTACCAGGGTGTGTGCGAGCAATCAAGCGGCAGCGTAGCGGCCTGAATGCTCTCACCTGACAGGCAGGAGTCTGCCTGTCAGTTTCTCACACAGTCCTGGTGGCTGCAGCCACCGAATTGTGTGTGATTCCCCCGCGCTGTTAGGTCCGTATGATGTACGGACCTGGCGGCAAAAAGGTTAAAGGCCACAGCCATTTTAATCCATACTTAGGGGCCTATATATAAAAAAAATAGTTATTCGTTGCCAAGGTTTGTTTCTACAGACAAGCAAAGGTGCTATTGAATTCCCCCTTTGGGCAAATGGAAAACATCCAGAGTCTGGAGTGAACCCTGTGTCATCATGAACTTGAACCCAATGCCTGGCTATGTAGTGTGGCAGAGGTGTGTAAATCACAGGACTGGTTGTAAAGAAAAAACAATTATTTATCTAGCAAAACAGAAAACATAATTATATTTTCATTCTGTATTGAGCTTTTTGCCTGGAGTTCCACTTTAAGTTTTATGATCTGTTCTATTTCCATCAAGATACAAATCTGTAAAGAGTTTATCATCTATTTTTAATAAAGCAGGCTGGATTTTCATCAGGGTGTTGCTTACATAGAGTAGTGGTAGATATGAAATCTCTCTTCTCTATATGTAATACATCAGACCCGTACACACATTTTTTGAATAAAGTATATTTATTGAATTTTTTGAGTTTTAGAGTTTTCCAATTTCATTTTTATATTAGTTATAAAGAAAAATGAATGCGCTGCTGGTGAAAATAATATATAAGGTGCCAGCACCAACAATAAGACTAATTGTAAATGGAAATGTGATGAAAAAGTGAAATGTGTATATATCCAAAGTGTAAACTGAGTAATAAGTGAACGTGCACAACAGCAGTAATGTTTTTAGGGGAAAAAAGAGCATTAATTGTTAAATTCAGTGCTATTAATGGTAACCTTATTCCAAATAACACCCAAGGGTCAAGTGACTCCATATAAGCAAAAATTAAAAATAAAGTGAAGAAATATATATAAATAAACAATATACAAAAATGAAGTGTCATTTTTGATTGTAGAATGATTGTAGATCTGAGTGTTGTTGTATTTTATATGAATGGTCCCATGGATAGGAACCAGCCCGGGGCAATGTACAGTCCTCGCCCCTTGAAGGAGCTTACAATGTAATCTTCATACCAAAATTAAAGTGAGTCTATTGTTTTTATATTGTATAAAAAAATATTTAAAATATCTGAATACTTTCCTCTCCAGGGGACACTGAATTAAATATCTGCTCCAACCTCCTGCAGAGTCTTCACATCTGACACAATTCCGGGTATGTTGGGTGTCGGGTCCCCCGCTGTATTCAGTGGCCGGCTCCTATATCACTAATGTGTCCTTGTGTATGAGAATCACTCTATAATTCTGTAATACAGAGAAGTGAAGTGTGACGTATGAAGATGAGATCTGATTTGCATGTTTCCTGTCCCCCATATGTGATGTCGGGGGGTTTCCCCTCTAATGATTGCAGCTGTTATATAGGAGACATTGTACAGGTGACATCTCAGTAGTCTGTGTGTGTCAGTGCAGAGACATCAAGATGGGTTCTCAGGGGGTTCTGCTGCCTCTCATACTGCTTTATATTCAGGGTGAGGACATCATTTTATTGGTTTGGATGAATTATTATATTTTCTGGACATAGATATTAAATGTTTCATGTTTTCTTATCCTCAGGGAGTTGGGCACAGATTATATTGACACAATCTCCAAATTATATCACTGCAAATCCAGGAGACACAGTCACCGTCTCATGTAAATCCAGTACTGGTATCAGCAGCAATTTACAGTGGTACCAACAGAAACCAGGACAACCTCCAACACTGATTATTAGGTGGGCAAAGGATCTGCAGTCTGGAGCCCCAACCAGGTTCAGTGGATCGTATTCAGGAACAGATTTCACTTTTAAGATCAGCAACATAAAGGATGAAGATGAAGCAATTTATTATTGTCAGCAGGGTTACAGCTTCCCTCTCACACAGTGATACAGAGCCGTACAAAAACCTCCTTCCTCTTTTATCAGCAATGACATTTCACATCACATTTAGAATTGCACTGAATGGGGATCAGTTCTCTCTATAATTAGACTACAATTAGCTCTGTGTAGTTGCTTTAAACTTAGAGTCTTAGCAGAACAAAAAGATTTTCTTCAAGCTCCCCAAGTATCACCACGTTATACATATTGTGACAGACAAATGCACTGTCACTGTGTAAAGAACCTCATAGTGACATGGATAGCGCATCATTTAGCATAGAAACCATTTTTGAACAGGTGTGAGACTAAAAGGTCCACTTTATAAAGATGTTGCTGTGCTGTGCCATAAGGAAAAAAGTCCCATAATTTGCCTAAAAAGGTTATTTCCTGTGATTGTCAGCTCCGTCTAGTGGTCATAATGCAGTTCTTTCCTGAAACACAGTAATCAGGACAATACCACATTATGGCCACTAGATGGAGTCAGGTGAATGTTGTCCCACAAAAGGTAATCAGGCCAGCCAGAGCTGTGAAGGAGTAGAAGGTGTACTGTACACAAGGAATGTGAGTCTGTGTTCTGATGAAGCTGTCACCTGGGAGAGGCAGTGTTTGAACAGGCAGAGAGCAGTACAGCCCAAACCAGGAACTCTATAGCCAGAAAGCTGTAGTGAGCAAGCCACAGCCAAGAGCAAATTGTGTGTCTATGTGGAGACAGACTGAAGATCCAAGATTACCTACAATAACCAGGAGGATGAACATGTTCTGTTCGGAGTTCCAGACATTTTTGTGTGTAGCTGCTGACTTTTAATAAACACACACACACCTGTCCCACGGTCCAGCGATGCGGCTGCCCGAAGCCTCGCTTCTCTCCCCCGCCTCTCCCTGGCGCGGCATCGCTAGTGTGGGCACCTGGCTGAGACAGCTTGCGGCTTCACAGCCAGGTGCTCACTGCGCATGCGCGGGTCACGCTGAAAGTTCTGAATGGCTGAGCAGTCTTCTGGGACCTGTGACATGTCCTAGAAGATTGCAGGGAGGGGAGAGGAGAACTTCCACTTGAGTCACCTAGGCGGCACAAGCAGAAGTGGGAGCTGGATACCTGTCAAAACTAAGTACCCACCCCCCAAAAAAATGACGTGCTAAATGTGACATGTCAGGGGATGAGGAGAAATTAAAGCTGAAGTTCCACTTTTGGGTGGAACTCCGCTTTAATGTGGTGATGATCCCCTGTGTGGGAAGCCTGATGGAAAGGTATTTGTTGAGGAATAGAAGTGGGTGGAAAGCACTTCAATCGAATTGATGAATTAACTTTAAATCTCCTTTAAAGCTCTACCCTTGAAGTGTCATCCTCACAATACCTTCACCCTCATATTGTACCCAGTTCTTGAGCCTGGCCTAAAATATTGGGACGATGGGTTACATTGCTTACATTTGGTTGGACAAATGAATAAAATATTAAAATGTTCCTTTTATTGGACTGGCTATATGAGACTTTTTTTGTTAAAGTGAATGTTGATTAAAGTTATTGTTTACATTTCATTAAAGTTACATTTTTAATGTCTTACCTCCTAATTAAAGTGACTGTAAAGGAATTTTTACCTTTTTAAAAAAATAACAAACATGTTATACTTACCTCCACTGTGCAACTTGTTTTGTTTCGTCTTCTGGGGTCCCCCGGCGTCTCTCGCAGCTCCTTCCCACTTCTGATAACCCCCTCACAGAAGAGCATCCCCGAGGGGGTTACCTTGCAGGCACGCTCCCGAGTCCAGTATTTGCGTCTATAGACACAAAATGCCGCACTAGGCCCCGCCTCCCTGGCGTCCGTGTCATTGGATTTGATTGACGACAGCGGGAGCCAATGTCTGTGCTGCTATCAATCTATCCAATCAAGAGCTGGGAGCCTGTGGAGAGAGAGACAGCGTGTCCCCGCCGACTGAATGAAGGGGTTCAGGTAAGTAAAATGGGGGGCTTAGGGGGCCGGTGACTGCCAGGTGTTTTTCCACCTTAATGCATAGGATAGCATGAAACTTTACAACCCCTTTGAGGCTGGGTTCACACTATTGTGAATTGGATGAGGATTTCCCCGCATCCAATTCGCATAGCAGGAGATTGTGACTGACTCTCTATGGAGCCGGTTCACACATCTCCGGAGCGGCTCCGGTGTGAATTGCACACGAGTCCTGTGCGTCTTCTGGTCTGTTTCAAGTCTGAATTCAGCCAAAAATTTGGTCTGAAATCGGATCTGAACCGGTGAATGGAGACGCACCGGACCCCCTGCTGTGAGCCGCTCCGTACTCTAGTGTGAACCCAGCCTCAAGGCCACGGCCCTTTGAATTTATACTTAGGAGAATATACAGTATATAAAAAACTTGCAGAGCTATTCATCCTGTAAACTGTCCTTTTTTCTTTGTGAATGGGGGGTGGAAGCTGTCACATTGAGTGGTGGTAGTAATACTGACAGTAAATATATGACTACTTCCTGCAGCAACAGGTTTACTTCAGTAGATGGATGAATGTGCTGTTTAGTTCACCCGTTCGGTGAATGGCAAACATCCAGAGTCTGCAGCCAACCCTGTGTCATCATGAACTTCAACCCAATGCCTAGATGTGAAGTGCGGCAGAGGTGTGTAAATCACAGGACTGGTTGTACAGAATTACCAATTATTTGGCTAGTAAAACAGAAAACATAATTGTATTTCCATCGTGTATTGAGCTCTTTGCTCGGAGTTCCACTTTAACCCCTTACTGACCAGCCGCCTCAGTTATACTGCGGCAGCGTGGCACAGCTGCGCGAGCCGTCGTAACTGTACGTCGGCTCTTTAAGACGCTGTAGCAGGCGTGTGACATGTCCTCAGAGCCAATGTGTGTGCCCAGCGGGCGCCATGACCGCCAGGCACCTGTGATTGCTCATGGCAGAGAGAGAACCGCGATCTGTGTGTGTAAACACACAAATCCCGGTTCTGTCAGGGGAGAGGAGACAGATTGTGTGTTCCTACTAAGTAAGAACAACGATCTTTCTCCTCCTCTCGTCAGCCACATTCCCCCCACATCTAGAAACACACATAGGGAACACAGCTAACCCCTTCCCTGCCAGTGACAATTATACAGTAATCGGTGGCTATTTTTAGCTCTGATCGCTGTATAAATGTCACTGGTCACAAAAAAGTGTCAGAAGTGTCCAATTTGTCTGTCGCAATGTTGCAGTCCCGATAAAAATCGCTGATCACCGTCATTACTAGTAAAAAACATAATAATTAAAATGCCATAAATCTATCCCCTATTTTGTAGATGTTATAACTTTTGCGCAAACCAATCAATATACGCTTATTGCGATTTTTTTTAACAAAATTATGTAGAAGAATACATATCGGCATAAACTAATGAAGAAATTTGTATATTTTTATTTATTTTCTCAATATTTATTATAGCAAAATGTACAAAATATTGTATTTTTTTCAAAATTGTCGCTCTTTTTTTATTTATAGCGCAAAAAATAAAAACCGCAGAGATGATCAAATACCACCAAAAGAAAACTCTATTTGTGGGGAAAAGGGGACCTAAGTTTTGTTTGGGTACAACATCGCACGACTGCGCAATTGTCAGTTAAATCGGCGCAGTGTGGTATCGCAAAAAATGGCCTGGTCAGGAAGGGGGCAAATCCTTCCGGGGCTGAAGTGGTTAAGTTTTATTTTTTTTTGTTTAATAAGTTTTTATTGAATTTTTTATGAAAGAAAATAATTACAAAAAGAAACAATTATGTCACAAACTGGGTTCGAACATTAAGGGAAGCAAAGTCAGTTTCGATGCTCGGATATATACAAACAATATCAAGAAGCCTGAGATACATTAAACAATTCTGTATATTCAGAGAGGAGGATGAGAGTCAATGTATCAATTGGGTAGAAAAGAAGACTTCTGTCATTATAAACAAAGAAATCAAAATGTAAAAACAAGATGAAAAACCTTGCTTCAGTTAGGTAAAAGAGATGTAATGTAGCGAACAGAAAGCATAAGATACAGAAAACTTGATAATAGAAGAGAAAATGGAAAGAGAAAAAAAAAAAAGGGGGGATAGTAAATAGGATAGGGGGTAAGATGGGAGGGAAGAATGTGAGGGGGAGTGCTGGCATACATGTGCGAAATGTTGAGTGATCAAAACTTTTTTTTTTTCTTTTTTTTTTTTTTTTATGACGATATATAAGTAGTGAATTTATGAGATCTGTACAATAATATCCTTGTATGTAGAGGTGGACTGAAAATTTACCCAAGGAGCCCAAGTGACTGAGTGTTTTCCTGAAGTCCCTTTGCTGTTATGGGTAATACTCTCCATGAGTTGAACTTCATCAACCCTCTGCAACCAGGTCCTAACAGGCGGAATTGCCGCTTGGCCCCAGAAGGCGGGTATTAAAGCTTTGGCTGTGTTCAAAAGATGAGGAATGAGTGAACGCTTATATGGGCCTATGGAGGTTGCAGAGGCATGAAAAAGGACAGTCCATGGGTCCATGGGCAAATTGACCTCCGAAATCTGTGAAATCAAATTGCAGATGGCCATCCAGTAGGGGCGAATGAGTGGGCAAAACCACCAGATATGTGCATGAGTGGCTTCGTTCCCGCAGTTCCTCCAGCACAATGGGGAACTGGCGGGGAACATTTGGTGAAGTCTAACGGGGGTATAATGCCACCTAGTGAGTAGTTTATAATTGACCTCTGCCATCTTAGAAGCTAGGGAGGAGGTGTGGGCCAATTGTAAGATCCTATCCCTTAGATTTTCTGAGATGGGAGAACCCAGATCAGCTTCCCATTTTGCTAAAAAGGGTGGAAACTCAGGATTTTGAAGGGCAATAATAGCTCTATAAAAAAGAGAGATACTATGTAAGGGAGGGTCTTTTGGATAGAATATATCTTCTATTCGATTTAGATCCTGCAAACCTCTAAGCAGATGAGGGAGAGAGCTTAAGAAACATTGTAGTTGATAGTATCTCCATTTGTCTAGAAATGAGGCAGGTTTGGGGTCAATGATCGAATGTAATGGTTTAAGTGAATTGCCACGGAGGACGTGATGTAGTAAGAGAGGTTCTCTGGGTCTCCAAGCTTGGAAACCGGGATCTAGTAAACCTGGTAGAAAATATTTGTGATTAAGGAGAGGTGTTAAAGGAGAGTTATAACCCCATGAGAGTTTTTTATGTAGGGCGTCCCATATAGCTAATGAGGATATAGTGAGTGTTGAGGTGGAACGGTCAAGATTCCTGTAGGAGCGGGGTATCCAAGGAACTACCGAGAGGTCAGCGCCGCTCAAAAGGTATTCAAGTTGGACCCATAATTTTGAATCAAGAGCATATTTCCAGTCGGCTATCCTAGAAAGTACAGCCGCTTGATAATACGCCTTAAAATTAGGTAGTGCCAGTCCCCCAGACATCTTGGAGCGAAATAGTATCTCTCTAGATATCCTGGGGTGACCGTTCCTCCAAATAAAACGGGAGATCATGGTTTGCAAAATAGTGAAGAACCCCACTGGAACCCCTAGTGGGAGCATTTGGAAAAGAAAGAGTATACGGGGCAATATATTCATTTTAATAATATTTACTTTTCCTAGCCAGGTATGAGACAGACTGGACCATTTTCGTAGATCTTCCCTAATCCTGTTAAGCAGTGGAATGTAGTTGTGTCGGAAAAGGGAGTGAAGGTTGGGAGTGAGGTAAATTCCTAGATATTTCATATGTTTTGGTTCCCATCTAAAGGGGAAGAGAGGTTTCAGGGAAGACACCTCGGATTGGGAGAGGTTAATGTTTAAAATTTCCGATTTTGATAGGTTTATTTTGAAATTAGAGATTGATTGAAAGACGGAAAATGCTGACATTAGGTTAGGTATGGAGATGCGGGGTTGTTGAATAAAAAATAATATGTCATCAGCATATGCTGCGTATTTGTGGGAACTTTTACCAACTCGAATACCTTGAATATCATCATTGTTCCTAATTGTCGCTAGAAAAGGTTCCAAGGTAATGGCAAAAAGGAGGGGGGACAGGGGGCATCCCTGTCTTGTACCATTATGTAGAGCAAAAGAGTCACTCAGCGTCCCGTTGATTCTGATTTGTGCTGTGGGGTTAGAGTAGAGGGATAAGATACGGTAGAACATCTTAGGACCCAGTCCAAAATGTCTCAATGTCATTCTAAGATAGTCCCAGTCCACCCTCAAACGCTTTTTCAGCATCAGTGGAAAGGAGTAGGGTGGGCTGGGCGCTTCTCCGAACATACTGAATTAGGGAAATCGCTCTGAGGGAATTGTCTTTTGCTTCTCTATTGGGAATGAAACCTGATTGGTCTTTGGAGATCCAGTTGGGCAAAAGGGGGAGTAGGCGATTCGCCATTACCTTGGCAAATAATTTGATATCTGTATTTATTAATGAGATTGGCCTATAACTATTACAGAGGGTAGGGTCTTTATCAGGTTTAGGGATGACAGTAATGTGAGTGGAGAGGGATTCTGGGCGTAAGCCTGAGGATTGGGAAACTGAGTTTGCATAAGCTGTAAGACGGGGAAGCAGGATGTCACTGAATGTCTTGTAGTATAGAATAGTGAACCCGTCTGGGCCGGGTGCTTTTCCAGAGGGAGTGGACTTCAAAGCAGCCTGGAATTCCTCTACCGAGAAGTCTGCCTCTAGTTCTTTAAAGATAGATGCAGGTAATTTAGGTAGTTTAGCTTCTTTTAAGTAGGAGAGCATGCGTCTACGTCTCTCTTCCTGAGGTAAAGAGGATAAGTCATTTTTGACATTGTAGAGATCTGCATAGAACTCCTTGAAGGCCTTGGCTATGTCTGGGGTTGCATGCGCGAGCTCTCCTGATTGTAGCTTAATTTTGGGAATAAAGGACTGCGTTTGTTTAGCTTTTAATGACCTAGCCAATAACCTACTTGGTTTGTTTCCCCATTCATAGTATTTTTGTGATAAGCGTTGGAATTTTCTCTTATTGTCTAAGTTAAGAAGAGATTTTAATTCCTCTCGTTTAAGTGTGAGTGATTGGAGATGCTCATTATGGAGAGACAGTTTATGTTGCTTATCAAGAGCGGCTATTTGTTGTAGGACCTGTTCGAGTCGCTGACCATGCTCTCTTTTCAATCTAGCACCAAGTTCAATGAACCGACCTCTAATAGTGACCTTATGAGCTTCCCAAACAATGGAGGGGGAAGTATCAGAGGGTTTGTTTTCCTTGAAATATTGTGAAAGATGAGAGGACATTATGGAAACCTCGGCTTCATTAGTAAGAAGGGAATCGTTGAGTTTCCAGTTATTAGTGCGGCGTGCTAGGGAGGGCATGGACAGCGTCATCGAAACAGGTGCATGATCCGAGATAGTTGCGGTGCCTATGTGGGCAGACTGTAAGAGGGGGAGGTGGAAGTGATCTAGAAATATATTGTCAATTCTGGAGTATGAATGATGTGTTGTGGAGAAGTGTGAGAAGTCTCTTTCTTTGGGATGAAGGAGGCGCCAGACATCCATAAGTTGGAGGTCTAAGAGTCTTCTTTTAATAAATTTCAGGCGTTTAAAAGAGATATTAGATCTTCCTTGGGACGTGTCTAGTGTAGGATCTAGGGACATGTTGATATCACCTGCTAATATAGTAAGACCTTTGGCAAATTGTGATAATTTGGTTAGGATTTTTGATAAAAAGGTAGGTTGATTTTGGTTTGGGCAATAAACGTTTGCTAGAGTACATTGGGTATTACCGATGAAACCCTGGAGGAAAAGAAAGCGGCCTGAATCATCTGCTAGCATGTCAGATAAACGAAAGGATATGCTTCTGCTAAACCCAATGGCCACTCCCTTAGCTTTGTTAGTGTCAGATAAACTGTAGTACCATTGCGGAAAAAGAGGTGAGGTCAGTTTAACCGGTGTTGTATGAGTTAGATGTGTTTCCTGAAGAAAAACAATAGAACAAGCGGCTTGTTTTAGTTCACGAAATGTTTGGTGCCGTTTAGCTGCGACATTAAGACCTCTAACATTATATGATAGGAGTTTCAATGTAGTCATTGTTACATCTAGGTAGAGTACTTCAATCTATGCTTCCATGTATGCCAGCAGGGGAGAGGGAGGGGGGGGGGGAAAGGAGAAAGAGGAGAAAGTGAGGTAAGGAATAGAAAAAAAAAGGAGGAAGGAAGAGTGAGCTTATAGAAAAATCATATACATGAATTAAAGAACTTTTGGGAAACGCATGAATAACACGCAGAAATCTGCAGTGATCCCATTGGGGAAAGAGAGAGCGAGCGGCCATCCAAAACCTTAAACAGGGATTGGGTAAAATAACTTTTAAGGTCGCACGTCCTCATCAACCCCAGAAGGAGGGGGGGACTGGGATGTGTTGTCGGGGAGGAGCAATATAAGAGACGTGCCCCAACAACGTTCAGCCTATATCATATAATCAACTTGTAATTAAAAATAGACAAAATTAGTTCCAGCTAAATAAAAATAAGGGGTCATGTAGGTAGAGACAAAAATCAACTTAAACCTTAAGATACCTACTGAGCAGCAAAAATTGTAGACCAATACTGATGCAACAACAGACCAACAAAAGAACATGAAAGGAGAACAGTGGTCAAACTAAACATAGGTCAGAGTTTACCAAAAATAGTCAGGTAAGTGTACAAAAAGTTAACATTTGAAATCTGACTTGGCGCCAATTTTGCTGTAGGAGAGTAAGCTTCTGTACTGGTGAATCGAGATTGAATGAAAAAAGGGCAAAGGACAAAGTTGCGCAGTTCATCCATTCTTTTGTGCAGAGCCCGGTAGAGAGGAGCGACTTGCCTTTGAAGGGGTTTTTCTCCAGACTGAATCTGTGAGATTCGAGAATTTAGGAATGGAGTTCTGCCAGCCTGGGAGTTCCAAGGGTGGAAGATTAAGAGCTTGCAAAAAGGTTGTAAGTTCCTCCGGGAACCTTAGTGTGTGGGATCGGCCATTTTTTGTGGCAATCAGGCAGGCTGGGAAGCCCCATCTATATGTGATCCCGTCTGTGCGTAAGAGGTCAAGAAGCGGTTTTAGAGCTCTGCGATGGTCTAAGGTGTCTTTGGAGATGTCTGGAAATATGGTGATGGTCGCCCCGTCAAAATCTATGTTAGGCAGGCCCCGCATCTTCATCATAATTGCATTTTTATCTTCGAAGTAATGCAGGCGACAGATAACGTCTCTGGGTTGGTCAGAGTTAGTGTTGCGGGGTCTCAGAGCCCGGTGTACCCGGTCAAAGCGGAGTGGTGCGGTGACAGGATTACCCATAATGGTGTTGAAAATGCCTCGTATTGATGGTTCTAGGTCACTGTCTCCAGTAGCCTCGGGTAGGCCTCTGACCCGTATGTTGTTTCTTCGATTGCGGTTGTGGTTAAGTTTTATGATCTGTTCTATTTATTTTAAGATACAAATTTGTAAAGAGTTTTATCATGTATTATTTTTTTAAACAGTTGTATTTCAGTAAGGGTGTGGCTTACATAAAATAGTGGCGATTTTGAAGTTGTTCTTCTCTATATGTAATACATCAGACCACTACAGTGATTATTGAATAAAGTATACAGTATTTATTGCATTTTTCAGTTTTAGGCTGCACTCACACCTGAGCATATCTTTTCAGGTGGAAAGATACTTTTCAGGCGGAAAAAAAAGTAATAAAAGAGCAGAATAGAATAAAAAAGAATAGAAATGAATAGAAAAATTATAACCATTTCCCAAAATTGAAATAGAATCAATTCGAATTTGAATAGAATAGCAATGTATAGATTATAATAGAATTGAAAATAACAGAATAGTGTAGAAAAAAACAACAGAATAGAATAGAATAGAATGAACGAATATAACCATCTTCCGAAATTTGAATTTCAAACACAATAAATTTAAATTTGAATAGAAAAGGATAGAATAGAATGGAATTGAAAATAAAATAGAATAGAGAAGAATAAAATAGAACTAATAGAAAAAGAATAGAATTAAAAAACAATAGAATAGTATATTAAAAAAATTGACCATTTCCCAAAATTCAACTAGAATCAATTTGTTTTGAATAGAATAGAAAATAATAGATTAGAATAGGAAGATGGTTATATTCTTTCTATTCTATTCTATTCTGTTGTTCTTTTCTATACTATTCTGTTATTATATATTCTATTCTAATCTATTCTTTTCTATTCTTTTTAAATTCAAATTTCTATTCTATTCTATTGTTTTTTGAATTATATTCTTTTCTATTCTATTCTATTCTTTTCTATTTGAGTTTCAGAAGAGGGTTATATTCTTTCTATTATATTCTATTTTTTTATTCTATTCTATTTGTTTCTATTCTATTCCATTCTATTCTGTTCTTTTATTTACTATTCAATTTTGTTCTGTTTCATTCTATTATATTCTATTCTTTTTAATTTCTGCTATATTATTTTCTTTTCATTCTATTATGTTTTTCTATTCTATTTAAATTCAAATTTCTATTCTATTCTATTGTTTTTTAAATTATATTATTTTATATTTGAATTTCAGAAGATATTTATATTCTATTTTACTCTATTTTTTTATTCTATTCTATTAATTGCTATTCTATAGCATGCTATTCTGTTCTTTTATTTACTTATTTTATTCTATTTTGTTCTATTTTACTCTATTATATTCTATTCTTTTATTTTCTGTTATATTATTTTATATTATATATATTTTTTTCTATTCCATTCCTTTATTTTCTATTCTATTTTATTCTCATTGGAAATTCGAAAACAATTCGAATTCGAAAACTATTCGAAAACTATTTGAATTCGAATAATTTTTCAAATTAAAAAATTATTGGAATATGAAAACTTTTTGAATTTGAAAATTATTTGAATTCGAAAACTTTTTGAATTTGAATACTATGTTCTGTTTGACTCTATTATTTTCTATTCTTTTATTTTTTGTTATATTATTTTCTATTCTATTCTATTTTTTTCTATTCCATTCCTTTATTTTCTATTCTATTCAAACTATTCGAATTCGAAAACTATTTGAAAACAAATTGAATGCAAAAACTATTCGAATCAATTCAAAAACTATTTGAACGGATTTGCATTTGAATTCTAAAAACTAATAAAACAGGTTAAACAAATTTAACTAAACTAATTTATGTAAATAACGAATCAAAACGAACCAAACCTAAACAAATTATTTTGTTCTGCACATGTCTTCCAATGAACATTCATGTATTGCATTTTCACAAGTAAAACTACTTTGAATTAAACTGCTGTGTCTTATGGGAGAGTTAAATTGGTAGCAAACTCTCCTTGATGCATTTTCCTTATTTAAATCATGAATTACTGATTTCTGTGTGTACATGGATTCTAACCTTCTCCGTTCTCTTGTAATCCTTAACTGTTCCTTTTCATGACGTCACTGGTGCATGCGCATATTTCCCCCTGTTCATGGCATGCACTTTGAGCCGTCAGTCCTTTCATTACATGCCCTGGCTCCATCCTTCTCTCTCTGCGGCACTGTTTCAAGATCCCTCGAGATTCCAGTCCCATTCACAGGTGCAGGTCTGCTAAGATATGCAGGACTTGGCCACTATAGTAACCCCGGGATGAAAGCGAGGCCTGGCCATGCGCGTCATTATGGCAGGATCAAGCAGAAGGGGGGAAAGTACAGTACACAGTGAAATCAGGAGACATTACCTAACATGGCACCGGCTTCTCCCAGGAAGAAAGATTTTAGAAACGATTAAATAAATAAAAGTAAGAATCATGCGAAGTGGAGTAATATTAATCAGATCGGACACTTTAGACCCTATTTTGGGACCATTGATGTTTATACAGTGATCAGTGCTATACATATGCACTGATTACTGTATAAATGTCCACTGGCAGGGAAGGAGTTAACACTAGCGGGAGATCAAGGGATTAAATGTGTTACCTATGGAGTGATTCTAACTGTGGGGGGGGGATGGGACTAACTGGGGGAGGAGACCGATCGGTGTTCCTATGTACTAGAAACACACGATCTGTCTCCTCTCCCCTGACAGGATGTGGATCTGTGTGTGTGTTTACACACACAGATCCACATTACTGCTCTGTCACGAGCGATTGTGGGTGTGCGGCAAACATCACAGCCCCCGAGCATCCACATCTGCTCCTCGGTGACGCGGCACGCACGTGCGCCCCCTATACCTCTGGGAAGCTGAGAACATGATATGTCGCCCGTCCAGGATGGGAGATCCCATCTGCGGACGTCATATTACTATAGGCAGGGAAGGAAGTGGTTAAATTACAATCATTGTACATCACAGGGTTGCTGTATTTTCTCCTTGTTCAAATATTCTATTGAAAGAGAAAAGTTCAGTACAGATATATTGGTAATAGTACAGTAAAAACGGTCACAGTAGGTATGACATAACAAATTGGATGGTGAAAGCATAAAACACACAAAAGATAATAAGTAACAGATAGTGATGGAGGACGTGTTGTTATATTTTATATGAATGGTCCCATGGATAGGAACCAGTCCGGGGCAGTGTACAGTCCTCGTTCCTTGAAGGAGCTTACATGTAATCTCCAAAATGAATGAGACTCTGTTGTTTAAAAATAAAACACATCAGAATACTTACCTCGTTGGGAGACAGCAAGTTCAATGTCTTCTGTCTTCAAGTGCTCCAACCTCCTGCAGTGTCTTCACATCTGACACAATTCCGGGTATGTTGGGTGTCGGGTCCCCCGCTGTATTCAGTGGCCGGCTCCTATATCACTAATGTGTCCTTGTGTATGAGAATCGCTCTATAATTCTGTAATACAGAGAAGTGAAGTGTGACGTATGAAGATGAGATCTGATTTGCATGTTTCCTGTCCCCCATATGTGATGTCGGGGGGTTTCCCCCCTAATGATTGCAGCTGTTATATAGGAGACATTGTACAGGTGACATCTCAGTAGTCTGTGTGTGTCAGTGCAGAGACATCAAGATGGGTTCTCAGGGGGTTCTGCTGCCTCTCATACTGCTTTATATTCAGGGTGAGGACATCATTTTATTGGTTTGGATGAATTGTTATATTTTCTGGACATAGATATTAAATATTTCATGTTTTCTTATCCTCAGGGAGTTGGGCACAGATTATATTGACACAATCTCCAAATTATATGACTGCAAATCCAGGAGACACAGTCACCGTCTCATGTAAATCCAGTACTGGTATCAGCAGTGTGTTACACTGGTACCAACAGAAACCAGGACAACCTCCAACACTGATTATTTATTGGGCAACCAATCTTCAGTCTGGAGCCCCAACCAGGTTCAGTGGATCGTATTCAGGAACAGATTTCACTCTTAAGATCAGCAACATAAAGGATGAAGATGAAGCAATTTATTATTGTCAGCAGGGTAACAGCTTCCCTCTCACACAGTGATACAGAGCCGTACAAAAACCTCCTTCCTCTTTTATCAGCAATGACATTTCACATCACATTTAGGATACTGAACAAATATCAGTTATTTCTATAGATTGATTGATATTAGTGCTCTGCATTTTCTCCAATCTTAAGGCCCGTACACATGATCGGACTTTTTGACAACAAACATGCAAATTAGCTTTTTTGGAGCAACATCCGACCATGTGTACGCTCCATCGGACAAACTTTTTCTGTTTCCATCGGACTTTTGTTGGCTGTGCGAACGCACAAACCTTCCGGCAACAAAAGTCCGATGGAGCAAAGTCCGATCGTGTGAACACAAAACCATCGGACTTTTGTACAAACTACAGTACGCAGCCACGAGAATGTTTCCAGCATGATCCGATCGCGCTGGTTCTCGGCGACTGGGTACTGTACATCTCGCACTGGCTGCAATAGGAAAAAGACATTTTCCTACTGCGTTGGGCTCGAGAGGAAATTCCCCTATGGGGGAATACCAGGCCCTTCGGTCTGGTATGGATTTTAAGGGAACCCCCTACGCTGAAAATATGGTGTGGGGGTCCCCCCAAAATCCATACCAGACCCTTATACGAGCATGCAGCCCGGCCGGTCAGGAAAGGGGGTGGGGACGAGCGAGCGCCCCCCCCTCCTGAACCGTACCAGGCCGCATGCCCTCAACATGGGGGGTGGGTGCTTTGGGGGAGGGGGGCGCCCTGCGGCCCACCCCACCCCAAAGCACCTTGTCCCCATGTTGATGAGGACAAGGGCCTCTTCCTGACAACCTAAGGGCCTGGCATGCCCCCATAGGGAAACCCATGCCGGATTTTTATTTAAAATTTGGCGTGGAGTTCCCCCTCAAGATTCATACAATAAACGGTGCCTGGCATTGGTGAGGATCCAAGTTGGATCCCAGCACCAGTGTGAACCCGGCTCGCAAGGTGTCAATCTCGCTGATAAAAGCAGCGAGATTCACACAATATCAGACAACAATACAGAAGTTAACCAAAGGGTGGTGGTAAAGAGCTGAAAAACCGCATGATTTGGTGGAAGTTGGCTGAAAAAGTTCTGCCGTGTGTATGCAATACAAATTTATGGCCAACGCCCTTTGTACAAAAATCCACAGGAAAGTACTAAAGTAAAAATGTTGTTGTGTTGTAATGAACAATTACCAATTTCCCTAATAAAGTTATTTTCTGTGAATGACAGCTCCGTCTAGTGCCCATAATCAGGAAAATACCACATTATGGCCACTAGATGGAGTCAGGTGAGTGTTTTTCCACAAAAGGTAATCAGGCCAGCCAGAGCTTTGAAGAAGCAGAAAGTGTACCGTATACAAGGAATGTGAATCTGTGTTCTGATGAAGCAGTGTTTGAACAGGCAGGGAGCAGTACAGCCCAAACCAGGAACTCTATAGCCAGAAAGCTGTAGTGAGGAGAATGTCGGCACTGACCAGGCCAAAGCTAAGAGGAAATTCTGACATAGACTGTAGATCCAAGATTGCCTACAATAACCAGGAGGATGAACATGTTCTGTTATATTAACCACTTGAGCCCCGGACCATTATGCTGCCTAAGGACCAGAGGTCTTTTTCCAATTTGGCACTGCGTCGCTTTAACTGCTAATTGAGCGGTCATGCAATGCTGTACCCAAACGAAATTTGTGTCCTTTTCCCCCCACAAATAGAGCTTTCTTTTGATGGTATTTGATCACCTCTGCAGTTTTTATTTTTTGCGCTATAAACGGAAAAAGACCGAAAATTTTGAAAAAAATGATATTTTCTACTTTTTGTTATAAAAAAAATCCAATAAACTAAATTTTAGTCATACATTTAGGCCAAAATGTATTCGGCCACATGTCTTTGGTAAAAAAAATGTCAATAAGCATATATTTATTGGTTTACGCAAAAGTTATAGCGTCTACAAACTAGGGTACATTTTCTGTAATTTACACAGCTTTTAGTTTATGACTGCCTATGTCATTTCTTGAGGTGCTAAAATGGCAGGGCAGTACTAAACCCCCCCAAGTGACCCCATTTTGGAAAGTAGACACCCCAAGGAAATTGCTGAGAGGCATGTTGAACCCATTGAATATTTATTTTTTTTGTCCCAAGTGATTGAATAATGACAAAAAAAAAATATATTTACAAAAAGTTGTCACTAAATGATATATTGCTCACACAGGTCATGGGCATATGTGGAATTGCACCCCAAAATACATTTAGCTGCTTCTCCTGAGTATGGGGATACCACATGTGTGGGACTTTTTGGGAGCCTAGCCGCGTACGGGGCCCCGAAAACCAAGCACCGCCTTCAGGATTTCTAAGGGTGAAAATTTTTGATTTCACTCTTCACTGCCTATCACAGTTTTGGAGGCCATGGAATGCCTAGGTGGCAAAAAACCCCCCCAAATGACCCCATTTTGGAAAGTAGACACCCCATGCTATTTGCTGAGAGGCATGGTGAGTATTTTGCAGCTCTCATTTGTTTTTGAAAATGAAGAAAGACAAGAAAAAACTTTTTTTTTTTTCTTTTTTCAATTTTCAAAACTTTGTGACAAAAAGTGAGGTCTGCAAAATACTCACTATACCTCTCAGCAAATAGCTTTGGGTGTCTACTTTCCAAAATGGGGTCATTTGGGGGGGTTTTGTGCCACCTGGGCATTCCATGGCCTCCGAAACTGTGATAGGCAGTGAAGAGTGAAATCAAAAATTCACGCCCTTAGAAAGCCTGAAGGCGGTGCTTGGTTTTCGGGGTCCCGTACGCGGCTAGGCTCCCAAAAAGTCTCACACATGTGGTATCCCTGTACTCAGGAGAAGCAGCAGAATGTATTTTGGGGTGTAATTTCACATATTCCCATGGCATGTTTGAGCAATATATCATTTAGTGACAACTTTGTGCAAAAAAAAAAAAAAAAAATTTGTCTCTTTCCCGCAACTTGTGTCGCAATATAAAATATTCCATGGACTCGACATGCCTCTCAGCAAATAGCTTGGGGTGTCTACTTTCCAAAATGGGGTCATTTGGGGGGGGTTTGAACTGTCCTGGCATTTTATGCACAACATTTAGAAGCTTATGTCACACATCACCCACTCTTCTAACCACTTGAAGACAAAGCCCTTTCTGACACTTTTTGTTTACATGAAAAAGTTATTTTTTTTTTGCAAAAAAATTACTTTGAACCCCCAAACATTATATATTTTTTTAAAGCAAATGCCCTACAGATTAAAATGGTGGGTGTTTAATTTTTTTTTTTTCACACAGTATTTGCGCAGCGATTTTTCAAACGCATTTTTTGGGGAAAATACACACTTTTTTAAATTTTAATGCACTAAAACACACTATATTGCCCAAATGTTTGATGAAATAAAAAAGATGATCTTAGGCCGAGTACATGGATACCAAACATGACATGCTTTAAAATTGCGCACAAACGTGCAGTGGCAACAAAATAAATACATTTTTAAAAGCCTTTAAAAGCCTTTACAGGTTACCACTTTAGATTTACAGAGGAGGTCTACTGCAAAAATTACTGCCCTCGATCTGACCTTCACGGCGATACCTCACATGCATGGTGCAATTGCTGTTTACATTTGACGACAGACCGCCGCTTGCGTTCGCCTTAGCGCGAAAGCAGGGGGCGACAGGGGTGCTTTTTTATTTATTTTTTTTTTTTTTCTTTATTATTTTTTTTGCTTTTTTATCTTATTTTTAAACTGTTCCTTTCATTTTTTTTTTTTTTTAAATCATTTTTATTGTTATCTCGGGGAATGTAAATATCCCCTATGATAGCAATAGGTGTTGAAAGGTACTCTTTTTTGAAAAAATTGGGGTCTATTAGACCCTAGATCTCTCCTCTGCCCTCAAAGCATCTGATGACACCAAGATCGGTGTGATAAAATGCTTCCCCAATTTCCCAATGGCGCTATTTACATCCGGCGAAATCTAAGTCATAAAATGCTCGTAGCTTCCGGTTTCTTAGGCCATAGAGATGTTTGGAGCCACTCTGGTCTCTGATCAGCTCTATGGTCAGCTGGCTGAATCACCGGCTGCATTCTCAGGTTCCCTGTTGAGACAGGAGAGCCAGAGAAAAACATGGAAGACGGTGGGGGGGGGGCTTTCCCTCCCACGGCTTGTAAAAGCAGTCTAGAGGCTAATTAGCCACTAGGATTGCTTTTACATGAAAGCCGACCGCTGGCTGAAAAGAATGATACCAAGATGATATCTAAACCTGCAGGCATCATTCTGGTATAACCATTCAAAGTCGTGAATGGCGTACCTGAAGACAAAAAAATGGTTAACAATAAAGCACAGTAAAAACGGTAAAGTATAAAAAATTGCATACCTGAAAAGCAAACATGATAAAACATAATAACAATAAAACATTGCAGAATAGAATACAGTAAAAAAGAGCAGAACAAGAGAGAGAGAATAGAGAGAGAGAGAACAATAAAATGACAACTATTTTTTTTTATTTTATATATTTTTTTTTTTTTTTACACTTTTTTTGTAACTAACTTTTATAACTGTAACCGGTTCCAGGTTCGGATCTCTCAAAATGCGATGGCATCTTGGGAGACCCTGTGAAAGTGTGCCTAGTCTGTGCAATGCTGTACCCTACGCTAATACTCAGCTAATGAATGGTAGCGTTCAAAACATTCACCAATGCAAAGACCAGGATTGTCAGGACAGGAGGGACAATAATAGCGGGTGTCACGCCTATATCCGCGCTTGCTGCAGACACAACATCTTTTTTGGGGGTTCGTTGGGTAGGGGTACTCGGGAGGACATAAAGAAAATGCCTCTCATGCAGCTGACTGCATTTGGTTGGGGATGTGAATGGGGGAAGTACGGGCGCTGCAGAAGCGGTGGGTTCCCAATTAGGATTGGCGAATGCAGCAGGAAGGGCACTATGGGCACGACGGGCCTGTGTTTGTCTTCTTGGTGGCAGCGGGACACTACTTGTGCTTGCCACCTCACCAGCTTGAACTGCACTTATGGGACTCGCCACATCACCAAGTGTTACTGCAGCGCTGGTTTGACTATGACCGGGGTGTACTAGGCCGCTGGCGCTTGCCAGTTCAATAAAAAGCTACCAAAAAAACTGTTAGCGATCGCAGGGATCAGGCCTGACTCTGCGAACGCTGCAGTTATGCGTTAAGTGTTTTGTAAGTGACAGTGATCGATCGATACTGCACTTGGGTGGGCTGGGCCGGGCGGAGGGGCAAAATGCAGGTGCTAGCAGGTATCTGGGCTGATCCCGCTAACACTGCGTTTTTGGGAACCCTAAACTGCTGGGGACGCTAGTATAGATCTGATCAGATATTGATCCGATCAGATACTATACCACTAAGGGAGGTGTACGGTGCGTGCGTGGGTGTTAGTGGTACTGGCGCTAATCTGACGCTGCTTGGGGCTGGTGCTTGCCAGTTCACCAAAATGCTACCAAAAAAACTGTTCGCGATCGCAGGGATCAGGCCTGACTCTGCGAACGCTGCAGTTATGCGTTTAGTGTTTTGTAAGTGACAGTGATCGATCGATACTGCACTTGGGCTGGGCCGGGCGGAGGGGCAAAACGCAGGTGCTAGCAGGTATCTGGGCTGATCCCGCTAACACTGTGTTTTTGGGAACCCTAAACTGCTGGGGACGCTAGTATAGATCTGATCGGATCAGATATTGATCTGTACAGATACTATACCACTAAGGGAGGTGTATGCTGCGTGCGTGGGTGTTAGCAGTACTGGCGCTAATCTGACGCTGCCTGGGGAGACGCATATCACCGCCGGGCGATCAGGGGGCTAAACCTTTATTAGGTAATAAACGGCGGGTGCCCTGACACTATAAAAAATAAACAAACTAACCAGCGTCACCCGTAACAGTTATACGGTGATCAGTGGTGAAAGGGTTAACTAGGGGGCAATCAAGGGGTTAAAACATTTATTCGGTAGTATATGGGGGTCCCTGTCGCTATAAAACGCTGACGGCGAACCTAAACATTTAGGTCCCTAACTAGCGTCACCAGCGACACTAATACAGCGATCAGAAAAATGATCGCTTAGCGACACTGGTGACAGGGGGTGATCAAGGGGTTAAAACTTTATTAGGGGGGGTTAGGGGGGTGTCCTAGACCTACAGGGGGGTAATACTAACTGTCCCAACACTGTAACTGTCACAAACTGACACCAATGCAGTAATCAGAAAAAACAAAAAAAAAAAACAAAAAAACTGCTGGTGTCAGTTTGTGACGGGGGGGGGGGGGGGTGATTGGGGGGGATCGGGGTGTTTTGTGTGCCTGGCATGTTCTACTGTGTGTGTAGTGTTGTGCACTCACATACCTATCTTCTCTCCTCGGGCCGGAATGGAAATTACCGAGCCGAGGAGAGATGACATCATTTCCTTTGCTGCTGTTTAGCATACAGCAGCAAAGGAATGATGTGATTGGCCGGCGGCGATCGCGAGGGGGGGCAACGAACGGATGGCCTCCCCCTCACCTCTGATCGCCGCTGGACAAAAGACAACCGCCTCGGGCACCGGGGGGGTCCGATCGGACCCCCCACCCGCGGAAGGCAAATCACGTATATGTACGTGATTTTGCCTGTCCGTGCCACCTTGCCGACGTAAATCGGCGTGAGGCGGTCGTCAAGTGGTTAATGTGGTGATGATCCCCTGTGTGGGAAGCCTGATGGAAAGGTATTTGTTGAGGAATAGAAGTGGGTGGAAAGCACGTCAATCATATTGACAAATGAACTTTAAACCTCTTTTAAAGCTCTACCCTTGAAGCGACACCCTCACAATACCTTATTAATAAGCGGAAGTAAAGCCATCCAGAAAAGAGTTTAATTTCCGGCACGTGCCAGGTATGTAACACTCCCAAAGGCAAAGATGGCAGCTTCCTTGGCTGAAAACGATAGGAGGGTTTACTTACACTTTAAGGCGGTAGTAAACTTCAGTTTAAAAAAAAACAAACTTCCCCTGCATGACAATGTCATAATGTGCTAGTATGTATCGCACACTAGCACATTATCAGAGACTTACCTTAAAATGAAGCCCTCCAGCGGCGCTATGTTACTGCTGAGAGAGCTTCCATCATCACCCGGTCTTCCTTCCAGGTTTGCAGTCTCCTGCTACATGAGTGGCCGGGGGCGCGATGACGTCACCATTTACAGCCCGGGCTCTGAAGGTCCGGCACGGTATGCCAGACCTTCAGAGTGCATGTGCCAGTGATATCACCGGCTGCATACTGTGTAAATATCTCCTAAACAGTGAAAGTTTAGGAGATATTCACAGTACCTTCAGGTAAGCCTTAATATAGGCTTACTAGTAAATATAAGTGGCAAAACTGAGTTTACTACCATTTTAACCCTGATATTGTATACAACCCTTCAGCCTGGCCTAAAATATTGGGGATGATGGGTTATGTTGCTGACTTTTGGGTGGACAAATTAATTAATTCTGAACACTTTCCTTTTAATGGACGGCCATTTATAAATCAGGTAGGATTTTTGTTAAAGTGAATGTTGATTAACGTTATTGCTTACATTTTAATAAAGTTACATGTTTAATTTGTTACTTCCTGATTAACCCTTTTGCGGCCAGAGCCGTTTTTACGTTTTTTGCGCACAAGTTTAAAAAATCATTCTAGGCCTGAAGATTACACAAAACCCACAAATATGATATATTTTCTGAAAGCAGACACCCAAGAGAATAAAATAGCTGTAGCTGCAATTTTTTATGTCACACAATATTACCACAAAGGTCTAGGAAACGCAACATTTCAGTAAAAGACACACTAACGTGAATTTTAGGGCAAACAAACACAATAAATTACCCACATTTTTGGTAAAATATAAAAGATGAGGTTGCACCATATAAATAGATACCCAACATGCCAAACCTTAAATTTTTGTGCGCCCGTGAAATGGCGTCAAACTTCAGTAACCTATATTTTCTATAGGCGACGCTTCAAAAGCCCCCTATAGGTATCAGTTTAGTGTTACGGAGGAGGTCTGGTGTTAGAATTATTTCTCTCACTCCGGCAGACGTGGCAATATGTAACATGTGAATCGCAATGAACGTTTTCACACGTAGGCGCCCCGACTCATGTGTTTATGTTCATGCATGTGTATATGTGGGGGTGGGGGCCCTCAAATTTTTTGGGGGGGTTATGTGTTTGGGTGTAACTTTATTTTTTTGCAAGAAAAACATTTTTTTTTACTTAACTTTGTTTTTTCATCACATATGGGATAAACAGTCCCCTATGTGATGATTTTTAGGTGACAGGTTCTCTTTATTAATATATGCAGGGTCTAAAAGACCCCCAATGTCTCCCCTGTACTCCACTCGCATTGCAAAACATACTTTCACGGCAAAGCGAGCCAGGGACATGAGAGCTTGACCCGGAAGTGACGTCAGCGACGTCGCTTTCTGGGTCACAAGAAGAAGGGGAGGAGAGTGGATGTGTGTCCGCTCTTCTCCTTCCCCTCTACCCACGGGACCTCCGATGGGCAAATGTAGACCGGTAAGCATGGCAGGGGACTGGTACCAGGGTGTGTGCGAGCAATCAAGCGGCAGCGTAGCGGCCTGAATGCTCTCACCTGACAGGCAGGAGTCTGCCTGTCAGTTTCTCACACAGTCCTGGTGGCTGCAGCCACCGAATTGTGTGTGATTCCCCCGCGCCGTTAGGTCCGTATGACGTACGGACCTGGCGGCAAAAAGGTTAAAGGCCACAGCCATTTTAATCCATACTTAGGGGCCTATATATAAAAAAAATAGTTATTCGTTGCCAAGGTTTGTTTCTACAGACAAGCAAAGGTGCTATTGAATTCCCCCTTTGGGCAAATGGAAAACATCCAGAGTCTGGAGTGAACCCTGTGTCATCATGAACTTGAACCCAATGCCTGGCTATGTAGTGTGGCAGAGGTGTGTAAATCACAGGACTGGTTGTACAGAAAAAAGGATTATTTATCTAGCAAAACTGAAAACATAATTATATTTTCATTCTGTATTGAGCTTTTTGCCTGGAGTTCCACTTTAGGTTTTATGATCTGTTCTATTTCCATCAAGATACAAATCTGTAAAGAGTTTATCATCCATTTTTAATAAAGCAGGCTGGATTTTCATCAGGGTGTTGCTTACATAGAGTAGTGGTAGATATGAAATCTCTCTCCTCTATATGTAATACATCAGACCCGTACACACATTTTTTGAATAAAGTATATTTATTGAATTTTTTGAGTTTTAGAGTTTTCCAATTTCATTTTTATATTAGTTATAAAGAAAAATGATTGTGCTGCTAGTGAAAATAATATATAAGGTGCCATCATCAACAATAAGACTAATTGTAAATGGAAATATGATGAAAAAGTGAAATGCGTATATATCCAAAGTGTAAACTGAGTAATAAGTGAACGTGCACAACAGCAGTAATGTTTTTAGGGGAAAAAAGAACATTAATTGTTAAATTCAGTGCTATTAATGGTAACCTTAATCCAAATAACACCCAAGGGGCAAGTGACTCCATATAAGCAAAAATTAAAAATAAAGTGAAGAAATATATATAAATAAACAATATACAAAAATGAAGTGTCATTTTTGATTGTAGAATGATTGTAGATCTGAGTGTTGCTGTATTTTATATGAATGGTCCCATGGATAGGAACCAGCCCGGGGCAATGTACAGTCCTCGCCCCTTGAAGGAGCTTACAATGTAATCTTCATACCAAAATTAAAGTGAGTCTATTGTTTTTATATTGTATAAAAAAATATTTAAAATATCTGAATACTTTCCTCTCCAGGGGACAGTGAATCAAATATCTGCTCCAACCTCCTGCAGAGTCTTCACATCTGACACAATTCCGGGTATGTTGGGTGTCGGGTCCCCCGCTGTATTCAGTGGCCGGCTCCTATATCACTAATGTGTCCTTGTGTATGAGAATCGCTCTATAATTCTGTAATACAGAGAAGTGAAGTGTGACGTATGAAGATGAGATCTGATTTGCATGTTTCTTGTCCCCCATATGTGATGTCGGGGGGGTTTCCGCCTAATGATTGCAGCTGTTATATAGGAGACATTGTACAGGTGACATCTCAGTAGTCTGTGTGTGTCAGTGCAGAGACATCAAGATGGGTTCTCAGGGGGTTCTGCTGCCTCTCATACTGCTTTATATTCAGGGTGAGGACATCATTTTATTGGTTTGGATGAATTGTTATATTTTCTGGACATAGATATTAAATGTTTCATGTTTTCTTATCCTCAGGGAGTTGGGCACAGATTATATTGACACAATCTCCAAATTATATGACTGCAAATCCAGGAGACACAGTCACCCTCTCATGTAAATCCAGTACTGGTATCAGCGACAATTTACACTGGTACCAACAGAAACCAGGACAACCTCCAACACTGATTATCAGATATGCAACCACTCTGCATTCTGGAGCCCCAACCAGGTTCAGTGGATCGTATTCAGGAACAGATTTCACTCTTAAGATCAGCAACATAAAGGATGAAGATGAAGCAATTTATTATTGTCAGCAGGGTTGGAGCGTCCCTCTCACACAGTGATACAGAGCCGTACAAAAACCTCCTTCCTCTTTTATCAGCAATGACATTTCACATCACATTTAGGATACTGAACAAATATCAGTTATTTCTATAAATAGACTGATATTAGTGATCTTCATTTTCTCCAATCTTGAGGTTTTAGTTAGCAAAACAAAACATTTTTCTAGAAGGTTCCCATGCCTCCCAAGTATCAACACTCTATACATACTGTGACAGATGAATGTACTGTCACTGTGTAAAGAACCTCATAGTGATATAAATAGTGCATTGTTTAGAATACAAACCATCTCTAAACAGGTCTTAGACTAAGGAGTCTACTTTTAAAAATATTGCTGTGCTGTAATGAACAATTACCAATTTGCCTAATAAGGTTATTTTCTGTGAATCATGGCTCCGTCTAATGGCTACAATCAGGAAAATACCACATTACGGCCACTAGATGGAGACAAATGGGTGTTTTCCCACAATAGGGAATCAGGCCAGCCAGCCAGAGCTTTGAAGAAGCAGAAAGTGTACCATTTACAAGGAATGTGAGTCTGTGTTCTGATGAAGCTGTCACCTGGGAGAGGCAGTGTTTGAACAGGCAGGGAGCAGTACAGCCCAAACCAGGAACTCTATAGCCAGAAAGCTGTAGTGAGGAGAATGTCGGCACTGACCAGGCAAAAGCTAAGAGGAAATTCTGACACAGACTGTAGATCCAAGATTGCCTACAATAACCAGGAGAATGAACATGTTCTGTTATATTAATGTGGTGATTAATTTGGTCTGAAATCGGATCTGAACCGGTGAATGGAGACGCACCGGACCCCCTGCTGTGAGCCGCTCCGTACTCTAGTGTGAACCCAGCCTCGAGGCCACGGCCCTTTGAATTTATACTTAGGAGAATATACAGTATATAAAAAACTTGCAGAGCTATTCATCCTGTAAACTGTCCTTTTTTCTTTGTGAATGGGGGGTGGAAGCTGTCACATTGAGTGGTGGTAGTAATACTGACAGTAAATATATGACTACTTCCTGCAGCAACAGGTTTACTTCAGTAGATGGATGAATGTGCTGTTTAGTTCACCCGTTCGGTGAATGGCAAACATCCAGAGTCTGCAGCCAACCCTGTGTCATCATGAACTTCAACCCAATGCCTAGATGTGAAGTGCGGCAGAAGTGTGTAAATCACAGGACTGGTTGTACAGAATTAAGAGTTATTTAGCTAGTAAAACAGAAAACATAATTGTATTTCCATCGTGTATTGAGCTCTTTGCTTGGAGTTACACTTTAACCCCTTCCTGAAAAGCCGCCGCAGTTATACTGCAGCAGGGTGGCACAGCTGAGCGAGCCATCATAGCTGTACGTCGGCTCTTTAAAACACTGTAGCAGGCGTGCGACATGTCCGCGGAGACGATGCGCGTGCCCGGCGGGTGCCATGACCACCGGGCACCCGCGATCGCTCATGACAGAGTGAGAACCGGGATCTGTGTGTGTAAACACACAAATCCCGGTTCTGTTGTGTTCCTACTAAGTAGGAACAACGATCTTTCTCCTCCTCTATTCAGCCACATTCCCCCCACAGTTAGAAACACGAATAGGGAACACAGCTGATCGCCCCCTAGTGTTAACCCCTTCCCTGCCAATGACATTTATACAGTAATCAGTGGCTATTTTTAGCTCTGATCGCTGTATAAATGTCACTAGTACCAAAAAAGTGCCAAAAGTGTCCAATCTGTCCGTCACAATGTCACAGTCCCGATAAAAATTGCAGATCACCGTCATTACTAGTAAAAAAACATAATAATAAAAATGACATAAATCTATCCCCAATTTTGTAGACGTTATAACTTTTGCGCAAACCAATCAATATATACGCTTATTGCGATTTATTTTTAACAAAAATATGTAGAAGAATAAATATCGCCCTAAACTGATGAAGAAATTTGTATATTTTTATTTATTTTCTGGATATTTATTATAGCAAAAACTACAACATATTGTATTTTTTTTTAAATTGTCGCTTTTTTTTATAGCACAAAAATAAAAACTGCAGAGGTGATCAAATACCACCAAAGGAAAGCTCTATTTGAGGGGAAAAGGGGACATAAGTTTTGTTTGGGTACAACATCGCATGACCGCGCAATTGTCAGTTAAAGCGACGCAGTGCGGTATCCCAAAAAGTGGCCTGGTCAGGAAGGGGGCAAATCCTTCCGGGGCTGAAGTAGTTAAGTTTTATGATCTATTCTATTTATATTAAGATATACATTTTTAAAGAATTTTATCATGTATTTTTTTTTTTTTAAACAGTTGGATTTCAGTCAGGGTGTGGCTTACATAAAATAGTGGCCATTTTGAAGTTCTTCTCTATATGTAATACATCAAACAACTACAGTGATTATTGAATAAAGTATACAGTATTTATTGCATTTTTTCAGTTTTAGGCTGCGCTCACACCTGAGCATATCTTTTCAGGCGCAAAGATCATTTTCAGGCTGAAAAATAGAAAATAAAAGAACAGAATAGAATAAAATAGAATAGAAATGAATACAATAGTATAGAATAAAAAAGTAATTGAATAAAATAAAAAGAATATAAACATCTTCTGAAATACGAATTTTAAATAGAATAAATTTGAATTTGAATACATAAGAAAAGAATAGAATAGAAAAAAAAGAATAGAATAGACTATAATATAATAGAAAAGAAAATAATTAGAAAAACAATACAAAATTCAAATAAAATCAATTTCAATTTGAATAGAATAGCAAAGTATAGTTTAGAATAAAATAGAAAATAACAGAATAGTATAGAATAAACAACAGAATAGAATAAAAAAGAACGAATATAACCATCTTCTGAAATTTGAATTTCGAACAGAATAAATTTGAATTTGAATAGAATAGAAAAGTATAGAATAGAATGGAAAATAAAATAAAAAAATAGAATAGAAAAAAATAAAATAGAACAAATAGAAAAAGAATAGAATTTAAAAAAAATAGAATAGTATAAACAAATTTAACCATTTCCCTAAATTCAACTAGAATCAATTTGTTTTGAACAGAATACAATAGAAAATAATAGATTAGAATAGGAAGATGGTTCTATTCTATTCTGTTGTTCTTTTTTATACTATTCTGTTATTATCTATTCTAATCTATTATTTTCTATTATATTTAAATTCAAATTTCTATTCTATTCTATTGGTTTTTGAATTATATTATTTTCTGTTCTATTCTATTTTTTTCTATTTGAGTTTCAGAAGAGGGTTATATTCTTTCAATTATATTCTATTTTTTATTCTATTCTATTTGTTTCTATTCTATTCCATGCTATTCTGTTATTTTATTTACTGTTTTATTTTGTTCTGTTTTATTCTATTATATTATATTCTTTTTATTTTCTGCTATATTATTTTCTTTTCTATTCTATTATTTTTTTCTATTCTATTTAAATTCAAATTTTGATTCTATTCTATTGTTTTTTAAATTATATTATTTTATATTTGAATTTCAAAAAATTATTACATTCTATTTTACTCTATTTTTTTTTATTCTATTCTATTAATTGCTATTCTATAGCATGCTATTCTGTTCTTTTATTAACTTATTTTATTCTATTTTGTTCTGTTTTACTCTATTATATTCTATTCTTTTATTTTCTGTTATATTATTTTATAATTTTTTTCTATTCCATTCCTTTATTTTCTATTCTATTTTATTCTCTTTGGAAATTTGAAAACTATTCGAATTCGAAAACTATTCGAAAACTATTCGAATTCGAAAAATTTTTCAAATTAAAAAATTATTGGAATTTGAAAACTTTTTGAATTTGAAAATTATTTGAATTCGAAAACTTTTTGAATTCGAATACTATGTTCTGTTTGACTCTATTATTTTCTATTCTTTTATTTTTTGTTATATTATTTTCTATTCTATTCTAATTTTTTCTATTCCATTCCTTTATTTTCTATTCTATTCAAACTATTAGAATTCGAAAACTATTTGAAAATGAATTGAATGTGAAAACTATTCGAATCAATTCAAAAACTATTTGAATGGATTTGCATTTGAATTCTAAAAACTAATAAAACAGGTTAAACAAATTTAACTAAACGAATTTATGTAAATAACGAATCAAAACGAAACAAACCTAAACAAATATTTTTGTTCTGCACATGTCTTCCAATGAACATTCATGTATTGCATTTTCACAATTAAAACTACTTTGAATTAAACTGCTGTGTCTTATGGGAGAGTTAAATTGGTAGCAAACTCTCCTTGATGCATTTTCCTTATTTAAATCATGAATTACTGATTGCTGTGTGTACATGGATTCTAACCTTCTCCGTACTCTTGTAATCCTTTTCATGACATCACTGGCGCATGCGCATATTTCCCCCTGTTCACGGCACGCACTTTGAGCCGTCAGTCCTTTCATTACATGCCCTGGCTCCATCCTCCTCTCTCTGTGGCACTGTTTCAAGATCCCGCGAGATTCCAGTCCCATTCACAGATGCAGGTCTGCTAAGATACATGGGACATGGCCGCTATAGTAACCCCGGAATGAAAGCGAGGCCTGGCCAAAACAAATGAGTGCGCATGCGCGTCATTATGGCAGGATCAAGCAGAAAGGGGGGAAGTACAGTACACAGTGAAATCAGGAGACATTACCTAACATGGCACCGGCTTCTTCCAGGAAGAAAGATTTTAGAAACGACTGAAATAAAAGTAAGAATCATGCGAAGGCGGTAATATTAATCAGATCGGACACTTTAGACACCATTTTGGGACCATTGACATTTATACAGCGATCAGTGCTATACATATGCACTGATTACTGTATAAATGTCCACTGGCAGGGAAGGAGTTAACACTAGGGGGCAATCAATGGGTTAAATGTGTTACCTAGGGAGTGATTCTAACTGTGGGGGGATGGGACTGACTGAGGGAGGAGACCGATCGGTGTTCCTATTTACTAGGAACACGCAATCTGTCTCCTCTCCCCTGACAGGACGTGGATCTGTGGACGTCATATTACTATAGGCAGGGAAGGAAGTGGTTAAATTACAATCATTGTACATCGCAGTGTTGCTGTATTTTCTCCTTGTTCAAATATGTTATTGAAAAAGAAAAGTTCAGTACAGATATATTGGTAATAGTACAGTAAAAACGATCACAGTAGGTATGACATAACAAATTGGATGGTGAAAGCATAAAACACACAAAAGATAATAAGATAGTGATGGAGGGCGTGTTGTTATATTTTATATGAACAGTCCCATGGATAGGAACCAGTCCGGGGCAGTGTACAGTCCTTGTTCCTTGAAGGAGCTTACATGTAATCTCCAAAATTAATGGGACTCTGTTGTTTCTCTGTTGTTTTATAAATAAAAAAACACATCAGAATACTTACCTTGTTGGGAGACAGCAAGTTCAATGTCTTCTGTCTTCAAGTGCTCCAACCTCCTGCAGAGTCTTCACATCTGACACAATTCCGGGTATGTTGGGTGTCGGGTCCCCCGCTGTATTCAGTGGCCGGCTCCTATATCACTAATGTGTCCTTGTGTATGAGAATCGCTCTATAATTCTGTAATACAGAGAAGTGAAGTGTGACATATGAAGATGAGATCTGATTTGCATGTTTCCTGTCCCCCATATGTGATGTCGGGGGGTTTCCCCCTAATGATTGCAGCTGTTATATAGGAGACATTGTACAGGTGACATCTCAGTAGTCTGTGTGTGTCAGTGCAGAGACATCAAGATGGGTTCTCAGGAGGTTCTGCTGCCTCTCATACTGCTTTATATTCAGGGTGAGGACATCATTTTATTGGTTTGGATGAATTGTTATATTTTCTGGACATAAATATTAAATGTTTCATGTTTTCTTATCCTCAGGGAGTTGGGCACAGATTATATTGACACAATCTCCAAATTATATGACTGCAAATCCAGGAGACACAGTCACCGTCTCATGTAAATCCAGTACTGATATCAGCAACAGGTTACACTGGTACCAACAGAAACCAGGACAACCTCCAACACTGATTATCAGATATGCAACCACTCTGCATTCTGGAGCCCCAACCAGGTTCAGTGGATCGTATTCAGGAACAGATTTCACTCTTAAGATCAGCAACATAAAGGATGAAGATGAAGCAATTTATTATTGTCAGCAGGGTAACAGCTACCCTCTCACACAGTGATACAGAGCCGTACAAAAACCTCCTTCCTCTTTTATCAGCAATGACATTTCACATCACATTTAGGATACTGAACAAATATCAGTTATTTCTATAGATAGACTGATATTAGTGATCTTCATTTTCTCCAATCTTGAGGTTTTAGTTAGCAAAACAAAACATTTTCTAGAAGGTTCCCATGCCTCCCAAGTATCAACACTCTATACATACTGTGACAGATGGATGTACTGTCACTGTGTAAAGAACCTCATAGTGATATGAATAGTGCATTGTTTAGAATACAAACCATCTCTAAACAGGTCTTAGACTAAGGAGTCTACTTTTAAAAATATTGCTGTGCTGTAATGAACAATTACCAATTTGCCTAATAAGGTTATTTTCTGTGAATGACGGCTCCGTCTAATGGCTACAATCAGGAAAATACCACATTATGGCCACTAGATGGAGTCAGGTGGGTGTTTTCCCACAATAGGGAATCAGGCCAGCCAGCCAGAGCTTTGAAGAAGCAGAAAGTGTACTGTATACAAGGAATGTGAGTCTGTGTTCTGATGAAGCTGTCACCTGGGAGAGGCAGTGTTTGAACAGGCAGGGAGCAGTACAGCCCAAACCAGGAACTCTATAGACAGAAAGCTGTAGTGAGGAGAATGTCGGCACTGACCAGGCCAAAGCTAAGAGGAAATTCTGACACAGACTGTAGATCCAAGACTGCCTACAATAACGAGGAGGATGATCATGTTCTGTTATATTAATGTGGTGATGATCCCCTGTGTGGGAAGCCTGATGGAAAGGTTGAGGAATAGAAGTAGGTGGAAAGCACTTCAATCATATTGACGAATGAACTTTAAACCTCTTTTAAAGCTTTACCCTTGAAGCGACACCCTCACAATACCTTAAAGCGGAAGTAAACCCATCCATAAAAGAGTTTCATTTCCAGCACATGCCAGAAATGTAACACTCCCATTGGTTGTGCTCTCAACCAAACTGTCAAACCATCCAATGGCTGGTGTCATAACTGATCACATGTGCAGCAACATGGCAGTTGCAGAGGTTTAACAGAGTTTAACAGAGGCAAAGATGGCAGCTTCCTTGGCTGAAAATGATAGCAGGGTTTACTTACACTTTAAAGCGGTAGTAAACTTCAGTTTAAAAAATAAAAAACTTCCCCTGCAAGACAATGTCATAATGTGCTAGTATGTATCGCATACTAGCATATGTATCAGAGACTTACCTTAAAATGAAGCCCTTCAGCGGCGCGCTGTTACTGCTGAGAGGGCTTCCATCTTCACCCGATCTTCCTTCCAGGTTTGCGGCCTCCTGCTACATGAGTGGCCGGGGGCGCGATGAGGTCACCGTTTACAGCCCGGGCTCTGAAGGTCCGGCGCGGTATGCCAGACCTTCAGAGTGCATGCGCCAGTGATATCACCGGCTGCATGCTGTGTAAATATCTCCTAAACAGTGAAAGTTTAGGAGATATTCACAGTACCTTAGGGATAAAACTTTTTCGCAGAAGAGAGTTTAATAAGACTCGGGGCCACTCATTACAATTAGAAGAAAGGAGGTTTAACCTTAAACTACGTAGAGGGTTCTTTACTGTAAGAGCGGTAAGGATGTGGAATTCACTTCCACAGGCGGTGGTCTCAGCGGGGAGCATTGATAGCTTCAAGAAACTATTAGATAATCACCTGAATGACCGCAACATACAGGGATATATAATGTAATACTGACATATAATCACACACATAGGTTGGACTTGATGGACGTGTGTCTTTTTTCAACCTCACCTACTATGTAACTATGTAACTATGTAACCTTCAGGTAAGCCTTAATATAGGCTTACTAGTAAATATAAGTGGCAAAACTGAGTTTACTACCACTTTAACCCTGATATTGTATACAACCCTTCAGCCTGGCCTAAAATATTGGGGATGATGGGTTATGTTGCTGACTTTTGGGTGGACAAATTAATTAATTCTGAAGACTTTCCTTTTAATGGACGGCGATTTGAAAATCAGGTAGGATTTTTGTTAAAGTGAATGTTGATTAAAGTTATTGCTTACATTTTAATAAAGTTACATGTTTAATTTTTTACTGTCTGATTAACAATTTGGGGACAGAGCCGTTTTTACACATGTTTAAAAAATCATTCTAGGCCTGAAGATTACACAAAACCCACAAATATGATATATTTTCTGAAAGCAGACACCCAAGAGAATAAAATAGCTGTAGCTGCAATTTTTTATGTCACACGATATTACCACAAAGGTCTAGGAAACTCAACATTTCAGTAAAAGACACACTAACGTGAATTTTAGGGCAAACACAATAAATTACCCACATTTTTGGTAAAATATAAAAGATGAGGTTGCACCATATAAATAGATACCCAACATGCCAAACCTTAAATTTTTGTGCGCCCGTGAAATGGCTTCAAACTTCAGTACCCTATATTTTCTATAGGCGACGCTTCAAAAGCCCCCTATAGGTATCAGTTTAGTGTTACGGAGGAGGTCTGGTGTTAGAATTATTTCTCTCACTCCGGCATACCTGGCAATATCTAACATGTGAACGTTTTCACACGTAGGCGCCCCGACTCATGTGTTTATGTTCATGCATGTGTATATGTGGGGGGTGGGGGCCCTCAAATTTTTTTGGGGGGGTTATGTGTTTGTGTGTAACTGTATTTTTTTTCAAAAAAAACATTTTTTTTACTTAACTTTGTTTTTTAATCACAAAGGGGATAAACAGTCCCCTGTGTGATGATTTTTAGGTGACAGGTTCTCTTTATTGAGATATGCAGGGTCTAAAAGACCCCCAATGTCTCCCCTGTACTCCACTTAATGTTTTGCAATGCAGATCGCATTGCAAAACATCCTTTCACGGCAAAGCGATCCGGGGACATGAGAGCTTGACCCGGAAGTGACGTCAGCGATGTCGCTTTCTGGGTCACAAGAAGAAGAGGAGGAGAGTGGATGTGTGTCCGCTCTTCTCCTTCCCCTCTACCCATGGGACCTCCGATGGGCAAGTGTAGACTGGTAAGCATGGCGGGGGACGGGTACCAGGGTGTGTGCGAGCAATCAAGCGGCAGCATAGCCACCTGAATGCTCTCACCTGACAGGGAGGAGTCTGCCTGTCAGTTTCACACACAGTCCTGGTGGCTGCAGCCACCGAATTGTGTGTGATTCCCCCGCGCCGTTAGGTCCGTATGACGTAGGGACCTGGCGGCGAAAAGGTTAAAGGCCACAGCCATGTTAATCCATACTTAGGGGCCTATATAAAAAAAATTAGTTATTTGTTGCCGAGGTTTGTTTCTACAGACGAGCAAAGGTGCTATTGAGTTCCCCCTTTGGGCAAATGGCAAACATCCAGAGTCTGGAGTGAACCCTGTGTCATCATGAACTTGAACCCAATGCCTGGCTATGCAAAACAGAAAACATAATTATATTTCCATTCTGTATTGAGCTTTTTGCCTGGAGTTCCACTTTAAGTTTTATGATCTGTTTTATTTCCATCAAGATACAAATCTGTAAAGAGTTTATCATCTATTTTTAATAAAGCAGGCTGGATTTTCATCAGGGTGTTGCTTACATAGAGTAGTGGTAGATATGAAATCTCTCTCCTCTATATGTAATACATCAGACCCGTACACACATTTTTTGAATAAAGTATATTTATTGCATTTTTTGAGTTTTAGAGTTTTCCAATTTCATTTTATATTAGTTATAAAGAAAAATGATTGCGCTGCTAGTGAAAATAATATATAAGCTGCCATCATCAACAATAAGACTAATTGTAAATGGAAATATGATGAAAAAGTGAAATGCGTATATATCCAAAGTGTAAACTGAGTAATAAGTGAACGTGCACAACAGCAGTAATGTTTTTGGGGGAAAAACGTGCATTAATTGTTAAATTCAGTGCTATTAATGGTAACCTTATTCCAAATGACACCCAAGGGTCAAGTGACTCCATATAAGCAAAAATTAAAAATAAAGTGAAGAAATATATATAAATAAACAATATACAAAAATGAAGTGTCATTTTTGATTGTAGAATGATTGTGGATCTGAGTGTTGTTATATTTTATATGAATGGTCCCTTGGATAGGAACCAGCCCGGGGCAGTGTACAGTCCTCGCCCCTTGAAGGAGCTTACAATGTAATCTTCATACCAAAATTAAAGTGAGTCTATTGTTTTTATATTGTATAAAAAAAATATTTAAAATATCTATATACTTTCCTCTCCAGGGGACAGTGAATCAAATATCTGCTCCAACCTCCTGCAGAATCTTCACATCTGACACAATTCTGGGTATGTTGGGTGTCGGGTCCCCCGCTGTATTCAGTGGACGGCTCCTATATCACTAATGTGTCCTTGTGTATGAGAATCGCTCTATAATTCTGTAATACAGAGAAGTGAAGTGTGACGTATGAAGATGAGATCTGATTTGCATGTTTCCTGTCCCCCATATGTGATGTCGGGGGGTTTCCCCTCTAATGATTGCAGCTGTTATATAGGAGACATTGTACAGGTGACATCTCAGTAGTCTGTGTGTGTCAGTGCAGAGACATCAAGATGGGTTCTCAGGGGGTTCTGCTGCCTCTCATACTGCTTTATATTCAGGGTGAGGACATCATTTTATTGGTTTGGATGAATTGTTATATTTTCTGGACATAGATATTAAATGTTTCATGTTTTCTTATCCTCAGGGAGTTGGGCACAGATTATATTGACACAATCTCCAAATTATATCACTGCAAATCCAGGAGACACAGTCACCCTCTCATGTAAATCCAGTACTGGTATCAGCAATGACTTACACTGGTACCAACAGAAACCAGGACAACCTCCAACACTGATTATCAGATATGCAACCACTCTGCAGTCTGGAGCCCCAACCAGGTTCAGTGGATCGTATTCAGGAACAGATTTCACTCTTAAGATCAGCAACATAAAGAATGAAGATGAAGCAATTTATTATTGTCAGCAGAGTAACAGCCTCCCTCTCACACAGTGATACAGAGCCGTACAAAAACCTCCTTCCTCTTTTATCAGCAATGACATTTCACATCACATTTAGGATACTGAACAAATATCAGTTATTTCTATAAATAGACTGATATTAGTTCTCTGCATTTTCTCCAATCTTAGGGTTTTAGTTAGCAAAACAATAAGTTTTTTCTAGAAGGTTCTCATGCCTCCCAAGTATCAACACTCTATACATACTGTGACAGATGGATGTACTGTCACTATGTAAAGAACCTCATAGTGATATGAATAGTGCATTGTTTAGAATACAAACCATCTCTAAACAGGTCTAATGCCGCGTACACACGGTCGGACTTTTCGTCTACAAAAGTCCAACGGACGCCGACGGACTAAAGCTGGCTGGTAATCCAATCGTGTGTGGGCTTCTCCGGACTTTCAGCAGACTTTTTCAGCCTCAAATCCGACGGACTTTAGATTTGAAACATGCTTCAAATCTTTACGTCGTAACTACGACGGACCCCGAAATCCGCTCGTCTGTGTGCTAGTCCGACGGACAAAAACCCACGCTAGGGCAGCTATTGGCTACTGGCTATGAACTTCCTTATTTTAGTCCGGTGTACGTCATCACGTACGAATCCGTCGGACTTTTGTGTGGTCGTGTGTAGGCAAGTCCGTTCGTTAGAAAGTCTGCTGCAAGTCCGCCGAAAGTCCGCCGGAAGTCTGTCGGACAGGCTGTCGGACTTTTGTAGACGAAAAGTCCGACCGTGTGTACGCGGCATAAGACTAAGGAGTCTACTTTTAAAAATGTCGCTGTGTTGTAATGAACAATCACCATAATTTGCCTAATAAAGATATTTTCTGTGAATGACGGCTCCGTCTAGTGGCCATAATCAGGAAAATACCACATTATGGCCACTAGATGGAGTCAGATGGGTGTTTTCCCACAATAGGGAATCAGGCCAGCCAGCCAGAGCTTTGAAGGAGCAGAAAGTGTCCCGTATACAAGGAATGTGAGTCTGTGTTCTGATGAAGCTGTCACCTGGGAGAGGCAGTGTTTGAACAGGCAGGGAGCAGTACAGCCCAAACCAGGAACTCTATAGCCAGAAAGCTGTAGTGAGGAGAATGTCGGCACTGACCAGGCCAAAGCTAAGAGGAAATTCTGACACAGACTGTAGATCCAAGATTGCCTACAATAACCAGGAGGATGAACATGTTCTGTTATATTAATGTGGTGATGATCTCCTGTGTGGGAAGCCTGATGAAAAACTATTTGTTGAGGAATAGAAGTGGGTGGAAAGCACTTCAATCATATTGATGAATGAACTTTAAACCTCTTCTAAAGCTCTACCCTTGAAGCGACACCCTCACAATACCTTAAAGCGGAAGTAAACTATCCATAAAAGAGTTTCATTTCCGGGACATGCTGGAATTGTAACACTCCCATTGGTTGTGCTCTCAACCAAACTGTCAAACCATCCAATGGCTAGTGTCATAACTGATCACATGTGCAGCATCATGACAGTTGTAGATTAAACAGAGGCAAAGATGGCAGCTTCCTTGGCTGAAAACGATAACTGCAGTTAAAAAAAAAACTTCCCCTGCAAGACAATGTCATAATGTGCTAGTATGTATCACATACTAGCACATTATCAGAGACTTACCTTAAAATGAAGCCCTCCAGCGGCGCTATGTTACTACTGAGAGAGCTTCCATCATCACCCGGTCTTCCTTCCAGGTTTGCGGCCTCCTGCTACATGAGTGGCCGGGGGCGTGATGACGTCACCGTTTACAGCATGGGCTCTGAAGGTCCGGCGCGGTATGCCAGACCTTCAGAGTGCATGTGCCAGTATTATCACCGGCTGCATGCTGTGTAAATATCTCCTAAACAGTGAAAGTTAAGGAGATAGTCACAGTACCTTCAGGTAAGCCTTAATATAGGCTTACTAGTAAATATAAGTGGCAAAACTGAGTTTACTACCACTTTAACCCTCATATTGTATACAACCCTTCAGCCTGGCCTAAAATATTGGGGATGATGGGTTATGTTGCTGACTTTTGGGTTGACAAATTTATATAATTCTTAACATTTTCCTTTTAATGGACGGCCATTTGAAAATAAGGTAGGATTTTCTGTTAAAGTGAATGCTGATTAAAGTTATTGCTTACATTTTTAATAAAGTTACATTTTTAATTTGTTAATTCCTAATTAAAGGCCACAGCCATTTTAATCCATACTTAGGGGCCTCTATATAAAAAAAAAAACATTTTAGTTATTCATTGCCGAGGTTTGTTTCTACAGACTAACAAAGGTGCTATTGAGTTCCCCCTTTGGGCAAATGGCAAACATCCAGAGTCTGGAGTGAACCCTGTGTCATCATGACCTTGAACCCAATGCCTGGCTATGTAGTGTGGCAGAGGTGTGTAAATCACAGGACTGGTTGTACAGAAAAAACTATTATTTAGCTAGTAAAACAGTAAACATAATTATATTTCCATTCTGTATTGAGCTTTTTGCCTGGAGTTCCACTTTAAGTTTTATGATCTGTTCTATTTCCATCAAGATACAAATCTGTAAAGAGTTTATCATCTATTTTTAATAAAGCAGGCTGGATTTTCATCAGGGTGTTGCTTACATAGAGTAGTGGTAGATATGAAATCTCTCTCCTCTATATGTAATACATCAGACCCGTACACACATTTTTGGAATATAGTATATATATTGCATTTTTTGAGTTTTAGAGTTTTCCAATTTCATTTTTATATTAGTTATAAAGAAAAATGATTGCGCTGCTAGTGAAAATAATATATAAGCTGCCAGCACCAACAATAAGACTAATTGTAAATGGAAATGTGATGAAAAAGTGAAATGCGTATATATCCAAAGTGTAAACTGAGTAATAAGTGAACGTGCACAACAGCAGTAATGTTTTTGGGGGAAAAAACGTGCATTAATTGTTAAATTCAGTGCTATTAATGGTAACCTTATTCCAAATAACACCCAAGGGGCAAGTGACTCCATATAAGAAAAAATGAATAATAAAGTGAAGAAATATATATAAATAAACAATATACAAAAATGAAGTGTCATTTCTGATTGTAGAATGATTGTAGACCTGAGTGTTGTATTTTATATGAATGGTCCCTTGGATAGGAACCAGCCTGGGGCAATGTACAGTCCTTGTTCCTTACATTGTAATCTTCATACCAAAATTAAAGTGAGTCTATTGTTTTTATATTGTATAAAAAAATATTTAAAATATCTGAATACTTTCCTCTCCAGGGGACAGTGAATCAAATATCTGCTCCAACCTCCTGCAGAATCTTCACATCTGACACAATTCCGGGTATGTTGGGTGTCGGGTCCCCCGCTGTATTCAGTGGCCGGCTCCTATATCACTAATGTGTCCTTGTGTATGAGAATCGCTCTATAATTCTGTAATACAGAGAAGTGAAGTGTGATGTATGAAGATGAGTTCTGATTTGCATGTTTCCTGTCCCCCATATGTGATGTCGGGGGGTTTCCCCTCTAATGATTGCAGCTGTTATATAGGAGACATTGTACAGGTGACATCTCAGTAGTCTGTGTGTGTCAGTGCAGAGACATCAAGATGGGTTCTCAGGGGGTTCTGCTGCCTCTCATACTGATTTATATTCAGGGTGAGGACATCATTTTATTGGTTTGGATGAATTGTTATATTTTCTGGACATAGATATTAAATGTTTCATGTTTTCTTATCCTCAGGGAGTTGGGCACAGATTATATTGACACAATCTCCAAATTATATCACTGCAAATCCAGGAGACACAGTCACCGTCTCATGTAAATCCAGTACTGGTATCAGCAATGACTTACACTGGTACCAACAGAAACCAGGACAACCTCCAACACTGATTATCTATTGGGCAACCGCTCTGCTGTCTGGAGCCCCAACCAGGTTCAGTGGATCGTATTCAGGAACAGATTTCACTCTTAAGATCAGCAACATAAAGGATGAAGATGAAGCAATTTATTATTGTCAGCAGGGTAACAGCCTCCCTCTCACACAGTGATACAGAGCCGTACAAAAACCTCCTTCCTCTTTTATCAGCAATGACATTTCACATCACATTTAGAATTGCACTGAATGGGGATCAGTTATCTCTATAATTAGACTACAATTAGCTCTGTGTAGTTGCTTTAAACTTAGAGTCTTAGCAAAACAAAAAGATTTTCTTCAAGCTCCCCAAGTATCACCACATTATACATACTGTGACAGACAAATGCACTGTCACTGTGTACAGAACCTCATAGTGACATGGATAGCGCATCATTTAGCATAGAAACCATTTTTGAACAGGTGTGAGACTAGAAGGTCCATTTTATAAAGATTTTGCTGTGACGTGCCATAAGGAAAAAATTCCCATAATTTGCCTAAAAAGGTTATTTCCTGTGATTGTCAGCTCCGTCTAGTGGTCATAATGTGGTACTTTCCTGAAACAAAGTAATCAGGACAATACCACATTATGGCCACTAGATGGAGTCAGGTGGATGTTGTCCCACAAAAGGTAATCAGGCCAGCCAGCCAGAGCTGTGAAGGAGTAGAAGGTGTACTGTACACAAGGAATGTGAGTCTGTGTTCTGATGAAGCTGTCACCTGGGAGAGGCAGTGTTTGAACAGGCAGGGAGCAGTACAGCCCAAACCAGGAACTCTATAACCAGAAATCTGTAGTGAGCAACCCACAGCCAAGAGCAAATTGTGTGTCTATGTGGAGACAGACTGAAGATCCAAGATTACCTACAATAACCAGGAGGATGAACATGTTCTGTTCGGAGTTCCAGACATTTTTGTGTGTAGCTACTGACTTTTAATAAACACACACTCACCTGTCCCACGGTCCAGTGATGTGGCTGCCCAAAGCCTCGCTTCTCTCCCCCACTTCTCTGGTATGGGCACTCGGCTGAGACAGCTTGCGGCTTCACAGCCGGGTGCGCACTGCGCATGCAGGAGATGTGCTGCAAGTCCTTAATGGCTGATCAGTATTCTGGGACCTGTGACGTGTCCCAGACAATTGCAGGGAGGGGAGAGGAGAACTTCTGCTTGAGTCACCTATGTGGCACGAGTGGAAGTTGAAGCTGGATACCTGTCAAAGCTAAGTACCCCCCCCAAAAAAATGGCATGCTAAATGTGACATGTCAGGGGGTGAGGAGTCCTTAAAGCTGAAGTTCCACTTTTGGGTGGAACTCCGCTTTAATGTGGTGATGATCCCCTGTGTGGGAAGCCTGATGGAAAGGTATTTGTTGAGGAATAGAAGTGGGTGGAAAGCACTTCAATCGAATTGGTGAATTAACTTTATATCTCCTTTAAAGCTCTACCCTTGAAGTGTCATCCTCACAATACCTTCACCCTCATATTGTACCCAGTTCTTGAGCCTGGCCTAAAATATTGGGACGATGGGTTACATTGCTTACATTTGGTTGGACAAATGAATTAAATGTTTAAATGTACCTTTTATTGGACTGGCCATATGAGACTTTTTTTGTTAAAGTGAATGTTGATTAAAGTTATTGTTTACATTTAAATAAAGTTACATTTTTAATGTATTACCTCCTAATTAAAGTGACTGTAAAGGCCTTTTTTATTTATTTTTTTAAATAACAAACATGTTATACTTACCTCCACTGTGCAGCTCGTTTTGCACAGAGTGGCCCCGAACCTCGTCTTCTGGGGTCCCCCGGCGGCTCTCGCAGCTCCTCCCCACATCAGATAACCCCCTAGGAGAAGCACTTCCCTGAGGGGGTTACAAGTCCAGTATTTGCGTCTATAGACACAGACTGCTGCACTCAGCCCCGCCTCCCTGGCATCCGCGTCATTGGATTTCTTTGACAGCAGCGGTAGCCAATGGCTGCTCTGCTATCAATCTATCCAATCAAGAGCTGGGAGCCCGTGGAGAGAGAGACAGCGCGTCCCCGCTGACTGAATGAAGGGGTTCAGGTAAATAAAATGGGGGGCTTAGGGGGCCGGTGACTGCCAGGTGTTTTTTCACCTTAATGCATAGAATAGCATGAACCTTTACATCCCCTTTAAGGCTGGGATCACACTATTGTGAATTGGATGAGGGTTTCCCCACATCCAATTCGCATAGCAGGAGATTGTGACTGACTCTCTATGGAGCCGGTTCACACATCTCCGGAGCGGCTCCGGTGTGAATTGCACACGAGTCCTGTGCGTCTTCTGGTCTGTTTCAGGTCCGAATTCAGCCAAAAATTTGGTTTGAAATCGGATCTGAACCGGTGAATGGAGACGCACCGGACCCCCTGCTGTGAGCCGCTCCGTACTCTAGTGTGAACCCAGCCTCAAGGCCACGGCCCTTTGAATTTATACTTAGGAGAATATACAGTATATAAAAAACTTGCAGAGCTATTCATCCTGTAAACTGTCCTTTTTTCTTTGTGAATGGGGGGTGGAAGCTGTCACATTGAGTGGTGGTAGTAATACTGACAGTAAATATATGACTACTTCCTGCAGCAACAGGTTTACTTCAGTAGATGGATGAATGTGCTGTTTAGTTCACCCGTTCTGTGAATGGCAAACATCCAGAGTCTGCAGCCAACCCTGTGTCATCATGAACTTCAACCCAATGCCTAGCTGTGAAGTGCGGCAGAGGTGTGTAAATCACAGGACTGGTTGTACAGAATTATCAATTATTTAGCTAGTAAAACAGAAAACATAATTATATTTCCATCGTGTATTGAGCTCTTTGCTTGGAGTTCCACTTTAAGTTTTATGATCTGTTCTATTTCTATCAAGATACAAATTTGGAAAGTTTTATCATGTTTTTCTTTTTTTTAAACAGTTGGAATTTGGTCAGGGTGTGGCTTACATAAAATAGTGGCCATTCTGAAGTTGTTCTTCTCTATATGTAATACATCAGACCACTACAGTGATTATTGAATAGAGTATACAGAATTTTTTTTTTTTGCATTTTTCTGTTTTAGAGTTTTCCAATTTTATTTTTGAATTACAATCATTGTACATCTGAGTGTTGTTGTATTTTATATGAATGGTTCATGGATAGTAACCAGCCCTGGGCTGATCCTGATTAGAAAACGAATCAAACTGATTCAAATTTGAATTTCGTCAGAATTTTCTTTTTGTTTTTTTGGATTAGTTTAAATTCGGTACTATTGTAATTCGGGAATTCAGATACATCTGAATTTCAGAAAAACAAAAATTCATCAATTTCAATTCGGAACGAAACAAACTGCACATGTCTAGGTGGAAGCTGTCACATTAACCACTTCAGCCCCGAAAGAATTTACCCCCTTCCTGACCAGAGCACTTTTTGCGATTCGGCACTGCGTCGCTTTAACTGACAATTGCACGGTCGTGCGACATTGCACTCAAACAAAATTGATGTCCTTTTTTTCCCACAAATAGAGCATTCTTTTGGTGGTATTTGATCACCTCTGCGGTTTTTATTTTTTGTGCTGTAAACGAAAAATTAGCGACAATTTTGAAAAAAAAAAAACAATATTTTTTACTTTTTGCAATAATAAATATCCCCCAAAAACATATATAAAAAAAAATTTCTTTCTCAGTTTAGGCCGATATGTATTCTTCTACATATTTTTGGTAAAAAAAACAGCAATAAGCGTATATTGATTGGTTTGCGCAAAAGTTACAGCGTCTACAAAATAGGGGATAGTTTTATGGCATTTTTATTATTAATTTTTGTTATTAGTAATGGTGGCGATCTGCAATTTTTATCATGACTGCGACATTGCGGCAGACACATTGGACACTTTTGGCACTATTTTGGGACCAGTGACATTTATACAGAAATCAGTGCTATAAAAATGCACTGATTACTGTGTAAATGACACTGGCAGGGAAGGGGTTAAAAACTAGGGGGCGATCAAGGGGTTAAGTGTGTCCTAGGGAGTGATTCTAACTGTGGGGGGGTGGGCTCACTACAACATGACAGAGTTCACTGCTCCCGATGACAGGGATGTTGCTAGGCAGAACAGGGAAATGCTTTTTTTACATAGGCATCTCCCCGTTCTGCCGCTCTGTGTCACGATCGTGGTCCCCTGGTGGACATTGAGGCATGCTCACGGAGTACGTGGTGGGTGCACCCCCTAAGCCATGCCTTAAAGGGGACGTACAGGTATGCCCATTTGCCCAGCAGTGCCATTGTGCCGACATACATCATTGTGCGCTGGTCGGCAAGCAGTTAAGCAGCGATAGTAATACTGTCAGTAAATGTATGACTACTTCCTGCAGCAACTGGAGGTTTGTTTAGAGAGACGGATAAACATGCTTTTTAGTTCACCTGCTCGGTAAATGGGAAATATTCAGAGTTTGCGGTGAATGCTATGTCATTGCAAACTTGAATCCAATGCCTAGCTATGTAGTGTGGCAGATGTGTGTAAATCAAAAGACTGGTTGTACAGAATTAACAATTATTTGGCTAGTAAACCAGAAAATAATTGTATGTCCACTGTCTATTGAGTTCTTTGCCTGGAGTTCCACTTTAAGTTTTATGATCTTTTTCTATTTCTATGTATTCTTAATAAAACCGTCTGGATTTTCATCAGGGTGTTGCTTACATAAAGTAGTGGTTATTTTGAAATTTCTCTTCTCGATATGTAATACACCAGATCAGTACAATGATTATTGAATAGAGTATATCTATTGCACTTTTGTGTTTAATTTTTTGCAATTTCATTTTTAAATTACAAGCATTGTATATCTGAGTGTTGTTATATTTTATATGAATGGTCCCCTTGGATAGGAACCAGCCCGGGGCAGTGTACAGTCCTTGTTCCTTGAAGGAGCTTACATGCAATCTCCAAAATTAAAGTGACTCCATTGTTTCGCTATTGAAAAGGCAACAAAAACATCAGAATACTTATCTCTTCAAAGGATGGTGAGTCTGATGTCTGCTGTCTTCAAGTGCTACAACCTCCTGCAGTATCTTCACATCTGACACAATTCCGGGTATGTTGGGTGTCGGGTCCCCCGCTGTATTCAGTGGCCGGCTCCTATATCACTAATGTGTCCTTGTATGAGAATCGCTCTATAATTCTGTAATACAGAGAAGTGAAGTGTGACGTATGAAGATGAGATCTGATTTGCATGTTTCCTGTCCCCCATATGTGATGTTGGGGGGTTTCCCCTCTAATGATTGCAGCTGTTATATAGGAGACATTGTACAGGTGACATCTCAGTAGTCTGTGTGTGTCAGTGCAGAGACATCAAGACGGGTTCTCAGGGGGTTCTGCTGCCTCTCATACTCAGGGCCGGTCCCAGGCGGGTGCACGGGGTGCAGTGCACCCAGGCGCCAGAGAGGTGGGGGCGCTGAAGCGCCAGAGTGCTACCCTCCCTCCTCATTCTCCCCTCCGTGCTTCTGCACACTTCTGGATAGCTCTGTCCGCAGGTCACCACCGCGGAGCGGCCGCTGTGCTTTTCACTGCTAGAGCCCGTCCCCCCTCCCTCCTCCTCCTGTCAGAGGAGAGCAGCCGCCGGAGATCGGAGCGGCTGGTCTCTGTGTTGAGAGACACCAGCCGCGCAGTGACTTCGCTGGGGGGAGGAGGGGGGGGGCGGCCCGTGCCTGCAGCCTGACACAGGTTCTCTCCTCTGTCTCTCACTCCCGCCTAAGCTGCTGCCTGGCTGTCTCGATCTGTTCTTCACCCGGGCGGCGCGGCTTCACACTGTCCTCTCTAGCTGCCGCACGGGTGTTATGTGTCTGTACTGATAGAGGGAGGTTTGTCCCTGGGGCGGTCTGTACTAATGGGGGGTTGTCCTGGGGGGTCTGTACTAATGGGGGTTGTCCTGGGGGGTCTGTACTAATGGGGGGTTGTCCTGGGGGTCTGTACTAATGGGGGGGCTGTCCTGGGGGGTCTGTACTAATGGGGGGGCTGTCCTGGGGGGTCTGTACTAATGGGGGGGTTGTCCTGGGGGGTCTGTACTAATGGGGGGTTGTCCTGGGGGTCTGTACTAATGGGGGGTTGTCCTGGGGGGTCTGTACTAATGGGGGGTTGTCCTGGGGTCTGTACTAATGGGGGGTTTCCTGGGGGTCTGTACTAATGGGGGGGCTGTCCTGGGGGGTCTGTACTAATGGGGGGGTTGTCCTGGGGGGTCTGTACTAATGGGGGGGTTGTCCTGGGGGGTCTGTACTAATGGGGGGTTGTCCTGGGGGTCTGTACTAATGGGGGGGTTGTCCGGGGGGGTCTGTACTAATGGGGGGTTGTCCTGGGGGTCTGTACTAATGGGGGGTTGTCCTGGGGGGTTGTCCTGGGGGGTCTGTACTAATGGGGGGTTGTCCTGGGGGTCTGTACTAATGGGGGGTTGTCCTGGGGGTCTGTACTAATGGGGGGTTGTCCTGGGGGTCTGTACTAATGGGGGGTTGTCCTGGGGGTCTGTACTAATGGGGGGTTGTCCTGGGGGGTCTGTACTAATGGGGGGGTTGTCCTGGGGGGTCTGTACTAATGGAGGGGGAGTTGTCCTGGGGGGTCTGTACTAATGAAGGGGGGTTGACCTGGGGGGTCTGTACTAATGAAGGGGGGGATTTGTCCTGGGTGGTCTGTACTAATGGAGGGATTTGTCCTGGGGGTCTGTACTAATGGAGGGGGGTGTTTGTCCTGGGGGTCTGTACTAATGGAGGGGGGTGTTTGTCCTGGGGGTCTGTACTAATGGAGGGGGGTTGTCCTGGGGGGGTCTGTACTAATGGAGGGGGGTTGTTCTGGGGGAGTCTGTACTAATGGAGGGGGGTGTTTGTCCGGGAGGGTCTGTACTAATGGAGGGGGGATGTCCTGGGGGGGGGTTTGTACTAATGGAGGGGGGTTTGTCCTCTTGGGGGTCTGTACTATTGGAGGGGGGTTTTTCCTGGTGGGCAGTCTGTACTAATGGAGGGGGGTGTTTGTCCTGGGAGTCTGTACTAATGGAGGGGGGTGTTTGTCCTGGGGGTCTGTACTAATGGAGGGGGGTTGTCCTGGGGGGGTCTGTACTAATGGAGGGGGGTTGTTCTGGGGGAGTCTGTACTAATGGAGGGGGGTGTTTGTCCGGGAGGGTCTGTACTAATGGAGGGGGGATGTCCTGGGGGGGGGTTTGTACTAATGGAGGGGGGTTTGTCCTCTTGGGGGTCTGTACTATTGGAGGGGGGTTTTTCCTGGTGGGCAGTCTGTACTAGAGGAGGGGGGGTTTGTCCTGGGGGGTCTGTACTAATGAAGGGGGGATTTGTCCTGTGGGGGTCTGTACTAGTGGAGGGGGGGTTTTCCTGGGGGGTCTGTAGTAATGGTGGGGGTTTGTCCTGGGGGGGTCTGTACTAATGGAGGAGGGTTTGTCCTGGGGGGTCTGTACTAATGAAGGGGGGATTTGTCCTGTGGGGGTCTGTACTAGTGGAGGGGGGGTTCTCCTGGGGGGTCTGTACTAATGGAGGGGGTTTGTCCTGGGGGTCTGTACTAATAGAGGGGGGTTTGTCCTGGGGGTCTGTACTAATGGAGGGGGGTTGTCCTGGGGGGTCTGTACTAATGAATGGGGGCTTTGTCCTGGGGGGATCTGTACTAATGGAAGGGGGGTTGTCCTGGTGGGGGTCTACTAATGGAGGGGGGTGGTTTGTCCTGGGGGGGTCCATACTGATGAAGGGGGGTCTGTACTGAGAGAGGGGTTTATACTTAGTGGGGGGTCTGCACTGACGAAGGGGGGACTAAAGTTGGTGGAAGGAGGGTGACACCATGTTATACCGCACCTGGTGACACCAACCCTAGTGCCGTCACTGCAGCTGCGGGCTCTCCTTTCGCCCCTTCCCCTCCCTCTCCCTCTCCTCCGCACGTGCACTGCTATACTAGTGAGCGGCACTGCCAGCACAGCCTCCCACTATGTTTCTTCCCCCGCCTTTATATCAGCTAGGGAAAAATAGAATAGAAAAAGGAGAAGAGGATTGTGGGACATGTAGTCCCGAGGACTGGCAGCCCCACTGTAACACGGAAACTGCAGCCCACACAGCAGGCTCAGCTGAATGGGAGAGAGAGAGAGATACAGGAGCCTGGGAAAGCTTTCAGGGAAGTACACCCAGGACTCCAGAGGGAGAGGGCAGTGCTGAGGGAACACCATCAGAGAGGAAACCCCACTGCCCTGTGCCACCAGAGTGAAAGACACACAGCCTGGTGCCATCCCTGGCAGAGAAAGGAATGGAGTCATTGCCAGAATACAGATCTGGGTTCTACCCAGCGGAGTCACCATGGGCAATTCAGAGTGAGCTGACTCCTGATCAGAGGAACCATCGCTGGGTCAGGTGAGAGGGCCAATCGGCCATTATCTACTAACGTCCATAGGAACTGCAGTCTCTGACCATCTCCTGTATCGTATCATGTCTTCAGTCTCTGACCTTCTCTTGTATCATGTCTTCAGTCTCTGACCTTCTCTTGTATCATGTCTGCAGTCTCTGACCATCTCCTGTATCATGTCTGCAGTCTCTGACCTTCTCTTGTATCATGTCTGCAGTCTCTGACCATCTCTTGTATCATGTCTGCAGTCTCTGACCATCTCCTGTATCATGTCTGCAGTCTCTGACCATCTCTTGTATCATGTCTGCAGTCTCTGACCATCTCTTGTATCATGTCTGCAGTCTCTGACCATCTCTTGTATCATGTCTGCAATCTCTGACCAGCTTCTGTACCATGTCTGCAGTGTCTGACTGTCTCTTGTATCATGTCTACAGTCTCTGACCATCTATTCTATCTTGTCTGTAGTCTCTGACCATCTCCTGTATTATGTCTGCAGTCTCTGACCATCTCTTGTATCATGTCTGCAGTCTCTGACCATCTCCTGTACTATGTCTGCAGTCTCTGACTGTCTCTTGTATCATGTCTACAGTCTCTGACCATCTCCTGTACTATGTCTGCAGTCTCTGATCATCTCCTGTACCATGTCTGCAGTCTCTGATCATCTCCTGTACTATGTCTGCAGTCTCTGATCATCTCCTGTACCATGTCTACAGTCTCTGATCATCTCCTGTACCATGTCTACAGTCTCTGACCATCTATTTTATCTTGTCTGTAGTCTCTGACCATCTCCTGTATTATGTCTGCAGTCTCTGACCATCTCTTGTATCATGTCTGCAGTCTCTGACCATCTCCTGTACTATGTCTGCAGTCTCTGACTGTCTCTTGTATCATGTCTACAGTCTCTGACCATCTCCTGTACTATGTCTGCAGTCGCTGATCATCTCCTGCACCATGTCTGCAGTCTCTGACCACCTCCTGTACTATGTCTGCAGTCTCTGGCTGTCTCTTGTATCATGTCTACAGTCTCTGATCATCTCCTGTACTATGTCTGCAGTCTCTGACTGACTCTTGTATCATGTCTACAGTCTCTGACCATCTCCTGTACTATGTCTGCAGTCTCTGATCATCTCCTGTACCATGTCTGCAGTCTCTGATCATCTCCTGTACTATGTCTGCAGTCTCTGATCATCTCCTGTACCATGTCTACAGTCTCTGATCATCTCCTGTACCATGTCTGCAGTCTCTGATCATCTCCTGTACTATGTCTGCAGTCTCTGATCATCTCCTGTACTATGACTGCAGTCTCTGACTGTCTCTTGTATCATGTCTACAGTCTCTGACCACCTCCTGTACTATGTCTGCAGTCTCTGACTGTCTCTTGTATCATGTCTACAGTCTCTGACCATCTCCTGTACTATGTCTGCAGTCTCTGAACATCTCCTGTACCATGTCTGCAGTCTCTGATCATCTCCTGTACCATGTCTGCAGTCTCTGAACATCTCCTGTACCATGTCTGCAGTCTCTGATCATCTCCTGTACCATGTCTGCAGTCTCTGATCATCTCCTGTACTATGTCTGCAGTCTCTGACCATCTCTTGTATCATGTCTGCAGTCTCTGACCATCTCCTGTACTATGTCTGCAGTCTCTGATCATCTCCTGTACTATGACTGCAGTCTCTGACTGTCTCTTGTATCATGTCTACAGTTTCTGACCATCTCCTGTACTATGTCTGCAGTCTCTGATCATCTCCTGTACCATGTCTGAAGTCTCTGATCATCTCCTGTACTATGTCTGCAGTCTCTGACCATCTATTCTATCTTGTCTGTAGTCTCTGACCATCTCCTGTATTATGTCTGCAGTCTCTGATCATCTCCTGTACTATGTCTGCAGTCTCTGATCATCTCCTGTACCATGTCTACAGTCTCTGATCATCTCCTGTACCATGTCTGCAGTCTCTGATCATCTCCTGTACCATGTCTACAGTCTCTGACCATCTATTCTATCTTGTCTGTAGTCTCTGACCATCTCCTGTATTATATCTGCAGTCTCTGACCATCTCTTGTATCATGTCTGCAGTCTCTGACCATCTCCTGTACTATGTCTGCAGTCTCTGACTGTCTCTTGTATCATGTCTACAGTCTCTGACCATCTCCTGTACTATGTCTGCAGTCTCTGATCATCTCCTGCACCATGTCTGCAGTCTCTGACCACCTCCTGTACTATGTCTGCAGTCTCTGACTGTCTCTTGTATCATGTCTACAGTCTCTGATCATCTCCTGTACTATGTCTGCAGTCTCTGATCATCTCCTGTACCATGTCTGCAGTCTCTGATCATCTCCTGTACTATGTCTGCAGTCTCTGATCATCTCCTGTACCATGTCTGCAGTCTCTGATCATCTCCTGTACTATGTCTGCAGTCTCTGATCATCTCCTGTACCATGTCTACAGTCTCTGATCATCTCCTGTACCATGTCTGCAGTCTCTGATCATCTCCTGTACTATGTCTGCAGTCTCTGATAATCTCCTGTACCATGTCTGCAGTCTCTGATCATCTCCTGTACTATGTCTGCAGTCTCTGATAATCTCCTGTATTATGTCTGCAGTCTCTGACCATCTCCTGTACTATGTCTGCAGTCTCTGACTGTCTCTTGTATCATGTCTACAGTCTCTGACTGTCTCTTGTATCATGTCTGCAGTCTCTGATCATCTCCTGTACTATGTCTGCAGTCTCTGATAATCTCCTGTATTATGTCTGCAGTCTCTGACCATCTCCTGTACTATGTCTGCAGTCTCTGACTGTCTCTTGTATCATGTCTACAGTCTCTGACTGTCTCTTGTATCATGTCTGCAGTCTCTGACCATCTCTTGTATCATGTCTGCAATCTCTGACCAGCTTCTGTACCATGTCTGCAGTCTCTGACTGTCTCTTGTATCATGTCTACAGTCTCTGACTGTCTCTTGTATCATGTCTGCAGTCTCTGATCATCTCCTGTACTATGTCTGCAGTCTCTGATCATCTCCTGTACCATGTCTGCAGTCTCTGATCATCTCCTGTACTATGTCTGCAGTCTCTGATCATCTCCTGTATTATGTCTGCAGTCTCTGACCATCTCCTGTACTATGTCTGCAGTCTCTGACTGTCTCTTGTATCATGTCTGCAGTCTCTGATCATCTCCTGTACTATGTCTGCAGTCTCTGACCATCTCCTGTACTATGTCTGCAGTCTCTGACCATCTCTTGTATCATGTCTGCAGTCTCTGATCATCTCCTGTACCATGTCTGCAGTCTCTGACCATCTCCTGTACTATGTCTGCAGTCTCTGATCATCTCCTGTACCATGTCTGCAGTCTCTGACTGTCTCTTGTATCATGTCTACAGTCTCTGACCATCTCCTGTACTATGTATGCAGTCTCTGATCATCTCCTGTACTATGTCTGCAGTCTCTGATCATCTCCTGTACCATGTCTGCAGTCTCTGATCATCTCCTGTACTATTTCTGCAGTCTCTGATCATCTCCTGTACTATGTCTGCAGTCTCTGATCATCTCCTGTACTATGTCTGCAGTCTCTGATCATCTCCTGTATTATGTCTGCAGTCTCTGATCATCTCCTGTACTATGTCTGCAGTCTCTGACCATCTCTTGTATCATGTCTGCAGTCTTTGACCGTATCCTGTATTATGTCTTGGGACTCTTTCTAACAGAAGCCCTCTCTGTGTGCATCAGAGAGACTCCCCTCCAGGTCTCATTAGTGTTCTCTCTTCCTGTATTTTCTTTATTGTTAAGAGATCATGGGAGGATTTCAGGGTAACGAAGACTTCTTAGAGGAGCAGCTCTGTATTTGAGTCATTGCCATAGAATCGTTTGTAAAGGGGAGGAGTTGGTAAGATGACCACGCCCATGTGGGGGCGCCAGAAATATTTCTGCACCCAGGCGCCGGTGACCCTAGGATCGGCCCTGCTCATACTGCTTTATATTCAGGGTGAGGACATCATTTTATTGGTTTGGATAAATTGGTATATTTTCTGGGCATAAGTATTGAATTTTTGCATGTTTTCTTATCCTCAGGGAGTTGGGCACAGATTATATTGACACAATCTCCAAATTATTTAAGTGCTAATCCAGGAGACACAGTCACCATCTCATGTAAATCCAGTACTGGTATTGACAATGGCTTACACTGGTACCAACAGAAACCAGGACAACGTCCAACACTGATTATCAGATATGCAACCACTCTGCAGTCTGGAGCCCCAACCATGTTCAGTGGATCGTATTCAGGAACAGATTTCACTCTTAAGATCAGAGACATAAAGGATGAAGATGAAGTCATGTATTACTGTCAGCAGTATTATGATTCTCCTTTCACACAGTGATACAGAGCCGTACAAAAACCTCCTTCCTCTTTTATCAGCAATGACATTTCACATCACATTTGAACTATGATTGAAGATGAAGATTGAACTAAATGAGGGTCAGAGATTTCTATAGATAGACTGATTGTAGTGCTCTGCATTTGCTTAGGTTTTTGATGGAAAGATATAGTCGGAGCTATGAAAAAAGGGCATTCATGAAAGAGTGGAAGGAAACCTGACAGTAGGGGGTTACCTAGTTTAAATTTCTGGAAGTTATATTGCTTACCTGATTGGCTGAGCATACAGGTCGATTGGTAGGAGCAATGAAATGATAGCTATTGGGGAGGAGTGAAGTAGATCAGTTGCAGATCTGAAGTCGTTGGAGGAATGTCCCACCCTCCCACCCTTTTTTGGTTTGTGTTCTCTGAATTTTTATTAATCTGTAGTTGTTGGCAGTTTGAGGTGCTTGATGGGGGTTTAAATATGTTGTGATTGGTAAAACAGTGGAACCCATCTTAGGTATGGGGTCCTATTAGTTGGTCTGGTACAATTTAGACTCACCAGGAGTGGTGAGGTTGGTATGTGTCTGAATTCAGCTAGGATGGTCCCTGAGGTGGTGTTTGGCATCTGGGGACAAAACTTAGCAAAAATAGTGCCACAGACACAAAGTTTCTGGTACAGGGTGCCATCAAGGACCTGCAACCATTATGACTTGGATTGTTATGTCGTTATTATGTTTTCTGTTATTTATAATGATCAGGGGGTTGGGAGTCTGGTTCCCAGCTAGATACTCACCAAGGAGCTAGGGGGCAATTTGACTATTTCGGTACAGTGTAGTAAAGGTAAATTCACATATATGAACAATCATGTAAAAAAAATAAATACAAAACTTTATTAGTACATAATATATAACAAAGATAGGAATAATGAATTAAAACATAGGCGACGGTCCATGTATTTTTCACCAAGATAATACACCCCTGATGGGGAAAGTCACAGTGGGATAGCTGGTCATGGACAGTGTTTCTACTAGTTTCGCGGACTCAGCCGCTTCATCAGGAAACTATCTGCAATTTAATTAACACATAATCAAAAATAATGCATTTAATCACATACAGCAAAAAACATTGTTTTGAGAACTATATGAATTAAAAGCATATACAACTATTATATAGGGACAGATGCAGGACCACTTACCCAAATCCCAGTATGCACAGGGCACAGAGGTTATTTATAAAGTTATGTTAATAAAAGGCCAAAACAGCCGTGTTAACTCCACTTGTGATTTAGTAAAGGGGCACAGGGGAGGTGGAGATGGTTGGGGAATTGGATTCAAGTAACGTCTGAACTACCCTTGTCATGGCCATTTTGAGACTAAGCAGGATTTTTGTTAAAGCTTTAAAGTAAATGTTTATTAAAGTTATTGTTTAAATTTCATTTTTAATTTGTTACTCCCTAATTAAGGCCCCATTCACACACCTTGGTGTAGCTGAAACATGGGCAGAAATTTGCGTTTTTGTCGGCGTTTCTGCAAATGTGCGAAAACACGCTAAAATGCACTTGTAGTGCCATTATTTCTTAATGACATTCCACACGTGGGTAGCAGTTGCACATTTTGCGGTGAATTTTCCACCCGACAAAACACGCAACCATTGTGCAAAAACACATGACGCATTACTCGCTTGGCTCAATGCCAAAATTTGGTACAGGAGCATATTTAGTGTGCTTTTGGAGTGAAGGGTGGTTCTTTTAAATGAATGGTGCTGCTCCAAAAACATGATAAAAAAAGCACCAAAAAAGTAGTATTGTGGCTCAAGTGTGAACAGGGCCTAAAGGCCATGACCATTTAAATCCATGAAGTTGCTTGCACTGTAAACTGTCATTTATTCTGTGTGAATGAGGGCAAAATGGAATGTGATTAGGCTATTATCTTTCCAGGTCAAATTTTATTCATTAATTAAAAAAAGAGTGGTTAGGGAAAATACCACATTATAGCTACCTAGTAAATAAGTATTTATTTCCTGTGATCATGAGTTCAATCTAGTGGTCATAATTCAGTATTTTCCTGACTCACTGTATATGACTGAATAACATTCAAGCTAAAGAGAAAATACAGTGCTGAGCATAAATTAGTACACCCCAGCAGTTTTGTCAGAAAGCCTTTACTTTCCTTTCAGAAGCAACATTCTCTATGGGACACTATACTACAAAATACTCCCACAAATGCTGGTCATTGATTGCAACCAACATTTGTTAATTTGCACACACAAAAAGTATTTTTCTTAACAAATTAATTCTAGGGATGAGCCAAACACCCCCCGGTTCGGTTCGCAGCAGAACATGCGAACAGGCAAAAAATTTGTTTGAACACACGAACACTGTTAAAGTCTATGGGACACAAATGTGAAAAATCAAAAGTGCTAATCTGAAAGTCTTATATGCAAGTTATTGCCATAAAAAGTGTTTGGGGACCTGGGTCCTGCCCCAGGGGACATGTATCAATGCAAAAAAAAGTTTTAAATGCGGCCATTTTTACGGGAGCAGTGATTTTAATAATGCTTAAAGTGAAACAATAAAAACATATGCCTGTAAAGTAGCGCATCTTATTCCCATGTTCATAACAGTGCCACAGCAAAATGGCATTTCTTCAAGGGATCCCAAAGCCATAGCAAATTCAATCAGTTACATCAGCATCAGGTGCTTGATAGCTGCTGATCCAAGACTGATACATTTTTATGAATGTGAGCCTATCAAGGGAGTCTGTGGACAAGCACACTCTTTGATCCATTACAAACCCTACAGCAGCACTGAATGTGAGTTCAGAAAGCACGCTGGATGTAGGACAGGCCAGTAGCTCAATTGCAAATTGAGCAAGTTCTGGCCAGTGGTCCATCCCCAAGACCCAGTAACCCAGTGGATGCTCTGTTAGAAAGGTCTCCAAGTCTGCTCTTGCCCCTAGATATTCCTGCACCATGTAATGCAGATGCTGGCGATGGTTGCTTGAACCGGTCAGACCTTGGTGCTGAGGACTGAAAAATTGTTTAAAGGCATCGGTCAACCGGCCACCTTCTCCACTGCATTTCCTCTGACTGAACAAAGCCTCAGCAACACGTTGTCCAGCACCAGGAAATTGTAACCTCCCAGGGTCTGGAAATGCATTGCACAAACCTTTCTTCAAGGCCTCCTGAAGATGTTTCATCCTCTGCTCCCTCTGCGAAGGCAGGATGAGTTCTGCAACTTTACCCTCGTAACATGGATCAAGAAGGGTTGCCAGGCAGTAATGATACCTCTCCTTGATACCACGAATCTTAGGGTCCTTTCGCAGGCTTTGCAGAATCAGGGAGGCCATGCAGTGTAAGTCTGCAGAGGCATTCGATTCTGAGTCCTCTGGGTCACTAAGGATCACATGATCCGTAACTACCTCCTCCCAGCCACGTACAACTCCTTAGGTTTCTGGGGAGTGAAAACCATCCCTTGAAGACTGCTGCTGAGTATTATCCTCTACATCCATGCTGACACAATCCCCCTCCTCCTCTTCCTGTGTGTTTGGGGGCCCGCAGGAATGCTATCTGGATAAAGGGGGCCTTGAGAGTTAAGGAAGTCCTCCTTTTCCTCCTGCTGTTCTGCCTCAAGTGATTCCACGAAGTGTCTGCTCCAACAGGAAGACTAGAGGGACAGTGTCACTGATGCATGCATTGTAGCTGCTCACCATCCTTGTCGCCTCCTCAAATGGTGACAGGACAGTGCATGCATCCTTGATCAGTAGCCACTGGCATGGCGAAAAGAAACTCTCCTGACGCTGTCCTGGTGCCATACTCGCACAGGTACTCATTGATGGCCCTCTGCTGTGTGTGCAGCCGCTGCAGCATTGCCAACATTGAGTTCCACCTGGTGGGCATGTCACAAATGAGGCGGTTGGTGGCCAGGTTGCATTCCCTTTGAATGTAAGCCAGCCGAGCACTGGCATTGTATGACTGGCAGAAATGACCACAGACTTTTCTGGCCTGCCTCAGGAGATCCTGTAAGCCTGGGTACCTGCTCAAGAACCGCTGCACCACCAAATTAAGGACGTGTGCCAAACATGGAACATGGGTCAAGTGTCCCTGTCGGAGGGCAGAGAGAACGTTGGTGCCATTGTCGCATAAAACCATTCCTGGCTGAAGCTGGCATGGCGACAACCACCTCTGAGCCTGCCCCTGTGTCAGAAACCATGAATCAGACTGAGACAGAAGTACTGTTAAATCACACTTGTTTAATAATAATAACAAAAAGGTAAACAGAGTAAACATAGTCAAAATATAGTCAGAGTTCATGAACTGGCTCAGCCCAAGAAAGGGTAACCACAACCAGGGGCTTATCTTATTATATATTAATATAAAGTAGGCTTCCGCAAGCGCTCCTTAAAAGGAAGTCTTTCTCTGAGTCTAGAGTCGATGAGGATGACAAACATGATCAACTTCTCCAGCTCAGTGGGTATATCTCGGGCTGCATCTCATCCTTGATGGTACCCGAGAGACCATGAGAAAAAGCAGCCAGGAGGGCCTCATTGTTCCAAGCAACCTCTGCTGCCAGAGTACAGAATTCAATGGCGTAATCGGCAACAGTTCTCATACTCTGTTTGATGGACATTAGGCATTTGGCAGCAGTTTCGGAGCTTGTGGGAATGTCAAATACCCTTTTAAAAGAAGCCTCAAACTCAGGGTAACTCAAGACAACAGGTTTTTGTGTCTCACATAGAGGGTTTGCCCAGGTCAAGGGTCTCTCAGAAAGCAAAGATATCACAAAACCTACTTTGCTTCTGTCTGTGGGAAACGCCTGGGGCAGCATCTCAAAGTATATCTCAACCTGGTTAAGAAACCCTCTGCGTTGGACTGGATCGCTCCCAAATTGCTGGGCAAGCGGAGTGGAACCAGACATACCGCTTATAGAGGTAATACTCGAGGCAGGTGCCTGCACAAAGACTGGAGCAGCAGCAGGGATGGCCTGCAACACAGGTTCTACCAGAGCAGCCACAGTGGAAGATTCCAGGTGAGCCGTGCAACTCAGGAGAGTTTGTAGCGCCATGGCAAACTGATCCATGCGGTGACCCTGCTCATCCAATCTGGAAAAAATATTATCAACCAAGTGGATTGACTGCGTCTTCTGAATTCATGGCCTTCGCCTACTGTCAGAAACCATGAATCAGACTGAGACAGAAGTACAGTTAAATCACACTTGTTTAATAATAATAAAAAAGGTAAACAGAGTCAAAACATAGCCAGAGTTCAGGAACCAGAACGGATAGTCAGACAAGCCAAAACATCAGTGAGCCAGAGATGAGCGTAGTAGAACAGCAAGCAGGATCTGGAGCCAGAAGGAATGTCAGCCAAGCAAGTCTTTCACAGGAACACAGGAGAGCGTCTCCAGAGATGTGACCAAGCCGAACAGGACATGGTTCCAGTAAGCCATGTCCTTAGTCTGCTTGTCTTCAGCTTGCGGGCTTTCTTGTGCATCATCTTTAGAAGAGGCTTCCTGCTGGGATGACAGCCATGCAGACCAATTTGATGCAGTGTGCGGCATATGGTCTGAGCACTGAGAGGCTGACCCCCACCCCTTCAACCTCTGCAGCAATGCTGGCAGCACTCATACATCTATTTCCTAAAGACAACCTCTGGATATGATGCAGAGCATGTGCACTCAACTTCTTTGGTCTACCATGGCGAGTCCTATTCTGAGTGGAACCTGTCCTGTTAAACCGCTGTATGGTCTTAGCCACTGTGCTGCAGCTCAGTCTCAGGGTCTTGGCAATCTTCTTATAGCCAAGGCCATCTTTATGTAGAACAGCAATTCTTTTTTTCAGATCCTCAGAGAGTTCTTTGCCATGAGGTGCCATGTTGAACTTCCAGTGACCAGTATGAGAGAGTGAGAGCGATAACACCAAATTTAACACACCTGCTCCCCATTCACACCTGAGACCTTGTAACACTAACCAGTCACATAACACTGGGGAAGGAAAATGGCTAATTGGGCCCAATTTGGACATTTTTACTTAGGGGTGTACTTACTTTTGTTGCCAGCGGTTTAGAAATTAATGGCTGTGTGTTGAGTTATTTTGAGGGGACAACAAATTTACACTGTTATACAAGCTGTACACTCACTACTTTATATTGTAGCAAAGTGTCATTTCTTCAGTGTTGTCACATGAAAAGATATAATAAAATATTTACAAAAATGTGAGGGGTGTACTCATTTTGTGATATATATATATACACACACTATATTCGAGACTGTATATACCCGGTGACCTGAAAGGGGCCGGACACATGAAAAGGGGCAGCAGTGGATAGATTCATGTTATGCATGAATCTATCCACTGTATGTAGGGGTGTTGAGGATAGGGGGGCGGCGCCCGGGTGCCCCTAATGGACCCCTGATTATATCAAAAACACATTTTGATACTCTTCCCGAGTATGGGGACACTGCATGTGTGAGACTTTTTCACAGCCTCATTACATGTAGGGTGCACCTTCAGACTATCTAGGGGCATACATTATGCATCTAATAGTGATCAGGGTCCCTGTACCTACAGTAGTCTGGCGGTGATCAGGGACATAGTAACTGGTGTGGTGGGGATTAGGGGACACTGTAATTGGTGTGGTGGTGATTAGGGGACAATAGGAATATTTTCAAAAATAACCCATACACATCCACTACATAATGGTTCCATAATCTATTTTTCATGAAATCCTTTCTAACTGTGTTTTCTGCCTCCTCATAACATCCTTTATGATCTCCTGAACTCCTTTCCTCCCTCACTTCCATTTGTCATAAATGAGCGATGCATGTTAGTTGCGGTCATGTGCACTACAAAAATGGTGGAGGCTTCTTGGATAGAAGAGGAAAGTGGGGGTACAGGGAAAGAGAAGCTAGAGTTATACTTTAACTGTAAAATATTTACATCCTCACTCTTAGAAATACTCATGCAAGAAATTGCTGACTATTGTGAAAGGTATAACATATTATGCAACTCTAAGGGGTCTTAGTTATATGTAGCATTGTGTTTGTGCAAGGTGAACACAATACTTTCTAAGAGATTAATGCCTGTAGCTTTAGCCCCATCTTGTGGCCAAAAAGCAGTATGGTTGACTGAACTACCTCAGTCAGAAAACAATACCATATTTTAACCACTAGATAGAGCTGATGATACAGGAATGAATGCTTCCGACATTCATACAGCAAATGTTTTATAAACAGACCCGTAGGATTGTAATCTTTCATTGTCTTTAATAACACTTCTACACCAACATGTAGTGTGATTTTGGAATGCATTATTTTTTATGATATCACATCAGAGAGAGGAGAAATTATGATACAATATGTGTACATGTGTACACACCTGAGCAGATTAACTTCTTCCCGTCTTGTACTGTCCTGACATTTTTGGGCCTCAAGAAATGAGATAGGCCATCAGTACATCAGGAATGATTGATTTTCAGATATATACCATAGTTTGTGGACTCTGTAGACAGAACAATTATTTATTTGCAAAATTTTATAAGAGAAACAAAGAAAAATATGTTTTTGCATTTTTTTTTTGCTTTTGCAAATTTTCTGTATTTTTTGTCGTCCAGCAGGATAACATGCCGCCACGCGCCCGCTGGGGTGCGCATCGTGGCAATTGGTTAAGCGGTGTGCTGTCCAATCACGGCTGATCACAATGTCAATAGGATGTCAATAGGAAGAGCCGTTGATCGGATTTTCCTCACTCGCGTCTGACAGACGCGAGTAGAGGAGAGCCGACCGGCGGCTCTCCTGACAGGGGGGCTCTGCGCTGATTGTTTATCAGCACAGCCCCCCTCAGATGACCACACTGGACCACTAGGGACACCACTAGGACCACCAGGAAAGGAGCAACATGTGGATGGCTCCCATGGACATCCACATGTGCCCAATGTGCCCAATCTGTGCCAATCAGTGCCCACAAATGGACATTGATTGGCACCATTATATTTCAGTTCTGCCCAGCAATGCCACCATTTAGTGTAATCAGTGCCACCAATCAGTGTCATCAGTGCCACCTGTCAGTGCCCATCGGTGCCACCTGTCAGTGCCCATCTGTGCCCATCAGTGCCCACCTATTAGTGCCCAGCAGTGCCCATCCATGCCACCTATCAGTGCCACCCATAAGTATCCATCAGTGCCACCCATAAGTAGCAATCAATGCCACCTATGAGTGCCCATCAGTGCCGCCTATGAGTGCCCATCAGTGCCACCTATGAGTGCCCATCAGTTCCGCCTATGAGTGCCCATCAGTGCCATCTATGAGTGCCCATCAGTGCCGCATACCAGTGCCACCTATCAGTGCCCATCAGTGTCACCTATCAGTGCCCATCAGTGCCTCCTATCAGTGCCCATCATCAGTGCCCGTCAGTGCCACCTCATTGGTGCCACCTCATCGGTGCCCATCAGTCCCGCTGTATCAGTGCCCGTCAGTGCAGCCATATCAGTGCCCGTCATTGAAGAAGAAAACTTACTTATTTACAAAAAATTTTAACAGAAACAAAGAAAAACTTGTTTTTTTCAAAATTTTCGGTCTTTTTTTATTTGTTGCGCAAAAAATAAAAAACGCAGAGATAATCAAATACCACCAAAAATAAGCTCCATTTGTGGGAACAAAATGATAAAAAATTTGTTTAGGTACAGTGTAGCATGACCGCGCAATTGTCATTCAAATTGCAACAGCGCTGAAAGCTGAAAATTGACTTGGCGAGAAGGTGTCTAAGTGTATTGAAGTGGTTAAATAGCAAAAAATAAAAAAACACAGTGGTGATTAAAACCCCTTCACGCCGACCGTGCGCAAATATGCATTCTTGGCTTGAAGGGGTTTACCGGGGTGATGCCCATAGCTGCACATGAGTTGAGCTGAAAGGCGCTCTGAAATGAGGAATAGAACGGCATTTGTTAAAATAAAGCACATACACAGGGACAAATAGAATTATGTAGCACTGGGGATTGTCTAAAAATGTCACAGTTATTTCAGCAGCAGGAGAGGGGGGGCTGACGCAGAGCTGACAGGCAGGGAGGGGGGTAGAGGAGGACAGAGGAGAGCTGTGGATGACAGAGGCACGTAAACTGGCCACGGTGTCAGGGCTCAGCAGCCATGATATACCATGGTCAGTTTACAAGGGGAGGGCAGAGCCAGGCAGGATCAACCAGGTATTTCAGGTGATACAGGGGGCCAAATTACAAATTAAACAAGCACTAAAGGAACAGGATCCTTTTTTTTAGGGTAACAAACACTTTAAGATCTCAGGGAACCCCTGCTGAAAATTATAATACCGTATACACTTTTTTCTTTGGTGAAATAGCCTGATAATTAACCAGTTCCCGACTGACTCACGCAGATATACTGCGGCAGAATGGGCTAAATCCCGTACGTGTACGTCCTACTTTTTTTTCGCCCACCAGAGGGCGTGCATGTGTGCCCGCTGCACGACGGGGAACCTGATACGTGTGGTCGGTGGGCACAATCGCCACCGGCCACGCGCGGTCACGTGCACGAGCGCCAGTACAGTACAGTGTGTTTACACACACAAATCCCTGTGCTGTCTGGGAAGAGGTAACATATGCTTTGTTCCTACTAAGTAGGAAAAACTATATGTCTCCTCTCCTAGTCACTCCCATCCCTACACAGTTAGAACACACCGAAGAAACAAACATCCCTTGATCGCCCCCTAACCCCTTCCCTGCCAGTGACATTTACACAGTAATCAGTGCATTTTTATAGCACTGATCGCTGTATAAATGTCAATGGTCCCAAAAAGTGTCCGATCTGTCCGTTGGAATGTCACAGTACCGCTAAAAATTACTAGTAAAAAAAAAGTAATAAAAATTCCATAAATCTTTCCCATTGTTTGTAGATGCTATAACTTTTGTGCAAACCAATCAATATAAGTGTATTGCGATTTTTTTACCAAAAATATCTAGAAGAATATATATTGCCCTAAACTGATGAAGAATTTTTATTTTTTTTTTAATTTGGGGGGATATTTATTATAGCAAAATGTAAAAAATATTGTTTTTTTTCAAAATTGTCGCTCTTTTTTAGTTTATAGTGCAAAAAATAAAAGCCGCAGAGGTTATCAAATACTACCAAAAGAAAGTTCTATTTGTGGGAAAAAAGGAGGCAAATTTTGTTTGGGTACAGTATTGCATGACCGCGCAATTGTCAGTTAAATCGACGCAGTGCTAAATTGTAAAAAGTGCTCTGGTCAAGAAGGGGGTAAAATCTTCTGGGGCTGAAGTGGTTAAGCTGTCTAAAATTTTGAATAAAAGAATATGTCAAAACTAGGATATTTGACACCCAGAGATGATTATTTTACAACACAAACTTGCTCTATACAACTATACATACTAACTTACGTAACCACTTACAGACTGGATGATTTTCCCCCTTAATGACCAGGCCATTTTTTGCGATATGGCACGGCGTCACTTTAACTAACAATTGCGCGGTCATGCTACAATAAATATCCCCCCCAAAAAAAGTAAAAATAGAAATTTCTTCATCAGTTTAGGCCGATATGTATTCTTCATATATTTTTGGTAAAAAAAAATTGCAATAAGTGTATATTGATTGGTTTGCACAAAAATTATAGCGTCTACAAAATAGGGGATAGATTTATGGCATTTTTATTATAAATTTTTATTTTAGTAGTAATGGCGGCGATCTACAATTTTTAGCGGGACTGCGACATTGCGGTGGACAGATCGGACACTTTTGACACTTTTTTGGGGATCATTGACATTTATACAGCGATCAGTGCTATAAAAATGCATAGATTACTGTGTAAATGTCCCTGGTAGGGAAGGGGTGAACACTGGGAGGCGATCAAGGGGTTAAATGTGTTCCCTCATGTGTGTTTCTAACTGTATGGGGGATGGGACTGACTGGAGGAGGAGACAGATCGCTGTTCCTAATCACTAGGGACAGCAGATCTGTCTCTCCTCCCCTGTCAGAACGGGGATCTGTCTGTTTACATACACAAATCACCAATCTGGCTCTCCGCGGGTGGCCAGCGGACATTGCGGCCATGCTCATCCGGTCCTCCGCTGTGCAGTGGAGTGTGCACGCCTACCATCACCCTTAAAGGTACTGATGTACACCTATGGCAAATTGTGGGAACGAGCCGACCTGCCGCAGTATAATGATGATGGCTGGTCGACAAGTGGTTAATAATCATAGAAATAAAAAAAGAGAAGAAATACGAGTCAGAAATGAAACACAGATTGTGAAAATTGTGTCACCTTACACTGGTCATCATTTAAAAAGTGTCCTTTATTAGTGGAGTCAGTGGAGAATTGCCCCCTTACATTGGTGGTCAGTGGTGAAATAGTCCTTACATTGGTGGTCAGTGGTGAAATAGTCCTTACATTGGTGTTGCACTTCTGATCACTACTTATATTGAATATCAGTTGGAAATTGACCCCTTAGATTGGTAGTCATAGTAGATAGAAGATCAGTCCATCATTGTTCACTGCTTAGGGAACCCCTAGCAACCTCTGGAGGAATACTAGGCGTCCATGGGACCCTGGTTGAGAAAGCCTGTATTGGACACTTTGCAAACTACAGTGTTTGTCCATGAAAGGAAGTTAAACTATAATCTCAATGCCTAACCTTCCAAGACTATATAGTAGTATATATTTGTTACTGGAGAGGAAACTAATATAAAAGGAAGACTCAATCTCCCTGCATGTGAGTCCCTGGTTGGCATCAGACACTTATGCCGTGTACACACGACCGGTTTTCCCATTGAAATAAACTTTGAAGGTTTTTCCGACGGAATTCGGACGGAATTACGACGGAATTCCACCGAAGCTGTCTTGCATACACACGGTCACACCAAAGTCCGACCGTCAAGAACGCGGTGACGTACAACACATACGAAGGGACTAGAAAATGGAAGTTCAATAGCCAGTAGCCAACAGCTTCTGTCTCGTACTTGCTTCAGAGCATGCGTTGTTTTTGGTACATCGGAACAGCATACAGACAATCAGTTTTCCTGATAGGAATTGGTTCTGTCGGAAAAATATAGAACATGTTCTCTTTCTAGGTCCGTCAGAATTTTCGACGTAAAAAGTCTGATGAGGCATACACACGGTCAGAATATATGATGAAAAGCTCCCATCGGACTTTTTCTGTCGGAAATTCAGCTCGTGTGTACACGGCATTAGAGATCTAATCAGCTGGCCCTACTCGCTGTTGCTCTTATGTAATATAAAGAAGTAAAGTTTGATATATAAAGATTTGATCTAATTTGCATGTTTCCTGTTTTCGGCGGGTTTCCCCCTAATGATTGCAGCTGTTATATAGGAGACATTGTACAGGTGACATCTCAGTAGTCTGTGTGTGTCAGTGCAGAGACATCAAGATGGGTTCTCAGGGGGTTCTGCTGCCTCTCATACTGCTTTATATTCAGGGTGAGAGATTCTCATATTAATGTATATAATGATAAGGGGGAGAAGAGCATTGCAGGAAAAATATTATATGGAAGAGAATACAATAGATCATCATATTCTTGTATACATTGTTAAATGATCTGTACATACTGTAGACATCACACTTTCATTGGTTTTCTTTTTATTCTCAGGATCCTGGGCACAGGTTATACTGACACAGACTCCGAATGAGATCACTGCAACTCCAGGACAGACAGTCACCATCTCATGTAAATCCAGTACTGGTATCAGCAACTGCTTACACTGGTACCAGCAGAAACCAGGACAACATCCAACACCGATTATCAGATATGCAACCACTCTGCATTCTGGAGCCCCAACCAGGTTCAGTGGATTGTATTCAGGAACAGATTTCACTCTTACAATCAGAGACATAAAGGATGAAGATGAAGCAGATTATTACTGTCAGCAATGTAACAAACTCCCTCTCACACAGTGATACAGAGCCGTACAAAAACCTCCTTCCTCTTTTATTAGTAATTCAAGTTTAGATCACAAAATAAAAAAGAAAGCAGTAATGTTTGGCACTAACCAATGACTGTATATGAGGTCTATATCTTAATATTTTGTGAATAATTGCGGATATGTGGATAGGGATGTGGAGTTGTGGTTCTGAAGTGTTTTTGTGCACTCTAGTTGGCTTCTTTTTTAACTTTAAAGACAATGCAGTGTAGCACTGTAAAAAATGCACACAATGCAGAGTAAATAGATACCTAACATGTCATGCTTTGAAACTGCACACACACGTGGAATGGCGACAAACTACGGTACTTAAAAATCTCCGCGATGCTTTAAAAAAATTAACGGTTACCAGGTTAGAGTAACAGAGGAGGTCTTTTGCTAGAATTATTGCTCTCACTCTGACGATCGTGGTGATACCTCACATATGTGATTTGTGGGCGCGACTTACATATGCATTTTCTTTACTGCGCGAGAACGTGGTGATGGGGGTGCCTTAAAAAAATGTTTTCTTCTTATTTTTTATTTTTTTTACATTGTCCCTTTAAAAAAAATCTGATTACCTTTTATTGCTGTCACAAGGAATGTGAACAACCCTCCTTTACACTTAAAAGTATTCAGATCACCAAAATCGGCAATTCTGAATACTGTAATTTTTTTTTTTAAATCGGTGCCATTGGCAGCCAAGTAAACCGGAAATTACGTTGTGACGTCGCTTCCAAGATTTTGCATTGGAGACCCGATCAGAGCCGAATCCGGTTTTGTTCAGGTCTCAGCCTAGCCGGCAGACGTGCCGGCTGGTGTCTCGGGTCTCCCGGTGGTACGGGAAGCCCGGGAAGAGCGGCAGAAGGTGGCAGGAGGGGGGACATCCCCTCTCGGTCCTTTAGGCTAATACCCAAGCGGTATTTAGCCGCATCGATTGTTATCAATAAAGAGCCAACTGTCCGCTCTAAAAAATGGTACTGGGTGATGCCTGCAGCTGCAGGCATCACCCCAGTTTAACCCCTTTCAAGCCATGAACGCAAATTTGTGTATGATTGGCGTAAAGGGTTTAATCTGTTTTCTACTAGCTAATGTGTATGAAGGAATTTAGCTTTACTTTTTAAATGGAAACTTTCCTATAGCTTTTAAATCTGTTGTGGCTGCTACTTCTATTTGTCAATTTAAGCCTATTACTGCTGGATTAAAAATTACCTACCTAAAAAAATATTTTCTGTAGTTGAAATAATTCAGATTTGGACACTTCTGCTGTATTTAAGACAAGCTAAATGTAAAAGTTAAATAACAATTACACATCTAAGATATCCAATGCTGTCTCTGAAAATCATACTGTTCCGTAACACCACAAGGCATCTTACAAGCTTAATGTAGTATTTTTCCATGTCCTCCTTGAGTTTATATTAAAATGACCTTCTTTCAAATGTAGGGTGAACATTTTTTTCTTTGTTAAATGTCCCCCATGGCAGTGCCCAGCTTCCTGTACCCTTTTGCCAATAACTTGCCTATTATCCTTGAACATGGGCAAATTTTATTATCAAGATTTGTTCCTCCACCCCTTCCTACAACAGACTTCAATAGTATTCGCTGGCATGTATACACTATAATAATTATAACAAAATAATAATAACAAAAGTATTGGGACACCTGCCTTTAAACGTACATGAACTTTAATGACATCCCAGTCTTAGTCCATAGGTTTCAAAATTAAGTTGGCCCACCCTTTACAGCTATAACAGCTTCAACTCTTCTGGGAAGGCTGTCCACAAGGTTCAGGAGTGTCTCTATGGGGATGTTTGACCATTCTTCCAGAAGTGCATTTGTGAGGTCAGGCACTGATGTGAACAAGAAGGCCTGGCTCGCAGTCTCCGCTCTAATTCATCCCAAAGGTGTTCTATCAGGTTGAGGTCAGGACTCTATTTAGGACAGTCAAGTTCCTTCACCCCAAACTCGCTCATCCATGTCTTTATGGACCTTGCTTTGTACACTGGTCCAAATCATTTGGTGGAGGGGGAATTATGGTGTGGGGTTGTTTTTCAGGGGTTGGTCTTGGCCCCTTAGTTCTAGTGACGGGAACTCTTACAGCCGCGTACACATGATCGGATTTTCCGATGGGAAATGTTGGATGTGAGCTTGTTGGCGATAAGTCCGACTGTGTGTATGCTCCATCGGACATTTGTTGTCGGCCTTTCCGCCAACAAATGTTGGCTAGCAGGTTCTTAAATTTTCCGCCAACAAACTGATCGTGTGTACACAATTCCATCGCACAAAAGTCCACGCATGCTCGGAATCAAGTATGAGCCGGAAGTGCTCGGTCTTGTAAAACTAGCATTTGTAATGGAGATATCATGTACGTCTTGTACGTAACTATGTTCATAATTGTTGGCCAACATTTGTGTGACCGTGTGTATGCAAGACAAGTTGGAGCCAACCCTCTTCGAACAAAAGCCACAGTTTTTTTGTCGGAAAGTCCGATCGTGTTTACAAGGCATAAGGCGTCAGCATACCAAGACATTTTGGTCAATTTCATGCTCCCAACTTTGTGGGAACAGTTTGGGGATGGCCCCTTCCTGTTCCAACATGCTTGCGCACCAGTGCACAAAGCAAGGTCCATAAAGACATGGATGAGCGAGTTTGGGATGGAGGAACTTGACTGACCTGACCTCAACCCAATAGAACACCTTTGGGATGAATTAGAGTGGAGACTGCGAGTCAGGCCTTCTCGTCCACATCAGTGCCTGACCTCACAAATGCGCTTCTGGAAGAATGGTCAAACATCCCCATAGACAAACTCCTAAACCTTGTGGACAGCCTTCCCAGAAGAGTTGAAGCTGTTATAGCTGCAAAATGTGGGCAACTCAATATTGAACCCTACGGACTAAGACTGGGATGCCATTAAAGTTCATGTGTGTAAAGGCAGGCGTCCCAATACTTTTGGTAATATATTGTATGTTTCACAAAATTCAAACAGTATTGAATTAACCTTGGCATTGTTCTTGGTAATACAAAATAGTAAAGTGTGAAGGTGTCATCTAATTTGCATGTTTCCTGTCCCCCATATGTGATGTCGGGGGGTTTCCCCCTAATGATTACAGCTGTTATATAGGAGACATTGTACAGGTGACATCTCAGTAGTCTGTGTGTGTCAGTGCAGAGACATCAAGATGGGTTCTCAGGGGGTTCTGCTGCCTCTCATACTGCTTTATATTCAGGGTGGGTTTTTTATAGCACAGTGTTAAGTACAATTGTTATATTGGCAGCGCACAAACAAAAAAATTTGATTGATTTCTTTACCATCCTCAGGTTCCTGGGCACAGGTTAGCCTGGCACAGACTCCGAATTATATCACTGCAAATCCAGGACAGACAGTCACCATCACATGTGAATCCAGTACTGGTATTGGCAGCAGCTTACACTGGTTCCAGCACAAACCAGGACAACCTCCAACACTGATAATCAGATTTGCAACGACTCTGCAGTCTGGAGACCCAGACAAGTTCAGCGGTTCTCAGTCAGGAACAGATTTCACTTTTTTTTTTTTTTTTAATTTTTATTGAAAGATGTAACATACAGGGGAATACATCAAAAGGCAGTATCATTGTATTTTGTGGTTTTTTACAAAAATAACAAAGAAAAAAACATCAGCCTGATACAAAAATAGAAATATAGAAAAGCTGATAGAGATAATTAGCCTGGGGGATGGGGAGAATTATAACCTTTTAAGTGGAAGGGAGGAGGTAAGAACTGGATGGATCGAGGGGGGGGGGGGGAGGGGTCCCTAAGGTTGTTAATATAATGTTACTGGATGTTACTGGTTGGGGGGGGGGTAGGGGAAAGCCAGGTAAGTGCAGAATATCAACATCATGGGGGGGGTAGCAGAGAAGAGCACCAAGTTCATGTTTTGGAGGGAATAGAACAGCCTGTGGGTAGAAAAATACAGGTTACAATGATAGTAATAATTATAGTTACGATTTTTGTAGTACTGGCAATTATGTCCTTTGTATCAGTTATGGTCACCCCCTTCCTGTATAGGGAGGATATGGGGTTTTGAAGGGCGTGATGGCGATTTCACTTTTGAGATCAGCAACATAAAGGATGAAGATGCTGCAAATTATTACTGTCAGCAGAGTAGCGGCTTCCCCTCACACAGTAATACAGAGCCCTACAAAAACCTCCTTCTTCTTTTACTAATATTAAAATCTCAGATTTAGAGCATATCTCCAGTTTTGCTGAAAAAAGTCCCAACCACATCTCGATTATCTACACACATTGCAAAGATTTTAACAACTTTTTTTCTGATCTGAAGAAATTGCTGTTATTTTCTCCACATCCTTTCTATATAGTGTAAATATAACCATCTAAGCTCAGTCTTCTAATAGGAAAAGCTGCAGTGTCTGCATCCCTTTAGAAAAAGGAAAGCCTCAGGCCAGGAAGCCAATGCAAATCAATGACAGGCACAATGCTTGTTTGTGTCCAGGCTGCTCATTTGTCCCTAATAGCATGCAGTGGTGTTTGCTCCATTAGGGGCTCAGGGGTGCCGCCCCCCCAATCCATGTGCCCAGCCCCTAATCTACATGCAGGGTGCCAGACGCATGGATTTCAATGGGGTTTTTGTTTATTAAGCACATGATTAGAGCCTGAGGCTCTAATTGGCTTCAATAAAGGGTGGGCTCGGGGCACATAGCATTAGTATTCACTGTTGTCCTCCTGCTTTTCCTCCTGGCCAATCAGGAAGAGACTACCTAAGACTGGATTAGCCAAGAGGAAAAATGACCGTATTGGCCGCCGAGGAGGAGATGCAGGGGGAAGCCACCGAGGAGATGCAGGGGAAAGCCGCCAAATCTGCCTAGATGGGGTAAGTGCAGGGCGGACAGGAAAGCAATGGGGGGGGTTGGTGGTCATTTTGCCAATCAACCGAGCGATGGGGGGGTGGTGGGCTTGACTAATGGACTGACCGAGTGGGGAGTGTTTGACTGACGGACCGACCGAATGGATCACCACTGCAATACCTTGGATGTCTGTTTGCCCTACATACAAAATCCATGGCACCTGTCATTGATTTGTGTAGGTTTCCTAGCCGAAGATGGTCACAAACACTGGTAATTCCTGCAGGAGAAATATGCTGATTGCGTTATTGGTGTACAGCCTTCATCCGGAGTGCAAATAGAGCCAAAGAAGTATCTCAACAAAATAAAACAAATTTTTTCAGGAGATACTCAAAATTTGACTTCAATTATCTCAGTGCAGACTTCTGAAAACCATCACTTATGCAATCAAATATCTAGGGGCATTCTGTAAAAAATGTTGCATGTAATGACTTTGGGTTGCCATATTGAAAGGAAGTCACATTCAACATTTTGTTATATTATTATTCTAACAGAAGTGGAGTTTACCTGGCAACCAATTTGCTGCCTTTAGGGGTGCACGTCCTGTTCTGTGTAAGGGGGGTATAGTCGGTGATCTGACTACTGCAAGGTCAGAAAGGTTAGTTCCATCAGTTAAACATACTTTAATCCTCAGTATTGCTGAATCTTCCCCAATTTCTCTCCCCGTCACCTAAATATTTTGTATTTGCCAACAAAGTCCCAATGTACCAGGGGGTACCTCTGTGCTTGTGTTCCATATCATAGGGATGTTGGCAATAATCAAGGTCTTACGACAGTGGCTGTATTTTTGTACCTTTAGGAAATTGTACTCAGTGAGGATCAGCTATTTTTCTTGTTTTTAAAAGCCATCGCTGGAAAGAAGTTTAGCCAATTTTGTTGTAAATGCCTACATTTTTTTTGGCTTCCTTTCCACACTGATTTGTCTCCTAATCTCATGAGCAAATCTTACTGTTCTAATGAGAAAACTGCAGTATCATAAGCCTATATAGTATATAAAAAATAAACCTATATAGTATATAAAAAATAAACCTATATAGTATATAAAAAACACCTAATGCAGCTGATGTGTAAAATGTTACTAGTATGAAGCAAATCACAGAAGCAGGAGATTTCATTTATGGGGCATTATGTACACCACCACTATATATGATGACTTTAGGTTGCCACATTGGATGGAAGCGATATTTGACATTTTCAGATTACAATGGCTATAGATTAAAATCTAAAGGTAATTTGTTTATAACAATATATTACAAAATAGCATATGTAGCAATTAAATATACACTATATTGGCAAAATTCCATAGAGTTGCCAGCTGTCTTTTCTCGATGACTGTCTTGTCTTTTGGTGGATGGGAGGACACCACAGCTTAGGCACCCAGATTGCGACTTCCAGTCTTTACCTAAACTTCACATCATTTTGTTTGAAATGTTGTCAAAAGTATTGGGACACCTGCCTTTACACGCACATGAATTTTAATGGCATCCCAGTCTTAGTCCGTAGGGTTCAATATTAGGTTGGCCCACCCTTTGCAGCTATAACAGCTTCAACTCTTCTGAGAAGGCTGTCCACAAGGTTTAGGAGTGTGTCTATGGGAATGTTTAACCATTCTTCCAGAAGTGCATTTGTAAGGTCAGCCACTGATGTGGAGGAGAAGGCCTGGCTCACAGTCATCGCTCCAATTCATCTCAAAAGTGTTCTATTGGGTTAAGGTCAGGCCAGTCAAGTTCCTCTACCCCAAACTCACTCATCCATGTCTTTATGGACTTTGCTTTGTGCACTGGTCATGTTGGAACAGGAAGGGGCCATCCCCAAACTGTTCCCACAAAGTTGTGAGCAAGAAATTGTACAAAATGTCTTGGTATTCTGACGCTTTAACAGTCCCCTTCACTGGAACTAAGGGGTCAAGCCCAACCCCTGAAAAACAACCCCACACCATAATCCCCCCTCCACTAAATGATTTGGACCAGCGCACAAAGCAAGGTCTATAAAGACATGGATGAGCGAGTTTGGGGTGGAGGAACTTACTGGCCTGCACAGAGTCCTGACCTCATTCCAAAAAAATTGGAGTGGAGACTGCGAGCCAGGCCTTCTCCTCCAACATCAGTGTCTGACCTTACAAATGCACTTTTGGGAGAATTGTCAAACATTCCCATAGACACACTCCTAAACCTTGTGGACAGCCTTCCCAGAAGAGTTGAAGATGTTATAACTGCAAATGGTGGGCGCCAACTCAATATTAATTTATCAGAAGAGACAGCAGATTTATTCAGCGTCAGAAGATCTTCCCTCCCTCCTAAATTATTAAAGTTGAACTACACTTTATCTGAGCACCACAAACCAAAAGTGCTATTTAATTTTTTTTTCTCTTTCGTTAATTTTTATTTCAAAGTTTTAACTAGACATGTGCAATTAGTTTAGTTCTGAATGAGTTTTTTAACAAATTTAGACAATTTTGTTAATTCGGAAATATCTGAATTTTAGAATTTCCGAATGTTCGAAAATTCGGAAATCCAAAAATAATAATGAAAATCCAAAAATTCAAACAAACAAAAATCCAAAAATAAGAACATAAATCCAAAAATTCAAAATCCCGAAAATTTGAAAATCTGAAAAAATAACTACCGTATTTAACGGCGTATAACACGCACCCCAAGTTTAGGAGGGAATTTTAAGGAAAAAAACTTTTAGGAGGGAAGTTTAAGGAAAAAAAACTTACATTTAAATGCCCATCATTGCAGAGTTATCGTGTCCAGTGCAGAATTGTCAGTGCAGCTTTGCCCCAGTGCAGCCTTGTCAGTGCAGCTTTGCCCCAGTGCAGAATTGTCAGTGCAGCTTTGCCCCAGTGCAGCCTTGTCAGTGCAGCTTTGCCCCAGTGCAGAATTGTCAGTACAGCTTTGCCCCAGTGCAGCCGTGCCCCAGTGGTCAGAGCAGCCTTGCCCCCAGTGTACATTACATGATTGCCGCCGACATACACAAGTTTAGTGTGTAGTTTTGAATATGGCGCCGCGGAGTTCCGAGGGACTCGGCGGAGCTGAACGAGCGCCGCCGAGAACACAGTGACTGGGCGGAGCCGAGATACACATAGCTTAGGGTTCTCAGCTCTTCTCGGCACCGTTCACAGTCACACCCAGTCCCTATGATGGACATAACACAGGTCCAATGGCGGGACTGGGCGTGACTGTGAACGGCGCCGAGAAGAGCCGAGAACCCTCGGCTATGTGTATCTCGGCTCTGCCCAGTCACTTTGTTCTCGGTGGCGCTCGTTCAGCATCGCCGAGTCCTTCTGAACTCCGCAGTGCCATATTTAAAACTACACGCTATGTGAATGTCGGCGGCGATCGCCACAATTGCTTCGATAGATCACAAAATAGCGGGGATCGGCGTATAACACGCACCAGCGATTTTCCCCTGATTTTAAGGGGAAAAAAGTGCATGTTATACGCCGATAAATATGGTAACTAATTATAACTCAACTATTAAGAACAAATTTTCCGCACTTAGGAAATAAATGAACTACAGCCTCCCTATGAAGAACACCACTAGGTGGAGTCTAGGATAACAAAATGATACAGAAAGGGGAATTGGCGCTGTTCGTGAAAATAAAAATGATATTAGTGAAAGAACCTCTGACTAAATAATGTAGAAGCTGAATATACGGCCCAAATTATAACAATGAAAAACTAAACCAAGTGGGTGTGTTATAAAACATCAGGGAAAATAAGAATGTGATCAGTGAAAAAATGAAATCCTGAATGTATAAAAATAGTGAATAAGGATATGTGAATGTGTCTGCAATCACGTATGACTCTGTGAATATGCAAAAAATATAAAGTGCAAGTAAAAACTAAAATAACATTAAAAAAACAGGTGCGTAACATCTGTGATGTCTCCAATGTATACCCACAATAAAAAGTATATATATAACTGAAGGCACTTGAACAACATATAATGTCCAGAGAACCGAATGATGGAAACAAAATAAAAAATAAAAATAAGAAACAGTGAAAAAGTGTAAGATATATATACACGTGACTGTATATATAAAAAAAAGTACCAAAAACAATCAATCAAATGTCCATTGTTAAGTAACTAGGTGTGTGGAACAAATATATATGGTGACAGAGTCCTAGAACAATGATTCAAATGGCAATCTGTGAATGGTGGACTGCGCACACACAAATAAAGCACAACTCTTCAGTGCTCCCCTCTTCCAACCGCATGCCCCTCTTGTTGTTGCACTCACCAGAGCACTTAACCCCTGCAGGGGTAACAGGCGTAAAAGCTGAATCCAGATGGAGAAGTCCCCCTGGGTAAAAAATCCCTCTGGTGTCACACAGCTCCCAACAGCCTCTCCATGCGGTTACGGGTTGCTTCAGCACTTTCGGATATCTTTTGTGTTGCCTCTGTCCATGTTGTGTAATCCCATCCTGTTTCTGCCTCTTCCAGCAGTGGAGGTCAAAGATCCTGGAGATGCTGCCAGTAACCGCACTTCTTACATCAGGCTGAGGATGCTAAGCTACTGCCTCTCAACTGCCTCTCTAAGCTACTGCCTCTCAACTCTGACACTGGATGGGCTGCCACGCTGACACATCTCCCCCTACAAGATAACATCTTTGCTCGGCAGCCCTGGCCTTTCCTTAGACCCAGCCGGGTGGTTTAGATTGGTCCCATGGCCCCATTCCTGGGCTCTTCTCGGCCAATTCTTTCATATGCAGCGCAGTGTCCGTTTTTCTAGTTCGGCTCAACATTAATTACAGTGACACATCTACCTTTGTCTCTCAACAAACATCCCCTGAGGAAGCACTGGCGGGCGAAACATGTCGGGATACTAATGCTGAGTGACCTTTTTTCATCTAATTTGATGTGTACTGATGTCTATGTGATTGAATGTGTAGCCAATATAACTTTTAAACTGTTTTATGTTCAATAAATTGTGATAATTTTATTTACTTTGTTGTATGAGTAACTCTATTTGCCTGGCACCCATAAAATCCCACTAAATTATTCTCCTGTCTATACATATTATTCAGGGATGGTGGTGTCCGCCTGTTTGACACTGTCACCTATCCATACCAACCAGTATTATTATTTAGCTTTTTTCCCAAATTTCCGAATCTTCAAATTTCCGAATCCTGAATTTTCTAATTTATGAATTATCGAATTTACGAAAAAAACAAAACGAATGAAATGAAAAACGAACAAATTTTTCTGCACTGCACATGTCTAGTTTTAACATAATACAAAAATGTAAACAAGATCAAGTGAATGTCAAAGAGCGGATGTACCCTCCAATATGATCAGAGGTCAAATCATAATAACCAGAGTACATACAAATCAAAAAGACCTGGCCTGATGAGCAGGCTCTACCAAATAGAGCAGCAGTTTATCAACCTATTACAGAAAGTCAAAATATGGAAATAATTAAGAAGCAACAATACAATAAACTGTAGTTCACACATAGCTCAGGTACATGGACAGGTAGGGGAGCGGTAATGTCAAGGATTAGCCCCTCAGGGCACGATACCTCATTCCGAGAAGATATTAGGATTGGGGAGGCTCTATGATCCTCATCAGCATCCTTATAGAAGTTATTAAAGCATAACAAAAATAATAATACAAAAGAAAAATGCAAGAGAAAGAAAGAAGGAAAGTGGGAGAAAAGGCTGGAGTTGGTTCTCTTGGTCCAGGCCTCCATCCACAAGGTGTCCCAGTGTCTAGGGAGGAACACAATCCAGGGGTTCTACACTTTTTCAAACCTGGTTTGTTTATCTCTAAACAGAGACGCTGTTTTAGTGTTTCTGGGTATATTCTGTCCTATCACCGAATGGACATTTAAATTAAACATTCTAATCCAAAAACATTTGACCTTAAGACAGGACCACCAAACATGGTATTTAATTTATGTTTTTGAATATTCAAAGCAAACTCAATCATTCATTTATATCTCCATGCTTTATTTTGCTAAGAAATCACTTAGAAAATACATCCCCTAGCATTTCTGGTTGTGGCCATCTTGAGAAAATGCATATGATGCATGTAGCATTTGCTTCCTGAAATCCATCTGCCCTTAGCTCAGGCATGCAGACAGGAGGGTGTGCTTAGCTGAGAAAACTCCTCCTCCCCTCCTGAAGACTCCTGGGATGTATGGCATAATTTGTCTAGGCATAAAAACTATAAAGTAACAAAAAAATGTAAAAAACTGTTTAAAACAAGTAAAAATAATATACTTTTCCAATCAATTTACTAATGCTAAAATCATAAAGATTCAATATAGTCAATATTGATTAAGAGAGTGATTGTCACGGCTCCAATGACATGATTTTACCTTTCCATCCAAAAAATGGTACCTGATCAATCCCCTCATCTGGCATTTTTATTTGTTATACCTGTCCTGAACTTCTGATAACACTACACCTTGAAGACATGTTGTGTACCCACAAGACATCTGTGATGGCACTAGTTTTTAAATTAACAAATGTAAGCTCCAGTCTGCTGAATATTATGTTTTTTTTTCAATTTCTTATATAAATCAATAAAAACTGTGGCCTTGTCCTTCCAAAGAAGAACAGTTCAGGAATTTTATGTGGGAAAGGTATACTCTGTATGGTGTTTATAGCCTACTTATGAGCCTAATTGCTGTGTGCACAGCACATGTATGCCACAGTCTTTGCAATCTCAAAATACTCCTTTAAAGGCAACTTTGGCTTCTTAACCTAAATAACATATAATTGTTTGCATCCATGCAAACTAAACAGTAAATGTAAAACCACAAGATTTACATAACTTTCTATACACAGTTTGTGTGTGTGTGGGGGGGGAACACCTCCCCTGTCACTCTCTCTATATATCTCATTGTACAGGAGACGTCTTCTAGTTTGGATCTGACCCTCCAGAAACATCAAGATGTTTTCTCCCAGTTATCTGCTGGCTGTCATCTTCATTTCTATTCAGGGTGAGAGATGAGGCTCCTTCCATCATCCTCTGCACATACATCTATACATTGTACAATAAATACACACATCAGGATTGATAGGAAATCAATAATCAATATGTCTCTTCTCATCCTCAGGATCCTGTGGACAGATTGTGATGACTCAGACTCCGGATTCTATCTCTGTGTCCCCGGGACAGACAGTCACCATCACATGTACATCCAGTGCTGGTATTACTAGTAGTTCTGGTACTACTTGGTTAGCCTGGTACCAACAGAAGCCCCAACAACCTCCAAAACGTCTTATCTATAAGGCCAGCACTCGTCCATCTGGGATCCCGGACAGGTTCAGTGGTTCCAGATCTGGAAATGAATACAAACTAACCATCACTGGAGGGACTGAAGATGATGAAGGACGTTATTACTGTTTGCAGTATGACACCACCCCGTACACACAGTGATACAGAGCCGTACAAAAACCTCCTTCCTCTTTTATAACCCACAGCAATCATTCATGTGATGACATAACTGATAAATATAATAATTATAATACTAAAGCGCTGGTGTGGTGAACTGAAAATTTTCATATTTTTCTCACGAACATAAGTAGCACTGTGTTTTAATACATTGGTAATAGCGCACCAATCTTGTTTATTTATAACATATAAATAGCTGTAATACAATTCTGAAAATAAATTGTGATCATTAACAGGGAAATTATTCATTTAATTTTGGATGGAAGAAAAAGGTGTCACCCATATCAATTATCTGATAATCTGTAATCATTTTATAAATGGTATCAGCTGGAATCTATCTGGTTGGTACAGAAAACACAGACACTGTCATTCAATTTTTATTAGAAGAGACTGTAATAGTAAATAGTAAAACTCTTGTAAAAAATAAAAAATAAATTAATTGTAAAGTATATAGAACACTAATATCACAAATAAGATTTAATATGTTATTTCAAAAGCATTTAAAAAGCAATTTTTCAATATCTTTATATCTGTAGGTTTTGTTAACCTATTGCCACCCACATAACACATGACCAGTGGTGGAAAACAGGCACATATTGCACATATCTGCATCCATGGGCAGCAAAGGTTTCTGTGCTCTCAACATAGTAAGACATGTTGACACTAAGACAGTTCCGGGGCTCCAGTAATGATTGGGGGCTGGCAGAACCGACTTCTAATCATGTGACCACTGTGACAGCCAATCACAGTGATCATGTGATCAAACAGACCTTCCTGCCCCCAGGTGTAATAGCCCGGCTAAAGAGACACTGGGGTCTAGGTGTGAAGTGGACATCCCGCCATAAATGTCCACATGAAGGCACTTTCTATTAGGGCTCATTCACTCTGCCCACATGATAAATGCTCCATTTGTGGCTGCAGTGAGCCCAGTGAGTGATTCACATTTCAGTGCATCCCACTGTTTACTTTTTTTAACTTTATTTGAAGTGTACAAAATGACACTTCATTAATGTCTCTGCACAGCAGTGCTGTACATTGTTCTGCTGTGTAGTGACATGAGGGGCCAAACTGAGCGCTGCAGTGAAATGCTACATGTCTGAATGTTACAGAAGCTCCTTGTACCCAACCTCTGGTCTGTGTTGCAGTGTGACATAGGGAACATAGGAAACAATTGTGTCCTAGCGCTGACTGGTAATTATCCATTGCAGAAAAATGCCAATCACCGCACTATGTGTGAAGGGGCCTTTAGAGGGGACAACACTCTGCCCCTGTCCTCCAATTGTTCTCTCACATTGTCACCCTGTCACATGATCTCCCACAGGGGACTATTAGTGCTGACACACATCACACAGGAGGGTCCACTTTTGTAGCCTACAAGAAGCCCACCCTAAGAAATGATATGCAGCATTGTGGCTTCACAAAGACTGAAGGAAATCAGCAGTGCTAAGATGTAACAAGGGATTAAATAGCTGTTAGTGGAGTCATTTGTTACAATAGAAAATACACTCACCGGACACTTTATTAGGTACACCTGTTCAATTGTTGGTAACACAAATTACTAATCAGCCAATCATATGGCAGCAACTCAATGCATTTAGGCATCTAGATGTGGTGAAGACAACTTGCTGAATGTCAAACTGAGCAATAGAATGGGTAAGAAAGGGGATTTAAGTGACTTTGAACGTGGCATGGTTGTTTATGCCAGACAGAATGGTCCAAGTATTTCAAAAATTGATGATCTACTGGGATTTTCACACACAATTATCTCTAGGGATTACAGAAAATGGTCTGAAAAAGAGAAAATATCCAGTGATTGGCAGTTGTGTGGACTAAAATGCCATGTTGATGTCAGAAGTCAGAGGAGAATGGGCAGACTGGTTTGAGATGATAGAAGGGCAACAGTAACTCAAATAACCACTCGTTATAACCAAGGTATGCAGAGTATTATCTCTGAATGAACAACACATTGAACCTTGACGCAGATGGGCTACAGCAGCATAAGACCACACCCGGTGCCACTCCTGTCAGCTAAGAACAGGAAACTGAGGCTACAATTCACACAGGCTCACCAAAATTGGACAATAGAAGATTGGAAAAACGTTGCCTGGTCTGATGAGTCTTAATTTCAGCTGCGACATTCAGATGATGAGGTCAGAATTTGGTATAAGCAGTTTGCTCGTTCATTTGCTGCTTCTACCTTTTGAATGGTCCTTGTCATTACTAATAGAAGGTCCCATCATAACACATTTAGGTCTGAAATACACAATGGGGGTTATTTACTAAAGCCGGAGAGTGCAAAATCAGGCTCACTTCTGTGTAGAAACCAATCAGCTTCTAACCTCAGCTTGTTCAATTAAGCTTTGGCAATAGAACCTGGAAGCTGATTGGTTTCTATACAGAAGTGAGTCTGATTTTACACTCTCCAGCTTTAGTAAATAAACCTCACAATGTTTAACAAAGACCCAATAAGATCAGAGTAGTGGAAAGGACACATCAACACTTTCTTTTCAGTAGCAAAACATTTTGCACTTCTTGATGCCCATATTGTAGGTATGATCTACACATTTTTCTTTTTACTAATAACTTCACCAAAGTCAAATTATTTTGGATGGAGTTGTTTACAGGATTCTCAGTATAGTTTGCTATATTTTCCTAAATAAACATATTTCTTTATAACATTCTTTCTTACATTGGTGATCATCATTGTAAATCAGTAAATGAGGTGTAGAATATGAAATCTAGTGGATTTGCATTGTATAATTTGCATGTTTCCTGTCCCCCATATGTGATGTCGGGGGGTTTCCCCCTAATGATTGCAGCTGTTATATAGGAGACATTGTACAGGTGACATCTCAGTAGTCTGTGTGTGTCAGTGCAGAGACATCAAGATGGGTTCTCAGGGGGTTCTGCTGCCTCTCATACTGCTTTATATTCAGGGTGAGAGATTCTCATAGTAATGTATATAATGATAAGGGGGGATTGTAGAAAAAAACTAAGTCAAATCATGTTCTTATTTTCTCAGGATCCTGGGCACAGATTATACTGACACAGACCCCGAATGAGATCACTGCAACTCCAGGACAGACAGTCACCATCTCATGTAAATCCAGTTCTACTGTCAGCACCAGCTCCTTACACTGGTACCAGCAGAAATCAGGACAACATCCAACACTGATTATCTGGGGTACAAGCAACCTTCAGTCTGGAGTCCCAGCCAGGTTCAGTGGATCTGGATCTGGAACAGATTATACTCTTAAAATCAACGACATAAAGGATGAAGATGAAGCAGATTATTTTTGTCATCAGTATCACAGCTACCCTCTCACACAGTGATACAGAGCCGTACAAAAACCTCCTTCCTCTTTTTCTTCTACTTACAATGAACAATGTATCTTGTATAGAAAAGGCTCCATAGTCTGTGTCTGTCAGTCCAAAAGACATCCAAATGGGTTTCCAGGTATTCTTCTGTTCTGTCATTTTGCTTTATAATCTGGGGGAGAGTTTTGTAGGGTGATAAAGTCAGTGTTAATTTTGACAGCAAATTTCAATTTAGTTTTAGTCTTATACCCTGTACACACGGTCGGATTTTCCGACGGAAAATGTGTGATAGGACCTTGTTGTCAGAAATTCCGACTGTGTGTAGGCTCCATCACACATTTTCCATCGGATTTTCCGACACACAAAGTTTGAGAGCAGGATATAAAATTTTCCGACAACAAAATCCGTTGTCGGAAATTTCCGATCGTGTGTACACAAATCCGACGGACAAAGTGCCACGCATGCTCAGAATAAATAAAGAGATGAAAGCTATTGGCCACTGCCCCGTTTATAGTCCCGACGTACGTGTTTTACGTCACCGCGTTTAGAACGATCAGATGCAAGACAAGTTTGAGCCAACATCCGTTGGAAAAAATCCTAGGATTTTGTTGTCAGAATGTCCGAACAAAGTCCGACCGTGTGTACGGGGCATAAGTCTTAGGACTAAAATGGCATTTTAGTTTTAGTCCCATATTAGTCTTCTGCAATTGTTTTAGTTTTAATCATATGTAGTTGACTAAATCTCCAATACATTTTATTAGACTAAAACTTTATTAGACTAAAACTTTAAACTAAAATTTTAGTCATCTAAGATATGATGTGTGTAATTAAATTGTAATCCATTAGTTAACATTTCTCTACAATTTCCAAACTCATTATATACTGCTGGAGTGAAAAATCTCATCTGTTATTTAAGGTATTGAGGAATGAACATGCACTACAGACCAGTGTTAATTTTGAAGTCAAATTTCAATTTACTTTTAGTCTTAGTCTTTTGACTAAAATGCCATTTTAGTTATAGTCCCATTTTAGTCCTTAGACTAAAATGCCATTTTAGTTTTAGTCATATTTTAGTCATCTCAATTGTTTTAGATTTAGTCGTATTTTAGTCGACTAAAATAGTATTAATTTAGTCAACTAAAATGTTTTAGTCATTTTAGTCAACAAAATTAAAACTGGATAATGTATAAGATACAGTATGAGTTGAACAAAATGCTCTAGCTTTATGTATGAACACTAAGCATGACTTTCTTTTTCACACTGTAACAGCATGTATGATCGAACATGAAAGCATCCTGTCATTGTGTGTTATGCATAAGCTACATAACAGTGTCTGTTACAATACAGGAGACAATAGGTGCATTACCCAAATAGGTCACTAGGGGTAGCAAATACAATGTAATTGAACCCAATAAATTCAGACTACAGTGAGGGATGACTAATACAATAAAGTAGAGCCACACGATTCTGGCTAAAATGAGAATCTCATTTTCTTTTTGCTTCAAATAAAGATCACGATTCTCTCACAAATTTCATGGCGTAACATCTTCTTTCACATTATACAAAAAAATTGGACTAACTTTACTGTTTCTTTTTTTGATCATTATTCATTAAAGGGTATTTTTTCCCCAAAAAAATTGTGTTTGAAAGAACGTTGCGGAAATACAGTGTGACATAAAATATTTCAACAACCACCATTTTATTCTCTAGGGTCTCTGCTAAAAATTGTATATAATGTTTGTAGGTTCTAACTCATTTTTTTAGCAAAAAATACTGATTTTAACTTGTAAGCAACAAGTGTCAGAAAAAGGCTCATGTCCTGTACACACGATCTGATTTTCCAACAACAAATGTTGGATGTGAGCTTGTTGGCGGTAAGTCCGACCGTGTGTATGCTCCATCGGACATTTGTTGTCGGACTTTCCACCAACAAATGTTGGCTAGCAGGTTCTCAAATTTTCCACCAACAAATGTGCGTTGTCGGACTTTCCGATCGTGTGTACACAAGACCATCGGACAAAAGTCCAAAGTACAAACATGCATGCTCGGAATCAATGTTCACCAAACACAACATTAGCAGAAGGAGCCCAAAGGGTGGAGCATGACTATTGAACTTACTTTTTTATCGGCTCGTCGTACATCTTGTACGTCACTACCTTCGTAATTGTTGGCCAACATTTGTGTGACCGTGTGTATGTAAGACAAGTTGTAGCCAACAACCTTCGAACAAAATTTCACGGTTTTGTTGTCAGAAAGTCTGTTCGTGTGTACTGGGCATCAGTCTTTAAGTCTTTAAAGTGGAGTTCCACCCACTTTTACAACTCTTCAGCATCCCTCACTAAACTGTGCACTGTAAACAAATTGGATATTTTTTTTTTCTCAGCACCTACTGTATATCTGCTGTATTCATTTTTCACTTCCTCCTCCCTGGCCGCGGCCCATTGCATCACTTCCTGTTTGCAATGCCTTCTGGGAAGGGGCAGCAACTTCCTCTGAAACTGCCGCTGCTATGGAAACCTGACCTGAAACCTCTTACACTGCTTGTGCTGCACTGACCATGTGCGAGATCTGCAAGGATGAGATCCAGGAAGAAATACAGTCTGGCTTCAGATGCCCACACTTAAGATGGCCACGGCCTACTGTAAGTTTATAAAATAACAAACTACTGCTATAAACTAACAAAACAGACCTTAGTTTACAGACTAACTTTACTAGCATACATTAAGCTTGTGTATTATAGGGGTATTTTTATTTAAAAAGTATCATTTCGGCCGGAACACCACTTTAAGTGATTAAACTGCCCTTATTTACATCCCTTTGATCTAAAATAACTAAATGTTATAATGTTACTCTTTATCTCCGCCTAAATGATGTTGTGATAAACTTGGCAGGCTGCCTGTTTTTTTTCACAGCTGTCAGCTATGAGCAGAGAACTCTGCACTGAATCGAGGAAATGCTGTTTTAAAGTGGTGTTCCGGCCGAAATTATACTTTTTGAATAAAAATACCCCTATAATACACAAGCTTAATGTATTCTAGTAAAGTTAGTCTGTAAACTAAGATCTGTTTTGTTAGTTTATAGTAGTAGTTTGTTATTTTATAAACTTACAGCAGGCTGTGGCCATCTTAACTGTGGGCATCTGAAGCCAGACTGTATTTCTTCCTGGATCTCATCCTTGCAGATCTCGCACATGCCCAGTGCAGCACAAGCAGTGTAATAGGTTTCAGGTCAGGTTTCCATAGCAACGGCAGAGTCAGAGGAAGTTGCCGCCCCTTCCCAGAAGGCATTGCAAACAGGAAATGATGTGATGGGCCACGGCCAGGGAGGAGGAAGTGAAAAATGAATACAGCAGATATACAGTAGGTGCTGAGAAATTTTTTTTTTAAATATCCAATTTGTTTACAGTGCACAGTTTAGTGAGGGATGCTGAAGAGTTGTAAAAGTGGGTGGAACTCCACTTTAAGATCTTGGGGGAGTTGAATCACAATCTCGATTCTTTAACGATTCTCTACAATAAAGCAGTAAAGAACACAGCTGCTTGCACTTCATTTATGACAGGGTCTCTCTCACAGTGGGGCAGACTGGCTCTTGAAGTCCAGATGAGCTGCTGGAGAGATCCCAGGACCAGATCCACAGGCAAGTGAAGGAAAAAGTCTCTGATCCGGACACACAGGCAAATGGCTGAAGGCACAGGACCTCCCCACTTCAGGTTCAGCACTCTGGACACAGACTGAGTCTTCTCAGCAAGCTGAGTGCTGTTGTGTAATGGTATCAGCCAAATTAGTAGACCAGTGGTGATATGCAATTTCTACTAAACAATGGTAATCATCATAACATTGCATAGGGGATATCATACGAGCAGGGGAGTGTAGTATAGAACATTAAAGCTGTTATATACCCGCAATGAAATTTTATTTACTTTTTTTTTTAAAACAAAAAAACCTGTAAGGCAAAGGCATAATTAGCTAGTATGCAGTGCTCGTTATGAAATACTCACCTTAGAATGAGGCCTCGGCATCTGATCCCGGTCCACTCCGAGGGAGCTGACATGTTCCCTCAGCGTTTCTTCTGGGTTCGCAGCCCCGGTGCTGTGAGTGGCATGCATGCATTAGTCTCCTTCCTGGTAGGGTCGGCAGCATCTACCAGACTCTCAGCCGGGTCTCCACAGCGCATGCACCGCTGACGTCAGCGGCTGCATGCAAAGTGAATATCTCCTAAACCATACAGGTTTAGGAGATATTCATTTTACCTACAGGTAAGCCTTATTATAGGCTTACCTGTAGGTAAAAAAAGGGTATACAATCACTTTAATATTAACAGTAGGGAACACAGTAACAGAATATATGAGAACACTTCTACAAATGGCCACTAGATGTCAGTAGAGTTTCTGAGTTCAGTTCAGCTTGTAAAAAAGAAGATAATGGGGTTGATTTACTAAAGGCAAATCTACTTTGCACTACAAGTGCACTTGGAAGTGCAGTCGCTGTAGATCTGAGGGGAAGATTGGAAATGAGGGGAAGCTCTGCTGATTTCATCATCCAATCATGTACAAGCAAAAATGCAGTTTTTTTCTTCTCCTTACATGTTCCGCTCAGATCTACAGCGACTGAATTTCCAAGTGCACTTGTAGTGCAATGTCTCTCACATGTCCACCTTATGAAGGAAGGTTCTGAGAAGGCTGTCCACAAGGTTTAGGAGTGTGTCTATGGGAATGTTTAACCATTCTTCTGGAAGCGCATTTGTAAGGTCAGGCACTGATGTGGAGGAGAAGGCCTGGCTCACAGTCATCACTCTAATTCATGCCATAGGTGTTCTATCGGGTTAAGGTCAGGCCAGTCAAGTTCCTCTACCCCAAACTCACTCATCCATGTCTTTATGGACCTTGCTTTGTGCACTGGTCATGTTGGAACAGGAAGGGGCCATCCCCAAACTGTTCCCACAAAGTTGTGAGCTAGAAATTGTACAAAATGTCTTGGTATTCTGACGCTTTAACAGTCCCCTTCACTGGAACTAAGGGGTCAAGCCCAACCCGTGAAAAACAACCCCACACCATAATCCCCCCTCCACCAAATTATTTGGACCAGCGCACAAAGCAAGATCTATAAAGATATGGATGAGCGAGTTTGGGGTGGAGGAACTTGACTGGCCTGCACAGTGTCCTGACCTCATTCCAATAAATTAGAGTGGAGACTGTGAGCCAGGCCTTCTCCTCCAACATCAGTGTCTGACCTTACAAATGCACTTTTGGAAGAATGGTCAAACATTCCCATAGACACACTCCTAAACCTTGTGGACAGCCTTCCCAGAAGAGTTGAAGATGTTATAACTGCAAATGGTGGGCGCCAACTCAATATTAATTTATGAGAAGAGACAGCAGACAGCAGATTTATTCAGCGTCAGAAGATCTTCCCTCCCTCCTAAATTATTAAAGTTGAACTACACTTTATCTGAGCACCACAAACCAAATGTGCTATTGATTTTTTTTTTCTCTTTCGTTAATTTTTATTTCAAAGTTTTAACTAGACATGTGCAATTCGTTTAGTTCTAAATGAGTTTTTTAACAAATTTAGACAATTTTGTTAATTCGGAAATATCTGAATTTTAGAATTTCCGAATGTTCGAAAATTCGGAAATCCAAAAATAATAATGAAAATCCAAAAATTCAAACAAACAAAAATCCGAAAATAAGAACGTAAATCCAAAAATTCAAAATCCCGAAAATCTGAAAATCTGAAATAATAACTAACTAATTATAACTCAACTATTAAGAACAAATTTTCCGCGCTTAGGAAATAAATGAACTGCAGCCCCCCTATGAAGAACACCACCAGGTGGAGTCCAGGATAATAAAATGATACAGAAAGGGGAATTGGCGCTGTTTGTGAAAATAAAAATGATATTAGTGAGAGAACCTCTGACTAAATAATGTATAAGCTGAATATACGGCCCAAATTATAACAATGAAAAACTAAACCAAGTGGGTGTGTTATAAAACATCAGGGAAAATAAGAATGTGATCAGTGAAAAAATGAAATCCTGAATGTATAAAAAATGTGAATAAGGATATGCGAATGTGTCTGCAATCACGTATGACTCTGTGAATATGCAAAAAATATAAAGTGCAAGTAAAAACTAAAATAACATAAATAAACAGGTGCATAACATCTGTGATGTCTCCAATGTATACCCACAATAAAAAGTATATATATATAACTGGAGGCACTGGAACAACATATAATGTCCAGAGAACCGAATGATGGAAACAAAATAAAAAATAAAAATAAGAAAAAGTGTAAGATATATATACACGTGACTGTATATATATAAAAAAAGTCCCAAAAACAATCAATCAAATGTCCATTGTTAAGTAACTAGGTGTGTGGAACAAATATATATGGTGACAGAGTCCTAGAACAATGATTCAAATGGCAATCTGTGAATGGTGGACTGTGCACATACAAATAAAGCATGACTCTTCAGTGCTCCCCTCTTCCAACCGCATGCCCCTTTTATTGCACTCACCAGAGCACTTAACCCCTGCAGGGGTAACAGGCGTAAAAGCTGAATCCAGATGGAGAAGTCCCCCTGGGTAAAAAATCCCTCTGGTGTCACACAGCTCCCAACAGCCTCTCCATGCGGTTACGGGTTCCTCAGCACTTTCGGATATCTTTTGTGTTGCCTCTGTCCATGTTGTGTAATCCCATCCTGTTTCTGCCTCTTCCAGCAGTGGAGATCGAAGATCCTGGAGATGCTGCCAGTAACCACACTTCTTACATCAGGCTGAGGATGCTAAGCTACTGCCTCTCAACTGCCTCTCTAAGCTACTGCCTCTAAACTCTGACACTGGATGGGCTGCCACGCTGACACATCTCCCCCTACAAGATAACATCTTTGCTCGGCAGCCCTGGCCTTTCCTTAGACCCAGCCGGGTGGTTTAGATTGGTCCCATGGCCCCATTCCTGGGCTCTTCTCGGCCAATTCTTTCATATGCAGCGCAGTGTCCGTTTTTCTAGTTCAGCTCAACATTAATTACAGTGACACATCTACCTTTGTCTCTCAACAAACATCCCCTGAGGAAGCCCTAGCGGGCGAAACATGTCGGGATACTAATGCTGAGTGACCTTTTTTCATCTAATTTGATGTGTACTGATGTCTATGTGATTGAATGTGTAGCCAATATAACTTTTAAACTTTTTCTATGTTCAATAAATTGTGATAATTTTATTTACTTTGTTGTATGAGTAACTCTATTTGCCTGGCACCCATAAAATCCCACTAAATTATTCTCCTGTCTATACATATTATTCAGGGATGGTGGTGCCCTCCTGTTTGACACTGTCACCTATCCATACCAACCAGTGTTATTATTTAGCTTTTTTTCCCAAATTTCCGAATCTTCAAATTTCCGAATTCCGAATTTTCTAATTTACGAATTATCGAATTTCCGAAAAAAACAAAACAATACGAATGAAACAAAAAACGAACAAATTTTTCTGCACTGCACATGTCTAGTTTTAACATAATACAAAAATGTAAACAAGATCAAGTGAATATCAAAGAGCGGATGCACCCTCCAATATGATCAGAGGTCAAATCATAATAACCAGAGTACATACAAATCAAAAAGACCTGGCCTGATGAGCAGGCTCTACCAAATAGAGCAGCAGTTTATCAAAGGCAAAAAACTCAGGAGTGTTATCAACCTATTGCAGAAAGTCAAAATATGGAAATAATTATGAAGCAACATTACAATAAACTGTAGTTCACACATAGCTCAGGTACATGGACAGGTAGGGGAGCGTTAATGTCAAGGATTAGCCCCTCAAGGCATGATATCTCATTCCGAGAAGATATTAGGATTGGGGAGGCTCTATGACCCATCAGCATCCTTATAAAAGTTATTAAAGCATAACAAAAATAATAATACAAAAGAAAAATGCGGAAGAAAGAAAAAAGGAAAGTAGGAGAAAAGGCTGGAGTCGGTTCTCTTGGTCCAGGCCTCCATCCACAAGGTGTCCCAGTGTCTAGGGAGGAACACAATCCAGGGGTTCCATACTTTTTCAAACCTGGTTTGTTTATCTCTAAGCAGAGACACTGATTTAGTGTTTCTGGGTATATTCTGTCCTATCACCGAATGGACAAGATTAAACATTCTAATCCAAAAACATTTGACCTTAAGACAGGACCACCAAACATGGTATTTAATTTATTTTTTTGAATATTCAAAGCAAACTCAATCATTCATCTATGTCTCCATGCTTTATTTTGCTAAGAAATCACTTTGAAAAACATCCCCCTACCATTTCTGGTTGTGGCCATCTTGAGAAAATGCATATGATGCATGTAGCATTTGCTTCCTGGAATCCATCTGCCCTTAGCTCAAGCATGCAGACAGGAGGGTGTGCTTACCTGAGAAAACCCCTCCTCCCTTCCTGAAGACTCCTGGGATGTATGGCATAATTTGTCTAGGCATGAAAACTAAAAAGTAACAAAAAATGTAAAAAACTGTTTAAAACAAGTAAATATAATATACTTTCCTGTCAATTTACTAATGCTAACATCATACAGATTCAAAATAGTCAATATTGATTAAGAGGGTGATTGTCACGGCTCCAATGACAGGATTTTACTTTTCCAACAAAAAATGGTACCTGATCAATCCCGTCATCTGGCATTTTTATTTGTTATACCTGTCCTGAACTTCTGATAACACTACACCTTGAAGACATGTTGTGTACCCACAAGACATCTGTGATGGCACTAGTTTTTAAATTAACAACTGTAAGCTCCAGTCTGCTGGATATTATGTTTTTTTTTCAATTTCTTATATAAATCAATAAAAACTGTGGCCTTGTCCTTCCAAAGAAGAACAGTTCAGGAATTTTATGTGGGAAAGGTATACTCTGTATGGTGTTTATAGCCTACTTATGAGCCTAATTGCTGTGTGCACAGCACATGTATGCCACAGTCTTTGCAATCTCAAAATACTCCTTTAAAGGCAACTTTGGCTTCTTAACCTAAATAACATATAATTGTTTTCCTCCATGCAAACTAAACGGTAAATGTAAAACCACAAGATTTACATAACTTTCTATACACAGTTTGTGTGTGTGTGGGGGGAACACCTCCCCTGTCACTCTCTCTATATATCTCATTGTACAGGAGACGTCTTCTAGTTTGGATCTGACCCTCCAGAAACATCAAGATGTTTTCTCCCAGTTATCTGCTGGCTGTCATATTCATTTCTATTCAGGGTGAGAGATGAGGCTCCTTCCATCATCCTCTGCACATACATCTATACATTGTACAATAAATACACACATCAGGATTGATAGGAAATCAATAATCAATATGTCTCTTCCCATCCTCAGGATCCTGTGGAGAGATTGTGATGACTCAGACTCCGGATTCTATCTCTGTGTCCCCGGGACAGACAGTCACCATCACATGTACATCCAGTACTAGTATTACTAGTAGTTCTGGTACTACTTGGTTAGCCTGGTTCCAACAGAAGCCCCAACAACCTCCAAAACGTCTTATCTTTAAGGCCAGCACTCGGCTATCTGGGATCCCGGACAGGTTCAGTGGTTCCAGATCTGGAAATGTATACAAACTAACCATCACTGGAGGGACTGAAGATGATGAAGGACGTTATTACTGTTTGCAGTATGACACCCCCCCGTACACACAGTGATACAGAGCCGTACAAAAACCTCCTTCCTCTTTTATAACCCACAGCAATCATTCATGTGATGACATAACATATAAATATAATAATTATAATACTAAAGCGCTGGTGTGGTGAACTGAGAATTTTCATATTTTTCTCACGAACATAAGTAGCACTGTGTTTTAATACATTGGTAATAGCGCACCAATCTTGTTTATTTATAACATATTAATAGCTGTAATACAATTCTGAAAATAAATTGTGATCATTAACAGGGAAATTATTCATTTAATTTTGGACGGAAGAAAAAGGTGTCACCCATATCAATTATCTGATAATCTGTAATCATTTTATAAATGGTATCAGCTGGAATCTATCTGGTTGGTACAGAAAACACAGACACTGTCATTCAATTTTTATTAGAAGAGACTGCAATAGTAAATAGTAAAACTCTTGCAAAAAAATAAAAATAAATGAATTATAAAGTATATATAATACAGATCACTAATATCTCAAATAAGATTTAATATGTTATTTCAAAAGCATTTCAAAAGCAGTTTTTCAATATCTTTATTTCTGTAGGTTTTGTTAACCTATTGCCACCCACATAACACATACAAGTGGTGGCAAACAGGCACATATTGCACATATCTGCATCCATGGGCAGCAAAGGTTTCTGCGCTCTCAACATAGTAACCGAGTTGTCTAAGACAGTTCCGGGGCTCAAGTCATGATTGGGGGCTGGCAGAACCCACTCCTAATCATGTGACCACTGTGACATCCAATCACAGTGATCATGTGATCAAACAGACCTTCCTGCCCCCAGGTGTAATAGCCCGGCTAAAGAGACACTGGGGTCTAGGTGGGAAGTGGACATCCCGCCATAAATGACCACATGAAGGCACTTTCTATTAGGGCTCATTCACTCTGCCCACATGATAAATGCTCCATTTGTGGCTGCAGTGAGTCCAGTGAGTGATGAACATTTCAGTGCATCCCACTGTTTACTTTTTTTAACTTTATTTGAAGTGTACAAAATGACACTTCATTAATGTCTCTGCACAGCAGTGCTGTACATTGTTCTGCTGTGTAGTGACATGAGGTGCCAAACTGAGCGCTGCAGTGAAATGCTACATGTCTGAATTTTACAGAAGCTCCTTGTACCCAACCTCTGGTCTGTGTTGCAGTGTGACATAGGGAACATAGGAAACAATTGTGTCCTAGCGCTGACTGGCAATTATCCATTGCAGAAAAATGCCAATCACCGCACTATGTGTGAAGGGGCCTTTAGAGTAGACAACACTCTGCCCCTGTCCTCCAATTGTTCTCTCACATTGTCACCCTGTCACATGATCTCCCACAGGGGACTATTAGTGCTGACACACATCACACAGGAGGGTCCACTTTTGTAGTCTACAAGAAGCCCACCCTAAGAAATGATATGCAGCATTGTGGCTTCACAAAGACTGAAGGAAATCAGCAGTATTAAGATGTAACAAGGGATTAAATAGCTGTTAGTGGAGTCATTTGTTACAATAGAACATACACTCACCGGACACTTTATTAGGTACACCTGTTCAATTGTTGGTAACACAAATTACTAATCAGCCAATCATATGGCAGCAACTCAATGCATTTAGGCATCTAGATGTGGTGAAGACAACTTGCTGAATGTCAAACTGAGCAATAGAATGGGTAAGAAAGGGGATTTAAGTGACTTTGAATTTGGCATGATTATTGGTGCCAGACGGGCTGGTCCAAGTATTCCAAAAATTGCTGATCTACTGGAATTTTCTTGTACAAAAGGTTTATTAAATAGAAAGACCATCAATTATACAGTAACAAAGAGAACACATAAGTGAACATAATGCATTGCTTGCTTACATATGCTTAATGCATAGGCTCAAATTACATAACAATAGCGATATGTATAGTGGTGTATTGTAGGATACACAAATAAACGTATTATCTGACCATAAAGTGATGAACAATACTCTAAGGTGGTAATATGTGCTCATATTATAATGTCATCTTGTACTCTGTCCCAGACAGGAGTAAGCCCATGGGTCAGAGACTGTAAAAAAAAAAAAAAAAAAAGAAAAGGGAGCCAGAGAATGTTAGAGCAGAAAAGAGCAGAAAGGAGCTATAGTAGGTTTATAGAGTAGAAAAGATAGGGGGGAACAAAGGAGAGAGTATGAGGGAAGAGGGAAAGTAGTATTATTATTATTCAGGATTTATATAGCGCCAACAGTTTACGCAGCGCTTTACAATATAAAAGGGAGACAATACAGTTATAATACAATACAATAGGATTAAGAGGGCCCTGCTCAGAAGAGCTTACAATCTAATAGGGTGGGGCAGGTGGTACAAAAGGTTGTAACTGTGGGGAATGAGCTGGTGGTAGAGGGGGGGGTCCGCGGGGTGAAGGGGTGGAAACCCATTACCGTGAAAGTAGCATTGAATCAAATCTGGAGGGATGGGCATAATTCACCCATGGCTGCCATGTCCGAAGAAATTTATCGTGCTTATCTGATAATATTGCAGTTAATGTTTCATTGACCATGATGTCATTAACGCGTTTTTTTACCGCTTCAAAACTGAGAATTGGGGTTTTCCAGGCTTTTGCGATAGTTAATTTGGTTGCAGTAAATATATGGAATGCCAGTTGGCGTTCTGGTCTCAACAGTTCAGTGATTGGTTTCCCGATCTACTGGGATTTTCACGCACAATTATCTCTAGGGTTTACAGAAAATGGTCTGAAAAAGAGAAAATATCCAGTGATTGGCAGTTGTGTGGACTAAAATGCCATGTTGATGTCAGAAGTCAGAGGAGAATGGGCAGACTGGTTCGAGATGATAGAAGGGCAACAGTAACTGAAATAACCACTCGTTACAACCAAGGTATGCAGAATATTATCTCTGAATTAACAACACATCGAACCTTGAAGCAGATGGGCTACAGCAGCAGAAGACCACACCGGGTGCCACTCCTGTCAGCTAAAAACAGGAAACTGAGGCTACAAATCACACAGGATCACCAAAATTGGACAATAGAAGATTGGAAAAACGTTGCCTGGTCTGATGAGTCGCAATTTCAGCTGCGACATTCAGATGGTGGGGTCAGAATTTGGTATAAGCAGTTTGCTCGTTCATTTGCTGCTTCTACCTTTTGAATGGTCCTTGCCATTACTAATAGAAGGTCCCATCATAACACATTTAGGTCTGAAATACACAATGGGGGTTATTTACTAAAGCCGGAGAGTGCAAAATCAGGCTCACTTCTGTGTAGAAACCAATCAGCTTTTAACCTCAGCTTGTTCAATTAAGCTTTGGCAATAGAACCTGGAAGCTGATTGGTTTCTATACAGAAGTGAGTCTGATTTTACACTCTCCAGCTTTAGTAAATAAACCCCACAATGTTTAACAAAGACCCAATAAGATCAGAGTAGTGGAAAGGACACATCAACACTTTCTTTTCAGTACCAAAACATTTTGCACTTCTTGATGCCCATATTGTAGGTATGATCTACACATTTTTCTTTTTACTAATAACTTCACCAAAGTCAAATTAACTTTGGATGGATTTGTTTACAGGATTTTCAGTATAGTTTGCTATATTTTCCTAAATAAACATATTTCTTTATAACATTCTTTCTTACATTGGTGATCATCATTGTAAATCAGTAAATGAGGTGTAGAATATGAAATCTAGTGGATTTGTATTGTATAATTTGCATGTTTCCTGTCCCCCATATGTGATGTCGGGGGGTTTCCCCCTAATGATTGCAGCTGTTATATAGGAGACATTGTACAGGTGACATCTCAGTAGTCTGTGTGTGTCAGTGCAGAGACATCAAGATGGGTTCTCAGGGGGTTCTGCTGCCTCTCATACTGCTTTATATTCAGGGTGAGAGATTCTCATATTAATGTATATAATGATAAGGGGGGATTGTAGAAAAAAACAAATTTAAATCATGTTCTTATTTTCTCAGGATCCTGGGCACAGATTACACTGACACAGACTCCGAATGAGATCACTGCAACTCCAGGACAGACAGTCACCATCTCATGTAAATCCAGTTCTACTGTCAGCACCAACCTTTTACACTGGTACCAGCAGAAATCAGGACAACGTCCAACACTGATTATGAGGAGTACAAACACTCTGCAATCTGGAGTCCCAGCCAGGTTCAGTGGATCTGGATCTGGAACAGATTACACTCTTAAAATCAGCGACATAAAGGATGAAGATGAAGGAGATTATTATTGTCATCAGTATCAGAGCTTACCTATCACACAGTGATACAGAGCCGTACAAAAACCTCCTTCCTCTATTTCTTCTACTTACAATGAACAATGTATCTTGTATAGAAAAGGCTCCATAGTCTGTGTCTGTCAGTCCAAAAGACATCCAAATGGGTTTCCAGGTATTCTTCTGTTCTGTCATTTTACTTTATAATCTGGGGGAGAGTTTTGTAGGGTGATAAAGTCTGTTAATTTTGGCAGCAAACTTCAATTTAGTTTTAGTCTTAGGACTAAAATGGCATTTTAGTTTTAGTCCCATTTTAGTCTTCTGCAATTGTTTTAGTTTTATTCGTATTTAGTCAACTAAATCTCCAGTACATTTTTGTCGACTAAAAGTCATTTTAGTCGTCTAAGATATGATGTGTGTAATTAAATTGTAATGCATTAGTTAACATTTCGCTATGATTTCCAAACTCATTATATAGTGCTGGAGAAAAAATCTCATCTGTTATTTAAGGAATTGAGGAATGAACATGCACTACAGACCAGTGTTAATTTTGAAGTCAAATTTAAATTTTGTTTTAGTCTTAGTCTTTTGACTAAAATGCCATTTTAGTTTTAGTCATATTTTTGTCATCTCAATTGTTTTAGTTTTAGTCGTATTTTAGTCTAAAATAGTATTCATTTAGTCGACTTAAAATGTTTTAGTTGTTTTAGTCGACAAAATTAACACTGGATAAAGTATAAGATACAGTAAGAGTTGAACAAAATGCTCTAGCTTTATGTATGAACAGTAAGCATGACTTTCTTTTTCCCACTGTAACAGCATGTATGATCGAACATAAAAGCATCCTGTCATTGTGTGTTATGCATAAACTACATAACAGTGTCTGTTACATTACATAAGCCACTAGGTGCAATGCCCAAATAGGTCACTAGGTTGCAGCAAATACAATGTAATTGAACCCAATAAATTCAGACTACAGAGAGGGATGACTAATACAATAAAGTAGAGCTGCACAATTCTGGCTAAAATGAGAATCACATTTTCTTTTTGCTTCAAAGAAGATCACAATTCTCTTGCGATTTTCACGGCATAACATCTTTCACATTATACAAAAAAATTAGGCTAACTTTACTGTTTCTTTTTTGATTATTATTCATTAAAGGGTATTTTTTTCCCAAAAAAATTGTGTTTGAAAGAACGTTGCGCAAATACAGTGTGACATAAAATATTGCAACAACCACCATTTTATTCTCTAGGGCCTCTGCTAAAAAATATATATAATGTTTGTAGGTTCTAACTAATTTTTTTTAGTAAAAAATGCTAATTTTAACTTGTAAGCAACAAGTGTCAGAAAAGGGCTCATGCCCCGTACACACAATCAGATTTTCCGACAACAAATGTTGGATGTGAGTTTTTTGGTGGAAAGTCCGACCGTGTGTACGCAGACTTTCCGTCAACAAATGTAGTGGAAAGGACACATCAACACTTTCTTTTCAGTAGCAAAACATTTTGCACTTCTTGATGCCCATATTGTAGGTATGATCTACACATTTTTCTTTTTACTAATAACTTCACCAAAGTCAAATTAACTTTGGATGGAGTTGTTTACAGGATTTTCAGTATAGTTTGCTATATTTTCCGAAATAAACATATTTCTTTACAACATTATTTCTTACATTGGTGATCATCATTGTAAATCAGTAAATGAGGTGTAGAATATGAAATCTAGTGGATTTGCATTGTATAATTTGCATGTTTCCTGTCCCCCATATGTGATGTCGGGGGGTTTCCCCTCTAATGATTGCAGCTGTTATATAGGAGACATTGTACAGGTGACATCTCAGTAGTCTGTGTGTGTCAGTGCAGAGACATCAAGATGGGTTCTCAGGGGGTTCTGCTGCCTCTCATACTGCTTTATATTCAGGGTGAGAGATTCTCATATTAATGTATATAATGATAAGGGGGGAAAAAAGCATTGCGAAAAAAACTAAATTAAATATAAAATCATGTTCTTATTTTCTCAGGATCCTGGGCACAGATTACAATGACACAGACTCCGAATGAGATCACTGCAACTCTAGGAGAGACAGTCACCATCTCATGTAAATCCAGTACTGGTATCCAGACCGACAGGTTACACTGGTACCAGCAGAAATCAGGACAACGTCCAACACCAATTATCTCTGGTACAAGCAACCTTCAGTCTGGAGTCCCAGCCAGGATGAAGATGAAGCAGATTATTAATGTTATCAGGGTCAGAACTGGCCTCTCACACAGTGATACAGAGCCGTACAAAAACCTCCTTCCTCTATTTCTTCTACTTACAATGAACAATGTATCTTGTATAGAAAAGGCTCCATAGTCTGTGTCTGTCAGCCCAAAAGACATCCAAATGGGTTTCCAGGTATTCTTCTGTTCTGTCATTTTCCTTTATAAACTGGGGGAGAGTTTTGTATGGTGATAAAATATAAGGTACAGTAAGAGTTGTAAAAAATGCTCTAGCTTTATGTATAAACACTAAGCGTGAGTTTCTTTTTTTCACACTGTAACAGGATGTATGATTGAACCTAAAAGCATTCTGTTACAAAGTGTTATGCTTAAAGAGAAGTTCCACCCAGGGGGTCCATTAAAAAAAAAAAAATTAAAAGTCAGCAGCTACAAATACTGCAGCTGCTGACTTTTAATTGGACACTTACCTGTCCCTGGGTCCAGCGATGTGGGGATCGAAGCCCCGATCGCCCCCCCCTCCGCTTGTCGGCGTGGGCATTTCAACTGTGGGTGCCGGGCTTTGGCTTCACAGCCTGGCACCCACTGTGCATGCGCGAGCGGCGCCGCGCACCGTGATTGGCCGCTCAATCACCTGGGACCTGTAATTGGTCCCAGATGATTGACAGAAGGGAGGGAGCAGAGCCGAGCCCTTCCTGTGCCGAGGGGGAAGTGATGTCACCAGCCCAGGCAAAGGCAGACTATGAGGGACCACCTAGCAACAGGCATTTAGAGGTAAGTAAAAAAAAAATATCCAAATTTTTTTTGTTTTTTTTTTTTTTTAGAATTTTTCAGGTATTTTTGTTTTTTTGGGTGGAACCCCACTTTAAGCTACACAACAGTGTCTGTTACAATACAGGAGCTACAGGTGCAATGCCGAAATAGGTCACTAGGTGGCAGCAAAGTACAATCTAAGAGAAACCTAATAAATACAGTCTACAGAGATCTAAGAGAAACCTAATAAATACAGTCTACAGAGTGGGATGACTATAAAGAATACTATAAAGTAAAGCTGCACGATTCTGGCTAAAATGAGAATCACAATTTTTTTGCTTAGAATAAAGATCATGATTTTCGCGGCTTAACATTATCATTCACATTATACAAAAAAATTGGGCTAACTTTACTGTTTAGTTATTTTTTAAATTCATTAAAGGGTATTTTTCCCAAAAAAATGCGTTTGAAAGACCACTGAACAAATACAGTGTGACATAAAGTACTGCAATTCTTTCATTCTCTAGGGTCTCTGCTCAATATATATATATATGTTATGAAGTGGATGAGAACGGCACCCGGTTTGAAGTTAGTGCCAGCAAACAGATCTTCCCACTGACCTTATATATACAAAAAAAGTTCAAAGGTTGCTGCACTTAAAAATCGTTCATTTATTTTTCAAATGTTTCAAGAAAGATTACATATCAGAACACAGATCACATCAGATGTGTTCTGACTGATCTGAAGAAGGGCGTGAACATGAGCAATCTCATGAGCAAATCTTACTTTTCTAATGAGAAAACGGCAGTATCATAAGCCTATATAGTATATAAAAAATAAACCTATATAGTATATAAAAAATAAACTTATATATATATAAAAAAAAATTCCTAATGCAGCTGATGTGTAAAATGTTACTAGTAGGAAGCAAATCACAGAAGCAGGAAATTTCATTTATGGGGCATTATGTACACCACCTGTATATATGATGACTTTAGGTTGCCACATTGGATGGAAGCGATATTTGACATTTTCAGATTACAATGGCTATAGATTAAAATGGAAAGGTAACCAAAGTGCAACGAAAGTAAAGATTCTTTCAAGAGATTTGGGATTTTTATAGGGAGATAGTACATCTATTTGCAGTAGGTATCAACAAGAGAAACAGTTAAAATATTATTTTTATTAAATTGCATTAAAAAAGAAAAAAGTATACAAGACTGATATCAATATATATAAAAAACACCAGTATGACCATCCGGTATTATGTTCAAATTCCATTCATGCCTGTCAGCCAACATGTTTCGCAAAAGTTTAATTGCTTCATTAGGGCATAGATCGGCATCATTGATTCTTTTAAACTACATAAACAACAGATAAGTATACAGTTATGTGGCGGTCATACACATTCGGGTACAGTAAAGAACATATGACAGTTGGTCAAAACATTTAATCTGGTAGTCTCACCTACTGGTACAAGTCTAAAACCAAAAGCACACGCTACCATTGCCAGATATCATCCACTGTACCAACTGCTGCAAAAAATCCAGGGGTGCCAGATCCCAACCGGATAATGCCAATAGAGGAACTGGACCGTACAATAGCAGAACAGGAATCTAGTATGTAGAAAGCAAAACGGGGAAATAGATAAGCCACTAAGCTACCCAGTCCAAAAGGACCATATATGTATTTAATCTATTCCATAAGGTAATCAGTATAACATATAGTCCAACTCACTTAGCTACAGGTAAGGTTAGTATTGGTTATAAGCTGTATAACACTAGCAAGCTTGAAAAGGGGGGTTCTAGTTTAATATGCACTAATATAGAGCACGAGGCCCTTAAACGGATAAATACCCTCCATCCCCCAAAAATAAGTGAAGGAGATAATGCATATAAACACCCAAATATAGTAATAGAGGTACCCTTTTAGTGATAATGAAGATTAAACATGGAGATTTACCTGTAAGGCTCAAAGATAGGGGCTCCTCAATCAGAAGGACTCGTCCTGTCAGCACAGATGGGTCTGGGCCGGCTGCGTCTGTAAACACAGCGGCGCCTCCATCTTTTGTACGATCCCACCGGAAGTAAAAAAGGTCAGTGATGACCTCCGGCATTACTTCCGGTCCGGACGTCCCCGCACATGACGCGCGCGCACTACGCCAAGCGTCACCACTATTGGTGGATGCGCGCGCACTGCCCACACCAGAGTATTGAAATGAGGGCATATGGAGCGGACATGAAGGTTCCGCCCCATTGCGCGGGGACGTCCGAGTCCCCCTATCTACGGCCATAGCAGCAGTACGGCACCTGACTCGTCCAGCATGGAGGATGCTTCGTTATTATATAGTCCCGCAAATGACTATATGCATTTATGTTTTGAAAAACAATGAGGGTATAGAACGTTAAGTATCTTGATACTTTAAACATGATAATAACCCATGCAGGGATCCTTCCCCTCAAGACCAAACAGGTATGCATGAGTGAAACTCCACAAAATAAGTACCTATACATTATGGCAGCCATTTATTTGACAAAGTGGAGAAAAAAAAAAAAAAAAATCCCCTGGCTGATTTATCCAAGTATCTTAACCCTCCCTAAAAAATATATATACAAAGGATCGAACCAGACAAGGGGTATTTATACTGGTGGAGGATGAAATTGAGGGAAAAGAGTCCCAACTGAGGCTCACAACTTTAGTGTTACAGAAGTGATTTATAAGAGAGTGCTGTATTGAGGCCTGGTGGATGAGTGGCCTGCTGGCCAAAAATCCATCTCGCCTCCCTCTGAAGTATCCGTTTGTCTACATTTCCTCCCCTCTCAGAGTCACATATGACCTCCAGAGCAAAGAAGGAAATATAACTAGGATCAAAGCTGTGATGGAGGCCAATGTGCTTGCAGATAGGAGTGTATAAAAGTCCGGCATCCAGATAGTATAAATGGTCCTGGATCCTTTTGGCGAAAGGACGTTTGGTTTTACCAATATAGAAAGTGCCGCAACGGCACGTGGCAAGATAAACAATGCCTGTTGTGGAACAATCTGCGTAGCCCTTTAGCTTATGAAAACCTCCTCTTGGGAGGGGGAAACCTATGCCTTCTCTGATCCATGGGCAAAATTCGCAGTGTCCACATCTAAAAGTGCCGTTGCCGCCCTCCGCCCCCAGTAGGGGTGTTGTAGATTGTAGATGACTGTGTACTAATGTGTCCCTAATGGACCTTGACTTTCTATACGTGATCTGTGGCACATTAGCTACATATTTGGAAACTATCGGGTCCTCAGAGAGGAAATGCCAGTTTTCATTGATGAGATTCTGGATCGACTGTTGATGGGTCGTGAAAGTGGTGATAAGTTTCGTAGTAGGATGGGAGTCACATACTTTTTGTTTAAATAAAAGAGTATCACGTATGTTTGATTTGGCCCGTTTATAGGACCTTTTGAGGATTTTCTTGTTGTAACCCCTATCAAGTAACCTCCTGTAAAGGGCTTTTGCTTCTCTTTCGAAGTCTTCATTTCTCGCACAATTCTGCCGTAGTCGCAAGTATTGGCTGTAAGGTATACTATGTACAAGCGTACGGGGGTGAGAACTAGAGAAGTGCAATATGGTATTCCCCGCAGTCTCCTTCCTGTATAATGTACTAAAGACGGAACCATCCTCTTTAAGGACAAGGTGCAGATCCAAGAAGGGGATGGAATATGCATCCGATTGAATCGTAAACTTCAAATTGAAGTTATTCTGGGACAAAAATTCCATGAAGTCCGACAACAGGTTAGTGGAACCTGTCCAAATGAGGAGGACATCATCGATGTATCTCCGCCAAAGAAGAATATGGCAGAGATACATCGACGCCCCCTCGCTGGAGAAAAGAGTGCGTTCCCATCCCCCCAGGTACAGGTTGGCAAACGATGGGGCACAGGAGGTCCCCATCGCTACCCCCTGTACCTGGAGGTAGGTGACGTCATTGAACAGAAACATATTGTTGGTTAAAATATGTTCCAGTAATATGGTGATAAATTGACCTAGTTCCCAGCTATTAGTGTCTCTTTCTCTCAGGAATTCCGAGATTACCTCTATGCCCTTGGTATGTGGGATGCTTGAATAAAGAGCCTCTACGTCAATTGCTGCCAAGATTGCTCCTTGAGGTATCGTGAGTCTTTCCAGGATTTTCAGTAGGTCTAATGTATCCTTGAGGTATGAAGGCAAGCTTGTGACATGTGGGCGTAAATAGGCATCTACGTATTGGCTGGCAGTCTGGGTATGGCTGCCTATCCCAGATATAATTGGACGTCCAGGGGGATTCACAATGTTCTTATGAACTTTGGGTAATGAATAAAAAGTTGGCGTGATTGGCCATTTGATTTCCAAGAATTCCCGGGTATCTTTATCAATCAAGCCCTGTTGGTATGCTTGATCAATGATGGTCAGATAGTTAGATCTTGCCTCAGTGAGCTTTTGAGCTGGGACTTGTTGATACCATTCCTGGTTATTGAGTATGTTTAGACACATATTGATGTAATCCTGGAAAGGTAATTTGTTTATAACAATATATTTCAAAATAGCATATGTAGCAATTAAATATACACTATATTGGCAAAATGAATTGAGAAAAGGAGGAGTGGAGTTGCCAGCTGTCTTTTCTCGATGACTGACTTGTCTTTTGGTGGATGGGAGGACACCACAGCCTAGGCAACCAGATTGTGACTTCCAGTCTTTACCTAAACTTCACTGCTCTGAGCGATGCATCCATAGGCATGCTGGGGGGGGGGTGCTGGGTGTGCCTGGGCACACCCTAATCACTCTGTATGCCAGGGCCGATGCTAAGGCAGTACAGCCATGCCCTATTAGTCCAAAAGGGGGGCCCAGGCAACTGCCAAGCAGGAGGACCAGCTGTACTACCTTAATGAAGATATTGATCCTCTTGTTATTCCCATTGCAGTGCTGCCACTGCCTGTGCTCTGTGTTTGAGCTTTGGGGTGCACACCCTAATGTAATAGGCTGCGCACACCTATGGATGCATCATTTTGTTTGAAATATGGTCAAAAGTATTGGAACACCTGCCTTTACACGCACATGAATTTTAATGGCATCCCAGTCTTAGTCCGTAGGGTTCAATATTGAGTTGGCCCACCCTTTGCAGCTATAACAGCTTCAACTCTTCTGGGAAGGCTGTCCACAAGGTTTAGGAGTGTGTCTATGGGAATGTTTAACTATTCTTCCGGAAGCACATTTGTAAGGTCAGCCACTGATGTAGAGGAGAAGCCAACAAAGCCTGGGGAATGCCCAGGAAAAAACCCAAGCGTGGACTGAAGGGGGGCCAACCCTTCTTAAAGGTACAGGAGCACACCAAACACCCAGCAGGTAGCACAATGGCTGCAAAGGTGCTGGTGTGTTGCTGGACCAATACACACACCAACGTGATCACAAAAAACTTGCCACCACCCTTATTTATAGCTGGCTATCGCAGTAAGTGGCATTGGAAGGCTACAAACAAACTGATGTGGAGCCTGGCTCACAGTCATTGCTCTAATTCATCCCAAAGGTGTTCTATTGGGTTAAGGTCAGGCCAGTCAATTTCCTCTACCCCAAACTCACTCATCCATGTCTTTATGGACCTTGCTTTGTGCACTGGCATGCAATCATGTTGGTACAGGAAGGGGCCATCCTCAAACTATTCCACAAATTTGGGAGCATGAAATTGTCAGAAATGTCTGCTGACACCATAAGAGTTCCCTTCACTGGAACTAATGGGTCAAGCCCAACCCCTGAAAAACAACCCCACACCATAATCCCCCCTCCACCAAATGATTTGGACCAGTGCACAAAGCAAGGTCTATAAAGACACGGATGAGCGAGTATGGGGTGGAGGAACTTGACTGGCCTGCACAGAGTCCTAACCTCATTCCAATGAATTAGAGTGGAGACTGCAAGCCCGGCCTTCTCCTCCAACATCAGTGTGTCTGACCTCACAAATGCACTTCTGGAAGAATGGTCAAACATTCCCACAGACACACTCCTAAACCTTGTGGACAGCCTTCCCAGAAGAGTTGAAGCTGTTATAGCTGCAAATGGTGGGCGCCAACTCAATATTAATTTATCAGAAGAGACAGCAGACAGCAGATTTATTCCGTGTCAGAAGATCTTCCCTCCCTCCTAAATGATTAAAGCTGAACTACACTTTATCTGAGCACCACAAACCAAAAGTGCTATTTAATTTATTTTTCTCTTTCAATAATTTTTATTTCAAAGTTTTAACTAGACATGTGCAATTCATTTAGTTCCGAATTTGTTTTTTAATGAATTTAGACAATTTCGTTAATTCAGAAATATCCGAATTTTAGAATTTCCGAATATTCGAAAATTCAGAAATTCGTAAATTCGGAAATCTAAAAATAAAAATGAAAATCCAAAAATTCAAACAAACAAAAATCCGAAAATAAGAACGTAAATCCAAAAATTCAAAATCCCAAAAATTAGAAAATCTGAAATAATAACGAACTAATAATAACTTAACTATTACTAACTATTCAATTATAGGTATTGGAATTTCCTTTCAAATTTGGCTCTTAGTGAACGTAATGAATATGAATTTATCTGATGTTACAAATGATCCGTAATAACGAATGCCGTATCTAAACGAATGGAACCTAACAAATGAATAACAATAAATAACAATAATAATAATAATAAAAACGTATTATTATTTATTATTATTTCGTTAATTTTTTTCAAATTTTCGAATTTTCAAATTGACGAATTCCGAATTATCGAATTTCTGAAAAAAAACGAATGAAATGAAAACTAAAACAAACAAATTTTTCTGCACTGCACATGTCTAGTTTTAACATAATACAAAAATGTAAACAAGATCAAGTGAATGTCAAATAGTGGATGCACCCTCCAATATGACCAGAGGTCAAATCATAATAACCAGAGTACATACAAATCAAAAAGACCTGGCCTGATGAGCAGGCTCTACCAAATAGAGCAGCAGTTTCTCAAAGGCAAAAAACTCAGGAGTGTTATCAACCTATTGCAGAAATTCAAAATATGGAAATAATTATGAAGCAACATTACAATAAACTGTAGTTCACACATAGCTCAGGTACATGGACAGGTAGGGGAGCGGTAATGTCAAGGATTAGCCCCTCAATGCACAATACCTCATTCCGAGAAGTTATTAGGATTGGGGAGGTCCCCATCAGCATCCTTATAGAAGTTATTAAAGCATAAGAAAAATAATAATAAAAAAGAAAAACGTGGAAGAAAGAAAGAAGGGAAGTAGGAGAAAAGGCTGGAGTTGGTTCTCTTGGTCCAGGCCTCCATCCACAAGGTGTCCCAGTGTCTAGGGAGGAACACAATCCAGGGGTTCCACACTTTTTCAAACCTGGCTTGTTTATCTCTAAACAGAGATGCTGTTTTAGCATTTCGGGGTATATTCTGTTTTTTTACTAATTTACTAATGCTAACATCATAAAGATTCAATATAGTCAATATTGATTAAGAGAGTGATTGTCACGGCTTCAATGACAGGATTTTTCCTTTCCAACAAAAAAATGGTACCTGATCAATCCCCTCATCTGGCATTTTTATTTGTTATACCTGTCCTGAACTTCTGATAACACTACACCTTGAAGACATGTTGTGTACCCACAAGACATCTGTGATGGCACTAGTTTTTAAATTAACAACTGTAAGCTCCAGTCTGCTGGATATTGTTTTTTTTTCAATTTCTTATATAAATCAATAAAGCTGTGGCCTTGTCCTTCCAAAGAAGAACAGTTCAGGAATTTTATGTGGGAAAGGTATACTCTGTATGGTGTTTATAGCCTACTTATGAGCCTAATTGCTGTGTGCACAGCACATGTATGCCACAGTCTTTGCAATCTCAAAATACTCCTTTAAAGGCAACTTTGGCTTCTTAACCTAAATAACATATAATTGTTTTCATCCATGCAAACTAAACGGTAAATGTAAAACCACAAGATTTACATAACTTTCTATACACAGTGTGTGTGTGTGGGGGGGGGGAACACCTCCCCTGTCACTCTCTCTATATATCTCATTGTACAGGAGACGTCTTCTAGTTTGGATCTGACCCTCCAGAAACATCAAGATGCTTTCTCCCAGTTATCTGCTGGCTGTCATCTTCATTTCTATTCAGGGTGAGAGATGAGGCTCCTTCCATCATCCTCTGCACATACATCTATACATTGTACAATAAATACACACATCAGGAGTGATAGGAAATCAATAATCAATATGTCTCTTCCCATCCTCAGGATCCTGTGGACAGATTGTGATGACTCAGACTCCGGATTCTATCTCTGTGTCCCCGGGACAGACAGTCCCCATCACATGTACATCCAGTGCTAGTATTACTAGTTATGGTACTACCTGGTTAGCCTGGTACCAACAGAAGCCCCAACAATCTACAAAACTTCTTATATATGCTGCAAGCAATCGTTAATCTGGGATCTGTATCGGGAAATGAATACAAACTAACCATCACTGGAGGGACTGAAGATGATGAAGGACATTATTACTGTTTGCAGTTACTGTATGACACCCCCTGTACACACAGTGATACAGAGCCATACAAAAACCTCCTTCTTCTTTTATAACCCACAGCAATCATTCATGTGATGACATAACATATAAATAGCTGTAATACAATTCTGAAAATGAATTGTAATCATTAGCAGGGAAATTATTCATTTAATTTTGGATGGAAGAAAAAGGTGTCACCCATATTAATTATCTGATAATCTGTAATCATTTTATAAATGGTATCAGCTGGAATCTATCTGGTTGGTACAGAAAACACAGACACTGTCATTCAATTTGTATTAGAAGAGACTGCAATAGTAAATAGTAAAGCTCTTGCAAAGAATAAAAATAAATTAATTGTAAAGTATATGTAGCACTTACCCCCGAAGGAGCTGCTGATATTTGATTGGGCTTTCCTTTACTGTTTCACCATATACGTCATAGGGGTCCCATTAAAGACTTCTTTTTAGTAATTTCAGCTCCGAGGATTGGGTAATTAGCGACTTGTTGCAATATCAAAGGCTTGATCACACAGTACCAGTTCCCTTCTTCCGAACTTATGGTACTGTGTGGTAGTGTGGTGGGTGTCTATAGTATGCCTGTAAAGGGGCGCATGTTTCCCGTGTTTAGAACAGTCTGACAGCAAAATGACATTTCAAAGGAAAAAAAGTCATTTAAAACTATTCGCGGCTATTAATGAATTGTCGGTCCGACAATACACATAAAAGTTCATTGATAAAAACAGCATGGGATTTCCCCACAGGGGAACTTCGAACCAAAATTTAAAAAAAAATGGCATGGGGTCCCCCTAAATTCCATTCCAGGCCCTTCAGGTCTGGTATGGATGTTAAGAGGAACACTGCGTCAAAATTTTTAAAAAATGGCGTGGGGTCCCCCTCAAAAATCCATACCAGACCCTTATCCGAACACGCAACCTGGCAGGCCGCAGGAAAAGAGGGGGGACGAGAAAGCGCCCCCCCTCCTGAACTTGGGAGGGTGCTTTGAGGTAGCCCCCAAAGCACCTTGTCTCCATGTTGATGGGGACAAGGGCCTCATACCCACAACCCTTGGCCAGTGGTTGTGGGGGTCTGCAGGCGGGGGGCTTATCGGAATATAGAAGCCCCCTTTAACAAGGGGACCCACAGATCCCACCCCCCTGTGTGAAATAGTAATGGGGTACAAAAGTACCCCTACCATTTCACAAAAAAGTGTAAAAAATGTTAAAAATGACAAGAGACAGTTTTTGACAATTCCTTTATTTAAAGTCTTCTGCTTTACATCTTCTTCGGGTCTTCTTCCTTCTTCCTTCAGTTTCTTCCTCCATCTTCTTCTTCCTCTGGTTCTTCCTCTGATCCTCTGCTTCTTGCTCCGGTGTTCTCATCTGGCAACTTCCTCTGCAGCGTCTTCTTCCCCGCTTCATTCTTGGGCCGCTCTGCATCCATGGGAGGCTCCCACTTCTTTTATAAAGGAGGACAGGGCCACCCAGTGACCCCGCCCCCTTTACATAACCAGTTGACCCTGCCCCCTCTGACATCACGGGGAAAGCCATAGGGAAGTCCCCGTGTGTCAGAGGGGGGCAAGGTCACCAGGTGGCCCCACCCTCCGTTATTTAAGAAGTGTCAGAGGAAGAGAAGCGTCACACAGCGGGAGCCTCCCATGGATGCGGAGCGTCCCAAGAATGAAGCGGGGAAGGACTTCTTTTTGCATTGATACATGTCCCCTGGGGCAGGACCCGGGTCCCCAAACACTTTTTATGACAATACCATGCATATAAGCCTTTACAATTTGCACTTTTGATTTCTCCCATAGACTTTTAAAGGGTGTTCCGCGGCTTTCGAATTTGCCACAAACTCCCCAAATTGTTTGCTGTTCGAACATGAGTTTGACTCGAATTCGAAGCTCATCCCTAGATTCAAGTGACTTTGAACATGGCATGGTTGTTGGTGCCAGACAGGCTGGTCTAAGTATTTCAAAAACTGCTAATCTACTGGGACTTTCACGCACAATTATCTCTAGGGTTTACAGAAAATGGTCTGAAAAAGAGAAAATATCCAGTGATTGGCAGTTGTGTAGACTAAAATGCCATGTTGATGTCAGAAGTCAGAAGAGAATGGGCAGACTGGTTCGAGATCATAGAAGGGCAACAGTAACTCAAATAACCATTTGTGACAACCAAGGTATACAGAATATTATCTCCGAATGAACAACATATTGAACCTTGAAGCAGATGGACTACAGCAGCAGAAGACCACACCGGGTGCTACTCCTGTCAGCTAAGAACAGGAAACTGAGGCTACAATTTCCAAAGGCTCACCAAAATTGGACAATAAACGATAGGAAAGACGTTGCCTGGTCTCATGAGTCTCGATTTCAGCTGCGACATTCAGAAGGTAGGGTCAGAATTTGGTATAAGCAGTTTGCTCATGAATGGACCCAATAAGATCAGAGTAGTGGAAAGGACACATCAACACTTTCTTTTCAGTAGCAAAACATTTTGCACTTCTTGATGCCCATATTGTAGGTATGATCTACACATTTTTCTTTTTTCTAATAACTTCACCAAAGTCAAATTATTTTGGATGGAGTTGTTTACAGGATTTTCAGCATAGTTTGCTATATTTTCCTAGATAAACATATTTCTTTATAACATTCTTTCTTACATTGGTGATCATCATTGTAAATCAGTAAATGAGGTGTAGAATATGAAATCTAGTGGATTTGCATTGTATAATTTGCATGTTTCCTGTCCCCCATATGTGATGTTGGGGGGTTTCCCCCCTAATGATTGCAGCTGTTATATAGGAGACATTGTACAGGTGACATCTCAGTAGTCTGTGTGTGTCAGTGCAGAGACATCAAGATGGGTTCTCAGGGGGTTCTGCTGCCTCTCATACTGCTTTATATTCAGGGTGAGAGATTCTCATAGTAATGTATATAATGATAGTGGGGATTGTAGAAAAAAATAAGTAAAATCATATTCTTATTTTCTCAGGATCCTGGGCAGATATTACACTGACACAGACTCCGAATGAGATCACTGCAACTCCAGGACAGACAGTCACCGTCTCATGTAAATGCAGTTCTAGTGTTGACACCGGCGTTTTACACTGGTACCAGCAGAAATCAGGACAACGTCCAACACTGATTATCTATAGTACAAGCAACCTTCAGTCTGGAGCCCCAGCCAGGTTCAGTGGATCTGGATCTGGAACAGATTATACTCTTAAAATCAGCGACATAAAGGATGAAGATGAAGCAGTTTATTTTTGTCATCAGTATCAGAGCCACCCTGTCACACAGTGATACAGAGCCGTACAAAAACCTCCTTCCTCTTTTTCTTCTACTTACAATGAACAATGTATCTTGTATAGAAAAGGCTCCATAGTCTGTGTCTGTCAGTCCAAAAGACATCCAAATGGGTTTCCAGGTATTCTTCTGTTCTGTCATTTTGCTTTATAATCTGGGGGAGAGTTTTGTAGGGTGATAAAGTCAGTGTTAATTTTGGCAGCAAATTTCAATTTAGTTTTAGTCTCATTTTAGTCTTCTGCAATTGTTTTAGTTTTAATCGTATTTAGTCGACTAAATCTCCAGTACATTTTAGTCATCTAAAATATGATGCGTGTAATTAAATTGTAATGCATTAGTTAACACTTCTCTACAATTTCCAAACTCATTATATACTGCTGGAGTGAAAAATCTCATATTTGTTATTTAAGGTATTGAGGAATGAACATGCACTACAGACCAGTGTTAATTTTGAAGTCAAATTTCAATTTAGTTTTAGTCTTAGTCTTTTGACTAAAATGCCACTTAAGTCTTTTGACTAAAATGCCATTTTAGTTTTAGTCATATTTTAGTCATAGCAATTGTTTTAGATTTAGTCATTTTTTAGTCGACTAAAATAGTATTCATTTAGTCGACTAAAATGTTTTAGTCATTTTAGTCGACAAAATTAACACTGGATAAAGTATAAGATACAGTACGAGTTGAACAAAATGCTCTAGTTTTATATATGAACACTAAGCATGACTTTCTTTTTCACATTGTAACAGCATGTATGATCGAACATAAAAGCATCCTGTCATTGTGTGTTATGCATAAGCTACATAACAGTGTCTGTTACAATACAGAAGCCACTAGGTGCAATACTCAAATAGGTCACTAGGTAGCAGCAAATACAATGTAATTGAACCCAATAAATGCAGACTACAGCAAGGGATGACTAATACAATAAAGTAGAGCTGCACGATTCTGGCTAAAATGAGAATCACATTTTCTTTTGTCGGAAAGTTCGATCATGTGTACGGGGCATCAATCTTTAAGTCTTTAAGTGATTAAACTGCTCTTATTTACATCCCTTTGATCTAAAATAACTAAATGTTACAATGTTACTCTTTATCTCCGCCTAAATGATGTTGTGATAAACTTGGCAGGCTGCCTGTTTTTTTTTTACAGCTGTCAGCTATGAGCAGAGAACTCTGCACTGAATCGAGGAAATGCTGCTTTAAGATCTTGAGGGGGGTTGAATCACAATCTCGATTCTTTAACGATTAATCGTGCAGCTCTACAATAAAGCGGTAAAGAACACAGCTGCTTGCACTTCCTTTATGACAGGGTCTCTCTCACAGTGGGCAGACTGGCTCTTGAAGTCCAGATGAGCTGCTGGAGAGATCCCAGGACCAGATCCACAGGCAAGTGAAGGAAAAAGTCTCTGATCCGGACACACAGGCAAACGGCTGTAGGCACAGAACCTCCCCACTTCAGGTTCAGCACTCTGGACACAGACTGAGTCTTCTCAGGAAGCTGAGTGCTGTTGTGTAATGGTATCAGCCAAATTAGTAGACCAGTGGTGATATGAAATGTCTACTAAACAATGGTAATCATCATAACATTGCATAGGGAATATCATACGAGCAGGGGAGTGTAGTATAGAACATTAAAGCTGTTGTATACCTGCACTGAAATTTTATTTACTTTTTTTAAACAAAAAAAACCTGTAAGGCAAAGGCATAATGAGCTAGTATGCAGTGCTCGTTATGAAATACTCACCTTAGAATGAGGCCTGGGCATCTGATCCCACTCCACACCGAGGGAGCTGACATGTTCCCTTGGAGTTTCTTCCGGGTTCGCAGCCCCGGTGCTGTGAGTGGCATGCATGCGGGATTCTTCCCAGGAGGGTCGGCAGCGTCTGCCAGACCTTCAGCCGGGCCTTCACAGCGCATGTGCCGCTGACGTCAACGGCTTCATGCAAAGTGAATATCTCCTAAACTGTACAGGTTTAGGAGATATTAATTTTACCTACAAGGTAAGCCTTATTATAGGCTTACCTGTAGGTAAAAAAAGGGTATACAATCACTTTAATATTAACCCTTTCATGACTAAGCCTATTTTTGACATTTGGTGTTTACAAGTTAAAATCCGTATTTTTTGCTAGAAAATGACTTAGAACCCCCAAACATTATATATATTTTTTTAACAGAGAATCTAGAGAATAAAATGGCGATTGTTGCAATATTTTTTATCACACGGTATTTGTGCAGCGGTGTTTTAAACGCAAATTTTTGGAAAAGTGACACTTTCATGAATTTTAAAAAATCCAAACAGTAAAGTTACCCCAATTTTTTTGTATAATGTGAAAGATGATGTTACGCCAAGTAAATAGATACCAAACATGTCACCCTTTATAATTGCACGCACTCGTGGAATGGCGACGAACTACGGTACCTTTGAATTTCCATAGGCGACGATTTAAAAATTTTTTACGGTTACCAGGTTTGAGCTACAGAGGAGGTCTAGGGCTAGAATTATTGCTCTCGCTCTGACGATCGCGGAGATACCTCACATGTGTGGTTTGAACACCGTTTACATATGCGGGCGCGACTTCCGTATGCGTTTTCTTCGCTGCGCGAGCTCGCGGGGACAGGGGCACTTTAAAAAAATTTTTTTTTTTTATTTAATTTATTTATTTTTGTACTTTATAAATTGTGTTTAAATTTTTTTTTTTTTTTTTTACTTTTATTGCTGTCACAAGTAATGTAAACATCCCTTGTGACAGTAATATGTGGTGACAGGTACTCTTTATGGAGGGATGGGGGGTCTAAAAGACCCCCCATCCCTCCTTTACACTTCAAAGTATTCAGATCGCCGAAAACGGCGATTCTGAATACTGTGTACTTTTTTTAATTCGGCGCCATTGGCAGCCGAGTAAACGGGAAGTGACGTCATGACGTCGCTTCCGCATTTACAACAAGAAGGCTGGAACGAAGCCGCTCGCAGCTTCGTTCCAGCCCGCCCCCAGCCGCCGAAGGCAGCCGAACGGACACCGGGCCTCCCGATCGCAGGGGAGGCCCGGTAACAGCGGTGGGAGGCGGCGGGAGGGGGGGATGTCCCCTCCCGCTCCTCCGGTATAACAGCCGAGCGGCTTTTAGCCACATTGGTTGTTATACTCGGGTAGCCGATCGCCCGCTGAAAACAACGGTACCGGGATGATGCCTGCAGCTGCGGGCATCATCCCGGTATAACCCCGGAAAGCCGAGTACGCATATGTGGGTGGGAACACAGTAATAGAACATATGAGAACACTTCTACAAATGGCCATTAGATGTCAGTAGAGTTCCTGAGTTCAGTTCAACTTATGAAATAGAAGATAATTGGGTTGATTTACTAAAGGCAAATCCACTCTGCATTACAAGTGCACTTGAAAGTGCAGTCGCTGTAGATCTGAGGGGAAGATCTGAAATGAGGGGAAGCTCTGCTGATTTCATCATCCAATCATGTACAAGCAAAAATGCTGTTTTTTTCTTCTCCTTACATGTTCCGCTCATATCTACAGCGACTGAATTTCCAAGTGCACTTGTAGTGCAATGTCTCTCACATGTCCACCTTATGAAGGAAGGTTCTGAGAAGGCTGTCCACAAGGTTTAGGAGTGTGTCTATGGGAATGTTTAACCATTCTTCTGGAAGCGCATTTGTAAGGTCAGGCACTGATGTGGAGGAGAAGGCCTGGCTCACAGTCATCACTCTAATTCATCCCATAGGTGTTCTATCGGGTTAAGGTCAGGCCAGTCAAATTCCTCTACCCCAAACTTACTCATCCATGTCTTTATGGACCTTGCTTTTTGTACTGGTGCACAGTCATGTTGGAACAGGAAAACTGTTCCCAATAATTTTTATTTCAAAGTTTTAACAAGACATGTGCAATTCGTTTTGTTCCGAATTTGGTTTTTAATGAATTTAGACAAACTCGTTAATTCGGAAATATCCTAATTTTGGAATTTCCGAATATTCAAATTTCCAAATATTCGAAAATTCGAAAATTTGGAAATCCAAAAATAAGAATGAAAATCCAAAAATTCAAACGAACAAAAAACCGAAAATAAGAACATAAAAAAAATTTTCCAGGATGCATTTGACCGGATATGTACGATTGCAGCATCGTACAGTTTGTTTAGCTGCTCCGTCGAATCTTTTAACTTTCGACAGACACCATAAGCCAAAGATTTACGTTTGCATGTTTTCTTTTCTGTGTCCAATCTCCATCGTTCATGCTCATTGGTCTACTCTGCCCCAGCAGTCAGCCAACCAAACTTTCACATTGGTTTCTCAATCGGATGTGCAATGGCGGACGCAAAATCCGACACTGTGAGTGTGTCTGGCTCAGATATGGAGGAGGACGTTCCTGGGCCTAACATCCCCAACACAAGCTGCAACCAGCAGGAAGAGTAACCTTATGTGGACTCACATTGAGTCCCAGGTCCTTGTAAGGGAAAAGCTTCCTTGCTGAATGCAGCTGTGTGGCCCCCGCTCCAGGGAAACCACTTCGGAGTGGAAGCGGGAGAAGTGAGAGGAGATCTCCAGGAAGGTGGAGGAGACATATCGCCATCGGCGTGACCCAACTGCCTGTCGCAAAAAATTCAGTAACATAAAACGGTAAGTAACGTGTCTGAATTTTTTTTTTACATTTTAACCACTTCAGCGCTGGAGGATTTGGCTGCCAAATGACCGTGCCACTTTGTGCGATTTGGCACTGCGTCGCTTTAACTGACAATTGCGCGGTCGTGTGACGTTGCTCCCAAATAAAATTGACGTCCTTTTTTTCCCACAAATAGAGCTTTCTTTTGGTGGTATTTGATCACCTCTGCGGTTTTTATTTACTCTTTGCTATATAAGTATCCCCAACAAATATATAAAAAACACATTTTTTCCTCATTTTAGGCCGATATTTATTCTTCTACGTATTTTTGGTAACAAAAATTGCAATAAGCATTTATTGATTGGTTTGTGCAAAAGTTATAGCGTCTACAAAATAGGGATAGTTTTATGGCATTTTTATTAATAATTTTTTTACTAGTAATGGCGGCGATCAGCGATTTTTATTGTGACTGCGACATTATGGCGGACACATCGGACACTTTTGATGCCATTTTGGGACCATTGTCATTTATACAATGATCAAAGCTCAAAAAATGCACTGATTTTACTGTGTAAAAAATGACACTGGCAGGGAAGGGGTTAACCACTAGGGGGCGCTGAAGGTGTTAAGTGTGTCCTAGGGAATGATTTTAACTGTGGGGGGATGGGCTACCAGAGACACAACACTGATCACTGCTCCCGATGACAGGGAGCAGAAGATCACTGTCCTGTCACTAGGCAGAACAGGGAGATGCTGTGTTTACATAGGCATCTCCCCGTTCTTCAGCTCTGTGACACGATTGCCGGCACCTGGCGGACATCGAGTCCGCGGGTCTCAATGTCACGTTACTTTGCGCAGCCGTACCATTCTGCCGATATATATCAGCGTGAGCCGGTCGGCAAGTGGTTAAAAATGGAATCACATATTATGCCCAAAAACAAGTCCCCCCCCCACACACACACACATAAACATATATTATTGCTATCACATGTGATGTCAGTAAAGTTAAGTGAAATTTTTTAAAAAAAAGGAATAAATAATTTTCAATTTATCCTCCCTCCTGTGAAAAACCAAATTTGCGCATAGGTGTGCCTAGCCTACACATGAAAGCATAGTTTGCAGTTGCACATGGTAAACGAGTGACGGGGGAGACTGTAGCAGCCCGTTTAGGGCCCCAACTGGACACAGCAGATGGCAGGAGGGAGCGAGAGTTGCGGTGCGGCCTAATAGAAGAGGATATGCAAGGAGCGCGAGCCCCGCCCACAGGATGATGGTGGGATCTCCGCCATTTTGGAAGGGAGAGAGCATGGCGGGGTCCCTAGACCTGCTAATTCCTCAGCAGGGGACAGGAGGAGGGGTGATCATGGACGGTCCAGGCTGGCATCAGGAAGAGCGGAAGCCTGCAGGACTGAGGTATCCAACACCAGTCCTGGTAAGGCAGTCCAAAAGTCATCAGGTGGGTTCGCTGCGCGGAGGTGGGGAAGGATGTCTGCGGTTTCAGCAACAGCCACGGTAGCCAGGCCTGGCGGGCCTTCGTCGGAGTAGGAAGAGGAAGCGGGTCCGAGTTTGCTGGCAGACTTATCCGGGTTGTAAGAGGAAGCGGTCCCCCTTTCTGGGAGAACAGCTGCGGGGGAGAGCAGAAGGTCGGCTGATGGGGCACCGCCTGTGCAGCACGGTAAGTCTCCTTTATTGGGGTCTAATTCAGGTATGAATAGTGGTGCGGGGTCAGGGGGTGAGTCAGTAGTGACGGTCGCCAGTGCGGGTGTAGCTGAAACAGCTGGTGGGGTTTCGGGTTTGCTGAGTTTTTTGGCGGGCATTAAGGAGCTAGTGCAGAAGTTTGAGGCCACTGAGCGGCCTGCTTTGGGCCTGACGTCTGCTTGGGTCCCGCCAGCAGGGGGTACCAGGGTAGTTGGTACATGAGGAGGAGGTGCAGGGGTGCCAGCAGTTGCGGCTGCGGTCACTTTGCCCATTCCAGAGGCAACGGTGAGTGGCGTTCCGCAGGGGACAGATAAAGCAGCGGTGTCAGGGGAGGCTGCAGGGAGGCAGGACATAACCAGGCTGGCTGATGCAGTCCGATGTGAGGTGTATGTTTGCTACGAAGAGCTCACCTGAAGCAGGAGGTTCGCGAAAAATTGTGGAAGGGTGAGTATGTGGAAATTTTTTTGCTGCTGCCCTTGGAAAAGTTTAATCTAGATAGGGTAAAACCAGATGATTCCAAGAAGGAGGATGAGGAGAAGAGGAGGTATTGGTTAATCCCAAGGACATTTGCTAACTGGTTGCAGGCTTTTGCAATTATGGCAAGTGTAATCAGAGAAAAGCAACCCGAACACTGTTCGGCGCTGTTTTGCTATCACGATGCGATCGGGGAGGCATATAGAGTGTATGGTGGCACAGCTTGGCTGAGGTACGATGAACAGTTCCGTCAGCGGAGAGCGGTGCGTCCGGCGCTGCGTTGGGAACACAAGGACATCAGCTTGTGGATGCATTTGATGACGATGGTGAGGGCACCTAACCAGTTTTTTCAGGGAGGGGCCGGTGGACCTTCGGCCCAGGGACACTCGGATGGAAACGAAAAAAAGGAATTTGTTGGCAATATAACACCGGGACCTGCAAGTTTGGCGCTACATGTAAGTACAAGCACGAGTGTTCAGGGTGCGGGGAAGCTCATCCAGCGTCCAGATGTTTTAAACAAGGAAAGGATCGACCTGGGGAGGCTGGAAACAAAAGGGAGGACCCCGGTGATGGTGGAAAGGATGCGGCCGTTTCTCGGTAGGTATCCGGACACTAGAGCGGCACATATATTAGAGGAAGGTTTCTCGGCAGGTTTTAAGATCCCCTGTGTACTAAAGGTTATTACCCCTGTATCTCCCAATTTATGGTCCGCTTTGCAACATCCGGATATGGTTTCAGAGAAACTAAAAAAGGAGGTTGCATTGGGGAGAATGGGTGGTCCTTTCCCAGTGGTGCCTTTTGACGATTTGGTTGTATCGCCATTGGGGGTGGTGCCCAAGAAGGAGCCCAACAAATTTAGGCTCATTCACCACTTGTCCTTCCCAAAAGGGGGGTCAGTGAATGATGCCATAGATCAGGAGGCGTGCTCAGTGACTTATACATCATTCGATGCCGCAGTGAGGTGGGTGCATCATTACAGGAAAGGGCCTTGATGGCGAAGGCAGATGTGGAATCTGCTTTCAGGCTGCTGCCAGTTCACCCGGAAAGTTTATAATATATAGTTTAAATATTTGAGCAATTCAGCTCTTTTGTGGAATGGGTAGTATAGGATGTGTTGGGAGTGAATTCAATAATTCATTACCTGGACGATGTCCTGTGCATAGGCCCAGCTTCTTCCAGAATCTGCGCTGTGCTTTTGGCTTCATTGGAGCACATCGCGGATAGATTCGGCATTCCGTTGGCTGCCGACGGAGGGACCTTGCATGGTCATCACGTTCTTAGGCATTGTCCTGGATTCGGAGGCAATGGAATGCAGGTTGCCTGAGGATAAGTTGGAGGATTTGAAAAAGGAAATTGCAGGGTTGCTTGGATTGCGCAAGGTGCAACTGCGATCTTTGCAATTGGTGTTGGGCAAGCTTAATTTTGCATGCCGCATCCTACCGATGGGGAGGGTGTTCAGTCGCCGGCTGGTGGCCAGCACAAGTGGTATCAAGTCACCAAGGCATTTTGTGCGATTAGTAAAAATGCACAGGGAGGATTTACGGGTATGGCATACCTTTCTGGAATCATTTAACGGTAGGGCGATGTGGATGTCAGGACCAGTCAGCAATTTTGACTTGGAACTATTCACCGATGCAGGGGGATACACTGGTTTTGGGGCATTTTTTCAGGGTCAGTGGAGTGCAGGTCCTTGGCCGCAATCTTGGGTAGATGCGGGCTTCACAAAGAATTTAGTGATGCTGGAATTGTTTCCGGTGGTCCTAGCGGTGGAACTGTGGGGAACATCGTTTCCATGGGGACAATTTGAATGAGGTGCAGGTGATCAATAGGACTACGGCGTCATCTCCGCCGGTGATTAGGTTGCTACAGCATTTAGTTTTGCGATGTTTGCAACTGAATGTTTTCATTCATGCTGTCCACTTACCAGGAGTTGAAAATGTTATAGCTGATGCGTTATCTCGCTTCCAGTGGGACAGGTTCCAAGAGTTGGCGCCGGAGGCGGAGCAACACAGGGTACCTTGTCCCGAGTGGCTGTGGGGGATAGCATTGGCCTCGTCGCTGGATGGATAAAGCAGTCGGTAAGTGGGGCTACCTGGTCAGCATACACAAAGGTATGGCAGGAGTGGATGGCGTTTGTTTGAAGAGCCGACCAGACAGGAGGTGCGTTTGCTTTTGCTATATTATATTGCCAGAAAAATGGAAGAGGGTGTGTCCGTGTCAGTGGTTAATACAAAGTTAGCGGGGTTGGCTTTCCTTTTCAAGTTACAAGGGCAACCTGACGTCGCAAAATGTTTCTGGGTGCGGCAGGCGTTAAAGGGTTATCGGAGGTCGGTGGTCAGGCAGGACTCCAGGAGACCGGTGACTTTTGAGATTCTGATGGGAATTGTAGCCCAGTTGGAGGGGTGTGCTCATCGGCATACAAAGTCATTTTGTTCAAAGTGGCTTTTTTGTTAGCATTTTTTGGGGCACTTAGGATAGGAGAATTGGTTAGTCCTTCAAAGAAAGTTCATGGGGGATTGGGGTGTCAAGAGGTGAAGTGTGGAGATGAGGGGTTAACAGTGTTCTTAAGGAGGTCTAAGACGGATCAAGTATGAAAAGGTAGGCTGGTACAGGACTATCCAGTTATGGGATCACCTCTGTGCCCAGTTGGTGCAGTCATGGAATTTTTGATGGTTCGTCCGGAGGTTCAGGGCCCCTTTTTAGTGCATTTAGGTGGAAACCTGTTATCCAGCTTTCAGTTTGGGGCAGTTTTTAAGAAATGCCTGTGGGGGTTAGGGCTGGAGGATAAGGAATTTTTGTCCCATTCGTTTCAGATAGGGGCTGCTACAGAGGCAGCCAGAAATGGGATGGATGTGGAGGCAGTGAAACGGATTGGGCAGTGGGAATCTAGCAGGTTCTATTCTTATGTTCGGTCCCATCTGGTCGTAGGTTTGTAGTGGAGAAGTGGGGTTATATTCTTCAGTTATTGACGGGTTGTCCATAACAGTGGTTGACCATAGTGTTCTTGTTTTCTTCTAATTTCAGGTTCGGTGCCAGGACTGGTCTGGATTATGGGCCATTCCTATGTGTGTTGGGGGGCACGGAGGGGGGGGGCGTTCGATATGAGGGTAGGCAGTTAGGTTTTGATAGGCGGGAGGCATGTATCAAGTGGTTGGGAATACCAGGTATGCTGTGGGGTAGATTGGTTTTGGAAGTGCATCGTTATGCACAACGAGACAGGCCGCCTGATGTTTTAGTCCTGCACGTAGGCAGCAATGATCTGGGAATCCGATCTATGGTGGACATCACGCGAGACATCAAGTTTGATGTGTGGGGTTTGATGGAAGAATTCCCCAAGATGATCATTGTATGGTCGGACATGGTGACCCGGACGTCATGGAGAATGGCCAGGTTGGTGGAGGGTGTTAACAGGGCCAGGAAGAAAATAAATAGGAAGGTGAGGAAATTTGTGGTGTGCATTGGGGGTTGGCGATTAGGCATTTGGAACTAGAATTTGAGACCTGGAAGTATTTAAGGCCTGATGGGGTGCATCTAAATGAGGTGGGCATAGATTTGTGGGCTTTAGGCCTACAGGATGGAATACAGCGAGCTATTCAGGTGTGGAGGGGCACCCAAGAGTAAGGTATTACCTTAGGGTGCGGGGGCGGGCGTTGGTCTGTGCAAGGGAAGAAAGATGGCAAAAGTAGGAGTGGGATCTATCGTTGGTATGGGTCCGGATGGTGGTTCCTGGTTAACGGAGGTTAGTCGGGAAGTGATAATGGGGCACTGCGGTCATTTGGTAGTCTCTGAGCCAGCTTGTCGGCTTGAGGCCTATTTAATACATTTGATAAGGACCGCAGTGTAATATTGTTATGGCCACAGATTGATTACTAAGTTATTGCCCAGACCAACGCTCGATAGATTTATGGGGTTGTATAACAGATGTTTTTGTTATTGTTTGATGATATGTTTTTCTAGGTTAATTTGAATAGATATATATTTGTTTAAATAAAGTAGGCTGCTATGGCCTTTTGTTACTCCAATTTTGGTGTGGTCTTATTTATTTGGATTAGAAGTTTAAGGGGTGGTTAGATAATGGTATTATAAGCACATCTGTTATCCAACAGTCATGCATGTTCCTGCCTTGTAGATAAACATTAGTGACCTGCCCTGTATTGCCATGCTAATGGATAATTAGTTTGATCTATTTACACTACAGTATATTTATTTATAGTAATTTGAAGCTTGAACATTGTAACGTTCATCATTTCTCCTTTATAAATAGGTGTCATCCAGTCAGAGGGGGAGACTCAAGAGGAGGAGGCTGAGGCAGCAACCCCCACATGTAAGTTAGTATAATCTTGCTGGTATCTGCTGAGTGATCATACATGTTTCAATGTTCTTGTACTAATGTGTGAGATTGTTGTACACTGCAGATTGTAATGTTCTTTTCTATCATTAATCAACAGCTACTGAGGCTGAGCAGGAGGTGGAGGAGACCTGCCCTGTGGAGGCTGCTGGGGATGCGGCAGAACAGCCAGACGCGGCAGATCCAGGGAGCAAGTATAACTTTTTTGTATTTTCCAGGCAAATATAGTATTTTATAAATATGTAAATATGAAATGCTGATGGCATACCTTGTCTAGAAATGGTTGTGATTTATTCTGCAAGGCTTCGGTTTAGCTGGAATTATTAATTATATTATTCCCCCTCTGCAGCTGATTCCAGTTTTCCTGTTAGCGTGACCTGTGCTTGTTATTTCCTCAATGTCCCTGATCACGCCACCTTCTTGCTGCAATTCAGATTCCCAGTCTGAGCCAATCACTGTTAATCATTGTGAATAACACAGCAGGCTGGAGGGGGTGTGTCAGAAAATAATCTCCAGCTATTGGCTGGCAGTCCCTGGACATGTTCAATCTCTGGTATGCCCCTAATGCATGCATTAACACTTTTCTCATGATGTTATACCTGTTATACCTCCTAGCATAGACCAGGAGTGAGCAACCTACCTAGCCTAGAACAGAAGTGGGGCTTATTCAACAATCAGTGGCCTTACAAAATTATCAACTTTAAAAAGTAGCCTGCTATATTTTATTAAACAACTTTTTATTAGGTCATCCCAAATGCAATGGCTTGAATGGCTTCTCTTTGGTGAGTGTAATGTTAAAAGCTGGTATAGCTGATATGTTTTTCTGCAAGTGCAACTGATCTTCCATATTTGTGACAGTCAGTCAGTCTGGATGAGGTAGATTAGTTAGTGGTCGGTCAGCACTTAGGCGTCCATTACACCTTAAGATTTTCTCCAGCCGCCCATGCGACCAAGCGGATAAAATCTTTGGGAGATTCCCCTTTACACTACTCGATGTGTAGAGCGGGAACCCTTTGTACTCTGGCCGGGGAGGACACTCAGCTCCGCCCCGGTCAGAGTACAGTAAAGTAGTACTACACCTTCCTGCACAGCTCTGCAAACTTGGTATGACGCAGCGAATTGACACAGACAACACTATCTCCTACACACAAATTGATTAGGTGCATCTCACTAAATATCAAAAATGGAAAACTGGTATGGAAGTGAAAACATCTTAAAATGTTACATGATTGTCTACAAGGGCTGGGAGATAATTGCCTTTATTTAATATTAGGGTGAAGAAGCCATGTGTATTGTATTATCTATCTATCTAATGTATTTTCTTTTCTTCACAGGTGAAGTCTTCATCCTTCAACTGCACCCGGTGGACGAAGGCCTGGACCTGCCCGCGTCTGGTTGGACTGTCCTTCCTCCCCGGTGGTTTCTACAGGGCATGTTCTCCTCCATCCTTCATCAATATCCCCCCACCTGGACAGTGACACACTCATTGGTGCCTCCTCCCCAGTGCATCCTTCTCCAGCCTCAGAATCAGTACACATCCCCCACCCTCCAGAGCCACATGTGAATGAATATCTGCGGCGCATTGTGGAGGTCCAAGAGAGACAATATGCCTTAACCCGGAGGCTGTGTCACTCTATGGCCCTCCACAATCGCCGGCAGCTCTGTCACTATATGGCTCTGGAGAGGTACCAACGTATTCTCAGGAGACAACTGGAGGCTACTCGGTACCTTGGTGACCAGATGGCTGGGATTAATATGTCCCTACAGCGACTGGTCACCAGGTTGAGGGGGAATGTACTTTTATAATTGTTTTATTTTAATTTTTTGTTTGTTTTGTTTATATTAAAAATAAAAAAAATTGTTCAGAAATAATTGTTTTCTTGAGTTTTGCTTTCCTTGTTAGATTTGTGTGATGTTTATCTAAATGAACTAGTCCATTTATTGTTACTAACTTACTAGAGGCCTTATAATTGTAGTTTTTCTACATTTAACCATCAGGCAGAACTTAGAAAATTGATGAGATTTCTCTCTACACTATTTCAATGTGCAAAGGGTAATCCCATGTATTGTGTCCAGTCATGCCGTTCAGCTTTCCCTCCACCAGAATACACAGCAGATAGTTACAGCAGGGGTTACTCTGTACAGTCCTCAACAGTTCACAGGACATAGGTTGCAGGCTTGCAATCATGAGGGCAACAGTTAACCGGACAGAGGTTCACAGGCTAACGCAATCACAAGGGGCAACAGTTCAAAGGGCAGTGTCATGGTTATGCAATAGAGTTTGTCTGTCAGCATACCTGTCTCCATGTGTTCATCTCTAGAGACCAGCTGACCCTCACCTGACTGCTTTTGTAAGTTCTCCTCTAGCATTGCTCCACCCCAGCTCCTATCAGGGAACCCTATATTAACCTGTGCACTGCAAGCCAGCAGTGCTGATCAACCATTGTGTGTTAGCTTTCGTGTGTACTGGCTGTGTTTCCTATGTCTGATTCCAGTTAACCGACTTTGGCCTGTTCTCTACTATTCCTGCCTGCTCGTGACTCTGACCTTTGGTGTGTCCCTGACCATCCCTGTTTGCCTGTGACCCTGAACCTTGGCATGTACTCTGTTGTCCTTGTCTGCTTGTGGCCCTGGCCTTGGCTTATCCCTTACTTGCTTGTTGTTCCAGGCTGCTGCCTCTTTCCTCTTCTCCTGTAGTCTACCGTGAGCATGAGCTGTGAGACCCTGGGGGCCGTGACCTGGAGCCAGACTGCAGCGCAGTCCATCCTCACCACTAGAGGCTCTGGTGAACACCTGCTAGGAATCCCTGGGGAATCTATGCTCTAGCTCCCAGTGGGATATGTGTTAGTGATCCAGTAGACCTGCTTCCTGAACCTCCCAGGGTTCAATCCACAGCAGTCAGTCCTAGGGTCCACTACCTAGCGGTGCACTTCCGATTCCTACAGAGTGCATCTGTCACCTAGCCTCAAGGTGACCTGACAGGCAGTCATCATTTCCAGGGCTTGAGTAACATGGCAGCAGGGTAGATTACTCACTCACACTGGTGACTTTGGACAATTGCAGATGGTCATGAAACAGGCGGAGGTTTAGAGAGGGCCCTGGTGTCCCCAGGGTCAGAGATGGTAAATGGGAGGGTACCTGGGCATCTGGATGCAGCTCAGCAGTGACCAACTAATCTATCTTGCATAGAATCACATTTCCAACTGTATGCTTCTTTGTGCTATGTTGTGTTGGTAGCATATTCTGATTCTTGAGTTGACAGTCTCTCCATCAAGAGGAACTGTCATGCTGTTGAGGTCATCTTTAATCATTGTCTCTTATTTCCAGACCATCAAACAAAAATGGTTAAATTAGCACATGTTGCTATTTGTATTTACAAAGACAGCAACACGTGATCAGTAGCGCCACGTCAAGGCTTCAACCCTTGCTACTGTCCATTCACACAACATTCATTCATGCAATCACACACACTCTAGTCACTCTACACAACATTCATTACAAAAAAGGTGATGGAAGGAATAAAGGGAAAAATTTGGATTGCTTAAAACAATATAATTCTATTTAAATCTTGGGGTCACACCAAAGTCAAGTAGACAACTGCTATTGTGTCAAGTGGTAAGAAAATAAAAAAAATGATTTTCCTCAACATTTGGATGTTTCCTCTTAGTCTCATCTATCTTCACTGTCCATTCACACAACATTCATTCATGCAATCACGCACACTCAAGTCACTCTAGTCCCATCTATCTTCACATGGTAACAATGATTCAGGTCTCACAAGTTAAGGGTAGGGTAACCCAGCTTGGGGAGGTTAAATTTGAGGAAAGTTATTTGTTCCATCAAATGGGGTGTTAGTTGTGAACGGTGTGGATTAAGGATATTCCCAGTAATAGAGAAAACTCTCTCACTTTGCACAGTGGTTGGAGGACAGGATAGTAGTTGCTGGGCAACCAGGCAAAGACCAGGCCACAAACTTTTCTTACCATCCCAATAGGTCAAAGGGTCCCCTGTAGGAAGCAAAGGTGCTTCATATAGGTAGGCCCTGACCATTTCAGAGGCACTGCTCTCCTCTCGATTACCTGCTGCTTGACCTGCATTAACCAGATTGTCAAATGCCTCTACCCAACATGCACATGCTCCACTCTGTTGTTTTTGAGTGATGGTGCCAGGCCTTGGAAAAGCAGACATGGCACATGGTGAATTTTCCAAACCGGCCTCATCCGTCGTACATCTCTGTTGCTGCAAATTCCGGACCCTTTCAATCAATTTTTGTTTCCAGTAGGAGAGGCTGTTGACTCTGAGTGCCAGTTTACCTTTGATCCTGGGATCACACAGGGAAGCCAGCATGAGTTCAGGGCTTTTGCGGACACGGTCATTTAGCCGATCTTTTAAGTTAGCTTGTAGCTTTCTGATGAAAGACGCTACATCGGCATAAAGTGGGCTGCCACAAACAGGCTCACTGTTTTCTAGGAACGATCCCATCTTATCTATGGGATAGGTAAACAAGGGTATGACCTGTCCTAGGCTGGCATTGCTCTGACTCAAGTTTTCCTTCACATTCCAAAAGGGTTTTAAGATATAAACGAGCTGCCCAATTATACACCAGTCATCACGTCCCAGTGTGGAATCAATCCCAATGTTGTGGCGGGATGATAGATTGTGGATGGCTGTCTATTGCTCAAAAATGCGTTCCAGCATTTCCAGGGTATAGTTCCACCGGGTGCTGACATCTTGTTTCAGGTGATGTATGGGAAGCCCTGATTGTTCTTGCTCCTCCCTCAACAGTTGACTAGCTCCTACACTGCGGTGGAAATGCCCTGCAATCTTTCTGCAAAGGTCCAAGATTTGAGCAATCTTGTTGTTTTTCTCCACTGGGATTGCACCCTTGACCACTAAATGCAGTATGTGTGCAGAACAGCGCACACCGACAAAAGATCCATCTTGGAGAGCTTTAACCATGTTTGAACCTCCGTCTGTCACAATGAACCCAACAGAGACATTGGTGACTGCCTGCTCTCCAAACCAATTGGCCAACATTGATCTAATTGCCCGCAATATGTTGGCAGAGCTGTGTTGGTCATCACAGACTTCTGTGTGGAGCAGGAAAGCTTGATAACCCTGCTGGTCTTGCGCTGCAGATCTGCTTCCTGATGGAGTTTGAACTCTTACACCAGTGCCGCCACCAAAAGGCACAGTGGCCTGCCACCAGTGTGCAGTCAAAGACAGGAAAGCGTGTTGACCACTGGGAGCTGTCCACAAATCAGTTGTCAAATGAATTGTCTGACCCTCGGCTTTGGCCATTTTTTCCTTCAATAATCCAACGCACGAGTGGTATAGTGCTGGAATAATCTTTCTGCTGAAAGTTGTTCGTGCAAGAACAACGTATCGTGGAGCAAGGGCATGCATGAGCTGTTTAAATGGCTCCCCTTCAATCATGCGAAAAGAGGCTCCTCCAACAGCAATGAATTGGCCAATGAGGCGGGTGATCTTGTTGGCCTGCTGTTTTGACATGCCCTTGGAACTAAAGCCAACAAAACTATCAAGGGTAGGCTGATGATGTCCTTGGGAGGATGAGGAGCCTGATTGGGTCTGCAGTGGAACTACTGCATGTGGACGGGTTGTATTAATTGAACTCTCTCTATTGCCTCCTGTGCTCTGAGTAAGTGGTGTGCTTGAGGAGGTACCACCAGTACAGTCAGAGTCCGTTATGCTGCTTCATGCGCTACCATCTTCTTTTTCTGCCTCTGGCAGCAGTAGAGTGGTGGTAATTTTTAAGGTGTAGGTTACCAGCATTGGTTAAATGACCTAACTTTTTACCTCTACTTACTTGTTTCCCACACAATTTACACTTGGCAAAGAAAACGCCTTCCAATGTTTGAAAGTATTTCCAAACATTGCTGCAGCGGGATGCAGCCCCTTGACCCTGTTGATCTCTATTTAGGGCTGATATAGCTGCAGCAGGCAGCACACCAGTGGTGGAAACTGTTGCCACTACAGTTATACTTGGTGAACTAGAACTAGTGCTGCTAATGGCAGGGGTGCTGGGGACTGGGAGGTCAGTGATATCATCATCACAGGATTCTTCCATAATAACAGAGGGAGAAGGGGAGTTAGCAGCAGATGAAAAAAGTGGACTGCTACCTGTCCTACTCCTCACGGAATATCCCTCTTGCACTTTCTTCAGGTCAAGCTGTAAGTCCTGTGGGCTAAGATTGTATAAAACAGTGTTTGGGGAAAGAGGAGCATCACATTCTAAATCATCTTCTTGGGCCAATGAAGAAAAAGTCTCACACTCTGTCTCTGCTGCTGTCTCCCTCAATTGCTCCTTTGAGGAGCTGGGTTGTGGCACTGGTAGTGTGATTGGTGGTGGTGACTGTAAAGGCAACCCCACTTTACTAGATTTCTTGCCTATTCCATAAAAATATGCAGCCATGACACCTGTAGAAGTGGAAGGAGGCACTGCACTGGCAGTGGAAGTGGCAGCAGATGTTGGTGGTCTGGCAGGAAAAGTAATATTAGAAGAACCGGGGTGGTGGAACTAGCTTTGCTGGTGGCACTGGCAGTGACACCCACTGCTGTGGAAGGCATGTTGGTCTATCTATCAAGTTCACAACACAGATGTAGCTTTCTTCACTACTGTTCTGCTGCTGTGCTTAGCTTATGCTCAAATGAAATAGTTCAGGTTCTCTGACAAAGTGACAATGAAATCAAACGGATCAGCTAAGATTGACTGTTCTGAAATGAATCAGCGTGTCTGTCTCTCTCTGCTAGCAAATCGTAAGTGAAACTAAGTTGGCTGTACATGCGGTTCTAGCTATTTTACTGCCCCTCCTCTTTGGTTACAATTGGCCAATAACCATCATCATCATTATTTTTATTTTACTTAATTTTTCTCTCTACATCAAATCTTTTCTCTCTATGTCAAATCTTCTCTCTATGTCGAATCTTTTATCTCTATGTCCAATCTTTTCGAATAATCTTGGACTACTATGGTGGATAGACTATAGAGTTAAGGTTAGGCACATTCGACCACAGGTTCGATAGACACAAATTGTTATTGTTAGCGTCATGTCGAATCTCCTATCTATATCGAACTGTTGTCGCAACGAAAACGAAAATAAAGCATTTGTTTATGTCGGATCTTTCGTTTTTTGGAATCTGCGCTTTCGTTATCATTTGTTAAAACGATAACGAAAATACCTGTAATTCGGACGAAAATGCATTTGGACGAAAACAAATGCACATGTCTACCTTCCATCATCCTCTGCACATAGTTACATTGGGGGTCATTTACTATAACTCCAGGAAGTACTGGGCACTATGGCAAATAATAGAGCCCATTTTAGCCAAATGGAAACAAAACGGCAAATTTGCGCATGAAAATTAGCGCTATAAGCGGAGAACAAATGTTTGTAAATTCTAAAATTGCCACTAATTAGCGCTTCCGCGTATATACAAATGCCAATTCTTATCAAGTTGTTATATAGCACTGTACTGTAGCCATGATCCATGTATGTGAAAGAAACATTTTTATCAGAGATGTGCTCTAGTTCCCGTGCAACTATTGATTTATATTGCAATTAGTATTCCTAGTTTTTTTTCCTTCTTTTGCTAAGAAAGGCAGTTCTGAATGATTATTACATAGTAATGTCTGCTATTCTGTAAAGTTACATGTATTAATCATTTAGGTTACCTATTTGTTGTATGTTGTTTTTTTCATGTTTTTGATTTATTATTTATTAATTTAGTTGACTATAAAGCAGTAATTATTTATGTTCATTCTTTAATAATACTACACTATTATGCAGGTCTTGTACTTAGCACAATGGCTTAGTGGTCTGCTTGGATATCTCCACACCACTCATGGTATGAGTTCAAACAACAACCAACCTGCCATCCACCAGCTGTGTTTATTTTTTCAGTGCACCAGTGAATTAAAATAAACAAACAAATAAATATAAACTGCCCTTTAGCTAGTGTGTGGTGTTCGGAATGTCACATCATATTATAATTGAATACTTACATACCATTGCATGCATTTAAAGAGTTAATACAATAAAAACTTTCACATTAAAGTGCATTGGCTACTTGGCAATCACCTATTTTCAGTATATATATATATATATATACACGTATATTTGTGTTGCTTTGGCTAATTGGCTAACTGGCATTCTCCTTTTCCCACAATGCAATCTTTTAGGATTTTAACCCATGAGTCTTTCAATACCTGAATGTTTGAAGTTAGAGGTGCTAACCGCTAGCCTATTGGGCCAAGCACAATTATACATACAAAATACTTTTACTAGTGTTTGATGTGTTATATACTATACAATAAAGTTTATCAAATGTAAACTGCTTGTTAGCTAGTGTGTGGTGTTTGGAGATTCACACCATAATATTAGTGAATACTTACATACCATTGCAAGCATTTGAAGAGTTAATACAATAATATCAACCACATTAAAGTGTATTGGCTACTTGGCATTCACTGTATGCTGCTTTGGCTAACTGGCTAACAGTAATTCTCCTTTTCTCCACCAATAGTAATCTTTTAGGATTCTTCTGTGGGATTTGAACCCATGAGTCTTTCAATACCTGAATTTTTGAAGGTAGAGGTGCTAACTGCTAGCCTATTGGGCTGAGCACAATTATATATACAAAATACTTTTACTAGTGTTTGATGGTTTATATACCAAACAATAAAGTTTATCAAATGTAAACTGCTTGTTAGCTAGTGTATGGTGTTTTGGAGATTCACACCATAATATTAGTGAAGACTTATTTATTTTTATTTAAGGTACTTCTATAGTGCCGTCAATTTACGCAGTGCTTTACATATACATTATACACTCACATGGGCCCCTACCCTCAAGGAGCTTACAATCTAAGGTCCCTAACTCACATTCATATACTAGGGCCAATTTAGACAGAAGCCAATTAACCTACCAGCATGTCTTTGGAGTGTGGGAGGAAATCGAAGTACCTGGAGGAAACCCACGCAGGCACAGGGAGAACATGCAAACTCCAGGCAGGTAGTCTTGTGGTGTGGTTGGGAATACGAACCAGCGACCCTTTTTACTGCTAGGTAGGGATGAGCTGACCCCCCCCCCTGTTCGGTTCGCACCAGAACATGTGAACAGGAAAAAAGTTTGTTCGAGCACACGAACACCGTTAAAATCTATGGGGGTCATTTACTATAACACCAGGAAGTACTGGGCACTATGGCAAATAATAGCTCCCATTTTATCCAAATAAAATTTCAACAGGCGAATGTGTGAATGAAAAATTAGCGCTATTAGTGAGAAACACGTTAGCAAATTCTAAGCTGACGCTAATTAGCGCTTCCGTGTATATGCAAATGCCAATTCCTACCAAGTTGTTATATAGTACTGCCCTGTAACCATGATCCATGTATGTGAAAGAAACATTTTTATGTGAGATGTGCTCTACCTCGTGTGCATCTATTGATGTATGTTGCAATTAGTATTCCTAGTTTTTTCCTTCTTTTGCTAACTAATGCAGTTATGAATAATTATTACATAGTAATGTCTGCTATTCTGTAAAGTTACATGTATTAAACATTTAGGTTACCTATTTGTTGTATGTTGTTTTTTATTTTTTAATTTAGGTGACTATAAAGCGGTAATTATTTATATTCATTCTTTAATCATACTACGTTATTATGCAGGTCTCATACTTAGCACAATGGCTTAGTAGTCTGCTCAGATGTCTCCACAGCACTCACGGTACAAGTTCAAATACCAGCCAACCTACCATCCCCCAGCTGTGTTTATTTTTTCAGTGCACAAGAGAATTAAAATGAACAAACAAAAAAATGTAATCTGCCCATTAGTTAGTGTGTGGTGTTTGGAATTTCACACCATAATAGTATTAAATACTTACATATCATTGCATGCATTTGAAGAATTGATATAATAGAATCAGCCAAATTTAAAGTGCATTGGCTAATTGGCATTCACCTATTTTCAGCATATGCTGCTTTGGCTAATTGGCTAATAGTCATTTGCTTTTTTTTCACCAATTCAATCTTTTAGTATTTCTCTGTGGGATTTGAACCCATGAGTTCTTCAAGGTAGAAGTGCTGACCGCTAGCCTATTGGGTGTAGCACAGTCATACATAGAAAATAAATAGAAAATACATAGAAAATACATTCACTAGTGTTTGACGTTTCTTCTCCCTGAGCTGTCTCTCCCGCTGCCACCATCTTCTCCCGCTGATGTGTTCTTCAGCGCAGCCAGTTACCCACTAATAAAAAAAAAGCCGCTCTTCTTGTGGCGGTCTTCTGTGGCCATCCGATAATGTCACCCGGAGAGTCCGCTCCATGGCGTCATGTAAGAGACGCAACACAGCGGAGGAAGACCACCATGGAAGAAGAGCAGCTTTTTTTTATTAGCGGGTAACCAGCGGTGCGGAAGAACACAGCAGATGGAGAAGATGGCGGCGGCAGGAGAGACGGCTCTGGGAGAATACAGCTCGGGGAGAAGATGGAGGAGGGAGAGACAGTGTCTGGAGAAGATGGCTCAGGGAAGAAGACAGCTTGGAGCTATTTTACAATAAAGGACTTGTCAAAAACCGGCTATTGATTTTTTTACATTTCACTGCTTTTTTTGGTGAATGGGTAGGGGTAAAATGTACCCCATACCTATTCACATAGGGGACAGGATCTGGGAGCCCCCTTTGTAAAGGGGGCTTCCAGATTCTGATAAACCCCCTGCCTGCAGACCGACAACCACCGACCAGGGTTGTCGGGAAGAGGCCCTTGTCCCAATCAACATGGGGAAAAGGTGCTTTAGGGCATGTGGCCTGGTAAGGTTTAGAAGGGGAGGGTGCTCATTCGTCCCCCCCTATCCTGACCTCCAGGCTGCATGCTCGGATAAGGGTCTGGTATGGATTTTGGGAGGCCCCACATCAAATTTATTGTACATTTTGGTGTGGGGTTCCCCTTAAAGTCCATACCGAAGGGCCTGGTATGTACTGGGGGGACCCTACGACCTTTTTTTCCTTGAATTTTGGAATTCCATACCATAATATTATTGAATAAGTACATACCATTGCATGCATTTGAAGAGTTAAAATATGGAATAAAGCAAGCTGATGTGCTTTGGCTAATTATGCTTCTGAGTACATTGCACACTTCCAGGAGGTGATGCTGTCAGTGGGATTTGAATTCATGGCTTGAACTTTTGGGGGCAGCAGGGGATACCGCTATGCTACAGAGCTGAGCACTTACCCACAGAGAAAATACATTTACTAATGTTTGATTCTATACAATAATGTTTTGCATTTCAGGCATTAATATTATAGTAACAACCATGCTCATGCCGATGTGGCATTGGCTAATAGGCATTTGCCTCTTTTCAGCATATGCTGCTGAGTACAATGCAAGCTTTCAGTAGGTGATGCCATCTGTGTGATTTTCAGCCATTTGAGCACAATTATATTGAGAACATATGTTTACTAGTGTTTGATGGTGGGACAACTTTATATTCTAGGTATAAAATAGTACTCAGCACAGTGACTTAGACACCTTTCAAACTTGTGCGACCTGAAAGTTGCGAGATTTTAATGCGACTTTAAGCAATGCCTGTGTAATCTTGAGGTCTATGGACGCAGGAGTCGCAGGGAAAGACACGCAACTTTCCCACTATTTTGCATCAGCAATTTTGCCACAATTCCAGGGAATGCCTGTGTAAACTTGAGGTCTATGGACCTCAACTCGCATCAAAGTCAGACCAAAGTAGTACAGGGACTACGTTGAAGTCAGTGTTACTTGAAGTTGCACAGATATGAATGGTACACATTGAAAATCATGGGGTATGACTTGTCATACGACTCTGATGTCCAAAGTTGCACAAGTGTGACTCAGCCCGACTTTGTCAGCAATTTCAGAGACATCAGTACACTTTCCTGCACAGATGTCTAGTGAAATCACATAGGTCCCAACTGTTCTCCTTTAAGAAGGTGTCCTATGCCTACCTACTTTTGCTAATAGGTGTCCCTTATACCCATCTCAAAAAGTTGGGAAGTAAGAAATCGCCCCCTGAAGTCGCCCAAAATAGTGCAGGAACTACTTTTGGGAATCTTTGTGGCGTCGCACCAATTTGGACAGTTCCATTGCCATCAATAGGCGCCGATTTGGCCTATAATTTGACATGTCAATTCAGACCTATGTGAACATGGGTGAAGTTGCATAGATATTAGAACTGCACGGTTCTGGCCAAAATGAGAATCACAATTTTTTTGCTTAGAATAAAAAGATCACGATTCTCGCAACGTAAAATCTTTCACATTATCCCACAAGAAATTGGGCTAACTTCTTTTTTTTTTTTTTTAATTCATTAAAGTACTTTTTTCCAAAAAAAAAATTGCATTTGAAAGGCGCAAATACAGTGTGACATAAAATATTGTAACAACCACCATTTTATTCTCTAGGGTCTCTACTAAAAAAATATATATATATAATGTTGGGGGGTTTTAAGTAATTTTTTAGCAAAAAAATGATTTTAACCTGAAACCAACAAATGTCAGAAAAATGTTTAGTGTTTAAGTGGTTAAACTTTCCTCACTTACACAGAATTCTATTTAATTGACAAATTGTTACAAGTTTTCTAGTCAAGTTCACTGATAAAGAAAGTTCTAATTCTTGGCAGACTTCCTGGTTTTTCGGCTGTGGCTTCAGAAGAGCAGAGAGAGTTCTTTACATAGCAAGAATCGTGAAACGCTTTTTTCAAGATCGTAAAGGGGAAAAAAAATCACGATGATGATTAATCGTGCAGCTCTAATAAATATGCATGGAAATCAAGGGGGACAACCTTTTCATGTGACTCTGAGGTCCAAAGCTCCATGAAAAGTCACCCAAGTGTGAAAGTAACCTAATGCGATTAATTGATAACACCTTTGAATAAGGCCTCATTTGCACTTGTGCGACCTTAAAATTGCACAGCTTTGCCATGACTTGAAGCAATGTCTGTGTAATCTTGTGGTGTATGGACCTCAAATTGCATCAAAGTCAAACCAAGGTAGTGCAGGGACGAATTTGCTACACCTTCAGGATGGACAAGTGACAATAGGGCCAAATTCAAAGGTGTTATCCTTGAATCTCATTCACACTGCTGCGACCTGAAAGTCACACTATTTTGCTGCCACTCTTCCGCTGCAACTTGGCCCCAACTTCTGGGAATGCCTGTGTAATATTGTACCTGATATACCTCAAGTCACACCAAAGTAGTACAGGGACTACTTTGAAGTTGGTGCGACTTAAAGTAGCACAGATATGAATGGTTATCATTGAGAATCATGGGGTACAACTTGTCCTGCAACTCAGAGGTCCAAATTTGCTGGAAAATTCGCCCAGCTGTGAAACAAGTCATATATATTTTAATAAAAGGAGCTCTCATTTATACTTGCATAGTCCTTACTGATTTACATCAGCAGAACAAATGCAGTAAGTGATGTGTGCACATGGGAGGGAAGCAAATGTGTGGTGATGCCAAACAAATCAATGAACCCCACCCACACCAAATCTAACTATGACATCCACCCCCGCATTGATTAAGTACAAGTACATATACTACACTTACCCGGCCAATGAGCAGCACCTCCTCTCTGCTAAAGAGACCTCGCCATGTCCACCTAGATGGAGATCCTGACCAGCACAGGAACTTCCGGGTGCATACAATGACTAATTTCCAGGTCAGAAGGTGAAACCACGCTTTTGATTGCAGCTGCAAATATTTGATCTCAACCACAATTAGTATTTTTTATTTTCAGATATGCAAATCTGTATTTCTACATATATTTGAAGGTAAACTTAAGGGAGTTTGCTAAGAAATGGTGTCCCTAGGTTAGCAGCAGATGAATTACAAAGGCAAAAGGCCCAGTTTGAGCCCTGGTTCACACTGACAGCAGGAGGAAAGCGTTCAGCTGAAATCCCACAATTTCATTCCTGCATGTCAGTCCCGACTGTGGGGGCAACATCAGAGACATCAGTGCAGGTTTCTGCACCAATATCAATACAAATCGCACCAATTAGAACAGTGCAATTGCCACAGATTTGTCAAATCACACCAAGGTGAACCAGAGCTGACACATTCAAACACTGCCTATCCACCAGCTGAATTCATTACCTGCAATTCTCCACAGCTGTTAATGATAAAGGTGGAATCTTTATATATAACTTGCAGTTGTGCAGAAGCCTAGGTTTACATTGGAGCGATTGGTCATGCGATTTGAGAGATCAAATCGCATGACTATTGGCAATGGCACTGTTCCAATCGATGCAACATTTTTTTTGTGGCACCGCATCAATTTGCTAAAGTAGTTCCTGCACTACTTTTGCCGATTTCAGGTGCGACTTCAATAGACATTTGTGTATGAAGCCACCTGAAATCACGCTGACCTTGCTACTTCAAGTGAAGTAGCGCAATTTCAAAGCAGCATGTGAACCAGGGCAAAGAGATTAGTTTTTTGGTGCACAAATACATATTGAAATAAAATAAGAGATCTTGCACTTTCCCAAAACCACCACCCACAAAAACTAAAGACAAAGAAAAGTACAACAACCCCCCCCCCCACACACACACACACACACACACACCCACCCCCCCACACACAACCACCCCCCCCCCACACACACAAACACCCCCCCCCGCCACACACACACACACCCACCCCCCCCGCCACACACACACACACTACACACACCCCCTACACACACACACACACACACACACACACACCCCCCCCCCCCACACACCCACCCCCGCCACACACACACACACTACACACACCCCCTACACACACACACACACTACACACACCCCCTACACACACACACACACACACACCCACCCCCCCCCCCACACACACACACACCCACCCCCCCCCCCCCCACACACACACACACACACACACACACACACACACCCCCCCACACACACACACACACACAACCCCCCCCCCCCAACACACACACCCCACCCACACTTTTATTTTACCAGCAGAAAAAAAAATAAATTTACATTTACTAGCTTCAAAAAAATTGACAGGATATATGGTACTACATTTAGCAACGGAATTTTAAGGGCCCTGCTCATAGGAGCTTACAATCTAAAATTAGACAAAACCTTAGAGTGGACACAGCTATAATTTCAGTGTATAGCGGGCAACACATCACATTGTTATCTGCAAGATTATAGAAACATACTTAAGTCATTCTTACAAAGCATTCCAACATAATATTACAAAAGACTTATTCAAAACACCCACCACCAGCCCACAATCCACACATACATACATTGATGACCATGTTCTGCTGGAAGCTGCATTTCGGTGTACACGATTAAACGAGATCAAAAATAGTAGGTCAGCAGATGCTTCCAAACAATGTTTGCATGATCAGACAGGAACAATACACACACAACATTGACAGCATGGCCACATAAACCCACTTTTGATTGAAAAAATGCACAAGAATTTCATCAAATCTCCCAATATCATTCCTTCTCCATCACACCAAAAAACCTGACCTTCTCAGGCCAAACGAACCTCCCCTACTGCAGGCCTTTATATAAGAGAGGTTGTATTGTTAGCACACTGACACACCCAATAGAAGTACACGCCCACCAGTATCTTTCAATCTGTCTCTTCATGTATGTCTAAAGTGATTGCACCTGATGAGCAGGAACACATAATAGTATTTGCAACTGTGTTAGCCTTGGCTATGTGCATCAAATCTCCAACTACAGGACAAAGATCAAAGTCTATTTGCATCCACATAAACAAAGCAACAGTTTTCTAATCATATGTACCCGTGCAGTGTAAACCCTAAAATTTGAAATGTCCAAGTCTCTGAGCATGATTAGTGCTAATAAACATTAACATCAGTCCCTGGCTGCAATGAGCTTCCAATATAAAGTCCAAAATCAACTTTCTTACATTAGAACCTATTTCGACAGGAGACAAATAAAACACTAGCATGTCTTTGGATTGTGTTGAGAAACCCACACAGGGAGAACATATAAACTTCAACACAAGGATTAGCATGTTGGGGAATTGAACCAACATCCCAGGTGCTGCTAGACAGAACTGCTACACACTAAGCCACCAGGCAGCCCCAAGCATGTTCTCTGCATCTCTGTGGTGTGAACCAGTCCTAAGTCCATAGCCATGCTCAGTGTCACAAGCAATATACAATATATTGGCCTAAGTATTGGGAAGCCTGCCTTTAAATGCACATGAACTGTAATGGCATTCCAGTATTAGTATTGGGTTCAAAACTCATTTGGCCCACCCTTTCCAGCTATAACAGCTTCAACTCTTCTTGTCCACAAGGTTTAGGAGTGTGTCTATGGGAATGTTTGACCATTCTTCCAAGTGCATTTGTGAGGTCAGGCACTGATGTTGGATGAGAAGGCCTGACCTACAGTCTACACTCTAATTCATCCCCAAGGTGTTCTGTTGTGTTGAGGTCAGGACTCTGTGCAGGCCAGTCAAGTTCCTCCACCCCAAAATCACTCATCCATGTCTTTATGAACCTTGCTTTGTACACTGGTCCAAATCATTTGGTGGAAGGGGAATTATGGTGTGGGGTTGTTTTTCAGGGGTTGGGCTTGGCCCCTTAGTTCCAGTTAATGGAAATCTTAAGGCGTCAGCATACCAAGACATTTTGGACAATTTCATGCTCCCAACTTTGTGGGAACAGTTTGGGGATGGTCCCTTCCTTTTCCAACATGACTGCACACCAGTGTACAAAGCAAGGTCCATAAAGACATGGATGAGCAAGTTTGGGGTGGAGAAACTTGACTGGCCTGCACAGAGTCCTGGCCTCAACCCAATAGAACACCCTTTGCGCTGAATTAGAGTAGAGACTGTGAGCCAGGCCTTCTCATCCAACATCAGTACTTGGCCTCACAAATGCACTTCTGGAAGAATGATCAAACATTCCCATAGACACACTAAACTTTGTGGACAGCCTTCCCAGAAGCTGTTATAGCTGCAAAGGGTGGGACAAATCAAATTTTAACCCTACGGACTAAGACTGGGCTGCCATTAAAGTTCATGTGTGTGTAAAGGCAGGCGTCCCAATTTTTTTTGGAAAACGGAATCAAAAATTCAAATGCTTGACAAGAGTGCGGCCAGCTTAGACCTTTAACTTAAAATACGCTTTCAGCTACTTGAATTCACATCCAGTAGGCATCGAGCAGAACCTTCCAACGCTCCGTTCTCCATAAAAAGGACCCAACCACAGAGATACGTCAGATAACATCTACAGGAAGGTGGAATATCCCAGATCTTTGGACGAGACTGGTGGAGCAACCGTGGTGGGCCTAAAGATAAGCGCATTACCCCCGTGGGAGTGAGGGGATATGGTGAGTGGGGATGTTTGAGGGGGAGCACGAAGTCACAAGTGGAATTTCTGAAAACACTCACAGTCACCGTTTTTATGTTAATCACTATGAATGAAGATTTAACCTACCTGATGGACTATTAGTTATACACAGATGCACCAAGACCTGTTGGAACACTCGTATTCACCAATTGTGTTGCTAACCCCGAGTGGGGTCTTTACATATTTTTGGACTACCACCAAGCATTTGCGCACTTATATATATATTCTTTTATTATATACTTTTTATATGGTTTCCAAATGAGGTTTATGTGCTTTAACAAGGTTTATACAAGTGTGCATCATACACATTCACCTAAGGTTTCACTATTATATAGGATTGGTAATTTGGAGCTATAGTAACCTAGTATGTACCTAGAGATTTATACATTAGGGTATATTTACTAGTGGAAAATGCCTACTGAGTGAAGACGAGCCATGTTTTTGGCAGGATCATCTCGCCTAAGTGAATAACAGCCTACTTACCAGTGACGTATTGACAGCTCACTGAGTAATATATTTATATAACATTCATTTTATCACAGTTAAGTTTAGTTATACCATCATCTAGTACCCTTACCCAAACTAGGAACCACCCCCCCCCCTTTTTTTGTTATTATTAGTGTTTATAGACCCCTTAGGGGAGCTATATTAGGGGAGGCAGCATACCTAGACGGACCCCTAAGCGCGATCATTTACCTTTCTTTTTATCAGTATTTACAGTTAGTGTACTGTGTCCTCTGCACAGTGTGCACCTAAAGCTACCTGAAGACAATTGCTGTTGTTCTGATCCTATTAATACCACAGGCAGGCAGCTGCAGTATTTACAGTTAGTGTACTGTGTCCTCTGCACAGTGTGCACCTAAAGCTACCTGAAGACAATTGCTGTTGTTCTGATCCTATCAATACCACAGGCAGGCAGCTACAGTATTTACAGTTAGTGTACTGTGTCCTCTGCACAGTGTGCACCTAAAGCTACCTAAAGACAATTGCTGGTGTTCTCATACTAATAATACTACAGACAGGCAGTTGATTCTGCTAACTGCAGTATCAGTATATATATATACATCCCAGCTTTGTGCAGCTACATCTCACTGCAGGCCATTAGTATGTCTGGAAGGCCAACAAGGAGAGGCAGACAGTCACAAGCCAATAAAAGAGGGCAAGCAGGCTCTGTGTCTAGAGGTAACAGTGCTGGTCGTGGAGACGGTGCATCCTCATCAGCACGTGGCCATGGGACATGCTTGTCCTTTTTTTCGGCAGCTGGCCATGTTAAGCCGCAACATGCGGAAGACTTGGTAGAGTGGATGACGAAGCCGTCCTCATCCTCTCCCACCCAGGATCAGGGTACTTTGTCTGGCAAAGCAGCTGCCAATGCGGCCTCTTCCCTCGGCTCAGTGGCATCAGTCACTCCTTCCCTAGCCCCACCATGTCCTCCTGAGGAGTCCCCCGAACTGTTTGACCACAGTGTTGGGCACATGCTCCAGGAGGATGCCCAGTGTTTTGAAGGCTCTGATGATACCCAGCTAGAGGAAGGCAGTAATGTGAGCCCAGAGAGAGGGGGTGCCCAAGAAAGACAGCAATCTGGCTTTCATGTTCCCCCAGTTGCAGCATACTGCCATCTTTGCTCCAGTGATGAGAAGGGAGGGGATGATGAGGAAGTCACTGACTCCACGTGGGTGCCTGATAGGAGAGAGGAGGAGGAGGCATATCTCCAATGATTCAGGATGCCCTCCAGAGGCCAGCTTAAGGGCAGCACACCGACTGCATCACACCGCAGAGATCCGCATGTGCAGGGCGCTGCTGTCTCTGCGTGTTATTCCAAAAGTTCTTTGGTGTGGGCCTTTTTTGAGATGAGTGCATCAGATCCCACTACTGCTATTTGCAACATGTCTCATGGCCAAAACATCACCCGCTTGGGCACCACATGCTTGACCAGACATATGTTGACCTGAAATGCAGTTCGTTGGCAGGCGTACCTAAAAGACCCATACCAAAGAACAAGGCGAACCTCTCCTTGCTCCTCATCAGTTGGGATCTCCAACCCCACTATACCTTCAGTCCTCTCTGAAACCTGCCAAGTACTTGTGGGCAATCTGCTATCGGTACACCGACGTCAGATTGTACCAGGCAAGTTTCCCTGCCCCAGCTGCTGCACCGCCGAAAGAAGTTCGCTCCCAGCCATCCACATGCCCAGCGGTTGAATGCTAGCTTGGCTAAATTGCTAGCACTTCAACAGCTGCCTTTTCAGTTGATAGACTTTGCCCCCTTCCGTGAGTTTGTGGAATGTGCTGTTCCTCAGTGGCAGGTTCCCAAACGCCACTTTTTCTCATAGAAGGCAATTCCGGCTCTCTACCGGCATGTGGAAGGCAATGTCTTGGCCTCGCTGGACAGGGTGGTCAGCGGTAAGGTGCATATTACCGCTGACTCATGGTCCAGCAGGCATGGACAGGGAAGTTACCTAAGTTTCACCGTGCACTGGTTGACTCTTCTGGCAGCTGGGAAGGATGCAGGACAGGGTGCAGTAGTGTTGGAGGTTGTTCTGCCACCACGCCTCCAAAATTTTACTAGTGGTGATTCTGCCACACCTCTCTCCTCCACCCCCTCCTCTTCTTCTTCCTCCCTGGCCTCTTCCTGTGCTGATTTGTCCTCGGAACCAGCGGTGCTCCGTAGGCATTCAAGGGGCTACGCAAGCGCGCAGGCAAAAAGATGCCATGCAGTGCTTGAGCTGGTGTGCTTGGGGGACAGGAGCCACACTGGGGCAGAGATTCTGTCAGCTCTGCAGGGGCAGGTTCAGAGGTGGTTGATGCCACGCTAGCTTAAGCCAGGTATGGTGGTTTGCGACAATGGCACCAACCTCCTCTCTGCCCTCCGACAGGGACAACTGACCCATGTGCCCTGTTCGGCTCACGTCCTTAACTTGGTGGTGCAGCGGTTCTTAGGCAGGTACCCGGGCTTACAGGATGTCCTGAAGCAGGCCAGGAAAGTATGTGTGCATTTTCGCAGGTCATATAATGCCAGTGCTCGTCTGGGTGACCTCCAAAAAGGAATTTAACCTGCCCAAGAACCGCCTAATCTGTGACATGCCCACCAGGTGGAACTCAATGTTGGCCATGCTGCAGCGGCTGCACACACAGCAGAGGGCCATCAATTAATACCTATGCGACTATGGCACCAGGACAGGGTCAGGGGAGCTTGTTCATTTTCCCCCAAATCAGTGGGCTATGATCAGGGAAGCATGCACTGTCCTGTCACCATTTGAGGAGGCCACAAGGATGGTGAGCAGTGACAGTACATGCATCAGTGAGACTTCCCTCTTGTCCACCTGTTGGAGCACACGCTGCGTGGAATAATGGACAGGGCACTTGAGGCAGAACAGAGGGAGGAAGAAGAGGACTTCCTTACCTCCCAAGGCCCCCCTTTATCCAAACAGTGTTCCTACGTGCCTGCCGATCACACAGGAAGAGGCCTAGGAGGAGGAGGAGGATTGTGTCAGCATGGATGTGGAGCCTGGCACTCAGCATCAGCAGCAGTCTTCAAGGGATCATTTACAGTACAAAGAAACCCATGGACTTGTACATGGCTGGGAGGAGGTGGCTGCGGATCATGTCTTCCTTAGTGACCCAGAGAACTCTGGACCGAATGCCTCAGCAAACCTATGCTGCATGGCCTCCCTGATCCTGCAAAGCCTGCAGAAGGATCCTCGTATTCGTTGTATCAAGGGGGATCATTACTGGCTGGCAACCCTCCTTGATCCACGTTACAAGGGTAACGTTGCGGACCTTATCTTGCCGTCGCAGAGGGAGCATAGGATGAAACATCTTCGGGAGGCCTTGCAGAAAGGTTTGTGCAACACATTTCCAGAGCCTGGGAGGTTACAATTTCCTGGTCCTCCTGGAAAACGTGTTGCTGAGGCTTCGGTCAGTCACAGAAGAAGCAGTGGAGAAGGTGGCCGTCTGACCGATGCATTCAAACAATTTTTTAGTCCGCAGCCCCAAGGTCTGATCAGTTCCAGCAACCATCGCCAGTGTCTGATTCACATGGTGCAGGATTACCTAGGGGCAAGATCAGACTTGGACACTTTTCCCACCGAAAATCCTCTGGGTTACTGGGTCTTGAGGATGGATCACTGGCCAGAGCTTGCACAGTATGCAATTGAGCTACTGGCCTGTCCTGCATCCAGCGTTCTTTTGGAGCGCACATTCAGTGCCGCTGGAGGCTTTGAAACCGATCACAGGGTGCGCCTGTCCACCGAATCAGTCGATCGGCTGACCTTCATAAAAATGAATCAGTGAGATCCCTTCAAGACTGCCTATGCTGATGCTGAGTGACTATCCTGTTATGCTGAGTGACAATCCTCTTCCTCCTCAATTTTCATGCTGATAGCTTGTAAGAACATTTTTGGTTCTGGGCACCGCCACCAGTGGCCAAGGTCCTATTTTTCTGCCCCTGTTTAACAGGGGCGTATAATTACAATTTTTGATGCAATACTTTGCCGCAGGGCTCATTCCTGCGCTCCAACTATAGTATCTGTGAGGGGTTGCAGTGTTGTGGCACTAGAACCAGTGCCCAAGGCCCAATTTTTCAGCCCCTGTTTAACAAGGGCGTATAATTACAATTTTTGCTGCAATACTTTGCAGCAGGGCTCATTCCTGCGCTCCAACTATAGCATCTGTGAGGGGTTGCAGTGTTGTGGCACCAGTGCCTAAGGCCCAATTTTTCTGCCCCTGTTCAACAGGTGCATGTAATTACAATACTTGATATAATATTTCACAGCAGGGCCCGTTCCAGCGCCCACCAAGAGTAACTGTGAGGGCTTACAGTGTTGTGGCAACACCAACACCTAAGGCCCCAATTTCTGCAGAGTATATAGGGCAGGCCCTTACTTTCAAACATCCAACTTACAAATGACTCCTACTTGCAGACGGAAGGAGACAACAGGAAGTGAGATGAAATCTACCCCTAGGAAGGGAAATTCTCTCCTGTAAGAGTTAATATGGGAAAAACATGTCTCCTCTCCACTGATGCTTTATCACCAATCCTTGTTTCACTAAAAACCCCAAATTTAAAAAAAAACATTTGTCATTGGGACAGAAAGTGAGGTGAAATCTTCTGAAGAGGTGCACAGACAGCAAAACAAATGTTACAGGGGTGATAACCCTTCCCTATGTTTTCCAAAAAGCTTAAAAATAGATTTTTTGGCTGGAGCTACACTGTACCAGATTCTACTTAACAACAAACCTACAGTCCCTGTCTTGTTTGCACTGCCTTTATACTGCTGTTCAGAGGTTTTAGGGCCTGGGGCCCCACGCCTTTCCTTTTTTAATTTGGGTGCGGGGTTCCCCTTAATATCCATACAAGACCCAAAGGGCCTGGTAATGGACTGGGGGGGTACCCATGCCGTTTGCCTCACTGATTTTCATCCATATTGCTGGGACCCGACATTACATTAAAGCCGCAACCAGTTTTAAATGACTTTTATTCCTTTAAAAATGTCATTTTGTGCAGGGACTGTTCTAAGCAGGGTAAACACGTGCCACTTTCCAGGCATACTATAGACACCCCCAGGTACGATATTTAAAGGAATACTTCACTTTTATTTTTAACTTTAAGCCTCATTAAAATCACTGCTCCTGAAAAAACGGCCATTTTGAAAACTTTTTTTTGCATTAATACATGTCCCCTGGGGCAGGACCCGGGTCCCCAAACCATTAGTACAATAAATTGCATATTAGCCTTTAAAATTAGCACTTTTGATTTCGAACGTTCGAGTCCCATAGACTTTAAAGGGGTTCTAAAGTTCACGTGAACTTTAGGTCCGTTCACTGGTTCTGGTGCGAACTGAACCGGGGGGTGTTCGGCTCTTCCCTAGTGGTGACAAGGCAGGTTGTCACCAAAGTCAAATTTATTTTGGGCGGAGTTGTTTCCAACATCATTTGTATAGTTTGTTACATTTTCCAAATAAAAATGTTTTTTGACATCATTCTTTCATGCAATGATCAGCATCATTGGGAACAACTGAAGTGTTAAATATGAAACATGAAATATTGAGGATTTGCATTGTATAATTTGCATGTTTCCTGTTCTCCGTATGTGATGTCTGGGGGTTTCCCCTCTAATGATTGCAGCTGTTATATAGGAGACATTGTACAGGTGACATCTCAGTAGTCTGTGTGTGTCAGTGCAGAGACATCAAGATGGGTTCTCAGGGGGTTCTGCTGCCTCTCATACTGCTTTATATTCAGGGTGAGAGATTCTCATAGTAATGTATATAATGATAATGGGGGAGAGCATTGCAAAAAAAAAAAAAACTGAATTCGTTCTCAAACTCATTCCAAAAATTTGGAATTAATTTGAAAACTAATCATCAAAACAAAATCAGTATCATAACAAAATGAAACAAAACAATTTTTTTCCATTCTGCACATGTCTATTGATCACTCACTGAGCATACAGATTGTTTATCTTATAATTGTTGTCTATGGGCCAGCTTATAGCTGAATCCCAGGAATTCAGCAACTTTGCAAAAAGTGCAGGCACACTATGAGTTATCTATTTGTAATGCCCTGTACACACGGTCGGATTTTCCGATGGAAAATGTGTGATAGGACCTTGTTGTCGGAAATTCTGACCGTGTGTCGCCTCCATTACACATTTTCCATCGGATTTTCCGACATACAAAGTTTGAGAGCAGGATATAAAATTTTCCGACAACAAAATCCGTTGTCGGAAATTCCGATCGTGTGTACACAAATCCGACGGACAAAGTGCCACGCATGCTCAGAATAAATAAAGAGATGAAAGCTATTGGCCACTGCCCCGTTTATAGTCCCAACGTACGTGTTTTACGTCACCGCGTTTAGAGCGATAGGATTTTCCAACAACTTTGTGTGACCATGTGTATGCAAGACAAGTTTGAGCCAACATCCGTCGGAAAAAATCCTAGGATTTCGTTGTCGGAATGTCCGAACAAAGTCCGATCGTGTGTACAGGCCATTAGACTTAAAGTAGAACTATAGGCAAAACTTTTTTCTTCATTTTGAATTGAACAAAGGAGGGTTATAACCCCTGTCAGATTTGTTTTTGCCATCCAGAGATTTGCCCTCACTTCCCATATTCAAACAGGAAATGAGAGGAAATCCCTGCAAATTAAGGAAATTCCTTGGAGACCCCCAGGTCACTAGAACTAGTGTCCCAATTGGAAGATTTCCCCACTATAACTTTTCTCGGGAAAACCCAAAATGTGGGTTTTCTTTTGTTTACAGGACAAATAGAGAGGGGGAATCTCCTTAATGGTGGGCACAGACTGCAATAAAAACCTGACAGGTGTTCTAATCCCTCTCCACTCTATCCAAAAGGGAAAAAAAAGTTTTGCCTTTAGTTGTACTTTAACTCATGGTATGCCTGCAGTTTTTACAAAGTCGCTTATTCCTGGAATTCAGCTTAAAGCTGGTGTCATAACCTCTGCCCCAGATATCCTGCTTCAGGGTGGTCTTGGGTCGGGGAGAGAGAGAGGGTGATCAGGGAGAGAGAGGGGGGTCATGGAGAGAGGGGGGCAGAGAGACAGGGAAGGGATCAGGAAAAGAGGGGGTCAGAGAGAGGGGGGCAGGGAGAGTGAGAACTTGTCAGGGAGAGTGAGACGTGGTCAGGGAGAGTGAGAAGGGGGTCAGAGAGAGAGAGGGGGTCATGGAGAGAGGGGGGGTCATGGAGAGAGGGGGGGTCAGGGAGAGAGAGAAAGGGGAGTCAGTGAGAGAAAGTGAAGGGGGTGAGGGAGAGAGAGGGGGGGTCAGGGAGAGAGAGAGGAGCAGGGTCTGGTCAGTGAAAGTGCTCTCTAACTTGAAATGGTCCCCAGGGGCTCACTGGGTCATTCAGCAGTTTTTCAGCGTGGCTGTTGGCGGCTTCTTTTTAATATTCCCGCCTACCTCCCTTTCACAGATGGAGCACACAGGAAGGGCGGGACTCAGGAGAAGTGTGAAGCTGCTCGTGGCAGACATGCTGGAGGTGGATTGGATGGAGCACACAGGAAGGGCGGGACTCAGGAGAAGTGTGAAGCTGCTCTGGGCAGGCTGCAGGCCTGCTGGAGGTGCAGTTGATGGAGCAGTGTGGGGAATCGATCCTCTCCACCTAGGACAATTCTCTCCACCTAGGACAATTGCACTTCTGAGCCATCACTTGCACACAGTGACACACAGAGTGCAGAGGGGCGGCCACCAGAGGACGGAGGGGGAGGAGAGAAGCAGATGGATGGGTTTTCCAGGGTACAGAAACTTATTTCTGCACAGTGCACCACTCACTTCCTTCTCCCGCTGGCTTGTCACTTTTGCCAGATGCTTCCCCATCTCCTCCCTCACAGGGGCCGTGGCTGCACCCTAGGTGGCAGTGCGCCCTAGGCGACTGCCTGGTTTGCTTGTGGTAGTGCTGGGCCCTGGTCCTCATCACCTATGGAGATTGTGAAGCCTCTATAATCAGAGATAAGTAACTTTTCAGTGTATTTCTATATAGGCATATCTGTCAGTCTTGTATTGTATTCCTATCATTGTAATTGTTTGTATGTACAGAATTTTTGTTTAGTAAAAGCACATTAATATCCCACAGAGGTCTAAGCTTCCTTTCTTATAACACAAAGTAGCCTTAAAACAGAGCTCCATCCAAAAGGGGCAGTTACGCTTTAAGGTCTTATGCCCCGTTCCTGTTTGTGAAATGGCGCGTTTGGGGAGGAGGTGGGTGAAGGTATCCGATTTTGAAAGTTACCCGCTCCCAATTCTGCTCTGACCGCCTAGGATGTTTATTAAAAGTCAGCAGTTATTGTTGCTGCTGACTTTTAATTTTTACATAGGAGACTGGAGCTTCTTTTTAAGAGAAAAATGCACAACAATTACTTGTACCATGAGGGGATCCTGTTATTTATCATTCCTTTCCTCCCCCCTTAACCAATTATAATATGCCTTTTATACTGTTTACTGAATACAAGGTGTTCTGTGGATAGACAAGGAGAGATCCTGTCATTTATCCATCCCTCTCCTTTCCCCATGTTCAGTCACACAATTCCTTGTATTAAGTGAATGGAATACAAGAGATTTTATGTTTGGTCAATGGGAGAGGAAAGGATGGATAAATGACAGGATCTCTTCACTATACGAGAGCAGAATCTCTTGGACATAACCCTGGATGTTCAGCACTGATAATAGTATCTTATAAGAAGAAAACTAGGATTTTTACCGACACACCTAGATAACTATCATTAGGAGGTAACATATTTGTACACAGCTAGATACTGATTTTTTTTTTCCTGGAGTTCCGTTTTACTAAATCTCTGGGCTATGTATGCATTTCCTCATGTTTTATCCCTTTAAAAATAAACAAAATAGACCTTGGCTCAAATTTGGGCACCATTTTCTAAACAGGACCTAGGAGTTTCCCAGAGTGTTCTAATCCTTCATAAATCTCCAAAACCTAAATAATAAAAATGTTTAAAATGTAGAATTCCTCTTTACTTCTAGTAGAGTGAGAGGGTGATTGTCACTTCTGGGAGACTTGTTTTCAGGTCTATTTCACAGCAGTGGCTGTTGAATTAAACAAACGCTTCTGTGATTGTTGGTAGCCACCTGCTGTCTGCAAGTGGTAAATGGGAACAATATGTATTTCTTTTATATATGTATAAATATATTATATTCATACTATATATACTTCAATAAAAAAAATGATAATTATATTTACTTCTATGGAGAGTCCCTGATTGTCAATGCTGCACAAAGGCCGCTGTCTCTTTGTATTAGGGAAACTCACTGCAGCTCAGCCTATGTCAGATAAAAGGACATTTATTTTTGTTGAAGGTGATAAAAAAAATGTAAACTCAGACCAGGCGAGTAGAATCACAGACATGTTTTATTTATACATTTTTTCATTGGCAGCTCCACCCAGGTATGTTTCAGGGAATTTTTTTACTTTCTAATTACAGAATAGTTGGTTGAGAAATCAAATATATTTCCTGACATTGTTCTATTGTACAATGGTGATCATCACTGTAGGCACATGAGGTGTAGAATATGAAATCTAGTGGATTTGCATTGTATAATTTGCATGTTTCCTGTCCCCCATATGTGATGTCGGGGGGTTTCCCCTCTAATGATTGCAGCTGTTATATAGGAGACATTGTACAGGTGACATCTCAGTAGTCTGTGTGTGTCAGTGCAGAGACATCAAGATGGGTTCTCAGGGGGTTCTGCTGCCTCTCATACTGCTTTATATTCAGGGTGAGAGATTCTCATAGTAATGTATATAATGATAATGAGGGAAGAGCATTGCAAAAAAATAAAAACTGAATAAAATATAAAAAATAATTTTCTTGTTTTCACAGGATCCTGGGCACAGATTACACTGACACAGACTCCGAATGAGATCACTGCAACTCCAGGACAGACAGTCACTGTCTCATGTAAATCCAGTACTGGTATCAACAGCTACTTACACTGGTACCAACAGAAATCAGGACAACCTCCAACACTGATTATCAGGAGTACAAGCAACCTTCAGTCTGGAGTCCCAGCCAGGTTCAGTGGATCTGGATCTGGAACAGATTATACTCTTAAAATCAACGACATAAAGGCTGAAGATGAAGCAGTTTATTACTGTCAGCAAAGTTACGACTCACACAGTGATACAGAGCCGTACAAAAACCTCCTTCCTCTATTTCTTCTACTTACAATGAACAATGTATCTTGTATAGAAAAGGCTCCATAGTCTGTGTCTGTCAGTTCAAAAGACATCTAAATGGGTTTCAGGTATTCTTCTGTTCTGTCATTTTCCTTTATAATCTGGGTGAGAGTTTTGTAGGGTGATAAAGTATAAGATACAGTAATGCCCCGCACACACGGTCGGATTTTCCGATGGAAAATGTCCAATCGGAGCGTGTTGTCGGAAATTCCGACCATGTGTGGGCGCCATCGGACATTTTCCATCGGATTTTCCGACACACAAAGTTGGACAGCAGGAGATAAAATTTTCCGACAACAAAATCCGATAGCGTCAATTCCGACCGTGTGTGGCCTGTTCCAACGCACAAAGTGCCACGCATGCTCAGAAGAAATTATGAGACGGGACAGCTCATTCTGGTAAACTTAGCGTTCAGAATGGATACAGCACTTTCGTCACGCTGCAATGTTCAAAATGGTTTAATACAGCGCACTCTCTTCTTCTTTCTAATGTGACAAGAATAAAGTAGTTTTGCTGCTCATATTCACACACACTTCTCACAAACTTCTTTCATTACTATTTATCGGGATTCTCTCAATATATTTTGATTTCTCACATCTGACAACATATTTTTGTATATTTTTTTTTTTTTTTTGCCTTTAATGTAGAATCTTTTTTGGTGTTTCTCTTTTTTTTTTTTTTTCTTTTTTTTTTGGTGATTTTGATTTGTACTCCCGAAAATGTTTGTGTGTTTTTTGGGACAAGTTCCCACAACACCATTGATATGTTGTTCTATTTAATCCGTAGGAGATTGTTTGGTGTTGTTGTTCCTTGTTAATTTCACATTTTATGTTAGAAATGTACCTGAATCGTCACCAACAAACTGTCCTTTTTGGATGAAAACACACACAGGAGAGTAGAATTTACCTAAAAAAATTTTATTAAGGGGTCACAACTATAAAAAAACAAAGAGGGAGGCAACGCTGGAGAAACTGCAGAAGTGGGTGAAGCCTTGGACCCCCAGGGCAGACATCAATTATTTAAAAGCAAAATTGGTGGCCTGAGGAGTCCTTATCTAAGGGAGGGCAGTCTGGTTCAGAAGTCCCAGAGATCCGGAAAGCAGCAGATGACATCTGTGTCCCCAGGCTGTGGTCATACGAGAGACTGCAGCTTTTGTCAGACCAGACTGAACCCAGGGCAATCACTCTTTGGTCTTCCTTCCACGCTTCCTTACAGGCTTTGGCTGTGGTGGTGGAGTTGTGGCAGCAGGAGGAGGAGGAGGAGAAGGATCGTCGATCTCAATGACATCCGTCTTGGGTGTCAGTTCCCCACTCTCCCCCTTATGTAGGACTTTATAAATCAGGTCCTCAGAGAGCTTGCGTTTGCCCTCCTGCATGCCCTGCAATTTGGTGGCAGCCATGCAGGCAAAGGCCTCTTCAGGACTGGGGAAGGCTCTGAGGGACGCAGAAGCCTCCTGGATCAGCCTGTATGCTGAATCCTGCACAGGACTGGGAGTGGCCTTCCTGGCCCTTTTGTATGGCAGGCGGAGGGGAGGAACCTGAGACTCAGTCAGGCTGCGACTTGTCCCAGGCTTCTCTTGGCTGACATTTAGCCCCGCCTCCTCCTGGCTGCCACTAATCCCCGCCTCCTCCTGACTGCCACTAATCCCCGCCTCCTCCTGACTGCCACATTCCACAGCCTCCTCCTGGCTGAGGTCTTCCTGTGTATGAAAAAGGGACATAGTTTTAGTATTTTTTACATCAATCACACACAATTTTCACCTCATGACTGCTGCAAATTGAATGTTAACAAATATAACAGACTATCCTTCTGAGCCCAGCATTTTGCATTCTTGTCCCAATTTTGGGTGCCCACTACTGTCTATTGATATGTAAAACACTTTTTTGAATCAGCAATTAGTGATCAATAATAACATCTTGTAAACATCATTTATTTATTGCCCAGAAATCTGTAGAAGAATGCTATACCTGACTCCAGCCGGGCTCCTCCATTTCTTCCTGGCTGGAAGGCCCAGGTTGGACATCGGAAGCCTCAGCTGGGGTGGAAGGAAGAGTGGAAGGAAGAGTTGAGAGTGATTCCCTGACTTTAGTGTGGTCTGACAGAAATCGCAGTCTCTCATAGTACCACAGCCTGGGGACATAAACGTCATCTGCTGCAGCTCCGGATCTCTTGGAATCCGTGACCTTCTTGCGCTCCCTAAGATATGTGCTCCTCAGGCCACCAATTTTAGCTTTCAAATAAGGGATGGTTGCTGTGGGGACCACCTGTTTCACCAACTCCAGCAGTTTCTCCAGCGCTGCCTGCCTCTTCTGTTTGTGGTTATAGTGGGGGTGTCTCACCTGCCACAGACAGGGCAGCTCCCTGTACTTGTCAATAAACAGGGGCAGGAAATTGTGGTCGTTGAACCCATCCATTTTCTCTGCAAGACACAACACAAGACAAACCCTAATGTCAGGCCAAACTCCCCTAATCTTGTTACAATATAGGCTTCCATTTCAAAGCAGTATAGGCCCAAGTTTAGATCCTACCTTCGTTAGCACGATCGGCGTCTCCGATGCTCCTTCCTCCGCTCACAGATCGTACGTAAGACGCGCTCGTGTTACGATTTATACACACTGCGCATGCGTATAACTCCGCCCGCCCCTGACGTTCTTTCTAGTCTATTCCCCGCCACTTTTCGTTCGGCGCAGTGGGGGAAGAGCATATGGCGGATAGACAGCAGGTGCGTGCTAACTAATTGTAGCAACGAGGAGGAGGAGGAGGAGGAAAGGCTGGAGCCTGAAACGTCCCGATCCAGAAGGAGATTAAAGGACTCAAATATGTCCTTTGGGGAGATGTTGGAGATGGTGGACATCCTGAAGAAGGCCGACTATGATGGAAAGTATGGGCCTTACCCCAACCACAATGTCAGAAAGGCCAAGATCATGGCGAAAGTGGTCAGGAGTCTGCACCGGAAATTCGGGGTACAACGATCGAAAGATCAGCTCAGGAAGCGGTGGTCGGACCTGAAATTACGAGAACATGAGCAGTACAGAAAGATCCGGAGAGTGCTGCAAAAAAGTAAGTATTTGTGCTGTGTTCCTATTCTTTTTGTGTTTATTACGTTCGTGCTGCTCCATGTGCTTTTAGGAACTGTTGTACAGTTTAAAATGGCAACTTTCATGTTCATGGGCACATTATTCGTTCGGATCACACATTTTTATTTCGGACGATAAAATACCATTGTTTAGGCCATATGCATTTGGTCACCATTTTGACGCCCTATACTTGTCTTCAAAGAATTGGGTTGTGTAGATGGGTTTGTTACTAGAATGAAATGCAAACTAGATTGTGTGTAAGGAGAGGACACTCAGCAGCTGTTTTCACATCTGGACACTGGAGCACTAGTGTGGGACACAAGAACACCATTTTTATTAGGGGTCCCACACAGGTGCTCCAGTGTATACTATAGGGGGGTCTCCATCCGTGAAGCTTGTACTAAACAGGTAAAGTATTGCAGCTTGACAAAGGACACTAAAAAAGCTACATCTTGGAACTCAGCTAAAATAGATAATTGTACCCCACTTCCAAGCAATGTTTCCTATTTCTAGTTCTGCCATCAAATATCTGTGTGCTAAGTATACCATTTTTGTTTTACATAGGGGAGAAAAGACTCGGAGGACACCCCTCATCCGAGGAGACCAGAGACCCCCCACCTATGGAAGAAGGGGAAATCCCCCCAACACAAGATGAGCAGGAGGATGAAGACGTGGTGGAACTAGTCACCACAACAGGTGAGTGTCTGTGACCACAGGCTCAGATAAGAGATGGATTGCGGCATTTTTTTGAAACCTAATTTATTTTGGGGTTCCTCTCTTTTTAGGTGATCGTGAGGTTGTGGATGAAGATCCTTTCACATCCGAAAGTGCCCAGATCCTGATCGGGGAGATCATGGGGTGTAATTTACAATTGGAAAACATCAAGCAAAACATCAATGATGTTATTCCAAAATATAAAAACATCATTGATGTTTTGGGGCAAGTTTAAAGCCCCTCCAAATCACTTTCTTCTTTTGTGTGCTACAATGTGCAAAATGTTTTTGTGATTTTTCCCAAAGCCAAATTTGGAGGATGCACACAGTGTGCCAACATGTGCTATCTGCCATCACGGGAGATCAATGGACGCGTTTTGGGGGTGCAACCCCTTCCTCAATAATAAAGTAGCGGTGAGGAAGGGCTTTCTCCCCCAAAACACGTCCCTTCATCCCCCGTGATGGCAGATAGCACATGTTGACATTGTGAAATTTGTGTGCATCTTCCAAATTTGGCTTTTCCTGGGGTGATTTCACCCCATCTGAACGCTATATCAAACACAGTTCCTAAATACTCATGTCTGATATTGCCTTCCAGTTCTACCAAATGTGAACTTTGTAAGATCAAGATTTGTGTCTTTCTTGTGGCTTTTACACAGGCCTGTTTTCTATAAAATGGACATTTTGATTTTGGATAATGACACCACAAAAATTGTTATTATTGTTATGCGGGGTAAACCGCATAGAGTGGGGGTCTTTAATCTGGGGCCGTCTTCCTCCTTGTTAGATCCGACCTTTAGAGTAACCCAAATTTATGTTCCTACTAATGGTGAACTTATCTGCCAGTTCCTGGGTGATCACTTTTTTTTTCATGGTGTTTCCAGCCCTTGTGGTATCAGTTCTTCATTCATGCTCCCCTCCAAGTGAAGGAATGGAAATAATGTTCACTCCCCTACTGTGGAGGATTGGCCTGGCATCGACTGTTGTGTTCATTCATGGTGGAGGGATACAGGATTCACTTCAATATCAATATCATCTAGGGAAGCAGTACTGAGAGAACAAAAGGCAGCAGCAATGAAAGCTGTAAATAGCAAGAGCTGAGGTATGAATTTTATCATTTAGTTGTGTTGTCTCAAAAAACAAGCAGGATTCAGGCCAAAAGTGGTACTGCACAATGCTTTTGGCCTGAATCCTGCTTGTTTTGTGAGACAACACAACTAAACCTGAGGTGGGGGGCGCCGGAGCCGAGCAGAGCCGAAAGTCGCCGATCGTCACCGTTCGGAAATGCACGGAAAAGCCCGAGGACAGTTCGGCTGACCTCGGCAAACCTCAGAAAGGCTCGTGAATGGAGTCTTTCCAAGGTTTGGCGAGGTCCACCGAAGTGTCCCTCGGGCCTTTTCGGGCCTTTTCGGGCCATTTCCGAGGCTCTCCGGTGCCCCCCCCGCCTCTGGCCGCATGCGGTATTGCATCACATTGAAGTCAATGCGGAACAAATTATTTTCATTTCCATTGACTTCAATGGGAAAACTTGCTTTGATATGCGAGTACATTGGATTATTGGATCGTAATCCGAGGTTCCACTGTATTTTAAGAAGAGGCAAACATCACTCACAAGTCCTTTGTAGCAATAATCTGAAAAAAAATATTATAATTGGGATCCACTCCTCCTTTCTTCTCACTCTCCCAGGTTCTCATCAATAGTAGAGCCAAAAAATGAGCAACAACCACAAATAGTGACACCAGATCCCTCGCCCACAAGTGCAGCACGTTGTTCTGTGTTGGATTTCCCAGCCCCCCTACACATTTCATCCCTCCAGACTTTTCAAGGATTCTTTATTCTTGTTATACAGCAGCCCAGGAATAGGACTCCAGAGAACCACAACAGTGGAACTCACAGGAGGAGCACAGCAGGACCAATAAGCAGATATTTCTATTAAAATGGACATCTCAGACATGATTGCCAACTCAGACAAATCCATTCATATCACAAATATCACATTTTGGACTTGAGACTGAACTCTAGACAAAGAGCAAAATAAGTTGAAATACATCAATGGGAGCCATTTTACCTGCTGAAGGATTTGTATTTCAGACTATACAGTCCTACCAGACAGCAGAGCCGGGTTGGTGATTTCTCTTTTCTCTACGGCAACTTAGAGAATACAACCCGGTCACCTTCCTTCTCCCAGAGCGTATTTAGATGGTGAAGGAGGAGTAGGAAACTCATTAGATCAACCCCTCTGCTCTTTCCTCCTGTCAGCATGTTTCCTGTTAGCGCAACTGTATTCCTCTAAGAGCTGGTCCTTTCTATCACATTCTGGGTTTTAGGCTTAGGTTACACTTGTTGTTGGGGGGGGGGGGGGCAGTAAAAAATAGGTTGAATTTTTACTGCCCAACTGTTCTTTTTAAGCTGCTTCATGGCAATAACTATCCCCCCCTGTCAAACTTGGTGGACAGTACCACTGCCAGACATAGCATATTCAAGTGGATGGGGCTATGGTGCTAAGCTCGCGGTTACGGCTTAGTATTCCCATTCAAAAGCTGTAAATGAAAAAAAAAAAAACAGGCAATATGGAGATGGCAGAATCACTTCCTGAATACCTGTCAGTGATAGACAATGGGGTTTATTTACTAAAGCTGGAGAGTGTAAAATCAGGCTCACTTCTGCAGAGAAACCAATCAGCTTCCAGGTTGTATTGCTATAAAGCTTAATTGAAGAAGCTGAGGTTAGAAGCTGATTGATTTCTATACAGAAGTGAGCCTGATTTTGCACTCTCCGGCTTTAGTAAATAAACCTCTCTGAATCATTCATCAAATAGTATTGCAGGTGATTTCTACACTGAAATATCTTTAAAAGTCTGAGAAGTGAAAAATTCCCCGTTTTGGACAACTAGGTGCCAACACAACTGAGCATGCTCAGACCTGAAAATAACTCTCATTTTGGAGAGAGAGGGGAGTCAGGGAGAGAGGGGGGCAGAGAGACAGGGAAGGGATCAGGAAAAGAGGGGGTCAGAGAGAGGGGGGCAGGGAGAGTGAGAACTTCTCAGGGAGAGTGAGACGTGGTCAGGGAGAGTGAGAAGGGGGTCAGAGAGAGAGAGGGGGTCATGGAGAGAGGGGGGGTCAGGGAGAGAGGGGGGTCAGGGAGAGAGAGAAAGGGGAGTCAGTGAGAGAAAGTGAAGGGGGTCAGGGAGAGAGAGAGGGGGGTCAGGGAGAGAGAGAGGAGCAGGGTCTGGTCAGTGAAAGTGCTCACTAACTTGAAATGGTCCCCAGGGGCTCACTGGGTCATTCAGCAGTTTTTCAGCGTGGCTGTTGGCGGCTTCTTTTTAATATTCCCGCCTACCTCCCTTTCACAGATGGAGCACACAGGAAGGGCGGGACTCAGGAGAAGTGTGAAGCTGCTCGTGGAAGACATGCTGGAGGTGGATTGGATGGAGCACACAGGAAGGGCGGGACTCAGGAGAAGTGTGAAGCTGCTCTGGGCAGGCTGCAGGCCTGCTGGAGGTGCAGTTGATGGAGCAGTGTGGGGAATCGATCCTCTCCACCTAGGACAATTCTCTCCACCTAGGACAATTGCACTTCTGAGCCATCACTTGCACACAGTGACACACAGAGTGCAGAGGCGCAGCCACCAGAGGACGGAGGGGGAGGAGAGAAGCAGATGGATGGGTTTTCCAGGGTACGGAAACTTATTTCTGCACAGTGCACCACTCACTTCCTTCTCCCGCTGGCTTGTCACTTTTGCCAGATGCTTCCCCATCTCCTCCCTCACAGGGGCCGTGGCAGCGCCCTAGGTGGCAGTGCGCCCTAGGCGACTGCCTGGTTTGCTTGTGGTAGTGCTGGGCCCTGGTCCCCATCACCTATGGAGATTGTGAAGCCTCTATAATCAGAGATAAGTAACTTTTCAGTGTATTTCTATATAGGCATATCTGTCAGTCTTGTATTGTATTCCTATCATTGTAATTGTTTGTATGTACAGAATTTTTGTTTAGTAAAAGCACATTAATATCACACAGAGGTCTAAGCTTCCTTTCTTATAACACAAAGTAGCCTTAAAACAGAGCTCCATCCAAAAGGGGAAGTTACGCTTTAAGGTCTTATGCCCCGTTCCTGTTTGTGAAATGGCGCGTTTGGGGAGGAGGTGGGTGAAGGTATCCGATTTTGAAAGTTACCCGCTCCCAATTCTGCTCTGACCGCCTAGGATGTTTATTAAAAGTCAGCAGTTATTGTTGCTGCTGACTTTTAATTTTTACATAGGAGACTGGAGCTTCTTTTTAAGAGAAAAATGCACAACAATTACTTGTACCATGAGGGGATCCTGTTATTTATCATTCCTTTCCTCCCCCCTTAACCAATTATAATATGCCTTTTATACTGTTTACTGAATACAAGGTGTTCTGTGGATGGACAAGGAGAGATCCTGTCATTTATCCATCCCTCTCCTTTCCCCATGTTCAGTCACACAATTCCTTGTATTAAGTGAATGGAATACAAGAGATTTTATGTTTGGTCAATGGGAGAGGAAAGGATGGATAAATGACAGGATCTCTTCACTATACGAGAGCAGAATCTCTTGGACATAACCCTGGATGTTCAGCACTGATAATAGTATCTTATAAGAAGAAAACTAGGATTTTTACCGACACACCTAGATAACTATCATTAGGAGGTAACATATTTGTACACAGCTAGATACTGATTTTTTTTTCCTGGAGTTCCGTTTTACTAAATCTCTGGGCTATGTATGCATTTCCTCATGTTTTATCCCTTTAAAAATAAACAAAATAGACCTTGGCTCAAATTTGGGCACCATTTTCTAAACAGGACCTAGGAGTTTCCCAGAGTGTTCTAATCCTTCATAAATCTCCAAAACCTAAATAATAAAAATGTTTAAAATGTAGAATTCCTCTTTACTTCTAGTAGAGTGAGAGGGTGATTGTCACTTCTGGGAGACTTGTTTTCAGGTCTATTTCACAGCAGTGGCTGTTGAATTAAACAAACGCTTCTGTGATTGTTGGTAGCCACCTGCTGTCTGCAAGTGGTAAATGGGAACAATATGTATTTCTTTTATATATGTATAAATATATTATATTCATACTATATATACTTCAATAAAAAAAATGATAATTATATTTACTTCTATGGAGAGTCCCTGATTGTTAATGCTGCACAAAGGCCGCTGTCTCTTTGTATTAGGGAAACTCACTGCAGCTCAGCCTATGTCAGATAAAAGGAAATTTATTTTTGTTGAAGGTGATAAAAAAATGTAAACTCAGACCAGGCGAGTAGAATCACAGACATGTTTTATTTATACATTTTTTCATTGGCAGCTCCACCCAGGTATGTTTCAGGGAATTTTTTTACTTTCTAATTACAGAATAGTTGGTTGAGAAATCAAATATATTTCCTGACATTGTTCTATTGTACAATGGTGATCATCACTGTAGGCACATGAGGTGTAAAACATGAAATCTAGTGGATTTGCATTGTATAATTTGCATGTTTCCTGTCCCCCATATGTGATGTTGGGGGGTTTCCCCCCTAATGATTGCAGCTGTTATATAGGAGACATTGTACAGGTGACATCTCAGTAGTCTGTGTGTGTCAGTGCAGAGACATCAAGATGGGTTCTCAGGGGGTTCTGCTGCCTCTCATACTGCTTTATATTCAGGGTGAGAGATTCTCATAGTAATGTATATAATGATAATGAGGGAAGAGCATTGCAAAAAAATAAAAACTGAATAAAATATAAAAAATAATTTTCTTGTTTTCTCAGGATCCTGGGCACAGATTACACTGACACAGACTCCGAATGAGATCACTGCAACTCCAGGACAGACAGTCACCGTCTCATGTAAATCCAGTACTGGTATCAACAGCTACTTACACTGGTACCAACAGAAATCAGGACAACGTCCAACACTGATTATCAGGAGTACAAGCAACCTTCAGTCTGGAGTCCCAGCCAGGTTCAGTGGATCTGGATCTGGAACAGATTATACTCTTAAAATCAACGACATAAAGGCTGAAGATGAAGCAGTTTATTACTGTCAGCAAAGTTACGACTCACACAGTGATACAGAGCCGTACAAAAACCTCCTTCCTCTATTTCTTCTACTTACAATGAACAATGTATCTTGTATAGAAAAGGCTCCATAGTCTGTGTCTATCAGTTCAAAAGACATCTAAATGGGTTTCAGGTATTCTTCTGTTCTGTCATTTTCCTTTATAATCTGGGTGAGAGTTTTGTAGGGTGATAAAGTATAAGATACAGTAATGCCCCGCACACACGGTCGGATTTTCCGATGGAAAATGTCCGATCGGAGCGTGTTGTCGGAAATTCCGACCATGTGTGGGCGCCATCGGACATTTTCCATCGGATTTTCCGACACACAAAGTTGGACAGCAGGAGATAAAATTTTCCGACAACAAAATCCGATAGCGTCAATTCCGACCGTGTGTGGCCTGTTCCAACGCACAAAGTGCCACGCATGCTCAGAAGAAATTCTGAGACGGGACAGCTCATTCTGGTAAACTTAGCGTTCAGAATGGATACAGCACTTTCGTCACGCTGCAATGTTCAAAATGGTTTAATACAGCGCACTCTCTTCTTCTTTCTAATGTGACAAGAATAAAGTAGTTTTGCTGCTCATATTCACACACACTTCTCACAAACTTCTTTCATTACTATTTATCGGGATTCTCTCAATATATTTTGATTTCTCACATCTGACAACATATTTTTGTATATTTTATTTTTTTTTTTTGCCTTTAATGTAGAATCTTTTTTTGTGTTTCTCTTCTTTTTTTTTTTTCTTTTTTTTTTGGTGATTTTGATTTGTACTCCCGAAAATGTTTGTGTGTTTTTTGGGACAAGTTCCCACAACACCATTGATATGTTGTTCTATTTAATCCGTAGGAGATTGTTTGGTGTTGTTGTCCCTTGTTAATTTCACATTTTATGTTAGAAATGTACCTGAATCGTCACCAACAAACTGTCCTTTTTGGATGAAAACACACACAGGAGAGTAGAATTTACCTAAAAAAATTTTATTAAGGGGTCACAACTATAAAAAAACAAAGAGGGAGGCAACGCTGGAGAAACTGCAGAAGTGGGTGAAGCCTTGGACCCCCAGGGCAGACATCAATTATTTAAAAGCAAAATTGGTGGCCTGAGGAGTCCTTATCTAAGGGAGGGCAGTCTGGTTCAGAAGTCCCAGAGATCCGGAAAGCAGCAGATGACATCTGTGTCCCCAGGCTGTGGTCATACGAGAGACTGCAGCTTTTGTCAGACCAGACTGAACCCAGGGCAATCACTCTTTGGTCTTCCTTCCACGCTTCCTTACAGGCTTTGGCTGTGGTGGTGGAGTTGTGGCAGCAGGAGGAGGAGGAGGAGAAGGATCGTCGATCTCAATGATATCCGTCTTGGGTGTCAGTTCCCCACTCTCCCCCTTATGTAGGACTTTATAAATCAGGTCCTCAGAGAGCTTGCGTTTGCCCTCCTGCATGCCCTGCAATTTGGTGGCAGCCATGCAGGCAAAGGCCTCTTCAGGACTGGGGAAGGCTCTGAGGGACGCAGAAGCCTCCTGGATCAGCCTGTATGCTGAATCCTGCACAGGACTGGGAGTGGCCTTCCTGGCTCGTTTATGTGGCAGGCGGAGGGGAGGGACCTGAGACTCAGTCAGGCTGCGACTTGTCCCAGGCTTCTCTTGGCTGACACTTAGCCCCGCCTCCTCCTGGCTGACACTAATCCCCGCCTCCTCCTGACTGCCACATTCCACAGCCTCCTCCTGGCTGAGGTCTTCCTGTGTATGAAAAAGGGACATAGTTTTAGTATTTTTTACATCAATCACACACAATTTTCACCTCATGACTGCTGCAAATTGAATGTTAACAAATATAACAGACTATCCTTCTGAGCCCAGCATTTTGCATTCTTGTCCCAATTTTGGGTGCCCACTACTGTCTATTGATATGTAAAACACTTTTTTGAATCAGCAATTAGTGATCAATAATAACATCTAGTAAACATCATTTATTTATTGCCCAGAAATCTGTAGAAGAATGCTATACCTGACTCCAGCCGGGCTCCTCCATTTCTTCCTGGCTGGAAGGCCCAGGTTGGACATCGTAAGCCTCAGCTGTGGTGGAAGGAAGAGTGGAAGGAAGAGTTGAGAGGGATTCCCTGACTTCAGTGTGGTCTGACAGAAATCGCAGTCTCTCATAGTACCACAGCCTGGGGACATAAACGTCATCTGCTGCAGCTCCGGATCTCTTGGAATCCGTGACCTTCTTGCGCTCCCTAAGATATGTGCTCCTCAGGCCACCAATTTTAGCTTTCAAATAAGGGATGGTTGCTGTGGGGACCACCTGTTTCACCAACTCCAGCAGTTTCTCCAGCGCTGCCTGCCTCTTCTGTTTGTGGTTATAGTGGGGGTGTCTCACCTGCCACAGACAGGGCAGCTCCCTGTACTTGTCAATAAACAGGGGCAGGAAATTGTGGTCGTTGAACCCATCCATTTTCTCTGCAAGACACAACACAAGACAAACCCTAATGTCAGGCCAAACTCCCCTAATCTTGTTACAATATAGGCTTCCATTTCAAAGCAGTATAGGCCCAAGTTTAGATCCTACCTTCGTTAGCACGATCGGCGTCTCCGATGCTCCTTCCTCCGCTCACAGATCGTACGTAAGACGCGCTCGTGTTACGATTTATACACACTGCGCATGCGTATAACTCCGCCCGCCCCTGACGTTCTTTCTAGTCTATTCCCCGCCACTTTTCGTTCGGCGCAGTGGGGGAAGAGCATATGGCGGATAGACAGCAGGTGCGTGCTAACTAATTGTAGCAACGAGGAGGAGGAGGAGGAGGAAAGGCCGGAGCCTGAAACGTCCCGATCCAGAAGGAGATTAAAGGACTCAAATATGTCCTTTGGGGAGATGTTGGAGATGGTGGACATCCTGAAGAAGGCCGACTATGATGGAAAGTATGGGCCTTACCCCAACCACAATGTCAGAAAGACCAAGATCATGGCGAAAGTGGTCAGGAGTCTGCACCGGAAATTCGGGGTACAACGATCGAAAGATCAGCTCAGGAAGCGGTGGTCGGACCTGAAATTACGAGAACATGAGCAGTACAGAAAGATCCGGAGAGTGCTGCAAAAAAGTAAGTATTTGTGCTGTGTTCCTATTCTTTTTGTGTTTATTACGTTCGTGCTGCTCCATGTGCTTTTAGGAACTGTTGTACAGTTTAAAATGGCAACTTTCATGTTCATGGGCACATTATTCGTTCGGATCACACATTTTTATTTCGGACGATAAAATACCATTGTTTAGGCCATATGCATTTGGTCACCATTTTGACGCCCTATACTTGTCTTCAAAGAATTGGGTTGTGTAGATGGGTTTGTTACTAGAATGAAATGCAAACTAGATTGTGTGTAAGGAGAGGACACTCAGCAGCTGTTTTCACATCTGGACACTGGAGCACTAGTGTGGGACACAAGAACACCATTTTTATTAGGGGTCCCACACAGGTGCTCCAGTGTATACTATAGGGGGGTCTCCATCTGTGAAGCTTGTACTAAACAGGTAAAGTATTGCAGCTTGACAAAGGACACTAAAAAAGCTACATCTTGGAACTCAGCTAAAATAGATAATTGTACCCCACTTCCAAGCAATGTTTCCTATTTCTAGTTCTGCCATCAAATATCTGTGTGCTAAGTATACCATTTTTGTTTTACATAGGGGAGAAAAGACTCGGAGGACACCCCTCATCCGAGGAGACCAGAGACCCCCCACCTATGGAAGAAGGGGAAATCCCCCCAACACAAGATGAGCAGGAGGATGAAGACGTGGTGGAAGTAGTCACCACAACAGGTGAGTGTCTGCGACCACAGGCTCAGATAAGAGATGGATTGCGGCATTTTTTTGAAACCTAATTTATTTTGGGGTTCCTCTCTTTTTAGGTGATCGTGAGGTTGTGGATGAAGATCCTTTCACATCCGAAAGTGCCCAGATCCTGATCGGGGAGATCATGGGGTGTAATTTACAATTGGAAAACATCAAGCAAAACATCAATGATGTTATTCCAAAATATAAAAACATCATTGATGTTTTGGGGCGAGTTTAAAGCCCCTCCAAATCACTTTCTTCTTTTGTGTGCTACAATGTGCAAAATGTTTTTGTGATTTTTCCCAAAGCCAAATTTGGAGGATGCACACAGTGTGCCAACATGTGCTATCTGCCATCACGGGAGATCAATGGACGCGTTTTGGGGGTGCAACCCCTTCCTCAATAATAAAGTAGTGGTGAGGAAGGGCTTTCTCCCCAAAACACGTCCCTTCATCCCCCGTGATGGCAGATAGCACATGTTGACATTGTGAAATTTGTGTGCATCTTCCAAATTTGGCTTTTCCTGGGGTGATTTCACCCCATCTGAACGCTATATCAAACACAGTTCCTAAATACTCATGTCTGATATTGCCTTCCAGTTCTACCAAATGTGAACTTTGTAAGATCAAGATTTGTGTCTTTCTTGTGGCTTTTACACAGGCCTGTTTTCTATAAAATGGACATTTTGATTTTGGATAATGACACCACAAAAATTGTTATACAACAAACATGTTGGTTTGTCAGAAAAACCTTTGGTAAATGCACATGTGATTGTGCAGGTATTAAAAAGATTGTTCATCAAGAATGTGTGGATTATTGTCTCAATGCTACAACACTTTTGGGGTGATGTAATTGTTGTTTTCTGAGAAAATGGGGGTAATTTCCTAAGGGCAAATCCACTTTGCACTACAAGTGCAGTTTCAGTGCAGTTGCAAGTGCACTTGTAGTGAAAAGTGTCTTTGCATTTAGTAAATAACAGCCAACAGTGCTTTGTATAAGGTTACACAATCACGACATTTTCTGGACTCCACACATTTCTGTCAGGGTCAGCTAAAACAAACACAAGCAGTAAATGTCCACAAAGAAGAGCCTGGGGGGAGAGGCCTGTCGAGAACTTGAGGTCCTGCAGGCTTCTCCCTGTGGCCAAATACCGCAGGGTAGCGACCAACCTCTGCTCCGGAGTGATGGCTTGCCTCATGCAGGTATCCTGCCTGCTAATATAAGGGGTCAGCGAAGCCAACAAACGGTGAAATACGGGGTCCGTCATCCTGAGAAAGTTCCTGAAATCATCAGGATTATTCTCACGGATCTCACGGAGCAAAGGCATATGAGAGAACTGGTCACGCTGAAGCAACCAATTCTTGGTCCATGAACTCCTCCCCACCCTGTTCATGGACTGGACTTGTGTCAAGGTCAGGACCCCAACACCAAGCCCCCTGCACAGCACGAACTCTACGAGGAGTACACATACGAAACATGGCTAGAAAATCCTAGGATTTTGTTGTCGGAATGTCCGAACAAAGTCCGACCGTGTGTACGGGGCATAAGAGTTGAACAAAATGCTCTAGCAGTATGTATGAACACTAAGCATGGCTTTCTTTTTCCACAGCATGTACAGTATGATCAAACACAAAAGCACCCTGTTACAAAGCGCTTTGCATAAACTACAGAACAGTGTAAAACAAGTATTGCAGCTGTTACAACACAGCAGACACTAGGAGCAATGTCTAAATTGACCACTAGGTGGCAGCATAGTACAGTCTATGACAAGGGGTGTCCAAACTTTTGAAGAGAGAGGGCACCTTAAAAGAGAAGTATGGGTTTCTTTTTTTCCCCATTTATACTTACCTAGGTGGATGCTGCATCTGTCCCCCGGTGCCACTAACACTGAGCGCCACTAACACTGAGAACCAAGCGATCGAACAACACTGAACACTTGGTTTTCAGAGCTCCGTGAGCAGAGAGCTGTAGACTGTCAATCATAGCTCTCTGATCTTCTCCCTCCTCGCTCATTGGAGCGCTGAGCTGTGGAGGGGTGAGGAGCGGCCATCTCAGGCTCTCAGCGGCTCACTGAGTGGCTGAGCGGGGTGTCAGTCCAGGCACCTGGTGGATCCATATTCCCATTGTCGGGATGACGCGGCGCCTGGACTGATATCTGTGACGTCACCAGAGAGCGGACTTCAGTCCACTTTCTCCTAAAAAAGGGCCAAACAAGCTCAGGCTGGACTTCTCATTTAAGCAATTGTGCCAAGGAAACAGAATGACATAAAAACAGCACATTAATGTACAGATAGACGGCACACTCGGTATGCTGTGAATGGTGTTTACAATGCGCATGTGCAAGTGACATCATGGACAGAAGGAGAGAGCGATATCTCCTAAACAGCATATCTTGAAAAAGTTTTAAAGATGACAAATAGTAAGTTGGTGTGTATGTATGCAGGGATAGATGGTGCTGCCTTTTCACCAGGGGAGCATCCCGCAGTGTTGACTAGCAGTATCAGATATAAGTCCCAAATGGATTGCCTTGTGGTGTGGGCTACGATGATACGTACTCCTTCCTCTCCCCTGGGAAGTGACCTCCAAAAGAGGTATGTGTATTGGGAGCTACCTATGTATGAAAGGTTGTCCCCTAACATATATCTATATATATCTATATATATACACATACACACACACAAATCCAACATGAAATAGTTGTGATACCAAAAAAGGTATTACAGTAATTGTGTAAATTGTTTCAACCAAAAAACCCATGTTTTCCCCACCTATAGTGAAATTGTGTATATATATAACTCCACTTGGGCTGGAGTTTCATGTGAGTTCATCAGAAAAAGATATATAATAATTATAATACACTCACCAGATTTCCACACCCCTGCAGGGGTAAACCGCATAGAGTGGGGGTCTTTAATCTGGGGCCGTCTTCCTCCTTGTTAGATCCGACCTTTAGAGTAACCCAAATTTATGTTCCTACTAATGGTGAACTTATCTGCCAGTTCCTGGGTGATCACTTTTTTTTTCATGGTGTTTCCAGCCCCTGTGGTATCAGTTCTTCATTCATGCTCCCCTCCAAGTGAAGGAATGGAAATAATGTTCACTCCCCTACTGTGGAGGATTGGCCTGGCATCGACTGTTGTGTTCATTCATGGTGGAGGGATACAGGATTCACTTCAATATCAATATCATCTAGGGAAGCAGTACTGAGAGAACAAAAGGCAGCAGCAATGAAAGCTGTAAATAGCAAGAGCTGAGGTATGAATTTTATCATTTAGTTGTGTTGTCTCACAAAACAAGCAGGATTCAGGCCAAAAGTGGTACTGCACAATGCTTTTGGCCTGAATCCTGCTTGTTTTGTGAGACAACACAACTAAACCTGAGGTGGGGGGCGCCGGAGCCGAGCAGAGCCGAAAGTCGCCGATCGTCACTGTTCGGAAATGCACTGAAAAGCCCGAGGACAGTTCGGCTGACCTCGGCAAACCTCAGAAAGGCTCGTGAATGGAGTCTTTCCAAGGTTTGTCGAGGTCCACCGAAGTGTCCCTCGGGCCTTTTCGGGCCTTTTCGGGCCATTTCCGAGGCTCTCCGGTGCCCCCCCCGCCTCTGGCCGCATGCGGTATTGCATCACATTGAAGTCAATGCGGAACAAATTATTTTCATTTCCATTGACTTCAATGGGAAAACTTGCTTTGATATGCGAGTACATTGGATTATTGGATCGTAATCCGAGGTTCCACTGTATTTTAAGAAGAGGCAAACATCACTCACAAGTCCTTTGTAGCAATAATCTGAAAAAAAATATTATAATTGGGATCCACTCCTCCTTTCTTCTCACTCTCCCAGGTTCTCATCAATAGTAGAGCCAAAAAATGAGCAACAACCACAAATAGTGACACCAGATCCCTCGCCCACAAGTGCAGCACGTTGTTCCTCTGTGTTGGATTTCCCAGCCCCCCTACACATTTCATCCCTCCAGACTTTTCAAGGATTCTTTATTCTTGTTATACAGCAGCCCAGGAATAGGACTCCAGAGAACCACAACAGTGGAACTCACAGGAGGAGCACAGCAGGACCAATAAGCAGATATTTCTATTAAAATGGACATCTCAGACATGATTGCCAACTCAGACAAATCCATTCATATCACAAATATCACATTTTGGACTTGAGACTGAACTCTAGACAAAGAGCAAAATAAGTTGAAATACATCAATGGGAGCCATTTTACCTGCTGAAGGATTTGTATTTCAGACTATACAGTCCTACCAGACAGCAGAGCCGGGTTGGTGATTTCTCTTTTCTCTACGGCACTTAGAGAATACAACCCGGTCACCTTCCTTCTCCCAGAGCGTATTTAGATGGTGAAGGAGGAGTAGGAAACTCATTAGATCAACCCCTCTGCTCTTTCCTCCTGTCAGCATGTTTCCTGTTAGCGCAACTGTATTCCTCTAAGAGCTGGTCCTTTCTATCACATTCTGGGTTTTAGGCTTAGGTTACACTTGTTGTTGGGGGGGGGGGGGCAGTAAAAAATAGGTTGAATTTTTACTGCCCAACTGTTCTTTTTAAGCTGCTTCATGGCAATAACTATCCCCCCTGTCAAACTTGGTGGACAGTACCACTGCCAGACATAGCATATTCAAGTGGATGGGGCTATGGTGCTAAGCTCGCGGTTACGGCTTAGTATTCCCATTCAAAAGCTGTAAATGAAAAAAAAAAAACAGGCAATATGGAGATGGCAGAATCACTTCCTGAATACCTGTCAGTGATAGACAATGGGGTTTATTTACTAAAGCTGGAGAGTGTAAAATCAGGCTCACTTCTGCAGAGAAACCAATCAGCTTCCAGGTTGTATTGCTATAAAGCTTAATTGAAGAAGCTGAGGTTAGAAGCTGATTGATTTCTATACAGAAGTGAGCCTGATTTTGCACTCTCCGGCTTTAGTAAATAAACCTCTCTGAATCATTCATCAAATAGTATTGCAGGTGATTTCTACACTGAAATATCTTTAAAAGTCTGAGAAGTGAAAAATTCCCCGTTTTGGACAACTAGGTGCCAACACAACTGAGCATGCTCAGACCTGAAAATAACTCTCATTTTGGAGAGAGAGGGGAGTCAGGGAGAGAGGGGGGCAGAGAGACAGGGAAGGGATCAGGAAAAGAGGGGGTCAGAGAGAGGGGGGCAGGGAGAGTGAGAACTTCTCAGGGAGAGTGAGACGTGGTCAGGGAGAGTGAGAAGGGGGTCAGAGAGAGAGAGGGGGTCATGGAGAGAGGGGGGGTCAGGGAGAGAGGGGGGTCAGGGAGAGAGAGAAAGGGGAGTCAGTGAGAGAAAGTGAAGGGGGTCAGGGAGAGAGAGAGGGGGGTCAGGGAGAGAGAGAGGAGCAGGGTCTGGTCAGTGAAAGTGCTCACTAACTTGAAATGGTCCCCAGGGGCTCACTGGGTCATTCAGCAGTTTTTCAGCGTGGCTGTTGGCGGCTTCTTTTTAATATTCCCGCCTACCTCCCTTTCACAGATGGAGCACACAGGAAGGGCGGGACTCAGGAGAAGTGTGAAGCTGCTCGTGGAAGACATGCTGGAGGTGGATTGGATGGAGCACACAGGAAGGGCGGGACTCAGGAGAAGTGTGAAGCTGCTCTGGGCAGGCTGCAGGCCTGCTGGAGGTGCAGTTGATGGAGCAGTGTGGGGAATCGATCCTCTCCACCTAGGACAATTCTCTCCACCTAGGACAATTGCACTTCTGAGCCATCACTTGCACACAGTGACACACAGAGTGCAGAGGCGCAGCCACCAGAGGACGGAGGGGGAGGAGAGAAGCAGATGGATGGGTTTTCCAGGGTACGGAAACTTATTTCTGCACAGTGCACCACTCACTTCCTTCTCCCGCTGGCTTGTCACTTTTGCCAGATGCTTCCCCATCTCCTCCCTCACAGGGGCCGTGGCAGCGCCCTAGGTGGCAGTGCGCCCTAGGCGACTGCCTGGTTTGCTTGTGGTAGTGCTGGGCCCTGGTCCCCATCACCTATGGAGATTGTGAAGCCTCTATAATCAGAGATAAGTAACTTTTCAGTGTATTTCTATATAGGCATATCTGTCAGTCTTGTATTGTATTCCTATCATTGTAATTGTTTGTATGTACAGAATTTTTGTTTAGTAAAAGCACATTAATATCACACAGAGGTCTAAGCTTCCTTTCTTATAACACAAAGTAGCCTTAAAACAGAGCTCCATCCAAAAGGGGAAGTTACGCTTTAAGGTCTTATGCCCCGTTCCTGTTTGTGAAATGGCGCGTTTGGGGAGGAGGTGGGTGAAGGTATCCGATTTTGAAAGTTACCCGCTCCCAATTCTGCTCTGACCGCCTAGGATGTTTATTAAAAGTCAGCAGTTATTGTTGCTGCTGACTTTTAATTTTTACATAGGAGACTGGAGCTTCTTTTTAAGAGAAAAATGCACAACAATTACTTGTACCATGAGGGGATCCTGTTATTTATCATTCCTTTCCTCCCCCCTTAACCAATTATAATATGCCTTTTATACTGTTTACTGAATACAAGGTGTTCTGTGGATGGACAAGGAGAGATCCTGTCATTTATCCATCCCTCTCCTTTCCCCATGTTCAGTCACACAATTCCTTGTATTAAGTGAATGGAATACAAGAGATTTTATGTTTGGTCAATGGGAGAGGAAAGGATGGATAAATGACAGGATCTCTTCACTATACGAGAGCAGAATCTCTTGGACATAACCCTGGATGTTCAGCACTGATAATAGTATCTTATAAGAAGAAAACTAGGATTTTTACCGACACACCTAGATAACTATCATTAGGAGGTAACATATTTGTACACAGCTAGATACTGATTTTTTTTTCCTGGAGTTCCGTTTTACTAAATCTCTGGGCTATGTATGCATTTCCTCATGTTTTATCCCTTTAAAAATAAACAAAATAGACCTTGGCTCAAATTTGGGCACCATTTTCTAAACAGGACCTAGGAGTTTCCCAGAGTGTTCTAATCCTTCATAAATCTCCAAAACCTAAATAATAAAAATGTTTAAAATGTAGAATTCCTCTTTACTTCTAGTAGAGTGAGAGGGTGATTGTCACTTCTGGGAGACTTGTTTTCAGGTCTATTTCACAGCAGTGGCTGTTGAATTAAACAAACGCTTCTGTGATTGTTGGTAGCCACCTGCTGTCTGCAAGTGGTAAATGGGAACAATATGTATTTCTTTTATATATGTATAAATATATTATATTCATACTATATATACTTCAATAAAAAAAATGATAATTATATTTACTTCTATGGAGAGTCCCTGATTGTTAATGCTGCACAAAGGCCGCTGTCTCTTTGTATTAGGGAAACTCACTGCAGCTCAGCCTATGTCAGATAAAAGGAAATTTATTTTTGTTGAAGGTGATAAAAAAATGTAAACTCAGACCAGGCGAGTAGAATCACAGACATGTTTTATTTATACATTTTTTCATTGGCAGCTCCACCCAGGTATGTTTCAGGGAATTTTTTTACTTTCTAATTACAGAATAGTTGGTTGAGAAATCAAATATATTTCCTGACATTGTTCTATTGTACAATGGTGATCATCACTGTAGGCACATGAGGTGTAAAACATGAAATCTAGTGGATTTGCATTGTATAATTTGCATGTTTCCTGTCCCCCATATGTGATGTTGGGGGGTTTCCCCCCTAATGATTGCAGCTGTTATATAGGAGACATTGTACAGGTGACATCTCAGTAGTCTGTGTGTGTCAGTGCAGAGACATCAAGATGGGTTCTCAGGGGGTTCTGCTGCCTCTCATACTGCTTTATATTCAGGGTGAGAGATTCTCATAGTAATGTATATAATGATAATGAGGGAAGAGCATTGCAAAAAAATAAAAACTGAATAAAATATAAAAAATAATTTTCTTGTTTTCTCAGGATCCTGGGCACAGATTACACTGACACAGACTCCGAATGAGATCACTGCAACTCCAGGACAGACAGTCACCGTCTCATGTAAATCCAGTACTGGTATCAACAGCTACTTACACTGGTACCAACAGAAATCAGGACAACGTCCAACACTGATTATCAGGAGTACAAGCAACCTTCAGTCTGGAGTCCCAGCCAGGTTCAGTGGATCTGGATCTGGAACAGATTATACTCTTAAAATCAACGACATAAAGGCTGAAGATGAAGCAGTTTATTACTGTCAGCAAAGTTACGACTCACACAGTGATACAGAGCCGTACAAAAACCTCCTTCCTCTATTTCTTCTACTTACAATGAACAATGTATCTTGTATAGAAAAGGCTCCATAGTCTGTGTCTATCAGTTCAAAAGACATCTAAATGGGTTTCAGGTATTCTTCTGTTCTGTCATTTTCCTTTATAATCTGGGTGAGAGTTTTGTAGGGTGATAAAGTATAAGATACAGTAATGCCCCGCACACACGGTCGGATTTTCCGATGGAAAATGTCCGATCGGAGCGTGTTGTCGGAAATTCCGACCATGTGTGGGCGCCATCGGACATTTTCCATCGGATTTTCCGACACACAAAGTTGGACAGCAGGAGATAAAATTTTCCGACAACAAAATCCGATAGCGTCAATTCCGACCGTGTGTGGCCTGTTCCAACGCACAAAGTGCCACGCATGCTCAGAAGAAATTCTGAGACGGGACAGCTCATTCTGGTAAACTTAGCGTTCAGAATGGATACAGCACTTTCGTCACGCTGCAATGTTCAAAATGGTTTAATACAGCGCACTCTCTTCTTCTTTCTAATGTGACAAGAATAAAGTAGTTTTGCTGCTCATATTCACACACACTTCTCACAAACTTCTTTCATTACTATTTATCGGGATTCTCTCAATATATTTTGATTTCTCACATCTGACAACATATTTTTGTATATTTTATTTTTTTTTTTTGCCTTTAATGTAGAATCTTTTTTTGTGTTTCTCTTCTTTTTTTTTTTTCTTTTTTTTTTGGTGATTTTGATTTGTACTCCCGAAAATGTTTGTGTGTTTTTTGGGACAAGTTCCCACAACACCATTGATATGTTGTTCTATTTAATCCGTAGGAGATTGTTTGGTGTTGTTGTCCCTTGTTAATTTCACATTTTATGTTAGAAATGTACCTGAATCGTCACCAACAAACTGTCCTTTTTGGATGAAAACACACACAGGAGAGTAGAATTTACCTAAAAAAATTTTATTAAGGGGTCACAACTATAAAAAAACAAAGAGGGAGGCAACGCTGGAGAAACTGCAGAAGTGGGTGAAGCCTTGGACCCCCAGGGCAGACATCAATTATTTAAAAGCAAAATTGGTGGCCTGAGGAGTCCTTATCTAAGGGAGGGCAGTCTGGTTCAGAAGTCCCAGAGATCCGGAAAGCAGCAGATGACATCTGTGTCCCCAGGCTGTGGTCATACGAGAGACTGCAGCTTTTGTCAGACCAGACTGAACCCAGGGCAATCACTCTTTGGTCTTCCTTCCACGCTTCCTTACAGGCTTTGGCTGTGGTGGTGGAGTTGTGGCAGCAGGAGGAGGAGGAGGAGAAGGATCGTCGATCTCAATGATATCCGTCTTGGGTGTCAGTTCCCCACTCTCCCCCTTATGTAGGACTTTATAAATCAGGTCCTCAGAGAGCTTGCGTTTGCCCTCCTGCATGCCCTGCAATTTGGTGGCAGCCATGCAGGCAAAGGCCTCTTCAGGACTGGGGAAGGCTCTGAGGGACGCAGAAGCCTCCTGGATCAGCCTGTATGCTGAATCCTGCACAGGACTGGGAGTGGCCTTCCTGGCTCGTTTATGTGGCAGGCGGAGGGGAGGGACCTGAGACTCAGTCAGGCTGCGACTTGTCCCAGGCTTCTCTTGGCTGACACTTAGCCCCGCCTCCTCCTGGCTGACACTAATCCCCGCCTCCTCCTGACTGCCACATTCCACAGCCTCCTCCTGGCTGAGGTCTTCCTGTGTATGAAAAAGGGACATAGTTTTAGTATTTTTTACATCAATCACACACAATTTTCACCTCATGACTGCTGCAAATTGAATGTTAACAAATATAACAGACTATCCTTCTGAGCCCAGCATTTTGCATTCTTGTCCCAATTTTGGGTGCCCACTACTGTCTATTGATATGTAAAACACTTTTTTGAATCAGCAATTAGTGATCAATAATAACATCTAGTAAACATCATTTATTTATTGCCCAGAAATCTGTAGAAGAATGCTATACCTGACTCCAGCCGGGCTCCTCCATTTCTTCCTGGCTGGAAGGCCCAGGTTGGACATCGTAAGCCTCAGCTGTGGTGGAAGGAAGAGTGGAAGGAAGAGTTGAGAGGGATTCCCTGACTTCAGTGTGGTCTGACAGAAATCGCAGTCTCTCATAGTACCACAGCCTGGGGACATAAACGTCATCTGCTGCAGCTCCGGATCTCTTGGAATCCGTGACCTTCTTGCGCTCCCTAAGATATGTGCTCCTCAGGCCACCAATTTTAGCTTTCAAATAAGGGATGGTTGCTGTGGGGACCACCTGTTTCACCAACTCCAGCAGTTTCTCCAGCGCTGCCTGCCTCTTCTGTTTGTGGTTATAGTGGGGGTGTCTCACCTGCCACAGACAGGGCAGCTCCCTGTACTTGTCAATAAACAGGGGCAGGAAATTGTGGTCGTTGAACCCATCCATTTTCTCTGCAAGACACAACACAAGACAAACCCTAATGTCAGGCCAAACTCCCCTAATCTTGTTACAATATAGGCTTCCATTTCAAAGCAGTATAGGCCCAAGTTTAGATCCTACCTTCGTTAGCACGATCGGCGTCTCCGATGCTCCTTCCTCCGCTCACAGATCGTACGTAAGACGCGCTCGTGTTACGATTTATACACACTGCGCATGCGTATAACTCCGCCCGCCCCTGACGTTCTTTCTAGTCTATTCCCCGCCACTTTTCGTTCGGCGCAGTGGGGGAAGAGCATATGGCGGATAGACAGCAGGTGCGTGCTAACTAATTGTAGCAACGAGGAGGAGGAGGAGGAGGAAAGGCCGGAGCCTGAAACGTCCCGATCCAGAAGGAGATTAAAGGACTCAAATATGTCCTTTGGGGAGATGTTGGAGATGGTGGACATCCTGAAGAAGGCCGACTATGATGGAAAGTATGGGCCTTACCCCAACCACAATGTCAGAAAGACCAAGATCATGGCGAAAGTGGTCAGGAGTCTGCACCGGAAATTCGGGGTACAACGATCGAAAGATCAGCTCAGGAAGCGGTGGTCGGACCTGAAATTACGAGAACATGAGCAGTACAGAAAGATCCGGAGAGTGCTGCAAAAAAGTAAGTATTTGTGCTGTGTTCCTATTCTTTTTGTGTTTATTACGTTCGTGCTGCTCCATGTGCTTTTAGGAACTGTTGTACAGTTTAAAATGGCAACTTTCATGTTCATGGGCACATTATTCGTTCGGATCACACATTTTTATTTCGGACGATAAAATACCATTGTTTAGGCCATATGCATTTGGTCACCATTTTGACGCCCTATACTTGTCTTCAAAGAATTGGGTTGTGTAGATGGGTTTGTTACTAGAATGAAATGCAAACTAGATTGTGTGTAAGGAGAGGACACTCAGCAGCTGTTTTCACATCTGGACACTGGAGCACTAGTGTGGGACACAAGAACACCATTTTTATTAGGGGTCCCACACAGGTGCTCCAGTGTATACTATAGGGGGGTCTCCATCTGTGAAGCTTGTACTAAACAGGTAAAGTATTGCAGCTTGACAAAGGACACTAAAAAAGCTACATCTTGGAACTCAGCTAAAATAGATAATTGTACCCCACTTCCAAGCAATGTTTCCTATTTCTAGTTCTGCCATCAAATATCTGTGTGCTAAGTATACCATTTTTGTTTTACATAGGGGAGAAAAGACTCGGAGGACACCCCTCATCCGAGGAGACCAGAGACCCCCCACCTATGGAAGAAGGGGAAATCCCCCCAACACAAGATGAGCAGGAGGATGAAGACGTGGTGGAAGTAGTCACCACAACAGGTGAGTGTCTGCGACCACAGGCTCAGATAAGAGATGGATTGCGGCATTTTTTTGAAACCTAATTTATTTTGGGGTTCCTCTCTTTTTAGGTGATCGTGAGGTTGTGGATGAAGATCCTTTCACATCCGAAAGTGCCCAGATCCTGATCGGGGAGATCATGGGGTGTAATTTACAATTGGAAAACATCAAGCAAAACATCAATGATGTTATTCCAAAATATAAAAACATCATTGATGTTTTGGGGCGAGTTTAAAGCCCCTCCAAATCACTTTCTTCTTTTGTGTGCTACAATGTGCAAAATGTTTTTGTGATTTTTCCCAAAGCCAAATTTGGAGGATGCACACAGTGTGCCAACATGTGCTATCTGCCATCACGGGAGATCAATGGACGCGTTTTGGGGGTGCAACCCCTTCCTCAATAATAAAGTAGTGGTGAGGAAGGGCTTTCTCCCCAAAACACGTCCCTTCATCCCCCGTGATGGCAGATAGCACATGTTGACATTGTGAAATTTGTGTGCATCTTCCAAATTTGGCTTTTCCTGGGGTGATTTCACCCCATCTGAACGCTATATCAAACACAGTTCCTAAATACTCATGTCTGATATTGCCTTCCAGTTCTACCAAATGTGAACTTTGTAAGATCAAGATTTGTGTCTTTCTTGTGGCTTTTACACAGGCCTGTTTTCTATAAAATGGACATTTTGATTTTGGATAATGACACCACAAAAATTGTTATACAACAAACATGTTGGTTTGTCAGAAAAACCTTTGGTAAATGCACATGTGATTGTGCAGGTATTAAAAAGATTGTTCATCAAGAATGTGTGGATTATTGTCTCAATGCTACAACACTTTTGGGGTGATGTAATTGTTGTTTTCTGAGAAAATGGGGGTAATTTCCTAAGGGCAAATCCACTTTGCACTACAAGTGCAGTTTCAGTGCAGTTGCAAGTGCACTTGTAGTGAAAAGTGTCTTTGCATTTAGTAAATAACAGCCAACAGTGCTTTGTATAAGGTTACACAATCACGACATTTTCTGGACTCCACACATTTCTGTCAGGGTCAGCTAAAACAAACACAAGCAGTAAATGTCCACAAAGAAGAGCCTGGGGGGAGAGGCCTGTCGAGAACTTGAGGTCCTGCAGGCTTCTCCCTGTGGCCAAATACCGCAGGGTAGCGACCAACCTCTGCTCCGGAGTGATGGCTTGCCTCATGCAGGTATCCTGCCTGCTAATATAAGGGGTCAGCGAAGCCAACAAACGGTGAAATACGGGGTCCGTCATCCTGAGAAAGTTCCTGAAATCATCAGGATTATTCTCACGGATCTCACGGAGCAAAGGCATATGAGAGAACTGGTCACGCTGAAGCAACCAATTCTTGGTCCATGAACTCCTCCCCACCCTGTTCATGGACTGGACTTGTGTCAAGGTCAGGACCCCAACACCAAGCCCCCTGCACAGCACGAACTCTACGAGGAGTACACATACGAAACATGGCTAGAAAATCCTAGGATTTTGTTGTCGGAATGTCCGAACAAAGTCCGACCGTGTGTACGGGGCATAAGAGTTGAACAAAATGCTCTAGCAGTATGTATGAACACTAAGCATGGCTTTCTTTTTCCACAGCATGTACAGTATGATCAAACACAAAAGCACCCTGTTACAAAGCGCTTTGCATAAACTACAGAACAGTGTAAAACAAGTATTGCAGCTGTTACAACACAGCAGACACTAGGAGCAATGTCTAAATTGACCACTAGGTGGCAGCATAGTACAGTCTATGACAAGGGGTGTCCAAACTTTTGAAGAGAGAGGGCACCTTAAAAGAGAAGTATGGGTTTCTTTTTTTCCCCATTTATACTTACCTAGGTGGATGCTGCATCTGTCCCCCGGTGCCACTAACACTGAGCGCCACTAACACTGAGAACCAAGCGATCGAACAACACTGAACACTTGGTTTTCAGAGCTCCGTGAGCAGAGAGCTGTAGACTGTCAATCATAGCTCTCTGATCTTCTCCCTCCTCGCTCATTGGAGCGCTGAGCTGTGGAGGGGTGAGGAGCGGCCATCTCAGGCTCTCAGCGGCTCACTGAGTGGCTGAGCGGGGTGTCAGTCCAGGCACCTGGTGGATCCATATTCCCATTGTCGGGATGACGCGGCGCCTGGACTGATATCTGTGACGTCACCAGAGAGCGGACTTCAGTCCACTTTCTCCTAAAAAAGGGCCAAACAAGCTCAGGCTGGACTTCTCATTTAAGCAATTGTGCCAAGGAAACAGAATGACATAAAAACAGCACATTAATGTACAGATAGACGGCACACTCGGTATGCTGTGAATGGTGTTTACAATGCGCATGTGCAAGTGACATCATGGACAGAAGGAGAGAGCGATATCTCCTAAACAGCATATCTTGAAAAAGTTTTAAAGATGACAAATAGTAAGTTGGTGTGTATGTATGCAGGGATAGATGGTGCTGCCTTTTCACCAGGGGAGCATCCCGCAGTGTTGACTAGCAGTATCAGATATAAGTCCCAAATGGATTGCCTTGTGGTGTGGGCTACGATGATACGTACTCCTTCCTCTCCCCTGGGAAGTGACCTCCAAAAGAGGTATGTGTATTGGGAGCTACCTATGTATGAAAGGTTGTCCCCTAACATATATCTATATATATCTATATATATACACATACACACACACAAATCCAACATGAAATAGTTGTGATACCAAAAAAGGTATTACAGTAATTGTGTAAATTGTTTCAACCAAAAAACCCATGTTTTCCCCACCTATAGTGAAATTGTGTATATATATAACTCCACTTGGGCTGGAGTTTCATGTGAGTTCATCAGAAAAAGATATATAATAATTATAATACACTCACCAGATTTCCACACCCCTGCAGGGGTAAACCGCATAGAGTGGGGGTCTTTAATCTGGGGCCGTCTTCCTCCTTGTTAGATCCGACCTTTAGAGTAACCCAAATTTATGTTCCTACTAATGGTGAACTTATCTGCCAGTTCCTGGGTGATCACTTTTTTTTTCATGGTGTTTCCAGCCCCTGTGGTATCAGTTCTTCATTCATGCTCCCCTCCAAGTGAAGGAATGGAAATAATGTTCACTCCCCTACTGTGGAGGATTGGCCTGGCATCGACTGTTGTGTTCATTCATGGTGGAGGGATACAGGATTCACTTCAATATCAATATCATCTAGGGAAGCAGTACTGAGAGAACAAAAGGCAGCAGCAATGAAAGCTGTAAATAGCAAGAGCTGAGGTATGAATTTTATCATTTAGTTGTGTTGTCTCACAAAACAAGCAGGATTCAGGCCAAAAGTGGTACTGCACAATGCTTTTGGCCTGAATCCTGCTTGTTTTGTGAGACAACACAACTAAACCTGAGGTGGGGGGCGCCGGAGCCGAGCAGAGCCGAAAGTCGCCGATCGTCACTGTTCGGAAATGCACTGAAAAGCCCGAGGACAGTTCGGCTGACCTCGGCAAACCTCAGAAAGGCTCGTGAATGGAGTCTTTCCAAGGTTTGTCGAGGTCCACCGAAGTGTCCCTCGGGCCTTTTCGGGCCTTTTCGGGCCGTTTCCGAGGCTCTCCGGTGCCCCCCCGCCTCTGGCCGCATGCGGTATTGCATCACATTGAAGTCAATGCGGAACAAATTATTTTCATTTCCATTGACTTCAATGGGAAAACTTGCTTTGATATGCGAGTACATTGGATTATTGGATCGTAATCCGAGGTTCCACTGTATTTTAAGAAGAGGCAAACATCACTCACAAGTCCTTTGTAGCAATAATCTGAAAAAAAATATTATAATTGGGATCCACTCCTCCTTTCTTCTCACTCTCCCAGGTTCTCATCAATAGTAGAGCCAAAAAATGAGCAACAACCACAAATAGTGACACCAGATCCCTCGCCCACAAGTGCAGCACGTTGTTCCTCTGTGTTGGATTTCCCAGCCCCCCTACACATTTCATCCCTCCGGACTTTCTCAAGGATTCTTTATTCTTGTTATACAGCAGCCCAGGAATAGGACTCCAGAGAACCACAACAGTGGAACTCACAGGAGGAGCACAGCAGGACAAATAAGCAGATATTTCTATTAAAATGGACATCTCAGACATGATTGCCAACTCAGACAAATCCATTCATATCACAAATATCACATTCTGGACTTGAGACTGAACTCTAGACAAAGAGCAAAATAAGTTGAAATACATCAATGGGAGCCATTTTACCTGCTGAAGGATTTGTATTTCAGTCTGTACAGTCCTACCAGACAGCAGAGCCAGGTGGGTGATTTCTCTTTTCTCTACGGCACTTAGAGAATACAACCCGGTCACCTTCCTTCTCCCAGAGCGTATTTAGATGGTGAAGGAGGAGTAGGAAACTCATGAGATCAACCCCTCTGCTCTTTCCTCCTGTCAGCATGTTTCCTGTTAGCGCAACTGTATTCCTCTAAGAGCTGGTCCTTTCTATCACATTCTGGGTTTTAGGCTTAGGTTACACTTGTTGTTGGGGGGGGGGGGGGGGCAGTAAAAAATAGGTTGAATTTTTACTGCCCAACTGTTCTTTTTAAGCTGCTTCATGGCAATAACTATCCCCCTGTCAAACTTGGTGGACAGTACCACTGCCAGACATAACATATTCAAGTGGATGGGGCTATGGTGCTAAGCTCGCGGTTACGGCATAGTATTCCCATTCAAAAGCTGTAAATGAAAAAAAAAAAACAGGCAATATGGAGATGGCAGAATCACTTCCTGAATACCTGTCAGTGATAGACAATGGGGTTTATTTACTAAAGCTGGAGAGTGTAAAATCAGGCTCACTTCTGCAGAGAAACCAATCAGCTTCCAGGTTGTATTGCTATAAAGCTTAATTGAAGAAGCTGAGGTTAGAAGCTGATTGATTTTTATACAGAAGTGAGCCTGATTTTGCACTCTCCGGCTTTAGTAAATAAACCTCTCTGAATCATTCATCAAATAGTATTGCAGGTGATTTCTACACTGAAATATCTTTAAAAGTCTGAGAAGTGAAAAATTCCCCGTTTTGGACAACTAGGTGCCAACACAACTGAGCATGCTCAGACCTGAAAATAACTCTCATTTTGGAGAGAGAGGGGAGTCAGGGAGAGAGGGGGGGCAGAGAGACAGGGAAGGGATCAGGAAAAGAGGGGGTCAGAGAGAGGGGGGCAGGGAGAGTGAGAACTTCTCAGGGAGAGTGAGACGTGGTCAGGGAGAGTGAGAAGGGGGTCAGAGAGAGAGAGGGGGTCATGGAGAGAGGGGGGGTCAGGGAGAGAGGGGGGGTCAGGGAGAGAGAGAAAGGGGAGTCAGTGAGAGAAAGTGAAGGGGGTCAGGGAGAGAGAGAGGGGGGTCAGGGAGAGAGAGAGGAGCAGGGTCTGGTCAGTGAAAGTGCTCACTAACTTGAAATGGTCCCCAGGGGCTCACTGGGTCATTCAGCAGTTTTTCAGCGTGGCTGTTGGCGGCTTCTTTTTAATATTCCCGCCTACCTCCCTTTCACAGACGGAGCACACAGGAAGGGCGGGACTCAGGAGAAGTGTGAAGCTGCTCGTGGAAGACATGCTGGAGGTGGATTGGATGGAGCACACAGGAAGGGCGGGACTCAGGAGAAGTGTGAAGCTGCTCTGGGCAGGCTGCAGGCCTGCTGGAGGTGCAGTTGATGGAGCAGTGTGGGGAATCGATCCTCTCCACCTAGGACAATTCTCTCCACCTAGGACAATTGCACTTCTGAGCCATCACTTGCACACAGTGACACACAGAGTGCAGAGGCGCAGCCACCAGAGGACGGAGGGGGAGGAGAGAAGCAGATGGATGGGTTTTCCAGGGTACGGAAACTTATTTCTGCACAGTGCACCACTCACTTCCTTCTCCCGCTGGCTTGTCACTTTTGCCAGATGCTTCCCCATCTCCTCCCTCACAGGGGCCGTGGCAGCGCCCTAGGTGGCAGTGCGCCCTAGGCGACTGCCTGGTTTGCTTGTGGTAGTGCTGGGCCCTGGTCCTCATCACCTATGGAGATTGTGAAGCCTCTATAATCAGAGATAAGTAACTTTTCAGTGTATTTCTATATAGGCATATCTGTCAGTCTTGTATTGTATTCCTATCATTGTAATTGTTTGTATGTACAGAATTTTTGTTTAGTAAAAGCACATTAATATCACACAGAGGTCTAAGCTTCCTTTCTTATAACACAAAGTAGCCTTAAAACAGAGCTCCATCCAAAAGGGGAAGTTACGCTTTAAGGTCTTATGCCCCGTTCCTGTTTGTGAAATGGCGCGTTTGGGGAGGAGGTGGGTGAAGGTATCCGATTTTGAAAGTTACCCGCTCCCAATTCTGCTCTGACCGCCTAGGATGTTTATTAAAAGTCAGCAGTTATTGTTGCTGCTGACTTTTAATTTTTACATAGGAGACTGGAGCTTCTTTTTAAGAGAAAAATGCACAACAATTACTTGTACCATGAGGGGATCCTGTTATTTATCATTCCTTTCCTCCCCCCTTAACCAATTATAATATGCCTTTTATACTGTTTACTGAATACAAGGTGTTCTGTGGATAGACAAGGAGAGATCCTGTCATTTATCCATCCCTCTCCTTTCCCCATGTTCAGTCACACAATTCCTTGTATTAAGTGAATGGAATACAAGAGATTTTATGTTTGGTCAATGGGAGAGGAAAGGATGGATAAATGACAGGATCTCTTCACTATACGAGAGCAGAATCTCTTGGACATAACCCTGGATGTTCAGCACTGATAATAGTATCTTATAAGAAGAAAACTAGGATTTTTACCGACACACCTAGATAACTATCATTAGGAGGTAACATATTTGTACACAGCTAGATACTGATTTTTTTTTTCCTGGAGTTCCGTTTTACTAAATCTCTGGGCTATGTATGCATTTCCTCATGTTTTATCCCTTTAAAAATAAACAAAATAGACCTTGGCTCAAATTTGGGCACCATTTTCTAAACAGGACCTAGGAGTTTCCCAGAGTGTTCTAATCCTTCATAAATCTCCAAAACCTAAATAATAAAAATGTTTAAAATGTAGAATTCCTCTTTACTTCTAGTAGAGTGAGAGGGTGATTGTCACTTCTGGGAGACTTGTTTTCAGGTCTATTTCACAGCAGTGGCTGTTGAATTAAACAAACGCTTCTGTGATTGTTGGTAGCCACCTGCTGTCTGCAAGTGGTAAATGGGAACAATATGTATTTCTTTTATATATGTATAAATATATTATATTCATACTATATATACTTCAATAAAAAAAATGATAATTATATTTACTTCTAAGGAGAGTCCCTGATTGTTAATGCTGCACAAAGGCCGCTGTCTCTTTGTATTAGGGAAACTCACTGCAGCTCAGCCTATGTCAGATAAAAGGACATTTATTTTTGTTGAAGGTGATAAAAAAATGTAAACTCAGACCAGGCGAGTAGAATCACAGACATGTTTTATTTATACATTTTTTCATTGGCAGCTCCACCCAGGTATGTTTCAGGGAATTTTTTTACTTTCTAATTACAGAATAGTTGGTTGAGAAATCAAATATATTTCCTGACATTGTTCTATTGTACAATGGTGATCATCACTGTAGGCACATGAGGTGTAAAACATGAAATCTAGTGGATTTGCATTGTATAATTTGCATGTTTCCTGTCCCCCATATGTGATGTTGGGGGGTTTCCCCCTAATGATTACAGCTGTTATATAGGAGACATTGTACAGGTGACATCTCAGTAGTCTGTGTGTGTCAGTGCAGAGACATCAAGATGGGTTCTCAGGGGGTTCTGCTGCCTCTCATACTGCTTTATATTCAGGGTGAGAGATTCTCATAGTAATGTATATAATGATAATGAGGGAAGAGCATTGCAAAAAAATAAAAACTGAATAAAATATAAAAAATAATTTTCTTGTTTTCTCAGGATCCTGGGCACAGATTACACTGACACAGACTCCGAATGAGATCACTGCAACTCCAGGACAGACAGTCACTGTCTCATGTAAATCCAGTACTGGTATCAACAGCTACTTACACTGGTACCAACAGAAATCAGGACAACGTCCAACACTGATTATCAGGAGTACAAGCAACCTTCAGTCTGGAGTCCCAGCCAGGTTCAGTGGATCTGGATCTGGAACAGATTATACTCTTAAAATCAACGACATAAAGGCTGAAGATGAAGCAGTTTATTACTGTCAGCAAAGTTACGACTCACACAGTGATACAGAGCCGTACAAAAACCTCCTTCCTCTATTTATTCTACTTACAATGAACAATGTATCTTGTATAGAAAAGGCTCCATAGTCTGTGTCTATCAGTTCAAAAGACATCTAAATGGGTTTCAGGTATTCTTCTGTTCTGTCATTTTCCTTTATAATCTGGGTGAGAGTTTTGTAGGGTGATAAAGTATAAGATACAGTAATGCCCCGCACACACGGTCGGATTTTCCGATGGAAAATGTCCGATCGGAGCGTGTTGTCGGAAATTCCGACCATGTGTGGGCGCCATCGGACATTTTCCATCGGATTTTCCGACACACAAAGTTGGACAGCAGGAGATAAAATTTTCCGACAACAAAATCCGATAGCGTCAATTCCGACCGTGTGTGGCCTGTTCCAACGCACAAAGTGCCACGCATGCTCAGAAGAAATTCTGAGACGGGACAGCTCATTCTGGTAAACTTAGCGTTCAGAATGGATACAGCACTTTCGTCACGCTGCAATGTTCAAAATGGTTTAATACAGCGCACTCTCTTCTTCTTTCTAATGTGACAAGAATAAAGTAGTTTTGCTGCTCATATTCACACACACTTCTCACAAACTTCTTTCATTACTATTTATCGGGATTCTCTCAATATATTTTGATTTCTCACATCTGACAACATATTTTTGTATATTTTATTTTTTTTTTTTTGCCTTTAATGTAGAATCTTTTTTTGTGTTTCTCTTCTTTTTTTTTTTTCTTTTTTTTTTGGTGATTTTGATTTGTACTCCCGAAAATGTTTGTGTGTTTTTTGGGACAAGTTCCCACAACACCATTGATATGTTGTTCTATTTAATCCGTAGGAGATTGTTTGGTGTTGTTGTCCCTTGTTAATTTCACATTTTATGTTAGAAATGTACCTGAATCGTCACCAACAAACTGTCCTTTTTGGATGAAAACACACACAGGAGAGTAGAATTTACCTAAAAAAATTTTATTAAGGGGTCACAACTATAAAAAAACAAAGAGGGAGGCAACGCTGGAGAAACTGCAGAAGTGGGTGAAGCCTTGGACCCCCAGGGCAGACATCAATTATTTAAAAGCAAAATTGGTGGCCTGAGGAGTCCTTATCTAAGGGAGGGCAGTCTGGTTCAGAAGTCCCAGAGATCCGGAAAGCAGCAGATGACATCTGTGTCCCCAGGCTGTGGTCATACGAGAGACTGCAGCTTTTGTCAGACCAGACTGAACCCAGGGCAATCACTCTTTGGTCTTCCTTCCACGCTTCCTTACAGGCTTTGGCTGTGGTGGTGGAGTTGTGGCAGCAGGAGGAGGAGGAGGAGAAGGATCGTCGATCTCAATGACATCCGTCTTGGGTGTCAGTTCCCCACTCTCCCCCTTATGTAGGACTTTATAAATCAGGTCCTCAGAGAGCTTGCATTTGCCCTCCTGCATGCCCTGCAATTTGGTGGCAGCCATGCAGGCAAAGGCCTCTTCAGGACTGGGGAAGGCTCTGAGGGACGCAGAAGCCTCCTGGATCAGCCTGTATGCTGAATCCTGCACAGGACTGGGAGTGGCCTTCCTGGCTCGTTTATGTGGCAGGCGGAGGGGAGGGACCTGAGACTCAGTCAGGCTGCGACTTGTCCCAGGCTTCTCTTGGCTGACACTTAGCCCCGCCTCCTCCTGGCTGACACTAATCCCCGCCTCCTCCTGACTGCCACATTCCACAGCCTCCTCCTGGCTGAAGTCTTCCTGTGTATGAAAAAGGGACAAAGTTTTAGTATTTTTTACATCAATCACACACAATTTTCACCTCATGACTGCTGCAAATTGAATGTTAACAAATATAACAGACTATCCTTCTGAGCCCAGCATTTTGCATTCTTGTCCCAATTTTGGGTGCCCACTACTGTCTATTGATATGTAAAACACTTTTTTGAATCAGCAATTAGTGATCAATAATAACATCTAGTAAACATCATTTATTTATTGCCCAGAAATCTGTAGAAGAATGCTATACCTGACTCCAGCCGGGCTCCTCCATTTCTTCCTGGCTGGAAGGCCCAGGTTGGACATCGGAAGCCTCAGCTGTGGTGGAAGGAAGAGTGGAAGGAAGAGTTGAGAGGGATTCCCTGACTTCAGTGTGGTCTGACAGAAATCGCAGTCTCTCATAGTACCACAGCCTGGGGACATAAACGTCATCTGCTGCAGCTCCGGATCTCTTGGAATCCGTGACCTTCTTGCGCTCCCTAAGATATGTGCTCCTCAGGCCACCAATTTTAGCTTTCAAATAAGGGATGGTTGCTGTGGGGACCACCTGTTTCACCAACTCCAGCAGTTTCTCCAGCGCTGCCTGCCTCTTCTGTTTGTGGTTATAGTGGGGGTGTCTCACCTGCCACAGACAGGGCAGCTCCCTGTACTTGTCAATAAACAGGGGCAGGAAATTGTGGTCGTTGAACCCATCCATTTTCTCTGCAAGACACAACACAAGACAAACCCTAATGTCAGGCCAAACTCCCCTAATCTTGTTACAATATAGGCTTCCATTTCAAAGCAGTATAGGCCCAAGTTTAGATCCTACCTTCGTTAGCACGATCGGCGTCTCCGATGCTCCTTCCTCCGCTCACAGATCGTACGTAAGACGCGCTCGTGTTACGATTTATACACACTGCGCATGCGTATAACTCCGCCCGCCCCTGACGTTCTTTCTAGTCTATTCCCCGCCACTTTTCGTTCGGCGCAGTGGGGGAAGAGCATATGGCGGATAGACAGCAGGTGCGTGCTAACTAATTGTAGCAACGAGGAGGAGGAGGAGGAGGAAAGGCCGGAGCCTGAAACGTCCCGATCCAGAAGGAGATTAAAGGACTCAAATATGTCCTTTGGGGAGATGTTGGAGATGGTGGACATCCTGAAGAAGGCCGACTATGATGGAAAGTATGGGCCTTACCCCAACCACAATGTCAGAAAGACCAAGATCATGGCGAAAGTGGTCAGGAGTCTGCACCGGAAATTCGGGGTACAACGATCGAAAGATCAGCTCAGGAAGCGGTGGTCGGACCTGAAATTACGAGAACATGAGCAGTACAGAAAGATCCGGAGAGTGCTGCAAAAAAGTAAGTATTTGTGCTGTGTTCCTATTCTTTTTGTGTTTATTACGTTCGTGCTGCTCCATGTGCTTTTAGGAACTGTTGTACAGTTTAAAATGGCAACTTTCATGTTCATGGGCACATTATTCGTTCGGATCACACATTTTTATTTCGGACGATAAAATACCATTGTTTAGGCCATATGCATTTGGTCACCATTTTGACGCCCTATACTTGTCTTCAAAGAATTGGGTTGTGTAGATGGGTTTGTTACTAGAATGAAATGCAAACTAGATTGTGTGTAAGGAGAGGACACTCAGCAGCTGTTTTCACATCTGGACACTGGAGCACTAGTGTGGGACACAAGAACACCATTTTTATTAGGGGTCCCACACAGGTGCTCCAGTGTATACTATAGGGGGGTCTCCATCTGTGAAGCTTGTACTAAACAGGTAAAGTATTGCAGCTTGACAAAGGACACTAAAAAAGCTACATCTTGGAACTCAGCTAAAATAGATAATTGTACCCCACTTCCAAGCAATGTTTCCTATTTCTAGTTCTGCCATCAAATATCTGTGTGCTAAGTATACCATTTTTGTTTTACATAGGGGAGAAAAGACTCGGAGGACACCCCTCATCCGAGGAGACCAGAGACCCCCCACCTATGGAAGAAGGGGAAATCCCCCCAACACAAGATGAGCAGGAGGATGAAGACGTGGTGGAAGTAGTCACCACAACAGGTGAGTGTCTGCGACCACAGGCTCAGATAAGAGATGGATTGCGGCATTTTTTTGAAACCTAATTTATTTTGGGGTTCCTCTCTTTTTAGGTGATCGTGAGGTTGTGGATGAAGATCCTTTCACATCCGAAAGTGCCCAGATCCTGATCGGGGAGATCATGGGGTGTAATTTACAATTGGAAAACATCAAGCAAAACATCAATGATGTTATTCCAAAATATAAAAACATCATTGATGTTTTGGGGCGAGTTTAAAGCCCCTCCAAATCACTTTCTTCTTTTGTGTGCTACAATGTGCAAAATGTTTTTGTGATTTTTCCCAAAGCCAAATTTGGAGGATGCACACAGTGTGCCAACATGTGCTATCTGCCATCACGGGAGATCAATGGACGCGTTTTGGGGGTGCAACCCCTTCCTCAATAATAAAGTAGTGGTGAGGAAGGGCTTTCTCCCCAAAACACGTCCCTTCATCCCCCGTGATGGCAGATAGCACATGTTGACATTGTGAAATTTGTGTGCATCTTCCAAATTTGGCTTTTCCTGGGGTGATTTCACCCCATCTGAACGCTATATCAAACACAGTTCCTAAATACTCATGTCTGATATTGCCTTCCAGTTCTACCAAATGTGAACTTTGTAAGATCAAGATTTGTGTCTTTCTTGTGGCTTTTACACAGGCCTGTTTTCTATAAAATGGACATTTTGATTTTGGATAATGACACCACAAAAATTGTTATACAACAAACATGTTGGTTTGTCAGAAAAACCTTTGGTAAATGCACATGTGATTGTGCAGGTATTAAAAAGATTGTTCATCAAGAATGTGTGGATTATTGTCTCAATGCTACAACACTTTTGGGGTGATGTAATTGTTGTTTTCTGAGAAAATGGGGGTAATTTCCTAAGGGCAAATCCACTTTGCACTACAAGTGCAGTTTCAGTGCAGTTGCAAGTGCACTTGTAGTGAAAAGTGTCTTTGCATTTAGTAAATAACAGCCAACAGTGCTTTGTATAAGGTTACACAATCACGACATTTTCTGCACTCCACACATTTCTGTCAGGGTCAGCTAAAACAAACACAAGCAGTAAATGTCCACAAAGAAGAGCCTGGGGGGAGAGGCCTGTCGAGAACTTGAGGTCCTGCAGGCTTCTCCCTGTGGCCAAATACCGCAGGGTAGCGACCAACCTCTGCTCCGGAGTGATGGCTTGCCTCATGCAGGTATCCTGCCTGCTAATATAAGGGGTCAGCGAAGCCAACAAACGGTGAAATACGGGGTCCGTCATCCTGAGAAAGTTCCTGAAATCATCAGGATTATTCTCACGGATCTCACGGAGCAAAGGCATATGAGAGAACTGGTCACGCTGAAGCAACCAATTCTTGGTCCATGAACTCCTCCCCACCCTGTTCATGGACTGGACTTGTGTCAAGGTCAGGACCCCAACACCAAGCCCCCTGCACAGCACGAACTCTACGAGGAGTACACATACGAAACATGGCTAGAAAATCCTAGGATTTTGTTGTCGGAATGTCCGAACAAAGTCCGACCGTGTGTACGGGGCATAAGAGTTGAACAAAATGCTCTAGCAGTATGTATGAACACTAAGCATGGCTTTCTTTTTCCACAGCATGTACAGTATGATCAAACACAAAAGCACCCTGTTACAAAGCGCTTTGCATAAACTACAGAACAGTGTAAAACAAGTATTGCAGCTGTTACAACACAGCAGACACTAGGAGCAATGTCTAAATTGACCACTAGGTGGCAGCATAGTACAGTCTATGACAAGGGGTGTCCAAACTTTTGAAGAGAGAGGGCACCTTAAAAGAGAAGTATGGGTTTCTTTTTTTCCCCATTTATACTTACCTAGGTGGATGCTGCATCTGTCCCCCGGCGCCACTAACACTGAGCGCCACTAACACTGAGAACCAAGCGATCGAACAACACTGAACACTTGGTTTTCAGAGCTCCGTGAGCAGAGAGCTGTAGACTGTCAATCATAGCTCTCTGATCTTCTCCCTCCTCGCTCATTGGAGCGCTGAGCTGTGGAGGGGTGAGGAGCGGCCATCTCAGGCTCTCAGCGGCTCACTGAGTGGCTGAGCGGGGTGTCAGTCCAGGCACCTGGTGGATCCATATTCCCATTGTCGGGATGACGCGGCGCCTGGACTGATATCTGTGACGTCACCAGAGAGCGGACTTCAGTCCACTTTCTCCTAAAAAAGGGCCAAACAAGCTCAGGCTGGACTTCTCATTTAAGCAATTGTGCCAAGGAAACAGAATGACATAAAAACAGCACATTAATGTACAGATAGACGGCACACTCGGTATGCTGTGAATGGTGTTTACAATGCGCATGTGCAAGTGACATCATGGACAGAAGGAGAGAGCGATATCTCCTAAACAGCATATCTTGAAAAAGTTTTAAAGATGACAAATAGTAAGTTGTTGTGTATGTATGCAGGGATAGATGGTGCTGCCTTTTCACCAGGGGAGCATCCCGCAGTGTTGACTAGCAGTATCAGATATAAGTCCTAAATGGATTGCCTTGTGGTGTGGGCTACGATGATACGTACTCCTTCCTCTCCCCTGGGAAGTGACCTCCAAAAGAGGTATGTGTATTGGGAGCTACCTATGTATGAAAGGTTGTCCCCTAACATATATCTATATATATCTATATATATACACATACACACACACAAATCCAACATGAAATAGTTGTGATACCAAAAAAGGTATTACAGTAATTGTGTAAATTGTTTCAACCAAAAAACCCATGTTTTCCCCACCTATAGTGAAATTGTGTATATATATAACTCCACTTGGGCTGGAGTTTCATGTGAGTTCATCAGAAAAAGATATATAATAATTATAATACACTCACCAGATTTCCACACCCCTGCAGGGGTAAACCGCATAGAGTGGGGGTCTTTAATCTGGGGCCGTCTTCCTCCTTGTTAGATCCGACCTTTAGAGTAACCCAAATTTATGTTCCTACTAATGGTGAACTTATCTGCCAGTTCCTGGGTGATCACTTTTTTTTTCATGGTGTTTCCAGCCCCTGTGGTATCAGTTCTTCATTCATGCTCCCCTCCAAGTGAAGGAATGGAAATAATGTTCACTCCCCTACTGTGGAGGATTGGCCTGGCATCGACTGTTGTGTTCATTCATGGTGGAGGGATACAGGATTCACTTCAATATCAATATCATCTAGGGAAGCAGTACTGAGAGAACAAAAGGCAGCAGCAATGAAAGCTGTAAATAGCAAGAGCTGAGGTATGAATTTTATCATTTAGTTGTGTTGTCTCAAAAAACAAGCAGGATTCAGGCCAAAAGTGGTACTGCACAATGCTTTTGGCCTGAATCCTGCTTGTTTTGTGAGACAACACAACTAAACCTGAGGTGGGGGGCGCCGGAGCCGAGCAGAGCCGAAAGTCGCCGATCGTCACTGTTCGGAAATGCACGGAAAAGCCCGAGGACAGTTCGGCTGACCTCGGCAAACCTCAGAAAGGCTCGTGAATGGAGTCTTTCCAAGGTTTGGCGAGGTCCACCGAAGTGTCCCTCGGGCCTTTTCGGGCCGTTTCCGAGGCTCTCCGGTGCCCCCCCCGCCTCTGGCCGCATGCGGTATTGCATCACATTGAAGTCAATGCGGAACAAATTATTTTCATTTCCATTGACTTCAATGGGAAAACTTGCTTTGATATGCGAGTACATTGGATTATTGGATCGTAATCCGAGGTTCCACTGTATTTTAAGAAGAGGCAAACATCACTCACAAGTCCTTTGTAGCAATAATCTGAAAAAAAATATTATAATTGGGATCCACTCCTCCTTTCTTCTCACTCTCCCAGGTTCTCATCAATAGTAGAGCCAAAAAATGAGCAACAACCACAAATAGTGACACCAGATCCCTCGCCCACAAGTGCAGCACGTTGTTCCTCTGTGTTGGATTTCCCAGCCCCCCCTACACATTTCATCCCTCCGGACTTTCTCAAGGATTCTTTATTCTTGTTATACAGCAGCCCAGGAATAGGACTCCAGAGAACCACAACAGTGGAACTCACAGGAGGAGCACAGCAGGACCAATAAGCAGATATTTCTATTAAAATGGACATGTCAGACATGATTGCCAACTCAGACAAATCCATTCATATCACAAATATCACATTCTGGACTTGAGACTGAACTCTAGACAAAGAGCAAAATAAGTTGAAATACATCAATGGGAGCCGTTTTACCTGCTGAAGGATTTGTATTTCAGACTATACAGTCCTACCAGACAGCAGAGCCAGGTTGGTGATTTCTCTTTTCTCTACGGCACTTAGAGAATACAACCCGGTCACCTTCCTTCTCCCAGAGCGTATTTAGATGGTGAAGGAGGAGTAGGAAACTCATGAGATCAACCCCTCTGCTCTTTCCTCCTGTCAGCATGTTTCCTGTTAGCGCAACTGTATTCCTCTAAGAGCTGGTCCTTTCTATCACATTCTGGGTTTTAGGCTTAGGTTACACTTGTTGTTGGGGGGGGGGCAGTAAAAAATAGGTTGAATTTTTACTGCCCCAACTGTTCTTTTTAAGCTGCTTCATGGCAATAACTATCCCCCCTGTCAAACTTGGTGGACAGTACCACTGCCAGACATAACATATTCAAGTGGATGGGGCTATGGTGCTAAGCTCGCGGTTACGGCTTAGTATTCCCATTCAAAAGCTGTAAATGAAAAAAAAAAAAAAACAGGCAATATGGAGATGGCAGAATCACTTCCTGAATACCTGTCAGTGATAGACAATGGGGTTTATTTACTAAAGCTGGAGAGTGTAAAATCAGGCTCACTTCTGCAGAGAAACCAATCAGCTTCCAGGTTGTATTGCTATAAAGCTTAATTGAAGAAGCTGAGGTTAGAAGCTGATTGATTTCTATACAGAAGTGAGCCTGATTTTGCACTCTCCGGCTTTAGTAAATAAACCTCTCTGAATCATTCATCAAATAGTATTGCAGGTGATTTCTACACTGAAATATCTTTAAAAGTCTGAGAAGTGAAAAATTCCCCGTTTTGGACAACTAGGTGCCAACACAACTGAGCATGCTCAGACCTGAAAATAACTCTCATTTTGGAGAGAGAGGGGAGTCAGGGAGAGAGGGGGGGCAGAGAGACAGGGAAGGGATCAGGAAAAGAGGGGGTCAGAGAGAGGGGGGCAGGGAGAGTGAGAACTTGTCAGGGAGAGTGAGACGTGGTCAGTGAGAGTGAGAAGGGGGTCAGAGAGAGAGAGGGGGTCATGGAGAGAGGGGGGGTCAGGGAGAGAGAGAAAGGGGAGTCAGTGAGAGAAAGTGAAGGGGGTCAGGGAGAGAGAGAGGAGCAGGGTCTGGTCAGTGAAAGTGCTCACTAACTTGAAATGGTCCCCAGGGGCTCACTGGGTCATTCAGCAGTTTTTCAGCGTGGCTGTTGGCGGCTTCTTTTTAATATTCCCGCCTACCTCCCTTTCACAGACGGAGCACACAGGAAGGGCGGGACTCAGGAGAAGTGTGAAGCTGCTCGTGGAAGACATGCTGGAGGTGGATTGGATGGAGCACACAGGAAGGGCGGGACTCAGGAGAAGTGTGAAGCTGCTCTGGGCAGGCTGCAGGCCTGCTGGAGGTGCAGTTGATGGAGCAGTGTGGGGAATCGATCCTCTCCACCTAGGACAATTCTCTCCACCTAGGACAATTCTCTCCACCTAGGACAATTGCACTTCTGAGCCATCACTTGCACACAGTGACACACAGAGTGCAGAGGCGCAGCCACCAGAGGACGGAGGGGGAGGAGAGAAGCAGATGGATGGGTTTTCCAGGGTACGGAAACTTATTTCTGCACAGTGCACCACTCACTTCCTTCTCCCGCTGGCTTGTCACTTTTGCCAGATGCTTCCCCATCTCCTCCCTCACAGGGGCCGTGGCTGCGCCCTAGGTGGCAGTGCGCCCTAGGCGACTGCCTGGTTTGCTTGTGGTAGTGCTGGGCCCTGGTCCTCATCACCTATGGAGATTGTGAAGCCTCTATAATCAGAGATAAGTAACTTTTCAGTGTATTTCTATATAGGCATATCTGTCAGTCTTGTATTGTATTCCTATCATTGTAATTGTTTGTATGTACAGAATTTTTGTTTAGTAAAAGCACATTAATATCACACAGAGGTCTAAGCTTCCTTTCTTATAACACAAAGTAGCCTTAAAACAGAGCTCCATCCAAAAGGGGAAGTTACGCTTTAAGGTCTTATGCCCCGTTCCTGTTTGTGAAATGGCGCGTTTGGGGAGGAGGTGGGTGAAGGTATCCGATTTTGAAAGTTACCCGCTCCCAATTCTGCTCTGACCGCCTAGGATGTTTATTAAAAGTCAGCAGTTATTGTTGCTGCTGACTTTTAATTTTTACATAGGAGACTGGAGCTTCTTTTTAAGAGAAAAATGCACAACAATTACTTGTACCATGAGGGGATCCTGTTATTTATCATTCCTTTCCTCCCCCCTTAACCAATTATAATATGCCTTTTATACTGTTTACTGAATACAAGGTGTTCTGTGGATGGACAAGGGGAGATCCTGTCATTTATCCATCCCTCTCCTTTCCCCATGTTCAGTCACACAATTCCTTGTATTAAGTGAACGGAATACAAGAGATTTTATGTTTGGTCAATGGGAGAGGAAAGGATGGATAAATGACAGGATCTCTTCACTATACGAGAGCAGAATCTCTTGGACATAACCCTGGATGTTCAGCACTGATAATAGTATCTTATAAGAAGAAAACTAGGATTTTTACCGACACACCTAGATAACTATCATTAGGAGGTAACATATTTGTACACAGCTAGATACTGATTTTTTTTTTCCTGGAGTTCCGTTTTACTAAATCTCTGGGCTATGTATGCATTTCCTCATGTTTTATCCCTTTAAAAATAAACAAAATAGACCTTGGCTCAAATTTGGGCACCATTTTCTAAACAGGACCTAGGAGTTTCCCAGAGTGTTCTAATCCTTCATAAATCTCCAAAACCTAAATAATAAAAATGTTTAAAATGTAGAATTCCACTTTACTTCTAGTAGAGTGAGAGGGTGATTGTCACTTCTGGGAGACAGTTTTCAGGTCTATTTCACAGCAGTGGCTGTTGAATTAAACAAACGCTTCTGTGATTGTTGGTAGCCACCTGCTGTCTGCAAGTGGTAAATGGGAACAATATGTATTTCTTTTATATATGTATAAATATATTATATTCATACTATATATACTTCAATTAAAAAAATGATAATTATATTTACTTCTATGGAGAGTCCCTGATTGTTAATGCTGCACAAAGGCCGCTGTCTCTTTGTATTAGGGAAACTCACTGCAGCTCAGCCTATGTCAGATAAAAGGACATTTATTTTTGTTGAAGGTGATAAAAAAATGTAAACTCAGACCAGGCGAGTAGAATCACAGACATGTTTTATTTATACATTTTTTCATTGGCAGCTCCACCCAGGTATGTTTCAGGGAATTTTTTTACTTTCTAATTACAGAATAGTTGGTTGAGAAATCAAATATATTTCCTGACATTGTTCTATTGTACAATGGTGATCATCACTGTAGGCACATGAGGTGTAAAACATGAAATCTAGTGGATTTGCATTGTATAATTTGCATGTTTCCTGTCCCCCATATGTGATGTCGGGGGGTTTCCCCCTAATGATTGCAGCTGTTATATAGGAGACATTGTACAGGTGACATCTCAGTAGTCTGTGTGTGTCAGTGCAGAGACATCAAGATGGGTTCTCAGGGGGTTCTGCTGCCTCTCATACTGCTTTATATTCAGGGTGAGAGATTCTCATAGTAATGTATATAATGATAATGAGGGAAGAGCATTGCAAAAAAATAAAAACTGAATAAAATATAAAAAATAATTTTCTTGTTTTCTCAGGATCCTGGGCACAGATTACACTGACACAGACTCCGAATGAGATCACTGCAACTCCAGGACAGACAGTCACTGTCTCATGTAAATCCAGTACTGGTATCAACAGCTACTTACACTGGTACCAACAGAAATCAGGACAACGTCCAACACTGATTATCAGGAGTACAAGCAACCTTCAGTCTGGAGTCCCAGCCAGGTTCAGTGGATCTGGATCTGGAACAGATTATACTCTTAAAATCAACGACATAAAGGCTGAAGATGAAGCAGTTTATTACTGTCAGCAAAGTTACGACTCACACAGTGATACAGAGCCGTACAAAAACCTCCTTCCTCTATTTCTTCTACTTACAATGAACAATGTATCTTGTATAGAAAAGGCTCCATAGTCTGTGTCTATCAGTTCAAAAGACATCTAAATGGGTTTCAGGTATTCTTCTGTTCTGTCATTTTCCTTTATAATCTGGGTGAGAGTTTTGTAGGGTGATAAAGTATAAGATACAGTAATGCCCCGCACACACGGTCGGATTTTCCGATGGAAAATGTCCGATCGGAGCGTGTTGTCGGAAATTCCGACCATGTGTGGGCGCCATCGGACATTTTCCATCGGATTTTCCGACACACAAAGTTGGACAGCAGGAGATAAAATTTTCCGACAACAAAATCCGATCGCGTCAATTCCGACCGTGTGTGGCCTGTTCCGACACACAAAGTGCCACGCATGCTCAGAAGAAATTCTGAGACGGGACAGTTCATTCTGGTAAACTTAGCGTTTAGAATGGATACAGCACTTTCGTCACGCTGCAATGTTCAAAATGGTTTAATACAGCGCACTCTCTTCTTCTTTCTAATGTGACAAGAATAAAGTAGTTTTGCTGCTCATATTCACACACACTTCTCACAAACTTCTTTCATTACTATTTATCGGGATTCCCTCAGTATATTTTGATTTCTCACATCTGACAACATATTTTTGTATATTTTATTTTTTTTTTTTTTGCCTTTAATGTAGAATCTTTTTTTGTGTTTCTCTTTTTTTTTTTTCTTTTTTTTTTGGTGATTTTGATTTGTACTCCCGAAAATGTTTGTGTGTTTTTTGGGACAAGTTCCCACAACACCATTGATATGTTGTTCTATTTAATCTGTAGGAGATTGTTTGGTGTTGTTATCCCTTGTTAATTTCACATTTTATGTTAGAAATGTACCTGAATCGTCACCAACAAACTGTCCTTTTTGGATGAAAACACACACAGGAGAGTAGAATTTACCTAAAAAAATTTTATTAAGGGGTCACAACTATAAAAAAACAAAGAGGGAGGCAACGCTGGAGAAACTGCAGAAGTGGGTGAAGCCTTGGACCCCCAGGGCAGACATCAATTATTTAAAAGCAAAATTAGTGGCCTGAGGAGTCCTTATCTAAGGGAGCTCAGTCTGGTCCAGAAGTCCCAGAGATCTGGAAAGCAGCAGATGACATCTGTGTCCCCAGGCTGTGGTCATACGAGAGACTGCAGCTTTTGTCAGACCAGACTGAACCCAGGGCAATCACTCTTTGGTCTTCCTTCCACGCTTCCTTACAGGCTTTGGCTGTGGTGGTGGAGTTGTGGCAGCAGGAGGAGGAGAAGGAGAAGGATCGTCGATCTCAATGACATCCGTCTTGGGTGTTAGTTCCCCACTCTCCCCCTTACGTAGGACTTTATAAATCAGGTCCTCAGAGAGCTTGCGTTGACCCTCCTGCATGCCTTGCAATTTGGTGGCAGCCATGCAGGCAAAGGCCTCTTCAGGACTGGGGAAGGCTCTGAGGGACGCAGAAGCCTCCTGGATCAGCCTGTATGCTGAATCCTGCACAGGACTGGGAGTGGCCTTCCTGGCTCGTTTATGTGGCAGGCGGAGGGGAGGGACCTGAGACTCAGTCAGGCTGCGACTTGTCCCAGGCTTCTCTTGGCTGACACTTAGCCCCGCCTCCTCCTGGCTGACACTAATCCCCGCCTCCTCCTGACTGCCACATTCCACAGCCTCCTCCTGGCTGAGGTCTTCCTGTGTATGAAAAAGGGACATAGTTTTAGTATTTTTTACATCAATCACACACAATTTTCACCTCATGACTGCTGCAAATTGAATGTTAACAAATATAACAGACTATCCTTCTGAGCCCAGCATTTTGCATTCTTGTCCCAATTTTGGGTGCCCACTACTGTCTATTGATATGTAAAACACTTTTTTGAACCAGCAATTAGTGATCAATAATAACATCTAGTAAACATCATTTATTTATTGCCCAGAAATCTGTAGAAGAATGCTATACCTGACTCCAGCCGGGCTCCTCCATTTCTTCCTGGCTGGAAGGCCCAGGTTGGACATCGGAAGCCTCAGCTGGGGTGGAAGGAAGAGTGGAAGGAAGAGTGGAGAGTGATTCCCTTACTTCAGTCTGGTCTGACAGAAATCGCAGTCTCTCATAGTACCACAGCCTGGGGACATAAACGTCATCTGCTGCAGCTCCGGATCTCTGGGAATCCGTGACCTTCTTGCGCTCCCTAAGATAAGTGCTCCTCAGGCCACCAATTTTAGCTTTTAAATAAGGGATGGTTGCTGTGGGGACCACCGGCTTCACCAACTCCAGCAGTTTCTCCAGCGCTGCCTGCCTCTTCTGTTTGTGATTATAGTGGGGGTGTTTCACCTGCCACAGACAGGGCAGCTCCCTGTACTTGTCAATAAACAGGGGCAGGAAATTGTGGTCGTTGAACCCATCCATTTTCTCTGCAAGACACAACACAAGACAAACCCTAATGTCAGGCCAAACTCCCCTAATCTTGTTACAATATAGGCTTCCATTTCAAAGCAGTATAGGCCCAAGTTTAGATCCTACCTTCGTTAGCACGATCGGCGTCTCCGATGCTCCTTCCTCCGCTCACAGATGGTACGTAAGACGCGCGCGTGTTACGATTTATACACACTGCGCATGCGTATAACTCTGCCCGCCCCTGACGTTCTTTCTAGTCTATTCCCCGCCCCTTTTCGTTCGGCGCAGTGGGGGAAGAGCACATGGCGGATAGACAGCAGATGCGTGCTAACTAATTGTAGCAACGAGGAGGAGGAGGAAAGGCCGGAGCCTGAAACGTCCCGATCCAGAAGGAGATTAAAGGACTCAAATATGTCCTTTGGGGAGATGTTGGAGATGGTGGACATCCTGAAGAAGGCCGACTATGATGGAAAGTATGGGCCTTACCCCAACCCCAATGTCCGAAAGGCCAAGACCATGGCGAAAGTGGTCAGGAGTCTGCACCGGAAATTCGGGGTACGACAATCGAAAGATCAGCTCAGGAAGCGGTGGTCGGACCTGAAATTACGAGAACATGAGCAGTACAGAAATATCCGGAGAGTGCTGCAAAAAAGTAAGTATTTGTGCTGTGTTCCTATTCTTTTTGTGTTTATTATGTTCGTGCTGCTCCATGTGCTTTTAGGAACTGTTGTACAGTTTAAAATGGCAACTTTCATGTTCATGGGCACATTATTCGTTCGGATCACATTTTTATTTCGGACTATAAAATACCATTGTTTAGGCCATATGCATTTGGCCACCATTTTGACGCCCTATACTTGGCTTCAAAGAATTGGGTTGTGTAGATGGCTTTGTTACTAGAATGAAATGCAAACTAGATTCTGTGTAAGGAGAGGACACTCAGCAGCTGTTTTCACATCTGGACACTGGAGCACTAGTGTGGGACCCCAGAACACCATTTTTATTAGGGGGGCCACACAGGTGCTCCAGTGTATACTATAGGGGGGTCTCCATCGGTGAAGCTTGTACTAAACAGGTAAAGTATTGCAGCTTGACAAAGGACACTAAAAAAGCTACATCTTGGAACTCAGCTAAAATAGACAATTGTACCCCACTTCCAAGCAATGTTTCCTATTTCTAGTTCTGCCATCAAATATCTGTGTGCTAAGTATACCATTTTTGTTTTACATAGGGGAGAAAAGACTCGGAGGACACCCCTCATCCGAGGAGACCAGAGACCCCCCACCTCTGGAAGAAGGGGAAATCCCCCCAACACAAGAAGAGCAGGAGGAAGAAGACGTGGTGGAACTAGTCACCACAACAGGTGAGTGTCTGCGACCACAGGCTCAGATAAGAGATTGATGGCGGCATTTTTTTGAAACCTAATTTATTTTGGGGTTCCTCTCTTTTTAGGTGATCGTGAGGTTGTGGATGAAGATCCTTTCACATCCAAAAGTGCCCAGATCCTGATCGGGGAGATCATGGGGTGTAATTTACAATTGGAAAACATCAAGCAAAACATCAATGATGTTATTCCAAAATATAAAAACATCATTGATGTTTTGGGGCGAGTTTAAAGCCCCTCCAAATCACTTTCTTCTTTTGTGTGCTACAATGTGCAAAATGTTTTTGTGATTTTTCCCAAAGCCAAATTTGGAGGATGCACACAGTGTGCCAACATGTGCTATCTGCCATCACGGGAGCTCAATGGACGCGATTTGAGGGTTCAACCCCTTCCTCAATAATAAAGTAGCGGTGAGGAAGGGCTTTCTCTCCCAAAACACGTCCCTTCATCCCCCGTGATGGCAGATAGCACATGTTGACATTGTGAAATTTGTGTGCATCTTCCAAATTTGGCTTTTCCAGGGGTGATTTCACCCCATCTGAACGCTATATCAAACACAGTTCCTAAATACTCATGTCTGATATTGCCTTCCAGTTCTACCAAATGTGAACTTTGTAAGATCAAGATTTGTGTCTTTCTTGTTGGTTTTACACAGGCCTGTTTTCTATAAAATGCACATTTTGATTTTGGATAATGACACCACAAAAATTGTTATACAACAAACGTGTTGGTTTGTCAGAAAAACCTTTGGTAAATGCACATGTGATTGTGCAGGTATTAAAAAGATTGTTCATCAAGAATGTGTGGATTATTGTCTCAACGCTACAACACTTTTGGGGTGATGTAATTGTTGTTTTCTGAGAAAATGGGGGTAATTTCCTAAGGGCAAATCCACTTTGTGCAGTTTCAGTGCAGTTGCAAGTGCACTTGTAGTGAAAAGTGTCTTTGCATTTAGTAAATAACAGCCAACAGTGCTTTGTATAAGGTTACACAATCACGACATTTTCTGGACTCCACACATTTCTGTCAGGGTCAGCTAAAACAAACACAAGCAGTAAATGTCCACAAAGAAGAGCCTGGGGGGAGATGCCTGTCGAGAACTTGAGGTCCTGCAGGCTTCTCCCTGTGGCCAAATACCGCAGGGTAGCGACCAACCTCTGCTCCGGAGTGATGGCTTGCCTCATGCAGGTATCCTGCCTGCTAATATAAGGGGTCAGCGAAGCCAACAAACGGTGAAATACGGGGTCCGTCATCCTGAGAAAGTTCCTGAAATCATCAGGATTATTCTCACGGATCTCACGGAGCAAAGGCATATGAGAGAACTGGTCACGCTGAAGCAACCAATTCTTGGCCCATGAACTCCTCCCCACCCTGTTCATGGACTGGACTTGTGTCAAGGTCAGGACCCCAACACCAAGCCCCCGCACAGCACGAACTCTACGAGGAGTACACATACGAAACATGGCTAGAAAATCCTAGGATTTTGTTGTCGGAATGTCCGAACAAAGTCCGACCGTGTGTACGGGGCATAAGAGTTGAACAAAATGCTCTAGCAGTATGTATGAACACTAAGCATGGCTTTCTTTTTCCACAGCATGTACAGTATGATCAAACACAAAAGCATCCTGTTACAAAGCGCTTTGCATAAACTACAGAACAGTGTAAAACAAGTATTGCAGCTGTTACAACACAGCAGACACTAGGAGCAATATCTAAATTGACCACTAGGTGGCAGCATAGTACAGTCTATGACAAGGGGTGTCCAAACTTTTGAAGAGAGAGGGCACCTTAAAAGAGAAGTATGGGTTTCTTTTTTTTCCCATTTATACTTACCTAGGTGGATGCTGCATCTGTCCCCCGGCGCCTCTAACACTGAGAACCAAGCGATCGAACAACACTGAACACTTGGTTTTCAGAGCTCCGTGAGCAGAGAGCTGTAGACTGTCAATCATAGCTCTCTGATCTTCTCCCTCCTCGTTCATTGGAGCGCTGAGCTGTGGAGGGGTGAGGAGCGGCCATCTCAGGCTCTCAGCGGCTCACTGAGTGGCTGAGCGGGGTGTCAGTCCAGGCACCTGGTGGATCCATATTCCCATTGTCGGGATGACGCGGCGCCTGGACTGATATCTGTGACGTCACCAGAGAGCGGACTTCAGTCCACTTTCTCCTAAAAACGAGCCAAACAAGCTCAGGCTGGACTTCTCATTTAAGCAATTGTGCCAAGGAAACAGAATGACATAAAAACGGCACATTAATGTACAGATAGACGGCACACTCGGTATGCTGTGAACGGTGTTTACAATGCGCATGTGCAAGTGACATCATGGACAGAAGGAGAGAGCGATATCTCCTAAACAGCATATCTTGAAAAAGTTTTAAAGATGACAAATAGTAAGTTGGTGTGTATGTATGCAGGGATAGATGGTGCTGCCTTTTCACCAGGGGAGCATCCCGCAGTGTTGACTAGCAGTATTAGATATAAGTCCCAAATGGATTGCCTTGTGGTGTGGGCTAGGATGATACGTACTCCTTCCTCTCCCCTGGGAAGTGACCTCCAAAAGAGGTATGTGTATTGGGAGCTACCTATGTATAGGTAGCTCCCAAAAAAAATTTTTTTTTTTTTTCCTGACACTTTTTAAACATACTTTTTTTTTTTTTTTTTCTGCTAATTAAGGGGAGTGGTTAATTGTTCCCAGGTGTATAAAAGTGTCTACACACACTCCCCTGGAGCTTGCTCCCAGCTGATGGTGGCTTGCATGTGGATTTTGTGAACACAAGTGGAATTTTTGAACTAAAGTGGGAGAGTTAATAACCAGGAGTTGAAAACAGGAGTTTAAACAGAAGTCTTCAAATCTGTAAGTAACATCTTAAACTTCCCTTAAGTAATTGTATTGTAACTGGGAAATGAGTGCTAGCAGGGTTGAAGGTTTTGCTCAGTGCACAGTGTGCCACATGTATGCAAAATTGGTGCAACAGCTCCAGGATGCATACCGCTGTGACAGATGTGAGCAGGTTGCCCTTCTGGAAGCTCGCATTAGAGATCTGGAGGAGCAAGTTGCAACACTGGGCAGAAAGGACAACCTTGAAGGGGGTCCTCTGCTCACTGAGCAGGTGGTCAGTAGGGTTGATGTGGGGGGTGGAGGGGCAAGTCAGGATTATCAGATAGGAAGATGGGTTAATGTAGTTAGAGGGAGTGGAAGGGGCTCGCAGAATAGGAAGGCCAGTCCTGTGTTTGTGCATCAAAACAAATTTGCCAAGTTGGGTGAAGATGTGGAGGTGGCAAACACAGAGGTGGCAGCCCTAGATGTCACTGCTATCCCTAACAGCCGGGAGAGCAGCCCATCTAGTAAAGGTGGTGAGGGGAGTGCAGGTAGGCCTAGACAGTTGGTGGTTATAGGGGATTCTATAATCAGAAGGACTGATAGAATAATTTGTCGCCAGGATCGCCTCAACCGAATGGTTTGCTGTCTCCCTGGTGCTAGGGTTCGGCATGTGGTGGACCGGGTGGATAAATTACTGGGAGGGGCTGGGCATGACCCAGCTGTCTTGGTCCACGTTGGAACCAATGACAGTATACATGGAAGGTGGAGGCTCCTTAAGAATCAATTTAAAGAACTAGGCTGCAAGTTGAAGGGAAGGACCTCCAAGGTGATATTCTCTGAAATATTGCCTGTGCCATGCGCAACACAGGAAAGGCAGTGGGTGATTAGAGAGCTGAATGCATGGCTCAAGACCTGGTGTAGGGAGGAGGGATTTGGGTTTCTAGAGCACTGGGCTGACTTTTCATTTGGGTGCAACCTATATGCTAAAGACGGTTTGCACTTGAATGGAAGGGGGTCTGCTGTGCTGGGGGAGAGGTTTATAGGAAGGCTGGAGGAGTATTTAAACTAGGATTGAGGGGGGAGGGTGAACTAGAATTACATCAAGAAGACAGGTCAGTTAGGGGTCAGACATTAATGGAGGGTGGAATGGGGACAGATGGGGGGAGGGTTATGGCAGGTGTCAAGAAATTTCCCATGTTGCAAACAGCCATTGGAAACTGTAGTGCCATTTGTACTACTAAAAAATATATGAAAAACACCAGACCAAAATGTAATAATGCATTAAAGTGTTTGTTCACCAATGCCAGAAGTCTGCCAAGCAAAATAGGTGAGTTGGAAGCTCTGGTGCATGAAGTGAACTATGATGTAATCGGTATTACTGAAACTTGGCTTCAATCCTCACATGACTGGGCTATTAATATTCCTGGCTATGCACTCTTTCGGAGAGACAGGGTAAAAAGGAAAGGTGGCGGGGTCTGTCTCTATGTGAGAAGTGATCTCAAAGCAAGTGTGAAAGAGGACCTGATTGATGGAGAGTGTGATGAGTCTGAAGCATTATGGGTGGAACTACATATAGATGGGCGTAGTTCAAAGTTAATCATTGGAGTTTGTTATAGACCACCCAATGTTAACGAGGAGGTGGAGACTCAGCTCCTTGCACAGATGGAAAGGGCTGCAAGGGCTGGGACAGTGATAATAATGGGAGATTTTAACTACCCAGAAATTGACTGGAGTAATGGCACTGCTGGGACAGTTAAAGGGCAAAAATTTATAAACCTAGTACAGGACAATTTTATGGTCCAGTTTATTGAGGCCCCAACTAGGAATGAAGCTCTGTTGGACCTGGTAATCTCAAACCATGCAGAGCTTATTACTAATGTGCAGATAAAGGAACACCTGGGTAGCAGTGACCATAACATGATTTCATTTGATGTTAGCTGTAAACAAGAAATACATAAGGGAAAGATAAAAACACTTAACTTCAAGAGAGCAAATTTTCCAAGGATGAGGGCTGCTCTCGAGGACTTAGACTGGGAGGGAATATTGGCAGCGATAAACATAGAACAGAAATGGGAATTCTTCAAAAAGACTGTTTGGGACCTCACTGCAAAGTATATTCCCATGGGCAATAAGTTTAAAAGGCTAAAAAGAAAACCTATGTGGCTCACGGTCAAAGTTAGAAAAGCTATAAACAATAAGAAAAGAGCTTTTAAAAAATATAAAAATGAAGGAACACTAGTGTCATTTAAATGCTACAAAGAATTTAACAGAATATGTAAAAAGGAAATCAAGGGTGCAAAAATTCAAAATGAACGAGAGATCGCAAAAAATAGTAGGACAAACCCCAAAAAATTCTTCAAATATATTAATAGTAAAAAGGTCAGGTCTGAGCATGTAGGCCCTTTACAAAATAATCTAGAGTGGGTGACTGGGGACAAGGAGAAGGCTAATTTATTAAATAATTTCTTCAGCTCTGTATATACAAAAGAGCATGGGGAAGCTCATGTCCATAAGGGGGGTGGTATTGACACAGCCCCCAATGATCCACAATGGCTCAAAAGGGATATGGTCCAGAAATATTTAGACAGAATAAAGGTGGATAAAGCACCTGGACCTGATGGCATCCACCCACGGATCCTAAAAGAATTGAGCTCTGTAATTTCAAAGCCATTGTATCTAATTTTTAGGGACTCATTAATGACGGGAATAGTACCGCTGGATTGGCGCAGGGCAAACGTGGTGCCTATATTTAAAAAGGGATCAAAGTCTTTACCAAGTAACTATAGACCTGTTAGTTTAACTTCTATAGTTGGGAAGATACTGGAGCGTTTAATAAAAGACCACATAGACGAGTTCTTGCTGGAAAAAAACATTTTAAGCAACAGACAGCATGGGTTCATGAAAGACAGAAGTTGTCAGACAAACCTGATTTCTTTTTATGAAGAGGTAAGTAAAACCTTGGACAGAGGGGTGGCTGTGGACGTGGTTTATTTGGATTTTGCAAAAGCGTTTGATACAGTTCCGCACACACGGCTCATGTGTAAGTTAAAGTCTACAGGCTTGGAAATATCAGTTTGTAAATGGATAGAAAACTGGCTAAAAGACAGAATTCAGAGAGTAGTGGTTAATGATTCTTACTCTGAATGGTCTAAGGTTATCAGTGGTGTACCCCAAGGTTCAGTGCTGGGACCCTTACTCTTTAATATCTTTATAAATGATATTGGATCTGGGATCAAAAGTAACATTTCTGTCTTTGCAGATGACACCAAGCTATGCAGTGGAATAACGTCCTTACAGGATGTCTCCAATTTACAAGCTGACCTCAATGCTCTGTCTAATTGGGCGACTATGTGGCAGATGAGGTTTAATGTTGAGAAATGTAAAGTTATGCACTTGGGGGCTAAGAATATGCATGCATCATACATGCTAGGGGGAGTACAACTGGGGGAATCTGTAGTGGAGAAGGATCTGGGGGTTTTGGTAGATCATAAGCTCAATAATAGCATGCAATGCCAAGCTGCGGTTTCCAAAGCGAGCAAAGTTCTTTCTTGTATTAAGAGAGGTATGGACTCCAGAGAGAGAGATATCATTTTGCCCCTGTTCAAATCATTAGTAAGACCTCATCTGGAATATGCAGTTCAGTTTTGGACACCAGTTCTCAAAAAGGATATCGGGGAACTGGAGAAAGTGCAGAGAAGGGCAACCAAACTGATAAGAGGCATGGGGGAGCTCAGCTATGAGGAAAGATTAGAGGAACTGAATTTGTTCACTCTTGAGAAGAGGAGAATAAGGGGGGATATGATCAACATGTTTAAATATATAAGGGGTCCATATAGTGAACTTGGTGTTGAGTTATTCACTTTACGGTCAACACAGAGGACAAGGGGGCACTCTTTACGACTGGAGGAAAAGAGATTTCATCTCCAAATACGGAAAGGTTTCTTCACAGTAAGAGCTGTGAAAATGTGGAATAGACTCCCTCCAGAGGTGGTTCTGGCCAGCTCAGTAGATTGCTTTAAGAAAGGCCTGGATACTTTCCTAAATGTACATAATATAACTGGGTACTGACATTTATAGGTAAAGTTGATCCAGGGAAAATCCGATTGCCTCTCTGGGATCAGGAAGGAATTTTTTCCCTTGCTGTAGCAAATTGGAGCATGCTCTGCTGGGGTTTTTTGCCTTCCTCTGGATCAACTGTGGGTATAGTATTGGGTATATTGGATTGTACGTTTTTTTTTTTTTGTTTTTTGTTTTTTTTTTTATGGTTGGACTGGATGGACTTGTGTCTTTTTTCAACCTGACTAACTATGTAACTATGAAAGGTTGTCCCCTAACATATATCTATATATATCTATATATACACATACACACACACAAATCCAACATGAAATAGTTGTGATACCAAAAAAGGTATTACAGTAATTGTGTAAATTGTTTCAACCAAAAAACCCATGTTTTCCCCACCTATTGTGAAAGAAATTGTGTATATATATAACTCCACTTGGGCTGGAGTTTCATGTGAGTTCATCAGAAAAAGATATATAATAATAAATAATAATAATTATAATACACTCACCAGATTTCCACACCCCTGCAGGGGTAAACCGCATAGAGTGGGGGTCTTTAATCTGGGGCCGTCTTCCTCCTTGTTAGATCCGACCTTTAGAGTAACCCAAATTTATGTTCCTACTAATGGTGAACTTATCTGCCAGTTCCTAGGTGATCACTTTTTTTTTCATGGTGTTTCCAGCCCCTGTGGTATCAGTTCTTCATTCATGCTCCCCTCCAAGTGAAGGAATGGAAATAATGTTCACTCCCCTACTGTGGAGGATTGGCCTGGCATCGACTGTTGTGTTCATTCATGGTGGAGGGATACAGGATTCACTTCAATATCAATATCATCTAGGGAAGCAGTACTGAGAGAACAAAAGGCAGCAGCAATGAAAGCTGTAAATAGCAAGAGCTGAGGTATGAATTTTATCATTTAGTTGTGTTGTCTCACAAAACAAGCAGGATTCAGGCCAAAAGCGGTACTGCACAACGCTTTTGGCCTGAATCCTGCTTGTTTTGTGAGACAACACAACTAAACCTGAAGTGGGGGGCGCCGGAGCCGAGCAGAGCCAAAAGTCGCCGATCGTCACCGTTCGGAAATGCACGGAAAAGCCCGAGGACACTTCGGCTGACCTCGGCAAACCTCAGAAAGGCTCGTGAACGGAGTCTTTGCAAGGTTTGGCGAGGTCCGCCGAAGTGTCCCTCGGGCCTTTTCGGGCCTTTTCGGGCCGTTTCCGAGGCTCTCCGGTGCCCCCCCGCCTCTGGCCGCATGCGGTATTGCATCACATTGAAGTCAATGCGGAACAAATTATTTTCATTTCCATTGACTTCAATGGGAAAACTTGCTTTGATATGCGAGTACATTGGATTATTGGATCGTAATCCGAGGTTCCACTGTATTTTAAGAAGAGGCAAACATCACTCACAAGTCCTTTGTAGCAATAATCTGAAAAAAAATATTATAATTGGGATCCACTCCTCCTTTCTTCTCACTCTCCCAGGTTCTCATCAATAGTAGAGCCAAAAAATGAGCAACAACCACAAATAGCGGCACCAGATCCCTCGCCCACAAGTGCAGCACGTTGTTCCTCTGTGTTGGATTTCCCAGCCCCCCTACACATTTCATCCCTCTGGACTTTCTCAAGGATTCTTTATTCTTGTTTACAGCAGCCCAGGAATAGGACTCCAGAGAACCACAACAGTGGAACTCACAGGAGGAGCACAGCAGGACCACTAAGCAGATATTTCTATTAAAATGGACATGTCAGACATGATTGCCAACTCAGACAAATCCATTCATATCACAAATATCACATTCTGGACTTGAGACTGAACTCTAGACAAAGAGCAAAATAAGTTGAAATACATCAATGGAAGCCGTTTTACCTGCTGAAGGATTTGTATTTCAGACTATACAGTCCTACCAGACAGCAGAGCCAGGTTGGTGATTTCTCTTTTCTCTACGGCACTTAGAGAATACAACCCGGTCACCTTCCTTCTCCCAGAGCGTACTTAGACAGTGAAGGAGGAGTATGAAACTCATGAGATCAACCCCTCTGCTCTTTCCTCCTGTCAGCATGTTTCCTGTTAGCGCAACTGTATTCCTCTAAGAGCTGGTCCTTTCTATCACATTCTGGGTTTTAGGCTTAGGTTACACTTGTTGTTGGGGGGGGCAGTAAAAAATAGGTTGAATTTTTACTGCCCCAACTGTTCTTTTTAAGCTGCTTCATGGCAATAACTGTCCCCCCTGTCAAACTTGGTGGACAGTACCACTGCCAGACATAACATATTCAAGTGGATGGGGCTATGGTGCTAAGCTCGCGGTTACGGCTTAGTATTCCCATTCAAAAGCTGTAAATGAAAAAAAAAAAAAACAGGCAATATGGAGATGGCAGAATCACTTCCTGAATACCTGTCAGTGATAGACAATGGGGTTTATTTACTAAAGCTGGAGAGTGTAAAATCAGGCTCACTTCTGCAGAGAAACCAATCAGCTTCCAGGTTGTATTGCTATAAAGCTTAATTGAAGAAGCTGAGGTTAGAAGCTTAATGATTTCTATACAGAAGTGAGCCTGATTTTGCACTCTCTGGCTTTAGTAAATAAACCTCTCTGAATCATTCATCAAATAGTATTGTAGGTGTAAATGCCTTACTGTGCAGGGGGTTACAGGAGGTTCATACCAGTAAAAGTAAGGTACTTCCACTAGTTCCATGTAAACATACCTTTGTAGAGACTCTGACATTAAAATAACAAAAAATAAGCAAAACCTGCAGGTATAAAGTAGACAGACCTAGAGGAACCTGAACATACCTGCAGCTTCCCAAACCTCCCATCATGGAGAAATCCCAGCCAGTTCTGCCAGTAAAGATCAGACACCTCCCAGTAGTGTCAGAGCTGTTTTTTTATATATATATATATATATATATATATATATATATATATATATATATATATATATATTTATTAGTGTAGTTCTATTCTTTTCACTCTCTGCAGCTACTGGGGTATGATGGATGGCACCACCTGTATAGTATTTAGGAGCAGAGTCTTTATCACCTGTGTGATCAGGACAGGATCTCTAAGCACAGTGCCTCCACTCAATTGGGGCTTGTGAATAGCAAGTGAAATCCCAATTAAGAAATGTATCTCCACATAGTAATCCACACATCATTGTATTTGAAAGTCAATGTATTGAAGAAATAACATTCAGTGAACAATCCAACATAAGGTATTTTCCAAACAGGAACATGAAATCATTAACAGTCTCTATGTATGTCTCAGTGAGGGGAAGCTGCAGCAAACTTACACTTGGGCTCTATCAGTAGGAATCTACTGTTCTCTTCTGCAACATGTGCTCTCTCTCCACCCACTTACCCAAAAACTATTTCCATACCTCTTCTCTTCTTGATGACCTCATCTTTGGTGAGAGAGAGCATAGCAGCCATATTGGAAAAGGGCAAAACAAAAGCTGCATTACAGTAGTATACACTTGGCAAATGAGCAAAGAAATGATCACATCACTACATTCTCCCCTGCTAAAAAACCTTCTAAACCCGGCAAGGATATACACATAAAACAACAAAAAAAAACATAGCAAAAGTTAACATTGTTGTCGCCTTCTGCAGACCACTTCTCCAGAAGCACTTTGGAAATTACAGCGATTAGGTGCAAAGGAAATATGGTTCCTCATTCGGTGGTACTTGGTCCCCGCCAGTATCGCCAAGTATGTTCCCCACTACTCCTCTAACTGATTCAGAGGCTGTTTGACACATGGTACCTTCCTGCACATCGGGTGGACATGCACATAGCTCAGGCCTTCTGGTCTCATCTGTTTAACATGCTATCCAGGCTTTTCACCGTACCCATTCCTCCAGACCCGGCTGTCGCACTTCTAAATTTAAAACCTCCGGGAATTAAACTCACACCAATTTAAACTCCTCCTGTAGATCACAATGGTGGCCAAAAAAATTATTGCTAAGGCATGGAAGACCCCTACCTTATGTCATTTTGCGGTTAAAAACAAGGCTACACATGCCATGATAAAATAGAATCAGCTGTTATGGACAGAGTTGCGAAATATGTAGCCCTCTGGGCACCGTGGGTGACACATTGGGGGTCATTTACTATAGCACTATGGTGCTAATTCGCGCAAATTGCCGCGAATTAGCGCTAATTCGTGGCAATTTAGCGCGAATTAGCGCTAATAGCGCTAAAACGGTATTCACTATAACGCTGGTGAGAAAATACTCCCAAAATCGAATTTACTATAGCTCCCTGAAATTAAATAGAGCCCAAACCCTTACTCTGCTAAAACCTGGAGAATTGTACATGGAAATAATGTTTAGAGCATGATATAATTGCCTAAATGGTACTGAAATATGCGGTATATTATTTAAAGATTATCTGCTTTTAACCTCCCTGGCGGTATGATTATTTCGGATTTTAGGTGCTGAAAGCGGTACAATTATTTTGCATGGAAATTTGGCGTTTTATATTGTAGGTCTGTAAATCTTAACAATAACACACTTAAATCTGTCCAAACCAGAGTCTAGTAGATATCCCGGGTATGATAAAGTTTGAAACACAAAAACATAAATTATAATATAATAAATAAAAATAAATAATTAAAAAAAATAAAAAAAAATAGTAATAAAATAAATGTCCCCACAATTCACTATCGCTCAATTCTGCAAGTGTTCTAATTTACTATCGCTGTTTTCTAGCTGGTCTAAAGCCACTTTTGACGTAAAGGGACACTTTTTGGTTGCTATGGACAATCTCCAGTTTCCAGGCAGAAAGAACAGTGTATATCATGTAAAACTGCATGCAGGGCATGGGCCAGAGCACTGGGGACAAAAGGGATGTGAAATCATTTCATACAGTACTGTATGTGTTATGATTTTGACATTTTTTGAATTTGCTGCCAGGCTCCGCCCCCGTGCGTCGCGCCGCTCGCAGGGAACGGAGCCTGGCACAGAGAGGCTTCGGAACAGGACACAGCCCTCGGACACTGCGGGGGACATCGCAGGATCCCGGGGACAAGGTAAGTAACGCCGCCCCAGGATCCTGCAATGCGATCCCGAGTGTGGCTCGGGGTTACCGCTAATGGTACTGAATTTTAACCCCGAGCCACACTCGGGAAAACCACCAGGGAGGCTACACTGTGTGAAAAAGTGATTTCTACACTGAAATATCTTTAAAAGTCTGAGAAGTGAAAAATTCCCCGTTTTGGACAACTAGGTGCCAACATAACTGAGCATGCTCAGACCTGAAAATAACTCTCATGTTAACTCAAGTGTCTTTTTTACCTGGAGCTATAGTAAATACCAAAATGAGAGCTAATTAGAGAACATTTTTTGGGAGTTAAAATCTGCTCTAATTTAGTCCAAATGAAGTTTCAGTCATTGATTCTAATGGAACAATTCTAACTTTCACAAAAAACCTTTTAATGTTGAGATGAAATGTATCTTTCTGTGAAATAAATTTTCCTTTGCAACATTGTTGCTTCTACTTAAAATATTTTGATTTTAAGAATGCTACAATGTAGAATGTTTTGATGTTTTGGTAAAATATATTTTTCTCTGTCACTTTCACTTGTTACTCTTCATAACACAACAATCTTTACCTCAAACTCACACAGGAGTCTTTACAATCCACAAACAATACCATTGCTGATGCAAATTTAAAATGAATCACAATTTTTTGTGCTTTTTATTATTTCCAAATATTCATAATTTGAGCCCAAAAAATGTGATATGTGTACCAACATCAGAAATCAAAATGTAATTCCCAAAAATTTGAGGGTAATATTCTACTCTCGCCCACAAAAAAAACACCAAATATCACCAAATAATTTCAGAAGAATAACTCTTGAGTAATGTAATTCCATCACCTGTATGTCCATAGAATTGCAGTATTTATGTGTTTTTATGTGTTTTTATGTGTAGTTATGTGTAGTTATGTGTAGTTATGTGTAGGAGGGTCTCACACGTGGCAGCTCTGTGGCTTAGAGGTTAGAACTTCTGCTTAGTATCTCTGAGGGTCTGGGTTCAAATCCCAACCATGTTACTTCATGTAGAGAAGTTGTCTCATGTCCCATGTCTTATAACTATGTCTAATTGTAGTAGTTATGTGTAGGAGGGTTCCACCACCATTGTAAGTCTTTTCCAGATACACTATATAGCCAAAAGTATTGGGACGCCTGCCTTTACACACACATGAACTTTAATGGCAGCCCAGTCTTAGTCCGTAGGGTTAAAATTTGATTTGGTCTACCCTTTGCAGCTAGAACAGCTCCTGGGAAGGCTGTCCACAAGGTTTAGTCTTCCAGATCGTCTGTGTGTGTGTCTTTCTTTAGTTTTTGTGGGTGGCAGTTTTGGGAAAGTGCAAGATCTTTTATACTTTATTTCAATATGTATTTGTGCACCAAAAAACTAATCTCTTTGCCCCGGTTCACATGCTACTTTGAAATTGCGCTACTTCACTTGAATTAGCATGATTTCAAAGTAGCAAGGTCAGCGTGATTTCAGGTGGCTTCATACACAAATGTCTATTGAAGTCGCACCTGAAATCGGCAAAAGTAGTGCAGGAACTACTTTAGCAAATTGATGCGGTGCCACAAAAAAAGTTGCATCAATTGGAACAGTGCCATTGCCAATAGTCATGCGATTTGATCTCTCAAATCGCATGACCAATCGCTCCAATGTAAACCTAGGCTTCTGCACAACTGCAAGTTATATATAAAGATTCCACCTTTATCATTAACAGCTGTGGAGAATTGCAGGTAATGAATTCAGCTGGTGGATAGGCAGTGTTTGAATGTGTCAACTCTGGTTCACCTTGGTGTGATTTGACAAATCTGTGGCAATTGCACTGTTCTAATTGGTGTGATTTGTATTGATATTGGTGCAGAAACCTGCACTGATGTCGCCCCCATAGTCGGGACTTACCTGCAGGAATGAAATTGTGGGAGTTCAGCTGAACGATTTCCTCCCTCTGTCAGTGTGAACCAGGGCTCAAACTGGGCCTTTTGCCTTTGTAATTCATCTGCTGCTAACCTAGGGACACCATTTCTTAGCAAACTCCCTTAAGTTTATCTTCAAATATATGTAGAAATACAGATTTGCATATCTGAAAATAAAAAAATACTAATCATGGTTGAGATCAAATATTCGCAGCTGCATTCAAAAGCGTGGTTTCACCTTCTGACCTGGAAATTAGTCATTGTATGCACCCGGAAGTTCCTGTGCTGGTCAGGATCTCCATCTAGGTGGACATGGTGAGGTCTCTTTAGCAGAGAGGAGGTGCTGCTCATTGGCCGGGTAAGTGTAGGATATGTACTTGTACTTGATCAATGCGGGGGTGGATGTGGTAGTTGGATTTGGTGTGGGTGGGGTTCATTGATTTGTTTGGCATCACCACACATTTGCTTCCGTCCCATGTGCACACATCACTTCCTGCATTTGTTCTTTACACAGGCATTCCCTGGAATTGCGGCAAAATTGCTGATGCAAAATCATGGGAAAGTTGCGTGTCTTTCCCTGCGACTCCTGTGTCCATAGACCTCAAGATTACATAGGCATTGCTTAAAGTCGCATTAAAATCTCGCAACTTTCAGGTCGCACAAGTGTGAAAGGTGCCTAAGTCACTGTGCTGAGTACTATTTTATACCTAGAATATAAAGTAGTCCCACCATCAAACACTAGTAAACATATGTTCTCAATATAATTGTGCTCAAATGGCTGAAAATCACACAGATGGTATCACCTACAGAAAGCTTGCATTGTACTCAGCAGCATATGCTGAAAAGAGGCAAATGCCTATTAGCCAATGCCACATCGGCACGAGCATGGTTGTTACTATAATATTAATGCCTGAAATGCAAAACATTATTGTATTGAATCAAACATTAGTAAATGTATTTTCTCTGTAGGTAAGAGCTCAGCTCTGTAGCATAGCGGTATACCCTGCTGCCCCCAGAAGTTCAAGCCATGAATTCAAATCCCACTGACAGCATCACCTCCTAGAAGTGTGCATTGTACTCAGAAGCATAATTAGGCAAAGAACATCAGCTTGCTTTATTCCATATTTTAACTCTTCAAATGCATGCAATGGTATGTACTTATTCAATAATATGGTATGGAATTCCAAAATTCAAGGAAAAAATGTCATAGGGTCCCCCCAGTACATACCAGGCCCTTCGGTATGGACTTTAAGGGGAACCCCACACCAAAATGTAAAATAAATTTGATGTGGGGCCCCCAAAATCCATACCAGACCCTTACCTGAGCATGCAGCCTGGAGGTCAGGATAGGGGGGGAAGAGTGAGCACCCTCCCCTTCTGAACCTTACCAGGCCACATGCCCCAAAGCACCTTTTCCCCATGTTGATGGGGACAAGGGCCTCTTCCCGACAACACTGGTCGGTGGTTGTCGGTCTGCAGGCAGGGGGTTTATCAGAATCTGGAAGCCCCCTTTAACAAGGGGGCTCCCAGATCCTGCCCCCTATGTGAATAGGTATGGGGTACATTTTACCCCTACCCATTCACCAAAAAAAGCAGTGAAATGTAAAAAAAGAATAGCCGTTTTTTGACAAGTCCTTTATTGTAGAATAGCTCCGAGCTGTCTTCTTCCCTGAGCCATCTTCTCTAGACGCTGTCGCTCCCTCCTCCATCTTCTCCCCGAGCTGTATTCTCCCAGAGCCGTCTCTCCTGCCGCCGCCATCTGCTGTGTTCTTCCGCACCGCTGGTTACCCGCTAATAAAAAAAAGCTGCTCTTCTTCCATAGTGGTCTTCCTCCGCTGTGTTGTCACCCGCTGTGTAGTGTCTCTTACATAGCCATGGAGCGGACTCTCCGGGTGACATTATCGGATGGCCACAGAAGACTGCCACAAGAAGAGCGGCTTTTTTTTATTAGTGGGTAACCGGCTGCGCTGAAGAACACATCAGCAGGAGAAGATGGTGGCAGCAGGAGAGACAGCTCGGGGAGAAGAAACATCAAACACTAGTGAATGTATTTTCTATGTATGACTGTGCTACACCCAATAGGCTAGCGGTCAGCACTTCTACCTTGAAGAACTCATGGGTTCAAATCCCACAGAGAAATACTAAAAGATTGAATTGGTGAAAAAAAAGCAAATGACTATTAGCCAATTAGCCAAAGCAGCATATGCTGAAAATAGGTGACTGCCAATTAGCCAATGCACTTTAAATTTGGCTGATTCTATTATATTAACTCTTCAAATGCATGCAATGATATGTAAGTATTCAATACTATTATGGTGTGAAATTCCAAACACCACACACTAACTAACGGGCAGATTACATTTTTTTGTTTGTTCATTTTAATTCGCTTGTGCACTGAAAAAATAAACACAGCTGGGGGATGATAGGTTGGCTGGTATTTGAACTTGTACCATGAGTGCTGTGGAGACATCTGAGCAGACTACTAGGCCATTGTGCTAAGTATGAGACCTGCATAATAGTGTAGTATGAATAAAGAATGAATATAAATAATTACCGCTTTATAGTCACCTAAATTAAAAAATAAAAAACAACATACAATAGGTAACCTAAATGTTTAATACATGTAACTTTACAGAATAGCAGACATTACTATGTAATAATCATTCATAACTGCATTAGTTAGCAAAAGAAGGAAAAAACTAGGAATACTAATTGCAACATACATCAATAGATGCACACGAGGTAGAGCACATCTCACATAAAAATGTTTCTTTCACATACATGGATCATGATTACAGTGCAGTACTATATAACAACTTGGTAGGAATTGGCATTTGCATATACGCGGAAGCGCTAATTAGCGCGAGCTTAGAATTTACTAACATGTGTTTCTCACTAATAGCGCTAGCTTTTCATTCACACATTCGCCTGTTGAAATTTTATTTGGCTAAAATGGGAGCTATTATTTGCCATAGTGCCCAGTACTTCCTGGCGCTATAGTAAATGACCCCCATAGACTTTAACGGTGTTCGTGTGCTCGAACAAACTTTTTTCCTGTTCACATGTTCTGGTGCAAACCGAACAGGGGGGGGTCTGCTCATCCCTACCTAGCAGTAAAAAGGGTCGCTGGTTTGTATTCCCAACCACACCACAAGACTACCTGCCTGGAGTTTGCATGTTCTCCCTGTGCCTGCGTGGGTTTCCTCCGGGTACTCCGGTTTCCTCCCACACTCCAAAGACATGCTGGTAGGTTAATTGGCTTCTGTCTAAATTGGCCCTAGTATATGAATGTGAGTTAGGGACCTTAGATTGTAAGCTCCTTGAGGGTAGGGGCCCATATTAGTGTATAATGTATATGTAAAGCTCTGCATAAATTGACGGCACTATAGAAGTACATTAAAGCGGAGTTCCACACAAAAATGGAACTTCCGCTTTTCGGAACCCCCCCTCCGGTGTCACATTTGGCACCTTTCAGGGGGGAGGGGGGTGCAGATACCTGTCTAAGACAGGTATTTGCACCCACTTCCGGCATAGACTCCCATGGGAGTCTATGCCTCTTCCCGTCCCGACCGCGCTGTCTGCTGGGAACACACAGCTCCCAGGAGAGAGCGGCGACCACTAGGGACGCGCAGCGCGACTCGCGCATGCGCAGTAGGGAACCGGGAAGTGAAGCCGCAACGCTTCACTTCCTGATTCCCTCACCTAGGATGGCGGTGGCAGCTGCCGAGAACCGAGCGGGTTCTCGGCGTCCCCTGCCGACATCGCTGGACCCTGGGACAGGTAAGTGGCCATGTATTAAAAGTCAGCAGCTGCAGTATTTGTAGCTGCTGGCTTTTAATTTTTTTTTTTTTTTTTGGCGGTGTGGGTGAACCCCCGCTTTAAATAAAAATAAATGTCTTCACTAATATTATGGTGTGAATCTCCAAACACCACACACTAGCTAACAAGCAGTTTACATTTGATAAACTTTATTGTATAGTATATAACACATCAAACACTAGTAAAAGTATTTTGTATGTATAATTGTGCTCAGCCCAATAGGCTAGCAGTTAGCACCTCTACTTTCAAACATTCAGGTATTGAAAGACTCATGGGTTCAAATCCTACAGAAAAATCCTAAAAGATTGCATTGGTGGGAAAAGGAGAATGCCAATTAGCCAAAGCAACACAAATATCCGTGTATATATATTTACTGAAAATAGGTGATTGCCAAGTAGCCAATGCAGTTTAATGTGAAAGTTTTTATTGTATTAACTCTTTAAATGCATTCAATGGTATGTAAGTATTCAATTATATTATGATGTGACATTCCAAACACCACACACTAGCTAAAGGGCAGTTTACATTTCTTTGTTTGTTTATTTTAATTCACTTGTGCACTGAAAAAATAAACACAGCTGGTGGATGGTAGGTTGGCTGTTGTTTGAACTCATACCATGAGTGGTGTGGAGATATCCAAGCAGACCACTAAGCCATTGTGCTAAGTACAAGACCTGCATAATAGTGTAGTATTATTAAAGAATGAACATAAATAATTACTGCTTTATAGTCAACTAAATTAATAAATAATAAATCAAAAACATGAAAAAAACAACATACAACAAATAGGTAACCTAAATGATTAATACATGTAACTTTACAGAATAGCAGACATTACTATGTAATAATCATTCATAACTGCATTTCTTAGCAAAAGAAGGAAAAAAAAAAACTAGGAATACTAATTGCAATATAAATCAATAGATGCATGGGAACTAGAGCACATCTCTGATAAAAAATGTTTCTTTCACATACATGGATAATGGCTACAGTACAGTGCTATATAACAACTTGATAAGAATTGGCATTTGTATATACGCGGAAGCGCTAATTAGCGTCAATTTAGAATCTACAAACATTTGTTCTCCGCTTATATCGCTGATCTTCATGCGCAAATTCGCCGTTTTGTTTCCATTTGGCTAAAATGGGCTCTATTATTTGCCATAGTGCCCAGTACTTCCTGGAGTTATTGTAAATGACCCCCATTATCTCCCACCTAATTTCGACAAGTCCCTATTGCTCTCATTATTGGCAACCACCTGAAACCTTTATCTTTGGGCCTCCTCTAGAGGTACCCGGGGTCCCCCCCATCCCCCCTCTTCCCTTGTTTCTCCCCTCTTGGCTCTCCCACTTTCTCATACTTCCTCCTACTCCCTTCTTCAATCTGTTTTCTCTTTTGGTAGCCTTCTAACAATGGCAATCAACATCGCTTGTCTGAATCTTAGCCTGAATGTACCTAAGCAGGATTTCTATACCCTCCCTCACTTCTTCTTTCTCCACGTGTCTTCTTTCTCCCCCCTTTTTTCTTCTCTTCTACATGGTAGTCTACATACTGCACGTTAGGATGGGACATATTCACTCTCCTTCTCTACATACTAGTAATAAGTCAATCCTTAAACCTACAATCGTATTGACTACGATACTACTTCACTAATTGGAACATGTCTAATTATAGCCAATGCACTCTAAACTTGTTTAATATTGTTTAATTGTCATTATGGTTCTCCTGTGTAAGATCCACCCTTTACTCGGATCTTCTTACAACAGTTATGTATAGCAACCGTTGTATTACACTAATGTCCTCAGTCCCTTTTTGGACCACTGATTGTATTACTTGTACCTTTCAGTAAAATCTTTAAACAAGAAAAAAAGAAGATGCACATGAGTTTTCTTCCACGTGCATAATGCAGTTTTGGTGTGCTCTTAGAGAATAACGTCACTTTATTTTTTGCAGGTATTGTCCGTTTATTATTTTTATTCTTAGAAGCCTACAGAGCATTTCACCCGCCATCAGTAGATCGAAAGTGCAATGTCAGGCTCTTGCAGACTCTCAGTCAGCTTTGTGCCCACACCTCCCATACAGGCAGACAGTTACTGAAGTCAAGGAAGAATCAATGAACTATGAGGGTGCCCTTTACAGTTCATTAAGAACTACAAGCCATCTACAGTGGTGGAAGGTGGTACTTAACCCTTTCATGACTAAGCCTATTTTTGAAATGTGGTGTTTACAAGTTAAAATCCGTATTTTTTGCTAGAAAATTACTTAGAGTTCCCAAACATTATATATATATTTTTAGCAGAAAATCTAGAGAATAAAATGGCGATTGTTGCAATATTTTATATCACACGGTATTTGTGCAGCGTTGTTTTTTGGAAAAGGGACACTTTCATGAATTTTAAAAAATCCAAACAGTAAAGTTACCCCAATTTTTTGTATAATGTGAAAGATGATGTTACGCCGAGTAAATAGATACCAAACATGTCACCCTTTATAATTGCACGCACTCGTGGAATGGCGACAAACTACGGTACCTATAAATTTCCATAGGCGACGCTTTAATTTTTTTTTTTACAGTTACCAGGTTTGAGTTACAGAGGAGGTTAGGGCTAGAATTATTGCTCTCGCTCTGACGATCACGGCGATATCTCACATGTGTGATTTGAACACCGTTTACATATGCGGGAGCAACTTCTGTATGCGTTTTTTTCACTGCGCGATTTTGCGGGGACGGGATCGCTTTAAAAATTTTTTTTTTTTTTTTAATTTATTTTATTTTTTTTTTATACTTGTAAATTGTGTTTAAAAAAACATTTTTTTTTAATTTTATTTCTGTCACAAGGAATGTAAACATCCCTTGTGACAGTAATAGGTGGTGACAGGTACTCTTTATGGAGGGATCGGGGGTCTAAAAGACCTCCGATCCCTCCTTTGCACTTCACAGTATTCAGATCACTGAAAACGGCGATTCTGAACACTGTATATCTTTTTAAAACCGGCGCCATTGGCAGCCGAGTAAACGGGAAGTGACGTCATGACATCGCTTCTGCGTTTACATTGAGAAGGCTGGAACGAAGCTGCCCACAGCTTCATTCCAGCCTGCCCCCAGCCACCGAAGGCGGCCGATTGGACACCGGGCTTCCCGATCGCACGGGAGGCCTGGTAAGAGCGGCGGGAGGCGGCGGGCGGGGGGATGTCCCCTCCCGCTCCTCCGGTATAACAACCGAGCGGCTTTTAGCCGCATCGGTTGTTATATACGGTTAGCCGATCGCCGGCTCGAAACAACGGTACCGGGATGATGCCTGCAGCTGCGGGCATCATCCCGGTATAACCCCGGAAAGCCGAGTATGCAGATCTGCGTACGGTCGGCGGGAAGGGGTTAAAGCTCATTCACAGAACACTGGGAATGATTGGCATGGCTGTGTGGGTGAATCCCTGCTGTTTTTAAATTGTGACAGCGGTTGTGGGGAGAGGATCCCACCATCTGCTGTCACAATTGAGGATTGAGGGGGAGGTGGGTGCAAGCAGATGTTTTAGTTACATTTTACATGTTACACTCTGAATATGGGCATAATATAAAAGTGAACTTATCCTTTAATGTTTTGAGTTCAAATATATTGCAACTCAAGACACATTTTGTTTTTTCCTTTTCATTTCCTGTCTCTATTTTTTGGATTGTGTCTTTGTGTGTTGGCCTGCAAAATGTATCAATTAACCAATTGGCCTCCGGAAGGTTTTACCCCCTTCATGACCAGGATATTTGTTGCTATTCAGCACTGTGCCACTTTAACCATCAATTGTGCAGTCATGTAACGCTGTACCTAGATGACATTTATATCATTTTTCACACAAATGGTGGTGGTATTTGATCACCACTACGTTTTTATTTTGTATTATATAAACGAAAAAAGACTGAAAAGTTTGAAAATATATCCAATAAAATCAGATTTCTTCATAAATTTAGGCCAAATGTATTCTGCTAGATGTCTTTTTTAAGGTAAAAAAATTCCCAATAAGTGTATATTAATTGGTTTGTGTGAAAGTTATAGCATCTTCAAACTATGGTATATAATATTTATGTCACTCTGTGCCCAGGATTTAATCCTGGGACCTGGTGTTCTTTGGATGGTGCCCTATTGCCTGTGCCACTGGGGAACTTCCATTTGTGTAGAATCCTTGTTATTTTCTGCTTCTTGAGCTTGGATGCTGGTTCCAACCATTGACCAGCTGTAGGCAGTCACCTGATCTAGTGACCCTATAAATCACTTCCCCTTCCTGTCTTGGCCTTAGTATAGGGTCTGTTTCCTGGTGGTAAACATATGATATTTGTGGTTGCTGACTTTTGCTTGTTCCCGACTACGCTTCTTGGACACTCCTTTGGATTAACGCTGATCGTGGTTGCTGACTCTGCCTGTTCCTGACGCCTCTTCCTGGTATGGCCCGTGGACTGCAGCCTTGGCTTGATTTCACTCTCTACTAACTGTGAGTTGCTTGTTTGGTGTTCGTTGATATAGCCAGTTTGCACATCCTATTGTGGTCCCATATTTCTGGCTGCAGGATCTCAACTGCCCTTCAACCTGATACTGGGATAAGAAGACTACCAGTCAGGAAACCGGAGGGATGGTTAGAGTTTCCTGATAGACCTGAATATATGTACAGTGGAACCTTGGATTACGAGCATAATCCGTTCCAGGAGAATGCTTGTAATCCAAAGCACTCACATATCAAAGCGAGTTTCCCCCTAGAAGTCAATGGAAACGAAGATAATTGCCGGAGAGACTCAGAAAGGCTCGGAAACACTTAGGAACGGAGTGTTTCCGAACGGCTCTGAGTGTCACCGGCACCCCTGCACCTCTGGCCAAATGCAGTACTGCACATCACAGAGGCTTGAATCCTGCTTGTTTTGTGAGACAACACTTGCAAAGCGAGTCAGGATTTAAAAAAAATAATAGCTGGTATTGTTAAATGCTCGTTAACCGCGTTACTCGCAATCCGAGGTTCCACTGTATATATATTTGGAATTTGCAATTTGCTATAGACGCTATATGGCAGTGATCAGCGTCTTATAATGAGACTGTGATAGTGTGGTGGACAATCTGGTGCTAACTGACACTGCTTCAGAGGGACACTAACTGAAAAACTGACAATGACATTACTAGTGATACTAATACTGTACACTGTACTAATAACACTAATTGGCGACAGGAGTGATCAGAAGGGCAATCAAGGGGTTAACTGTGTACCTAACAAGTGTATGTGCCTTGCTTTTACTGACAGGATCTGGCTTTTATCCCTGAATTTAGAGTTGATTTCAGGGAGAAGAAACAGCCAGATCATTGTTCTGTGTGTTTGTAAACAAGGAAATGTGTGCTGTGATTGGTCACAGCCAATCAGCAGATATACAGCCAAAGTAATTTGCTGTAACTGCTGACAAACTTGTGCTGTGTCCAATCACAGCAAATATCAGCAGGGGGCGGGTGAACGTGTGCCCAAATTCCAGGAAGTGGAATGCAACATACCCATAACATTGCCATGCCACCCGCTAGCAGTAAATGTACTGTTAGTGGGCAGCAAGTGTTAAAAACACAAACTGCATTTTTAGTGCATTTCTATGCTTTGACAAAAATGCAATGCATTGATGTGAGCATCTTATTGATTATAATGGTAATTCGTTTTCATTGTGATCCTGCATTGTAGCACACATAAAACGCACTGCTGTGGACTGTCCTTACAACTAGCACTTAATGATCTCAGTCCTCCAGGGTTGCAGATTTACTGCTGTGCTGAGAATACAGAACAGAGTATCAGAATCTCAGATTATACACACAGCTGAATGAGTGATCAGAGGAAGGTGTTAATGTACTAAAGGAATAGATGCTATTCACCTATAAACTGAATGTTAGTAAATAAAGTAATGTTGTGGTCACTTTGAATATCCTAAAGAACATTAAAACCTGAACACCAAAGAAAAGAAACAGGAGAACTTGATCAATGTATGTGTTTCACTAGAAAAAGAAAATAAGATCAAAACAAAATTGGATACAAGGTAAATACCAAAGAATAATGAGTGGGTAGCCCTGGACTAGACATTAAAAAATGTCTAAAGATCCTACTCATAAAGGTAGATACATCGGGAGCAATTAAGGGCTAAACTGTCAGTGCGCTGTCCCGAGTCGCACAGGGGATCAGTCCATAACCCAGAGCCCGGATCGCTGAGTTTGTTGGCTCTTCCTAGGTGCTGGCCTCCTAATGTCTATGACCCCTTTCACATTGGGGTGCTTTGCAGGTGCTACAGCGCTAAAAATAGTGCCTGCAAAGCACCCTGAAAGAGCCGCTGCTGTGTCTCCAGTGTGAGAGCCCCGGGGGCTTTCACACTGGAGCGGTGAACTGGCAGGACGGTAAAAAAAGTCCTGCTAGCAGCATCTTTGGAGCAGTGAAGGAGCGGTGTATACATCGCTCCTGCCCATTGAAATGAATGGGGCAGCTCAACTATACCACCGGCAAGGTGCCGCTGCAGCAGCGCTGTGCGGTGGTTTCAACCCTTTCTCGGCCGCTAGCAGGGGGTAAAACCGCCCCGCTAGCGGCTGAATACCACCGCTAAAACAATGGTAAAGCAGTGCTAAAAATAGCGCTGTTTTACCGCCCCATTGTGAAAGGGCTCTTAGTACCAAAACAGATCCACCACACTGATGACACCACCAGAGGATTCAGGTCACAACAGGATGTGTTTCAAGGAAATCTTCCTCTTCTTCATCTGCCTGTGCGGCTCAGGACAGCACACTGACAGTGTTGTGCACTTATTTTAATAAATGCATACACTGACATACTACACCAGAGCAGTGGTGGTGTCTGTCCCTTCTCCCACTTTGAATACCAATCCTATCCTAGCAAAAAGTGAATTTTCTTTTAGCTTAGTGGATAAGGTGAAGCTGCGTTGATTTTAATAATTGAATTATGTTTGCAAGCTAAAATCCTATTTTTTTTCTTCCTTGCACATGATTGGGTAGGGCTGCGTGATTAATCTTTAAAAAATTGCGATCTTGATTCAACCCCCTCACGATCTTAATCCGGCACTTCCACGATTCATGGTAAACAAGTAAAAAATGTCAAAAATAAAAACAGCCGCCAAATGTTTATCAACATTCCTGAGCGCTGACAGATAAAAAGAAACATTGTATCATTTGGTACTTTTGGATCAAAGGGATGAACTTCGGTCTGCAAATGAGGGCAGTTTAACCACTTAAAGACTAATGCCCCGAACACACTTTTGGATTTTCCAACAACAAATGTTGGATGTGATCTTGTTGTCGGAAAGTGTGACCATGTGTATGCTCCATCGAACATCTGTTGTCGGACTTTCCGCCAGCAAATGTTGGCTAGCAGGTTCTCAAATTTTCCGCCAACAAATTTTTGTTATCGGACTTTCCGATTGTGTGTACACAAGTCCGTCGCACAAAAGTCCACGCATGTTTGGAACTCAAGTACAAGCCGGAAGCACTCAGTCCTGTAAAACTAGCATTCGTAATGGAGATATCATGTATGTCTTGTACATCACTACGTTCATAATTGTGGTCCAACATTTATGTGACCGTGTGTATGCAAGACAAGTTGGAGCCAACAACCTTCAAACAAAAATCCACAGTTTTGTTGTCAGAAAATTCGATCGCGTGTACAGTACAGGGCATTAGTCTTTTTCTGACACTTGTTGCTTACAAGTTAAAATTAGTATTTTTTGCTAGAACCCCCAAACGTTATATAGATTTTTTTTTTAGAGTCTTTAGATTTTTTTTATGTTACGCTGTCTTTGCACAGTGGTCTATTAAAAGCAATTTTTTGGGGAAAAAATACACTTCAATGAATTGAAAAAACAAAGCAGTAAAGTTATCCCAATTTTTTTTTTTCCGTATAATGTGAAAGATGATGTTATGCTGAGAACTGTGATCTTTTTATTCTAAGCAAAAAAAATCATAATTCTCATTTAATCCAGAATCGTGCAGCTCTATCATTGGGTATTCTTTGCAAAGTGAATTCTTACCTCATTTAATAAGTAGAGGATAATTCCTTTGCCAAGTAAACACAGTTCACTTCTTTAGTAAAGAAAGGTGGTTGTCTCTTTTTGTGACAATTGTAAGCCAATTTAAGTAAACACCTTGATTTTTTTTTTTTTTAAAAAGGGTAAGTTCACCTTTTTAATAATATACATCAGGCAGTCAAGGGGCCCCAGTGTGTTCAAAAACACAGTTCAGCTTTGAAATATTTTGCTTAGTTAAAAAATTATACCTGTAGATCATTTGTACCCTCCTGAGGCCTGGCTGACAAACTCCATATGGCTTTGTCCCATCCTACCCTGTTGGAAGGACACTCCAACTATTGGACTCTTTTCCCCCAGCATCAGAGGAATGAGCATTTTCCTTGTTCAAACCAACATGAATGCACAGTGTCCTCTCTCTTTAGAGTTATCTTCACTACTCCCACACTATACCTACCTTTATTTGTCTCCCCTGGGTCCCCATGGTCCCATTCCCACAACTCCCAAGTCAGATGTCCCTGGTGGTTGTCTTTTGGAAATAGTACCATGTGCATTGAATTGTAGCTGATTTGTAAGTATTGGGTCCCTGTGGTGGCCCTTGAGCTTTGAAAAATACTTTACTATAAATTGATGTTCTACTTTACAGATATTCATATATACATCTACTCCTGAGGAAGGGAACTGAGATTCGCCAAAAGTGTCAAGTTTTTCAGATGCATTTTTCAACTTTATCATGTATCAACATTTGGAACAGTTTTACCATTTATGAAATTTATTATGGAAAGATTACAAATCAGCTTGACAATATTTTTTCAATCCTTCATGTATTGTAATGATGAATTGTATTTATTAATAAAATTGTACACTATGTATTTTAGTGGCCCTGTGTGTTGCACCTTATTTAAAGTCACAGGGCAAACCTATGCTTTTTTATGTATTGTACAATGGTGATCATCACTGTAGGTACATGAGGTGTAAAACATGAAATCTAGTGGATTTGCATTGTATAATTTGCATGTTTCCTGTCCCCCATATGTGATGTCGGAGGGTTTCCCTTCTAATGATTGCAGCTGTTATATAGGAGACATTGTACAGGTGACATCTCAGTAGTCTGTGTGTGTCAGTGCAGAGACATCAAGATGGGTTCTCAGGGGGTTCTGCTGCCTCTCATACTGCTTTATATTCAGGGTGAGACAATAAAAATACAAATGATAGAAATGTGGATAAAATCTTAGTAAAAAATCTCCTCAGGATCCTGGGCACAGATTACAGTGACACAGACTCCTAATGAGATCACTGCAACTCCAGGACAGACAGTCACTGTCTCATGTAAATCCAGTACTGGTATCAGCAGCTACTTACACTGGTACCAACAGAAATCAGGACAATGTCCAACACTGATTATCAGAAGTACAAGCAACCTTCAGTCTGGAGTCCCAGCCAGGTTCAGTGGATCTGGATCTTGAACAGATTATACTCTTAAAATCAGTGACATAAAGGATGAAGATGAAGCAGTTTATTATTGTCAGCAGAGTTGGGATTTCCCTTTCACACAGTGATACAGAGCCGTACAAAAACCTCCTTCCTCTATTTCTTCTACTTACAATGAACAATGTATCTTGTATAGAAAAGGCTCCATAGTCTGTGTCTGTCAGTCCAAAAGACATCCAAATGGGTTTTCAGGTATTCTTCTGTTCTGTCATTTTGCTTTATAATCTGGGGGAGAGTTTTGTATGGTGATAAAGTATAAGGTACAGTAAGAGTTGTATAAAATGCTCTAGCTTTATGTATGAATATTAAGCACAACTTTCTTTTTCACACTGTAATAGCATGTAAGATCGAACATAAAAGCATCCTGTTACAATGTGTAATGCATAAGCTACATAATAGTGTGAAACAAGTTTTGGAGCTGTTACAATCCAGGAGCCACTACAAGCAATGCCCACATAGGTCACTGATTACAGATTACAAAGAGGGATGACTAATACAATAAACCAAACAGTACAGACAGCTGCTTGCACTTCCTTTATGACAGGGTCTCTCTCACAGTGGGGCAGACTGGCTCTTGCAGTCCAGATGATCTGCTGGAGGGATCCCAGGTCCAGATCCACAGGCAAGTGAGAGAAAGTCTCTGATCTGGGCACACAGGAAAATGGCTGTAGGCACAGGAACACTCCAATTCATGCTCAACACTCTGGACACCGACTGGGCCTTCTCAGGAAGCTGAGCAGTGGCGGCTTTTTTTTTTTTTTTTTTTTTCTTTGGCGGTGGCAAATAATCCACCCGATGCCATCCCTACCCTGGTCAGTCGGATCACAGATAACAAACACCCCCCAGGTTCGTTACCTGGGTAGACAGGCCGGGTCATTAGTGGCACCCACCCCCCCAGGTCGGTCAGTCAGTAGTTAGAGCCCTGCCCTTACCCCATTTCGTGGGCAGTGCTCCAGGTGGCAGGCAGCCGCAGCTTCTCTCCTTTCACCAATTGGGTGATGGGTCTCAGTACCAGATTCCTGATTGGCCAGGATGAGAATCAGTGTGACAATAGAGAATATTCATTCGCTGTTGTCACACAAGTGGGTGTGCTCTGAGCACTTAATGGAGAAAAGGAGGGCATGTCCAGGGGTTTGTGGGGAAAAAGAGGTAAAGAAGTCAGAACCTGCACCTGAGCATGGTAAGTAAAGGGGGAACTCCACATTACATGAAGAAACATGAGCAATAGATTACAGCTTGAATGAAAATCATACAGAACAAGCTGTGCTCAGCATACTTGGTTTGGATTGTCTAAAGAGGGATATTGTGGAGTGACAGAGGAGAAGCATTCCATCCAAACAGAAAACCTTGATAATGTAGAATGACTTCACAGCATGTTGTCCTCAAGTCAATTATTTTTCATTTTGCTATTTGTTTTACCGTAAGTATATTGGAGCTTGTATCTTTCAGAAATATAACAAATATAATAAAAATAAATAGATAATAAGACAAAAGCAGCTCTGGGGGAAAGGGGTGTTGTGTCTCTGTCCCAGTGGATGGGTCACTGGCCATGATATAGACTTAACAAGGGGCTTTGCCGCCTCTACTTTAACCCCTTGGAGCCAGTGCCTCCCGGCCCTTTAAGGGGTTTAGGATGCCGGGCGGGTTTATGATCATGATCATGTCACAAGATTAGAAAGCTCCCAATCACAACTAGCGATCGGGTGCTCTCCATTAGCCGCTGGTAACTGTGCCTGAAGAGCACACCCAGCAGCTGTATTCACACCAATTCATTCAAAAATGCACCCACTCAGCATTAACCACCTCAATACTCGGCACTTTCGCCCCCTTCCTTCCCAGACCAATTTTCAGCTTTCAGAGCTCTCGCACTTTTAATGACAATTACTCAGTCATGCTACGCTGTACCCAAATGACATTTTTATCATTTTGTTCGCACAAATAGAGCTTTCTTATGGTGGTATTTATTCACGACTCTGTTTTTTATTTTTTGCGATATAAGCGCAAAAAGAGTGGAAATTTGGAAAAACAATATTTTCTTCTTTCTGTTTTAAAAGAAATCCAATCAAATCGAATTTTGTCATAAATTTAAGCCAAAATGTATTCTACTACATGGTTTTTGGTAAAAAAATTTCCCTTAAGTGTATAATGGTTCGTGTGATCACGTACAGATGTGCGCAGGTGATCACGGACATGTGTGCAGATAATCGTTGGGACATGTGATTTTAGTGGGACATATATAGGGGACACTTGTTTTTATTATTTGGGGATATGTGTTTTGGGGACATGTGTGTTTTACATTGTGTGGAGACACTAGGTTGGTGATCAGTGGGTAAAAAGCTGTAAAAAACAGCTCATACTCACTGATCATCAGCCGGCTGCAGCGATCCGATCTCCTCTCCTCACCGACTCCTTCCGAGTGAGGAGAGGAGAGCTGATCGCTTAGCAACCGGCTCTGTGTTTACATCACATGACTGCTGTGATTGGACACAGCCATCATGTGATTAGGAGGGCCAATCACAGAGTCCTCCTGCCAATCAGAGATGCGCTGTGTCCTGGCCACTGCACAGGCACGCGCCCGATCCTGCTCCTTCTGAGGGAGGTTCCTGAACGTCCACTCAGAAGGAGAGAGCGCCCACCCGACCGTTTATGTACATTGACCGGGTGGGAAGTAGGTAGAGGCCCACCTGCTGAGCTGCCACATGTGTGCGGCCAGCGCAAAGTTTTATGATCACAGCATACACTTTCGTTTTATAACATCAGCAGTGTGATAACAATACAAAAAATAAATGTATGTCACAATACAATATAAGAGTACTTGAAAAATCTCCTTTTATGTTGAGTCCTTTCTGCTAGCTCCTTCTTTCCACAACTTCCTGGATTCCCTGCATGCTTTGCAGTTTCTCCTCTCCTGCTTCCTTTCCATCTCTAAGGACTACATATCCCATGGTACCTTGCTGACTGTAAGCAATGATTCCTGTACTGACTCTGCCTCCTGAAACTTCTCCTCTCAGCATATCTATACTTCAGAAGACAGGCTCTGTGAAATGTGTGGCACAGCAGTGCTACTCACAGGGCATAGTGACTACATGTCACAGAATTCAAGGTTGTAGATGTGTGGAGATCTTCACAAAGTACGTTTACAAACTTCAAGATCATTCAGATTGATAGGAGTTGGATAGAAATAATTAAATACAATGTGCAAATGAATATATATTTTATATTGTGACCATAGATACACTGTAAAATGACATTGAATGATAATGAAAATAATCCATACACATCCTCTACCTAAACTGTATACTATTTACAGCACTAATAACAGTGATAACAAGAACCATATGGGTTAAACTTGGATTGCTTTTCAGAGTGGTGGAAATTTAGTGTCATATGTAAACTTATGCCCCACACACACGATGGGACTTTCCGACAACAAAGCCGTGGATTTTTTTTCGAAGGGTGTTGGCTCAAACTTGTCCTGCATACACACGGTCACATAAATGTTGGCCAACAATTACGAATGTGGGAATGTGGTGACGTACAAGATGTACGACGAGTGGAGAAAAAGGAAGTTCAATAGCCATTGCGGCTCCTTCTGCTTGATTCTGAGCATGCATGAACTTTTGTGTGACAGACTTGTGTACACACGATCGGAAATCCCGACAACAAAGTTTTGTTGGCAGAAAGTCCAACAACAAATGTTTGAAGGAGCATACACACAGTCGGACTTTCCACCAACAAGCTCACATTCAACATTTGTTGTTAGAAAATCCGATCGTGTGTACGGGGCATTAGACTTTATGTGCCGGACTGTAGCAGAGGAAATCAGATCTCCTGCCATGTCAGACAGAATTATACTGTGATATGGTGGTGGAAATCTCAGGTTTAAGCCAACACCACTGTGGCTTTGAAATCCTGCTACTTCAACAGGATTTCAAAGTCGCAGATCAGTGATTTGGATCTCCTATCTCATTGTGGCTTGCGACTATATTTAACAGAGGTCAATGCAAGTCGCAATGAAATTGTGAAAAATAAGTGCAGGAACCTTTTTCAAAACCGCTGTGACTTACATAGTTACATAGTAGGTGAGGTTGAAAAAAGACACAAGTCCATCAAGTCCAACCTATGTGTGATTATGTGTCAGCATTACATTGTATATCCCTGTATGTTGCGTTCACTTGTTGACTCACTTGAGTCGCAACAATTTAAACAATTCCTTTGCCAGCAATGGGGTGCGACTTGTCATGCGATTTTGAACTGTCAAATTGTATGACAAATCACAAGTGTGAACCAGGGCTAACAGTTTAAGGCACTCCTTACAGTTTATTACATTTATCTGAAAAGAAGTGGGACTGCAGTATATCACACCGTACTGATGGAGAGTTCATTCCCTGTCCTGCAATTTCATTTTTACACCTATCAGCCCAGTCACACTATCACAGTAGAAAGTGCATATGAGTTTTCCTCCACGTGCATAATGCAGTATTGGTGTGGTTGGTTTTAGAGGATACAGTAAATTCACTTTGTTTTTTGCAGGTAAAATGTGCATTTATTTTTTTTTTTTTTTATAGGAGCCTACAGAGCATTACATCCACCATCAGTAGATCATGTTTGCAATGTCAGGCTCCTGCAGATTGTCAGTCAGCTGTGTGCCAGCACTTCCCATACAGACAGTTACTGAAGTCCAGGAGGAATAAATGAACTATGAAAGTTCTCACCTGTGCCCCTCCTGGTTCATTAAGAACTACAAGATGTCTGCAGCGGTGAAGGTGGTACTTGTAGTTCATTCATTCAGAGAACTCTGTGAATGATTGCCACAGCTTTGTGGGGGGGAGCCCCACTGTCTTCAAATTGTTACAATGGGTGGGGGGGAGGTGGGTGCAAGCAAATGCTATAGGTACATGTTCCATGTTCCACTCTTAATATGGGGGTAACATGTAACATGTTACTAAAAGGGAACTTATCCTTTAATGATTTGAAAAAAAAAAAGACTGAAAAGTGTTTTTTTAAAAAAAAAAAAAAAAAAAACTTACTTTCTGTTATAAAACATATAAAATCAAATTCCTTCATAAATTTAGGCCAAAATGTATTCTGCTGCATGTCTTTAGTAAAAAAAAATCCCAATAAGTGTGTAATAATTGGTTTGTGTGAAAGTTATAGCATCTTCAAACTATGGTGTATATATGTTGGAATTTACCTAGCTATAGACACTATTAGTAATGGCGGTGATCAGCGACTTAATGTAGGACTGTGATAGTTGGTAGGAAATCTGTCGCTAACTGACACTGGCTGGGAGGGACACCAACTGACACTGACATCTCTAGTGACACTAATACAGAGATCAGTGATAATACTGTACACTGTGCTAACGACACCAATTGGTGACAGGGGTGATCAGAAGGGCAATCGAGGGATTGACTGTGTCGCTAACAAATGTAATGTGCACTGCTTTTACTAACAGGATCTGGCTGCCTTTTCTCACTGTACTCAGAGTTGATTTCAGGGAGACGAAACAGCTAGACGTGCAAATTCGTTTAGTTCTGCATTAGTTTTTTTAACAAATTTTGACAAATACATTAATATCCGAATTTTTCAAATTTCGAATTTTTCACATTCAGAATTTCGAATTTTCAAATTTCCGAATTTTCGTAAATTCAGAAATTTGAAATTTTGGAAAATTCAGAAATTCGAAATTCGGAAATTGGAAAATGTAGGAAATTTGGACATTGGAAAATGTAGGAAATTTGGACATTGGAAAATGTAGGAAATTTGGACATTGGAAAATGTAGGAAATTTGGACATTGGAAAATGTAGGAAATTTGGACATTGGAAAATGTAGGAAATTTGGACATTGGAAAATGTAGGAAATTTGGACATTGGAAAATGTAGGAAATTTGGACATTGGAAAATGTAGGAAATTTGGACATTGGAAAATGTAGGAAATTTGGACATTGGAAAATGTAGGAAATTCGGACATTGGAAAATTTTGGAAATTCGGACATTGGAAAATTTTGGAAATTCTAAATTAGGAAATTCGAAAATCCAAAAATAAGAATGAAAATCTGAACATTCAAAAGAATGAAAATCTGAAAATTTGAAAACCCAAAAATCTGAAGTAATAGCTAACTAATAATAAATATTAAATTATAGGTATTGGAATTTCCTTTGTGAACGTAACGAGTATGAATTTATTAAGTTAGGAATTATCTGAAATAACGAATGCCGTATCTAAATGAATGAAACGTAACAATCTCATAATACTAAATAACAATAATAATCATAAAACCTTTTTATGATTATTATTCATTTTTTTTTTCCCATTCCATTTGTTTAGATGCGGCATTCATTATTTTAGATAATTCGTAACTTCAGATAAATTTGTATTCGTTACGTTCACGAACAGCCAAATTTGAAAGGAAATTCCCATACCTAAGATTTAAGCATTAGTTATGATAAGTTAGTTATTTCAAATTTTACTGATTTTCTTTCTTTTTTTCAGATTTTAGAATGTTTTGATTTTGGAATTTCTGAATTTTTGAATTCTGAAAATCTGGAAATTCGTAATTCACAAATTCAGAAATTCCAAAATACGAAATTCGGAAATTTGAAAATTCAAAATTCAGAAAATTAAAAATTCAGAAATTAGAAAATTCGGAAAATTTGAAATTCGGAAATTTGAAAATTTAAAATTTGAAAATTCAGAATTTCAGATTTTCCGAAATTTTGAATTTCTAAAAAAAGCAAAAAAAAACGAATGAAACGAAAATGAAAGCAAACAATTTTTTTGTCAGTGCACATGTCTAGAAACAGACAGATTATTTGTGTTTGTAAACACAGACTTGATCAGCAGGTTTAAAGCCAAATAAATTTGCTTTAAACTGCTGACAAACTTGTGCTGTGTCCGATCAAAGCAAATATCAGCAGGGGGCGGGTGTACGTGCCCCCAAATACCAGGATGTGGAATGTGGCATACCTATAACATTGCCATGCCTGGCTGTGCCGCCCACCAGCAGTCAATGTACTTTTAACAGACAGCAAGTGCTTAAAACACAAACTGCATTTTAAGGCCTCATGCACATGGACGTTTTAAAAAACATGCTGTAAAGAGGGGTCCGACGCCTGGAAAAATCGCCGTTAAAAACTCGATTTTTACCGCGTTTTGCATTAGCATTTTTGAGTGTTTTTTAGCGTTAAGTAGCGTTTTTAAAGAAAAACACATCTCTCAGCTATATGCACTCCCTTTGGAGCAAAAAACGCTGGAGCTCAAAAACACTGCATCAGCGTTTTTGAGCGTTTTTGCACGTTTCACTTTTTTACAGCTCTAGCTCCACGGAACGCACTGGTCCTAGGTTTTTTTTAACGCTTAAAAACGCCTATGCCATTTGCAGCTCAAAAATGCCTAGGTGGGCATGAAGCCATAGACTAACATAGACAGGCGTTTCTAAGCTGCAAAAAACGCTCAAAAAAGCGGCTGTAAAAATGTCCGTGTGCATGAGGCCTTAGTGTTTTTCTATGCTTTGCCGTTGACAAAAATGCAATGTGAGAAGCTTATTAATTATCATGGTATCTAGTTTTCATTGTGATCCTGCATTGTGGTGCACATAAAATGCAGTGTTGTGGACTGGCCCTACAACTAGCACTTAATGATCTCAGTCCTCCAGGGTTGCAGATTTACTGCTGTGCTGAGAATACAGAGCAGAATATCAGAATCTCAGATTATACACACAGCTGAATGAGTGATCAGAGGAAGGGGCTAATGTACTAAAAGAATTAAAGTGTCAGGGCTGAGCTCAGCCCTTCCTTCTCTGAGCTGGCTGCTCAGCTGTCATCTAATTGCCAGCTCCTATCTCTCCACAGTGACTCACCTGTTGATGATATCCTGATCATCAGTCCTGCCTACTTAAGCCGTCCAGCCCAGATGATCTCTGCCTTCGCTTTGGTCAACATCACAGAGACTCCTATGTTCCTGTTAAAGACCTGCTTGGCTGACATTCCTTCTGGCTCCAGATCCTGCTTGCTGTCCACTATGCTGATCTCTGGCTTCCTGACTTTCTGGCTTGTCTGACGATCCGTTCCGGTTACTGAACTTTGGCTATGTTTTGACTATGTTTGTTCTATTTACTTTTATTATTAAACAAGTGTGATTTACCTGTACTTCTGTCTCTGATTCATGGTTTCTGACAAGAAGCTGTTCACCTAATAAACCAAATGTTAGTTAATAAAGTAAAGCTGTTATTCTGTCTCCAACTGTTGTATTAGTGACTTATTCCTTGCTGAGACCTCTATGCCTGGCCTGTATAAGCAGATACAATCACAGCAGACAGTCTTTATCAGATAGCTGAACTCACCAAATAACTTTCTCATCCACAAAGATCTTTATTGAATACAGCAGGTTAAAGCAGACAACAGGATGTGATAAATGATGGAAAGGACAATATTTGCATGTCAAAACATGGTAATGCGTTCCCCGATGCAAGCAGATTAACATGTGGCCTTGAGACAAGTGGCCATATTATCCCATAAAGACAATATGAGAAAAGAGGGGAAATACATCACAAGATAGGAGGGAACAGAGAAAATTAATGTGCAATAACCAAAATGACCACAAGATGGCAGTATATTAAGCAACTATACTGAGGCCATTAAACAATGTCTTAAGGAATTTAACTATTGAAATTCTCAGTTCAAAGTAATATGAACATTAACCATGACTATGCATTGTTTTAAATTTTCAGCACAGCTGTGGTCACTTTGAAAATCTAAAAGAACAACAAAAAAACCTGAGCACCAAAGAAAGGCACTTAGTGCACGGTGCTCGATTCTCACCAATCCTTCTCTAAAGACAGTAAAAGAAACAGGGGATCAAATGATAAATGTATGAGTTTCCCTCGAACCAAAAAATCTAAACAAATGGGATACAAGGTAAATACTAGGGATCGGCTGAACACCCCCCTGTTCGGTTCGCATCCAGAACATGCGAACAAGCAAAAAATTTGTTCGAACACTATTAAAGTCTATGGGACACGAACATGAAAATTCAAAAGTGCTGATTTTAAAGGTTAATATGCAAGTTATTGTCATAAAAAGTGTTTGGGGACCTGGGTCCTGCCCCAGGGGACATGGATCAATGCAAAAAAAAGTTTTAAAAACAGACTTTTTTTGGGAGCATTGATTTTAATAATGCTTAAAGTGAAACAATAAAAGTGAAATATTCCTTTAAATTTCGTACCTGGGGGGTGTCTATAGTATGCCTGTAAAGTGGCTTATGTTTCCCGTGTTTACAACAGTTCGAGAGCAAAATGACATTTCTAAAGGAAAAAAAAGTCATTTAAAAGTGCTAGCGCTAGTGCCGGCTATTATTGAATTGTCGGTCCCGACAATACACATAAAAGTCATTGAAAATTTTAAAAAATGCATGGGGGTCCCCCAAAATTCCATTACCAGGCCCTTCAGGTCTGGTATGGATATTAAGGGGAACTCCGTGCCAAAATTTAAAAAAAGTGGCGTGGGGTTCCCCCAAAAATCCACACTAGACACTTATCCCAGCATGCAACCTGGCAGGCCACAGGAAAAGAGGGGGGATGAGAGGGTGCCCCCCTCCTGAACCGTACCAAACCACATGCTCTCAACATGGGGAGGATGTCCCCATGTTGATGGGGACAAGGGTCTCATCCCCACAACTCGTGCATGGTGGTTGTGGGGGTCTGCAGGCGGGGGGAATCTGGAAGCCCCCTTTAACAAAGATCACCCAGATCCCGGCCCCCCCATGTGAATTGGTAAGGAGTACATTGTACCCCTACCGTTTCACAAAAAGAAAGTGTCAAGATGTTAAAAAACCACAGGAGACGGCTTGGGACAAGTCCTTTATTAAAAAATTAAAAAAATAAAAAATAAAAAAGATTCCAGCGATGTAATCCAATAAATCTATGCTCCTACTCCAGCGATGTAATCCAAATCTCGATCTCCAGCGATGTATGATCTCCAGCGACTCCAGTGAGGAACTCGCACAGGATCCTGCCTCCACCGGAGGCACCCAGCCAATGACATGGCGCAAGCTTGACAGCTCTTATGTAGCTGAGGGCGGGGCCACCCGTCACGTGACCCCGTTCCCCTTTGACAAGGGGAAACTCTGGGGTCTGCTACATGTTTTTGGTAATACAAATCCCAATAAGCATATATTGTTTGTTTTTGCACAAAAGTTATAGCATCTACAAACTATGAGATAGATTTATGGACTTTTTATTTTTTTTGTTTTTACTAGTAATGGTGGCGAGCAGTGATTTTTAGTGGGACTGCAACATTACATAGTTACACAGTAGGTGTGGTTGAAAAAAGACCATCAAGTCCAACCTATGTGTGTGATTATATGTCAGTATTACATTGTATATCCCTGTATGTTGTGGTCATTCAGGGGCTTATCTAATCGTTTTTTGAAACTATCGATGCTCCCCGCTGAGACCACCGCCTGTGGAAGGGAATTCCACATCCTTGCCACTCTTACAATCTTACAAGAACCGTCTACACAGTTGAAGGTTAAACCTCTTTTCTTCTAATTTTAGTGAGTGGCCACGTGTCTTGTTAAACTCCCTTCCGCAAAAAAGTTTTATCCCTATTGTGGGGTCACCAGTACGGTATTTGTATATTGAAATCATATCCCCTCTCAAGCGTCTTTTCTCCAGAGAGAATAAGTTCAGTGCTCACAACCTTTCCTCATAACTAATATCCTCCAGACCCTTTATTAGTTTTGTTGCCCTTCTTTGTACTCGCTCCATTTCCAGTACATCCTTCCTGAGGACTGGTGCCCAGAACTGGACCGCATAATCCAGCATTGCGGCGGACAAATCTATCACTGAGCCCAGGTTCACATTGGAGCGATTTGGCATGCAATTTGACATGTCAAATTGCATGCCAAATTGGCGGCAATTGCCGGCAATGGCGTTGTCTGTATTGGTGCGACACTGCACTTGTGGTGCTGCATCGATTCCAAAAAGTAGTTTCTGTACTACTTTTGGCGACTTCAGGGTACGATTTCCATAGACATCTATGGAGCAACCCGCACAGATGTCTCTGAAATCGCCCCCGAAGTCGGGACTGACATGCGGGAATTAAATTGTGCAAGTTCAGCTGAACTCGCACGATTTCATTCCCACTGTCAATGTAAACCTGGGCTAAGTCACACTTGTTGGGGACCAGTGACACCAATACAGTGAAAAAATGCACTGTCACTGTATAAATGATGCTGGCAGGGAAGGGGTTATCATCAGGGGCGATCAAGGGGTTAACTGTGTTCCCTGGGAGTGCTTTCTTACTCTGTGGAATTGACTTAGCTGAAGAAAGACATATCTGTCCAATCCAATCATAGCAAAAAGTGATTTTTCACTAAGCTTAATGAATAAGGTGGAGCTGTGCTGACTTCAATAATTTAATTATGTATGCAAGCTAAAATATATTTTTTTTTTTCTTTTTATTTTCCTTGCACATGATTGGGTATTCTTTACAAAGCCAATTCTTACCTCATTTAATAAGCTAAGGGATAATTTCTTTGCACAATGAACACACTTTAGTAAAGCAAGGTGGTTGTCTCTTTTCGTGACTATTGTAAGCCAATTTAAGTAAACACCTTAATATTTTTTAAGGGGTAAGTTCACCTTTCCAATAAAATATACGAGGCAGTCAAGGGGCCCCAGTGTGTTCACAAACACTGTGCAGCTCTGAAATAAATGTAGGGTCCGTGTGTTGCACCTCATTTAAAGTCCCAGAGTGGATTTGCATTGTATAATTTCCTGTCCCCCATATGTGATGTCGGGGGGTTCCCCTCTAATGATTACAGCTGTTATATAGGAGACATTGTACAGGTGACATCTCAGTAGTCTGTGTGTGTCAGTGCAGAGACATCAAGATGGGTTCTCAGGGGGTTCTGCTGCCTCTCATACTGCTTTATATTCAGGGTGAGACTTTAATAAAAATACAAATTATAGAAATGTGGATAATATTAATATTTTGGTGTTTATACAGAAATTACTCTTTTCTTTACTCTCCTCAGGATCCTGGGCACTAATTATAGTGACACAGACGCCGAGTGAGATCTCTGCAACTCCAGGACAGACAGTCACCCTCTCATGTAAATCCAGTTCTAGTGTCAGCACCAGTTACGTACACTGGTACCAGCAGAAATCAGGACAACGTCCAACACCAATTATCTCTGGTACAACCTACCTTCATTCTGGAGTCCCAGACAGGTTCAGTGGATCTGGATATTCAATAGATTTTACTCATCAGCGACATAAAGGATGAAGATGAAGCAGTTTATTATTGTCATCAGAGTTATAGTGCAACACTCACACAGTGATACAGAGCCGTACAATAACCTCCTTCCTCTATTTCTTCTACTTACAATGAACAATGTATCTTGTATAGAAAAGGCTCCATAGTCTGTGTCTGTCAGTCCAAAAGACATCCAAATGGGTTTCCAGGTATTCTTCTGTTCTGTCATTTTGCTTTATAATCTGGGTGAGAGTTTTGTATGGTGATAAAGTATAAGGTACAGTAAGAGTTGGATAACATGTTCTAGATTTATGTATGAACACTAAGCATGACTTTCTTTTTCACACTGTAATAGAATGTATGATCAGCCAGAAACTTTTTTTTTTACAATGTGTTATGCATAATCTATTGACACTTGAGCTCCAGAAAGTTTTACCCCCTTCATCACCAGGCCATTTTTTGCTATTTAGCACTGCGCTACCTTCACTTTCACTTGTGTGGTCTTGCAATGATGTAGCCAAACTAAATTTATAGAATTTTTTCATTAAAAAAGTCATTAATGTCCCCATCAACATTGTAACAAGGTGCTTTGGGGGAGCCCCCCTGCTCCAAAGCACCCCCTATGTTAAGGACATGTGGCCAAGTATGGTTCGGGGGTGTTGGGGGCGCTCGCTTGTCCTCACCTTTCCTGGCCTGCCTGGCTGCATGCTCAGATAAGGGCTTGTTACAGATTTTGGGGGGAACTCTCGCCATTTTTTTAAATAAAATTGTCATGGGTTCCCCTTAAAATCCATACCAAACCCAAAGGGCCTGGTATGGTTTTGGGGGACCCTCACGCTGTTTTAAAAAAAATGTTTTTAAACCGGCATGTGTTTTGTTTCCATTCTGCAAACGGTGGGAAATCCCGCTGACAGCAGGTGAGTCATTGGTTGTTAAGGATGCAGCAGCCTGCTCCTTAACAACCAGCTATTCATCACACAAATTTGGATCAGTCGATCAATATTCAAACAATTCAAATTCTGATCATTCCAAAAATGGAATGGAATTAATTTGAAAACTAATAAAAACAAATAAACAGAAGTAAAACTAAATGAAACTAAACTAATTCTGAAATGAACCAACGAAACAAAGTCAGCTTCATAACGAATCTATCTGAAAAAAAAAACTAAACATATTTTTCCATTCTGCACATGTCAATTTATGACTCACTGAGTATGCGGATTCTTTATCTTTTAATTGTTGTCTATGTGCCAGCTTATAGCTGAATCCCAGGACTCCAGGAGTTTAACCACTTCCCTACCCGCCCATAGTAATATGACGTCCACAGATGGGATCTTCCATCCTGGGTGGACGTCATATGACGTCCTGGGATTCCCAGCCGTCTAGGGGGCGCGCGCGCCTGCCGCGTTCCTCGGGACCCGGTGCGTGTGCCCGGTGGCCGCGATGTCCGCCGTGCACCCGCAATTGCCCGTTAACCGGGCCGGCATGTGGATCTGTGTGTGTAAACACACAGATCCACAGCCTGTCAGCTCTGAGGAGAGCGATCTGTGTTCCCAGAACGGAGGAACACTGATCGGTCTCCTCCCCTAGTGCGTCCCCTCCCCCTTCAGTTAGAATCATTCCCTAGGAAACATATTAACCCCTCCCCGCCCCCTAGTGGTTAACCCCTTCACTGCCTGTCACATTTACACAGTAATCAATGCAATTTTATAGCATTGATCGCTGTATAAATGTGATTGGTCCCAAAAATGTGTCAAAAGTGTCCGATGTGTCCGCCATAATGTTGCAGTCACCAAAAAAAATTGCGATCCCTGCTAAAAAAAATAAAAAAATTTTTTTTTTTTTAAAATGCCATAAATCTATCCCGTATTTTGTAGACTTTATAACTTTTGTGCAAACCAATCAATATACGCTTATTGCGATTTTTTTTTTTTTTTTTTTTACCAAAAATATGTAGAAGAATACGTATCGGCCGAAACTGAGGAAAAAATGTGTTTTAAAAAAAAAATGGGGATATTTATTATAGCAAAAAGTTTAAAAAATTGTGTTTTTTTTTTTCAAAATTGTCGCTCTTCTTTTGTTTATAGCAAAAAAAATAAAAACCGCAGAGGCGATCAAATACCACCAAAAAAAAGCTCTATTTGTGGTGAAAAAAGGACGTCAATTTTTTTTGGGTACAACGTCACACGACCGCGCAATTGACGTTTAAAGTGCGACAGCGCTGAAAACTAAGATTTGGCCTGGGAAGGAAGGGGGTGAAATTGCCCGGTATTGAACCGGTTAACAACTTTTCAAAAAGTACAGGCACACTAAGAGTTAAGTTCAACTCTACTACTCCGTGATAATCCCAGGCTCCCCCTATACATTTCATCCCTCTGGACTTTCCCAAGGACTCTTTTTTCTTCTTTTACAGCAGCCCAGGAATGAGACTGTGCTCCAGAGAAAAACAACATGGAACTCACAGGAGGAGCACAGCAGTACTTCAGCAGAAGCAGATATTTCTAATAAAACGGACATTTCAGGCATTGCCAACTCAGCAAACAAATCCATTCACAACACAACTATCATATCCTGGACTTTGAGACTGAACTCTAGACAAACAGCAAAATAATGAGTTGAAAAACATCAATGGGAGCTGTTTTATCTGGCAAAGGATTTGTATTTCAGACTTTGCAGTCCTGCCAGATAGCAGAGCCAGGATAGGAACTTCACTTTTCTCTACTGCACTAAGAGAATACAACCCGGTCACCTTCCTTCTCCCAGCCCGTATTTAGATGGTGAAGGAGCAGTAGGAAACTCAGGAGATCAACAACATCTGCTCACTCTGCTCTCTCAGCATGTTCCTGTTAGCACATGAGACTACAACACAATTGTTTGGCTCTATGCAGGGCCGGACTGGCCTACCGGGATAGCGGGAAATATCCCGGTAGGCCGCCTGCTCTGAGGCCGCTGTCAGCTAGGAGCTTTGAAACTTTTTTTTTTTTTTTTAAAGAACAGCTGAGAGAGAAGCGGCTGTGCTGTGAACAGGAGGCGGGGCTGGCTGAGGAAATGTGTAGCAGCGAGGGCCGGAGGAGCGAGGAACCATTGTGCAGCAGACAGTGTAACCCCCCTCCCTCTCCAGCCTGCCGTCATGGGGCCGTCAGGAGGGAGATACACACTGTACCTGAAGCTGAGGAGATAGAGAGAAGGTATGGCCACAGCCAAACAAATCCTGCAGCACACAAGAGCTCTGGCTGAATGGAAACAAGATCGTCTGGAGCAATATCATATGTAATGCTGGCCGGCCGGGGTCATCCAGAAATCTCTGCCTTCGGGCAGTGTGCAGGTTACTATCAGTCTCCTGTCTGGCTCTGTACTCCTTGTTTTTTTTAGCTTCCTACCCTGCACACTGATAAGATCTCTGGAAGATGCTGCAGCCAGCCACATTCTGTGTCCAGTGACAGGTCACACATGGCTATCTGTTAACCATTTCAGCTCAGCTATTTAGCCAGAGCTCTGTGTGTTCTGAACAGTTTGATGTTTTTTGGATGATTTATTGCTGATTCAGGCTGGAAGCTTCACAGACTCATTAACTGTTTAAAGTTCTCCACTAATCCTGACCAGTTCACTGTAAGACAATTAGAATTTTGGAAATTGGATGTGTTGCTGTCTTGCACTTAGTTGTACTGTAAAAGGAGGATTACTAACTTGATCTTGAAGAACTGGTTTAAGTAGAGTGGCGCAGCCCTACTATATGCTTTTACACTGAGTTCAGCCATACATGCATTCCCTGCCCATCTCCTGTATCATGTCTGCAGTAAGGATGAGCTCCGGTGTGTTCGCACAGCCCATGTGCAGAGCCCGCCAGGAAGTCGGCGCTGTGCTAATCACAGTGTGCAGCTGCAGAGATCGGGAAATGTTTCACTGCCTGTGATTAGCACAGCACAGTGCCAACTTCCTGGCAGGCTCTGCCCATGGGCTGTGCGAACACGCCGGAGCTCCTCCTTAGTCTGCAGTCTCTGACCATCCCCTCTAATGTGTCTACAATCTCAGACCACCTCCTGTATCATGTCTGCAGTCTCTGACCATCTCCCGTATCATGTCTGCAGTCTCCGACCATCTCTTGTATCATGTCTGCAGTCTCTGACCATCTCCTGTATCATGCCTGCAGTCTCTGACCATCTCCTGTATCATGCCTGCAGTCTCTGACCATCTCCTGTATCATGCCTGCAGTCTCTGACCATCTCCTGTACTATGTCTGCAGTCTCTGACCATCTCCTGCATCATGTCTGCAGCATTTGACCATCTCTTGTATCATGTTCACAATCTCTGACCATCTATTGTAGTGTGTCTTACACACATACAAAAATACATTTAAATCCTGTAAGGCTATTTAAAAACACCTGAACATATTCAAAAAATATGGGGATTTGGTCACACTATATGGCAGCCCACTTACTGCGTCAAAGTACCCCTTAATTAGTGTGTCCTACACTAGTAAAAGAATGAAAGGTCCTGCGTCTCAACCATTGGAGATACACTCCTCTTTTATGGGAGAACTGAAGAGACTCCTCCTATGAACTGGTGGACACTAATAAGAGGTAATGGGGGGGTGGGGGGAGTTCTCCTATAAAGAGGAGTGTATCTCCAATGGTTGAGACGCAGGATCTTTCATTCTTTTATTAGTGTAGGACCCACTAATTAAGGGGTACTTTGATGCAGTAAGTGGGCTGCCATATAGTGTGACCAAATCCCCATTTATTTTGAATATGTTCGGGTTTTTTTAAATATCCTTGCAGGATTTAAATGTCTTTTTTGTATGTGTGCGCTGTAATATTTTTACTGTTTGTTGGTCTTATCAGCACCATCTTGAATGTAAACGCATTTTTAGGGTGTGCCCCCCAAGTATGATTTTGTTTTTTTTACACATACAGAACTCACATCGTGTGTGTATGTATGTATGTATGTATGTATGTATGTGTGTGTGTGTGTGTGTATATATATATATATGTATATGTATATGTATGTATGTATATATATATATATATATATATATATATATATATATATATATATATATATATATAATCTCTATCATTTTATGCAATAAATGGGCATGTAGCCATTTACTTTCCGGAAAGAGGGAGAGGAAAGGGGACAAGAAAGGAAATGAGAGAGGGAAAAAAGAGAGAATGCATGGAAAAGAGGGGGAGGAACAAAGAAAAGGGGAGAGACATAATAAGAGAGAGAACAAGAAAGATGGATAGAGAGAGATAGATGGGGGAAAAAAACAAGAAATTATGATAGGGAGAAATAAAGGGGAAAGAACAAAGAGAAGGAGTGGTACATCCTAAAATGTACCATAAGGGGTTTAATACAGTATGAGTGGAAGAGAGTCAGGGAGCGCTAAATGTCCGCCGGTTAGGGTGCAATTTACTTGCCTTACCTTGGGTGCTGACAACCCACGCTACGTCCCTAGGGCTGGTATGAAATTATTTCCAGGGCTGGTTTTTATTCCCAGTCCGGCCCTGGCTCTATGTGCTGCTCTTTTCTGTCACAGTCAGGGTTTTAGGCTTAGGTTACACTTGTGGTTGGAAGCAGTAAAACTAGGCTGCATTTTTACTGCCCTCACAACTGTCCTTTTTTAAGCTTCTTCATGGCAATAGTTATCCCCAAATCAAACTTGGTGGACACTACCACCGCCAGACACAACATATTCAAGTGGATAGGGCTACGATGCTAGGCTCGCGGTTGTGGTATTGTATTCCCATTCAAAAGCTGTAAATTAAAAAAAAACGGGCATTAAGGAGATGGCAGTATCCTTCCTGAATACCTGTCAGCCACTTTTGCACCACTCTGTGAAAAGTGATAGACTATGAATCACTCTTCAAATAGCAATGCGGGTGTAAATGAGCTCTTACTGTACAGGAGGTTACAGGAGGTTCAAACCAGTAAAAGTAAAGTACTTCCACTAGTTCCATGTAAAAATACCTTTGTAGAGACTCTGACATTAAAATAAAATAAAAAAATTAATTAAAATAAAACCCTGCAGGTATAAAGTAGATGGACCTAGAGGAACCTGAACATACCGGCAGTAGCTTCCCAAACCTTCCATCATGGAGAAATCCCAACCAGTTATGACAGCAAGGATCAGACACCTTCCAGTAATGTCAGAGCTGCTTTTTTATATTTATTAGTATTGAATATTCAGATTTATACTAAAACAGAAAAAAAGGAATATATTTTATTTAGAGAAATATGGAACGGTAATTCTATGTGTTTATATTGCCACATCCAGTATTAAAGCCAAGACAAGAAACCCCTATGGTGGACTTTTAAGGCACACATAATTAGAGTAGGAGTATATAAGTGTATTTAAGTAGAAAAATTATTTATTTAACATATTGAATAAAACAGACATATGAAAATGGAATGTATTGTACATCTATGACATTGTCACCATCTATGAGCATAACAGATATGATCCGACACATTTCGGAGTACAGATATCTCCTTCTTCAGGGGTGTATATTGAAGAGGAAATTATATCTATAATATAATTTGTAAAGAAGTAAGTATATAACAATATAAAAATGTGCATATATATTGTGGATAACAATTGTACAAAAATTAGAAGATACACTTACATATGTTGAGATGATCAAACTGATTAACATTCTGTTGTTTTGCAATTAAAAGCAAAGAAATCATAAAAAGGACTGTGATTTCTGACTTTCTGCTCCAATGTCTCAACCATCAAAGGGAATCCTAATACTGCATAGTATATCTATCCCAAATAGCCGGGTCTCAGCCTTCTCTAGGCCCCACAAAATGAAAATGGCCAGAGGGACTCGCTGGGGTCAAAAGGTGGAGAAATCCTGCAATAAAAGCATATATAGTTCTGGGATATAATAAATGTAATTTAGATGTTTGGCCAAACTTTGTGAAATATGTGTGTCAGTATGAATGAATGTCTTTCCGTAATATTTATTGTCAACGTTTTTATATATACCTGGGTGTTGCAGGTGGAAAAGAACCAGAGCAGGAAAGGAGGCTCTATTAAAGGAGAGCTGATTTCAGCTGAAAAAACACAATATGCGGACTAAACCCCTATTTTTAATGCATACTGTTAGGTTAATTCAGTTGTCTGCGAGCTGGTTGGTAAGTAGGCTTGGGTTTTTTCCTGGGCATCCCCCAGACTTTGTTGTTTTCTATATCCTTTGCTGCAGAGGGTACCTCCCTCTCCTCTATATACTTCCACATCTAGAAATGTAATACACGGGGGCGTGTCCAGATGCAGTAGGAAGCAGACGCGTTCCAGAGGAGCTCCGCCGGTCCTTCTGCAATCCGAAGGAATCCTGCTTTAAAAACCTCCGTTTTGCTTACGCATAGCCTCCTAAGTGCTGCCAGGCACCATCAGCAGCGGAACCCGGCGTTATTGTGGGGACCGGCCGACTGTTGGAGCTGGATTAGGCCCTCGGCTGGCTCCACGTCCCGGGGGCGATCCGCCATCTTGCGGCCTACGCGGCCCTCGCAATCCCCGGCCTCGGGTACCGCAATCGGCGGGTGGAGGACCGCTAGTGGAGCCATCTGGCTGCGGGAGGGGGAGCGCCCTAGGGGAGACGAACGGACACCTCAGAGGCCTTCGCCTGGTGCCACAGTACGGAAGGGATCCGCCGTCTTGAGGCCTACAGAGCCCCCGCTATCCCCGGCCTCGGGTGCCGTGATTGGAGAGAAGGGGGCCACTATACAGCATATAACCACATCACCCGGTGGTAAGAGGCGGCGGGGGCCGGGGGGGACCAGCGGGGACACAGATTATCCCACAGGACATCTGGGCTGGCCTCACGGGCTGCCGGTCGCCATCTTGCGGCCTTTAACACAGCATCCATCCCTGTTGCAGTACACAGAGGGGGAGCCACCACCCGGCCTGGGACTTATGCAGTGTATATGAAGGGACTACACCTAAAGATCATTGAGAAGTCATTGTAGAGGCCTACAGTCTATCTGCGACCTAAAGAACAGTCTATAACATATCCAGTAAGGTACTGGACTTTGGGGGTGTGTATAGTTGCAGATTTACCAGCCTGAACCCTTGCACTGTGCTGCCCTACACCAGAGTTTATCCCAGCCAGAAGGAGAGGGCACTTGGGCATGAGAAGAGGCAGATCTAGCTCCGCGAAGTCAGGTGGGCATACCCCTAAAGCTTCCTCACAGCGGAATTTACAAGCCCCAGCGGGGGTGACTAGCTACGCAAACATGGAATCTCAGACCGTCCCTGCGGATCCGGGGTCGGAGGAGGACCGCTTTCAAGCTATTATGCTGGCTATTTCTTGCTGCCAGAACACCCTAACGACCAAAATAGACACTCTGCAAATGGAATTTGGTCTCATGCGCAGAGATATGGACAAGATGCGAGACCGCATGACTGAAGTAGAGCGACGTATTGGTGACTTGGAGGATGCCGTTCAAGACAACCGGGCCTCTATCCATGCCCTACAAGCCAAGGTAAAGATCCTTGAATCGCGGGCTGAGGACAGTGAGAACCGTAGTCGCAGAAACAATTTGCGGCTGATGGGCCTCCCGGAGGGTGCTGAGGGTAGGGATCCCACGGCTTTCACAGAGACTCTGCTCCGCACCCTACTTCCACAAGCCCCATTCTCCCCGCATTTCATGGTGGAACAAGCGCACAGGATGCCTCCTGTGCGAGGCCCACCTGGGGCCCCACCGCGTACCTTCATTTTTCGGTTGCTGAATTTTTGTGACAGGGACTTAGCCCTACAGGAGGCCCGAAAGATTCCGGAGCTTCGCTTCAAAAACACCAAGATTATGATGTTCCCAGACTATTCTGTCGACACCGAGCGGCTCCGCAGAACCCCAAGATCGAAGAGGGCAGGAGGGGCTTGGAGGAGGGGCTTGGGTCTTTGTTTTTTCTTGTTTTTTCGTGTTAATTTTTACCATATAAGACAGATGTGTGACAATGTATGTTATCCAGGGGTGCTGTGGATTTGGGCCCCGTCACGGCTCTGCCCAGATCCATGACGGACCCATAGGTGCAGTGTATTGCTGATGATGATGCCGGCCTCCCGGGGTCCAGCTGACCGTAACTTCATCCTTGCATATCTATATCTTCCCATGCTATGGCCCCCCTGAGAATTCTTTCCAGGAATGTCCGGGGACTGGGCGATAAAATAAAGCGCTCCCTAGTGTTTGATTATATTAAGAAATACAATCCCCACATCTGCATATTGCAAGAAACACACCTAGTGGGGAGTAAGATAATGAGTCTCAAACGCCCCTGGGTGGGGCGGCATTTTCGTGCCACCCACTCTGGCTACTCACGTGGGGTCAGTATTTTGACTCATAAGTCCCTTCAATTTGAGTTGCTGGATGTTAAGCTGGACCCTGGGGGTAGGTATGTACTTATTCATGCAATTATTGATACGGTTGAGATGGTAGTGGTGGGCATTTACTTACCACCCCCGGCTGACATGTCCCTAATCCATAACCTTATCCCCCTCCTAGCTCAATATCCCACAGATAATGTCCTTCTGGCAGGAGACTTCAATATAGTGCCGGATCCATCCCGCGATAGACTCTCACCTGACCCAGCCACAGACTCTTCCCTATCCAGATGGGCGGGTATATTTGGTTTTGAGGATGTGTGGAGATAGAAATACCCTAGTGAACGTTCATACACATGCTGCTCCCTTTCACACAATACGCTATCTCGCATTGATCTCGTCTATGCCAGTGGCAGCCTTTTGCCTAAGATTAGAGAGATCAAGATCCTCCCCAGAGGAATATCGGATCATTCGCCGATGTTCTGTGTTATACAAACGCGACACCCCCTGCTGATAGAATCTGGCATTTGTCTAGATTTTGGATGAATCACCCAACTATAGAGTTTGAGATGGCCACCTTGATTAGACAATACTGGTTGATAAATGCTGGCTCAACTTCGCCGGGTAATGACTGGGATGCATTTAAGGCCTATGTCAGAGGATGTTATATGTCTTCTATTGCTACGGAACGTAAAAATAACCAGCTTATACTGGAGGAAGTGGAGGCCAAGGCTCAGACTCTTGAATCTGACTTTGCCCTCACGGCTAAACCCATCACAGGACAGGACATGAAAGCAGGGTATAGGGAGGTTATGCTTCTTAGGGTGGCCAAAGTAAATAAAAGACAGTTAGTTCAATCACAAAAAATATTTGAACAGGGGGAAAAGACGGGGAGACTGTTAGCCTGGCTTGCCAAAGAACAATCCACGACCCCCACTATAGCTAGAATTGAGGCGACTGATGGAACAATAAAGACAGACCCATCAGATATAAACACATGCTTTATGGAATTCTACTGCAATTTATACTCATCAAGAGCAGGATACTCTGAAGAAGAGCTATCTGAGTTCTTGGATGATGTGGAATTTCCTACTCTGACCCCGGAGGCAAGGCAGTCCCTGGATATTCCGATCACATTAGAGGAGGTCCAAATAGCCCTGGGCTCGCTACAACTGGGTAAAACTCCTGGGGCGGATGGACTCCCTCCTGAGTTTTATCAGCAATATGCTGAAGAAATGGCTCCAAGAATACACAACATGTTAGTTAAAACGCTAAGGGAGGGAGTTCTCCCCTCTTCTATGGCACAAGCAATCATAGTAGTAGTGCCCAAAGCAGGGAAAGATCCCCAACTGTGTTCATCCTATAGGCCCATTTCCCTGTTAAACTCTGATGCAAAAATTTTAACTAAAATATTCGCCAGACGTCTCAATGAGGTAATACTGACATTAGTGCACGAAGATCAATCGGGGTTCATGCCGGGCAAGGGCACTGACATTAACCTCCGGAGGCTGTATGCGGTCTTGGCCTCGGGGATTGGAGACATTGACCAAGCGGTAGTGGCCTCCCTAGATGCAGAAAAAGCTTTCGATTCTGTGGAATGTAAATATCTTTGGGAGGTCCTCCGCAGATTTGGATTTGGTCCCGTCTTCATCTCCTGGGTTGAGGCAGTGTACAGATCCCCGTCGGCCAGGATACGTACTGGAGCGGTCCTCCCTCCGTCTTTCCCCCTTCGTAGGGGAACGAGGCAGGGTTTCCCGTTATCCCCGGGGCTCTTTGCACTAGCGATAGAACCCATAGCTATCCTTATTAGGTCCACCTCACAAATACAGGGTATCACTATAGGTCCATTACAGGAAAAGGTGTCATTGTATGCGGATGACACCTTGTTATATCTTAAAGACGACGGACAATCATTGACACAAGCGCTTCAGGTTATAGATAGATGTGGGTGATACTCAGGAATATGTATTAATTGGGGAAAGTCAGTTTTGTTCCCACTGCACTCTGGGGTTGCTCCCTTGCATCTGGACGCACAGCTCTGCCGGGTATCACAGTTCAGATACCTTGGCATAGAGATACACAGAGACCTTCGTCAGTTCATTGGCCTGAATCTGACCCCGGTGATGTCTCGAGTAACCCGTCAGTTTTCTTCCTGGAAATCCCTTCCCCTTAGTCCAGTGGGCCGAGTAAACTTAATTAAGATGTCCATCCTCCCAAATTCACCTATTTGTTCAGACAAACTCCTGTACCCATACCTCTTTCCTTCTTTGCCAAGTTGGAGAGTTTGGTCATCTCCTTTGTATGGAATGGAAAGGCCCCTAGAATTGCAAAAACACTACAACTGCCGATTACGCTGGGAGGCTTGGCACTCCCGTGTTTCCTAAAATATTATTGGGCGGCAGTCCTGGTAACGTTAAAGTGGTGGCTCGTGGAGGAGCCCTCTAATCCGGCATCTGATGTAGAGGCTGCGTTACTTGGTTCCTACTCGGAACTACGGAATCTCATACATAGAGGGCCCCGTTCCAATCCCAAAATATCGGTGCCTATGAAAACGACCATTAAGGTGTAGGATACAGTGAAAGCGAAACTAGTGAAATAAAATACGTGGTCCCCTGTGACACCTCTTTGGGGTAACCCGCGGTTGAGTCATTTTCAGTCGATCCCGGATCCCATCATATGGGCTAGATACGGAATAGTTGCTCTTGGTGATATTGTATCGCAGGGACAACTGACAAAGTTCGATGATTTGAAAAGTAGAAAGGGCCTCCCAAACCGGATGTTTTTTAGATTTCTCCAGATAAGACATGCATTTCGCTCCCAGTTTCCCAACCCGATAACTCTGCAGATGTCGGATTTAGAAACTGAACTTCGTGCACCTGAAGGCACTAGACTACTTTCATCTATTTACAACAAACTTACCCTGCTAGATACGTCTAGAGTCTCACAATTGCTGACAACCTGGCAGCGTGACATCCCTGACCTGACTGAAGACGACTGGGAGGAGGGGGTGCAGCAGTACCTTACTCTGACAATTTCATCTAGGGATAGATTTACCCAATTAAAATTTCTACACCGGGCTTATTACTCCCCATCGCGCCTTGCAAAAATTTATACAAATAGAACAGCCACCTGTCCCAGATGTGGTTCAGATGATGCAGACTTTTATCATATTGTGTGGACATGTCCAAGGATGGTGTTTTTTTGGAAGACCGTCCTGGACGATATTAACTTGGTGGGCAATATCAGGGTCCCTTACAGCCCTCTCCCCCTCTTGTTGGGCATATGTGATTCTCTTGAGGCCCCCAAAAGGAAAAAATTGGTTGTTTTTTACACTGCAATGTATGCCAGAAATGCGATTCTCCCTAACTGGAATCAGCCTCAATCACCCACTAAATAACTATGGCTGTCTCTCATCAATGCAGCCCTCCCCCTATATAAACTAACGTATATGGGAAGGAACTGCCCGAAAAAGTTTGATAGAGTCTGGGCGGGTTGGGTGGAGGCCAAACACCTGACTATTCCGTAGATGAACTAAGTACTCTGACTTACACTTTTGGCTGTCCAAGCATCCCTGCTTTAGGTAATTCAGCCCCGGACAAGGCCTCCCCGATACAAGGTTAATATATAACTAAACTTGGATGACCCCCTGCTGGGGCTTCCTACCCAGGCCTCCCCCCCGACCCCCCCCCCACCTTTCCTCCCCCCTCACGGGGGCTTTTATAGCGACCTAGATTTGAAGTCTACAACTCTACTCTTGCCATTAATTGTGAGGTTGAACTATGTTATCTGCAGTTTACCTATTAACTCGATATGCTATGGACGATTATTATACAATATCTGTCTTGAGCTAATGTAACTTGCATTGTTTGATGTTTGTTTGAGATAAATAAATAAACTTTATGTAAAAAAAAAAGAAATGTAATACACTCCCTATCATAGTACATGGTGAATCCAAGATTGAACTCATTAGTGTTCATTTTGGTTAGGCACTCCATCCAAGATGATGAAAACATTGTCGATGTATCGGTGCCATCCAAGGATGTAATCCGTATACATTGACAGTGATTCATCCGCTAAAAACATTTTCTCCCACTCCCCTAGATACAGGTTGGCATATGATGAGGCACAACAAGTCCCCATCGCAACCCCCTGTACTTGTAATGGGAGCCATTGAAAGTAAAGACATTATGTCCAAGAATAAATTCCAACAAAGAGAGAATAAATTAATTATAAGCTGGGTCTGTGTTGCCTCCCTGATGTATAATGTGTTTTAGAGCTGCCAGGACTTTTTCATGGGGGATTGAACTATACAACTTTTCAACGTCTATCGTGACTAAAATGACATAATCAGGGATGCACATGTTGTCTAGAATTTATAAAAAGTGAATCGAATCTTTTACATAGGAAGGTAGGGATGTAACATAAGATCTCAAAAATTAATCTACCAACTTACTAGTATTTTCACTAATTGCGCCCATCCCCGAAATAATAGGTCTTCCGGGCGGGTTTACTGCATCTTTGTGAATTTTAGGGAGTGCATAGAAGGTAGGGACTCATTTTCATATAGGAGGTGTCTACTAGTACGTAGAATTCCTTATTGTATTCCTCCACAATATCCGCCTGAATACGGTGTTACCAATCTTGATTTTTAAGAATTTTGTTACACATGTTGATATATTTTTCATTGTCTAATAAGACAATATTGCCGCATTTATCTGCAGGTTTGACAGTGATTAAGTTATTGTCAGAAAGTTGTCTCAGCACTAGGGCTTCTTCATCATTTAAGTTTGTGGGACATTTTGTGCGTATTTTTAATTTTTAATTTCTCTAGATCCTTATTTACTAATTTGAGAAATGTGGCTGAATGCGTGTTAGTGCTGGGAGGTGGGCACAGGTCTGATTTTTTTCTTAAGTGTAGATTCGTTTAAGTTCGTTTTAGTAGATCGACTTTGTTACTCTACTAATTCTAATACCCATTAGAGGTCAATGCGATCAATAAGATCAGCTGGGTCATTTTCTTCCAAGAGGGAAATAAGCTGATCAAGCGTTTGATTTTCTTGCGGAGTACGATCTATGCTTGCCTCTTGTTTTTGATACAGTTTTTTAGAATCAATTTACAGATAAATAGTTGGAGGTCCTTATACATTAAAAAATGTATCCAAGTCTTGACTGCGACAGAAGTTTAGTCCCTTTTTGAGGACTGTGTTTTTTCATCTTCAGACAAATTGTATGAAGAGAGATTTAAATGTAATCAATCTCTCCTAGATATAATTAATATTCCTGTGCTACCAAACCTGAGAAAAAAACGGGTCCTTAGTTGCAGCAAACACTGGATTTTTCAAACGCTAGCCAAATAAAATTTATATTATAAAATCAATAGATAGTGCTGCGCTCTAAGAGATAATAGACAAATATATAGGTGCTAGGTGACTACTTTACTCCCCTCCCCCTCATCGTTTTTTGGCACCAGTACTTTATTTAGTTTGGGACAGCACTGTTTCAGATGCTATCCCTTTGCACTATTTGCACTTTTATTGCACATTGGAAGTTATCACCCATATTCTGAATATTTTGCACTTTAGACTGTATACTGTTTACATTGTGCTGTGTTGAAGCATTTTTTATTATTAAAATTTTTTGGAGTTTATTATTCTGAATATTTTGCACTTTACAGTAGTCACCAAGCACTTATATATTTGTCTATTATCACTTAGAGCGCAGCACCATCTATTGGTTTTAAAACATCAATTTTATTTGGCTACCGTTTGAACAATATGGTGTTTGCTGCAACTAAGGACCCAATTTTTTCTCAGGTTAGGTAGCACGGGAATATTAATTATATCTAAGAGAGATTGATTACATTCAAATCTCTGTCTTTGGATCCTCTGAGTGTTATAGTGCCACTTGAGTGTATGTGTTGAGATTGGCCTGTGATGGCCATTTTCCTTTTGTGGGGCCTAGGGAAGGCTGAGACCCGGCTATTTGGGATAGATACACTATGCAGTATTAGGATTCCCTTTGATGGTTGAGATATTGGAGCAGAAAGTCAGAAAGCACAGTCCTTTTTATGGTTTCTTTGCTTTTAATTGCAAAACAATGGAATATTAATCTGTTACATCACCACAACATCTGTAAGTGTATCTTCTAATTTTTGTACAATTGTTATCCACAATATAATAGGCACATCTTTATGTTGTTATTTACTTACTTCTTTACAAATTATATTATAGATATATTTTCCTCTTCAAGATACAACCCTGAAGAAGAAGATATCTGTACTCCGAAACACGTCAGGTGCAAGAGGATCATATCTGTAATGCTCATAGATGGTGACAATGTCATAGATGTACAATACATTCCATTTTCATATGACTGTTTTATTCAATATGTTAAATAAAAAAAAATTTCTATCTAAATACTCTTATATACTCCTACTCTAATTATGTGTGCCTTACAAGTCCACCATAGGGGTTTCTTGTCTTGGCTATATTTTATTTAGTTAGTCCTGAAAATAAATAAATACAAATATAAATTTCTTGTAATAAAATCCAGAGGTGTAGAGATGATATGGAGTGCAGGGAATAGAACAATCAGGAATTTATAAATGCTGCAAAATGTGATCCCCGATCCTCTCATTGGAAAGTTAATGAAGGAGAAGAAAACATTTCTAAAACCCCGAGCAGGAGAATAGAATCACAGACTTATGTTTTATCCATACATTGTATTCATTGGCAGCTCCACCCAGGTATAGTTCAGGGGTTTTCAGCCTTTTTAAAGCAGAACTTCAGTCATTTTTTTCAACTTTCCGTCTATTAAATCTTCTGCCCTTGTTGTTTTACCTTTGGATAGTAAAACATTTTTTTTCTGCTAGTACATGCCTTATACAGCCCACGTTCTGTTTCTTGTCTGGTAAAAAGCCTAGGCATATGACATCATGCACAGCTCTCTCACTCACTCTGATGAGAGTTTGCTAGGAAGGGAGGGGGGATGAGTCATAAGAGGGCCAATGAGATCTGCAGGGCTACAGAGCTTGAGGTGTGTGTCTGTGTAAATCAAGGAAGTGAACAGGCAGGAGCATCAGCTGCTAACAGTTAAAATGGATGCAGCCAGACTCAGTGGAGGGAGATTTCTGCAGCATATTTGGCAAGTACAGAATCACAGTACAGTAATACCTTGGTTCATAAACAGAAGAGTTCACAAAAATTTGCTTTGGTTCATGAACACAGCCATCTTCCCTGCTCTGACACGTTCATATTAAGAAGAGCAGTGCAGATGAGAGTCTTAAGCCTCGTACACACGATTGGATTGTTGGCCAACAAAACCGTGGAATTTTGTCCGAAAGGCGTTGGCTCAAACTTGTCTTGCATACACACAGCCACACAATTGTTAGCCAACAATCACGAACGTAGTGACGTACTACACGGTTTTCCAGCATGTTAGCACCAACCTTTGGGCTCCTTCTGCTAATTTCGTGTTAGTAGAAGTTTGGTGAGTGTTGATTTGCGCTTTTCATTTCGCACTTTTCATTTCGCACTTTTCATTTTGTGCTTTTCAGTTAGTTTCTGAACAGCCGTTTATCAACCAGACATGTTGCGAAATCGGAGGAGATAACGTGTTATTTATTATTGGCCTTGGAGTTATTGCTTTGACATTATTTTTTTGGTTGAAAAATGGTTTGATTTGTTATATTTTCTATATTTTTGGATGCATAGAATGCACTTTTTGGTTAAGTTCTATTGGCAGATAGCATGTCTAATTTTATTTGTTTTTTTTTAATGCACAAAAAAAATTCTGGAGAATAATACTTGGCTTTTCAGTTACATTTTAAAAAATACAATGTAAAATTGACAAGGGACACCAACTTAGTTGTATCTTTGATCTTAAAAACTATGGGATAATGGTGGTGTGGTAACTTGCCAAAATAAAAAAAAACATAATAATATTATTCTTGATATCACTAGAAAAAAAAAGACTTTGAAAATTAGTTTCCAATAACTCCATCAGTATCACCAGCAAAGAAGCTTCATTATTATCCCATTAAAGAAGAAGAGAATTGTGAGCTGCATTTCGAGATTTCATAATTTGCCACGTCACGAATGTTAATTCTCCATTACGAAAGCTAGTTTAAAAGGCCGACCGCTTCTGGCTCATCCTTGCTTCCGAGCATGCGTGTTTGTACTTTGGACTTTTGTCCGACGGACTTGTGTACACACGCTCGGAAAATCCAACAACAAACATTTTGTCCGAGGAAAATTTTATAAACTTGTCATCCAACATTTGTCCACAGAAAGTTGCCCAACAATTGTCTGATGGAGCGTACACAAGGTCGGATTTTCCGCCAACAGCCTGACATAACATGTTTCCCGTCAGAAAATCCAATCATGTGTATGAGGCTTTAGGAGAACCTGTCCACTCAGATAGGGGTTCCCGCCCCCTGACTACCATGAGGGTGGGCTCACTTGATTGGGAATCATGGAAAAACAGTTCATATGAAGTCTACAACTTTATCATGCCCTCAGATGATCTTTTCCTGGATGCACAGTGCTGTTTTCTGGCCCCTAGATTAGCCATTTAAATTGGGGTTTGGGATTGTTTCAAACAAGTATAAAAGAGGATCTAAAGTTTTTTTTTTTTTTTTTTTAGATGTACAGATCAGCTTAATGTAAAATACTGTATGTAATATATGTTTAAAATCCTTTTTTTGTACATACATTTCATAATTTTACTGTGTATATATAAACAAAAAAAAGTTCAGAACCGATTAACCTGATTTACATTGAACCCTATGGGAAAATTTGCCTCGGTTCACAACCAATTCAGTTTGCAACAAGAGTCATTCATGAACCGAGGTACCACAGTATATGTAAAATAATATGCAAAATAGTGGAAGAGAAGCTTTAGAATGGCAAAGATGTTTTTTATTACAAATTATGTGAGCAGACTGCAGTTCCTCTTTAATTTACAGAATATATATTGAACATATTTCCTGACATTGTTCTATTGTACAATGGTGATCATGACTGTAGGCACATGAGGTGTAAAACATGAAATCTAGTGGATTTGCATTGTATGATTTGCATGTTTCCTGTTCTCCATATGTGATATGTGTAGGTTTCCCCCCTAATGATTGCAGCTGTTATATAGGAGACATTGTACAGGTGACATCTCAGTAGTCTGTGTGTGTCAGTGCAGAGACATCAAGATGGGTTCTCAGGGGGTTCTGCTGCCTCTCATACTGCTTTTATATTCAGGGTGAGAGATTCTCATATTAATGTATATAATGATAAGGGGGGAGAGCATTGCAGGAAAAAACTGAATAAAATCATATTCTTATTTTCTCAGGATCCTGGGCACAGATTACACTGACACAGACTCCGAATGAGATGCACCTCCTGCAACTCCAGGACAGACAGTCACCATCTCATGTAAATGCAGTTCTTATGTCCACACCAACCACTTAAACTGGTACCAGCAGAAATCAGGACAACGTCCAACATCGATTATCTATGGTACAAGCAACCTTCAGTCTGGAGTCCCAGCCAGGTTCAGTGGATCTGGATCTGGAACAGATTATACTCTTAAAATCAGCAACATAAAGGATGAAGATGAAGCAGTTTATTATTGTCATCAGAGTTATAGAACACCTCTCACACAGTGATACAGAGCCGTACAAAAACCTCCTTCCTCTATTTCTTCTGCTTACAATGAACAATGTATCTTGTATAGAAAAGGCTCCATAGTCTGTGTCTGTCAGTCCAAAAGACATACAAATGGGTTTCCAGGTATTCTTCTGTTCTGTCATTTTGCTTTATAATCTGGGTGAGAGTTTTGTAGCGTGATAAAGTATAAGGTACAGTAAGAGTTATATAAAATGCTCTAACTTTATGAAAGAATACTGAGCATGGCTTTCTTTTTTCACACTGTAACAGGATGTATGATTGAACATATAAGCATTCCGTCACAAAGTGCTTCGCATAAGTTACATAACGGCGTGAAAAAATTATTGCAGCTGTTACAACACAGGAGTCACTAGAAGCAATGCTTAAATCGGTCACGAGGTGGCAGCACAGTAAAGTCTATGAGAAACCCAATAGATACAGAATTCAGAGGGATGACTAATACAATAAACCAAGCAGTACAGTACAAATGGATACTTGCTCTTCCATTATGACAGGGTCTCTCTCACAGTGGGGCAGACTGGCTCTTGCAGTCCAGGTGATCTGCTGGAGGGATCCCAGGACCAGATCCACAGGCAAGTGGCAGACAAAGTCTCTGATCTGGACACACAGGTAAATGGCTGTAGGCACAGGAACTCCCCACTTCAGGCTCAGCACTCTGGATACAGTTAGATTGGGTCCTCTCTTTAAGCTGTGTGTTATTGTGCTCCAACCCAGCTGCCTGGATGATGGGATTAACAGTGGACACCCCTACAGCTGGTGACAGATCACATGACCAGTCACTTTTTTCTCCTCAGGTGCGATCTCTCTGAGCACTAAATAGTGAGAAAGAGAACATGTCCAGAGGTTTAGGGGTTTGTGGGAAAAAGAGTTAAAGAACTGGAACCTACACCTGTGCATGGTAAGTAAAGTGGGCACTCCACATTACAAAACATGAGCAATATATTCATCTTTATAAATATTGTAAGAGCATCCTTGGGTTGGATGGTCTAAAGCAGTGTTTCTCAACCTTTTTTCAGTCAAGGCACCCTCCAAAATTATGGACAGTCTTGAGGTGCCCCATTGTAAAATGTAAAAACTATTCTGATAGTTTTACATAATGCAGCAACATCGATACACGTAGTATAAAGATAAAAACAGTGCGCTGCCAAAGAGTGTGAGGAAACAAAAAGCGTAAGACTGGCCATACATGGTCGAATTTCAAAATAATTTTCTTTTGAAAATCAGAAAATTTGTGCATTTTGTGATCCGATGGTGCCACCATTGATTTCGAAATTCGGCCAACCAAGCCTTCAATTTCACCTCATGTTGCTACAGAAAAGAATTTTTGTAGCTGGGAATCTTCTTTTCTTTCCGGGAATTTTCTTTTCTTGCACATACGCATTTCTTTTTCAATTATATTTCTAGCACGATTCTCCCATCATTGATTAGAAAATCGTTTGTTTTTCCAAAAATTCTTTCGAAATTCGACCCATGTATGGCCTGCCTTAATCTGTGTTGATCTAACAGCTGCTGCAATCACTGGATGTGTGTTCCTCACATAAAATTGCAAATACAAATGAAAAGCGCTGTGATAGTGTATATTCCATTGTATACAATGAATAAATACTATATAGACATCAAAAAGGTGAATAAAAGTGAATCTTCTTAGTAATAGACTGATACTCCTAAGTAAAACCAATATTATCCAGGGATCTTAAATAAACACAATAATTGTCCAGTGCTAAAAAGTCCATGAAACACTACTTGGTAATAGTGTATTACATACCTCCCAACTTTCTGAGATGGGAATGAAGGGCACCAATTAGCAAAAGTATGTAGGCATAGGACACATACCCTGCCATGCCCCCTTAAAGGAGAATTATAGAAAAAAAAAATGATTTGTTAAACCCACAAGTGCTTTTTTTTACCACTACTATTCCTTTATACTGGCTTTTGATATTTATGAATGTAGCAAAATTAAAAATTAGATGAAAGGTGTAGTACTGGGAACCACTTTTTGATAGATAAAGAGTGCATTTTATATACAACTGTATACAGTAGATCAGACCACAATGAGGGACACATGAGAAGGAAAGAGGGACAGAGGGACTTTGTTCCAAATCAGGGACAGTCCCTTGAAATCAGGGACAGTTGGGAGCTATGGTATTATCAGTGTTCAATCAGTGAAATAATCCACTCCAACACTGTATCTCAGCCTAGGCCGACAAGGCATTCACCGAGACTGTATTGACGTTAGGTATAACCACGGTGTATCCAATAAAAAGCATTTGGAAACCACCTAATGTGCAGCCATTCTTTCTTATCTTTATATTATCCACGGAGGAGGGCCTGGGTTGGCACTCACTAGGAGGTTCCATCAGGCACATTTAGCTCACCTGGAGCAGTGAGTTCCTTTCATTCTGAAAGCCCAGGCCTAGGGTGGCACTTTGTAGGGGGGCAGAAAAAAACCCTCCCCCTGCGCATGAAAAAAAACAGCCTCCTCCCGGCTCCCACACAAAAGAAATCCCCACCGGCTTGCGCTACACTTTTAGTGTAGCACCAGTCTTATGGGGCAGACTGAGGCGGGGGGCAGGGTCCAAGAGGCAAATTTGTCTGGCGCCCCCACAAAACAGCCACACCTCACTTCTATGATATTATTGGCTGGCAGCCAGTGACTGACCTAACATTCGGACAGACTGATGGTCGCACTTAATACAACTAGCGGCTGCCAATACTAGCAAGTGAGGTACTGGCAGCAGATCTTATCAGCCTAATGCTTCGCCTACCCTCCTCCAGGCGCATCCTTGGGAGAAGGGCCATCTTTAATATTGATTGGACCCTGGGCAAAAAAAATGTTGCCCCCCATGCAGTTTTGCTCTCCACCTGCTTTGAGACATACCATAAAAAGCAGCTAGACTCAAGACCAGTTTACTGAATCAGATCAGATTGTGATTGGTTGCCAGAGGTTACAGTGTATCATTAACACTCACTGACTGGTTGCTAGAGGTTACAGCACATCATTTCTGCTTGTTGATTGGTTGCTAGAGATTACTGTACATCAATGCTACTCACTGGTTGGTTGCTATAGGTTACTTCACATCATTACTGTTTACTGATTGGTTGCTAGAGGTTACAGCACATCATCTTTTCACACTGCACACCATGGACTGGGGGGGTGAGGGGGCCCATTAATAGACAGAAAACTAGTAGGGATCCTAGGACTTCTGGGCTCAGTGGCAGTGCTGGGGGGAGGGGAGCGTGTGATCAATGGCAATGCTGATTTTTTTTATACTGACTACCAATATAAAGAGGAGTTTCAACACTAGCCACCAATGTAATAGGGGTTTACACTGACCACTAATGTAATAGAAGCATTCACAGTAACCACCAATGTAAGGAGGGATTTACACTGACCACCAATGTAAGGGGGTCGTTCACACTGGCCATTAGTGTGAATTTAAAGGATTCTACACCAAGCTCCAATGTAATGAGAAGATTTACACTGACCACCAATGTAATTGAGACATTTAGCCTGTGTTCACATTTGTGTGTGTTGGGAAAGCATGCAAAATCGCTTTCCTGACACCACAGAAATGTGCTGCCCTTTAGCAGATATACAGCAGTGCCATTAATTGTTAATGACACCCTTACCCATCTGCTAACATGTGCCTTGGCACCGTGTGATTTTGGAAAAGGGTTTGGGAGTTTCTTCCACATTTGTAGCGCATAGAGCAGCCCATTGAAATGAATAGGCTGCTCTACACATGACCTGCATCTTTATCCACCATGTCAGTACACCTTTGCATCCTTAAACCAATGCTAACCTCTGCACCCCAAACCTCCCCCATCCTCTCCTTTCCACTCCCCCTCCCCTTTAACTCTACCTGCCTCCTCTGCTCATCTTTGCACCCACCTTACTTACCTCCATACATCCCCTCCTTGCTCACCTGTGCACCCCAAACTGTAATTCCTTCTCTGCCTACCTCTGCACACCCCATACTACCCTCTCCCCCACCAATTTGCTTACCTTTGCAGAACAGGCTGATGATAGGCTTAATGACCACAGTTGTAGGCAGGACCTTCAAACATGCCCCTTTATCTCCCCAGTGGGCAGCATTCAGTATAGGTGATGGTGGTGGATATGACCTCAGGTGGGCATAATATATAGTACTACAGAAACAAATACTCTTGCGCACAGGTGTGTAAGCTAGATGATCCCAAGGGTTCAGAGAGGACAGTGAATTTCAACCTTGCTGCTCTCCAGGATGAGATTATCCTAGTAGTAGACAATAAAAAAAAAGAGAGCGCACTGGCCTAGTGCATTATCCTTAAGATAAATTTATTAAAAACAAGATTAAAATCTACTCACAAAGGTAGGAAGAAAAAAATTGCACTGTATACAGTCGCAAGGCGATTGGTCCACTGGTAGCAGTTTCCAGGTCCTAGGAGGAGGACGTACGAACCGCTGCTGGCTAACGTGTTTCAAAGGTGTCCCTTCTTCATCGGAGCCTTAGCTGTGCTAGTCTCTTGCAACTATTTATACATGTGTCTATCTGGGAATCTCATCTTAGATTGGTACTGGAACCCCTTCCTTAATTGGTAAGAGGTTCCAAAAGGGGGGTGGACCTCAGCCACATTGTTATATAGTGATAATTTATTAGGTTATTGTATTTTATTAAATTACAATTAATTTTATTTTATTTCATTCAATTCATTCAACTCCATTTCATTTTGCATGCACACCGGGAGTGCATGTATCCAGCAATGAGCTGACCTGGATCTGTTGGTAAGTACCGTACATCTAATAGTCCTGGGTATAGCAATTGGGGATTGCCAAATATCATAAAGAATATATATATTGAATATTACAGCTATGGGAGCCAGGTTTGCCCTAGCTACGCAAACATCTTTATGGGATATTGGGAAGAATACTTTATATGGAAAAACAATCCCTTTGGGGCAAACCTGGTCCTATATGCTAGATACATTGATGGCATTCTGATCATCTGGGATGGGTCAGATCAAAATCTCTACAATTTCTTAGAGCACTGTAGGAACAATCTTTTTGGGATAGAATTTACCCACGTCCTAGACGAGAAATGCTTGGTCTTTTTAGACTTAGAGCTGCAGGGTGACCAAGATGGCGATATTTCATCCAAAACTCATTTTAAACCCAGCGGAGGCAACTAATATTTACATGCTAAAAGTAATCACCATCCCAGGTGGATACAGAATGTCCCCTATGGTCAATTTTGTCACCTGAAACGTACATGTACCAAGAAAGAGGACTATTTGGAACAAAGCAAGCTTCTTACACAGAAGTTCAAAGAAAAAGGATATGAAGCCAATCATATAGAGACAACCTTTAACAAATATTTGGCTCTCTATGAAGATCCACTAGGTGAAAACCAAAATAAAAAATCTCGATACCAGACCACTTTTGATACCCAACAGGCCTGTTTCTCTACCCAATATACCAATAAGGCGTTTGAAATCCAGAATATTATCAAAAAGAACTGGAATATTCTGAAGAATGACCCTGTGCTAGGTAAGGCACTCCCCGATCACCCCAATATAGTGTTTTGAAAACCCCGAGATCTTAGGAGCTTGGTAGCCCCAAGTAGGGTTAAGATATTTACCAACAAACCAACTAATGGTTGGTCAACAATATTTGATCAAAAAGGGTGCTATAGGTGCAGCGTGAAGAACTGTGGTACATGTGTGTACATGTGGCACAGAAAGAAAACCGTAGTAGGGAGAGACGGAAAGGTCCATAAAATTAAACAATTTATAAATTGTGGAACAGAATATGTGATCTATGGCATCGTTTGCCCATGTGGGCGCCTGCATGTTGGCCGTACTCAACGTCCAATGCGAGTCAGAATAGGGGAACATAAATGCAGTATCATCAATTTAAAAGATAAATATCCAGTCCCCCGACACTTCTTGGAGGCCCACGAAGGGGACCCTGCAGGCATGAAAGTTTTTGGAATCGAGTCCATTGGAGGCGAGCTGGATACAGGAAGAAGACACCAGAGGCTATGCAGGCGAGAGGCCTTCTGGATCTTCACCCTTGCCAGTGTCTCCCCCGGAGGCCTAAATGAAGACCCCGAAATTCATAAAATAGTATAACAACACCTTAGAGTCAATTTAGCGAGCCAGTCCCATGTCTATCTATCATTTTTAGTCAGACCACTATTTATTATATATTATTACTACCACTTTCCTCTTAACTTTTTTATATATAGCATTTAGGTTATCGTATATCAAAAAGATTTTAGGCAAATTATGAGATTTAGGTTTTAAAGATTGTATTAGTTTAATGCCCTGTATACAAGATAGTCCCTAAAAAATATGTAAAATATGCACTTATTGTACGACTAGATTAAAGCATACATGGGCTTATGCATATGTATATTTTCAGTGGCCCTATTTTATTCTATAAACCTCTGTCACAAGAATGTATATCAGAACCAGCATTTGTAGTTTTATTTCTGTTTTAATCTTTTTTTTGCTATACCCAGGACTATTAGATGTACGGTACTTACCAACAGATCCAGGTCAGCTCATTGCTGGATAAATGCACTCCCGGTATGCATGCGCATGCGAAATGAAATGGAGTTGAATGAATTGAATGAAATGAAATAAAATGAATTGTAATTTAATAAAATACAATAACCTAATAAATTATCACTATATAACAATGTGGCTGAGGTCCACCCCCCTTTTGGAACCTCCTAGAAATTAAGGGAGGGGTTCCAGTACCAATCTAAGATGAGATTCCCAGATAGACACATGTATAAATAGTTTCAAGAGACTAGCACAGCTAAGGCTCTGATGAAGAAGGGACACCCTTGAAACGCGTTAGCCAACAGCGGTTCGTACGTCCTCTTCCTAGGACCTGGAAACTGCTACCAGTGGACCAATTGCCTTGCGACTGTATACAGTGCGATTTTTTTCTTCCTACCTTTGTGAGTAGATTTTAATCTTGTTTTTAATAAATTTATCTTAAGGATAATGCACTAGGCCGGTGCGCTCTTTCTCTTTTTTTCTTATCGGGCATAATATATACATATGAATACCGCCTCTATTTACATATGAATCCTGCCGGTCTTCCGCTATTTACATTTGAATGCTGTCACTATTTACATATCAATGCTGGTATTTACATGTAAACATGGGTCTGCAGGTGAGTCATCTGTACACAACAATAGGGCAGAGCTGGGCAGCATTAGTAACAAAACTTCACACTGAGATATCAGGACACAGCACGGGACTAAGGGAATTTAAACTGGGATAGTTGCCAAGTATGAGGTAGCTGCTTTGGGTCCCACAACAATGACAGGGTCAGGGCAGCTGCCCCTTTTGCCCTGCCTTAAAAACGGCCCTGCTTGGGAGGAAGTTATGATGTGTAATGCAGTAACTCCCTCCCAGGGCTCTCTGTGTCAATAACACAAAGAAGAGAGGAGGGAACCCCCTGGGTATGGCAGCAGAGAGTTTTTATTTCTTTGCATTCTCACCGACAACTCTTAAGAGGGCATTTAGGTGGTTTCCTTCCTGATTGATAACTTTGACAGGATATATAAAGTGATTACGGGATTATTTCTTTGTCAGTCAAACTTTGAGCACTAATGAATCGTACCTGTCGTCCTGAAATTGATAGGGTAAACTCTTGAGAGCTCCGGTGTTGGTGTAATGACAATACCGGGCTTTTTTAGTCTTCTGGATGAGCAGTAAAGCTGGAACGTATACTTTTTTTTGCTCATGGTTTTTGCAACCTGCTAATTTGTCTTAGGATTTTCTCTACAGGAACATCTTTATACCAGTAAATCCTGTTTTATTTAGCAAAATGAATTGTAATTAAACATACACAGGTTAAAGATCTTAAAGAGTTAAAAGGTTAAAGAGTTTGTGTGTTGACATATTTTGGGGTCATTTTTTGCCTGTTTGAGTTCTAATTCTTTGACTATGAAACTGGTTTGAGAATGTCCCACGAATGCCATCAAATGGAACATTAGTTGGGCAGGTCCCCAACCCCGGTGTACCTCCTGGAATAAGTGGCACCGGCAGCCAAGAAGGGTACATGTGTGGTCAGATCAGCATTGTATGTCCAATAATCCACAAATATGGATTTAGCCCAACCCTATCTGTTGGTCCAATGTGATGTCATTTAGGAGTATTTTAGCAGGTGGCATTTGTTCTGACATAAGTTTGAGATGTTTCAGTGATCATTCAGAAATCATTGACAGGTGCACTTGACCTTCTGCTGACCTGCATTTACCTGTGCTTCATGCAGATTTTGCATTCCAATGGACTTGCATAGGTATGGAAAACCTACTTGAAGCAAGCAAAAGCCTCTCAACACAGGAGCTCAGGGTTCATTCACACCAGAGTGTGAATGGACCCTAAGAGTGCCCCTGTATCTATTCCCCAGATCTATATTATAGGTCTAGAATTGCCTGTTCCCCAATGTCGGGGGGAACCATACAGATCAATTTGATGCAGTGTGGTGTATGGTCTGAGCACTGACAGACTGACCCCTAACCCCTTCAACCGCTAGAATGCTGGCAGCACTCATACGTCTATTTCCCAAAGTCAACCTCTGGATATGACGCAGAGCACGTGCACTCAACTTCTTTGGTCGACCATGGCGAGGCCTGTTCTGAGTGGAACCTGTCCTGTTAAACTGCTGTATGGTCTTGGTACTGTGCTGCAGCTCAGTTTCAGGGTCTTGGCAATCTTCTTATAGCCTAGGCCATCTTTATGTAAAGCAACAATTCTTTTTTTCAGATCCTCAGAGAGTTCTTTGCCATGAGGTGCCATGTTGAACTTCCAGTGACCAGTATGTGAGAGTGAGAGCGATAACACCAAATTTAACACACCTGTTCCCCATTCACACCTGAGACCTTGTAACACTAATGAGTCACATGACATCGGGGAGGGAAAATGGCTAATTGGGCCCAATTTGGACATTTTCACTTAGGGGTGTGCACACTTTTGTTGCCAGCAGTTTAGACATTAATGGCTGTGTGTTGAGTAGGGATGAGCCCTACATGAAGGGAACACAAAGACACTGAATTTCAAAAGAGCCAACTTCCCTAAACTACAAACCTTGCTAAAAGGCATAAATTGGGATAAAATATTAGGAACAAAGAATACGGAGGAGAGATGGGTTTGCTTTAAGAGCATATTAAATAAGGGCATTAGCCAATGTATCCCATTGGGTAATAAATTTAAAAGAGCGAACAAAAATCCTGGATGGCTTAACTTCAATGTAAAAATGCATATAAAAGCAAAGGAGAAGGCCTTCAAAAAATATAAGGTTGAGGGATCATCCTCAGCATTCAGACTTTATAAAGAATGCAATAAGAAATGTAAGGGTGCAATTAGGACGGCTAAGATAGAACATGAAAGACACATAGCAGAGGAGAGCAAAAAAAATCCCAAGAAATTCTTTAAGTATGTAAAGGGGGCATGTTTCCCGTGTTTAGAACAGTCTGACAGCAAAATGACATTTCGAAGGAAAAAACCCATTTAAAACTACCCGCGGCTATTGCATTGCCGACAATACACATAGAAGTTAATTGATAAAAACGGCATGGGATTTCCCAGGGAGGCTCCTGCTGTGTGACGGCATCTCCTCGTCTGACGGTTCTTAAATAATGGGGGGCGGGGCCACCCGGTGACCCCGCCCCCTCTGACGCACGGTGACTTGACGGGACTTCCCTATGACGTCACGGGGAATGCCACAGGGAAGTCCCATCATGTCCCGTGTGTCAGAGGGGGTGGGGTCACCGGGTGGCCCCGCCCCCCGTTATTTAAGAACCGTCAGACGAGGAGACGCCGTCACACAGCGGGAGCCTCCCTCCATGCCAGCATGGATGCGGAGCGGCCCGGAGAAGAAAGTGAAGAAGAAGAGAAGAAGGAAAAAGAGAAGAGGATGAAGAAGAAGATGAAGAGAAGAGCGGGAGCCTCCCCCCATGCCAAGGGTGCGGAGCGGCCCGAGGAGAAGAAGATCGAAGACACCGCGGAGGAGATGCTGGACGAGAATGCCGGAGGAAGAACCAGAAGAGCCAGAAGAACCAGAAGAAGATGAAGGAAGATAGAAGAAAGAAGAAGCATTTAAATAAAGGAATTGTCAAAAACTGTCTCTTGTCATTTTTAACATTTTTGACAGTTTTTTAGTGAAATGGTAGGGGTAAGTACCCCCTTACCATTTCACACAGGGGGGGGCGGGATCTGGGGGTCCCCTTGTTAAAGGGGGCTTCAAGATTCTGATAAGCCCCCCGCCCGCAGACCCCCACAACCACCGGCCAGGGTTGTGGGGATGAGGCCCTTGTCCTCATCAACATGGGGACAAGGTGTTTTGGGGGGCTACCCCAAAGCACCCTCCCAATGTTGAGGGCATGTGGCCTGGTACGGTTCAGGAGAGGGGGCGCTCTCTCGTCCCCCTTTCTTTTCCTGTTGCCTGCCAAGTTGTGTGCTCAGATAAGGGTCTGGTATGGATTTTTGGGGGGAGATAAAAAGGAAGAAAAGCAGCGCCGACCTAAGTGTAGTACTGTAGCATAAACATTTATTACAGGTTAAAATGCACTCACTCAGAGTAGGGTAGATACAGGCACATCAAGTGAAAAATCCGTCCGGGAAGCTGTGTGGTGGGCAGCAGTTCTCCACAGGGGGCGATCCTGAATGCTGGAGTGTGTTACACTTGTCTCCTTGTCCCGTCTGACGGCGCAGGTGGTAACCAGTGTCACAGGCTGGGTTGAGACAGGCACAGCGTGGATCGTCTGTTAAGTTGTATTTCCTGGGTATCAGTGACGCTGATACCCGGGAAATACAACTTAACAGACGATCCACGCTGTGCCTGTCTCAACCACAGTACTACACTTAGGTCGGCGCTGCTTTTCTTCCTTTTTATCTCCCTCCAAAGGTGAATTCTGCCCTTCAAGCAAGCTGCCTCCTGTGTTTGTATCTGCATCTCTCCCCCTGAGGTCATAGACCTATACTCTGCATTCCCCCCTCCCCCCCTCCACTCATTTCATCCCAGTTTTTATGCCTGGACTTTTGTTCATCAACCCAGCACCATCCCAGGACTTTTTTTTTTTTTTATTTTCTATTATCATTATTTTTATCATATAAATGTATTGTAACTCACACATGACTGTTATTTAAATTGATATCTTTTAATTAGCTATTCTTTAATTTTTTTATTTTATATAACTTACTATCCCTTTGTATATTGCTCACCCCTATCCATAGCTGTCGTCCCCTAGCGCAACAAAATATTGTAAATTATGGATTTTTGGGGGGACCCCACGCCAATTTAAAAAAAAAATTTGGCACGGGGTTCCCCTTAAAATCCATACCAGTATAGATCTTGAGGGGGACCCCACGCCATTTTTTTAAAAAATTTTGGCCGGGGTTCCCCTTAATTTCCATACCAGACCTGAAGGGCCTGGTATGGAATTTAGGGTTGACCCCCCACATCATTTTCTTTTAAATTTTGGTTCGGGGTTCCCCTGTGGGGAATTCCCATGCTGTTTTTATCAATGAACTTTTATGTGTATTGTCAGACCAGCAATTCATTAATAGCCACGAGTAGTTTTAAATGACTTTTTTTCCTTTGAAATGTCATTTTGCTGTCAGACTGTTCTAAACACCGGAAACATGCGCCCCTTTACAGGCATACTATAGACATCCCCCAGGTACGAAATTTAAAGGAATATTACACTTTTATTGTTTGACTTTAAGCATTATTAAAATCACTGCTCCCGAAAAAACGGCCGTTTTTAAAACTTTTTTTGCATTGATCCATGTCCCCTGGGGCAAGACCGAGGTCCCCAAACACTTTTTATGACAATAACTTGCATATAAGCCTTTAACCACTTCAGCCCCGGAAGAATTTATTTACCCCCTTCCTGACCAGAGTACTTTTTGCGATTCAGCACTGCGTCGCTTTAACTGACAATTGTGCAGTCCTGCGACGTGGCTCCCAAACAAAATTGACCTCCTTTTTTTCCCACAAATAGAGCTTTATTTTGGTGGTATTTGATAGCCTCTGCAGTTTTTATTTCTTGCGCTATAAACAAAAATAGAGTGTCAATTTTGAAAAAAACACATTATTTTTTACTTTTTGCTATAATAAATATCCCCCAAAAATATATAAAAAAACAATTTTTTTCCTCAGTTTAGGCCGATACGTATTCTTCTACATATTTTTGGTAAAAAAATCGCAATAAGTGATTATTGATCGGTTTGCGCAAAAGTTATAGTGTTTACAAAATAGGGGATACTTTTAGGCATTTTTATTAATATTTTTTTTTAAATGGCAGCGATCAGCGATTTTATTGTGAGTGTGACATTATGGCGGACACATCGGACATTTTTGACACATTTTCAGGACCATTGTCATTTATACAGCAATCAGTGCTATAAAAATGTACTGATTCCTGTGTAAATGACACTGGCAGTGAAGGGGTTAACCACTAGGGGGCGGGGAGGGGTTAAATCAGTACTAGGGAGTGTTTTATAACTGTCAGGGGGATGGGCTGTGTGTGTGACGTCACTGATCTCTGCTCCGATGACAGAGAGCAGAGATTGAGTGACACTGTCACTAGGCAGAACAGGGAGATGCTGTTTACATCAGCATCTCCCCGTTCTTCCTCCCCGTGAAGCGATCGCGGGTATCCCAGCAGCGATCGAGTCCACGGGACCCACGACCCGACTCACGGAGCTTGCCGCAGGCGTACCCGCTGGCCGCCTCTTAAAGGGCAATGTACAGGTACATGGCTTTGCCTGTACGAGCCCTTCTGCTGCAGTATATCTGCGTGAGGCGGTCGGCAAGCGGTTAAAATTAGCACTTTTGATTATTCATGTTCGTGTCCCATAGACTTTAACGGTGTTTGCGTGTTCGAACAAATTTTTTGCCTATTCGCATGCTCTGGTGCAAACCGAACAGGGGGGTGTTTGGCTCATCCCTAATTGTAGCAAAGTGTCATTTTTTCAGTGTTTGAAAAAAATATTTACAAAAATGTGAGGGGGTACTTTTGTGAGATACTGTATATTTATCAATACATGTAGGACACCCAGCATTAAAGGTGATTTATTTTTTTCAAAGCAAATACACTTTTGAAAACTGGTACTAACTAGTAAGTAGTCCAATGTTTCTCTTCTCCCTCAGTTTTTCTCCATCACTTAGCTAATGAGCCCCAAAGCTGATGGAGAGAGGCAGAGGAGGGTCAAACAAGGGTGATATGCAGGCAAATGAAATCCTCCTTATCAACTGATGATGTAATTGGTCATTAGGAGGTTGGTATCTAGAAGGTTATAATGGTACTGTACTGTTAGTTCTATGCTCTGCCATTGACAAAAAAGCAATGCATTGATGATTGATGGGAGTCGTGACTGACAATGAATATGCATCGGAGGACATTGTTTTTTTTTATTTTTAATAAAGGAAATATCAACAACTCTGTATGTTTTTATTTTTTTTTGACACTTGTTTTGGTGAATGAATAGGAGTACAATGTATCCCATACTCATTCACATGGGGGCAGGATCTGGGGGTCTCCTTCTTAAACCCCTACAACCCATCAACAAGGGAACAAGGTGCTTTAGGGTGTGGGGGGTTCAAAGCCCCCTACCCCAAAGCACCCCCCACATGCCCACATGTTGAGGGTATGTGGCCTGGTATGGTTCAGGAGGGGGGTGCTCACTCATCCTCCCCTTTCCTGGCCTGCCAGGCTGCATGCTTAGATAAGGGTCTGGTATGGATTTTGGGGGGACCCCAAGCCATTTTTTTTTAATTTTGGCATTGGAGTTTCCCTCAAATCCCATAGCAGACCTAGGGGAACATCCCCCCGAGTGCCCTGGGTGCTCAGCAACACCCGAACGGGTGCTGTCCGGGCCCAAACCATTTGCCCATCATTAAAAGTCAGCAGCTACAGTTTTTGTAGCTGCTGATGTTTAATTTTTACATAGGACATGGACAAGGGGAGATCCTGTGATTTATCCACCCCTCTCCTTTCCCCATGTTCAGTCACACAATTCCTTGTATTAAGTGAACCAAATACAAGAGGTTTTATGTTTAGTCAATGGGAGAGGAATGGATGGATAAATTACAGGATCTCTTCACTATACGATAGTAGCATCTATTAGACATAACACTGGATGTTCAGCGCTCACAATAGTATCTTATAAGAATAAAACTAGGATTTTACCTACATACCTAGGATAACTATCATTAAAGGTAACATATTTGTACACAGCTATATACTGGAAAAAGTGTTTTTCCCTGGAGTTCTGTTTTACTAAACCTCTGGGATATGTGTACATTTCCTTATGCTTAATCCCTTTAACCACTTGCTTACTGGGCACTTAAACCTGCCTCCTGCCCAGGCCAATTTTCAGCTTTCAGCGCTGTCACACTTTGAATGACAATTGCACGGTCGTGCTACACTGTACTCAAATGAAATTTTTATCACACAAATAGAGCTTTCTTTTGGTGGTATTTAATCACTACTGGGGTTTTTATTTTTAGCTAAACAAACAAAAAAAGATGGAAAATTTTGAAAAAAAAATGTTTCATAGTTTGTTATAAAAGTTTGCAAACAGGTAATTTTTCTCCTTCATTGATATGCACTGGTGGGCACTGATAGGCTGCACTGATGGGCACTGATAGGCACAGATAAGGCGGCACTGATAGGCACAGATAAGGTGGCACTGATAGGCACAGATAAGGTGGCACTGATGGCCACTGGTAAGACAGCACTGATGGGCCCTGATGGGTGCCACTGATAAGTACCACTGATAAATGGCACTGATGGGCATGGTAGGTGACACTGATGGGTGATGGTAGGTGGCACTGATGGGCAGCACTGTTGATGAGGCACTGATTGGTGACATTGATAGGTGGCACTATGGGCACTGAAAGGTGGCACTGATGGGTGGCACTGTGGGCACTGATAGGTGGCGCTGGTGGGCACTGGTAGGCACCACTGTTGTGCACTGGTAGGTGGCACTGACAGGTGGCACAGGTGGGCACAGATGAGGCGGAGGCTGCTCTCCTTGATCGGGACCGATGTCCCTCTGACAGCAGCTGGTGATCGGCTTTTGTTTTTTCTCCTCATGCTATCAGCGTGACAAGAAAAAATAGCTGATTACCGGCTCTGTTTACATCACATGATTAACTGTCATTGGCTGACAGCTGATCATGTGGTAAGATGACAGGATCGACCTCTTACGATCTACGATCAGCCGAGTCTCATAGACTCTCTAATCACAGAGCGTACCACGTGTCCTGCAGGGGGCGCGCAGGCCACATGAGTACAGGAGGATGTCTATTGACACTTTCCCGGCAAAGTAGGTCCACTCTGTAGCCGTCATTCGGCTATAGTGCGGATCTAAAGGGGTTAAACAAATAAACTAATAGACCTTGGCTCAGATTTGGGCACCATTTTATGAAAAGGACCTCAGAGTTTTCCAGAGTGTTCTAATCCTTCACAAGAGTCTCCAAAAACTAAATAATAAAAATGTTTAAAATTTAGAATTCCACTTTACTTCTAGTACAGTGAGAGGGTGTTTGTCACTTCTGGGGAAAAGTTTTCAGGTCTATTTCACAGCAGTAGCTGTTAAATGGAACAAGAGCTTCTGTGATTGTTGGTAGCCACCTACTGGCTGCAAGTGGTAAATGAGAAGAATGTATATTTCTTTTGTATAAGCATGCTATATTCATACTGTATATATTTAAATAAAAAGTTATATCTGCTTGATTAAAATCCTATGGAAAGTCCCCGATTTTCAATACTGCACAATGGCTGCTTTCTCTTTGTGTTAGGGAACCTCACTGCAACTCAGCCCATGTCAGATAAATAGACATTTATTTTTTCAATTAAAAGTTAATGAAGGTGATAAAAAATGTAAACTCAGACCTGGAAAGTAGAATTACAGACATATGTTTTATTTATACTTTTTTTCATTGACAGCTCCACCCAGGTATGTTTCAGGTTTTTTTTATTAAATATAGATGATTTGCATTGTATATTTTGCATGTTTCCTGTCCCCCATATGTGATGTCGGGGGGTTTCCCCTCTAATGATTGCAGCTGTTATATAGGAGACATTGTACAGGTGACATCTCAGTAGTCTGTGTGTGTCAGTGCAGAGACATCAAGATGGGTTCTCAGGGGGTTCTGCTGCCTCTCATACTGCTTTATATTCAGGGTGAGACTTCAATAAAAATACAAATTATAAAAATGTGGATAAAATATTATTATTTTGCTCTGCATAGAGGAATGACTATTTTCCATCCTTAGGATCCTGGGCGGAGATTATAATGACACAGACTCCGAAAGAGATCACTGCAACTCCAGGACAGACAGTCACTATCTCATGTAAACTCAGTTCTAGTGTCAGGCCCGGCTGGTTTAACTGGTACCAGCAGAAATCAGGACAACATCCAGCACTGATTATCTATGGTGCAAGAAACCTTCCGTCTGGAGTCCCAGCCAGGTTCAGTGGATCTGGATCTGGAACAGATTATACTCTTAAAATCAGCGACATAAAAGATGAAGATGAAGCAGTTTATTACTGCCAGCATTGTGACAGCTTCCCTTTCACACAGTGATACAGAGCCGTACAAAAACCTCCTTCCTCTTTTTCTTCTACTTACAATGAACAATGTATCTTGTATAGAAAAGGCTCCATAGTCTGTGTCTGTCAGTCAAAAGGACATCCAAATGGGTTTTCAGGTCTTCTTCTGTTCTGTCATTTTGCATAGTTGCCAACATTGTAAAAAAAAAATGTGGGACACTTTTGTGGCTGTAGGCGGAGCTGTCCAATAATTAGGGGGCGGGGCATTCACCAGCAGGCGTGGCCTATCAAAAACAGACAAGTGCGGCGCGCGAAGCGCGGCGCGCCGAAAAATGGGCGTGGTTTACGCGAAATTGTGGGCGTGGCTTAAATGGGCGTGGCTCTAGAGGGTGTGGTTAGAGTCTGAAATGAATGAGGGATGGAGAGGGGGGGAGAGGGGGAGAGAGAGGGAAATGACGGGACAGCAGCCCCAGATCCTACACAATAAAAATATGTGTATTCTAGAAAGTTTAACAATCAGCAGATAAAGATACTCCAAACACCTGGTGTTAATGCTTCAATCATCCCGGCACCATGGTTGTTATGGTGTCAGGATGATTGAAGCGCATTATTTCTATTATTACATTGTAATATAAAATGAAATCATTCAACTCACCATAATGCAGAATCAGTGGGATCCCTGAGCGTGTCACCTGCCACGTCGCCTGCCACCAGCCGTCCGTCCTTGCTTCAGATGTTCGAGCAGAGTCCGTTCTTGCATCAGGTGCCCCCAGCGGAGCCCCCCTCACACCAGGAGTCCCCGGCGGAGCCCCCCTCACATCAGAAGTCCCCAGCGGAGCCCCCCTCACATCAGGAGTCCCCGGCGGAGCCCCCCTCACATCAGGTGTCCCCGGCGGAGCCCCCCCTCACACCAGGAGTCCCCAGCGGAGCCCCCCTCACATCAGAAGTCCCCAGCGGAGCCCCCCTCACACCAGGAGTCCCCGGCGGAGCCCCCCCTCACACCAGGAGTCCCCGGCGGAGCCCCCCCTCACATCAGGAGTCCCCGGCGGAGCCCCCCCTCACATCAGGAGTCCCCGGCGGAGCCCCCCCTCACATCAGGAGTCCCCGGCGGAGCCCCCCCCTCACATCAGGAGTCCCCGGCGGAGCCCCCCCTCACATCAGGAGTCCCCGGCGGAGCTCCCCCTCACATCAGGTGTCCCCAGTGCCCCCGCCTCACATCAGGTGTCCCCAGTGCCCCCCCCTCACATCAGGTGTCCCCAGTGCCCCCCCCCTCACATCAGGTGTCCCCAGTGCCCCCCCACTCACATCAGGTGTCCCCAGTGCCCCCCCCACTCACATCAGGTGTCCCCAGTGCCCCCCCCCTCACATCAGGTGTCCCCCCCTCACATCAGGTGTCCCCAGTGCCCCCCCCACTCACATCAGGTGTCCCCCCCTCACATCAGGTGTCCCCCACTCACATCAGGTGTCCCCCACTCACATCAGGTGTCCCCAGTGCCCCCCCCACTCACATCAGGTGTCCCCCCTCACATCAGGTGTCCCCAGTGCCCCCCCCCCTCACATCAGGTGTCCCCCCCTCACATCAGGTGTCCCCAGTGCCCCCCCCCTCACATCACAGGTGTCCCCAGTGCCCCCCCCCACTCACATCAGGTGTCCCCTGTGCCCCCCCCCCCACTCACATCGTGTCCCACAGCGGTGCGCGCGCTCACCCCCCACCTAGAACCCCCGCCCCTTTCCATATCAGACTGGCAGCGGGGCGGGGGGTAGGCGGGGCGAGGCGGAGCGGGGCGGGCCGAGGCGAGGCGGGGCGAGGCGGAGCGGAGCGAGCCGAGGCGGGGCGTCCCGAGGCAGGCCGAGGCGGAGCGGGGCGGGCCGAGGCAGAGCGGGGCAGGGGGTGGGCGGCGACGCAGAAGCTTCGTCTAGCCCCCCCCCCCCAGCCGTCTTCCTGAACTCCAACAAAATGGCGGCCGGCGGAGACAATGTCTCCGCCGGCCGCCGACCTCTAGCGGCGGCGGCGGCGGCGGTTTCAAAAACCGGAACCGAATTTTTCGGGACATTTGCCGGGACGCCACAAATCCGGGAATGAAGTCCAAGTCCCGGGAATGTCCCGGGAAATTCGGGACAGTTGGCAGCTATGCATTTTGCATAATGTGGGTGGGAGTTTTGTAAGGAGATAAAGTATAAGGTACAGTAAGAGTTGTATAAAATGCTCTAGCTTTATGTATGAACACTAAGCATGACTTTCTTTTTTCACGTTTAACAGGATTTATGATCGAACATAAAAACATTCTGTTACAAAGTGCTTTGCATAATCTACAGAACAGTGTGAAACAATTATTGCAGCTGTTATAACACAGGAGTCACTTGGAGCAATGCCTAAATTGGTCACTAGGTGGCAGCACAGTACAGTCTATGAGAAACCCAATAGATACAGAATACAGAGAGGGGACAAGGGGGTACAAGGGGGCACTCTTTACGCCTAGAGGAAAAGCAATTTCATCTCCAACGGAAAGGTTTCTACATAGTAAGAGCTGTGAAAATGTGGAATGGACTCCCACCAGAGGTGGTTCTGGTCAGCTCAGTAGATTGCTTTAAGAAAGCCCCGGATTCTTTCCTAAATGTACCTAATATATATGGGTACTAACATTTATAGCTAAAGTTGATCCAGGGAACATCTGATTGCCTCTCGGGGGATCGGGAAGAAATTTGTTCCCCTACTGTAGCAAATTGGATCATGCTTTGCTGGGGTTTTTCGCCTTTCTCTGGATCATCTGTGGGTATAGGATTGTGTATATGGGATTGTATGATTGTTTAAATTATTTATTTATTTGGTTGAACTAGATGAACTTGTGTCTTTTTTCAAACTAACTATTTAACTATGTACCTATGGATTACTAATACAATAAACCGAGTAATACAGTACAAGTGGCTACTTAAAGCGCTGCATAAACTGTCGGCGCTATATAAATCCTGTATAATAATAATAATAATACTTGCACTTCTCTTATGACAAGTTCCTTCCCACAGTGGGGCAGACTGGCTCTTGCAGTTCAGATGATCTGCTGGAGAGATCCCAGGACCAGATCCACAGGCAAGTGGCAGACAAAGTCTCTGATCTGGACACACAGGTAAATGGCTGTAGGCACAGGAACACCACACTTCAGGCTCAGTACTCTGGATACAGTTAGATTGGGTCATCTCTTTAAGCTGTGTGTTATTGTGCTCCAACCCAGCTGCCTGGATGATGGGATTAACAGTGGACACCCCTACAGCTGGCGACAGATCACACGCTCATCACTTTTGTCTCATCAGGGGCGATCCCTCTGAGCACCAAATAGTGAGAAAGAGAACATGTCCAGAGGTTTAGGGGTTTGTGGGAAAAATAGTTAAATAATTGGAACCTTCACCTGAGCATGGTAAGTAAAGGGGCACTCCGCATTACATGAAGAAACATGAACAATATATTACAGTTTTTATAAATAGAGCAACCCACACTCAGCATCCTTGGGTTGGATCGTCTAAAGCCGTGTTTCTCAACCTTTTTTCAGTCAAGACACCCTCCAAAATTATGGACAATCTCAAGGCACCCTCCAAAATTATGGACAGTCTTGAGGCGCCCCATTCTAAAATGTAAAAACTATTCTGATAGCAGCAACATCAATACAGATATATATAGAAACAACCAGTGTGCTGCCAAAGAGTGTGAGGAAACAAAAAGTGTAAATCTGTGTTGATCTAACAGCTGCTGCAATCACTGGATGTGTGTTCCTCACATAAAATGGCAAATATAAATGAAAAGTGCTGTGACAGTGTATATACCATTGTTTACAATGAATAAATACTATATAGACATCAAAAAGGTGAATAAAAGTGAAACTTCTTAGTGATAGACTGATACTCCTAAGTAAATCCAATATTATCCAGTCATCCTAAATAAACACAATAATGCCCTGTGCACACGGTCGGATTTTCCGACGGAAAAAGATCGGATTGTGTTGTTGGAAATTCGGGTTGTGTGTGGGCTCCATCTGACTTTTTCCGTCTGAATTTCCGACACACAAAATTTGAGAGCAGGCTATAAAATTTTCCGACAACATAATCCGATCGGTTAAATTCCGATCGTGTGTACACAAATCCGAAGCACAAAGTGCCACGCATGCTCAGAATAGATTAAGAGATGAAAGCTATTGGCTACTGCCCCGTTTATAGTCCCGACGTACGTGTTTTACGTCACCGTATTCACAACGATTGGATTTTCCGACAACTTTGCGCGACCGTGTGTATGCAAGACAAGTTTGAGCCAACATCCGTCGGAAAAAATCCATGGATTTTGTTGTCGGAATGTCCGATCAATGTCCGACCGTGTGTACAGGGCATAATTGTCTAATGCTAAAAAGTCCAAGAAACACTGTTTGGTAATTTAGTATTATCAGTGTTCAATCTGTGAAATAATCCACTCGCTGTGTTTTCTTTTTAAGTGTGAATTCCACCATAAAGCAAAGCCTTCACCTGTGATATTCTAATTAAAAAAAAAAAAAACTCTACTATGTTTTAAAGACCAAAATCCCAGTGCTGTAAGTTCTTGCTGTATCTTCTCCAGGGCTCCACCAGCTAGTGAAAATATAAGAGTGGCCCCATATCTATTCCCTAGATCAGTGATGGCGAACCTTGGCACCCCAGATGTTTTGGAACTACATTTCCCATGATGCTCATGCACTCTGCAGTGTAGTGGAGCATTATGGGAAATGTAGTTCTAAAACATCTGGGGTGCCAAGGTTCACCATCACTGCCCTAGATCTATATTATAAGTCTAGAAACTCCTGTTCCCCAATGTCGGGGTAGTCAGATGTAAAGACTCTCTTAGGGATGATCACCACTCAAACGGCATTCAATATCTCCTCTCTCCTTGTCCAATTAGTCTCATGGATATCCCTGTGGCATTCTCTAGATAGAGCTCATAATCACAGAAAAACTATCATAGTGTAGTACGTAAAATCTCGAATGATTTTATTAAAATTAAGTATTACACCCACATTAGAAACACTTGTATAATAGCATTCCAATAAAGGAAGATCTGGGACAAACTGAATAAAGACTCACCGTTACTCCTCGTAGATCATCCGTGACGTCACTTCACTCCTCCCAATGCGTATCGTCACTAACTAGGTGACTTCTTTAGGACTTCACAGATTGAACACTGATAATACAATATTACCAAATAGTGTTTCTTGGACTTTTTAGCACTGGACAATTATTTGTGTTTCTTTAGGATCACTGGATAATATTGGATTTATTTAGGAGTATCAGTCTATTACTTAGAAGTTTCACTTTTATTCACCTTTTGTCACGTACCTGGTAGGTTTTGAGCCTGAAGTGCAGAGAAAGACCTCCCTTACAGCTCCCACTCCCGTTCCCCTGGAATGGAGACAGAGGGCCAGGAGTGAGGAGTGGTATGGGTGTCTGGCAGGATCAACAGTCACTGGAAGTTCAGTAGTGGTGGCACCCTATGGAACCTGAAGCCGAAGAGAAGACTGAAGACAGAGACTGGAATGCAGGGAGGACCAGGAACCCAGCAGGTAAGTAAGCCGGACAGTAGAGCGCTGGACAGGAACCAGGAACAAGCAGCAGGTAATAGACTGGAACGCTGGACTGGAACCAGGAACAACAACAGGTAGGAGCCTGGAACGCTGGACTGGAACAAGCAGCAGGTAGGAGCCTGGAATGCTGGACTGGAACCAGGAACAAGCAGCAGGTAGTAGACTGGAATGCTGGACTGGAACCAGGAACAAGCAGCAGGTAGTAGACTGGAACGCTGGACTGGAACCAGGAACATACAGCAGGTAGTAGACTGGAACGCTGGACTGGAACCAGGAACAAGCAGCAGGTAGTAGACTGGAATGCTGGACTGGAACCAGGAACAAGCAGCAGGTAGTAGACTGGAACGCTGGACTGGAACCAGGAACAAACAGCAGGTAGTAGACTGGAACGCTGGACTGGAACCAGGAACAACAGCAGGTAGGAGCCTGGAATGCTGGACTGGAACAAGCAGCAGGTAGTAGACTGGAACGCTGGACTGGAACCAGGAACAAGCAGCAGGTAGTAGACTGGAACGCTGGACTGGAACCAGGAACAAGCAGCAGGTAGTAGACTGGATGCTGGGAAGGTCAACAAGCTGGTGGTCGGTATCGGTTGGGCAGCAGAGGTACCAGGGATAATACAGAGGAATGGTCAGGCAAGCCAAGAGGGTCTGGTGCAGGCGGATAGCAGGATGGTCAAAACAGGAACAAGCAGCAGGTAGTAGACTGGAACGCTGGACTGGAACCAGGAACAAACAGCAGGTAGTAGACTGGAACGCTGGACTGGAACCAGGAACAACAGCAGGTAGGAGCCTGGAATGCTGGACTGGAACAAGCAGCAGGTAGTAGACTGGAACGCTGGACTGGAACCAGGAACAAGCAGCAGGTAGTAGACTGGATGCTGGGAAGGTCAACAAGCTGGTGGTCGGTATCGGTTGGGCAGCAGAGGTACCAGGGATAATACAGAGGAATGGTCAGGCAAGCCAAGAGGGTCTGGTGCAGGCGGATAGCAGGATGGTCAAAACAGGAACAAGCAGCAGGTAGTAGACTGGAACGCTGGACTGGAACCAGGAACAAACAGCAGGTAGTAGACTGGAACGCTGGACTGGAACCAGGAACAACAGCAGGTAGGAGCCTGGAATGCTGGACTGGAACAAGCAGCAGGTAGTAGACTGGAACGCTGGACTGGAACCAGGAACAAGCAGCAGGTAGTAGACTGGATGCTGGGAAGGTCAACAAGCTGGTGGTCGGTATCGGTTGGGCAGCAGAGGTACCAGGGATAATACAGAGGAATGGTCAGGCAAGCCAAGAGGGTCTGGTGCAGGCGGATAGCAGGATGGTCAAAACAGGAACAAGCAGCAGGTAGTAGACTGGAACGCTGGACTGGAACCAGGAACAAACAGCAGGTAGTAGACTGGAACGCTGGACTGGAACCAGGAACAACAGCAGGTAGGAGCCTGGAATGCTGGACTGGAACAAGCAGCAGGTAGTAGACTGGAACGCTGGACTGGAACCAGGAACAAGCAGCAGGTAGTAGACTGGATGCTGGGAAGGTCAACAAGCTGGTGGTCGGTATCGGTTGGGCAGCAGAGGTACCAGGGATAATACAGAGGAATGGTCAGGCAAGCCAAGAGGGTCTGGTGCAGGCGGATAGCAGGATGGTCAAAACAGGAAGCCGGGTCAGATAACAGGATACACAGATCAGATCAGGTGAAGCACACGGAACGCTGTAGAGCAGACAGCCGGGATAGAGTGTGACAGACCGGTTTAAATAGCCCACCTGACACCAGCGGGAGTGCGCGTGCGCGAGCCCGTGCGTGACCGCACCCGTGAACACGCACGCATGCGCAGTGGAACCCGTGGCCGTGTTCCCGTGCGCCTGGATCGCCGGTTACTGGCAGGATCTTCATGACACCTTTTTGAGATCTATATAGTATGTATACATTGATATATACACTATCACAGCAGCGCAGCACTATCATTCATATTTATCAATACACATAGGACACCCAATGTTAAAGGTGATTTCTTTTTACAAAGCAAATACACTTTTGCAAACTGGTACTGACTAGTATTCCAATGTTTCTCTTCTCTCTCCCTCAGTTTTTCCCAATCACTTAGCTAATAAGACCCCAAAGCTGATGGAGAGGGATGAGGGAGGGTCAAACAAGGGTGATAGGCAAGCAACTGGCATCGTCCTTATGAACTGATGATGTCATTAGTCATTAAGCGATTGGCAGCTAGAAGGTTGTAATAGTACTGTACTGTTCATGGGCAGCACGTGGTTAAAACACAAACTGCATTTAGTGAATTTTATATGCTTTTCTATTGACAAAAAAGCAATACATTGATGTGAACAAATTATTGATTATAATTGTATCTAGTTTTTATTTTGATCTAGCATTGAAGCACACATAAAACGCACTGCTGTGGATTGGCTCTACAACTAGCAGTTAATGATCTCAGTCCTCCAGGATTGCAGATTTACTGCTGTGCTGAGATTACAGAGCAGATTACCAGAATCTCAGATTATACACACAGCTGAATGAGTGATCAGAGGAAGGGGTTAATGTACTGAAGGAATAGAAGATGTTCACCTATAAACTGAATGTTAGTAAATAAGGTAACGTGGGTTACACGGCTATAGCAGGGATCAGAACAGGAGATTGCCGCATGAGGAAGGGGTCCTTTGTAAGTTCACCTTACAGATTTTTCTGTAAAGGTGAACTTACCCTTTAAGTAAACCTTGATATTTTTTAAAGAATAAGTTCACCTTTTCAATAAAATATACCAGGCAGTCAAGGGGCCTCAGTGTGTTCAAAAATAATGCAGCTTTGAAATATTGTGCTTAGTTAAAAACCCATATCTGTAGGCCATTTGCATCCCCTGAAGCCTGACTGAAAAACTCCTACAGGTGGCTTTGCCCCATCCTGTCCTGATTTCAGGACACTCCAACTGTTGGACTCTTTCCCTCCAGCACCACAGGAGTGAGATGCATGCGCAGTGTTCTCTCTTTTCCTGTTGATCAGCAATGATGAGCTTAACAGCTGCTGCTGCTAGAGAAGAAAATAGAGAGCACTGTGTGTGCGTAGAACCAAATCAGAGGAATGCTCACGCCTGTGATGCTGGGTGATAAGAGTCCAATAGTTGGTGTATCCTAACAACAGGACAGAATAGGGTAAGGCCATCTTTAGGAGTTTTTCTGCCAGGCTTCAGGGTGATGTAAATGGCCTACAGGTATGGCTTCCTTTACTGTGACTGTTGACCAAAATAATATTACTGAAGTTCTGGAATCAACTAATTTAACAGACAATATCTGGTGTTCAGAATAGAATTAAATAGAAGACTCTGAATGGCGGATAACACAAAACACACTAAAACTGACCATATACCTCAGATGAAAAGTTGATGGACAACCATTCTTCTTTCCATCCAACGTGTAGAAACCTAGAAATGCCTCCACGATGGAAAATCCCTGGGTGTGCTATGACATGTGGAAGGATTAGAACTTTTTTTTAGGTTTCTATTGCTCTCTGTATTGTCTCGGGAGATTTCCCCTTACTTCCTGTATCAGAGAAACAACAGGAAGTCACATGCCCAACGCGTACAGCATCACCGTGCCTGCGGGACCGGCGGACTCGATGTCCGCCGGTCTCCCGGCGATCGTGTCATGAAGCCACAGAATGGGGAAGTGCCTATGTAAACAAGGCATTTCCCTGTTCTACCTAGTGACATGAAAGAAATCACTGCTCCCTGTAATCGGGACAGTGATCGCTGTCATGTTGTAGTGAGTCCATCCCCCCACAGTTAGAATCACTCCCTAGGACACACTTAACCCCTTGATCGCCCCCTAGTGGTTAACCCCTTCACCGCCAGTGTCATTTACACAGTAATCAGTGCATTTTTATAGCACTGATCGCTGTATAAATGACAATGGTCCCAAAATAGTGTCAAAAGTGTCCGATGTGTCCGCCATAATGTCGCAGTTGTGACAAAAATCGCAGATCGCTGCCATTACTAATAAAAAAAATTAATAACATAAATGCAATAAAACTATCCCCTATTTTGTAGACGCTATAACTTTTGTGCAAACCAATCAATATACACTTATTGTGATTTTTTTTACCAAAAATTTGTAGAAGAATACATATCGGCCTAAACTGAGGAAAAAAAATGTTTTTTAATTTATTTTTTGGGGGTATTTATTATAGCAAAAAGTAAAAAATATTGCTTTTTTGTTTATAGCACAAAATATAAAAACCGCAGGGGTGATCAAATACCACCAAAAGAAAGCTCTAATTGTGGGAAAAAAGGACGTCAGTTTTGTTTGGGTGCAACGTCGCACGACCGCGCAATTGTCAGTTAAAGCGACGCAGTGCTGAATCGCAAAACGTGCTCTGGTCAGGAAGGGGGTAAAATCTTCCGGGGCTGAAGTGGTTAATTACACTAACAGAGGTGAGAGAAAGTAAAAATTCTGAAAAGAATTCTGAGTAACATTTAATATCTGAAATATTTTGTTTCTTATAAAATATAAAGTCCATACTCTTTGTAGAAGTCTTGTTATGGTAACACCTGTCTAAGAGATGATCCCTCACCTTGGATGGCTTTCATTTCCCTTTCTATTGTGTCTACAATAAAAATGTGATGAGAACACAAATCATTTGTAAATCAGGAAATGTGTAAATCTTCCATTTGGAATGTAATGAAGCTTTAAAACTCCTCATTGTTTACTATGGGGAAGATTTACTAAAGCTAGAGAGTGCAAAATCTGATGCAGCTCCGCATAGAAACCAATCAGCTTCCAGGTTTTATTGTCAAACCTTAATTGAACAAACTGAAGTTAGAAGCTGATTGGCTACCATGCACAGCTGCACCAGATTCTGAGTGCTCCAGTTTTAGTAAATCTCCCCCAAGATGTCTTCCAATAGGATGGACTTTATTTTTCTTGTAGGATCACGTTAAACATTTTCCTTTTATTTAAAGTACAGAGTGGGAGATTTTCCATACATTGGAGTCTTCTCTTTTATTAGAGAACTTCCTCACCACTTGAAAATATGAAATATAGATGATTTGCATTGTATAATTTGCATGTTTCCTGTCCCCCATATGTGATGTCGGGGGGTTTCCCCCCTAATGATTGCAGCTGTTATATAGGAGACATTGTACAGGTGACATCTCAGTAGTCTGTGTGTGTCAGTGCAGAGACATCAAGATGGGTTCTCAGGGGGTTCTGCTGCCTCTCATACTGCTTTATATTCAGGGTGAGGACATCATTTTATTGGTTTGGATGCAGGGCCGATTCTAGGGTCACAGACGCCTGGGTGCAGAAATATTTTGGGCGCCCCCATGGGGGCGTGGTCATCTTACTAACTTCTCCCCTTTGCAAATGTTTCTATGGCAACAACTCAAACACAGATATGCTCCCCTTAGGAGTCTTTGTTAACCTGGGATCCTCCCATGATCTCTTAACAATAAAGAGAACAAGATAGTCAGAGACTGCAAACATACTACAGGGGATGGTCAGAGACTGCAGACATGATACAAGAAATGGTCAGAGACTACAGACATAATACAAGAAATGGTCAGAGACTGCAGACATAGTACAAGAGATGGTCAGAGACTGCAGATATGATACAAGAAATGGTCAGAGACTGCAAACACACTACAAAAGATGGTTAGAGACTGCAGATATGATACAAGAAATGGTCAGAGACTGCAGGCATAGTACAAGAGATGGTCAGAGACTGCAGACATAGTACAAGAGATGGTCAGAGACTGCATACATACTTCAAAAGATGGTCAGAGACTGCAGACATGATACATAAGATGGTCAGAGACTGCAGACATGATACAAGAAATGGTCAGGGACTGCAGACATAGTACAAGAGATGGTCAGAGACTGCAGACATAGTACAAGAGATGGTCAGAGACTGCAGACATAGTACAAGAGATGGTCAGAGACTGCAGACATACTACAGAAGATGGTCAAAGACTGCAGACATGATACAAGAGATGGTCGGAGACTGCAGACATGATACAAGAGATGGTCAGAGACTGCAGACATGATACATACGATGGTCAGAAACTGCAGACATGATACAAGAAATAGTCAGGGACTGCAAACATGCTACAGAAGATGGTCAGAGGCTGCAGTTATGATACAAGAGATGGTCAGAGACTGCAGACATAGTACAAGAGATGGTCAAAGACTGCAGACATACTACAAAAGATGGTCAAAGACTGCAGACATGATACAAGAGATGATCAGAGACTGCAGACATGATACAAGAGATGGTCAGAGACTGCAGACATGATACAAGAAATGGTCAGGGACTGCAGTTATGATACAAGAGATGGTCAGAGACTGCAGACATAGTACAGGAGATGGTCAGAGACTGAATAGATTGTACAAGAGATGGTCAGAGACTGCCAGCATAGTACAAGAGATGGTCAGAGACTGCAGAAATACTACAGGAGTTGGTCAGAGACTGCAGACAAGATACAAGAAATTGTCAGAGACTGGCTGCGTTTGATGGGCACAGTGGCTGCGTTTGATGGGCACAGTGGCAGCGTTTGATGGGCACAGTGGCAGCGTTTGATGGGCACAGTGGCTGCATTTGATGGACACAGTGGCTGCGTTTGATGGGCACAGTGGCTGCTTTTAGGCGGGGTACAGTGGCTGTGTTTGATGGGCACAGTGGCTACGTTTGATGGGCACACAAGCTGCTTTTAATGGGCACAGTGGCTGCATTTTATGGCACAGTGGCAGCATTTTATGGGCACAGTGGCTGCTTTTAATGGGCACAGTGGCTGCTTTTAGGTGGGGCACAGTGGCTATGTTTGATGGGCACAGTGGCTGCGTTTGATGGGCACAGTGTCTGCATTTGATGGGCACAGTGGCTGCGTTTGCGACAGAAAGGTCTGTTAAATAAAGTTGAAAAACAACAGACTTACTTGCAGGATCACAGGTGAAAATAAAGTGGGGAAATAAAGGAAAATGAATGGAACCACCACTAAGAACTGGTGCACTGAGATATTGTACACTGAGTGTAGTAATGACTATAGTAGGAGGAGATGAGAGGTGACACCCCTCAGGTGTAGTATACATTGTATAGACACATTGGACATTGATCTGCTCTCTATGATCCCAGGTCCTCCTCATGGTGGAGCCGAGTGTGTGATCTCCACCATGGCACTGCCAATCATCACATCCACCACCTACTCTGCCCTCTCCCCCACTCAGAGTGCCCCCCCTTACCTCCTCAATGGCAGTGACGGTGCTCCGGCATTGGCTGAGCCGGGTGGTGAAGTTGGAGGTGGTGGGGGACTTGTAATCCTCATTGGTCTCTGTGATAAATTCTGACACACTCATCTGATCGGGCATGATGATCGGAGGAGGGGGAGGAGGAGGGGGACAGGAGGCAACCACCCCGGGCACTTCTCCCAACAAAGCACAGGGGACTCCGCCTACTACACACGCCGCAACTCCGCACACACAGCCGGGAACTTCAACCAGATGACAGTGGGGATCACACCAACCCGGGATCCATTCCTAGCACCAGCGACCGCCGCTCCATGAGTCCTAGATCCCCGGAGTAGGGCAGTGGCTACTGGACACACCTCCCTACTTCAGACCAGCCAGGCACTAGTCCTCCCTCTGCTCCCTCTTAGCCACGCTGTCTGAAGATGGCAGAGGTGGGCGGAGCATGTTTACTAGCCATGGAGGCAGCGTGCAAAGAATGCTGGGGCGGCCGCGGCGTCCCTGACTGACATCACTGTTCGATAGCTAGACGCCGGCCGGGCGGCCGGCGATTCTAGCTCGGCGCCCCTCTTCTGCAAAGAGATTACAGCGCTGGGGTGTGGCCCTGTTTGGATGAATTGTTATATTTTCTGGACATAGATATTAAATGTTTCATGTTTTCTTATCCTCAGGGAGTTGGGCACAGATTATATTGACACAATCTCCAAATGATATCACTGCAAATCCAGGAGACACAGTCACCGTCTCATGTAAATCCAGTACTGGTATCAGCAATGAATTACACTGGTACCAACAGAAACCAGGACAACGTCCAACACTGATTATCAGATATGCAACCACTCTGCAGTCTGGAGCCCCAACCAGGTTCAGTGGATCGTATTCAGGAACAGATTTCACTCTTAAGATCAGCAACATAAAGAATGAAGATGAAGCAATTTATTATTGTCAGCAGGGTAGGAGCTTCCCTCTCACACAGTGATACAGAGCCGTACAAAAACCTCCTTCCTCTTTTATCAGCAATGACATTTCACATCACATTTAGAATTGCACTGAATGGGGATCAGTTCTCTCTATAATTAGACTATAGACAATTAGTTAGCGAAAACAAAAAGATTTTCTTCAAGCTCCCCAAGTATCACCACGTTATATATACTGTGACAGACAAATGCACTGTCACTGTGTAAAGAACCTCATAGTGACATGGAGAGCACATCATTTAGCATAGAAACCATTTTTGAACAGGTGTGAGACTAAAAGGAACTCTATAGCCAGAAAGCTGTAGTGAGCAACCCGCAGCCAAGAGCAAATTGTGTGTCTATGTGGAGACAGACTGAAGATCCAAGATTACCTACAATAACCAGGAGGATGAACATGTTCTCTTCGGAGTTCCAGACATTTTTGTGTGTAGCTGCTGACTTTTAATAAACACACACTCACCTGTCCCACGGTCCAGCGATGCGGCTGCCTGAAGCCTCGCTTCTCTCCCCTGCCTCTCCCCGGCACCGGCATCACTGGTATGGGCACCCGGCTGAGACAGCTTGCGGCTTCACAGCCAGGTGCATACTGCGCATGCGTGGGTCATGCTGAAAGTTCTGAATGGCTGAGCAGTCTTCTGGGACCTGTGACATGTCCCAGAAGATTGCAGGGAGGGGAGAGGAGAACTTCCGCTTGAGTCACCTATGTAGCACGAGCAGAAGTGGGAGCTGGATACCTGTCAAAACTAAGTACCCACCCCCCAAAAAAAATGACGTGCTAAATGTGACATGTCAGGGGGTGAGGAGTCCTTTTGGGTGGAACTCCGCTTTAATGTGGTGATGATCCCCTGTGTGGGAAGCCTGATGGAAAGGTATTTGTTGAGAGAGAGAGACAGCGTGTCCTCGCCGGCCGAATGAAGTGGTTCAGGTAAGTGAAACGGGTGGGGGGGCTAGGGGGCCGGTGACTGTCAGGTGTCTTTCATGGGATAGTATAAACCTTTACAACCCCTATAAGGCTGGGTTCACACTATTGTGAATTGTATAGGAGATTGTGACTGACTCTCTATGGAGCCGGTTCACACATCTCCGGAGCGGTTCCGTTGTGAATTGCACACGAGTCCTGTGCGGCTTCTGGTCTGTTTCAGGTCCGAATTCAGCCAAAAATTTGGTCTGAAATCGGATCTGAACCGGTGAATGGAGACGCACCGGACCCCCTGCTGTGAGCCGCTCCGTACTCTAGTGTGAACCCAGCCTCAAGGCCACGGCCCTTTGAATTTATACTTAGGAGAATATACAGTATATAAAAAACTTGCAGAGCTATTCATCCTGTAAACTGTCCTTTTTTCTTTGTGAATGGGGGGTGGAAGCTGTCACATTGAGTGGTGGTAGTAATACTGACAGTAAATATATGACTACTTCCTGCAGCAACAGGTTTACTTCAGTAGATGGATGAATGTGCTGTTTAGTTCACCCGTTCGGTGAATGGCAAACATCCAGAGTCTGCAGCCAACCCTGTGTCATCATGAACTTCAACCCAATGCCTAGATGTGAAGTGCGGCAGAAGTGTGTAAATCACAGGACTGGTTGTACAGAATTACCAATTTTTTGGCTAATAAAACAGAAAACATAATTGTATTTCCATCGTGTATTGAGCGCTTTGCTTGGAGTTACACTTTAACCCCTTCCTGACAAGGCGCCGCAGTTATACTGCAGCAGGGTGGCACAGCTGAGCGAGCCATTATAGCTATACGTTGGCTCTTTAAGACGCTGTAGCAGGTGTGCAACATGTCCGTGGAGCCGATGCGCATGCCCGGCGGGTGCCATGACCGCCGGGCACCGGCGATCGCTCATGACAGAGTGAGAGCCGGGATCTGTATGTGTAAACACACAAATCCTGGTTCTTTTGTGTTCCTACTAAGTAGGAACAGCGATCTTTCTCCTCTTCTATTCAGCCACATTCCCCCCACAGTTAGAAACATGCATAGGGAACACAGCTGATCGCCCCCTAGTGTTAGCCCCTTCCCTGCCAGTGATATTTATACAGTAATCAGTGGCTATTTTTAGCTCTGATCGCTGTATAAATGTCACTGGTCCCAAAAAAGTGTCAAAAGTGTCCAATCTGTCCGTCACAATGTCACAGTCCCGATAAAAATCGCAGATCACCGTCATTACTAGTAAAAAATATAGTAATAAAAATGCCATAAATCTATCCCCAATTTTGTAGACGTTATAACTTTAGTGCAAACCAATCAATATACGCTTATTGCGATTTATTTTTAACAAAAATATGTAGAAGAATACATATCGGCCTAAACTGATGAAGAAATTTGTATATTTTTATTTATTTTCTGGATATTTATTATAGCAAAAACTACAACATATTGTAATTTTTTCAAAATTGTCGCTCTTTTTTTGTTTATAGCGCAAAAAATAAAAAACGCAGAGATGATCAAATACCACCAAAGGAAAGCTCTATTTGAGGGGAAAAGGGGACATAAGTTTTGTTTGGGTACAACATTGCACGACCGCGCAATTGTCAGTTAAAGCGACGCTGTGCGGTATCGCAAAAAGTGGCCTAGTCAGGAAGGGGCAAATCCTTCTGGGCTGAAGTGGTTAAGTTTTATGATCTGTTCTATTTATATTAAGATACAAATTTGTAAAGAGTTTTATCATGAATTTTTTTTTAAACAGTTGGATTTCAGTCAGGGTGATGCTTACATAAAATAGTGGCCATTTTGAAGTTGTTCTTCTCTATATGTAATACATCAGACCACTACAGTGATTATTGAATAAAGTATACGGTATTTATTGCATTTTTCAGTTTTAGGCTGCACTTACACCTGAGCATATCTTTTCAGGCGGAAAGATAATTTTCAGGCTGAAAAATAGAAAATAAAAGAACAGAATAGAATAAAATAGAATTGAAATGAATACAATAGTATAGAATAAAAAAGTAATTGAATAAAATAAAAAGAATATAAACATCTTCTGAAATTCGAATTTTAAATAGAATAAATTCGAATTTGACTACATAAGAAAAGAATAGAATAGAAAAAAAAGAATAGAATAGACTATAATATAATAGAAAAGAAATGAATTAGAAAAACAATACAATAGAATAGAAAAGAATAGAAAGATTATAACCATTTCCCAAATTTCAATTAAAATCTATTTGAATTTGAATAGCAAAGTATAGTTTAGAATAGAATAGAAAATAACAGAATAGTATAGAAAAAACAACAGAATAGAATAGAAAAGAACAAATATAACCATCTTCTGAAATTTGAATTTCGAACAGAATAAATTAGAATTTGAATAGAATAGAAAAGTATAGAATAGAATGGAAAATAAAATAAAAAAAATAGAATAGAAAAAAATATAATAGAACAAATAGAAAAAGAATAGAATAAAAAAAATAGAATAGTATAAAAAAATTAACCATTTCCCAAAATTCAACTAGAATCAATTCGTTTTGAATAGAATAGAATAGAAAATAATAGATTAGAATAGGAAGATGGTTATATTCTATCTATTCTATTCTATTCTGTTGTTCTTTTCTATACTATTCTGTTATTATCTATTCTAATCTATTATTTTCTATTCTATTTGAATTCAAATTTCTATTCTATTCTATTGTTTTTTGAATTATATTATTTTCTATTCTATTCTATTTTTTTCTAGTTGAGTTTCAGAAGAGGGTTATATTCTTTCTATTATATTCTATTTTTTATTCTATTCTATTTGTTTCTATTCTATTCCATGCTATTCTGTTCTTTTATTTACTATTTTATTTTGTTCTGTTTTATTCTATTATATTATATTCTTTTTATTTTCTACTATATTCTTTTCTTTTCTATTCTATTATTTTTTTCTATTCTATTTAAATTCAAAATTCTATTCTATTCTATTGTTTTTTAAATTATATTATTTTATATTTGAATTTCAGAAAATGATTATATTCTATTTTACTCTATTTTTTTTAATTCTATTCTATTAATTGCTATTCTATAGCATGCAACTCTGTTCTTTTATTTACTTATTTTATTCTATTTTGTTCTTTTTTACTCTATTATATTCTATTCTTTTATTTTATGTTATATTATTTTATAATTTTTTTTCTATTCCATTCCTTTATTGTCTATTCTATTTTATTCTCTTTGGAAATTTGAAAACTATTCGAAAACTATTCGAAAACTATTCGAATTGGAAAAATTTTTCAAATTAAAAAATTATTGGAATTTGAAAACTTTTTGAATTTGAAAATTATTTGAATTCGAAAACTTTTTGAATTTGAATACTATGTTCTGTTTGACTCTATTATTTTCTATTCTTTTATTTTTTGTTATATTATTTTCTATTCTATTCTAATTTTTTTCTATTCCATTCCTTTATTTTCTATTCTATTCAAACTATTTGAATTAGAAAACTATTTGAAAACTAATTGAATGCGAAAACTATTCGAATCGATTCAAAAACTATTTGAATGGATTTGCATTTGAATTCTAAAAACTAATAAAACAGGTTAAACAAATTTAACTAAACTAATTTATGTAAATAATGAATCAAAACGAACCAAACCTAAACAAATGATTTTGTTCTGCACATGTCTTCCAATGAACATTCCTGTATTGCATTTTCACAAGTAAAATTACTTTGAATTAAACTGCTGTGTCTTATGGGTGAGTTAAATTGGTAGCAAACTCTCTTTGATGCATTTTCCCTACTTAAATCATGAATTACTGATTGCTGTGTGTACATGGATTCTAACCTTCTCCGTTCTCTTGTAATCCTTAACTGTTCCTTTTCATGACGTCGCTGGCGCATGCGTATATTTCCTCCTGTTCACGGCACGCACTTTGAACCGTCAGTCCTTTCATTACATGCCCGGCTCCATCCTCCTCTCTCTGCGGCACTGTTTCAAGATCCTGCGAGATTCCAGTCCCATTCACAGGTGCAGGTCTGCTAAGATATGCAGGACATGGCCGCTATAGTAACCCCCGGATGAAAGCGAGGCCTGGCCAAAACAAATGATGTGCATGCGCGACATTACGGCAGGATCAAGCAGAAGGGGGGGAAGCACAGTACACAGTGAAATCAGGAGACATTACCTAACATGGCACCGGCTTCTCCCAGGAAGAAAGATTTTAGAAACGACTTAAATAAAAGTAAGAGTCATGCGAAGTGGAGTAATAGTAATCAGATCGGATACTTTAGACCCTATTTTGGGACCATTGACGTTTATACAGTGATCAGTGCTATACATATGCACTGATTACTGTATAAATGTCCACTGGCAGGGAAGGAGTTAACACTAGGGGGCGATCAAGGGATTAAATGTGTTACCTAGGGAGTGATTCTAACTGTGGGGGGATGGGACTGACTGGGGGAGGAGACCGATCGGTGTTCCTATATACTAGGAACACACGATCTGTCTCCTCTCCCCTGACAGGATGTGGATCTGTGTGTGTGTTTACACACACAGATCCACGTTACTGCTCTGTCACGAGCAATTGTGGGTGTGCGGCAAACATCGCGGCCGCCGAGCATGCACATCTGCTCCTCGGTGACGTGGCGTGTACGTGCGCCCCCTATACCTCTGGGAAGCTGAGAACATAATATATCGCCTGTCCAGGATATTACTTATAGGCAGGGAAGGAAGTGGCTAAATTACAATCATTGTACATCGCAGTGTTGCTGTATTTTCTCCTTGTTCAAATATTTTATTGAAAGAGAAAAGTTCAGTACAGATATATTGGTAATAGTACAGTAAAAACGATCACAGTAGGTATGACATAACAAATTGGATGGTGAAAGCATAAAACACACAAAAGATAATAAGTAACAAATAGTGATGGAGGACGTGTTGCTGTATTTTATATGAATGGTCCCATGGATAGGAACCAGTCCGGGGCAGTGTACAGTCCTCGTTCCTTGAAGGAGCTTACATGTAATCTTCATACCAAAATTAATGGGACTCTGTTGTTTCTCTGTTGTTAAAAAAAAAAAAAAAAACATCAGGATACTTACCTCATTGGGAGACAGCAAGTTCAATGTCTTCTGTCTTCAAGTGCTCCAACCTCCTGCAGAGTCTTCACATCTGACACAATTCCGGGTATGTTGGGTGTCGGGTCCCCCGCTGTATTCAGTGGACGGCTCCTATATCACTAATGTGTCCTTGTATGAGAATCGCTCTATAATTCTGTAATACAGAGAAGTGAAGTGTGACATATGAAGATGAGATCTGATTTGCATGTTTCCTGTCCCCCATATGTGATGTCGGGGGGTTTCCCCCCTAATGATTGCAGCTGTTATATAGGAGACATTGTACAGGTGACATCTCAGTAGTCTGTGTGTGTCAGTGCAGAGACATCAAGATGGGTTCTCAGGGGGTTCTGCTGCCTCTCATACTGCTTTATATTCAGGGTGAGGACATCATTTTATTGGTTTGGATGAATTGTTATATTTTCTGGACATAGATATTAAATGTTTCATGTTTTCTTATCCTCAGGGAGTTGGGCACAGATTATATTGACACAATCTCCAAATTATATGACTGCAAATCCAGGAGACACAGTCACCGTCTCATGTAAATCCAGTACTGGTATCAGCAACAGGTTACACTGGTACCAACAGAAACCAGGACAACCTCCAACACTGATTATCAGATATGCAACCGCTCTGCATTCTGGAGCCCCAACCAGGTTCAGTGGATCGTATTCAGGAACAGATTTCACTCTTAAGATCAGCAACATAAAGGATGAAGATGAAGCAATTTATTATTGTCAGCAGGGTTGGAGCTTCCCTCTCACACAGTGATACAGAGCCGTACAAAAACCTTCTTCCTCTTTTATCAGCAATGACATTTCACATCACATTTAGGATACTGAACAAATATCAGTTATTTCTATAGATAGACTGATATTAGCGATCTTCATTTTCTCCAATCTTGAGGTTTTAGTTAGCAAAACAAAACATTTTTCTAGAAGGTTCTCATGCCTCCCAAGTATCAACACTCTATACATACTGTGACAGATGGATGTACTGTCACTGTGTAAAGAACCTCATAGTGATATGAATAGTGCATTGTTTAGAATACAAACCATCTCTACACAGGTCTGAGACTAAGGAGCCTACTTTTAAAAATATTGCTGTGCTGTAATGAACAATTACCAATTTGCCTAATAAGGTTATTTTCTGTGAATGACGGCTCCGTCTAATGGCCACAATCAGGAAAATACCACATTATGGCCACTAGATGGAGTCAGGTGGGTGTTTTCCCACAATAGGGAATCAGGCCAGCCAGCCAGAGCTTTGAAGAAGCAGAAAGTGTACCGTATACAAGGAATGTGAGTCTGTGTTCTGATGAAGCTGTCACCTGGGAGAGGCAGTGTTTGAACAGGCAGGGAGCAGTACAGCCCAAACCAGGAACTCTATAGCCAGAAAGCTGTAGTGAGGAGAATGTCGGCACTGACCAGGCCAAAGCTAAGAGGAAATTCTGACACAGACTGTAGATCCAAGATTGCCTACAATAACCAGGAGTATGAACATGTTCTGTTATATTAATGTGGTGATGATCCCTGATGGAAAGGTATTTGTTGAGGAATAGAAGTGGGTGGAAAGCACTTCAATCATATTGACAAATTAACTTTAAACCTCTTTTAAAGCTCTACCCTTGAAGCGACACCCTCACAATACCTTAAAGCGGAAGTAAACCCATCCATAAAAGAGTTTCATTTCCGGCATGTGCCGGAAATGTAACACTCCCATTGGTTGTGCTCTCAACCAAACTGCCAAACCATCCAATGGCTGGTGTCATAACTTATCACATATGCAGCATCATGACAGTTGCAGATTTAACAGAGGCAAAGATGGCAGCTTCCTTGGCTGAAAACGATAGGAGGGTTTACTTACACTTTAAAGCAGTAGTAAACTTCAGTTTAAAAAATAAAAAAATTCCCCTGCAAGACAATGTCATAATGTGCTAGTATGTATAGCACACTAGCACATTATCAGAGACTTACCTTAAAATGAAGCCCTCCAGCGGCGCTATGTTACTGCTGAGAGAGCTTCCATCTTCACCCGGTCTTCCTTCCAGGTTTGCGGTCTACTGCTACATGAGTGGCCGGGGGCGCGATGACATCACCGTTTACAGCCCGGGCTCTGAAGGTCCAGCGCAGTATGCCAGACCTTCAGAGTGCATGCGCCAGTGATATCACCGGCTGCATGCTGTGTAAATATCTCCTAAACAGTGAAAGTTTCATAAAACAGCAGGTTCCCCTAAGTGGACTTTCCCGGCACTTGCACAGAAGTAGAAGATGTAGAAAAATATAAACTAATATGAAGTATAAAAGAATATTTTTATTTAATAAAGAGATACATTTGTTAAAAACAATGTGGATATCCTAGGTAGCATAGTAGTAATACATAATAAACATAATATACATCAAACAGTAAGCAATGATGGGGTATACAGAGAGACTCTTTTCAAGCCCTGCAGTGTAAATAACTCCTAAACAGTGAAAGTTTAGGAGATATTCACAGTACCTTCAGGTAAGCCTTAATATAGGCTTACTAGTAAATATAAGTGGCAAAACTGAGTTTACTACCACTTTAACCCTGATATTGTATACAACCCTTCAGCCTGGCCTAAAATATTGGGGATGATGGGTTATGTTGCTGACTTTTGGGTGGACAAATTAATTAATTCTGAACCCTTTCCTTTTAATGGACGGCCATTTGAAAATCAGGTAGGATTTTTGTTAAAGTGAATGTTGATTAAAGTTATTGCTTACATTTTAATAAAGTTACATGTTTAATTTGTTACTTCCTGATTAACCCTTTTGTGACCAGAGCTGTTTTTACGTTTTTTGCGCACAAGTTTAAAAAATCATTCTAGGCCTGAAGATTACACAAAACCCACAAATATGATATATTTTCTGAAAGCAGACACCAAAGAAAATAAAATAGCTGTAGCTGCAATTTTTTATGTCACACAATATTACCACAAAGGTCTAGGAAACGCAACATTTCAGTAAAAGACACACTAACGTAAATTTTAGGGCAAACAAACACAATAAATTACCCACATTTTTGGTAAAATATAAAAGATGAGGTTGCACCATATCAATAGATACCCAACATGCCAAACCTTAAATTTTTGTGCGCCCGTGAAATGGCGTCAAACTTCAGTACCCTATATTTTCTATAGGCGACGCTTCAAAAGCCCCCTATAGGTATCAGTTTAGTGTTACAGAGGAGGTCTGGTGTTAGAATTATTTCTCTCACTCCGGCATATGTGGCAATATGTAACATATGAATCGCAATGAACGTTTTCACACGTAGGCGCCCCGATGCACGTGTTTATGTTCATGCATGTGTATATGTGGGGGGTAGGGGCCCTCAAATTTTTTTGGGGGGGTTATGTGTTTGGGTTTTACTTTATTTTTTTGCAAGAAAAACATTTTTTTTACTTAACTTTGTTTTTTCATCACATAGGGGATAAACAGTCCCCTATGTGATGATTTTTAGGTGACAGGTTCTCTTTATTAATATATGCATGGTCTAAAAGACCCCCAATGTCTCCCCTGTACTCCACTCAAAGAAGAAGGGGAGGAGAGTGGATGTGTGTCCGCTCTTCTCCTTCCCCTCTACCCACGGGACCTCTGATGGGCAAGTGTAGACTGGTAAGCATGACGGGGGACCGGTACCAGGGTGTGTGCGAGCAATCAAGCGGCAGCGTAGCCGCCTGAATGCTCTCACCTGACAGGCAGGAGTCTGCCTGTCAGTTTCACACACAGTCCTGGTGGCTGCAGCCACCGAATTGTGTGTGATTCCCCTGCGCCGTTAGGTCCGTATGATGTACGGACCTGGCGGCGAAAAGGTTAAAGGCCACAGAAATTTTAATCCATACTTAGGGGCCTATATATATAAAAAAAAATTAGTTATTCGTTGCCAAGGTTTGTTTCTACAGATGAGCAAAGGTGCTATTGAGTTCCCCCTTTGGGCAAATGGCAAACATCCAGAGTCTGGAGTGAACCCTGTGTCATCATGACCTTGAACCCAATGCCTGGCTATGTTGTGTGGCAGAGGTGTGTAAATCACAGGGCTGATTGTAAAGAAAAAACAATTATTTATCTAGCAAAACAGAAAACATAATTATATTTCCATTCTGTATTGAGCTCTTTGCCTGGAGTTCCACTTTAAGTTTTATGATCTGTTCTATTTCTATCAAGATACAAATCTGTAAAGCGTTTATCATCTATTTTTAATAAAGCAGGCTGGATTTTCATCAGGGTGTTGCTTACATAGAGTAGTGGTAGATATGAAATCTCTCTCCTCTATATGTAATACATCAGACCCGTACACACATTTTTTGAATAAAGTATATTTATTGCATTTTTTGAGTTTTAGAGTTTTCCAATTTCATTTTTATATTAGTTATAAAGAAAAATGATTGCACTGCTAGTGAAAATAATATATAAGCTGCCAGCACCAACAATAAGACTAATTGTAAATGGAAATGTGATGAAAAAGTGAAATGCGTATATATCCAAAGTGTAAACTGAGTAATAAGTGAACGTGCACAACAGCAGTAATGTTTTTAGGGGAAAAAACGTGCATTAATTGTTAAATTAAGTGCTATTAATGGTAACCTTATTCCAAATAACACCCAAGGGTCAAGTGACTCCATATAAGCAAAAATTAAAAATAAAGTGAAGAAATATATATAAATAAACAATATACAAAAATGAAGTGTCATTTTTGATTGTAGAATGATTGTAGATCTGAGTGTTGTTGTATTTTATATGAATGGTCCCTTGGATAGGAACCAGCCCGGGGCAGTGTACAGTCCTCGCCCCTTGAAGGAGCTTACAATGTAATCTTCATACCAAAATTAAAGTGAGTCTATTGTTTTTATATTGTATAAAAAAATATTTAAAATATCTGAATACTTTCCTCTCCAGGGGACAGTGAATCAAATATCTGCTCCAACCTCCTGCAGAATCTTCACATCTGACACAATTCCGGGTATGTTGGGTGTCGGGTCCCCCGCTGTATTCAGTGGCCGGCTCCTATATCACTAATGTGTCCTTGTGTATGAGAATCGCTCTATAATTCTGTAATACAGAGAAGTGAAGTGTGACGTATGAAGATGAGATCTGATTTGCATGTTTCCTGTCCCCCATATGTGATGTCGGGGGGTTTCCCCTCTAATGATTGCAGCTGTTATATAGGAGACATTGTACAGGTGACATCTCAGTAGTCTGTGTGTGTCAGTGCAGAGACATCAAGATGGGTTCTCAGGGGGTTCTGCTGCCTCTCATACTGCTTTATATTCAGGGTGAGGACATCATTTTATTGGTTTGGATGAATTGTTATATTTTCTGGACATAGATATTAAATATTTCATGTTTTCTTATCCTCAGGGAGTTGGGCACAGATTATATTGACACAATCTCCAAATTATATCACTGCAAATCCAGGAGACACAGTCACCGTCTCATGTAAATCCAGTACTGGTATCAGCGACAATTTACACTGGTACCAACAGAAACCAGGACAACCTCCAACACTGATTATTAGGTGGGCAAAGGATCTGCAGTCTGGAGCCCCAACCAGGTTCAGTGGATCGTATTCAGGAACAGATTTCACTCTTAAGATCAGCAACATAAAGAATGAAGATGAAGCAATTTATTATTGTCAGCAGAGTAACAGCTTCCCTCTCACACAGTGATACAGAGCCGTACAAAAACCTCCTTCCTCTTTTATCAGCAATGACATTTCACATCACATTTAGAATTGCACTGAATGGGGATCAGTTATCTCTATAATTAGACTACAATTAGCTCTGTGTAGTTGCTTTAAACTTAGAGTCTTAGCGAAAACAAAAAGATTTTCTTCAAGCTCCCCAAGTATCACCACGTTATATATACTGTGACAAACGAATGCACTGTCACTGTGTACAGAACCTCATAGTGACATGGATAGCACATCATTTAGCATAGAAACCATTTTTGAACAGGTGTGAGACTAGAAGGTCCACTTTATAAAGATTTTGCTGTGATGTGCTATAAGGAAAAAATTCCCATACTTTGCCTAAAAAGGTTATTTCCTGTGATTGTCAGCTCCGTCTAGTGGTCATACTGCGGTACTTTCCTGAAACAAAGTAATCAGGACAGTACCACATTATGGCCACTAGATGGAGTCAGGTGGATGTTGTCCCACAAAAGGTAATCAGGCCAGCCAGCCAGCCAGAGCTGTGAAGGAGTAGAAGGTGTACTGTACACAAGGAATGTGAGTTTGTGTTCTGATGAAGCTGTCACCTGGGAGAGGCAGTGTTTGAACAGGTAGGGAGCAGTACAGCCCAAACCAGGAACTCTATAGCCAGAAAGCTGTAGTGAGCAACCCACAGCCAAGAGCAAATTGTGTGTCTATGTGGAGACAGACTGAAGATCCAAGATTACCTACAATAACCAGGAGGATGAACATGTTCTGTTCGGAGTTCCAGACATTTTTGTGTGTAGCTGCTGACTTAATAAAAACACACTCACCTGTCCCACGGTCCAGCAATACGGCTGCCCGAAGCCTCGCTTCTCTCCCTTGCTTCTCTCTGGCACCGGCATCACTGGTATGGGCACCCGGATGAGACAGCTTGCGGCTTCACAGCCGGGTGTGCACTGCGCATGCGTGGGACGTGCTGCAAGTCCTTAATGGCTGATCAGTCTTCTGGGACCTGTGACGTGTCCCAGACAATTGCAGGGAGGGGAGAGGAGAACTTCTGCTTGAGTCACCTAGGTGGCACGAGTGGAAGTTGAAGCTGGATACCTGTCAAAGCTAAGTACCCACCCCCCAAAAAAATGGCATGCTAAATGTGACATGTCGGGGGGTGAGGAGTACTTAAAGCTGAAGTTCCACTTTTGGGTGGAACTCCGCTTTAATGTGGTGCTGATCCCCTGTGTGGGAAGCCTGATGGAAAGGTATTTGTTGAGGAATAGAAGTGGGTGGAAAGCACTTCAATCGAATTGGTGAATTAACTTTATATCTCCTTTAAAGCTCTACCCTTGAAGTGACATCCTCACAATACCTTCACCCTCATATTGTACCCAATTCTTGAGCCTGGCCTAAAATATTGGGACGATGGGTTACATTGCTTACATTTGGTTGGACAAATGAATTAAATGTTTAAATATTCCTTTTACTGGACTGGCTATATGAGACTTTTTTGTTAAAGTGAATGTTGATTAAAGTTATTGTTTACATTTAAATAAAGTTACATTTTTAATGTATTACCTCCTAATTAAAGTGACTGTAAAGGCCTTTTTTCTTTTTTTTTTAAATAACAAACATGTTATACTTACCTCCACTGTGCAGCTCGTTTTGCACAGAGTGGCCCCGAACCTCGTCTTCTGGGGTCCCCCGGCGGCTCTCGCAGCTCCTCCCCACATCTGATAACCCCCTAGGAGAAGAGCTTCCCTGAGGGGGTTACCTTGCGGGCGCGCTCCCGAGTCCAGTATTTGCGTCTATAGACACAGACTGCTGCACTCAGCCCCGCCTCCCTGGCATCCGCGTCATTGGATTTCTTTGACAGCAGCGGGAGCCAATGGCTGCTCTGCTATCAATCTATCCAATCAAGAGCTGGGAGCCTGTGGAGAGAGAGACAGCGCGTCCCCGCCGACTGAATGAAGGGGTTCAGGTAAGTAAAATGGGGGGCTTAGGGGGCTGGTGACTGCCAGGTGTTTTTTCACCTTAATGCATAGGATAGCATGAACCTTTACAACCCCTTTAAGGCTGGGATCACACTATTGTGAATTGGATGAGGATTTCCCCGCATCCAATTTGCATAGCAGGAGATTGTGACCGACTCTCTATGGAGCCGGTTCACACATCTCCGGAGCGGCTCCGGTGTGAATTGCACACGAGTCCTGTGCGTCTTCTGGTCTGTTTCAGGTCCAAATTCAGCCAAAAATTTGGTCTGAAATCGGATCTGAACCGGTGAATGGAGACGCACCGGACCCCCTGCTGTGAGCCGCTCCGTACTCTAGTGTGAACCCAGCCTCAAGGCCACGGCCCTTTGAATTCATACTTAGGAGAATATACAGTATATAAAAAACTTGCAGAGCTATTCATCCTGTAAACTGTCCTTTTTTCTTTGTGAATGGGGGGTGGAAGCTGTCACATTGAGTGGTGGTAGTAATACTGACAGTAAATATATGACTACTTCCTGCAGCAACAGGTTTACTTCAGTAGATGGATGAATGTGCTGTTTAGTTCACTCGTTCGGTGAATGGCAAACATCCAGAGTCTGCAGCCAACCCTGTGTCATCATGAACTTCAACCCAATGCCTAGATGTGAAGTGCGGCAGAGGTGTGTAAATCACAGGACTGGTTGTACAGAATTACCAATTTTTTGGCTACTAAAACAGAAAACATAATTATATTTCCATCGTGTATTGAGCTCTTTGCTTGGAGTTACACTTTAACCCCTTCCTGACAAGACGCCACAGTTATACTGCAGCAGGGTGGCACAGCTGAGCGAGCCGTCATAGCTGTACGTCGGCTCTTTAAGACACTGTAGCAGGCGTGCGACATGTCTGCAGAGAGCCGATGCGCGTGCCCGGTGGGCGCCATGACCGCCGGGCACCCGCGATTGCTCATGACAGAGTGAGAACCGGGATCTGTGTGTGTAAACACACAAATCCTGGTTCTGTTGTGTTCCTACTAAGTAGGAACAACAATCTTTCTCCTCCTCTATTCAGCCACATTCCCCCCACAGTTAGAAACATGCATAGGGAACACAGCTGAGCCCCCCTAGTGTTAACCCCTTCCCTGCCAGTGACATTTATACAGTAATCAGTGGCTATTTTTAGCTCTGATCACTGTATAAATGTCACTGGTCCCAAAAAAGTGTCAAAAGTGTCCATTCTGTCCATCACAATGTCACAGTCCCGATAAAAATCGCAGATCACCGTCATTACTAGTAAAAACATAATAATAAAAATGTCATAAATCTATCCCCAATTTTGTAGACGTTATAACTTTTGCGCAAACCAATTAATATACGCTTATTGCGATTTATTTTTAACAAAAATATGTAGAAGAATACATATCGGCCTAAACTGATGAAGAAATGTGTATATTTTTATTTATTTTCTGGATATTTATTATAGCAAAAGCTACAACATATTGTATTTTTTTCAAAATTGTCGCTCCTTTTTTGTTTATAGCGCAAAAAATAAAAATTGCAGAGGTGATCAAATACCACCAAAGGAAAGCTCTATTTGAGTGGAAAAGGGGACATAAGTTTTGTTTGGGTACAACATCGCACGACCGCGCAATTGTCAGTTAAAGCGACGCTGTGCGGTATCGCAAAAAGTGGCCTGGTCAGGAAGGGGGCAAATCCTTCCAGGGCTGAAGTGGTTAAGTTTTATGATCTGTTCTATTTATATTAAGATACAAATTTGTAAAGAATTTTATCATGTATTATTTTTTTTTTAAACAGTTGTATTTCAGTCAGGGTGATGCTTACATAAAATAGTGGCCATTTTGAAGTTGTTCTTCTCTATATGTAATACATCAGACCACTACAGTGATTATTGAATAAAGTATACAGTATTTATTGCATTTTTCAGTTTTAGGCTGCACTCACACCTCAGCATATCTTTTCAGGCTGAAAATAGAAAATAAAAGAACAGAATAGAATAAAATAGAATATAAATGAATACAATAGTATAGAATAAAAAAGTAATTGAATAAAAAAAAAAGAATATAACCATCTTCTGAAATACGAATTTTAAATAAAATAAATTTGAATTTGAATACATAAGAAAAGAATAGAATAGAAAAAATTTCCCAAAATTCAAATAAAATCAATTTGAATTTGAATAGAATAGCAAAGTATAGAATAGAATGCAAAATAAAATAAAAAAAAGAATAGAAAAAAATAAAATAGAACAAATAGAATTAAAAAAAAATTGAATAGTATAAAAAAATTTAACCATTTCCCAAAATTCAACTAGAATCAAATTGTTTTGAATAGAATACAATAGAAAATAATAGATTAGAATAGGAAGATGGTTATATTCTATCTATTCTATTCTGTTGTTCTTTTCTATACTATTCTGTTATTATCTATTCTAATCTATTATTTTCTATTCTATTTAAATTCAAATTGCTATTCTATTATACTGTTTTTTGAATTATATTCTTTTCTATTCTATTCTATTTTTTCTATTTGAGTTTTAGAAGAGGGTTATATTCTTTCTATTATATTCTATTTTTTTATTCTATTCTATTTGTTTCTATTCTATTCCATGTTATTCTGTTCTTTTATTAACTATTCTATTTTGTTCTGTTTTATTCTATTCTATTCTATTCGTTTTATTTTCTGCTATATTATTTTCTTTTCTATTCTATTATTTTTTTTCTATTCTATTTAAATTCTAATTTCTATTCTATTCTATTGTTTTTTTTTTTTAACAGAAAAATTTTATTAAACAAATCAGCATTACAGTACAAGAACTTAGTACAGTCATTATGGTGAGAATAATTACAGTGGGATTTACCCTAAAACAATAACTACTGTTTATCAGTTGTTCCAAATGTGCACTCAACAGAATTTTCACCTAACCATAGTTCTCATGGCTTGTGTCATCTTAAAAAATTATTGGATAATATGAAGTAAATAACCCAGTATTTAATCAATCCTGACAGGGGCGTCTGGGGGCGGGGGGGGAGCGGGGAGAGAAGAAGGTGGGAGGGGGGGAGGGGAGGGAAGAGGAAGGAAGACAGGGGGGAGAGGGAAAAGGGAGAAAAAGGAAGGGGGTGAAGAGAAACGGGTATAAGAAGAATAGATTTGAGATGCAGGATATTCTATTGTTTTTTAAATTATATTATTTTATATTTGAATTTCAGAAAATGATTATATTCTATTTTACTCTATTGTTTTTTATTCTATTCTATTAATTGCTATTCTATAGCATGCTATTCTATTCTTTTATTTACTTATTTTGTTCTATTTTGTTATGTTTTACTCTATTATATTCTATTCTTTTATTTTCTGTTATATTATTTTATATATTTTTTTCTATTCCATTCCTTTATTTTCTTTTCTATTTTATTCTTCCTTGGAAATTTGAAAACTATTCAAATTCCAAAACTATTCAAAAACTATTCGAATTCAAAAAAATGTTCTAATTCAAAAACTATTGGAATTTGAAAACTTTTTGAATTTGAAAATTATTTGAATTCGAAAACTTTTTGAATTCGAATACTATGTTCTGTTTGACTCTATTATTTTCTATTCTTTTATTTTTTGTTATATTATTTTCTATTCTATTCTAATTTTTTCTATTCCATTCCTTTATTTTCTATTCTATTTAAACTACCGTATTTATCGGTGTATAAGACGCACTTTTTCCCCCTTAAAATCGGGGGAAAATCGTGGGTGCATGTTATACACTGATCCCCGCTATTTTGTGATCTATCAGAGTGATCGCCGCGATTGCCGCGATCGCTGCCGACATTCACATAGTGTGTATTTTTAAATATGGCGTCGCGGAGTTCGGAGGGACTCGGCGGCGCTCGTTCAGCTGAACGAGCGCCGCCAAGAACACAGTGACTGGGCGGAGCCGAGATACACATAGCCAAGGATTCTCGGCTCTTCTCGGCGCCGTTCACAGTCCCGCCCAGGCCTGCCATTGGACTTCTGTTATGTCCATCATAGGGACTGGGCGTGACTGTGAACAGCGCCGAGAAGAGCCGAGAACCCTCGGCTATGTGTATCTCGGCTCCGCCCAGTCACTGTGTTCCCGGCGGCGCTCGTTCAGCTGAACAAGCGCCGCCGAGTCCCTCCGAACTCCGCGGCGCCATATTTAAAAATACACACTAAACTTTTGTATGTCGGCGGCACTGGGGACAAGGCTGCACTGACCACTGGGGACAAGGCTGCACTGACCACTGGGGACAAGGCTGCACTGGGGCAAAGCTGCACTGACAATTCTGCACTGGGGCAAAGCTGCACTGACAAGGCTGCACTGGGGCAAAGATGCACTGACAAGGCTGCACTGACACTGACAAGGCTGCAGATGGACACTGATAAGGCTGCATTGATGGGCATTTAAATGTAAGTTTTTTTTCCTTAAACTTCCCTCCTAAAAGTTTTTTTCCTTAAAATTCCCTCCTAAACTTGGGGTGCGTGTTATACGCCGATAAATACAGTATTCGAAAACTATTTGAAAACGAATTGAATGCGAAAACTATTCGAATCGATTCAAAAACTATTTGAATGGATTTGCATTTGAATTCTAAAAACGAATAAAACAGGTTAAACAAATTTAACTAAACTAATTTATGTAAATAACGAATCAAAACGAAACAAACCTAAACAAATGATTTTGTTCTGCACATGTCTTCCAATGAACATTCATGTATTGCATTTTCACAAGTAAAATTACTTTGAATTAAACTGCTGTATCTTATGGGAGAGTTAAATTGGTAGCAAACGCTCCTTGATGCATTTTCCCTATTTAAATCATGAATTACTGATTGCTGGGTGTACATGGATTCTAACCTTCTCCGTTCTCTTGTAATCCTTAACTGTTCCTTTTCATGACATCACTGGCGCATGCGCATATTTCCCCCTGTTCACGGCACGCACTTTGAGCCGTCAGTCCTTTCATTACATGCCCTGGCTCCATCCTCCTCTCTCTGCGGCACTGTTTCAAGATCCCGCGAGATTAAAGTCTCATTCACAGGTGCAGGTCTGCTAAGATACGCAGGACATGGCCGCTATAGTAACCCCGGGATGAAAGCGAGGCCTAGCCAAAACAAATGAGTGCGCATGCGCGTCATTATGGCAGGATCAAGCAGAAAGGGGGGAAAGTACAGTACACAGTGAAATCGGGAGACATTACCTAACATGGCACCGGCTTCTCCCAGGAAGAAAGATATTAGAAACGACTTAAATAAAAGTAAGAATCATGCGAAGTGGAGTAATATTAATCAGATCGGACACTTTAGACACCATTTTGGGACCATTGACATTTATACAGCAATCAGTGCTATACATATGCACTGATTACTGTATAAATGTCCACTGGCAGGGAAGGAGTTAACACTAGGAAGCAATCAAGGGGTTAAATGTGCTACCTAGGGAGTGATTCTAACTGTGGGGGATGGGACTGACTGAGGGAGGAGACCGATCGGTGTTCCTATTTACTAGGAACATGTGATCTGTCTCCTCTCCCCTGACAGGATGTGGATCTGTGGGTGTGTTTACACCCACAGATCCACGTTACTGCTCTGTCACGAGCGATTGTGGGTGCCCGGGGGACATCGCAGGCCCTGTGCATGCACATCAGCTCCTCGGTGACATGGCGGGTGCACCACCTATACCGCCAGAAAGCCGAGGATGTCATATGATGCCTGTCCACAAGGGGAGATCCCATCTGCGGACGTCATATTACTATAGGCAGGGAAGGAAGTGGTTAAATTACAATCATTGTACATCACAGTGTTGCTGTATTTTCTCCTTGTTCAAATATTTTATTGAAAGAGAAAAGTTCAGTACAGATATATTGGTAATAGTACAGTAAAAACGATCACAGTAGGTATGACATAACAAATTGGATGGTGAAAGCATAAAACACACAAAAGATAATAAGTAACAGATAGTGATGGAGGGCGTGTTGCTGTATTTTATATGAATGGTCCCATGGATAGGAACCAGTCCGGGGCAGTGTACAGTCCTCGTTCCTTGAGGGAGCTTACATGTAATCTCCAAAATTAATGGGACTCTGTTGTTTCTCTGTTGTTAAAAAAAAAAAAAAAAAACATCAGGATACTTACCTCATTGGGAGACAGCAAGTTCAATGTCTTCTGTCTTCAAGTGCTCCAACCTCCTGCAGAGTCTTCACATCTGACACAATTCCGGGTATGTTGGGTGTCGGGTCCCCCGCTGTATTCAGTGGCCGGCTCCTATATCACTAATGTGTCCTTGTGTATGAGAATCGCTCTATAATTCTGTAATACAGAGAAGTGAAGTGTGACATATGAAGATGAGATCTGATTTGCATGTTTCCTGTCCCCCATATGTGATGTCGGGGGGTTTCCCCTCTAATGATTGCAGCTGTTATATAGGAGACATTGTACAGGTGACATCTCAGTAGTCTGTGTGTGTCAGTGCAGAGACATCAAGATGGGTTCTCAGGGGGTTCTGCTGCCTCTCATACTGCTTTATATTCAGGGTGAGGACATCATTTTATTGGTTTGGATGAATTGTTATATTTTCTGGGCATAAGTATTGAAGTTTTGCATGTTTTCTTATCCTCAGGGAGTTGGGCACAGATTACACTGACACAATCTCCAAATGATTTAAGTGCTAATCCAGGAGACACAGTCACCATCTCATGTAAATCCAGTACTGGTATCGGCAATGGTTTACACTGGTACCAACAGAAACCAGGACAACCTCCAACACTGATTATTAATTGGGCAACCACTCTGCAGTCTGGAGCCCCAACCAGGTTCAGTGGATCGTATTCAGGAACAGATTTCACTCTTAAGATCAGCAACATAAAGGATGAAGATGAAGCAATTTATTATTGTCAGCAGAGTATCAGCTTCCCTCTCACACAGTGATACAGAGCCGTACAAAAACCTCCTTCCTCTTTTATCAGCAATGACATTTCACATCACATTTAGGATACTGAACAAATATCAGTTATTTCTATAGATAGACTGATATTAGTGCTCTGCATTTTCTCCAATCTTAGGGTTTTAGTTAGCAAAACAATAAGTTTTTTCTAGAAGGTTCCCATGCCTCCCAAGTATCAACACTCTATACATACTGTGACAGATGGATGTACTGTCACTGTGTAAAGAACCTCATAGTGATATGAATAGTGCATTGTTTAGAATACAAACCATCTCTACACAGGTCTGAGACTAAGGAGTCTACTTTTAAAAATGTTGCTGTGTTGTAATGAACAATCACCATAATTTGCCTAATAAAGTTATTTTCTGTGAATGACGGCTCCGTCTAGTGGCCATAATCAGGAAAATACCACATTATGGCCACTAGATGGAGTCAGATGGGTGTTTTCCTACAAAAGGTAATCAGGCCAGCCAGACAGAGCTTTGAAGAAGCAGAAAGTGTACCGTACACAAGGAATGTGAGTCTGTGTTCTGATGAAGCTGTCACCTGGGAGAGGCAGTGTTTGAACAGGCAGGGAGCAGTACAGCCCAAACCAGGAACTCTATAGCCAGAAAGCTGTAGTGAGGAGAATGTCGGCACTGATCAGGCCAAAGCTAAGAGGAAATTCTGACACAGACTGTAGATCCAAGATTGCCTACAATAACCAGGAGGATGAACATGTTCTGTTATATTAATGTGGTGATGATCTCCTGTGTGGGAAGCCTGATGGAAAGGTATTTGTTGAGGAATAGAAGTGGGTGGAAAGCACTTCAATCGTATTGATGAATGAACTTTAAACCTCTTTTAAAGCTCTACCTTTGAAGCGACACCCTCACAATACCTTAAAACGGAATTAAACCCATCCATAAAAGAGTTTCATTTCCAGCACGTGCCAGAAATGTAACACTCCCATTGGTTGTGCTCTCAACCAAACTGTCAAACCATCCAATGGCTGGTGTCATAACTGATCACATGTGCAGCAACATGGCAGTTGCAGAGGTTTAACAGAGTTTAACAAAGGCAAAAATGGCAGCTTCCTTGGCTGAAAACGATAGGAGGGTTTACTTACACTTTAAAGCGGTAGTAAACTTCAGTTTAAAAAATAAAAAACTTCCCCTACAAGACAATGTCATAATGTGCTAGTATGTATCGCACACTAGCGCATTATCAGAGACTTACCTTAAAATGAAGCCCTCCAGCGGCGCTATGTTACTGCTGAGAGGGCTTCCATCTTCACTCGGTCTTCCTTCCAGGTTTGCGGTCTCCTGCTACATGAGTGGCCGGGGGCGTGATGACGTCACCATTTACAGCACGGGCTCTGAAGGTCCGGCACGGTATGCCAGACCTTCAGAGTGCATGCGCCAGTGATATCACCGGCTGCATGCTGTGTAAATAACTCCTAAACAGTGAAAGTTTAGGAGATATTCACAGTACCTTCAGGTAAGCCTTAATATAGGCTTACTAGTAAATATAAGTGGCAAAACTGAGTTTACTACCACTTTAACCCTGATATTGTATACAACCCTTCAGCCTGGCCTAAAATATTGGGGATGATGGGTTATGTTGCTGACTTTTGGGTGGACAAATTAATTAATTCTGAAGACTTTCCTTTTAATGGACGGCCATTTGAAAATCAGGTAGGATTTTTGTTAAAGTGAATATTGATTAAAGTTATTGCTTACATTTTAATAAAGTTACATGTTTAATTTGTTACTTCCTGATTAACCCTTTTGCGGCCAGAGCCGTTTTTACGTTTTTTGCGCACAAGTTTAAAAAATCATTCTAGGCCTGAAGATTACACAAAACCCACAAATATGATATATTTTCTGAAAGCAGACACCCAAGAGAATAAAATAGCTGTAGCTGCAATTTTTTATGTCACACGATATTACCACAAAGGTCTAGGAAACGCAACATTTCAGTAAAAGACAGACTAACGTGAATTTTAGGGCAAACACAATAAATTACCCACATTTTTGGTAAAATATAAAAGATGAGGTTGCACCATATAAATAGATACCCAACATGCCAAACCTTAAATTTTTGTGCGCCCGTGAAATGGCGTCAAACTTCAGTACCCAATATTTTCTATAGGCGACACTTCAAAAGCCCCCTATAGGTATCAGTTTAGTGTTACGGAGGAGGTCTGGTGTTAGAATTATTTCTCTCACTCCGGCATACCTGGCAATATGTAACATGTGAATCGCAATGAACGTTTTCACACGTAGGCGCCCCTACGCATGTGTTTATGTTCATGCATGTGTATATGTGGGTGGTGAGGGCCCTGAAATTTATTTTGGGGGGTTATGTGTTTGGGTGTAACTTTATTTTTTGCAAGAAAAACATTTTTTTTACTTAACTTTGTTTTTTCATCACATATGGGATAAACAGTCCCCTATGTGATGATTTTTAGGTGACAGGTTCTCTTTATTGAGATATGCAGGGTCTAAAAGACCCCCAATGTCTCCCCTGCACTCCACTCAATGTTTTGCAATGCAGATCGCATTGCAAAACATCCTTTCACGGCAAAGCGAGCCGGGGACATGAGAGCTTGACCCGCAAGTGACGTCAGCGACGTCGCTTACCGGGTCAGAAGAAGAAGGGGAGGAGAGTGGATGTGTGTCCGCTCTTCTCCTTCCCCTCTACCCACGGGACCTCCGATGGGCAAGTGTAGACCGGTAAGCATGGCAGGGGACCGGTACCAGGGTGTGTGCGAGCAATCAAGCTGCAGCGTAGCCGCCTGAATGCTCTCACCTGACAGGGAGGAGTCTGCCTGTCAGTTTCACACACAGTCCTGGTGGCTGCAACCACCGAATTGTGTGTGATTCCCCCGCACTGTTAGGTCCGTATGACGTACGGACCTGGCGGCAAAAAGGTTAAAGGCCACAGCCATTTTAATCCATACTTAGGGGCCTATATATAAAAAAATAGTTATTCGTTGCCAAGGTTTGTTTCTACAGACAAGCAAAGGTGCTATTGAGTTCCCCCTTTGGGAAAATGGCAAACATCCAGAGTCTGGAGTGAACCCTGTGTCATCATGAACTTGAACCCAATGCCTGGCTATGTAGTGTGGCAGAGGTGTGTAAATCACAGGACTGGTTGTAAAGAAAAAACAATTATTTATCTAGCAAAACAGAAAACATAATTATATTTCCATTCTGTATTGAGCTTTTTGCCTGGAGTTCCACTTTAAGTTTTATGATCTGTTCAATTTCCATCAAGATACAAATCTGTAAAGAGTTTATCATCTATTTTTAATGAAGCAGGCTGGATTTTCATCAGGGTGTTGCTTACATAGAGTAGTGGTAGTTATGAAATCTCTCTCCTCTATATGTAATACATCAGACCCGTACACACATTTTTTGAATAAAGTATATTTATTGCATTTTTTGAGTTTTAGAGTTTTCCAATTTCATTTTTATATTAGTTATAAAGAAAAATGATTGCGCTGCTAGTGAAAATAATATATAAGCTGCCAGCACCAACAATAAGACTAATTGTAAATGGAAATGTGATGAAAACGTGAAATGCGTATATATCCAAAGTGTAAACTGAGTAATAAGTGAACGTGCACAACAGCAGTAATGTTTTTGGGGGAAAAATCGTGCATTAATTGTTAAATTCAGTGCTATTAATGGTAACCTTATTCCAAATAACACCCAAGGGTCAAGTGACTCCATATAAGAAAAAATTAAAAATAAAGTGAAGAAATATATATAAATAAACAATATACAAAAATGAAGTGTCATTTTTGATTGTAGAATGATTGTAGATCTGAGTGTTGCTGTATTTTATATGAATGGTCCCATGGATAGGAACCAGCCCGGGGCAATGTACAGTCCTCGCCCCTTGAAGGAGCTTACAATGTAATCTTCATACCAAAATTAAAGTAAGTCTATTGTTTTTATATTGTATAAAAAAAATTTAAAATATCTGAATACTTTCCTCTCCAGGAAACAAGGAATCAAATATCTGCAACAACCTCCTGCAGTATCTTCACATCTGACACAATTCCGGGTATGTTGGGTGTCGGGTCCCCCGCTGTATTCAGTGGCCGGCTCCTATATCACTAATGTGTCCTTGTGTATGAGAATCGCTCTATAATTCTGTAATACAGAGAAGTGAAGTGTGACATATGAAGATGAGTTCTGATTTGCATGTTTCCTGTCCCCCATATGTGATGTCGGGGGGTTTCCCTCTAATGATTGCAGCTGTTATATAGGAGACATTGTACAGGTGACATCTCAGTAGTCTGTGTGTGTCAGTGCAGAGACATCAAGATGGGTTCTCAGGGGGTTCTGCTGCCTCTCATACTGCTTTATATTCAGGGTGAGGACTTCATTTTATTGGTTTGGATGAATTGTTATATTTTCTGGACATAGATAATAAATATTTCATGTTTTCTTATCCTCAGGGAGTTGGGCACAGATTATATTGACACAATCTCCAAATTATATCACTGCAAATCCAGGAGACACAGTCACCGTCTCATGTAAATCCAGTACTGTTATCGGCAATTACTTACACTGGTACCAACAGAAACCAGGACAACCTCCAACACTGATTATCAGATATGCAACCACTCTGCAGTCTGGAGTCCCAACCAGGTTCAGTGGATCTGGATCTGGAACAGATTATACTCTTAAAATCAGCAACATAAAGGATGAAGATGAAGCAATTTATTATTGTCAGCAGAGTAACAGCTTCCCTCTCACACAGTGATACAGAGCCGTACAAAAACCTCCTTCCTCTTTTATCAGCAATGACATTTCACATCACATTTAGGATACTGAACAAATATCAGTTATTTCTATAGATAGACTGATATTAGTGCTCTGCATTTTCTCCAATCTTAGGGTTTTAGTTAGCAAAAAAATATTTTTTTTCTAGAAGGTTCCCATGCCTCCCAAGTATCAACACTCTATACATACTGTGACAGATGAATGTACTGTCACTATGTAAAGAACCTCATTGTGATATGAATAGTGCATTGTTTAGCATACAAACCATCTCTAAACAGGTCTAAGACTAAGGAGTCTACTTTTAAAAATGTCGCTGTGTTGTAATGAACAATCACCATAATTTGCCTAATAAAGTTATTTTCTGTGAATGACGGCTCCATCTAGTGGCCATAATCAGGAAAATACCACATTATGGCCACTAGATGGAGTCAGGTGGGTGTTTTCCCACAATAGGGAATCAGGCCAGCCAGCCAGAGCTTTTAAGAAGCAGAAAGTGTACTGTATACAAGGAATGTGAGTCTGTGTTCTGATGAAGCTGTCACCTGGGAGAGGCAGTGTTTGAACAGGCAGGGAGCAGTACAGCCCAAACCAGGAACTCTATAGCCAGAAAGCTGTAGTGAGGAGAATGTCGGCACTGACCAGGCCAAAGCTAAGAGGAAATTCTGACACAGACTGTAGATCCAAGATTGCCTACAATAACCAGGAGGATGAACATGTTCTGTTATATTAATGTGGTGATGATCCCCTGTGTGGGAAGCCTGATGGAAAGGTATTTGTTGAGGAATAGAAGTAGGTGGAAAGCACTTCAATCGTATTGACGAATGAACTTTAAACCTCTTCTAAAGCTCTACCCTTGAAGCGACACCCTCACAATACCTTAAAGCGGAAGTAAACCCATCCATAAAAGAGTTTCATTTCCAGCACGTGCCAGAAATGTAACACTCCCATTGGTTGTGCTCTCAACCAAACTGTCAAACCATCCAATAACTGGTGTCATAACTGATCACATATGCAGCATCATGACAGTTGCAGATTTAACAGAGGCAAAGATGGCAGCTTCCTTGGCTGAAAATGATAGGAGGGTTTACTTACACTTTGAAGCGGTAGTAAACTTCAGTTTAAAAAATAAAAAACTTCCCCTGCAAGACAATGTCATAATATGCTATTATGTATCGCACACTAGCACATTATCAGAGACTTACCTTAAAATGAAGCCCTCCAGTGGTGCTATGTTACTGCTGAGAGGGCTTCCATCTTCACCCGGTCTTCCTTCCAGGTTTGCGGCCTCCTGCTACATGAGTGGCCGGGGGCGCGATGACGTCACCGTTTACAGCACGGGCTCTGAAGGTCCGGCGTGGTATGCCAGACCTTCAGAGTGCATGCGCCAGTGATATCACCGGCTGCATGCTGTGTAAATATCTCCTAAACAGTGAAAGTTTAGGAGATATTCACAGTACCGTCAGGTAAGCCTTAATATAGGCTTACTAGTAAATATAAGTGGTAAAACTGAGTTTACTATCACTTTAACCCTCATATTGAATACAACCCTTCAGCCTGGCCTAAAATATTGGGGATGATGGGTTATGTTGCTGACTTTTGGGTGGACAAATTAATTAATTCTGAACATTTTCCTTTTAATGGACTGCCATTTGAAAATCAGGTAGGATTTTTGTTAAAGTGAATGTTGATTAAAGTTATTGCTTACATTTTAATAAAGTTACATGTTTAATTTGTTACTTCCTGATTAACCCTTTTGCGGCCAGAGCCGTTTTTACATTTTTTGCGCACAAGTTTAAAAAATCATTCTAGGCCTGAAGATTACACAAAACCCACAAATATGATATATTTTCTGAAAGCAGACACCCAAGAGAATAAAATAGCTGTAGCTGCAATTTTTTATGTCACACGATATTACCACAAAGGTCTAGGAAACGCAACATTTCAGTAAAAGACAGACTAACGTGAATTTTAGGGCAAACAAACACAATAAATTACCCACATTTTTGGTAAAATATAAAAGATGAGGTTGCACCATATAAATAGATACCCAACATGCCAAACCTTAAATTTTTGTGCGCCCGTGAAATGGCGTCAAACTTCAGTACCTTATATTTTCTATAGGCGACACTTCAAAAGCCCCCTATAGGTATCAGTTTAGTGTTACGGAGGAGGTCTGGTGTTAGAATTATTTCTCTCACTCCGGCATACGTGGCAATATCTAACATGTGAATCGCAATTAACGTTTTCACACGTAGGCGCCCCTACGCATGTGTTTATGTTCATGCATGTGTATATGTGGGGGGTGGGGGCCCTCAAATTTATTTTGGGGGGTTATGTGTTTGGGTGTAACTTTATTTTTTGCAAGAAAAACATTTTTTTTACTTAACTTTGTTTTTTCATCACAAAGGGGATAAACAGTCCCCTATGTGATGATTTTTAGGTGACAGGTTCTCTTTATTGAGATATGCAGGGTCTAAAAGACCCCCAATGTCTCCCCTGTACTCCACTCAATGTTTTGCAATGCAGATCGCATTGCAAAACATCCTTTCACGGCAAAGCGAGCCGGGGACATGAGAGCTTGACCCGCAAGTGATGTCAGCGACGTCGCTTACCGGGTCACAAGAAGAAGGGGAGGAGAGTGGATGTGTGTCCGCTCTTCTCCTTCCCCTCTACCCACGGGACCTCTGATGGGCAAGTGTAGACCGGTAAGCATGGCAGGGGACCGGTACCAGGATGTGTGCGAGCAATCAAGTGGCAGCGTAGCCGCCTGAATGCTCTCACCTGACAGGCAGGAGTCTGCCTGTCAGTTTCACACACAGTCCTGGTGGCTGCAGCCACCGAATTGTGTGTGATTCCCCCGCACTGTTAGGTCCATATGACGAACGGACCTGGCGGCAAAAAGGTTAAAGGCCACAGCCATTTTAATCCATAGTTAGGGGCCTATATATAAAAAAATAGTTATTCGTTGCCAAGGTTTGTTTCTACAGGTGAGCAAAGGTGCTATTGAGTTCCCCTTTGGGCAAATGGCAAACATCCAGAGTCTGGAGTGAACCCTGTGTCATCATGACCTTGAACCCAATGCCTGGCTATGTAGTGTGGCAGAGGTGTGTAAATCACAGGACTGGTTGTAAAGAAAAAACGATTATTTATCTAGCAAAACAGAAAACATAATTATTTTTCCATTCTGTATTGAGCTTTTTGCCTGGAGTTCCACTTTAAGTTTTATGATCTCTTCTATTTCCATCAAGATACAAATCTGTAAAGAGTTTATCATCTATTTTTAATAAAGCAGGCTGGATTTTCATCAGGGTGTTGCTTACATAGAGTAGTGGTAGTTATGAAATCTCTCTCCTCTATATGTAATACATCAGACCCGTACACACATTTTTTGAATAAAGTATATTTATTGCATTTTTTGAGTTTTAGAGTTTTCCAATTTCATTTTTATATTAGTTGTAAAGAAAATGATTGCGCTGCTAGTGAAAACAATATATAAGCTGCCAGCACCAACAATAAGACTAATTGTAAATGGAAATGTGATGAAAACGTGAAATGTGTATATATCCAAAGTGTAAACTGAGTAATAAGTGAACGTGCACAACAGCAGTAATGTTTTTGGGGGAAAAAACGTGCATTAATTGTTAAATTCAGTGCTTTTAATGGTAACCTTATTCCAAATAACACCCAAGGGTCAAGTGACTCCATATAAGCAAAAATTAAAAATAAAGTGAAGAAATATATATAAATAAACAATATACAAAAATGAAGTGTCATTTTTGATTGTAGAATGATTGTAGATCTGAGTGTTGCTGTATTTTATATGAATGGTCCCTTGGATAGGAACCAGCCCGGGGCAATGTACAGTCCTCGCCCCTTGAAGGAGCTTACAATGTAATCTTCATAACAAAATTAAAGTGAGTCTATTGTTTTTATATTGTATAAAAAAATTTTAAAATATCTGAATACTTTCCTCTCCAGGAAACAGGGAATCAAATATCTGCAACAACCTCCTGCAGTATCTTCACATCTGACACAATTCCGGGTATGTTGGGTGTCGGGTCCCCCGCTGTATTCAGTGGACGGCTCCTATATCACTAATGTGTCCTTGTGTATGAGAATCGCTCTATAATTCTGTAATACAGAGAAGTGAAGTGTGACATATGAAGATGAGTTCTGATTTGCATGTTTCCTGTCCCCCATATGTGATGTCGGGGGGTTTCCCCTCTAATGATTGCAGCTGTTATATAGGAGACATTGTACAGGTGACATCTCAGTAGTCTGTGTGTGTCAGTGCAGAGACATCAAGATGGGTTCTCAGGGGGTTCTGCTGCCTCTCATACTGCTTTATATTCAGGGTGAGGACATCATTTTATTGGTTTGGATGAATTGTTATATTTTCTGGACATAGATATTAAATGTTTCATGTTTTCTTATCCTCAGGGAGTTGGGCACAGATTATATTGACACAATCTCCAAATTATATGACTGCAAATCCAGGAGACACAGTCACCATCTCATGTAAATCCAGTACTGGTATCGGCAGCAATTTACACTGGTACCAACAGAAACCAGGGCAACCTCCAACACTGATTATCAGATATGCAGTCAATCTTCAGTCTGGAGCCCCAACCAGGTTCAGTGGATCGTATTCAAAAACAGATTTGACTCTTAAGATCAGCAACATAAAGAATGAAGATGAAGCAATTTATTATTGTCAGCAGGGTATGGAGCTCCCTCTCACACAGTGATACAGAGCCGTACAAAAATCTCCTTCCTCTTTTATCAGCAATGACATTTCACATCACATTTAGAATTGCACTGAATGGGGATCAGTTCTCTCTATAATTAGACTACAATTAGCTCTGTGTAGTTGCTTTAAACTTAGTCTTAGCAAAAAAAAAAGATTTTCTTCAAGCTCCCCAAGTATCACCACATTATATATACTGTGACAGACGAATGCACTGTCACTGTGTAAAGAACCTCAAAGTGACATGGATAGCACATCATTTAGCATAGATGATAAAAGTATACACTGCGCTAAATTCAAAAAAATATATGGTGCAGAGCAGCTACATACAGGGTGACAACAACCAAAAGAACATGTGAAAATAAAATGTAGCGCATGTAATGGAAATTTGTAAGTTCTGTATATAATTGTATTGTATTTTGTATGTATTGCACTCTGCCCTCACTGTGCACACAGCACTAATAATGTTTTCAGTAAATGTTTACATTCTTTTGAGTCCTGATTAGAATTAGCCTGCCTATGTAACGCCCCTTGTTACCATAAACTTACAATTGTAATATTAATGTGATACCTACGTAATCATGTGCATAAAAACCTTCAATTGCGTCATAATAAAGCAGAACAGTAATTTGGAAAGATGCTGAGCGTATCTTTTGTGTCTGTTCCCTACTGCAGTAGATATTATTAATTTGGAACCACTAATCAATATGAGGATAGGAGTTGCCTATCATCAATTTAACCGAGACATGCATGGCGAGCTTTGCCTTAGGAGGGGATTCCAGGTGACCCTGAGTATCCGAAACGAGGAGCTTGAGACGATCCGGGAATTTCTGATAATCAGCCGGCTGAGGTAAGCCTTTTGCTTACATTTGAGTTATCAGACTTCCTTGATCGGTAAGGCATTTTCGGGACAAAGGGTACCTATTTTACTCCCCTTAATCGAACTGTATTGATTGGTGGTTATATGTTATGTTGTCTCTGTCTATTGTCCATCGGAGTGTTATAGATAAGAAAGGGAAGAATAGTACTGTTCACAGGCATATGTAGTACATCTGCTAGATAAAGTAGTTTAGAGGCAAGAGGGTATAGGCACAAGTAGAGAAGAGAGAAGACTGGCCAGTCATTATGGGCATTGAATTAAGTAAGGGAATGAAGGGTAAGAGACCCTCAAAAATGCCCAGCGCAAGAGAAGCGCTATATATGAACCGAAGGTGCGGTTCCGCCTATACTGAGCCCCTAGATTAATGGTTAGAGTGGACAGGGATCCACAATGGGTAACTGGGTTACCAAGGTCCACAGGGACTAAGAATCATGCAGAGTAAACAGCTAGAGAAACAGCTATCAATGTGAGCAGGATGGATCAAGGGTGACATTAGAACTAGACAGAAAGGGACATTTTCATGTTAAGTTGTGGGATGAATTTGGGATCAGGCACTACAACTAGTAAAAGTCAGAAACAGAGAAATGAGAGGTAAAACAGAATACTTTATATGTTGTCAGAGAGGGAAGATGGGATGAGCACTGTGGCTCCCCATCTGATCATAGAATCATAGAAGCTAGATTTAAAAGTAATTTAAACAAAATAAGGAAAGCAGAATTTAGGCAGGGAAATATTAAAGAGTTAAAAGAAAGTGAGAGAATGATATGCATGTGTTGTGTACAAATGGGAAAAATGTAAGCGATTTTAGAGAGATATTGGTGTGTGTGCGAATGCTGGGACCTCTAGTTCTATTGCTTGTGTGTGTCATGTACGCAGATGTGACCCCCTCCTTTGTGCTCTCATGAAAGAAATGTGGCTGGGATGAGAGGTTAGTGATAAGCTGGAAGGAAACCATGCCAATTTCTGTTTTTTAGACAAAACATTTATAACAAAATGTGCCGGGTTAACGAATCTAATGGTAAACAATGTGATCACAATTATTTTGAATCTGTTTTCCAAACATGGTAAAATGAAGGTTACATTTAACTGTGTATTACACAAATTGAATATCCTTTGATAGTGGAAACAGTGCATTTAAAAAAGGGAAATTAAGTAAAATTAAGTAGTAATGAGTATTAATTTCTAATATGAGTTTAACAATTATATAGATATAATGAAACTGGTTTAGACAACCTTTGGTTGGAAATGAAATCCAGGTTATTGGGGAAATTTGTAAAAATGGGATTAGTTTAGATTAAGATAACAATTTTGTAATTTTACATTTATACAATAAGCCCTTATTGAGAGAAAAAAAGATTAAGATGAGGTTGTTATTTTGAATAAAGCTGCCATAATATTTAACAAAGCCAAGATGGATGGGAAACATAAGAAGTTTTTCTACAAAAATGATATTGTAAGGTTTTTGATGAAAACTTGATGTGTGGTCCAAGATGTAAGAGTAATAATAAATAAAATTTAAATATAACAGACCCATCACATCAAGTCCACACACCCTGTTAGGATAGATGCCACCTGCAGCCAGTTGTTTTATAGTTTTTGATGCTTTCTGGTCAATCATACAGATTGGTCCTTTTGTTTTTATTTATTTTTATTTTTGAAATCCAAAGCAGAATGTGTGGATTGTGAAATGATGTGCCCCTTTTTCTTGTAAGTACAGTGGTATAAGCAGAAGAATAGTTTTGGATTTATGGACATCTCTCCATGACCGCAGGGTATTGTTATCATTTATTATAATATTGCCAGGAAAAAGTTGTCTTTTGAAACATGAAACTGGAGTTCTTACACAAATAGTGTGATAGAAAACAAGACATTGTAATATATTTATGCAAGCTGGACCCAGTAATGAAGGGTTCACCCCAATATATCAGAGCTGTAGCTTTTATGCAAAGGTGCTATTAGACAAAGTTAGATATTGTTTTGGTCAATGGTCCGACATTCTGTGCAGCAAATTTACAGCTAACTAAATGTTTGTCTAATGAAAGGTTTAAAATATGAGTTTGTTTATGTACAAATCTAACAATGAAAAATGCGTACATTTATTCAAAAGAAAGGAAAAGACGCATGTGTTAAATTGATGACATAGGAATCAGCTGCTGTGAGCCCAGTGCAGGACACACTCCCTGAAGACCCAGATATTACATTTTTTGTAGATTTGAGTATGCAGTTTATCACCCAGAAGGATACCCTGTATTCAAAGTCATTGGATCCTTTTTCCCCAGCTCAAGAAGCAGAGCTCCATGTTTTAGCAAAGCCTGTGAGCTATAAAAAGAGTGTATATTTATATAGATAGTCGAGATATAGAGAGCTTTTGGTTCCATTTGAAGGGCCAGAAGTTTGTTTTTACTTCGGCAGGTAAACCAATAAAGCATGCCAAGTTAATTTGATTGGCTGTTTTCAGCCTTCCAGCTTCTTGCTGAGGTAGCCATATTAACTTTCACACATGGAAGCAGACCAGGTGACTAAGGATGCTGCATTTACAGCCTCGGACACTTGATGGGTCTGTGCAACTCACAGATTCCACCCTAGTTCTGGCCCAGTATAGCTGGGATTAATAATTCAACTTTAAGGACCCCAGAACGAGAAGAACAAGTGGTCCACAGGGGGCAACTTCTTATGAAACAGGACTTTGGAAAAGGTGATCATTTATGTCTGCCAGCCACTCTTTTCCCTCCAGCTTGACACATGGACCGTGTCATCAGTCACAAGCAGTTATGGCTGCCTTAGTAAATGAGCATGGGATAGAGCCAGGGTTCTCTACAGTTGTTTTTATAACATACCACTTCTTGTTTTACCTGTTACCAAAGGTGTTACCAAAAGCTCAACATCCCTTCCAGAGATTACAAAAAAGATATATCCAGATACCCAAGTCAGGATCTTACGAGTATGCATTTTGTCTGTATGGACATTTTTTGGATGTCCAGTGGCAAATGCTACTGCAAAGGCCACAGTAAAAAGTGTTATCAGAAGTAGTTTGTAAATACAGAGTGCAGAAAGTACAGAGAGTAACAAAAGATTTCATTTTTTATAGGAGAGTCCTTACTAGAAGTTTTGAGGTTTTATTTTTACACCCCCTACTGTCTACAATGTAGCGGACAAAGTAAATTAAGAAACTAGAAAACTTTTGCCTGAATGTTTTCTTAAATTTTATCAAGCCTCTAAGGGGATGTTGGACTCTCTCCCTATGAGATTTTGTTTGGGAGTGTGTTACTCACTTGCTTATATTTTGTCTCAGCAGCTGAAGTCCTCCATTCGGATCTCACGGAGAATGCTGATGATCTTTTAAGGTTTTTTACAAACTCATTTATGTGTTTTCTCCCTAATTCCAGATCCTAAAAGTTTGGAAGGATCTAAAACTAAAGCCAGGTGACTTTTGGATTGTTAAGAGACATTTATATATAAGGAAATGTTTGGAGACTCAATACAGCATCTATTTCATGTACAGTTTTTGCAAAACTTGAAGAAAAAGTCACCTGGATCCACACCAGACACTGCAAAAATGACTAAATTAAAGAAATCTCTGTGTTTGATTTGTTTCCCTCTTGTGATCACAGTCTAGGGTACTTTTTGATTCAATTACTTTAATTGTAAGGGATATATATATTTGAAAAATAGTTTAGCCATGTTGAAGTCATATTTGTCTTTTGTACGTCTTCCATTTTATGTAGAATTGTCTGTGTTTACATATGCTGATAAGTCAGCATGTCCACAATTCAGCTAGAAGGCCATTCTGGCCACAGGAGTGTACAGCCAGTACTCTGTAAATATGTCTTATCAATCATTTGTTCTTCACAATAAAAGGTAATTTTGTAATGAAAAAGTTGCTCAGCTATTATTTTCTCCACAATGGAGTTTTTTTGCCTCTTTGGCCAGGACTACCTCCACCTAAGCATGTGGAGGTTCCAGGTTAAAGGTGATAGCAGGTATGGTTAGTGATCAAAATATTGATCAAAAGAGGGGAGACTGTAATGGAAATTTGTAAGTTCTGTATATAATTGTATTGTATTTTGTATGTATTGCACTCTGCCCTCACTGTGCACACGGCACTAATAATGTTTTCAGTAAATGTTTACATTCTTTTGAGTCCTGATTAGAATTAGCCTGCCTATGTAACGCCCCTTGTTACCACAAATGTACAATTGTAATATTAATGTGATACCTACGTAATCATGTGCATAAAAACCTTCAATTGCGTCATAATAAAGCAGAACAGTAATTTGGAAAGATGCTGAGCGTATCTTTTGTGTCTGTTCCCTACTGCAGTAGATATTATTAATTTGGAACCACTAATCAATATGAGGATAGGAGTTGCCTATCATCAATTTAACCGAGACACGCATAAATTGTGCAAAAAATCTTCAATCAAGAAAATGGCTGAAAAACAAATGTCCATAAGTGGTAAACACGTTAATGATGAAACTTATAAGTCTCTCAATGAAGGTAAATAAAGTCCAGTAAGTAAATAAAAAACAGCAAATATACATGGGATGTCCCACTAGAAATGGTGTGTGGATGTGAAACGACAAATGTTCCAACACAGGTATATCATCAGATCATCCCAAAGCTATATCTCACAACTGCATGTAACTTGGTAAAGATGGTGTGTAAGAAACTCTTACCAGATATAATGGACTCCCTTGTCAGCGACAGGGAGTCACTCGAGCGGGTTGCCTCTCAGGGCCTGAAAAACGGACATCACAGCACTGCGAACCTTCTGGGTCAAACTCTGCGTGGATCTCCCGGGGCCGCCAGGTGGGTCCTCCCAAAGGATGGCCAAGGTGCAAATCAGAGGGAACAGTGCATCACGTAAAAAGCTGAAGGCTGGTTTGATTCATCAAAAAGATGGTATGTCTCCACACGTTCAGCTTGTAATTCATAAAACCTTTTTAAGAGGAGATTAAAATCATTGTCGGTCATTCTAGCTATACATCTGCAGTTCTGTTCGGAGTTCCAGACATTTTTGTGTGTAGCTGCTGACTTTTAATAAACACACACTCACCTGTCCCACGGTCCAGCGATGCGGCTGCCCGAAGCCTCGCTTCTCTCCCCCGCTTCTCTCGAGCACCGGCATCACTGGTGTGGGCACCCGGCTGAGACAACTTGCAGCTTCACAGCCAGGTGCGCACTGCGCATGCGTGGGACGTGCTGCAAGTTCTTAATGGCTGATCAGTATTCTGGGACCTGTGACGTGTCCCAGACGATTGCAGGGAGAGGAGAACTTCTGCTTGAGTCACCTAGGTGGCACAAGTGGAAGTTGAAGCTGGATACTTGTCAAAGCTAAGTACCCACCCCCCCAAAAAAAATGGCATGCTAAATGTGACATGTCAGGGGGTGAGGAGTACTTAAAGCTGAAGTTCCACTTTTGGGTGGAACTCCGCTTTAATGTGGTGCTGATCCCCTGTGTGGGAAGCCTGATGGAAAGGTATTTGTTGAGGAATAGAAGTGGGTGGAAAGCACTTCAATCGAATTGGTGAATTAACTTTATATTTCCTTTAAAGCTCTACCCTTGAAGTGACATCCTCACAATACCTTCACCCTCATATTGTACCCAGTTCTTGAGCCTGGCCTAAAATATTGGGACGATGGGTTACATTGCTTACATTTGGTTGGACAAATGAATTAAATTTTAAAATGTTCCTTTTATTGGACTGGCCATATGAGACTTTTTTTGTTAAAGTGAATGTTGATTAAAGTTATTGTTTACATTTAAATAAAGTTACATTTTGAATGTATTACCTCCTAATTAAAGTGACTGTAAAGGCCTTTTTTCTTTTTTTTTTTTAAATAACAAACATGTTATACTTACCTCCACTGTGCAGCTCGTTTTGCACAGAGTGGCCCCGAACCTCGTCTTCTGGGGTCCTCTGGCAGCTCTCGCGGCTCCTGCCCACATCTGATAACCCCCTAGGAGAAGAGCTTCCCTGAGGGGGTTACCTTGCGGGCGCGCTCCCGAGTCCAGTATTTGTGTCTATAGACACAGACTGCCGCACTCAGCCCCGCCTTCCTGGCATCCGCATCGTTGGATTTGATTGACAGCAGCGGGAGCCAATGGCTGCTCTGCTATCAATCTATCCAATCAAGAGCTGGGAGCCCGTGGAGAGTAAGACAGCGCATCCCCGCCAACTGAATGAAGGGGTTCAAGTAAGTAAAATGGGGGGCTTAGGGGGCCGGTGACTGCCAAGTGTTTTTCCACATTAATGCATAGAATAGCATGAACCTTTACAACCCCTTTGAGGCTGGGTTCACACTATTGTGAATTGGATGAGGGTTTCCCCACATCCAATTCGCATAGCAGGAGATTGTGACTGACTCTCTATGGAGCCGGTTCACACATCTCCGGAGCGGCTCCGGTGTGAATTGCACATGAGTCCTGTGCGTCTTCTGGTCTGTTTCAGGTCTGAATTCAGCCAAAAATTTGGTCTGAAATCGGATCTGAACCAGTGAATGGAGACGCACCGGACCCCCTGCTGTGAGCCGCTCCGTACTCTAGTGTGAACCCAGCCTCAAGGCCACGGCCCTTTGAATTTATACTTAGGAGAATATACAGTATATAAAAAACTTGCAGAGCTATTCATCCTGTAAACTGTCCTTTTTTCTTTGTGAATGGGGGGTGGAAGCTGTCACATTGAGTGGTGGTAGTAATACTGACAGTAAATATATGACTACTTCCTGCAGCAACAGGTTTACTTCAGTAGATGGATGAATGTGCTGTTTAGTTCACCCGTTCTGTGAATGGCAAACATCCAGAGTCTGCAGCCAACCCTGTGTCATCATGAACTTCAACCCAATGCCTAGATGTGAAGTGCGGCAGAGGTGTGTAAATCACAGGACTGGTTGTACAGAATTAACAGTTATTTAGCTAGTAAAACAGAAAACATAATTGTATTTCCATCGTGTATTGAGCTCTTTGCTTGGAGTTACACTTTAACCCCTTCCTGACAAGCCACCGCAGTTATACTGCAGCAGGGTGGCACAGCTGAGCGAGCCGTCGTAATTGTACGTCGGCTCTTTAAGACACTGTAGCAGGCGTGCAACATGTCCGCGGAGACGATGCGCATGCCTTGGCGGGCGCCATGACCGCCGGGCACCCGCGATCGCTCATGACAGAGTGAGAACTGGGATCTGTGTAAACACACAAATCCTGGTTCTTTTGTGTTCCTACTAAGTAGGAGCGATGATCTTTCTCCTCCTCTATTCAGCCACATTCCCCCCACAGTTAGAAACATGCATAGGGAACACAGCTGATCGCCCCCTAGTGTTAACCCCTTCCCTGCCAGTGACATTTATACAGTAATCAGTGGCTATTTTAAGCTCTGATCACTGTATAAATGTCACTGGTACCAAAAAAGTGTCAAAAGTGTCCAATCTGTCTGTCACAATGTCACAGGCCCGATAAAAATCGCAGATCACCATCATTACTAGTAAAAAACAGAATAATAAAAATGCCATAAATCTATCCCCAATTTTTTAGACGTTATAACTTTAGCGCAAACCAATCAATATACGCTTATTGCGATTTATTTTTAACAAAAATATGTAGAAGAATACATATCGGCCTAAACTGATGAAGAAATTTGTATATTTTTATTTATTATCTGGATATTTATTATAGCAAAAACTACAACATATTGTATTTTTTTCAAAATTGTCACTCTTTTTTGTTTATAGCGCAAAAAATAAAACCGCAGAGATGATCAAATACCACCAAAGGAAAGCTCTATTTGAGGGGAAAAAGGGACATAAGTTATGTTTGGGTACAACATTGCACGACCGCGCAATTGTCAGTTAAAGCGACGCTGTGCGTTATCGCAAAAAGTGGCCTGGTCAGGAAGGGGGCAAATCCTTCCGGGGCTGAAGTGGTTAAGTTTTATGATCTGTTCTATTTATATTAAGATACAAATTTGTAAAGAGTTTTATCATGTATTTTTTTTTAAACGGTTGGATTTCAGTCAGGGTGTGGCTTACATAAAATAGTGGCCATTTTGAAGTTGTTCTTCTCTATATGTAATACATCAGACCACTACAGTGATTATTGAATAAAGTATACAGTATTTATTGCATTTTTCAGTTTTAGGCTGCACTCACACCTGAGCACATGTTTTCAGGCGGAAAGATAATTTTCAGGCTGAAAAATAGAAAATAAAAGAACAGAATAGAATAAAATAGAATAGAAATTAATACAATAGTATAGAATAAAACAGTAATTAAATAAAATAAAAAGAATATAACCATCTTCTGAAATACGAATTTGAAATAGAATAAATTTAAATTTGAATACATAAGAAAAGAATAGAATAGAAAAAAAAAGAATAGAATAGACTATAATATAATAGAAAAGAAAAGAATTAGAAAAACAATACAATAGAATAGAAAAGAATAGAAAAATTATAACCATTTCCCAAAATTCAAACAAAATCAATTTGAATTTGAATAGAATAGCAAAGTATAGTTTAGAATAGAAAATAACAGAATAGTATAGAAAAAACAACAGAATAGAATAAAAAAGAAGGAATATAACCATCTTCTGAAATTTGAATTTCGAACAGAATAAATTTGAATTTGAATAGAAAAGTATAGAATAGAATGGAAAATAAAATTAAAAAATAGAATAGAAAAAAATAAAATAGAACAAATAGAAAAAGAATAGAATTAAAAAAAATAGAATAGTATAAAAAAATTTAACCATTTCCCAAAATTCAACTAGAATCAATTTGTTTTGAATAGAATAGAATAGAATAGAATAGAAAATAATAGATTAGAATAGGAAGATGGTTATATTCTATCTATTCTATTCTGTTGTTCTTTTCTATCCTAAATCCTAATCTATTATTTTCTATTCTATTTAAATTCAAATTTCTATTCTATTCTACTGTTTTTTGAATTATATTCTTTTCTATTTTTTTTTTTATTCTATTCTATTTGTTTCTATTCTATTCCATGCTATTCTGTTCTTTTATTTACTATTCTATTTTGTTCTGTTTTATTCTATTCTATTCTATTCTATTCTTTTTATTTTCTGCTATATTATTTTCTTTTCTATTCTATTTTTTTTTCTATTTTATTTAAATTCAAATTTCTATTCTATTCTATTGTTTTTTAAATTATATTATTTTATATTTGAATTTTAGAAAATGATTATATTCTATTTTACTCCATTTTTTTTATTCTATTCTATTAATTGCTATTCTATAGCATGCTATTCTATTCTGTTATTTACTTATTTTGTTCTATTTTGTTCTGTTTTACTCTATTATATTCTATTCTTTTATTTTCTGTTATATTATTTTATATATTTTTTTCTATTCCATTCCTTTATTTTCTCTTCTATTTTATTCTTCCTTGGAAAAAACTATTCGAATTCAAAAAAATGTTCTAATTCAAAAACTATTGGAATTTGAAAACATTTTGAATTTGAAAATTATTTGAATTTGAAAACTTTTTGAATTCGAATACTATGTTCTGTTTGATTCTATTATTTTCTATTCTTTTATTTTTTGTTATATTATTTTCTATTCTATTCTAATTTTTTCTTTTCCATTCCTTTATTTTCTATTCTATTCAAACTATTTGAATTTTCGAAAACTATTTGAAAACGAATTGAATGTGAAAACTATTCGAATCGATTCAAAAACTATTTGAATGGATTAGCATTTGAATTCTAAAAACTAATAAAACAGATTAAACAAATTTAACTAAACTAATTTATGTAAATAACGAATCAAAATGACACAAACCTAAACAAAGATTTTGTTCTGCACATGTCTTCCAATGAACATTCATGTATTGCATTTTCACAAGTAAAATTACTTTGAATTAAACTGCTGTGTTTTATGGGGGAGTTAAATTGGTAGCAAATGCTCCTTGATGCATTTTCCCTATTTAAATCATGAACTACTGATTGCTGTGTGTACATGGATTCTAACCTTCTCCGTTCTCTTGTAATCCTTAACTGTTCCTTTTCATGACGTCACTGGCGCATGCGCATATTTCCCCCTGTTTACGGCATGCACTTTGAGCCGTCAGTCCTTTCATTACATGCCCTGGCTCCATCCTCCTCTCTCTGCGGCACTGTTTCAAGAAACCGCAAGATTACAGTCCCATTCACAGGTGCAGGTCTGCTAAGATACGCGGGACATGGCCACTATAGTAACCCCGGGATGAAAGCGAGGCCTGGCCAAAACAAATGAGGTGCATGCGCGACATTACGGCAGGATCATTACCTAACATGGCACGGCTTCTCCCAGGAAGAAAGATTTTAGAAACGACTCAAATAAAAGTAAGAAATATGTGAAGTGGAGTAATATTAATCAGATCGGACACTTTAGACACTATTTTGGGACCATTGACATTTATACAGTGATCAGTGCTATACATATGCACTGATTACTATATAAATGTCCACTGGCAGGGAAGGAGTTAACACTAGGAGGCGATCAAGGGGTTAAATGTGTTACCTAGGTATTGACTCTAACTGTGGGGGGGAGACTGACTGGGGGAGAAGACTGTTTGGTGTTCCTATATACTAGGAACACACGATCTGTCTCCTCTCCCCTGACAGGACATGGATCTGTGTGTTTAGACACACAGATCCACGTTACTGCTCTGTCATGAGCGATTGTGGGTGCCCGGGGGACATCGCAGGCCCTGTGCATGCGCATCAGCTCCTCGGTGACGTGTCGTGCGCACCACCTATACCGCCGGAAAGCCAAGGACGTCATATGACGCCTGTCCACAATGGGAGATCCCATCTGCGGACGTCATATTACTATAGGCAGGGAAGGAAGTGCTTAAATTACAATCATTGTACATCGCAGTGTTGCTGTATTACCTCCTTGTTCAAATATTTTATTGAAAGAGAAAAGTTCAGTACAGATATATTGGTAATAGTACAGTAAAAACGGTCACAGTAGGTATGACATAACAAATTGGATGGTGAAAGCATAAAACACACAAAGATAATAAGTAACAGATAGTGATGGAGGGCGTGTTGTTATATTTTATATGAATGGTCCCATGGATAGGAACCAGTCCGGGGCAGTGTACAGTCCTTGTTCCTTGAAGGAGCTTACATGTAATTTCCAAAATTAATGGGACTCTGTTGTTTCTCTGTTGTTTAAAAAAGAAAAAACATCAGGATACTTACCTCGTTGGGAGACAGCAATTTCAATGTCTTCTGTCCTCAAGTGCTCCAACCTCCTGCAGAGTCTTCACATCTTACACAATTCCGGGTATGTTGGATGTCGGGTCCCCCCCCTGTATTCAGTGGCCGGCTCCTATATCACTAATGTGTCCTTGTGTATGAGAATCGCTCTATAATTCTGTAATACAGAGAAGTGAAGTGTGACGTATGAAGATGAGATCTGATTTGCATGTTTCCTGTCCCCCATATGTGATGTCGGGGGGTTTCCCCCTAATGATTGCAGCTGTTATATAGGAGACATTGTACAGGTGACATCTCAGTAGTCTGTGTGTGTCAGTGCAGAGACATCAAGATGGGTTCTCAGGGGGTTCTGCTGCCTCTCATACTGCTTTATATTCAGGGTGAGGACATCATTTTATTGGTTTGGATGAATTGTTATATTTTTTGGACATAGATATTAAATGTTTCATGTTTTCTTATCCTCAGGGAGTTGGGCACAGATTATATTGACACAATCTCCAAATTATATGACTGCAAATCCAGGAGACACAGTCACCCTCTCATGTAAATCCAGTACTGGTATCAGCAACAATTTACACTGGTACCAACAGAAAACAGGACAACCTCCAACACTGATTATTAATTGGGCAACCTATCTTCAATCTGGAGCCCCAACCAGGTTCAGTGGATCGTATTCAGGAACAGATTTTACTCTTAAGATCAGCAACATAAAGAATGAAGATGAAGCAATTTATTATTGTCAGCAGAGTGACAGCCTCCCTCTCACACAGTGATACAGACAGAGCCATACAAAAACCTCCTTCCTCTTTTATCAGCAATGACATTTCACATCACATTTAGAATTGCACTGAATGGGGATCAGTTATCTCTATAATTAGACTACAATTAGCTCTGTGTAGTTGCTTTAAACTTAGAGTCTTAGCAAAACAAAAAGATTTTCTTCAAGCTCCCCAAGTATCACCACATTATACATACTGTGACAGACGAATGCACTGTCACTGTGTACAGAACCTCATAGTGACATGGATAGCGCATCACTTAGCATAGAAACCATTTTTGAACAGGTGTGAGACTAAAAGGTCCACTTTATAAAGATTTTGCTGTGATGTGCCATAAGGAAAAAATTCCCATAATTTGCCTAAAAAGGTTATTTCCTGTGACTATCAGCTCCATCTAGTGGTCATAATGCGGTACTTTCCTGAAACACAGTAATCAGGACAATACCACATTATGTCCACTAGATGGAGTCATGTGGATGTTGTCCCACAAAAGGTAATCAGGCCAGCCAGCCAGAGCTGTGAAGGAGTAGAAGGTGTACTGTACACAAGGAATGTGAGTCTGTGTTTCCACTACTGCGACTTATTTTGTGACTTGACACATGTCAAGTCGCATGATAAGTCAAAACCCATGTATTTCAATGGTCCCCATTCTAATTGGTGCGACTCCACCGCAGCGACTCCAAAAAAGGTTCTTGCACTACTTTGTTCCGTCTTCGGTGCGACTTGTTCTCCATAGAAAGGTATTAAGTCGCAATGCAGTCATATGTACATGACACCGCGACTTTTGTTGCGACTTCCACGGAAGTCTACGGAAGCACATGTTCTCTGCTCCTCCCAAATACATCACTTCCTATATTGATGTGTGTGAGTGTGGAAGACAGCAGGAAGCATGCCTAGGGCTAGAAAAAACAAGCGACAAGTGCATGACAATGAGGAAATTATTCAGCTTGTCAGACAACGTCCAGCAATATATGACCTTAGAGATCCAGGTTACAAAGATCATGCAAAGAAGGAGAGAGCATGGTTGAAAGTGGCTCGCATATATTATGAGACCTGGGACTCTTTATCAGCCACAGAACGTTCTTCAAAAAGTAAGTGGTTGATATATGTTGCTTAGCACTTTGCGTCTTGCACCTATTTGAATATTCTGCAACCAATGGGTGTGTGTTAACAATGTGCACTGTGTTTTCTTGGTGGGGACCGCTTCTCCTTCCAGGAGATCACAATGGTTTGGCAGGAGGGAATCCCTTGTCAACACTATCTGTGTTGATGGTGGAATTTATATAGTTACTTTCCTGTAACCTGTGGCTGCAGGAAAGTAAATCTGTGTGTGTGTGTGGGCCAGCAAATAATATTTGACCACGGTCCTAATAATATTAAATCATATTAAAGATGGCCCTGTCAACATCCTCCAGCACATGTCAAATTATGTAGGTGTCATGGTTAATATATTTAGCGGTTGTTTTAACACCATCCATATCAATTATGCAGCCTAGCAAATGAATGACCTATAGGCAGTTAATAAAGTTTTTTGTTTTCATGTATTATTTGCTTTATATTTTGTAGTGCACTCGTTACCAACTCGATGGAGAAGTCTCAAAGACTGCTACAACCGGTACTTACGAAAATTAAAAGAAGGAAGGAGTGGTTCCGGCTCAAAAAGATTAGCCCCATATGCCCATGCCGGGGATCTTGATTTTTTAAAACCAGTGTTGGAAATGCGAGAGTAAGTTATTAGCAGGCATATGTTACGAATTGTACATATCAAATTGTAATGCTTACTTTAAAAATATGTGATTTGTATTTCAGAACCCAAGCAAGCTGGGAAGACAGCACACAGGGTTTGGCAGCAGAGGATGAGTCAGAGGAAGCTGCTGCGGAGGAGGAGCAAGACAATTCCAAGACAATGTTGACAAGGAACTGTTCGTAGATGAATCAAGGTCAACATCAAATGAATGAGGAGGATGCAGAACCAGGGCCTAGCAATGTCTCTAGGCCTTTGCGAAGATCTTCAAGGGGAAGTGCCCAGCCTGTGAAACCCATGGATAAAATTTTAGATGTAGTTAGTCAGATGTCCACTAAAATGGCTGAAAACCAGTGTGAAGACACAGCATTTCTCACTATAATTTTAGGCATATGTAAACAGGTACCCCCTGAGAAAAAATATGCACTCAGGATGGCTTTGATGTCAACTGCTCAATCATTAGTGGTTGAGGGGCCAACAACATCCTCAGCATATATGCAACCCCCCTTCCTCAATATCCCCCTTATCATCAATACACTCACTTTCCAAGTACACAGTATGCTCCACCAATAAACCGTCCATACTGTGACCAGTATGGTAATATGCTGGACGCATGTTGCATCCAATTCCTGCCCCCACTACCTCTACCCTTGGCCCCCCAACCACTCACCAACTTAGGCACCCAGTCAGGTTCCGCCTTTTCTGGAAAGGAAATATTACCCTGGTCCATCAGTGGATTTCCCTGGACCAATCAATAGTTCAGTTTCCGGGACCACTGAAAACAAAACATACAAGCAATTGTAATTTTCTATTATTTTTGCTGTGGGTTTAAGACTTGTTCTATATTTTTTGGTTGGTTGTGGAGGCCAAAACAACAAGTGTTGAATTTTTGAGTTCATGGAACTTATTTCTTTATTTTTGCCTTCTTGCAAAAAGATTTGTCTTGTAAAAAAGATTCAGATTATATATTTTATTTTTTTATGACTTTTATTTTGGTGTTTTTCAAAGTGAAATATTTTATTATTTTAATATTTGTTGTTGTCACGTACCTGGTAGGTAGAGCCCGGAATGCAGGGAACGGCCTCTCGTATACCTCCGACTCGGGAACCCCTGGTAGTGATGACAGGGGCTCGGGAGTGCGAAGGGGCACAAGTGCCTGACTGGAAGGCTGGAGCAGAGAGCTGAATCAGGTAGTCAGCTGGGAGGTGTCCTGTAGTCCGGCAGCAGGATGTGGACAGCAGGGAGGTGTCTTGTAGTCCAGCAGCAGGATGTAGACAGCTGGGAGGTGTCTTGTAGTCCAGCAGCAGGATGCAGACAGCAGGGAGGTGTCTTGTAGTCCAGCAGCAGGATGCAGACAGCAGGGAGGTGTCTTGTAGTCCAGCAGCAGGATGTAGACAGCAGGGTGCAGGCAAGCCGGGTCAAACACAGACGGACAGATCAGGTACAGAAGGTAAATCCGGGAGAATAGTCAAAGTCCAAAAGCCAGAATCAGGGCAGACAGAAACAGAGTAGTCAAAGTCCAAAAGCCGGGATCAGGGCAGGCAGCAAACAGAGTAGTCAGGAACAGTCCAACAGGTATCAGGTAGCAAATGCAAGTAACAGGACACATGGGGTCTTCAGGAACGCTGTAGACCAGACGGCTAGTCAGCAGTGGAACAGTCCTCTTTAAATAGCCCCTTTGGCGCCAAGTGCTGTCACAGGGCGCCGCTATTGGCGCTATTGCGCATGCGCGTACGCACGTTCGTGCTAGTGGCACTATTGCGCATGCGCGTACGCACGTTAGCGCAATTGGCGCTTCTGTGCACAGGCATTCCTTTAAACTTTAGTTTGCTGGGATATTTGCAAGAGGGCTTTTCCTGACAGTTGTGCTTGTTAAAGATTTTTAAAAAATGGTGTAGTTCACCAAAACCCCAAAAAAAAAACATTGTTGGTGCATTCTTGCACAAAATTCTGGAAAATAAAAATTATTCTGGTTACATTTTGCATTTTCTGCTTATCCTTTTTTCGAATTTGTGTTCAAGACCTGTTATTCTGCATTTGGATGCAATGAAACATAACAGACATATAAATAAAATTACAATGAAATGCATGACATACATTATGCAATGGCATCCTCCTGCCAGGGGACAGAACCAGCAGCAGACATAAAATAAGACGAGAATCCCTCACGCACAGTGGCACCATTGGTGGTGCCCCTACTGGCACTCCATTGTGCACTTTCCAGATCGTGCATGAGGGAATCTTCAAAAAGATAGCCATCACGAATTCTAACAAAATTATGAAGCACACATGCTGCTTTTACTGCAGATATTGCATTCTCAAATTTTAAATTAATCGGTGTATGTAGCAAACGCCACTTGTTGGCTAAAATGCCAAATGAACATTCTACCACTCGTCTTGCCCTCGTTAACCGGTAATTGAAGATTCGCTTCTCTTCACTCAGACACCTATTGGAATAAGGCCTTAATAGATGCTCACTGAGAGCAAAGGCCTCATCCCCAACATACACAAATGGCATTGGCGGCCCATTTGTTCCTGGCAACGGACAGTCCTGTGGCAGGTCCAGACCATTTTCCCGCAACATTCTTCCAAACGATGATCTTTGGAAAATACTGGAGTCTGAGCTGCTGCCATATGATCCTATGTCTATATAGGTAAAACAATAATTGGCATCAGCCACTGCTAGTAATACAAAAGAAAAATATTTTTTGTAGTTAAAGTATTTGGTTCCACTGCCGATGGGCATCACTGCCCTCATATGTTTTCTGTCAATTGCCCCGAGACAATTCGGGAAATTGCAACGATCCCAGAAAACTTCCGCGATCTTGCACCAATCTTCGCAAGTGGGCTTCTTCAGGACCAAATCCCTAAGGACATTCCAGATGTCTCTGAAGGTATCGTGGACAATATTGCTGACAGTAGTTTTGCCAACCAAAAACTCAAAATGCAAACTTGCAAAGGAATGTCCAGTTGCCAGGTACCTAAAAAGGAAAAGTACATACAGTTTATTATAATGATACATATTTACACTAAGCTACTTTAATAAACTAAAAAAAAATGAGCTAGGAAGGAGGTGCCTGAGGAAGTGAAGGAAGAAGAGGAGCAGGAGAAAGACACTGGTGATGTAGAGGCAAAGTTAATATTGTAAAAACAATCTCACGCACAATTACATGCTAGTATTTATTTTTTTACTTCATGTAAAGAGGATGAAAGAATGATGTGGATATCCAAATGCCACATAGAAGTTACGAAGAAGAAAAAGTAGCTATGAAAAGTTACCTCAATGTTATAATGAGTCTTTCAACAGCTGGAATACTCCTTCGGAAACTTGTGTTTTGTCGCTCTAGATGGCTAGAGAGCAAAGCCAACAATTCATCAAAACTGTAAAGAGATAAAATATGGCTATTATCTACATTGACCATGTAAAAATCAAACATTTAAAAATCGAGTTCCATTTTTATAACAATTTTTTTTCAAATATAAAGTTTATTACACTCCAAACATAGGCGGGGGACCCACCAATACAAATTGTTACATTTGAGGAACAAACCATGGTACATCTATTATTCGTAGAGGAGCGGTATACAGATTGGTATAATGTAGATATGCAAGTATAACGGTTATATACATATGCAATAGCTACCATTAGGTTATATTCTATGGCAGTCCTCCGTTCAGAGTGGGAGTTCCTGTTAGTGGTGGACCCCACCTAACTTTTCACTTTCCATTAAAAAAGGGGGGAGGAGAAAAAAAAAAAAAAAAATAAAAATAAAATTAAAATACTTATAGAGTATAGAGAAGATATGGAAGGAGGCAGGTGGAGAATGAGCGAAGTAAGGGGGGGGAGAAGAGATTTAGGGGGGGGAGGACACGGCGGCGGATGGTAGCTTCCATTAATTCCAGTCAGGGGGGGTCGCCGCCAAGGGGGTCAGGTCAGAAGTTGTTGACCCTCATCCGAAAATATGAACATGTTCCAAATGTCCCATGTCTGCTTAAATAACTCTTGCTTATGTTGTGCTGTCAGTATCAAGTCCTCCATCTGTTTAATTTCCTCTACTCTCCGGAGCCAGGATTTTATAAGGGGGGGGTAGGTCTGCTTCCATAAAATGGGAATGCAACCCTTCGTTGCATTAAGGAGATGTCGGACAAGTGATTTTTATAAGTCTTAATGGGGACCGGAGAGAGGTGGAAAAGGAAGAATGCGGGGTCGTCTGGTACTACGTAGTCGGTGAATTTTTGTGTAATTCGCCTAACCTCGCTCCAGAAAGTCTGTATCTTGGGGCAGGTCCAGAAGATATGGATCAGGGTTCCCTCTCCCTCCTCGCAACGCCAGCACAAACCAGAGGAATTCGGGTAGCATTTTCTAAGTCTAGATGGCGTCATGTACCACCTAGTGAGCAGTTTAAAGTTGGATTCCTGTACTTTAGAGCAGAGCGAGGACTTGAGGGAGAGGGAGATGATCCGGGTCCTCTGTGAGGGGGAGAAGGTGCGTTTTAGATCCTCTTCCCACCTGGTTAGGCAAGTCAAGTGAGGTTGCGTCTTTGGTGTGTTTATTAATATGTACATTTGTGATAAGATGTGGGTCAATGGAGAGTCCTCAGCACAGAGTACCTCAAATGGCGTTAATTCTCGAGCGAAATTGTGTGGTTCTGGGAGTGAGTGGAGGAAGTGGTGTAATTGTAGGGCTTTCCAGAAAGTTAGGCGGTACGGGCCTTCTGGGTTACCTAGATCCTCTAAGGTTGGCCACCTCCCTTCGCAAAGAAACTTAATTACACAGTCTTTGCCGTTTTCTCTGAGAGGCATGAAGTCCGCCGCTTGCATACCCGGCTCAAATTTGGGGTTGCCCAAGATGGGGAGGAGGGGCGAAGTCGTGGAAGTGAGAGTTGCATGTACAACTGCCTGGTGGCTATTTCTCAGAGTGGTACCTATAAGGGGGTGGGTTTTTAGAGAACTTGGAAGGTCGCCAACACACCACAGTGCTCCTCCCAGAGGCACCGCCGACTGTGATTGCTCCAGTTGTACCCACAGTTTGGAGGCACCATTTCTCCTCCAATCAAGGATGCGTCCTAGGTGCGAGGCCATATAGTATAGACGAATATCAGGCATTGCCAGTCCTCCACAGTGTTTGGGTAGAATCAGTTGTGAGCGGCGTAAACACGGTCTTTTGTGTGTCCAAATGAATCTGGTGAAGAGTGTGTGGGTCTGCCTGAAGAAGGAGGGTGGGATGTGGATCGGTAAGGCTTGGATCAAGTATAAGAATTTTGGTAGGATACTCATTTTGAGTAGGTTGCATCTCCCGAACCAGGAGTGAAAGCCTGTGTGCCATCTGTATAGTAAAGTTCGGGTTTTTGTCAGTAATGGGGGGAAGTTTAGGTCAAACGTCTGTGTCACGTCGGGGGGGATAAACGTGCCCAAGTATTTAAGAGCTGATGAGGTCCACTTAAATTTAAAGTGTAATGGAAATTTGTAAGTTCTGTATATAATTGTATTGTATTTTGTATGTATTGCACTCTGCCCTCACTGTGCACACGGCACTAATAATGTTTTCAGTAAATGTTTACATTCTTTTGAGTCCTGATTAGAATAAGCCTGTCTATGTAACGCCCCTTGTTACCATAAACGTACAATTGTAATATTAATGTGATACCTACGTAATCATGTGCATAAAAACCTTCAATTGCATCATAATAAAGCAGAACAGTAATTTGGAAAGATGCTGAGCGTATCTTTTGTGTCTGTTCCCTACTGCAGTAGTTATTATTAATTTGGAACCACTAATCGATATGAGGATAGGAGTTGCCTATCATCAATTCAACCGAGTCAGCATGGCGAGCTTTGCCTTAGGAGGGGATTCCAGGTGACCCGGAGTATCCGAAACGAGGAGCTTGAGACGATCCGGGAATTTCTGATAATCAGCCGGCTGAGGTAAGCCTTTTGCTTACATTTGAGTTATCAGACTTCCTTGATCGGTAAGGCATTTTCGGGACAAAGGGTACCTATTTTACTCCCCTTAATCGAACTGTATTGATTGGTGGTTATATGTTATGTTGTCCCTGTCTATTGTCCATCGGAGTGTTATAGATAAGAAAGGGAAGAATAGTGCTGTTCACAGGTATATGTAGTACATCTGCTAGATAAAGTAGTTTAGAGGCAAGAGGGTATAGGCACAAGTAGAGAAGAGAGAAGACTGGCCAGTCATTATGGGCATTGAATTAAGTAAGGGAATGAAGGGTAAGAGACCCTCAAAAATGCCCAGCGCAAGAGGAGCGCTATATATGAACCAAAGGTGCGGTTCCGCCTATACTGAGCCCCTAGATTAATGGTTAGAGTGGACAGGGATCCACATTGGGTAACTGGGTTACCAAAGTCCACAGGGACTAAGAATCACACAGAGTAAACAGCTAGAGAAACATCTATCTATGTGAGCAGGATGGATCAAGGGTGACATTAACACTAGACAGAAAGGGACATTTTCATGTTAAGTTGTGGGATGAATTTGGGGTCAGGCACTACAACTATTAAAGTCAGAAACAGAGAAATGAGAGGTAAAACAGAATACTTTATATGTTGTCAGAGAGAGAAGATGGGATGAGCACTGTGGCTCCCCATCTGATCATAGAATCATAGAAGCTAGATATAAAAGTTATTTTAAACAAAATAAGGAAAGCAGAATTTAGGCAGGGAAATATTAAAGAGTTAAAAGAAAGTGAGAGAATGATATGCATGTGTTGTGTACAAATGAGAAAAATGTAAGCGATTTTAGAGAGATATTGGTGTGTGTGCGAATGCTGGGACCTTTAGTTCTATTGCTTGTGTGTGTCATGTACGCAGATGTGACCCCCTCCTTTGTGCTCTCATGAAAGAAATGTGGCTGGGATGAGAGGTTAGTGATAAGCTGGAAGGACATCATGCCAATTCCAGTTTTTTAGACAAAACATTTATAACAAAATGTGCCGGGTTAACGAATCTAATGGTAAACAATGTGATCACAATTATTTTGAATCTGTTTTCCAAACATGGTAAAATGAAGGTTACATTTAACCGTGTATTACACAAATTGAATATCCTTTGATAGTGGAAACAGTGCATTTAAAAAAGGGAAATTAAGTAAAATTAAGTAATAATGAGTATTAATTTCTAATATGAGTTTAACAATTATATAGATATAATGAAACTGGTTTAGACAACCTTTGGTTGGAAATGAAATCCAGGTTAATGGGGAAATTTGTAATGAATGAGATTAGTTTAGATTAAGATAACAATTTTGTAATTTTACATTTATTCAATAAGCCCTTATTGAGAGAAAAAAAGATTAAGATGAGGTTGTTATTTGGAATAAAGCTGCCATAATATTTAACAAAGCCAAGATGGATGGGATACATAAGAAGTTTTTCTACAAAAATGAAATTTCAAGGTTCTTGATAATAACTTGATGTCAGTCCATGATGTGAGAGTTGTTATAAATAAAATTTAAATATAACAGACCCATCACATCAAGTCCACACACCCTGTTAGGATAGATGCCACCTGCAGCCAGTTGTTTTATAGTTTTTGATGCTTTCTGGTCCATCATACAGATTGTTGGTCTTTTTGTTTTTATTTATTTTTATTTTTGAAATCCAAAGCAGAATGTGTGGATTGTGAAATGATGTGCCCATTTTTCTTGTAAGTGCAGTGGTATAAGCAGAAGAATATTTTGGATTTATGGGCATCTCTCCATGACCGCAAGGTATTGTTATCATTTATTATAATATTGCCAGGAAAAAGTTGTCTTTTGAAACATGAGACTGGAGTTCTTACACAAATAGCGTGATAGAAAACAAGCCATTGTAATATATTTATGCAAGCTGGACCCAGTAATGAAGGGTTCATCCCGATATATCAGAGCTGTAGCTTTTATGCAAAGGTGCTATTAGACAAAGTTAGATATTGTTTTGGTCAAACATTTAATTTTTAATGGTCCGACATTCTGTGCAGCAAATATACAGCTAACTAAATGTTTGTTTAATGAAAGGTTTAAAATATGAGTTTGTTTATGTACAAATCTAACAATGAAAAATGCGTACATTTATTCAAAAGAAAGGAAAAGACACATGTGTTAAATTGATGGTGTAGGAATCAGCTGCTGTGAGCCCAGTGCAGGACACACTCCCTGAAGACCCAGATATCTAATTTTTTGTAGATTTGAGTATGCAGTTTATCACCCAGAAGGATACTCTGTATTCAAAGTCATTGGATCCTTTTTCCCCAGCTCAAGAAACAGAGCTCCATGTTTTAGCAAAGCCTGTGAGCTATAAAAAGAATGTATATTTATATAGATAGTCGAGATATAGAGAGCTTTTGGTTCCATTTAAAGGGCCAGAAGTTTGTTTTTACTTCGGCAGGTAAACCAACCAAGCATGCCAAGTTAATTTGATCGGCTGTTTTCAGCCTTCCAGCTTCTTTCTGAGGTAGCCATATTAACTTTCACACATGGAAGCAGACCAGGCGACTGAAGGATGCTGCATTTACAGCCCCGGACACTTGATGGGTCTGTGCAACTCACAGATTCCACCCTAGTTCTGGCCCAGTATAGCTGGGATTAATAATTCAACTTTAAGGACCCCAGAACGAGAAGAACAAGTGGTCCACAGGGGGCAACTTCTTATGAAACAGGACTTTGGAAAAGGTGATCATTTATGTCTGCCAGCCACTCTTTTCCCTTCAGCTTGACACATGGACCGTGTCATCAGTCACAAGCAGTTATGGCTGCCTTAGTAAATGAGCATGGGATAGAGCCAGGGTTCACCACAGTTGTTTTACTAACATACCACTTCTTGTTTTACCTGTTACCAAAGGTGTTACCAAAAGCTGAACATCCCTTCCAGAGATTACAAAAAGATATATCCAGATGCCCAAGTTAGGATCTTACGAGTATGCATTTTGTCTGTATGGACATGTTTTTTGGATGTCCAGTGGCAAATGCTACTGCAAAGGCCACAGTAAAAAGTGTTATCAGAAGTAGTTTGTAAGTACAGAGTGCCAGAAAGTACAGAGAGTAACAGAGGAAATCATTTTTTATAGGAGAGTCCTTAATAGAAGTTTTGAGGTTTTATTTTTACACCCCCACTGTCTACAATGTAGCGGACAAAGTAGAGTAAGAAACTAGAAAACTTTTGCCTGAATGTTTTCTTATATTTTATGAAGCCCCTAAGGGGGATATTGGACTCTCTCCCTATGGGATTTGGTTTGGGAGTGTGTTACTCACTTGCTTATATTTTGTCTCAGCAGCTGAAGTCCTTCATTCGGATCTCATAGAGAATGTTGCTGATCTTTTAAGGTTTTTGACAAACTCATTTATGTGTTTTCTCCCCAATTCCAGATCCTAAAAGTTTGGAAGGATCTAAAACTAAAGCCAGGTGACTTGTGGATTTTTAAGAGACATTTATATATAAGGAAATGTTTGGAGACTCAATACAGCATCTATTTCATGTACAGTTTTTGCAAAACTTGAAGAAAAAGTCACCTGGATCCACACCAGACACTGCAAAAATGACTAAATTAAAGAAATCTCTGTGTTTGATTTGTTTCCCTCTTGTGATCACAGTCTAGGGTACTTTTTGATTCAGTTACTTTAATTGTAAGGGATATATATATTTGAAAAATAGTTTAGCCATGTTGAAGTCATATTTGTCTTTTGTACGTCATCCATTTTATGTAGAATTGTCTGTGTTTACATATGCTGATAAGTCAGCATGCCAACAATTAAGCTAGAAGGCCATTCTGGCCACAGGAGTGTACAGCCAGTACTCTGTAAATATGTCTTATCAATCATTTGTTTTTCACAATGAAAAGTCATTTTGTAATGAAAAAGTTGCTCAGCTATTATTTTCTCCACAATGGAGTTTTTTGCCTCTTTGGCCAGGACTACCTCCACCTAAGTGTGTGGAGGTTCCAGGTTAAAGGTGATAGCAGGTATGGTTAGTGATCAAAATATTGATCAAAAGAGGGGAGACTGTAATGGAAATTTGTAAGTTCTGTATATAATTGTATTGTATTTTGTATGTATTGCACTCTGCCCTCACTGTGCACACGGCACTAATAATGTTTTCAGTAAATGTTTACATTATTTTGAGTCCTGATTAGAATAAGCCTGTCTATGTAACGCCCCTTGTTACCATAAACGTACAATTGTAATATTAATGTGATACCTACATAATCATGTGCATAAAAACCTTCAATTGCGTCATAATAAAGCAGAACAGTAATTTGGAAAGATGCTGAGCGTATCTTTTGTGTCTGTTCCCTACTGCAGTAGTTATTATTAATTTGGAACCACTAATCAATATGAGGATAGGAGTTGCCTATCATCAATTCAACCGAGTCAAAAGTTTGATTGAAGCTCCATTAGGATGTTATGGGGGACCGACACTCCCATTGCCTCAGACTTAGAAAAGTTTATTTTTAGGTTCAAGATCTCTCCATATATTTTGAATTTGCGCATTAGATTGGGGAGTGAGATTCTAGGGTTCGTTAGGGAGAACAGAAGATCATCAGCGTACGCTGAGATTTTGCAGTTCGTATTGCCCAATTGGAGACCTGCTATGTCTGGGTGTGACCTAATTTTACAGAGGAAGGGTTCGAGGGAAAGGGCAAAGAGTAGGGGGGACAAAGGGCACCCCTGTCTTGTGCCATTTCTGATGGGGAAAGGGTTACAGTATACAGTATACCATTGGCCTTTACTTGTGCTGATGGGGTCGAGTAAATGCTGCCAATCCATTTCAGCATTCTGTCTCCCAGACCGACATGACGGAGGACCGAAAACATGTAGTTCCAGTGCACCCTGTCGAAGGCCTTCTCCGCATCTGTACTAACAAAGATGCTGGGGATTTTCTTAGATTTTGCTGTATGGACAAGGTTGAGGACTTTAATGGTATTATCCCTAGCTTCTCTGGATGGGATAAACCCCACTTGATCCAGATGGATCAGGGAGTTGAGATGAGCTGCTAACCTATTCGCTATGATTTTGGAAAATATTTTAAGGTCGACATTCAAAAGGGAGATGGGACGGTAGCTACCACATGAGCATGGGTCTTTCCCCTCCTTGTGGATTAAGGAGATATGAGCTTTGAGAGTTTCAGTTGGGAATGCGGATTTTACCCCTAGTGTGTTAAAGAATGTCACAAGTCTTGGGCCTAAAGTCGTGAGGAAAGTCTTATAGTACTGGATTGTGTAACCGTCCGGCCCTGGTGCTTTACCTATTTTCATGGATTTTATTGCGGTTTGTAACTCTTCCAGTGTGATTGGTTCATCTAGCAGGGTCTTAGTTTCTACCGGTAGTTTGGGGATTTGGGCTGACGATACATATTTATCAATGTCCACTAAGCTAGTGGGGGGGGGGGGGTAGATTGTATAAGTCAGAGTAGAAGGTTTCGAAACCCTTTGCAATTTGTTTCGGGATGGTGGCCTTCGTGCCATCAGGTAATGTTATCTGTGGGATGTATGAGGCTGCTTTAGTTTCCTTTACCAATCTAGCTAACAGCTTACCACATTTCTCTCCCAACTCATAAGACAGCTTGCGGCAGAACTGCAAGGCAGCCTTTGCTTTATAAAGGAGTAAATCATTAATTTGAGCTCGTATATTCCCCAGCTTCGTTTCCAGGTTCCGGGAGGGCTGCTGTTTATGTTGGGATTCTATAATAGCCAGATCAGAGAGCAACCCGGTAAGCTGTAGATTTCTCTTCTTTTTAATGGCGGCTCCGTGTTTGATAAGTATGCCTCTCAGTACACATTTGTGAGCCTCCCATAAAATGCCAGGGTCACAACCCTGGGTATCGTTATCCTGAAAGTATGTATCTATGGCATTGGACACGTCTCCCAGCACCTCCGGAATCTGCAACAGGCTCTCGTTTAGTCGCCAGAAGAGAGACCTAGGCGAGGGTCTCTCAGTAAGGTTATACGTGAGGTGGATTGGCGCGTGGTCCGACCATGTGATCTGACCAATTGTGGAAGCAACCACCAGATGTAACTGGTCGTGTGGAACCAAGAAGAGGTCTATTCTGGAGTATACCTTATGAGGGGGGGAAAAGAAGGTATAGTCCCTCTCTCCAGAGTGCTGGAGCCTCCAGATATCAAGTAGATGGGCGTTATGCATGGCTTGTCTAATGCATTTTCGATGTGACTGTGACAGGGAGGAGGTGCCCGAAGACGTGTCCACCGAGGGGTCTAGTGGTGCATTAAAATCACCTCCCAGGATTAGTTGGCCTTCTCTGTACTCCATAAGCCTCCCAATTGTGCGTCTGATAAAGGTCGCCTGTTGCTCATTGGGGGCATACAGGGTGGCCAACGTAAATTGGGCTTCCCCTATCTGTCCCTTTAAGAACAAGAAGCGACCCTCTGGATCTGCCAGCATTTCCTGGAAACGCCAAGGCAACCTATTGGAGACCAGGATCGAAGCACCTCTCGATTTGGCGCCGCAGTGCGTGGAGTGGTAGACATATGGGAAGGTTCTATTCTGGAGTGCAGGAGATTTATTCGTTTTAAAATGGGTCTCTTGCACAAATGCAATGTCTGTACGTGATTTTTTAAGATCATGCAGTAGCATGCGCCTTTTTTCCGGGGTGTTGAGCCCCTTAGCGTTGAGGGATGTCACCTTAATGGTATCCCCCGCCATGTCCTCCTGGGGAGTGGGGGGAAAAGATTAGCTAAAGTTATGGGGAAAAATAATAAAGGGAAGGGGGAGAAGGTGGGGGAATAGAAGGAAAGGGGGAAGAAGTTGAAGGTGTAAGAGCAGCAACTACTCACACTGTTGCCGTCTCACCTAGCAAGTCTAAGTCAGTAAGGCAATGCTTACTTATAATGCATAACACCCTAAAGAACTAGGTGTATGCAAAGGCCTACGTGGGGTGTGGATGGATATTACCCGTGGGTGAGGTCCCGGGACTCCCTCCCATCCTGGTCCATTGCAGAAGCACTATTAAACAGTTATAAAATATAATCAAACAAGGAAAACAAATGAAGAAAAGATAAATACCCCGGCTAACTCTGGGGCTCAACTCTAAAAACGATAGAGACGGGTCTCCTCCCCTCCACCGCGGCCACTCTCTGTGGTTTGTCGGTGATCCGCCGGAGGCAGACTTCCCTCAACCAGTCTCCAATCTACGCGCCTAGCGGCAGGTCTGGACTGTCTCACTGGAGATTGTGAACACCGGCGGGGAGAGGAGAGGCATCCCCTCTAGGGTACCTTAATATAACGTAGCCTAAGTAATCCCCCCACCCCCCCACAGTCAAGCATCTCCCCCAGTAGTTCAAATATCCCCTCGAGTGTACCCCCCACTTAGTGTGTGCTAGACATACGTTTAGACTGATGAGCCCCCACAAGACCTCCTCTCCCCCCAAACACAGCCATAACCAACAGGAAAGAAGGGTTTTAAAACACATAACATAGGGAGAGAAAGGCTAGTGAGTGTGGGGCAGAGGTTAACTCACGACTGGCTCACCAGCCACGGCTCAGGGTAGATCCAAAGGAAGGAAGTTCTGAGCTAGTCCGGTTGAGTCATTCTCTAGTGCAACCCTATTTCGGGCAAGTTCTTCCAGGGAGAGTTGTGTTCATCAGCTGCAGACAGTTCTGTATCTGTGGTACTGGAGGGTATCATGCACCCCTTGAAGAATGAGGAGATGCAGGGGGACCACTGTGGCTGATGAATGGGTAAAAGTACCTCCAAGGCTGAGGGTCGAGACAAGCACAATCAGCCCGTTCCGGCCCCTGAGATGGATCTTGAGTTCGTGTCAGAGCCTGAGGGGTCTGTGGTGCGCAGGGGCGGACTGACAACTCATGGGGCCCCCGGGCAATAGAAGATCATGGGGCCCCCTGTGTCTCCGCCCACATGCAAGCCGCACCTACACAAAGCCCCACTTACATGGGGCACACAGTAAGGCACATCACATGGCACACTGCAGAGCACGGGGCACATCATGGGGCACAGGGCATGGGGCACACAGTAGGGCACATCACAGGACACATAATGGGGCACCCAGCAGGGTTTATTATGCTGTACACATCAGGGCACATTATTGAGCACAGCATGGTGCATCACAGAGGGTACAGGGCAGATCAGTGGGTACACAGCGGGGCACATCACAGAGCACATCAGGAGATACACAGCAGGGAGCGTGCTGCACATCACAGGGCATGTGGCAAATAGTAGGGCACACAGCAGGGCACACAGTAGGGCACATCCTTGGGAACAGGACACAAGCGGTACACATCAGGGCACACATCCCAGGGCATGGGGCACACAGAGCACATTACAGGGCACACAGTAGAGCACAACAGGCGGTACACAGCAGGGCACATCACAAGGCACATCACAGGGCAAGGGGCACAGAGTAGGGCACATAAGGGGGTACACTAGCAGGGCACATCACAGGCCATGGGGCACGCAGTAGGGCAAATAGCAGGGCACAAACCAAAACACAGGGCACACAGTAGAGCACTGGGATCCTCCAGACTTAACACAGTGTCTTTCAGGGTAGCCATCAGGGGGGAAGGCGACACAGTGGGGGTGGAGGACACAGGGAGACACCATGGGGGGGGGTTGGAGGGCACAGGGGGACACTGTAGGTGGGTGGAGAGCACAGGGGGACACTGTGTGTGAGTGGCACAGGGAGACACCATGGGGGGGGATGGAAAACACAGGGGAACACTGTGGGAGGTGAAGGGCACAGGGAGATACTGTGGGGAGGTGGAGGGCACAGGGGGACACTGTGGGGAGGTGGGGGGCACAGGGGGACACTGTGGGGGGTGGAGGGCACTGTGGGGGGGAGGTGGAGGGCACAGGGGGGCACTGTGGGGAGGTGGGGGGCACAGGGGGACACTGTGGGGAGGTGGGGGGCACAGGGGGACACTGTGGGGAGGTGGGGGGCACAGGGGGACACTGGGGGGGTGGAGGGCACAGGGGGGCACTGTGGGGAGGTGAGGGCACAGGGGGGCACTGTGGGGGGGGGTGGAGGGCACTGTGGGGAGGGGGGAGGTGTAGGGCACAGGGGGGCACTGTGGGGGGCACAGGGGGACACTGTGGGGAGGTGGGGGCACAGGGGGACCCTTGGGGAGGTGGAGGGCACAGGGGGACACTGTGGGGGGGGTGGAGGGCACAGGGGGGCACTGTGGGGAGGTGGAGTGCACAGGGGGACACTGTGGGGAGGTGGAGGGCACAGGGGGACACTGTGGGAAGGTGGGGGGGCACAGGGGGGCACTGTGGGGAGGTGGAGGGCACAGGGGGGCACTGTGGGGAGGGGGGAGGTGGGGGGCACAAGGGGGCACTGTGGGGGGCACATGGGGACACTGTGGGGGGGCACAGGGGGGCACTGTGGGGAGGTGAGGGCACTGTGGGGAGGTGGGGGGCACAGGGGGGCACTGTGGGGAGGGGGGAGGTGGGGGGCACAAGGGGGCACTGTGGGGAGGTGGGGGGCACATGGGGACACTGTGGGGAGGTGGGGGGGCACAGGGGATCACTGTGGGGAGGTGGGGGGCACAGGGGGTCACTGTGGGGAGGTGGGGGGCACTGTGGGGAGGTGGGGGGCACAGGGGGACACTGTGGGGAGGTGGGGTCACTGTGGGGAGGTGGGGGGCACAGGGGGACACTGTGGGGAGGTGGGGGTCACTGTGGGGAGGTGGGGGGCACAGGGGGACACTGTGGGGAGGTGGGGGTCACTGTGGGGAGGTGGGGGGCACAGGGGGTCACTGTGGGGGTGGAGGGCACACAGGGGGGCACTGTGGGGAGGTGGGGGGCACAGGAGGACACTGTGGGGAGGTGGGGGGTACAGGGGGACACTGTGGGGAGGTGGAGGGCACTGTGGGGAGCACAGGGGGGCACTGTGGGGAGGTGGGGGCACAGGGGGTCACTGTGGGGGCACAGGGGGACACTGTGGGGAGGTGGGGGTCACTGTGGGGAGGTGGGGGGCACAGGGGGACACTGTGGGGAGGTGGGGGTCACTGTGGGGAGGTGGGGGGCACAGGGGGTCACTGTGGGGGTGGAGGGCACACAGGGGGGCACTGGAGGACACTGTGGGGAGGTGGGGGGTACAGGGGGACACTGTGGGGAGGTGGAGGGCACTGTGGGGAGCACAGGGGGGCACTGTGGGGAGGTGGGGGCACAGGGGGACACTGTGGGGAGGTGGGGGGCACAGGGGGACACTGTGGGGAGGTGGGGGGCACAGGGGGACACTGTGGGGAGGTGGGGGGCACAGGAGGACACTGTGGGGAGGTGGGGGACACTGTGGGGAGGTGGGGGGCACAGGGGGACACTGTGGGGAGGTGGGGGCACAGGAGGACACTGTGGGGAGGTGGGGGGCACAGGGGGACACTGTGGGGAGGTGGGGGGCACAGGAGGACACTGTGGGGAGGTGGGGGGCACAGGGGGACACTGTGGGGAGGTGGGGGCACAGGGAGACACTGTGGGTGGGAAGCTGTGCAGCAACTTTCTAATAGCAGCACGTGGTACAAGCTGCTGCACTTTCCTTCCTACATGCAGAGTAGCGCGGGAAGCGGCTGTATACAGACCTCTCGTGATGCGCTCCTCCTCCTCCTCGCCGGCCCCTCCTCTTTTCTGTCCGTCCGAGGTGATGACAGATACAAGCACCTGGGATGGACGGGAGGGAAGGAGGGGCCGGCGGGGAGGAGGAGGAGCGCATCACGAGGTGTGTGTATACACTGCAGTCTCTTAGCAGTGAGCAGAGACCCGATCAGCCCGTCAATCACAGCTAGCTGACGGGTAGATCGGGTCCCGAAGTGGAAGCTGCCATGGGGCCCCCTACTGGCCACGGGCCCTCGGTCAGCGTCCGAACTGCCCGATGGTCAGTCCGCCCCTGGTGGTGCGGGGGGTTAAGGGGAGAAAGCTTAATCAGGGCCTGGTTCCTGATGGTATGGGGGCTAAGCGCAAGGTGTCTGTGAGGGTCTCTCAAGGGGGGATGACAACAGGGGCCATGGCAAGAAGGGGTCACCTAAGAACATCCGTGAAGCCAAGAAGTAGCCGTTCCTGCGGTGTAAGGGAGAGGTGACAAGCAAGAGTGTACTCACGCTTCCCGCTGGCTCCCCTGGGAGAGAGATCGAGGGCGACATCCACTTCTCTGTGATCTCTGCGGTCTTGGTGCCTTTTGCCTCATTGTAGTAGGCCGACCGGGTGCTCTAGGTAGGTAGTCCAGCCAGTTGGGGATCTCGATCGGATCTGTGCCTAAGAAGTCAAACACAGCAGGCAGGGATTCAGGGGAGCATAGGAGAAAGGATCTCTGTTCCTTGATGAAGGTGACAGACAGCGGGAAGCCCCAACGGTAAGTGGCGTTGCAGCATCGGGCTAGATCCAGCAGAGGCTTTAGAATGGCTCGACGGATGAGTGTTGATCTAGAGATGTCAGGAAGTAGTTTCACGTGCGCGCGATCGAATTCCAAATCTCCCGCTTCCCAGGCTCCACGTGCAATGATCTCCTTGTGGGTGTAGTGATGTAGGCGGCAGATCACGTCTCTGGGTCTGGTCCGATCCGATGATCTGGGGCCCAGGGCCCCGTGGACGCGATCGATTTCGACCCGCTCCAGTAGGCGGTCTCCCGCCACCCTACGGAAGATGTCCGTCACTGTGGCTTGGAGATCTGCTTGCCCCGTAGCTTCTGGGAGGCCTCGGAGCCGCAGATTGTTCCTACGGCTCCTATCCTCCATTTCCTCCATTCTGAGCTGCAACTCTATCGCCGAGGTGTTGTGGTCTGTTTGGCTCGATTCTAGAGAGGTCACTCTCTGTTCCAGGGCCGCTAGGGAGGTTTCGCCTGAAGAGAGCCGCGTGGAGAGAGAGTGAACCTCCTGCTTCACTGCATTCAGCTCTTTCCTGTGTGCCGCCTCGACCCTCCCAACGAGGGCCTCGATGTCTGCTCTGGTCGGTAATGCACGGAGGAGAGCCTTCAGCTCGGCATCCGCTCCCATCATGAAGGGCTGGCGGGGGTCTCCTCCCGGTTCGCTTCCGATAGGAAGGGGGAGCTAGAGTGGAGCCTTGGGCTGCAGGGTTCCGTCAGGAAGGCCGGGGAAGCCATGAGGTCTGGGGTCTGCGAGCCGGAGGAATAGGGGTCCGCCATTTTAAGGTCTGGCGAGCCGGGGAGAGATCCGCCAAAGAGTCTCTGTAAGTCTGCTAGTGCGGGCGTCCCAGGTGCCTGGCTTGGTTTCTTTTTGTTCCTTCTATATGTACGCTTCTTAGCTGAGAGCATTTTCTGAAAAAAGAGCGAAGATAGCCAAGATGGGATAGGAGAAGCCGGGAGCTCTGTGTAAACGCGTCCTCACTCGGCCATGTCCGGACCACGCCCCCTCCATTTTTATAACAATTTGATCAGGTTATAGTTAACACTTCTAGCTATTCAAACCTAAAAATTCTAAAAAGAGTCATACTGACCAGGCATATACACATTTTCCTAAATATATCTGGCAGCATTTGCAAGTTGACATAAAAAAATCACCTTCTATTTGACATCCTTGTGTAGTTGAAGAATTTGTCTTCATGAGCACGGAGGTCATTGTAAAGGACCCCAAACTGGCCTCTCCCTTCCCTTTTTGCGATGATGGGATGGATCCAAAACCTATGCCTTCTCCTCCTCCGGTTATCCTCCTCTTCTTCATCTATAAATGCTGCTACAGCAGCCAAAATGACTGTTGACCTAACATATTGCATAGCCAACATGTTTGCTAACAAACTTACAACACGTGACAACGAAAGAGGAAGGGGAAATAAGTAAGCAGGATAAGGAATTACATCACTATGACTAAATTGCAGAACATCCAAGTCGCAAAAAGTCGTTTTTAAAGTCGCAACAAAATGCACCACAAATAGCATCGCAAAGTCGCAGTGTAAATCGCGCGACTTTGGGGACGCATTAGTGGAAACATAGCTTGAAGGAGTAGAAGGTGTACTGTACACAAGGAATGTGAGTCTGTGTTCTGATGAAGCTGTCACCTGGGAGAGGCAGTGTTTGAACAGGCAGGGAGCAGTGCAGCCCAAACCAGGAAATCTCTATAGCCAGAAAGCTGTACTGAGCAACCCACAGCCAAGAGCAAATTGTGTGTCTATGTGGAGACAGACTGAAGATCCAAGATTACCTACAATAACCAGGAGGATGAACATGTTCTGTTCGGAGTTCCAGACATTTTTGTGTGTAGCTGTTGACTTTTAATAAAAACACACTCACCTGTCCCACAGTCCAGCGATGCGGTTGCCCGAAGCCTCGCTTCTCTCCCCCGCCTCTCCCTGACTCCGGCATCACTAGTGTGGGCACCAGGCTGAGACAGCTTGCGGCTTCACAGCCAGATGCACACTGCGCATGCGCGGGTCGTTTTGAAAGTTCTGAATGGCTGAGCAGTCTTCTGGGACCTGTGACGTGTCCCAGAAGATTGCAGGGAGGGGAGAGGAGAACTTCCGCTTGAGTCACCTATGTGGCACGAGCGGAAGTGGGAGCTGGGCACCTGTCAAAACTAAGTACCCCCCCAAATAAAAACGTGCTAAATGTGGCATGTCAGGGGGTGAGGAGTCCTTAAAGCTGAAGTTCAACTTTTGGGAGGAACTCCGCTTTAATTTGGTGATGATCCCCTGTGTGGGAAGCCTGATGGAAAGGTATTTGTTGAGAAAGAGATAGACAGCGTGTCCTCGCCGACCGAATGAAGGGGTTCAGGTAAGTAAAACGGGTGGGGGGGCTAGGGGGCCGGTGACTGCCAGGTGTTTTTTATGGGATAGCATGAACTTTTACAACCCCTTTAAGGCTGGGTTCACACTATTGTGAATTGGATAGGAGATTGTGACTGACTCTCTATGGAGCTAAGTTCCTACTAAGTAGGAACAATGATCTTTCTCCTCCTCTATTCAGGCACATTTCCCCCACAGTTAGAAACATGCACACAGAACACAGCTGACCCCTGGATCGCCCCCTAGTGTTAACCCCTTCCCTGCCAGTGACATTTATATAGTAATCAGTGGCTATTTTTAGCTCTGATCGCTGTATAAATGTCACTGGTCCCAAAAAAGTCTCAAAAGTGTCCAATCTGTCCGTCACAATGTCACAGTCCTGATAAAAATCGCAGATCACCATCATTACTAGTAAAAAACATAATAATAAAAATGCCATAAATCTATCCCCAATTTTGTAGACGTTATAACTTTTGCGCAAACCAATCAATATACGCTTATTGCGATTTATTTTTAAACAAAAATATGTAGAAGAATACATATCGGCCTAAACTGATGAAGAAATTTGTATATTTTTATTTATTTTCTGGATATTTATTATAGCAAAAACTGCAACATATTGTAATTTTTTCAAAATTGTCGCTCTTTTTTTGTTTATAGCGCAAAAAATAAAAACCACAGAGGTGATCAAATACCACCAAAGGAAATCTCTATTTGAGGGGAAAAGGGGACATAAGTTATGTTTGGGTACAACATCGCACGACTGCGCAATTGCCAGGTAAAGCGACGCAGTGCGGTATCGCAAAGCGGCCTGGTCAGGAAGGGGGCAAATCCTTCTGGGGCTGAAGTGGTTAAGTTTTATGATCTGTTCTATTTATATTAAGATACAAATTTGTAAAGAGTTTTATCATGTATTTTTTTTTAAACAGTTGTATTTCAGTCAGGGTGTGGCTTACATAAAATAGTGGCCATTTTGAAGTTGTTCTTCTCTATATGTAATACATTAGACCACCACAGTGATTATTGAATAAAGTATACAGTATTTATTGCATTTTTCAGTTTTAGGCTGCACTCACACCTGAGCATATCTTTTCAGGCGGAAAGATAATTTTCAGGCTGAAAAATAGAAAATAAAAGAACAGAATAGAATAAAATAGAACAGAAATGAATACAATAGTATAGAATAAAAAAGTAATTGAATAAAATAAAAAGAATATAACCATCTTCTGAAATTCGAATTTTAAATAGAATACATTCGAATTTGACTACATAAGAAAAGAATAGAATAGAAAAAAAAGAATAGAATAGACTATAATATAATAGAAAAGAAATGAATTAGAAAAACAATACAATAGAATAGAAAAGAATAGAAAGATAACCATTTCGCAAAATTCAAATCAAATCAATTTGAATTTGAACAGAATAGCAAAGTATAGTTTAGAATAGAATAGAAAATAACAGAATAGTATAGAAAAAAACAACAGAATAGAATAGAAAAGAAGGAATATAACCATCTGCTGAAATTTGAATTTCGAACAGAATAAATTTGAATTTGAATAGAATAGAAAAGTATAGAATAGAATGGAAAATAAAATAAAAAATAGAATAGAAAAAAATAAAATAGAATGAATAGAAAAAGAATAGAATAAAAAAAATAGAATAGTATAAAAAAATTTAACCATTTCCCAAAATTCAACTAGAATCAATTTGTTTTGAATAGAATAGAATAGAAAATAATAGATTAGAATAGGAAGATGGTTATATTCTATCTATTCTATTCTGTTGTTCTTTTCTATACTATTCTGTTATTCTTTATTCTAATCTACTATTTTCTATTCTATTTAAATTCAAATTTCTATTATATTCTATTGTTTTTTGAATTATATTATTTTCTATTCTATTCTATTTTTTCTATTTGAGTTTCAGAAGAGGGTTATATTCTTTCTATTATATTCTATTTTTTTATTTCATTCTATTTGTTTCTATTCTATTCCATGCTATTCTGTTCTTTTATTTACTATTCTATTTTGTTCTGTTTTATTCTATTATATTCTATTCTTTTTATTTTCTGCTATATTATTTTCTTTTCTATTCTATTATTTTTTATATTCTATTTAAATTCAAATTTCTATTCTATTCTATTGCTTTTTAAATTATATTACTTTATATTTGAATTTCAGAAAATGATTATATTCTATTTTACTCTATTTTTTTTTATTCTATTCTATTAATTGCTATTCTATAGCATGCTATTCTTTTCTGTTATTTACTTATTTTATTCTATTTTGTTCTGTTTTACTCTATTATATTCTATTCTTTTATTTTTTGTTATATTATTTTATAATTTTTTTTATATTCCATTCCTTTATTTTCTATTCTATTTTATTCTCTTTGGAAATTTGAAAACTATTCAAATTCTGAAACTATTTGAAAACTATTCGAATTCAAAAAAAATTTCAAACTAAAAAATTATTGGAATTTGAAAACTTTTTGAATTTAAAAATTATTTGAATTCGAAAACTTTTTGAATTCGAATACTATGTTCTGTTTGACTCTATTATTTTCTATTCTTTTATTTTTTGTTATATTATTTTCTATTCTATTCTAATTTTTTCTATTCCATTCCTTTATTTTCTATTCTATTCAAACTATTCAAATTCGAAAACTATTTGAAAACGAATTGAATGCGAAAACTATTTGAATCAATTCAAAAACTATTTGAATGGATTTTCATTTGATTTCTAAAAACTAAAAAAACAGGTTAAACAAATTTAACTAAACTAATTTATGTAAATATCGAATCAAAACAAAACAAACCTAAACAAATGATTTTGTTCTGCACATGTCTTCCAATGAACATTCATATTTTGCATTTTCACAAGTAAAATGACTTTGAATTAAACTGCTGTGTCTTATGGGAAAGTTAAATTGGTAGCAAACACTCCTTGATGCATTTTCCTTATTTAAATCATGAACTACTGATTGCTGTGTGTACATGGATTCTAACCTTCTCCGTTCTCTTGTAATCCTTAACTGTTCCTTTTCATGACGTCACTGGCGCATGCGCATATTTCCCCCTGTTCACGGCACGCACTTTGAGCCGTCAGTCCTTTCATTACATGCCCTGGCTCCATCCTCCTCTCTCTGCGGCACTGTTTCAAGATCCTGCGAGATTCCAGTCCCATTCACAGGTGCAGGTCTGCTAAGATATGCAGGACTTGGCCACTATAGTAACCCCGGGATGAAAGCGAGGCCTGGCCAAAACAAATGAGTGCGCATGCGCGTCATTATGGCAGGATCAAGCAAGAAAGAGGAGTAAGTACAGTACACAGTGAAATCAGGAGACATTACCTAAAATGGCACCGGCTTCTTCCAGGAAGAAAGATTTTAGAAATGACTTAAATAAAAGTAAGAATCATGTGAAGGTGGTAATATTAATCAGATCGGACACTTTAGACACTATTTTGGGACCATTGACATTTATACAGCGATCAGTGCTATACATATGCACTGATTACTGTATAAATGTCCACTGGCAGGGAAGGAGTTAACACTAGGGGGCAATCAAGGGGTTAAATGTGTTACCTAGGGAGTGATTCTAACTGTGGGGGGATGGGACTGACTGGGGGAGGAGACCGATCGGTGTTCCTATATACTAGGAACACACGATCTGTCTCCTCTCCCCTGACAGGACGTGGATCTGTGTGTGTGTTTACACACACAGATCCACATTACTGCTCTGTCATGAGCGATTGTGGGTGCCCGGGGGACATCGCAGGCCCTGTGCGTGCGCATCAGCTCCTCGGTGACGTGGCGGGTGCGCCACCTATACCGCCAGAAATCCGAGGACGTCATATGACGCCTGTCCACAATGGGAGATCCCATCTGCGGACGTCATATTACTATAGGCAGGGAAGGAAGTGCTTAAATTACAATCATTGTACATCGCAGTGTTGCTGTATTTTCTCCTTGTTCAAATATTTTATTGAAAGAGAAAAGTTCAGTACAGATATATTGGTAATAGTACAGTAAATACGGTCACAGTAGGTATGACATAACAAATTGGATGGTGAAAGCATAAAACACACAAAAGATAATAAGTAACATATAGTGATGGAGGGCGTGTTATATTTTATATGAATGGTCCCATGGATAGGAACCAGTCCGGGGCAGTGTACAGTCCTTGTTCCTTGAAGGAGCTTACATGTAATCTCCAAAATTAATGGGACTCTGTTGTTTTATAAATAAAAAAACACATCAGGATACTTACCTTGTTAGGAGACAGCAAGTTCAATGTCTTCTGACCTCAAGTGCTCCAACCTCCTGCAGAGTCTTCACATGAAGATGAGATCTGATTTGCATGTTTCCTGTCCCCCATATGTGATGTCGGGGGGTTTCCCCTCTAATGATTGCAGCTGTTATATAGAAGACATTGTACAGGTGACATCTCAGTAGTCTGTGTGTGTCAGTGCAGAGACATCAAGATGGGTTCTCAGGGGGTTCTGCTGCCTCTCATACTGCTTTATATTCAGGGTGAGGACATCATTTTATTGGTTTGGATGAGTTGTTATATTTTCTGGACATAGATATTAAATGTTTCATGTTTTCTTATCCTCAGGGAGTTGGGCACAGATTATATTGACACAATCTCCAAATTATATCACTGCAAATCCAGGAGACACAGTCACCGTCTCATGTAAATCCAGTACTGGTATCAGCGACAATTTACACTGGTACCAACAGAAACCAGGACAACCTCCAACACTGATTATTTATTGGGGAACCTATCTTCATTCTGGAGCCCCAACCAGGTTTAGTGGATCGTATTCAGGAACAGATTTCACTCTTAAGATCAGCAACATAAAGGATGAAGATGAAGCAATTTATTATTGTCAGCAGGGTGACAGTCTCCCTCTCACACAGTGATACAGACAGAGCCGTACAAAAACCTCCTTCCTCTTTTATCAGCAATGACATTTCACATCACATTTAGAATTGCACTGAATGGGGATCAGTTCTCTCTATAATTAGACTACAATTAGCTCTGTATAGTTGCTTTAAACTTAGAGTCTTAGCGAAAACAAAAAGATTTTCTTCAAGCTCCCCAAGTATCACCACGTTATACATACTGACAGACGAATGCACTGTCACTGTGTACAGAACATCATAGTGACATGGATAGCGCATCATTTAGCATAGAAACCATTTTTGAACATAAGAGCACGGCGTGACGCTGGGGGCCACACGTGCACACTCGGGAGGGGGGAGTGATCTTACTCCCTTTGCAGGGGACTGTTGGGTTGAAACTTGTGTATCCTGCTGGATATTGTTTTCCCATTCTGGTCATTACAGATATCAAGGTAAACGGCTCTGGAGAGGGTGGCATTCACCATTTCCCTTTCATCTCACACACCCACACATCCCGGGGGGTTCCCATACGGCTCTTCATACTCACCTTATCACCTTTTTCATTCCCTGGTTCAGGTTCACTATGTGCCCTGTAACCAGGGTCATTTTCACTTCATTCACACAAGTTTTTCTTTTCAATCTTTTGACATTTCACTTATTTTAGATTTTTTATTGTTTGTTTTGTTCAGCTCAACACCAGCGGACACTGCTGCTTTTGCCCCCACACTATTTCACACACATTGCACATCAACACTTCACTCACGCATTGTTCACACATCCCCATATCACCTCTCCATTGGTTGGACACACCATTACCAGTTTACTATTTATTATTATTTTTATATAGGTGTAACCATTCATCATTATAATACATTTAAACTCATGGTTTTGTGATATAATTAGAAACAATATTTACAAACAAATTACTATGCTTCATATCATGCATAGGTCTAAGACACATATAAAAACAAATAAATATACTTTTGATATACTAGTTTTGAATCCGTCTGGGACTCAATATATCACCTTATAAACATGGTTGTATACAGTATAAACACTAAAATTTACTATATTATACCTACTCACAGAACTTCCCGGATGATCAATGGACCACCGGTGAACTCTTCATGGATACTTTGTTTCCCCTTCTTGGTCCATACTGCAATCCAGTGTGCATTGTTGAGGCCCCCTCAGCTCCCGTGGTGGACATCTCTGGGATGGTACCTTTGGGGTTGGCACCTGACACCCATGGGGGTAGCGGCTTTTGTAAGTAATTCCAACTAAATTTCGACCTTTGCCCTCATTTTGGCCATATTCTTATTTTATGAATATTTTGAATACAGTGGTACTTATACCTATTTATACGTTACTTATAGGTGGATGGTTGTCGCTTGCTCCTGATGAGTGATGGTTCACGAAACGCGTCGAGCATACTGTGCAACAACTCTGTTGATCGACTAATAAATGACCAATCCTATGTACCCACTATTGTTGATTTGATTGCTGTATTTTTATTGCTGCAAATTTGCTGTAGCTATGATATTAATGTAACACATTGATTCCTTCTATATCTTGCAACATGGTTACAATTATAAAACAATGTTTTTAATAAAGTACCTTTTGAAATGTGCATTTACCTTTGGTATATGGATCAATGTATTCACACTTAGGTCATGCTCACTGTATCAATTTTTTGGAAACACACCTCATTTAAAGTCCCAAACCTTTTTCTCTATTTTTGGCAACGTCACAGGGATGGAGGTGCATATTCATGTGCACCTCATATAAAGTCCCAAACCTTTTTCTTTTTTGTCCAGTTATCTCTATAATTAGACTACAATTAGCTCTGTGTAGTTGCTTTAAACTTAGAGTCTTAGCGAAAACAAAAAGATTTTCTTCAAGCTCCCCAAGTATCACCATGTTATATATACTGTGACAAACGAATGCACTGTCACTGTGTAAAGAACCTCATAGTGACATGGATAGCACATCATTTAGCATTGAAACCATTTTTGAACAGGTGTGAGACTGAAAGGTCCACTTTATAAAGATTTTGCTGTGATGTGCCATAAGGAAAAAATTCCCAACATTTGCCTAAAAAGGTTATTTCCTGTGATTGTCAGCTCCATCTAGTGGTCATACTGCAGTACTTTCCTGAAACACAGTATGAGTCAGCTTGCGGCTTCACAGCCGGGTGCACACTGCGCATACGCGGGTCGCGCTGTAAGTCCTGAATGGCTGAGCAGTCTTCTGGGACCTGTGACGTGCCCCAGAAGATTGCAGGGAGGGGAGAGGAGAACATCCGCTTGAGTCACCTATGTGGCAAGAGCGGAATTAGGAGCTCGGTACCTGTCAAAACTAGGTACCCACCCCCCCAAAAAATGGCATGCTAAATGTGACATGTCAGGGGGTGAGGAGTCCTTAACCACTTCAATACCCAGCTATAGTCATATGACGTCCTGGGATGGAATCTCCCATCCTGGGTGGACGTCATATGACGTCCTGGGATTCCCGGCCGTCTAGGGGGTGCGCGCGCCTGCCGCGTTCCTCGGGACCCGGTGCGTGTGCCCGGCGGCCGCGATGTCCGCCGGGCACCCGCAATTGCCCGTTAACCGGGCCGGCATGTGGATCTGTGTGTGTAAACACACAGATCCACAGCCTGTCAGCTCTGAGGAGAGCGATCTGTGTTCCCAGAATGGAGGAACACTGATCGGTCTCCTCCCCTTGAGCGTCCCCTCCCCCTTCAGTTAGAATCATTCCCTAGGAAACATACTTAACCCCATCCCGCCCCCTAGTGGTTAACCCCTTCACTGCCTGTCACATTTACACAGTAATCAATGCAATTTTATACCATTGATCGCTGTATAAATGTGAATGGTCCCAAAAATGTGTCAAAAGTGTCTGATGTGTCCGCCATAATGTAGCAGTCACGAAAAAAAATCGCAATCGCCGCTAAAAAAATAAATAAATATTTTTTTTTTAAAAATGCCATAAATCTATCCCTTATTTTTTAGACGCTATAACTTTTGCGCAAACCAATCAATATACGCTTATTGCTAATTTTTTTACCAAAAATATGTAGAAGAATACGTATCGGCCGAAACTGAGGATAAAATTTGTTTTTTAAAAAAAAAAATTGGGATATTTATTATAGCAAAAAGTAAAAAATATAGTGTTTTTTTCAAAATTGTCGCTCTTCTTTTGTTTATAGCGCAAAAAATAAAAACCGCAGAGGTGATCAAATACCACCAAAAGAAAGCTCTATTTGTGGGGAAAAAAAGGACGTCAATTTTTTTTGGGTACAACGTCGCACGACTGCGCAATTGTCGTTTAAAGTGCGACAGCGCTGAAACCTAAAAATTGGCCTGGGAAGGAAGGGGGTGAAAATGCCCTGTATTGAACCGGTTAAAGCTGAAGTTCCACTTTTGGGTGGAACTCCGCTTTAATGTGGTGATGATCCCCTGTGTGGGAAGCCTGATGGAAAGGTTTTTGTTGAGGAATAGAAGTGGGTGGAAAGCACTTCAATCGAATTGGTGAATTAACTTTACATCTCCTTTAAAGCTCTACCCTTGAAGAGATATCCTCACAATACCTTCACCCTCATATTGTACCCAGTTCTTGAGCCTGGCCTAAAATATTGGGATGATGGGTTACATTGCTTACATTTGGTTGGACAAATTAATTAAATATTAAAATGTTCCTTTTATTGGACTGGCTATATGGGACTTTTTTATGTTAAAGTTAGTGTTGATTAAAGTTATTGCTTACATTTTATTAAAGTTAAAATTTTAATGTATTATCTCCTAATTAAAGTGACTGTAAAGGCCTTTTTTTATTTTTTATTCTTAAATAACAAACATGTCATACTTACCTCCACTGTGTAGCTCGTTTTGCACAGAGTGGCCCCGAACCTCGTCATCTGGGGTCCCCCGGCGTCTCTCGCAGCTCCTCCCCACATCTGATAACCCCCTCGGAGGGCGCGCTCCCGAGTCCAGTATTTGCATCTTTAGACACAGAATGCTGGACTCGCCCCCGCCCGTCCTGGTGCCCGCGTCATTGGATTTGATTGACAGCAGTGGGAGCCAATGGCTGCTCTGCTATCAATCTATCCAATCAAGAGCTGGGAGCCCGTGGAGAGAGAGACAGCGCGTCCCCGCCGACTGAATGAAGGGGTTCAGGTAAGTAAAATGGGGGGCTTAGGGGGCCGGTGACTGCCAGGTGTTTTTTCACCTTAATGCATAGGATAGCATGAACCTTTACAACCCCTTTGAGGCTGGGTTCACACTATTGTGAATTGGATGAGGATTTCCCCGCATCCAATTTGCATAGCAGGAGATTGTGACTGACTCTCTATGGAGCCGGTTCACACATCTCCGGAGCGGCTCCGGTGTGAATTGCACACGAGTCCTGTGCATCTTCTGGTCTGTTTCAGGTCCGAATTCAGCCAAAAATTTGGTCTGAAATCGGATCTGAACCGGTGAATGGAGACGCACCGGACCCCCTGCTGTGAGCCGCTCCGTACTCTAGTGTGAACCCAGCCTCAAGGCCACGGCCCTTTGAATTTATACTTAGGAGAATATACAGTATATAAAAAACTTGCAGAGCTATTCATCTTGTAAACTGTCCTTTTTTCTTTGTGAATGGGGGGTGGAAGCTGTCACATTGAGTGGTGGTAGTAATACTGACAGTAAATATATGACTACTTCCTGCAGCAACAGGTTTACTTCAGTAGATGGATGAATGTGCTGTTTAGTTCCCCGTTCGGTGAATGGCAAACATCCAGAGTCTGCAGCCAACCCTGTGTCATCCTGAACTTCAACCCAATGCCTAGCTGTGAAGTGCGGCAGAGGTGTGTAAATCACAGGACTGGTTGTACAGAATTATCAATTATTTAGCTAGTAAAACAGAAAACATAATTATATTTCCATCGTGTATTGAGCTCTTTGCTTGGAGTTCCACTTTAAGTTTTATGATCTGTTCTATTTCTGTCAAGATACAAATTTGGAAAGTTTTATCATGTTTTTTTTTTTTTTTTTTTTTTAAACAGTTGGAATTTGGTCAGGGTGTGGCTTACATAAAATAGTGGCCATTCTGAAGTTTTTCTTTTCTATATGTAATACATCAGACCACCACAGTGATTAACCACTTGACCACTGGGCACTTAAACCCCCTTCCTAACCAGACCAATTTTCAGCTTTCGGTGCTCTCACACTTTGAATGACAATTACTCAGTCATACAACACTTTACCCATATGAAATTTTTATCCTTTTTTTCACACAAATAGAGCTTTCTTTTGGTGGTATTTAATCACCGTTGGGTTTTTTATTTTTTGCGCTATAAAAGAAAAAAGACTGAAAATTTGGTAAAAAAATGAATTTTTCTTTGTTTCTGTTATAAAATTTAGCAAATTAGTAATTTTTCTTCGTAAATTTTGGCCAAAATTTATACCGCTACATATCTTTGGTAAAAATAAGTACAACTTGGTGTATATTATTTGGTCTTTGTGAATGTTAGAGAGTCCAAAAGCTACGGTGCCAATATCTGAAAATTGATCACACCTGAATTACTGACGGCCTATCTCATTTCTTGAGACCCTAACATGCCAGAAAAGTACAAATACCCCTCAAATGACCCCTTTTTGGAAAGAAGACATTCCAAGGTATTTAGAAAGATGCATGGTGAGTTTTTTTGAAATTGTCATCTTTTCCCACAATTCTTTGCAAAATCAAGATTTTTTTTTCTTTTTTTTTTTTTTCACAAAATTGTCATATTAGAAGGTTATTTCTCACACGCAGCATATGCATACCACAAATTACACCCCAAAACACATTCTGCTATTACTCCCGAGTATGGCGATACCACATATGTGAGACTTTTACACAGCATGGCCACATACAGAGGCCCAACATGCAGGGGAGCATCTCCAGGCGTTCTGGAGCGCCCAGGCCAATTCTGACATTTCTCTCCTACATGTAAAAATCATAATTTATTTGCTAGAAAATTACATAGAACCCCAAAACATTATATATATTTTTTTTAGCAAAGACCCTAGAGAATACAATGGCGGTTGTTGCAACTTTTTATCTCGCACGGTATTTGTGCAGCAATTTTTCGAACGCGTTTTTTTGGGGAAAGAAACAGTTTTGTGCTTTAAAAAAAAACAAAACAGTAAAGTTAGCCCAATGTTTTTGCATAATGTGAAAGATGAAGTTACGTCGAGTAAATAGATACCCAACATGTCACCCTTCAAAATTGCACACTCTCGTGGAATGGTGCCAAACGTCGCTACTTAAAAATCTCCATAGGTGACACTTTAAAATTTTTTCCTGGTTACATGTTTTGAGTTACAGAGGAGGTCTAGGGCCAAAATTATTGCTCTCGCTCTACCGATCGCAGCGATACCTCACATGTGTGGTTTGAACACCGTTTTCATATGTGGGCGGGACTTACGTATGTGTTCGCTTCTGCGTGCGAGCACACGGACATGGGCGCTTTAAATTTTTTTTTTTTTTTTTTATTGTTTATTTTACTTTATTTATTTTAGTTTGACACTTTCCCCCCCCCCAAAAAAATGTTTTGATCACTTTTATTTCTATTACAAGGAATGTAAACATCCTTGTAATAGGAATATGGCATGACAGGTCCTCTTTACAGTGAGATATGGGGTCAATAAGACCCCACATCTCACCTCTAGGCTGGGAAGCCTGAAATAATAATTAAAAAAAAACGATCTTGGCTTCGATCGTAGCGGTGAGTCGGTAGAAGCACCGGAGGGTGGCGGGAAGGGGGGGGCGTCCCCTCTCGCCTCCCATAAGAATGATCAAGCAGTGGAACAGCAGCTATGATCATTCCTATGGTGTAGGAAATCGCTGGCTGAAAAAGCTGATATCTGAATGATGCCTGTAGCTGCACCCATCATTCAGATATACCCGCTCAAAGTCAGGGACGTCATATGACTGTGGGCGGGAACTGGTTAAAAATTGCGGAGTATTGCGGGCTATTGCAGAGTATTGCGGGCTATTGCAGAGTATTGCGGGGTATATTGCAGAGTATTGCGGGGTATATTGCAGAGTATTGCGGGGTATATTGCAGAGTATTGCGGGGTATATTGCAGAGTAGTGCCCGGGTATATTGCAGAGTAGTGCCGGATATAATGCAGAGTAGTGCCGGGTATTATGCAGAGTATTGCAGGGTATAGTGCAGAGTATTGCAGGGTGTTATGCAGAGTATTGCAGGGTGTTATGCAGAGTATTGCAGGGTGTTATGCAGAGTATTGCAGGGTATAGTGCAGAGTATTGCAGGGTGTTATGCAGAGTATTGCAGGGTGTTATGCAGAGTATTGCAGGGTATAGTGCAGAGTATTGCAGGGTATAGTGCAGAGTATTGCAGGGTATAGTGCAGAGTATTGCAGGGTGTTATGCAGAGTATTGCAGGGTGTTATGCAGAGTATTGCAGGGTATAGTGCAGAGTATTGCAGGGTGTTATGCAGAGTATTGCAGGGTGTTATGCAGAGTATTGCAGGGATGGCTGAGCATTGAGGGATGGATGGATGTGACAGCAATTGTCACTGAGCACCGCTGTGGGCACTACACATACAGCACACAGCGGTGCTGCCATCCGATCCCTCCCCCTCTACCCTCGCACTGTACCGATCGGTACACAGAGGGGAGGGAGGAACCGGCGTCATGAGATGACGCCGGTCTGTTGACATGTGATCGCTCCGTCATTTGACGGAGCGATCACATGGTAAACGGCCGCGATCAGCGGCCGTTTACCGTGATCCGTGATGCGCCGGGTCCTCAGGACCCGGCGGTCACGGAAGTTCTCGGGTGTGCGCCCCAGGGGGCGCGCGAGAGCAGTATTCTGGGAGGACGTCCATGGACGTCCACCCAGAACTAGCCGACCGCGCTGTTGCCGTCTTTCGGCTATGGCCCGGTCGGCAAGTGGTTATTGAATAGAGTATACAGAATTTTTTTTGCATTTTTCAGTTTTAGAGTTTTCCCATTTCATTATTGAATTACAATCATTGTACATCTGAGTGTTGTTGTATTTTATATGAATGGTCCCATGGATAATAACCAGCCCTGGGCTGATCCTGATTAGAAAACGAATCAAACTGATTCAAATTTGAATTTCGTCCGAATTTTCTTTTTGTTTTTTTGGATTAGTTTAAATTCGGTACTATTGTAATTCGGGAATTCAGATACATCTGAATTTCAGAAAAACAAAATTTCATCAATTTCAATTCAGAACGAAACAAACTGCACATGTGTAGGTGGAAGCTGTCACATTAACCACTTCAGCCCCGAAAGAATTTACCCCCTTCCTGACCAGAGCACTTTTTGCGATTTGGCACTGCGTCGCTTTAACTGACAATTGCACGGTCTTGCGACATTGCACTCAAACAAAATTGACGTCCTTTTTTTCCAACAAATAGAGCATTCTTTTGGTGGTATTTGATCACCTCTGCGGTTTTTATTTTTTGCGCTATAAACAAAAAATTAGCGACAATTTTGAAAAAAAAACCAATATTTTTTACTTTTTGCAATAATAAATATCCCCAAAAAATATATTAAAAACATTTTCTTTCTCAGTTTAGGCCGATATGTATTCTTCTACATATTTTTGGTAAAAAAAAACAGCAATAAGCGTATATTGATTGGTTTGCGCAAAAGTTATAGCATCTACAAAATAGGGGATAGTTTGGCATTTTTATTATTAATTTTTGTTATTAATAGTAATGGTGGCGATCTGCAATTTTTATCGTGACTGCGACATTGCGGCAGACACATTGGACACTTTTGGCACTATTTTGGGACCAGTGACATTTATACAGCAATCAGTGCTATAAAAATGCACTGATTACTGTGTAAATGACACTGGCAGGGAAGGGGTTAAAAACTAGGGGGCGATCAAGGGGTTAAGTGTGTCCTTGGGAGTGATTCTAACTGTGGGGGGGTGGGATCACTACAACATGACAGAGATCACTGCTCCCGATGACAGAGAGCAGTAGATCCCTGTCATGTTGCTAGGCAGAACAGGGAAATGCTTTTTTTACATAGGCATCTCCCCGTTCTGCCGCTCTGTGTCACGATCGCGGGCCCCTAGCGGACATTGAAGCATGCTCACGGAGTACGTGGTGGGTGCACCCCCTAAGCCACATCTTAAAGGGGATGTACAGGTATGCCCATTTGCCCAGCCGTGCCATTGTGCCGACATACATCATTGTGCGCTGGTCGGCAAGCAGTTAAGCAGCAATAGTAATACTGTCAGTAAATGTATGACTACTTCCTGCAGCAACTGGAGGTTTGCTTAGGGAGACGGATGAACATGCTTTTTACTTCACCTGTTCGGTGAATGGGAAATATTCAGAGTTTGCGGTGAATGCTATGTCATTGCGAACTTGAATCCAATGCCTAGCTATGTAGTGTGGCAGATGTGTGTAAATCAAAAGACTGGTTGTACAGAATTAAAAATTATTTGGCTAGTAAACAAGAAAATAATTGTATGTCCACTGTCTATTGAGTCCTTTCCTTGGAGTTCCACTTTAAGTTTTATGATCTTTTTCTATTTCTATCAAGACACTAATCTGTAAAGAGTTTTATGATGTATTCTTAATAAAACCGTCTGGATTTTCATCAGGGTGTTGCTTACATAAAGTAGTGGTTATTTTGAAATTTCTTTTCTCGATATGCAATACATCAGATCAGTACAATGATTATTGAATAGAGTATATAAACTTTTGTGTTTTATTTTTTTGCAATTTCATTTTTAAATTACAAGCATTGTATATCTGAGTGTTGTTATATTTTATATGAATGGTCCCCTTGGATAGGAACCAGCCCGGGGCAGTGTACAGTCCTTGTTCCTTGAAGGAGCTTACATGTAATTTCCAAAATTAAAGTGACTCCGTTGTTTCTCTATTGATTAAAGAAAAGGCAACAAAAACATCAGAATACTTATTTCTTCAAAGGATGGTGAGTCTGATGTCTGCTGTCTTCAAGTGCTACAACCTCCTGCAGAGTCTTCACATCTGACACAATTCCGGGTATGTTGGGTGTCGGGTCCCCCGCTGTATTCAGTGGCCGGCTCCTATATCACTAATGTGTCCTTGTGTATGAGAATTGCTCTATAATTCTGTAATACAGAGAAGTGAAGTGTGACATATGAAGATGAGATCTGATTTGCATGTTTCCTGTCCCCCATATGTGATGTCGGGGGGTTTCCCCCTAATGATTGCAGCTGTTATATAGGAGACATTGTACAGGTGACATCTCGGTAGTCTGTATGTGTCAGTGCAGAGACATCAAGATGGGTTCTCAGGGGGTTCTGCTGCCTCTCATACAGCTTTATATTCAGGGTGAGGACATCATTTTAATGGTTTGGATAAATTGGTATATTTTCTGGGCATGAGTATTGAATTTTTGCATGTTTTCTTATCCTCAGGGAGTTGGGCACAGATTGCACTGACACAATCTCCAAATTATTTAAGTGCTAATCCAGGAGACACAGTCACAATCTCATGTAAATCCAGTACTGGTATCGACAATGGCTTACACTGGTACCAACAGAAACCAGGACAACCTCCAACACTGATTATCTATTATGCAACCACTCTGCATTCTGGAACCCCCAACCAGGTTCAGTGGATCATATTCAGGAACAGATTTCACTCTTACAATCAGAGACATAAAGGATGAAGATGAAGTCATGTATTACTGTCAGCAGTATTATGATTCCCCTCTCACACAGTGATACAGAGCCGTACAAAAACCTCCTTCCTCTTTTATCAGCAATGACATTTTACATCACATTGAACTAGGATTGAAGATGAAGATTGAACTAAATGAGGATCAGAGATTTCTGTAGATAGACTGATTGTAGTGCTCTGCATTTGCTCAGGTTTTTGATGGAAAGATATGCCCGGAGCTATGAAAAAAGTGAATAAGCATAGGGCATTCATGAAAGAGTGGAAGGAAATCTGACAGTAGGGGGTTACCTAGTTTAAATTTCTGGAAGTTATGTCGCTTACCTGATTGGCTGAGCATACGGGTCGATTGGTAGGAGCAATGAAATGATAGCTATTGGGGAGGAGTGAAGTAGATCAGTTGCAGATCTGAAGTCGTTGGAGGAACGTCCCGCCCTCCCACCTTGTTTTGGTTTGTGTTCTCTGAATTTTTATTAATTTGTAGTTGGCGGCTGGTGGTTTGAGGTGCTTGATGGGGGTCTAAATGTGGTGTGATTGGTAAGACAGTGGAACCCATCTTAGGTATGGGGTCCTATTAGTTGGTCTGGTTCAATTTAGACTCACCAGGAGTGGTGAGTCTGAGATCAGCTAGGATGGTCCCCGAGGTGGTGTTTGGCGTCTGGGGACAAAACTTCGAAAAAATGGTGCCACGGACACAAAGTTTCTGGTACAGGGTGCCATCAAGGACCTGCAACCATTATGACCTGGATTGTTATGTCATTATTATGTTTTCTGTTATTTATAATGATCAGGGGGTTGGGAATCTGGTTCCCAGCCAGATACTCAACAAGGAGCTAGGGGGCAATTGGACTATCTTGGTACAGTGTAGTAAAGGTAAATTCACATATATGAATCTTGGGAAGCAACTGTCAGCACTGAGAAGTCCCTCCATACTAAAGGTGAGCCAGGAACGTACATGGCAGGGTGGCAGGGGCCAACACAGAGGCGGGTGGAGACAAAGAGGTGCAGGCACTACCAAAGAGTAGATGGGTGACAGTCAGGAAGGGTAGAGGAGGAAGTGCCAGGGAGGCCGATCCAGGACTGGAGCATCCCAATAAGTACGCTCCATTGAGTGACATTGGTGAAACCAGTCAGGGACCAGCACTGCTGGAGCTGAGGGACTCTCCTAGCTGCCGGAGGAAGAACTCCAGTGAGAGTGGGGGGGCAGCGAAGGGAAAGGAAAGACAGATTCTGGTGGTAGGGGACTCAATTCTTAGAAGGACAGAGGACAATCTGTAACCAAGACCTGAAGCGCCGAACAGTATGTTGTCTACCGGGCGCTCGGGTTTGGCACATCATGGATCTTGTGGACAGATTACTGGGAGGGGCTGGGGAAGATCCAGCTGTCATGGTGCACGTTGGCACCAATGACAAAGTCAGAGGCAGATGGAGTGTCCTAAAGAACGATTTTAGGGACTTAGGAGCTAAATTGAGGAAAAGGACCTCCAAGGTAGTATTCTCAGGAATACTACCGGTACATCGAGCCACACCAGAAAGGCAGAGGGAGATTAGGAAAGTAAACAAGTGGCTGAAGAGCTGGTGTAGTAAAGAGGGGTTTGGGTTCCTGGAGGACTGGGCTGACTTCTCAGTTGATAACCGGTACTATAGAAGGGACGGACTGCACTTAAATGAGGAGGGTGCAGATCTGCTGGGAATGAAGATGGCCAAAAAGTTAGAGGGGTTTTTAAAATAGGCGATGGGGGAAGGGTCCAGAGGTAGAGATAGTCAGCGCAGAAGATATTCCAGAGGGTAGTATTGGGGGCATTAGTGGTAGGTTGACCAAAGCACAAAAACACAAGGTAAGTATAGTAGCAAGTCCTAGTTGCAATCTCGAAACACCCAATACGAGGACAATATGCAACCAGTCTAAACTATGTGGCATGTTCACCAATGCCAGGAGCATGGCGGACAAAATGGGTGAACTAGAGATACTGTTGTATGAGGAGGATTTGGATTTTGTGGGAATTTCAGAGACCTGGTTCAACAGCTCTCATGATTGGCTGGTAAACATTCAAGGGTATACCCTTTACCGCAAGGATAGAGAGGGTAAAAAAGGGGGAGGGGTATGCCTATATATCAAGAATAATGTACAAGTGAATGTGAGAGATGACATCACTGAGGGAGCTAGGGAGGAAGTGGAATCCTTATGGGTAGAGCTCCAAAGGGATGAAGCTAAGGGGAAAATAATACTGGGAGTATGCTATAGGCCCCCTAACCTGAGGAAGTGGAGACAGATTTATCACAATTTGGATTAGCAGCAAGGATGGGAGGCGTTATCATAATGGGAGATTTTAATTATCCAGACATAGACTAGGCGGAGGGAACTGCGCATTCATTTAAGGCTCGCCAGTTCCTTAATGTCTTGCAGGACAATTTTAATGGGTCAGATGGTAGACGTACCAACTAGAAATAAAACATTACTGGATCTACTGATTACCAACAATACAGACCTGATCACGGATGTGGAAATACGGGGCAATTTAGGTAACAGCGATCACAGGTCAATTAGTTTCAGTATAAATCACACAAATAGGAAACATAAAAGGAATACAAAGACACTGAATTTCAAGAGCTAACTTCCGTACTACAGACCTTGCTAAAAGGCATAAATTGGGATAAAATATTAGGAACAAAGAACACGGAGGAGAGATGGGTTTGCTTTAAGAGTATAATAAATAAGGGCATTAGCCAATGTATCCCATTGGGTAATAAATTTCAAAGGGCGAACAAAAGTCCTGGATGGCTTAACTCCAATGTAAAAATGCATATAAAAGCAAAGGAGAAGGCCTTCAAAAAATACAAGGTTGAGGGATCATCCTCAGCATTCAGACTTTATAAAGAATGCAACAAGAAATGTAAGGGTGCAATTAGGACGGCTAAGATAGAACATGAAAGACACATAGCGGAGGAGAGCAAAAAAAATCCCAAGAAATTCTCTAAGTATGTAAACAGTAAATAAGGGAGGACTGACCATATTGGCCCCATAAAGAATGAGGAAGGACATCTGGTTACAAAGGATGGGGAGATGGCAAAGGTATTGAATTTATTCTTCTCCTCAGTCTTCACAAGTGAATCGGGGGGCTTCAGTAACCAAAACTTCAGTGTTTATCCTCATGACACATCACAGGAAGCACCTCCATGGTTAACAGAGGACAGAATTAAAATTAGACTTGAAAAACTTAACATTAATAAATCACCGGGACCAGATGGCTTGCATCCGAGGGTACTTAGGGAACTCGGTCAAGTGATTGCCAGACCGTTGTTCCTAATTTTTACAGACAGTCTACTGACTGGAATGGTACCAGCTGATTGGAAAAAAGCCAATGTAGCACCAATATTTAAAAAGGGCCCAAAATACATCCCTGGGAATTACAGACCAGTTAGCCTAACATCAATAATATGTAAATTCTTGGAGGGGATTATAAGGGACTATATACAAGATTTTAGTAATGAGAACGGTATCATTAGCAGTAATCAGCATGGTTCATGAAGAATCGTTCTTGCCAAACCAATCCACTAACCTTCTATGAGGAGGTGAGTTGCCATCTAGATAAAGGAAGGCCCGTAGACGTGGTGTATCTGGATTTTGCAAAAGCATTTGACACAGTTCCCCATAAATGTTTACTGTACAAAATAAGGTCCGTTGGCATGGACCAAAGGGTGAGTACATGGATTGAAAACTGGCTACAAGGGCGAGTTCAGAGGGTGGTGATAAATGGGGAGTACTCGGAATGGTCAGGGGTGGGTAGTGGGGTTCCCCAGGGTTCTGTGCTGGGACCAATCCTATTTAATTTGTTCATAAACGACCTGGAGAATGGGATAAACAGTTCAATCTCTGTATTTGCAGACGATACTAAGCTAAGCAGGGCAATAACTTCTCTGCAGGACGTGGAAACCTTGCAAAAAGATCTGAACAAATGAATGGGGTGGACAACTACATGGCAGATGAGGTTCAATGTAGAAAAATGTAAAATAATGCATTTGGGTGGCAAAAATATGAATGCAATCTATACACTGGGGGGAGAACCTCTGGGGGAATCTAGGATGGAAAAGGACCTGGGGGTCCTAGTAGATTATAGGCTCAGCAATGGCATGCAATGCCAAGCTGCTGCTAACAAAGCAAACAGAATATTGGCATGCATTAAAAAGGGGATCAACTCCAGAGATAAAACGATAATTCTCCCGCTCTACAAGACTCTGGTCCGGCTGCACCTAGAGTATGCTGTCCAGTTCTGGGCACCAGTCCTCAGGAATGATGTACTGGAAATGGAGCGAGTACAAAGAAGGGCAATAAAGCTAATAAAGGGTCTGGGGGATCTTAGTTATGAGGAAAGGTTGCGAGCACTGAACTTATTCTCTCTGGAGAAGAGACGCTTGAGAGGGGATATGATTTCAATATACAAATACCGTACTGTTGACCCTACAATAGAAATAAAACTTTTTCGCAGAAGAGAGTTTAACAAGACTCGTGTCCACTCATTAAAATTAGAAGAAAAGAGGTTTAACCTTAAACTACGTAGGGGGTTCTTTACTGTAAGAGCAGCAAGGATGTGGAATTCCCTTCCACAGGCAGTGGCCTCAGCGGGGAGCATCAATAGTTTCAAGAAACTATTAGATAAGCACCTAAATGAACGCAACATACAGGGATATACAATGTAATACTGACACATATTCACACATAGGTTGGACTTGATGGACTTGTGTCTTTTTCCAACCTCGCCTACTATGTAACTATGTAACAAGCAAGTAAACAAATTAAATACAAAACTTTATTAGTACATAATATATAACAAAGATAGCTATAATGAATTAAAACATAGGTGACGGTCCATGTATTTTTCACCAAGATAATACTCCCCTGATGGGGAAGTCACAGTGGGATAGTTGGTCATGGACAGTGTTTCTACTAGTTTTGCGGACTCAGCCGATTCATCAGGAAACTATCTGCAATTTAATTTAATACTGTAATTAAAAATAATGCATTTAATTACATACAGCTACCCTTGCCATGGCCATTTTGAGACTAAGCAGGATTTTTGTTAAAGCTTTAAAGTAAATGTTTATTAAAGTTATTGTTTAAATTAAATTTTTAATTTGTTACTCCCTAATTAAGGCCCCATTCACACACCTGGGCGTAGCTGAAACATGGGCAAAAATTTGCATTTTTGTCGGCGTTTCTGCAAATGTGCAAAACACACTAAAATGCACTTGTAGTGCCATTATTTCTTAATGACATTCCAAACGTGGGTAGCAGTTGCACATTTTGCGGTGAATTTTCCACCCGTCAAAACACGCAACCAATGTGCAAAAACACATGAACCACAACTCGCTTGGCTCAATGCCAAAATTTGGTACAGGAGCATATTTAGTGTGCTTTTGGAGCGAAGGGTGGTGCATTTAAATGAATGGTGCTGCTCCAAAAACATGATAAAAAAAAGCACCAAAAAAGTAGTAGTGTGGCTCAAGTGTGAACAGGGCCGTAAAGGCCATGACCATTTAAATCCATGGAGTTGCTTGTGCTGTAAACTGTCATTTTATTCTGTGTGAATGAGGGCAAAATGGAATGTGATTAGGCTTTTATCTTTCCAGGTCAAATTTTATTCATTAATTAAAAAAAGAGTGGTTAGGGAAAATACCACATTATAGCGACCTAGTAAATAAGTATTTATTTCCTGTGATCATGAGTTCAATCTAGTGGTCATAATTCAGTATTTTCCCGACTCACTGTATATGACTGAATAACATTCAAGCTGGAGAGAAAATACAGTGCTAAGCATAAATTAGTACACCCCAGCAGTTTTGTCAGAAAATCATTACTTTCCTTTCAGAATCAACATTCTCTATGGGAAACTATACAAAATTCTCCCACAAATGCTGGTCATTGATTACAACCAACATTTGTTAATTTGCACACACAAAAAGTATTTTTCCTAACAAATTAATTCTAGGGATGAGCCAAACACCTCCCAGGTTCGGTTCGCAGCAGAACATGCGAACAGGCAAAAAATTTGTTCGAACACGCGAACACCATTAAAGTCTATGGGACACGAACGTGAAAAATCAAAAGTGCTAATTTTAAAGTCTTATATGCAAGTTATTGCAATAAAAAGTGTTTGGGGACCTGGGTCCTGCCCCAGGGGACATGTATCAATGCAAAAAAAAGTTTTAAAAACGTCAGTTTTTGTGGGAGCAGTGATTTTAATAATGCTTAGAGTGAAACAATAAAAGTGAAATATTCCTTTAAATTTCGTACCTGGGGAGTGTCCTTAGTATGCCTGTAAAGTAGTGCATCTTATTCCCATGTTTATAACAGTGCCACAGCAAAATGACATTTCTAAAGGAAAAAATGGTGTGGATGTCACACCCAAAATCCATACCAGGCCCTTTAGGTCTGGTATGGATATTAAAGGGAACCCTGCACCCAATTTTTTTTTAAATGGCGTGGGGGTCCCCAAGGCCCCCAGGCACTATATACTCTGAACAGCAGTATATACACTATATGGCCTGCCGTATATACTCTGCAGAAAATTGGGCCTTAGGTGTTGGTGGTACCAGAACACTGTAAGCCCTCACAGTTACTCTTGTTGGGCGCAGGAACAAGCCCTGCTGTGAAATATTATTTCAAGAATTGTAATTACATGCCCCTGTTAAACAGGGGCAGAAAAATTGGGCCTTGGATGGTGGTTGTGAGGGCTTACAGTGTTTTGGCACCACCGTTACACTTGATGGGTACAGGAACGGGCCCCGCATTGAAATATTATATCAAAAATAGTAATTACATGCCCCTGTTAAACAGTGGCAGAAAAATTGGGCCTTGGGTGGTGGTGGTGGTGCCACAACACTGTAACCCCTCACAGATATTCTTGTTGGGCACAGGAACGGGGCCTGCTGTGAAATATTATTTCAAGAATTGTAATTACATGCCCCTGTTAAACAGGGGCAGAAAAATTGGGCCTTGGATGGTGGTTGTGAGGGCTTACAGTGTTTTGGCACCACCGTTACACTTGATGGGTACAGGAACGGGCCCCGCATTGAAATATTATATCAAAAATAGTAATTACATGCCCCTGTTAAACAGTGGCAGAAAAATTGGGCCTTGGGTGGTGGTGGTGGTGCCACAACACTGTAACCCCTCACAGATATTCTTGTTGGGCACAGGAACGGGGCCTGCTGTGAAATATTAGATCAAAAATTGTAACTACATGCCCCTGGTAAACAGGGGCAGAAAAATTGGGCCTTGGGTGGTGTTGGTGGTGCCCTAAACCAAAAATATTGTTGGAAGCTAGCATCATCAAGATTGAGGAGGAATAGGATAGTCAACATAGGCAGTCTTCAAGGGATCCCACATCCATAGAAAATTCAATCAGTTACATCAGCATCAGGTGCTTGATAGCTGCTGATCCAAGACTGATTCATTTTTATGAATGTGAGCCTATCAACGGAGTCTGTGGACAGGCGCACTCTTTGATCCATTACAAACCTTCCAGCAGCACTGAATGTGCATTCAGAAAGCACACTGGATGTAGGACAGGCCAGTAGCTTAATTGCATATTGAGCAAGTTCTGGCCAGTGGTCCATCCTCAAGACCCAGTAACCCAGTGAGAACGTTGGTGCCATTGTCGCATACAACCATTCCTGTCTGAAGCTGGCGTGGTGTCAACCACCTCTGAGACTGCCCCTGTGTCAGAAACTATAAATTAGACTGAGACAGAAGTACAGTTAAATCACACTTGTTTAATAGTAATAAAAAGGCAAACAGAGTAAACATAGTCAAAACATAGCCAGAGTTCAGGAACCGGCTCAGCCCAAGAAAGGGTAAACAAAACCAGGGGCTTATCTTATTATATAGTAATGTACAGTAGGCTTCCATAATCGCTCCTTAAAAGGAAGTCTTTCTCTGAGTCTGGAGTCAATGAGTATGGCAAATGTGATCAACTTCTCCAGCTCAGTGGGTACATCTCGGGCTGCTATCTCATCCTTATACCCCAGATGATGACTTCTAAGTCAAAACGCGTCAGGGGATATGCTGAGACCACTGTCTCCTTTTATACAAGCCCTTGATTTTACTGCTAAACACGTGAGTGTATTTCCTTTGGTTTTGATGTATTAAAATTTCCATATGGAGTTAAGCTATATGCCTTCCTCTTTCTTTTAATGGTGGGGCTGACTGCCTATACCTTACATCTGTTCAGAGGTCCATCTGGAGGTCATATCTGGATAGAGCATCTGATCCCCTTGGTATATTATACCACAAAGCTTGACTGACTCACTAGGTGTACACCTATTTGAGTTCAATCCCTTTGGTAAGCAGCTTCTGGTGTCTTTGGTGGTGGATCTACAATCAACTGTTATTACATCATACATATTAAGTTAAGTTAAGTTAAAGACTGTCACTATATTATATCCACATGTGGTTGAGGATTATCATCACACATGATTGAAGCTTGTCACTGACTTTTTTCTTTTTTGGACATCACATGTCCAAGTTCCTCTGTTTATAGACATCACATGACCATAATAGAGGACTGCTTGGAGTATTTTTGAGCACATCATTTATTATTCACGTTTTTTGTACTCATATTATTTGTTATAGTTTATATGATCACATAAGCGCTGCACATTTCACCCAGTTTGCTATCTCATCCTTGATGGTATCGGAGAGACCATGAGAAAAAGCAGCCAGGAGGGCCTCATTGTTTCAAACAACCTCTGCTGCCAGAGTACAGAATTCAATGGCGTAATCGGCAACAGTTCTCGTACTCTGTTTGATGGACATGAGGCAATGTCAAATACCCTTTTAAAAGAAGCCACAAACTCAGGGTAACTCAAAACAACAGGTTTTTGTGTCTCCCATAGAGGGTTTGCCCAGGTCAAGGCTCTCTCAGAAAGCAAAGATATCACAAAACCTGTTTTGCTTCTGTCCATGGGAAACACCTGGGGCAGCACCTTAAAATATATCTCAACCTGGTTGAGAAACCCTCTGCATTGGACTGGATCGCTCCCAAATCGCTGGAGAAGTGGAGCGGAACCAGACATACCTCTTATAGATGTAATACTCCAGGCAGGTGCCTGCACAGAGACTGGAGCAGCAGCAGGGATGGCCTGCAACACAGGTTCTACCGGAGCAGCCACAATGGGAGATTCCAGGTGAGCCGTGCAACTCAGAAGAGTTTGTAACGCCATGGCAAACTGATCCTTGCAGTGATACTGCTCATCCAATCTGGAAAAAATATTACCAACCAAATGGATTGACTGCATCTTCTAAATTCATGGCCTTCGCCTGTAAGGAAAATGGCTGCACTTTGGTTCAATATATATATGTTTTTCTTAAGAACATATTTCTTATATTATACAAGATAGGTGAAACGTTTTTTTTTATGCAAGGCTTTGACAAAGTTTAAGTGGAAATTTTAGTGAGCGAGCTGTCTGCAAAATAGAAACTTGTGGTGACAGGTTCCTTAGAATATGTACCAGAATAAGACAGGACATCTCACCACAAGTCTGGGCCTAATGCCAGGAGGCACCTTATCGAAAGTACCTTTAAAGGTTATTTCTATATTACTCTCTTTTGTAGGAATTAAGCTAAGAAAAATATATATATATATATTTGATAAGGAAACTTTGGGGTAACTTTTTTTATTAGGTACTTTTTAAGCACGTCATCTAGCAGAAAGGTCATTGTCTTTTTTCTATATGCCATATACCATGTAACTTGTGATACTTGTACTCTTGTGATTGGATAAGCTAAGGGACCGCCCCTTGGTTTGCCCCTTATGATGTATATTGAATTGTTATCATATATACCAGGGAAAGAAAAACATAAAGATATATTTTCGATATCCAACTGAACTGTGTGGTGTCGTTCATATCACTCATTTTTCCAATCGATTGAAGAGGCCTTCTTGATGTCCAAGTTCAGCTCGAGCAAGGAAAAGGTTTGGGGGCGCACTTGACCAGTTGACCAGTTGACCACTACCCTCACAAATGGTGTCAGAAGTGGGATATATATTCTGAAGTCCGGTGGTCAAGCCAAAGCCAAAAGAATTTTGGCCAAAGCCAAAAAGGTAAGGTCTCTTTAAATTTCTTTTGCAAGGTGGTTTTCTTGTGCTTGACCGGACTTCAGAATATGTAAGGTCAGATCTGGTAAGGTCAAGTAGCTCGTCAAAATATAATAGGAAAGTTATTGTATAAGTGTCCCCGCTAGGATGGCTAGGACTGGTAGAATATTGTAAATATTTTACTAAAAAAAATAGGACTGGACATCAAAAACGTCTATAATGTATTGATGCATGTATTGATGTATTGATGTATTAATTGAAATTAAGGTGGCCACCAAGGGTGAAAAATATCACGCAGGACGCTGCGATAATTTTAGTCTTGGATTGTTATTTGTGTCATAATCAGGTTCCTTTAAGACAGTAGGTGCTGTAAGAAGTTTTATAAAGATATCTGATGGAGTGTGCCAAAAAAACCCAAACTTCTTTGCTTGCCTTTCTTTCGCTTAGGAGATAAAATAAGTACATAAAATAAGGTAATCTGTTTGTCTGTGTGGAATTTGTCAGGTGTCATAAGGTAAGATGACACCTTTCCACTGCATTGTATTATCATTGTATTATAATGAAACGTAGAGTGATGTTATAATATTTGGTGATGTATTGATGCTGACTTTTAATGATTTATATATAAATGCTTTGACTCTAAAGTATAAGATATATATAGTTGGCAGGATGATTCTGGCATTGATGCAGTGAGTAAAAATATTTTCTTTGCCTTGCTGTAATCAGACGTTCAGTGTCATCTTATTGGAAGAGCAGGGGAGACTTATCAAGTCTGTCCCCGGTCTTTGAAGTATTGTGACATTAGGGACGTTTTTACCATCTAAAATATGGGTAGAGCGTTAACACTTTTTTAAGGTAATACATAAATTGGTAAGGCTAACTTTTGATTAAAACATGTTATTTGAATAATTCTTTTTGCTACTGACATCTCTTGCAAAGGGGAAGTCAGGTGCAAAATTTGGACATTTGGCTTTTTGCCAACAGGGTTCAAGTACTAATATCTCACTGACTGTAATAGATAGTGGGGAATTGTTTGCGGCATTAGTACTAGCGCAATTGAAGGCACTGTTTGAACCTGTTGGCATACTGCAAAAAGGAAAAAAGAGACTCAGTATCTAATTACAATGTTTAGAAAGAAAAAATAAATATATATGTTGTGGAGATCGGCTGGACCGAGGCTCCCTATAGTATCGTAGCCCATACATTGTTCATGATGGGTTTAGCAGAGTCATGGGATGGTAAATTAAGGTTTAAATCTTACATACCACAACACAGAAATTGAAAGCTGCAGAGGCTGCACACGCTGTAGAAAGTCAGAATACAAAACACGTAGTTTTAAAGCAAGCAGAAAGCACAGAGGAAAAAAAAAAAGGAAGTAACTACGCAGTTAGTTAGTGCTCTAGGTTTCCTTTCATTACACGCCAGATTTAACACTTAAGATAAAATACACAGTCTTTTAATACAGACTTATTAAAGTCTGTCTTCAAAAAAAAAAAAAAAAAACAATGAAAATTTTTTTTATGTGAAGATTGTACGGAGGGTTGCTCTATAGGGATCAATGGAACTGATGTGGTACACAAAATTACACCTCTCCTAGAGGTCTGTGACTTGGAGAACAGAGTGTTAACCAAATCTAAGTTTGCAATATTACCACAATGTCCCCTATGCCTAATGGGCAGGGACCTAATGTCTGAATTGAAACTGAATATAACTTTTACAGCAGATGGAGGGATTATTGCCAAATCCCCTCACTGTGATTTACAGATGCCAAAAAGACAAGATTTTCTGTGTTACTTCATGTCAGTTCCTACATACTTAGAAACACATCCCATCTGGGCAAAGTCCAAAACTGATGTAGGACACATACCTTGTACACCATATGTACCCACCTTCAAACCAGACACAGTACCCACATTCCAGAAACAATACCCTTTGCCAAAAGAAAAGATCATGGGACTTCAGCCTCTGATAGAAGAATACCTAAGATTAGGTATTCTAAGGCCTATAATTAGTCCCTGGAACACACCAGTTAATCCAGTAAGGAAGGCTAACGGGGAATGGAGGATGGTGCAGGATCTTAGGGTAGTCAACAAAAGTATACAACCCTTACCCCCACTAGTGGCAGACATTTCAGGGATATTCATCAATATTCCTGCACAGTCCTCCATATACACGGTACTAGACCTGTCAAACGCATTTTTCAGTATAGAAGTGCATGAGGACTTCCAAGACATCTTTTCTTTCACATGGTCCACCGAGCAGGCCGTTGGCCAGCAACTAACCTGGACCAGGCTTCCGCAAGGTTATGTGGACAGTCCGGCAGCCTTCTCAATGGTGCTTAAAGCCACCTTGGATGACTGGGTCCCCCCAATGAAATCCACACTCTTGCAGTATGTTGATGATCTACTGATATGTAGTGAAAGTAGGGCACAATGTGAGGTCGATTCCGAGAGTCTGATGTCGCACCTAGCACTCAAGGGTCATCTCGCGTCTAGAAAGAAGATTCAATGGGCCCAAGAGCAGGTAGAGTACCTGGGGTGCGTCATTGCAGAGGGAACACGGATGGTGTCTCCAAAACGGGTCGAAGCCCTCACTTGTCTCGGCCCACCAAAGGACAAAGCGTCACTATTGTCCTTTCTAAGTTCAATAGTTTACTGCAGACAGTGGATTCCTGATTGTTCCTACTATGACTCTCTGCTAAGGCAGGCTACAACAGCACAGGCACCAAAGCTGATCACATACACCCCAGAAATGACTGAAGCCTTTCAAATTCTTTTGAAATCACTAGCCTCGGCCCCGGCCCTCAGCTTGGCAAATTATGAAAAGCCCTATGCCCTATACTGTGTGGTCAGGGGTCATGCCTTTGCTGCAGTTCTAGCCCAAATGCATGGCACCCACTACCGCCCCGTAGCCTACATCTCAAAAAAATTACCAGTGACAGTCCAAGGGATGCCGGGCTGCTTGCAAGCGCTGGCAGCCTGTGCAATGACTGTAAAAGAAGCACAAAAGATCACTTTAGGGACTCCAACCACCCTATACACATCACACAGTGTCCTCCATTTGTTACAAAACATGAACACCCAACACATGACTACGCAACGTTCATCAGGGTATGAAATCATTATTACAAACACGCACAACTTAACTGTCAAAAGCTGTGCTGAAGTAACACCGGCAATTAAACTCTTACACGCTTTGCTAAAACTCCCAGTCACTCCCCAAGACTGTCATGACTGTACACAAGAACTTCTCACTGTCACAGCACCTCGAAGAGATCTCACTGATCTGCCTAATCCAGACTACCCTAATGTCTTTATAGATGTTAGCTGCACACGTCCAGCAGACAATCAAGACAAGACAGGCTATTCGGTGGTAATGCTACCGGATCTCATTCTAGAAGATGGTTACCTTACTGGAGCAACCTCCGCACAACAAGCTGAGCTGTATGCACTCACCAGGGCATGTTTTATACACAAAGGAAAAAAGGTGAACATTTACACAGACAGTAGGTATGCATTCGGGGTCGCGCACGATTATTGCATGATTTGGTTTAGGCGTGGATTCCGCACCGCAGATAACAAAAAATAAATAACAGTGGTTATGTGTACAATCTAATTAATGCAATACAACAGCCCGATAAATTAAACATTATCAAAGTTAAGGGACATGCCACTGATGGATCTCTAGAGTCACAGGGAAACGCTCTAGCAGACAGAGTAGCAAAAGCTGCAGCAGAAAGGCAGCCACAACCACATGACACAAAGCTCCTATTATTCCAGAATGACTTTAATACCCCCTCGTTCCAACACACATCTGCAAAAACAGGCTTCGGCTGATGACCTGGACTACTGGAGCGATTCAGGTTTGACCAGAGACCCTACAGGTCTCTGGACAAACAAGGAGGGAGTCATAGGGATACCTAGAGCAGCAGTGCCCCTATTGCTGTCTTATCTACACGGCCCAGGACATATAGGACCCAGACCACTCTTAAAAAAGTATGAAGACTGTTTTAGCACACACAAGGCATATGAATTAGTACAACAGCTTGTCTCTTCCTGTCTGACTTGTGCTCAGAACAATGTTCAGGGCCCCCGACATGGGAAACATGGACATTTGCCACCACCATTAGGCCCACTACAAGACTTACAGATAGACTTCACACATATGCCCAGGCAGAGAGGTAATCTCAAATATTTGTGCGTGCTGGTGGACAAATTTTCAGGTTGGCCCGAGATAATACCCGTTACAGGGGAAACCGCAGGCATTGCAGCCCAGTGTCTGATCAATCATTGGATCAGTCGATACGGACTTCCTGCCACCATATACTCTGACCAAGGTCCAGCATTTACTTCCAAATTGGTGAAAGAATTGACAAGGGTATTAGGGATACAGTGGAAGCTACACATCCCATACCACCCACAGAGTTCAGGGGTAGTGGAAAGAATGAATAGAATAATCAAAGACAAACTAAAGAAGGCCACTAACGGTACCATGAAGGACTGGCTAAAATACCTGCCAGGGGTCCTCTTCCAGATAAGAACCACCCCCCACAGTAGGACAGGCTTATCCCCATATGAAATACTAATGGGAAGGCCGGCCCAAAAGAAAGCAATTGAGGGAGAGGAGGTTAATCTTTATTCCTTACAGGAAGAGCACGTGAAACATCTGGTAAGTAGCCTTACTGAAAACTATGACAAGGTAGCTGTCACTTTTCCTTCTCTCTCCGCAGAGCCTACACACCCCTTCATACCCGGTGAAAAAGTCCTGATAAAGCAGCTTGCAGCAAGAAAGGTACCAGGGCCCATCTACCAAGGACCATTTGAAGTACTCAAAGCAACCCGAACCGCCATCCTCACAGACCACGGACCACAATGGATCCACGCATCAAGGATAAAAAAAAAAAAAAAGCACCAAGCCTAGAAGCAAGCCAAGACCTGCAAAAGAAAGAGACATTGAATTCAAGCCTCTGCCCAAGCCCCCAAACCCCCCTGCAGCACCCTCCCTAGAGGACTCTGGAGCCCCAGAGACCTTGAACCTAATGACATTCGAGTGGTTCATGTTCAAGTATTTCCTCTAGGTTCCCAGGATCCACCCAAACAGAGGCCCTGGAAATGCACCACTCGAATAATCTTAGTCTTTGCCATCCTGATCATGTTTAAGATTTTTCTACTAACCACTTTTGTATGTTGGATGACTAACAGTTGTGGTTTTCAGCCCCCCTCTAATTATACTAACCGTACTCGGCAAAGTTTTATAGGAAGTCCTATATATTCTTGCTGCATTCAGGTAGCCGGACAAATGTCCAAAGCCCAATCTCAAGCAGTTACAGGGGATAAAAGCCTATGTTGCACATATATGAACAACTTAACCAAACCCAGTGAAGATTTAGAGGTACCAGACTATTATGATATAATCAAAGGACACCAGGAGGAAAGGGCAAAGTTGCAGACACAAATGAGGAGATTAGGAGACTCTTGGAACCCACTCTCAGGAATTGGGGGTTGGTTCGGATCATTTTGGGATAGTGTAATGGGTTTCTTTAAAAAGGCAGGCATGATATTGATCATGATAGTACTCCTGGGTATCGCCATTTATGCCACTATTAAATTCCTATTCTATATAACCAGTAAAGTCCCTGATATTACAGCAAAGATTAAACCGGACACTGAGCTCAAGGAAACCATGGCCATGTTCTACATTGACCCCCTCTACATTGAGCCAGAGGAAGCCACAGCTATGTTCTACACAGAACATACCTGGTACTCCAAACATTAGGTTTATCTGTTTTAGTTGTTTAGGGAATTAATGATCAGGGAGAGTAAAATCCTCCCTGATCAAAGGAGGGGTTGTAAGGAAAATGGCTGCACTTTGGTTCAATATATATATGTTTTTCTTAAGAACATATTTCTTATATTATACAAGATAGGTGAAACTTTTTTTTATGCAAGGCTTTGACAAAGTTTAAGTGGAAATTTTAGTGAGCGAGCTGTCTGCAAAATAGAAACTTGTGGTGACAGGTTCCTTAGAATATGTACCAGAATAAGACAGGACATCTCACCACAAGTCTGGGCCTAATGCCAGGAGGCACCTTATCGAAAGTACCTTTAAAGGTTATTTCTATATTACTCTCTTTTGTAGGAATTAAGCTAAGAAAAATATATATATATATATATATTTGATAAGGAAACTTTGGGGTAACTTTTTTTATTAGGTACTTTTTAAGCACGTCATCTAGCAGAAAGGTCATTGTCTTTTTTCTATATGCCATATACCATGTAACTTGTGATACTTGTACTCTTGTGATTGGATAAGCTAAGGGACCGCCCCTTGGTTTGCCCCTTATGATGTATATTGAATTGTTATCATATATACCAGGGAAAGAAAAACATAAAGATATATTTTCGATATCCAACTGAACTGTGTGGTGTCGTTCATATCACTCATTTTTCCAATCGATTGAAGAGGCCTTCTTGATGTCCAAGTTCAGCTCGAGCAAGGAAAAGGTTTGGGGGCGCACTTGACCAGTTGACCAGTTGACCACTACCCTCACATCGCCTACTGTCAGAAACCATGAATCAGACTGAGACAGAAGTACAGTTAAATCACACTTGTTTAATAATAATAAAAAAGGTAAACAGAGTAAACATACTCAAAACATAGCCCGAGTTCAGGAACCGGAACGGATAGTCAGACAATCCAGATAATCAGTGAGCCAGAGATCAGTGTAGCAGAACAGCAAGCAGGAACTGGGGCCAGAAGGAATGTCAGCCAAGCAAGTCTTTAACAGGAACACAGGAGAGCATCTCTAGAGATGTGACCAAGGCGAAGGTAGAGATCATCTGGACTGGACGGCTTAAGTAGGCAGGACTGATGAGCAGGATATCATCAACAGGAAAGTACCTGTGGAGAGATAGGAGCTGGCAATTAGCAGAGAGCTGAGCGGCCAGCTTTAAGAAGGAAGGGCTGAGCCCAGCCCTGACACCCTACAGAGCTGAAAGAATCTCTGCCCCAGTGTGGCTCCTGTCCCCTAGGCAGACCAACTCAAGCACCGCATTGCATCTTTTAGCCTAACTGCTTGCGTAGCCCCTTGAACGCTTACAGAGCACCGCTGGTTCAGAGCACAAATCTGCAGAAGAGGCCATGAAGGAAGAAGAAGAGGAGGGGGTGGAGGAGAGAGCTGTGGCAGAATCACCACTAGCATTTTGGAGGCGTGGTGGTGGAACAAACTCCAACAACAACACTGAACCCTGAAGTCCTGCATCCTTTCCAGCTGCCAGCAGAGTTACCCAGTGAGCCGTAAAGGAGAAGTAACCTCCCTGCCCATGCCTGCTGGACCATGAGTCAGCGCCTGAAGTATTAGAAACAGTACACCACTGAATGCACTGTAGATATAGGCTACACTGGATGCAGAGTAGATGTTAGAGACCTTGCGCTCCTCCACCTTCCGTTTGAGGATGCCCCACAGATGCTCAATAGGGTTTAGGTCTGGAGACATGCTTGGCCAGTCCATTACCTTTACCCTCAGCGTCTTTAGCAAGGCAGTGGTCGTCTTGAAAGTGTGTTTGGGGTTGTTATCATGTTGAAATACTGCCCTGCGGCCCAGTCTCCAAAGGGAAAAGATCATGCACTTTTTCAGTATGTCACAGTACATGTTGGCATTCATGGTTCCCTCAATGAACTGTAGCTCCCCAGTGCCGGCAGCACTCATGCAGCCCCAGACCATGACACTCCAACCACCATGCTTAACTGTAGGCAAGACACACTTGTCCATGTACTCCTCACCTGGTTGCCACCACACATGCTTGACACCATCTGAACCAAATAAGTTTATCTTGGTCTCATCAGACCACAGGACATGGTTCTAGTAAGTCATGTCCTTAGTCTGCTTGTGTTCGGCAAACAGTTTGTGGGCTTACTTGTGCATCATCTTTAGAAGAGGCTTCCTTCTGGGACGACAGCCATGCAGACCAATTTGATGCAGTGTGCGGCGTATGGTCTGAGCACTGACAGGCTGACCCCCACCCCTTCAACCTCTGCAGCAATGCTGGCAGCACTCATACGTCTATTTCCCAAAGACAACCTCTGGATATGACGCAGAGCACGTGCACTCAACTTCTTTGATCGACCATGGCGAGGTCTGTTCTGAGTGCAACCTGTCCTGTTAAACTGCTGTATGGTATTAGCCACTGTGCTGCAGCTCAGTTTCAGGGTCTTGGCAATCTTCTCCAATTTGGACATTTTCACTTAGGGGTGTACTCACTTTTGTTGCCGGCAGTTTAGACAATAATGGCTGTGTGTTGAGTTATTTTGAGTGGACAGCAAATATACACTGTTATGCAAGCTGTACACTCACTACTTTACATTGTAGCAAAGCGTCATTTCTTCAGTGTTGTCACATGAAAAGGTATAATAAAATATGCATATTCATGCATATGCTATGCATGAATCTATCCACTGCATATAGGGGTGGTGAAGATAGGGGGGGGGGCGGCGCCCGGGTGCCCCTAATGGATGGGCCACCCCTAAATAACACCCCAAAACACATTTGGGGACACTGCATGTGTGAGACTTTTTCACAGCCTCATTACATGTAGGGTGCACATTCAGACTATCTAGGGGCATACATTATGCATCTAATAGTGATCAGGGTCCCTGTACCTTCAGTAGTCTGGCGGTGATCAGGGACATAGTAACTGGTGTGGTGGTGATTAGGGGACATTGTAATTGGTGTGGTGGTGATTAGGGGACAATATGAATATTTTCAAAAATAACCCATACACATCCACTACATAATGGTTCCATAATCTATTTTTCATTAAAAATTCTTTCTAACTGTTTTTCTGCCTCCTCGTAACATCCTTTATGAGCTCCTGAACTCCTTTCCTCCCTCACTTCCATTTGTCATAAATGAGCGATGCATGTTAGTTACGGTCATGTGCACTACAAAATGGTGGAGGCTTCTTGGATAGAAGAGGAAAGTGGGGGTACAAAAAAAGAGAAGCTAGAGTTGTACTTTAACTGTAAAATATTTACATCCTCACTCTTATAAATACTCATGCAAGAAATTGCTGACTATTGTGAAAGGTATAAAATATTATTCAATGCTAAGGGGTCTAGTTATATGTAGCATTGTGTTTGTGCAAACTGAACAGTATATTTTCTAAGAGATTAATGCCTGGAGCTTTAGCCCCATCTTGTGGCCAAAAAGCAGTATGGTTGACTGAACTACCTCAGTGAGAAAACAATACCATATTTTAGCCACTAGATAGAGCTGATGATACAGGAATGAATGCTTCTGACATTCATACAGCAAATGATTTATAAACAGACCCCTAAGATTGTAATCTTTTATTGTCTTTAATAACACTTCTGCACCAACATGTAGTGTGATTTTGGAATGCATTATTTTTTATGACATCACATCATAGAGAGGAGAAATTATGATACAATATACTATGTGTACACCTGAGCAGATGAACTTCTTCCCGTCTTGTACTGTCCTGACTTTTTTGAGCCTCAAGAAATGAGATAGGCCATAAGTACATCAGGAATGATTGATTTTCAGATATATACCATAGTTTGAGGACACTGTAGACAGAACAATTTTTTATTTGCAAAATTTTTTTAACAGAAACAAAGAAAAATATGTTTTTGCTTTTTTTTTTGCAAATTTTCTGTATTATTTGTTTAAATAGCAAAGAATAAAAAAACACAGTGGTGATTAAAACCCCTTCACGCCGACCGTGCGCAAATATGCATTCATGGCTTGAAGGGGTTATACCGGGGTGATGCCCGCAGCTGCACATGAGTTCTGAAAGGCGCTCTGAAATGAGGAATAGAACGGCATTTTTTTAAATAAAGCACATGCACAGGGACAAATAGAATTTGTAGTACTGGGGATTGCCTAAAAATGTCACAGTTATTTCAGCAGCAGGAGAGGGGGGGGCTGACACAGAGCTGACAGGCAGGGAGGGGGGTAGAGGAGGACAGAGGAGAGACAGAGGAGAGTTGTGGATGACGGAGGCACGTAAACTGACCATGGTGTCAGGGCTCAGCAGCCATGATATACCATGGTCAGTTTACAAGGGGGAGGGCAGAGCCAGGCAGGATCAACCAGGTATTTCAGGTGATACAGGGGGCCAAATTACAAATAACGAATTAAACAAGCACTAAAAGAACAGGATCCATTTTTTTTAGGGTAACAAACACTTTAAGATCTCAGGGAACCCCTGCTGAAAATTATAATACCATATATACTTTTTTCTTTGGTGCAATAGCCTGATAATGAACCAGTTCCCGACTGACTCACACAGATATACTTCGGCAGAATGGCTCCCCTGGGTGAAATCCCGTACGTGTATGTCCTTCTTTTTTTCAGCCACCAGAGAGCACGGATGCGTGCCCGCTGCACGGCGGGGAATCCGATACGCGTAGCCGGCAGGCACAATCGCCATGATCATGTGCACGAGTGCCAGCACAGGGAATTGTGTGTGTAAACACACAAATCCCTGTGCTGTCTGGGAAGATGAAACATATTGATTGTTCCTACTAAGTAGGAAAAATGATATGTCTCCTCTCCTAGTCACTCCCACCCCCACACATTAGAACACATCAAAGAAACACACAGTTAACCCCTCGATCGCCCCCTAATGTTAATCCCTTCCCTGCCAGTGACATTTACACAGTAATCAGTGCATTTTTATAGCACTCATCGCTGTATAAATGTCAATGGTCCCAAAAAGTGTCCGATCTGTCCGTTGGAATGTCACAGTACCGCTAAAAATTGCAGATCACTGCCATTACTAGTAAAAAAAAAAAAAAGTAATAAAAATGCCATAAATCTTTCCCATTGTTTGTAGATGCTATAACTTTTGTGCAAACCGATCAATATACGCTTATTGCGATTTTTTTACCAAAAATATGTAGAAGAATATATATTGCCCTAAACTGATGAAGAAATTGACGCTCTTTTCTTGTTTATAGCACAAAAAATAAAAACCGCAGAGGTGATCAAATACTACTAAAAGAAAGCTCTATTTGTGGGAAAAAAGGAGGCAATTTTGTTTGGGTACAGTATTGCATGACCGTGCAATTGTCAATTAAATCGACGCAGTGCCAAATTGTAAAAAGTGCTCTGGTCAAGGAGGGAGTAAAATCTTCTGGGGCTGAAGTGGTTAAGCTGTCTAAAATTTTAAATAAAAGAATATGTCAAAACTAGGATATTTGACACCCAGAGATGATTATTTTACAACACAAACTTGCTCTATACAACTATACATACTAACTTACGTAACCACTTACAGACCGGATGATTTTCCCCCTTAATGACCAGGCTATTTTTTGCGATATGGCACGGCGTCACTTTAACTGACAATTGCGCGGTCATGCTATAATAAATATCCCCCCAAAAAAAGTAAAAATAGAAATTTCTTCATCAGTTTAGGCCGATATATTCTTCTACATATTTATGTTAAAAAAAATTGCAATAAGCGTATATCGATTGGTTTGCACAAAAGTTATAGCGTCTACAAAATAGGGGATAGATTTATGGCATTTTTATTATATATTTTTATTTCAGTAGTAATGGCGGCGATCTACAATTTATAGCGGGACTGCGACATTGCGGTGGACAGATCTGACACTTTTGACACTTTTTTGGGATCATTGACATTTATACAGCGATCAGTGCTATGAAAATGCATTGATTACTGTGCAAATGTCACTGGTAGGGAAGGGGTGAACACTAGGGGGCAATCAAGGGGTTAAATGTGCTCCCTCATGTGTGTTTCTAACTGTGGAGGGATGGGACTGACTGGAGGAGGAGACAGATCACTGTTCCTAATCACTAGGGACAGCAGATCTGTCTCTCCTCCCCTGTCAGAACGGGGATCTGTCTGTTTACATACACAAATCACCAATCTGGCTCTCCGCGGGTGGCCAGCGGACATTGCGGCCATGCTCATGCGGTCCTCCGCCGTGCAGTGGAGCATGTGCGCCTGCTATCACCCTTAAAGGTATTGATGTACACCTACGGCGAATTGTGGGAATGAGCCGACCTGCCGCAGTATAATGATGACGGCTGGTCGACAAGTGGTTAATAATCATAGAAATATAAAAGAGAAGAAATACGAGTCAGAAATGAAACACAGATTGTGAAAATTGTGTCACCTTACACTGGTCATCATTGAAAAAGTGTCCTCTTTATTAGTGGAATCAGTGGAGAATTGCCCCCTTACATTGGTGGTCAGTGGTGAAATAGTCCTTACATTGGTGTTGCACTTCTGATCACCACTTATATTAAATGTCAATTGGAAATTGACCCCTTAAATTGGTAGTCATAGTAGATAGAAGATCAGCCCATCATTGTTCACTGCTTAGGGAACCCCTAGCAACCTCTGGAGGAATGCTAGGCGTCCATGGGACCCTGGTTGAGAAAGCCTGTATTGGACACTTTGCAAACTAGTGTTTGTCCATGAAAGGAAGTTAAACTATAATCTCAATGCCTAACCTTCCAAGACTATATAGTAGTATATATTTGTTGCTGGAGAGGAAACTAATATAAAAGGAAGACTCAATCTCCCTGCATGCTGAGTCCCTGGTTGGCTTCAGACACTTATGCCATGTACACACGACTAGTTTTCCCATCAAAATAAACTCTGAAGGTTTTTCCGACGGAATTCTGACGGAATTCCACCGAAGCTGTCTTGCATACACACGGTCACACCAAAGTCCGACCGTCAAGAACGCGGTGACGTACAACACATACGAAGGGACTAGAAAATGGAAGTTCAATAGCCAGTAGCCAATAGCTTCCATCTTGTACTTGCTTCAGAGCATGCGTCGTTTTTAGTACATTGGAACAGCATACAGACGAGAGGTTTTCCTGATAGGAATTGGTTCCGTCTGAAAAATATAGAACAAGTTCTCTTTCTAGGTCCGTCAGAATTTTCGGCGTAAAACGTCTGATGAGGCATACACACGGTCAGAATATCTGATGAAAAGCTCCCATCGGACTTTTTCTGTTGGAAATTCAGCTCGTGTGTACACGGCATTAGAGATCTAATCAGCTGGCCCTACTCGCTGTTGCTCTTATGTAATATAAAGAATTCAAGTTTGATATATAAAGATGTGATCTAATTTGCATGTTTCCTGTTTTCGGGGGGTTTCCCCCTAATGATTGCAGCTGTTATATAGGAGACATTGTACAGGTGACATCTCAGTAGTCTGTGTGTGTCAGTGCAGAGACATCAAGATGGGTTCTCAGGGGGTTCTGCTGCCTCTCATACTGCTTTATATTCAGGGTGAGAGATTCTCATAGTAATGTATATAATGATAAGGGGGAGAAGAGCATTGCATGAAAAATATTATATGGAAGAGAATACAATAGATCACCTTATTATTGTATACATTGTTAAATGATCTGTACATACTGTAGACATCACACTTTCATTGGTTTTCTTTTTATTCTCAGGATCCTGGGCAGAGGTGTATTTAGGTTTTGTGCTGCCCTAGGCCTGACTAAACTTGTGCACCCCCTAATTTAAATACGACCCACCCTTTCCTGTCAATACCAAGCCCCTTCCTGTTTAAGACCCGCCCTGTCATCTGTAAACCACACCCTTTCCTCTTTAGGCCCCACCTTTTCTTTTTAGAGCTCCACCTCTTTCTCTCTGTACATTACCACCTCCCACCCGGCCACTGCACATAAACGGCCGGGTTGTCATTTCCTTGTCCTGGGTGGACGTTCAGGAACGTTCCTCAGAGCGAGTGCTCGCAGCACGGCCACAAGGCGCACTGCAGCTTGGTCCTGTGATCATTATGATCACAGAATCCAGCTGAGCAGAGATCGGGATATGGGCGCTGTGATCGGCCCTCCCGATCACGTGACGGCTGTGTTGAATCACAGCCGTCACAATGTAAACAGAGACGCATGTCTCTGTGACAGTTCTCCCTGTCAAGCTCAGTGCAGGGGGGGGGACTGCAGATCTGTGACAGCTCTCTGTGCGAGAATGATTTTACACAAAGAGCTGTTACAGATCACCCCACAAACAGTACACCAAGCACCACTGTCACCCCTGTCCCCATACACATGTCTGTGTCCCCATAAAACATCTGTCTGTCCCCATCACTGCCAACACCAGATAAACACTGATTTGGGTTATTTTTACCAAAGAAATGTTGTAGCATCATTTTTGGTCAAAATTTATCAAAAGAAAATACTTATTTGCAAAATTTTATAACAGACACTAAGAAAAATGCTTTTTTAAAAAAAAAATGTTCAGTCTTTTTTTATTTGTAGCGTAAAAAATAAAAATCCCAGCGGTGATTAAATACCACCAAAGAAAAGCTCTATTTGTGTGAAAAAATTATAAAAATGTAATTTGGGTACAGTGTTGCATGACCGCGCAATTGTCATTCAAAATGTGACAGCGCTGAAAGCTAAAAATTGGTCTGTGAAGGGGGGGTGAAAGTGCCTAGTATTGAAGTGGTTAAAAGTGGGTACCAAGTGCAGCCTCATCAGTGCCCATCAAAGCTGCCTCATTAGTGCTCATCAGTGCCCATCAAAGCTGTCTCATTAGTGCCCATCAATGCAGCCTCGTCAGTGCCCATCAATGCAGCCTCGTCAGTGCCCATCAATGCAGCCTCATCAGTGCCCATCAAAGCAGCCTCGTCAGTGCTCATCAGTGCAGCCTCGTCAGTGCCCATCAGTGCAGCCTCGTCAGTGCCCATCAAAGCCAGTGTGAACTGAGCCTAAGCCTAGGTTCACATTGGAGCGATTTGTCATGCGATTTGAGAGATCAAATCGCATGAAAAGTCGCAGGCTATTGGAGGCAATGACACTGTTCCAATCGGTGCGACACTGATTTTGCAGCATCGCACCGATTTGCAAAAGTAGTTTCTGTACTACTTTTGCCGATTTCAGGCGCGACTTCGATAGACCTCTGTGAATGAAGCCACACAAATGTCTATCAAGTAGCACCTGACATCGCGCTGACCTTGCTACTTTGAAATCCGACTACTTCAAGTGAAATAATGTGATTTCAAAGTAGCATCAATGTGAACTGGGGCTTAGAGATACAAGGAGCTATGAAAGGTTAACCACATATACAAGCAGACACTAAGGTGTTAAATGCCATTGATTCCAGAATCACCAGACTGCAGATATTGAGCTGTAAAGAGTTAATCATAAATGTAAGCAGCAGTGTACATGTGTCCATTAAAGCAGAGTAGTAAAGCACAGCAAGGACACAAAGGGTTAATTATCAGAGAGTCCGTATTTCAGATCACAGGGAGATGATAAGAGAAACAAAGTCAAAGCACAGATAAGCCCTGTGTGAGGTTTAAGGAGAGACAGTGAAGAGGATGGGGATTTTATTCTCACCCTCCAGGATATACAGACTGTAGCTGAGTCTGCCCACTGAAGACACAATCTGACCCCTGGAATCACAACACCGGAGGAGACGCTGACAAGTTCTCTCTCCTGTCTATGCAGAGGGGAAGGGGAGGGGGAGGGGGGAACTGTGAGCACACGCTGTGTGTGCTCCATGTGAGAGACGCTCGGCCAGCAAAGCAATGGACTGACTCGGGAGGCAGAGGGGGGGCTTTTATTGTGCGCCGCCCTCCCCCACAAAGTGCCGCCCTAGGCCTGGGCCTTGTTGGCCTAGGCCAAAATACAGCACTGATCCTGGGCACAGGTTATACTGACACAGACTCCGAATGAGATCACTGTAACTCCAGGACAGACAGTCACCATCTCATGTAAATCCAGTACTGGTATCAGCAACTGCTTAAACTGGTACCAACAGAAACCAGGACAACCTCCAACACCGATTATCTATTATGCAACCAATCTTCAGTCTGGAGCCCCAGCCAGGTTCAGTGTAGGCATGTGCATTCCGTTTCGTTCCGAATCGAAATTCGGACGAATTTTTCATTATTCGGAAATTCGGATGCATCCAAATTTCCGAATTACAAAAGTAAAGAATTTAAACGAATCCGAAAAAAAACGAACGAATTCGAAAACATATTCGAATCGAATTCGAAAACATATTCGAATCGAATTCGAAAACATATTCGAATCGAATTCGAAAACATATTCGAAAACATATTCGAATCAAATTCAAAAACATAATCAAATTAAAAAAAAATAGAAAACGTTTTTCTAAAAAAAACAATAAGATAGAATATAAAATAATAAAGCAATAGAATATATATATATATAAATATATACATATATAAATATATATATATATATATATATATATATATATATATATATATATATATTTATGGTCGGAGCCCTCCGTCCTGAGAGATATGAAGCACATAAACACGTCACAAGACTAACAACATAAAATAGACCTGAAGTGTGCCCTGGCCTGCTGTATGGTAAACCCAGATCTGCTGGGTGGTATGCCAGAGAAGGGCGCATACCTTAAGAAAGTAATGGATGTTTCTGTAGAGAAATTGTTTGAAGAGAAGTACTCCAAGAAGGGGAATGGGTGGGTGGGTACCGCGCACTGGAACTGACACAGACCATCCTGGGTGGTCTGGTTAAATACCCTGCAGGCTCCTCCCATAACTTCAGGCCGGTAAACCGGCCTTCCTATTTATGGTCGGAGCCCTCCGTCCTGAGAGATATGAAGCACATAAACACGTCACAAGACTAACAACATAAAATAGACCTGAAGTGTGCCCTGGCCTGCTGTATGGTAAACCCAGATCTGCTGGGTGGTATGCCAGAGAAGGGCGCAAAAAGACTTGGTTAGGGAGGAAATGATTTAAGTTTACTGACATACTACAGGGCAAGCTTGCCAAAGGCTTGTGACGTTTCTGCTTGTGGATTGGGAACGTATCGAGCGAAGCAAGCGAATTTCCGCCTGCCCATTTTCTAGATGACGTGGTCCGGGACCCGTTTCGTGAGGCTGCTGATGCTACTCCAATGCGAAAGAATTTCCAGAGAATTGTCCGGGGTCAAGGCCTAAGTTGGGCAAAAGATTTCTAACGTGTCTAGTGAACTGGTTGCTACTTAGAGGGCTAGTAGGGAACGGTAGTAATGGCTGCCTTCCGAGAGGTCGGGCAGATGAGCTAATAACTGGTCTAGAATGGCCATGGGGCACCAGGCGTTTACGAGTCTGGGAAGTATGATATCTACACCGGGACCAGACTGTTGTGTTTCGGACACCATGAGGTGTCGGATGAAGTAACTTTGGTGGCGTGTCAGGTGGCGTCTATTTAACATGGTACTGGGGCCGGTGACCGTGAATTCACTGGGGCATAAGAAACCGCAGAAAGCCAGGTAGATGGCTGCGTGAACGACCGGGCTGAAATTAACCCAAAGGGGAATGTGACAGGATGGTAGACCTGTCTCGGAATATGGTGCTGGTCGCAGGCAGGCGTTTACTGTTGATTTGGAGTTGTCTGTGACTACCGTGCAGTGTAGACTTGACCGCATGGGCGGCAACCAAAGATGGTTTGGTAGGATTTTGTAAGGAGATGAAATGCTGGATGCCAGCTAAGTAGAGACTAATGGTATGGTGTGAAAATGCCAACTGTGTGTGGCAAGATGATATGAAGGCCAGGATGTGATGGAAATCTCCTGATACTGCCCCAGGGTTTGAGACTAGGAACCTGTCATGGATATTCCAGGCAGTACGGTAGGCCTTCAGGGCGTTTGTGAGAAAATGATAGATTAATAAGGCGGGTAGCATTGTGAAGGTGTTTGTTTTAATCCGAGGTTAGCTACGACCAATATGGGATAAGAAACATGGTCGGGTCGGTTCCAGATCCCTGCGAAAGAATAACGCAAAGTTAAAACGGGTAGTGCGTCGGCCAGAGTATTGCATTTGCCTGGGATGTAGATGCAGCGAACATTATTTGGTGCTGTGGGAATAGTTGCACCAGCCTGCTCAGGAAGGCCATGATGGCCAGCGAGTTGAACCTGCTTTTATTTAGAATACTAGCTGTGGCTTGGTTGTCTGTGGCAAACGACAGTGTTTGTCCTGCCCAGTTACTGCGTCAGACATGAGCTGCTGCAATAATGGGGTAGAGTACAATCAAAGAAAAGGACTAACTGAAGTCGGGAATCAAAAGGATTTCTGATGGCCATGGCCCTTCAGACCAAAGATAGCCAAAAAATTGACGCGAAGACCTGTGGAGGCTGCGGCGTCCGTGACTACCTGAGATGAAGAGGGAGATGCTAACGGAATGAACATTGACATACCATTCCAGTTGATGAGAAATTCATTCCATCTGGGCAGATCCGCTATTTCTGGCACGTCTAATTTAAGGATTTAGTCAGGAACTTGTACTTGGGAGAGAAACACTAGGAGGCGTGAGATAAGGGTCACCTCGAGTCTGTTTTTTTTTTATGTGCTACTAAAAAGATGAAGTGGGCTGTATGAGCGCCACTGAGTGTGCTTGCAGAGATTGCAAGGAGTATATGTTGATATGCATGTTTGCAGCGATTGCAAATGGGTATATGCTGAGATGCGTGTTTTTGCAGCGATTGCAAGGAGTATATATTGAGATGCGTGTTTTTTGCAGCGATTGCAGGGAGTATATACTGAGATGCGTGTTTTTGCAGCGATTGCAGGGAGTATATACTGAGATGCGTGTTTTTGCAGCGATTGCAGGGAGTATATATTGAGATGTGTGTTTTTGCAGCGATTGCAAGGGGTATATACTGAGATGCGTTTTTTTTTTTTTTTTTTGCCGTGACTGCAAAAATGGGTAAATGCTGAGATGCGTGTTTTGCAGCAATTGCAAAAAATGGGTATATGCTGAGCCGCGTGTTTTGCAGTGATTGCAAGTGGGTAAACACTAAGATGCGAGTATTTGCAGCAATTGCGAGGAGTTTATACTGAGATGCATGTTTTGCAGTGATTGCAAACGGGTATGTAGTAAGATGCGTGTATTTGTAGCAATTGCAAGGAGTTTGTACTGAGGTGCATATTTTACAGAGATTGGAAAATGGGTATATGCTGAGATGCGTTTTTTTTTTTTTGCAGCATATGCAAGGAGTTATGATGAGATGCGTGTCTTGCAGCGATTGCAAGGAGTTATGATGAGATGCGTGTCTGTGAATGTTAATGCTTTAATACACGTAAGGCTGAAGATCTGAATCCTAAGTTCCACTGTATTCGTAAGCACCGATGCAACTAGTTCAAACCGGGCTGAGGTGTAAGCACCGGTGGGGCTTTATTTGTGAAAGATCAGTCGAAGAAGTTTTGTATTGCCCAGGATCCGAATCGTTGAGCTGGTGCTGCGATTTGGACTTGGATCGGTCGGTGGAGTTGTACGGTTGGTGGAGTTCGTATTGCCGAGGATCCGAATCATTGCACTGATGCTGTGACTAGATTCGGATCGGTTGTGGATGTGAGGTGACGAGGGGGCTTGTATGGATTTCTAGATTGCTAGATCCGAATCGCTGAGCCGGTGCTGCGACTGGACTTGGATCAGTTGGTGATGCTTTGTATTGCAGAGGATCCGAATCATTGAGCCGGTGCTACGACTGGACTCGGATTGGCCGGTGGGGTTTGTAATGCCGAGGATTCTGCATCATTGAGCCGGTATGCGACTGGACTCAGATCGGTCGGTGAAAGTTGGGTTGGCAAGGATCCAAATCGTTGAGCCAGTGTTACGACTGGACTCGGATCGGTTGGTGACGCTTTGTATTGCAGAGGATCCGAATCATTGAGCCGGTGCTACGACTGGACTCGGATCGGTCGGTGAAAGTTATTTTTGGCTAGGATCTGAATCATTGAGCCGGTGCTACGACTGGACTCGGATTGGTCAGGGAAAGTTGGGTTGGCAAGGATCCAAATCGTTTAGCCAATGCTACAACTGGACTCGGATTGGACGGTGGGGTTTGTAATGCTGAGGATTCTGAAACATTGAGCCGGTATGTGACTGGACTCGGATCGGTCGGTGAAGTTGGGTTGGCAAGGATCCGAATCGTTGAGCTGGTGCTGCGACTGGGCTCGGATTGGACGGTGGGGTTTGTAATGCCAAGGATTTTTAATCATTGAGCCGGTATGCGACTGGACTCAGATCGGTTGGTGAAAGTTGGTTTGGGAAGGATCCGAATCGTTAAGCCGGTGCTACGACTGGACTCGGATTGGATGGTGGGGTTTGTAATGCTAAGGATCTGAATCATTGAGCCGGTGTTACGACTGGACTCGGATCGGTCGGATGAAAGAAGCACACTGTTGGTGAGTGCTTGTGTATGCTGAGGATCCGAATCATTGAGCCGGTGTTGCGACTGGACTCGGATCGGTCGGGTGAAAGAAGCACACTGTTGGTGAGTGCTTGTGTATGCTGAGGATCTGAATCATTGAGCCGGTGTTGTGACTGGACTCGGGTCGGTGGGATGAAAGAAGCACACTGTTGGTGAGTGCTTGTATTGCCAAGGATCCGAATCTTTAAGCCGGTGCTGCGATTGGACTCGGATCGGTTGGTGGGGTTCGTTTTGCAGAGGATCCGAATCTTTGCACTGATTATGCGACTAGATTCAGATCGGTTGTGGATGTAAGGTGACGATGGGGCTTGTGTTTCCGGATCCGAATCGTTGAGCCGGTGCTAAGACTGGACTCGGATCGGCTGACGGTGTTAGTGGTTGAAGGGGCTTGTGATTTGCTGAGGATCTAAATCATAGGGCCGATGTTGCGACTACATTCGTTGTAAGTGACTTGTTCCCGAAGGTGACTTGTGCTTATTCGTACGGTTCTTACCGCCTAGTCGGTAAGATACCAGTGGTGCCGAGTGGAGGCTGTCATGAGTCGTAACATCGCGGATGCGACTGGGCTCGAATGAGGAACGGAGAAAGGCAGTAAGTACGGATGTGTGCGAATAACCGAGTAAGACCTACGAAGTTGTAGGTGGTTTACGAAGGGGAACATAAAGTAACGGTTCGGTAGCAGGAAAGCACAAGTGCTACCTGCGACAGTGAGTGTGGGACAATTGATAAAACCTTCGACCAATCTCGAAGGACATGCAGTGAGTTGGTAGAGTCGGCCTCTGCAATGCATCTGATATGAATCAGTTTGTAAAACATATTAAATTAATCCGATATAAATCGGTAGTAAGGAGTATCTGATACAAATTGGTTGTAGAGTGTATGCCATCCCTTACTGTGAAACTGAACACCTATCAACCACCCATCCCCCCAGGCTAATCAAGTGCAGAGAAGGCACCAGGTGGGCTCAACCACACCTCAATCAGCCACAGAAACCTATACAAACAATATATGCTGACCTCCTAGTGAATGAGATGGCAACCCCATGGAACATGAATTTTTTGACCAGTGAAGCCTATTGCGAGTGATATTGAGAACGACCTATAGTGACTGGAGGCTTGGGTCTACGAATGAATCGTATATTTGTCAGAAGGAACTTTACGAATGTACTATGCCTGTGCCGAATGATGTCGGGACATGAGCGACAACAACTCCGGGGCAGGTTTTTTCACGAAAGGGGTGCAGGATAAGAAGCATAATAAACCGCAAGATTTTGCACATGACACAAAAGTTTGGATACTACCTGCGACCGTGAGTGGGAACCGCCGACGAAGACCACGAATGAAAAGCCGGAGTGCACCTGCGATTGAATGCACAGACTGCCGAACGTGAGGTGAGCTGGGAAGAGTCAGCCCTGTGATGTGAGCTACCGCGCACTGGAACCGACACAGACCATCCTGGGTGGTCTGGTTAAATACCCTCCAGGCTCCTCCCATAACTTCAGGCCGGTAAACCGGCCTTCCTATATATATATATATATATATATATATTTTTTTTTTTATTATTCTCTTCTATTGTTTTTTTATGCTTTTCTTTTCTATTATTTTATATTTTATAATAGTCTTTTCAATTCAAATTCAAATTCATTCTATACGAAATTCAAATTTCGGTACATGGCTTCTGAAGTTTGAATTTCGTATAGAATGAATTTGAATTTGAATAGAAAAGATTAGAACAGAAAATAATAGAAAAGAATAGACTAGAAAAACAATAGAACAGAATAGAAGAAAATATAATATATATATTATATTTTCTTCTATTCTGTTCTATTGTTTTTCTAGTCTATTCTTTTCTATTATTTTCTATTCTATTCTAATCTTTTATATTCAAATTTGATTTCGGTCTATATGAAATTCGAATTTTGGAAGATGTGTTATATATATATAATTTTCTATTCTGTTTCATTGTTTTTCTATGCTATTCTTTTCTATTCTATTCTAAACTTTTCTATTCGAATTTAAATTCATTCTATACGAAATTCGAATTTCGGAAGATGGCTTCTGAAAGTGGAATTTCGTATAGAATGAATTCGAATTTGAATAGAAAAGATTAGAATAGAAAATAATAGACTAGACAAACAAAAGAACAGAACAGAAAAAAATATAATATAAATAATTTATTCTATTCTGTTCTATTGTTTTTCTAGTCTTTTCTCTTCTACTCTATTCTAATCTTTCCTATTCAAATTCGAATTCATTTTATAAGAAATTCAAATTTCGGAAGATGGTTTTATATATATATATATATATATATATATATATATATATATATATATATATATATATATATATGGAAAAAAAAACTTTTAGGAGGGAAGTTTAAGGGAAAAAACTTACATTTAAATGCCCATCATTGCAGCCTTCTCAGTGCAGCCTTGTCAGTGCAGCCTTCCCCAGTGTCCATTGCAGCCTTATCCCAGTGCAGCCTTGCCCCAGTGCAGCCTTGCAGCTGGCAAAATCCTGTGATCCCCTGCGATCTGAGCTTCAAAATCGGCGACCGCGATTTGAAAATGGTGCCGCCGGAGCCAAAATACACAGAGCCGGTCCTCGGCTCTTCTCGGCGGCTCTCGTTCACTTTCGGCTCCACTCATAGTCCCGTCCGGGACGGGCGTGACTGTGAGCGGAGCTATCAGAACCTAGCCGAGTACACTCGGCTAGGTTCGGGCGGCGCTCGAGTGAAGCCGAAAGTGGCCGAGAAGAGCCGAGCTCAGGATCGCAATAACACGCACCCGTGATTTTCCCCTGATTTTAAGGGGAAAAAAGTGCTTGTTATACGCCGATAAATACGGTATATATATATATATATATATATATATATATATATATATATATATATATATATATATATATTTATTTTATTTTAATTTATTTTTTTCTATGCTGGTCTATTGTTTTTCTATTCTTTTCTATTCTTTTCTATTTTATTCTAATCTTTTCTATTTGAATGCGAAATCATTCTATACGAAATTTGAATAATATAAAAGAATAGCATAGAAAAACAACAGAACAGAATAGAAAAAAATGTAAAATATTCTATTCTAATCTTTTCTATTCAAATTCATTCTGTACCAAATTCCAATTTTTTAAATTTATTTATATATATATATCTATATATATATAGATATATATATATAGATATATATATCTATATATATATAGATATATATATATCTACACATATATAGATATATATATATATATATATATATATATAGATATCTATCTATCTATCTATCTATCTATCTATATATATATATATATATATATATATATATATAAATAAAATATTTCTTTCTATTCTGTTCTACTGTTCTATTGTTTTTCTATTCTATTCTTTTCTATTAGAATTTGATTTCATTCTATTTCTATATAACTATTTTCCGAAATTCGAATTTTGTATAGAATGAATTTGAATTCAAATAGAAAAGATCAGAATATAATAGAAAATAATAGAAAAAGAATAGAACAGAATAGAAAAAATAGTATATATATATATATATATATATATATATATATATATATATATATATATATATATATATATATAAAACCATCTTCCAAAATTCGAATTTCGTATAAAATGAATTTGAATAGAAAAGATTAAAATAGAGTAGAAAGAATAGATTAGAAAAACAATAGAACAGAATAGAATAAGATATAATATATATATATTATATTTTATTCTGTTCTGTTCTATTGTTTTTCTAGTCTATTCTTTTCTATTCAAATTCAAATTCATTCTATACGAAATTCGAATTTCAGAAGCCATCTTCCGAAATTCGAATTTCATATAGAATGAATTCAAATTCGAATAGAAAAGTTTAGAATAGAATAAAAAAGAATAGCATAGAAAAACAATGAAACAGAATAGAAAAAAATATAATATATATATATATATATATATATATTATATTTTATTCTCTTCTGTTCTATTGTTTTTCTAGTCTATTCTATTTCTATTATTTTCTATTCTAATCTTTTCTATTCAAATTCGAATTCATTCTATATGAAATTCTAATTTTAGAAGCCATCTTCTGAAATTCGAATTTCGCATAGAATTAATTCAAATTCGAATAGAAAAGTTTAGAATAGAATAGAAAAGAATAGCATAGAAAAACAATGGAACAGAATAGAAAAAAAATATAATATATATATTTAACCATCTTCCAAAATTGGAATTTGGTACAGAATGAATTCGAATTCAAATAGAAAAGATTAGAATACAATATATTATATTTTTTTCTATTCTGTTCTATTGTTTTTCTATGCTATTCTTTTATACTTTCTATTCTATCCTAATCTTTTCTATTGGAATTCGATTTCATTCTATACGAATTTCAAATTTCGCAAAATGGTTATATATAGTTTACTTTTTCAAATTCAGTTATTGTTTTTTTCGAATGCGGTAGAATTTTTTCGAATTTTATAGTTTTTTTCGAATGTGGTAGAAATTTTTCGAATTTGACAGTTTTTTTTTGAATGTGGTAGAATTTTTTCGAATTTGATATTTTTTTCGAATGTGGTAGAATTTTTTCGAATTTGACAGTTTTTTTCGAATGTGGTAGAATTTTTTCGAATTTGATAGTTTTTTCGAATGTGGTAGAATTTTTTCGAATTTGACAGCTTTTTTCGAATGTGTTAGAATTTTTTCGAATTTGATAGTTTTTTTTCGAATACGGCCGAATTTTTTCGAACGCGGTCGAATTTTTTCGAATTCGAATACGAAACGAAACAAATTCCGAAAATGAATGTAATGAATGCAACGAATTTAACTAAACGAATTTAGTTAAATAACGAATCGAAACAAAACAAAACTAAACAAATTTTTTCATCCTGCACATGTCTAGTTCAGTGGATCGTATTCAGGAACAGATTTCACTCTTACAATCAGAGACATAAAGGATGAAGATGAAGCAGATTATTATTGTCAGCAATGTAACAAACTCCCTCTCACACAGTGATACAGAGCCTTATAAAAACCTCCTTCCTCTATTATTAGCAATTCAAGTTTAAACATAATGCAGTGTAGCACTGTAAAAAATGCACACAAACTATACTATTGACCCTTTCATGCCTAAGCCTATTTCTGACATTTGTTGCTTACAAGTTAAAATCCGTATTTTTCGCTAGAAATTTACTTAGAACCCCCAAACATTGTATATGTATATATATATATATATATATATATATATATATATATATATATATATATATATATATATATATATATATATATATATATATATATATATATATATATATATATATATATTTTTTTTTTTTTTTTTTTTTTTTTTTCTTTTTTTAGCAGTGACCCTAGAGAATAAAATGGTAAATGTTGCAATATGTCACACAGTATTTGCGCAGCGGTCTTTCAAACGCATTTGTTTGGGAAAAAAGACATATGAATTTAAAAAAAAACACTAAAGTTAGCCCGACTTTTTTGTTTAATTTGAAAGGTGATGTTATGCCGAGTAAATAGATACCTAACATGTCATGCTTTGAGACTGCACACAGTTCTGGAATGGCGACAAACTACAGTACCTAAAAATCTCCATAGGTGACGCTTTAAAAAAAAATTAACGGTTACCAGGTTAGAGTTACAGAGGAGGTCTTTTGCTATAATTATTGCTCTCACTCTGACCATCGCGGCTATACCTCACATGTGTGATTTGTGGGTGCGACTTACGTATGCACTTTCTTTGCTGCGCGAGAACGCGGGGATGGGGGATCTTAAAAAAATGTTTTCTTCCTCTTTTTTTTTTTTTTTAACATTGTCGCTTTAAAAAAAAAATCTGATTACCTTTAGGCCCCTTTCACACTGGGACTGTTTGCAGGCATTATTGCGCTAAAAATACCGCCTGCAAACCGCCCCTAAACAGCCTCCGCTGTTTGTTCAGTGTGAAAGCCCGAGGGCTTTCACACTGAAGCGGTGCGCTGGCAGGATGGTAAAAAAAGTCCTGCGAGCCACATCTTTGGAGCGGGGAAGGAGCGGTGTGTTCACCGCTCCTTCACCGCTCCTGCCCATTGAAATCAATGGGACAGCGCGGCTATACGGCGGCAATACCGCGGCTATAGCCGCGCTGTACGAGCGGTTTTAACCCTTTTTTGGCCGCCAGTCGGGGTTAAAACCGCACCGCTAGTGGCCGAATACAGCCGCAAAAACGACGTTAAAACAGCACTAAAAATAGCGCTGTTTTACCGCCGACGCCCCCACCGCCCCAGTGTGAAAGGGGCCTTATTGCTGTCACAAGGAATGTCAACAACCCTCCTTTACACTTAAAAGTATTCAGATCACCAAAATCGGCGATTCGGAATACAGTAATTTATTATTTTTTTTAAATCAGTGCCATTGGCAGCCAAGTAAAACGGAAATTACGTTGTGACGTCGCTTCCGGGATTTTACATTGGAGACCCGATCAGAGCCGAATCCGGCTTTGTTCAGGTCTCAGCCTAGCCGGCAGACATGCTAGCTGGTGTCTCGGGTCTCGCGGTGGTACGGGAAGCCCAGAAAGAGCAGCAGAAGGTGGCAGGAGGGGGGGCATCCCCTCTCGCTCTTTTATGCTAATAGCCAAGCAGTTGTTTGGCTGCATCGGTTGTTATCAGAGCCAGAGCCAACTGCCCGCTCTAAAAAATGGCACCGAGTGATGCCTGCAGCTGCAGGCATCACCCCAGTTTAACCCCTTTCAAGCCATGAACGCAAATTTGTGTATGGTTGGTGTGAAGGGGTTAATCTGTTTTCTACTAGCTAATGTCTATGAAGGAATTTAGCTTTACTTTTTAAATGGAAACTTTCCTATAGCTTTTAAATCTGTTGTGGCTGCTACTTCTATTTGTCAATTTAAGCCTATTACTATTGGATTAAAAATTACCTATCTAAAAAGTTATTTTCTGTAGTTGAAATAATTCAGATCTGGACACTTCTGCTGTATTTAAGACAAGCTAAATGTAAAAGTTAAAAAACAATTACACGCCTTTCATCTATAACATCTGATCAATACCCAAGGGATTGGGTTTGTATTATTGTACTATTTTGTTTGCTTATGTTTGTACTGTTATATTTTGAAAAATCAATAAAATACTTTGAACGAGAAAAAACAATTACACATCTAAGATGTCATTGAAAATCATACTGTTCCGCAACACCACAAGGCATCTTACAAGCTTAATGTAGTATTTTTCCATGTCCCCCTTGAGTTCATATTAAAATGACCTTCTTTCAAAGGTAGGGTGAACATTTTTTTTTTCTTTGTTAAATGTCCCCCGTGGCAGTGCCCAGCTTCCTGTATCCTTTTGGCAATAGCTTGCCTATTATCCTTATCCTGGGCAAATTTTATTATGAAGATTTGTTCCCCCACCCCTTCCTACAACAGACTTCAATAGTATTCGCTGGCAAGTATACACTATAATAACTATAATAACAAAAGTATTGGGACACCTGCCTTTAAATGCACATGAACTTTAATGACATCCCACTCTTAGCCCATGGGTTTCAAAATTAAGTTGGCCCACCCTTTGCAGCTATAACAGCTTCAACTCTTCTGGAAAGGCTGTCCACAAGGTCTAGGAGTGTGTCTATGGGAATGTTTGACTATTCTTCCAGAAGTGCATTTGTGAGGTCAGGCACTGATGTGAACAAGAAGGCCTGGCTCGCAGTCTAAACTCTAATTCATCCCAAAGGTGTTCTTTCAGGTTGAGGTCAGGACTCTATTTAGGTCAGTCAAGTTCCTCCACCCCAACTCGCTCATCCATGTCTTTATGGACCTTGCTTTGTGCACTGGTCCAAATCATTTGGTGGAGGGGGGATTATGGTGTGGGGTTGTTTTTCAGGAGTTTAGCTTGGCCCCTTTGTTCTAGTGAAGGGAACTCTTAATGCCGCGTACACATGATCAAATTTTTCGACGGGAAATGTTGGATGTGTGCTTGTTGGCGGTATGTCCGACTGTGTGTATGCTCCATCGGACATTTGTTGTTGGCCTTTCCGCCAAACAAATGTTGGCTAGCAGGTTCTCAAATTTTCCGGCATCAAACTTTCTGATCGTCGGTACACAATTCCGTCGCACAAAAGTCCACGCATGCTCTGAATCAATTACGAGCCGGAAGCGCTCGGTCTTGTAAAACTAGCATTCGTAATGAAGATATCACGTACGTCTTTTACGTCACTATGTTCGTAATTGTTGGCCAACATTTGTGTGACCATGTGTATGCAAGACAAGTTGGAGCCAACAACCTTCGAACAAAAGCCACAGTTTTGTTGTCGGAAAGTCCGATCGTGTTTACGAGGCATAAGGCGTCAGCATACCAAGACATTTTGGTCAATTTCATGCTCCCAACTTTGTGGGAACAGTTTGGGGATGGCCCCTTCCTGTTACAACATGCTGGCGCACCAGTGCACTAGGCAAGGTCCATAAAGACATGGATGACCGATTTTGGGTGGAGGAACTTGACTGACCTGCATAGAGTCCTGACCTCAACCCAATAGAACACCTTTGGGATGAATTAGAGTGGAGACTGCAAGCCAGGCCTTCTCGTCCACATCACTGCCTGACCTCACAAATGCGCTTCTGGAAGAATGGTCAAGCATTCCCATAGACACACCCCTAAACCTTGTGGACAGCCTTCTCAGAAGAGTTGAAGCTGTTATAGCTGCAAAGGGTGGGCAACTCAACATTGAACCCTACGGACTAAGAATGGGATGCCATTAAAGTTCATGTGTGTGTAAAGGCAGGTGTGCCAATACTTTTGGTAATATATTGTATGTTTCACAAAATTCAAACAGTATTCAATTAACCTAGGCATTGTTCTTGGTAATACAAAATAGTAAAGTGTGAAGGTGTCATCTAATTTGCATGTTTCCTGTCCCCCATATGTGATGTCGGAGGGTTTCCCCTCTAATGATTGCAGCTGTTATATAGGAGACATTGTACAGGTGACATCTCAGTAGTCTGTGTGTGTCAGTGCAGAGACATCAAGATGGGTTCTCAGGGGGTTCTGCTGCCTCTCATACTGCTTTATATTCAGGGTGGGTTTTTTTTATAGCACAGTGTTAAGTACAATTGTTATATTGGCCGTGCACAAACAAAAAAAAAAATAATTGATTTCTTTACCATCCTCAGGTTCCTGGGCACAGGTTAGCCTGACACAGACTCCGAATTATATCACTGCAAATCCAGGACAGACAGTCATCGTCTCATGTGAATCCAGTACTGGTATTGGCAGCAGCTTACACTGGTTCCAGCACAAACCAGGACAACCTCCAACAGTGATAATCAGATTTGCAACGACTCTGCAGTCTGGAGACCCAGACAAGTTCAGTGTTTCTCAGTCTGGAACAGATTTCACTTTTGAGATCCGTGACATAAAGGATGAAGATGCTGCAAATTATTACTGTCAGCAGAGTAGCCAGCTTCCCCTCACACAGTAATACAGAGCCCTACAAAAACCTCCTTCCTTTTTTACTAATATTAAAATTTCAGGGGGGCGTGGCCTGGATGGGCATGTGAGCGGACGCACTACACGGAGCTCCAGCCACTGATCCTTCTAATATCCTGAACCCGCCACCGATCCGAACCCAAAACCGACCCACCAGCACACCGCAACCCCACAGGACACCTCACAACACCGGCAAACGGTTCCGGAGGCTCAGAATGACCAGAAAGGGGGAGAAGGGAGCAGCAGCACCGGCGGCCATGGATGGCCAAGATGGCGCCGGCTCTCCTTTACCACAGCGTGCGGCTCGCACAGACAAGGCACAGGAACCGAGCGGTAAGGCAGCGAAATCTAGCAAACAGTGGGGGAAAGAGCAGCCCAGGGACATGGTATACTATGCCCAAAAAATGCAGGGACAGAGCGATACCTCCCCCCTGAATCAGCAGGCATTGGCAATGGACACTGAGGGACAAGAAGGCGCCATGACACTAGATGACACGTTGCCATTAGAAGGCTCCCTGACACTTAATGCAGATGGTTCTGACCCCATGCAGGAAGAGGCACAGCAGCCTACACTAAGTGACATTCTGCGGGCGGTACAGAGTTGCACAGCGTCTGTAAATGGACTGAAAATGCAATTTGGGAGCCTCACTGAGACTGTATCTCTCCTGCGTCATGACATTCAGAAGATCAGGGAGAGAACCACAGCAGTGGAGGGAAGGATTAGTGAGATGGAGGATATACTGCCCCCCCTCACTAGGGATACTAGAAGTGCATTACAGCAAGCAGCTCAGGCCAATGCTAAAAATGACGACATCGAGAACCGTCTCAGGAGGAATAATGTACGCATAGTGGGGCTCCCAGAGAAGGTGGAGGGAAGGGACCCCACAGCATTTACAGAAATGTGGTTACAGGACATATTCGGCAAAGATGCTTTTACCGCGCTTTTTGCAGTGGAGCGAGCACACCGTACACCACTGAGACCCCTCCCCCCAGGCAATCCACCTAGATCAATGCTGGCCAGACTCCTGAACTACAAGGACAGAGAAATAATACTTCGATTGGCCAGGGAAAAGGGTGCAGTGCACTATAACGGAACAAAAATCTCCTTTTATCCTGACTTCTCGGCCGAGGTACAGCGCAAAAGGGCCAAGTTTGCAGAGGTAAAGAAAAGATTGCAGAGGATCCAAGTCACGTATGCCATGTTATACCCGGCTAAATTACGCATTACGGCAAGAGGTCAATCCACATTCTTTGAATCTGCAGCCGAAGCGTCCGCCTGGTTGGACCACAATGAGCAAGATCTAAGGAAGAGGAGAGAGGCTGATATGGGAGAGTGAACAACACTAAGCGGAGCTGGGAAGTCGGTCAGTCATTACTGGACGTTTTATAGTCTACAACACATTTTGCGGGACAATATTACTATTTTACAAAGTCAACGCGCGACAAGAGCTTTGTTCACAAGAGCTACATCAAGAAACGTCAAACACCAAGGTGGGATAGTTGAACCCACAGGAACTTTTTTGAACACTCCAGTTTTAGCCCAGTTGAAGGGGCTGGTTACAATGTGCCCGGTTGGCACCAGTTTAAAGCACAACTTAAGGTGCACAGACGGATGGGGGAACCCCCCCTGACCACTGTGGGAAAGATGCTCATATCCAGGGAACAGGTTCTAAACTACGGAGCACACTGTTTCAGTCAAGAAGGACATTTCTGAATAAGGGGACACCACGCACATTCTTCCACGGATGCCTCAGGTCGTCATTGCAAAACAACGCTGAATGCTATACCGGGACAGTCTGGGTCATCGGGACTGGCACTGATACTTTACGGCCAGAAGACAAGACGAGGAAAAAGATTCACCCAGGACTTATTACTTTACAATACCAATTATGGCAAACACCCCAGTTGTGACATGGAACGTCCGAGGTGTTCATGATCCCTTGAAACGTACCATGATAAGCACATGTCTGAGAAAATTTCACCCAGCAATAGTGGGCCTCCAGGAGACTCATCTAACAAAAGATACAGTCAGTTTTCTGCAGTATTCCTGGGTGGGCAAGGCCTACCATTCCACACACACTGCGTACTCTTGCGGGGTGAGTGTCTTGGTACATAAGTCCTTGGCCTACCAGGAATTATACGCTGTTATTGATTCCATGGGTAAATTTGTGTTTTTACATTGCAGGTTGTATACATTGACGTTGATATTGGTGTTTGTGTACATACCTCCTCCGTTCTCCAGGGAAATCCTGCAGCTCCTCTTGACTTACCTGGTTGACAAACCTGATGTCCCAATAATGATCATGGGTGACTTTAATGGTTACTTAGATCCCAGACTAGACAAGCACCCCCCGGCACAGCCACCCTCGGGAAACAGGGGCACTATTCTGAGCAGACTACTGATAGAGGTGGGTTGGATAGACCTGTGGAGAGCTAAATACCCTAATATCAAACAATTTTCCTGCTTCTCCAAAACCCATGGGTCACTTTCCCGGATTGACCTGTGTGTGGGATCCCCTCAACTCCTGAGTGTTATACATAAGGTAGAATATTTACCCCGGGGGGTTTCAGATCACTCTCCTCTGGTCGCTTATCTTATCACTAGACCGGCGACCACACTGCCGAGAGCACCGTGGAAACTGAATGTTTTTTGGCTAAAGCTTTTCACCTCTCACGATAGAGTAGCGAAACAGATAGAACAATACTTTTTTGACAACCGTAGACAAACTGATTTACTATTAAGATGGGATGCCTTTAAGGCTTGCCTGAGGGGTACATTTATAGCTGAAATTGCTGACGTAAAACACAACTCCGCAGCCGTACTGATACAGGTGGAAGACCGGGTGAAGCAATTGGAGCTTGCTTTTATTTTAGACCCATCAGAGTCCGCGAGGGGGGTATGGATATCGGCTCAGGAGTCCCTGGACTGGTTGAGGGCCTCCGCCGCGGAACGCAAAAGGTTCTTCACTAAACAAGCGTTTTACGAAGAGGGTGAAAAAACTGGTAGATTGTTGGCTAGAATTGCCAGATCTCAACAGTCGTCCCCTGCTATAGGAGCGATACGTAACTCCTCGGGACGCCTGGTGAATGATCCGGAGAAAATTATAGAGGAGCTAGCCTCTTTTTACGCAGAGTTATATAAGCCGTGTGACAGTTATACAGACGAGGAGCTACAGACATACATGGGTACTATAACGCTTCCAGCTCTGACTCACCAGGCGAGGGGGAAACTGGAGGTGCCAATTTCGCTAGACGAACTGAGGGAGGCGGCTGCCTCTTTTCCTACATGCAAAGCCCCCGGGGACGACGGGCTTCCCATGGAGGTCTACACCCAATATGGCGAAATAATCCTACCTAAACTGCTTGAAGTATTAAATGCATCCTTTAAATTGAGAAGGCTACCAACCACTATGACTAAAGCTAACATTATATTATTGTTGAAAATGGGTAAGGACCCCTTAGACCCGGGCTCCTATAGGCCTATATCGCTCCTTCAGAGCGACATTAAATTACTAGCGAAAGTACTGGCCATGCGGGTTAATAGGATTGTTAGAACAATAGTTCACTCAGATCAAGCAGGCTTTATGCCTCGAACATCTACGGCGACCAACCTTAGATGCCTATACTTAAACATGCAGACCCCCTCGGAATCGGTGGGCAGTAGAGCCTTGCTGTCTCTTGATGCCAATAAGGCATTTGACAGCGTGTGCTGGAGATATCTGTGGGCGGTTCTGGCCAAGTTTGGGTTTGGGCCCAGGTTCATCGGCTGGGTTAGGCTGCTGTATGACACACCACAAGCGGCTATACGGGTGGCGGATCGAATGTCTCATGCCTTTGGGTTGAGCAGGGGGACCAGACAGGGGTGCCCTCTGTCTCCCCTGCTATTCGCACTGGCTATAGAGCCCCTGGCGGCACAGGTGAGAGAATGCCCACAGATTAGAGGTTTCCGATATGGTGAATTGCATGAAAAAATCATGCTCTACGCCGATGATATGCTTTTGTTTTTGGAAGATGCAGAGGGCTCCCTGGAACAGGCAATGTCACTTATCACTGAATTTGGCCACTTTTCAGGCCTCACTATCAACTGGACTAAATCTGCCTTAATGTTTATAGACGGTTCCCCGATGACTAATGTGAGACCTCTGACTCAGATACCTGTAGTTTCTACCTTTAAATATTTAGGTATCCACATCTCACCTAAACTTATGGACTTTTGTAGCCTGAATGTCTACCCTCTGATGTCGCGGTTTAGCGATAGAATAAATGTTTGGAATAAACTTAAGATGTCCCTGGCAGGAAAAGTGAATCTCATAAAAATGATTCTGATGCCACAATTTCTATACATGCTACATAACACGCTGGTAGTTATTACGCTAAAGATATTCAGAGTGGTTAACTCTTTATTCCGGCTGTTGCTGTGGCATACCAAACCCCCCAGAATTAGGTTAGAACAGCTGCAGTGCTCAAAGGAGGGAGGGGGCCTTGCCCTACCCAACCCTTGGATATACTATCTAGCGGCGCAACTGCAACATCTGATAGGTGCCATGGCCCCTCGGCCACTGGGCTCGTCTGCTAAGCTTATGCTGGTGGGCACAGGGGCAGAGTCAATACCCGAGGGATTGGAGGCTCACCTTTTCCAAAGACCCAATAAACAAATGCCCACATATACACTTGTGCAGAAGGTATGGAACAAAGCTAAACAACTACAAAACGTTTCGGGCTTTACTAAGTATAGCCCGATATGGGAAAATAAAACATATGTTGAGCTTGCTAAGCTCCAACAGGGGCTAAGATGGCGATGCAGGGGTATCACACACATGTACCAGATTTTCAGTAATGGAACATTGTTATCGTTTAAGGATTTACAAGATAAATATTCCTTGCCTACTAGTATGCTGTTTTACTATCTACAACTGAAGCATGCAATTAAAGCACAAGGGGATGCAACAGATTGGTCCCAATCCCCCACACCGGTTTTTCATATAATGCAGGAGGCGTTGGAGACTAAGGGTATAATTTCACAATGCTATAACATGTTATTAGCGTCATTGTTAGAGGGGTACCCCACAAGGGCGGCTGCTCAGTGGGAGGCGGATTTGGGCCCCTTGTCTGGGGAGGTATGGGAAGAAGCTCTGCAAGCAGTTAACACCTGCTCACTAAACGTGGCACAGAAGGTATCCCAACTTTATATTTTGCTGAGAGTACATTATACCCCTGTAAAGCTACATAGAATGGGCAAGGCTCCTGACTCATTATGTGGCAGATGTAGGGCAGCGTCTGGGGACTTGATTCACCTCCTCTGGCGTTGCCCCAAACTCCATAGGTACTGGACTGAGGTCCTGGCTACACTAAATCAGGTGTTCCAGGTCAATGTCCCACTAGATCCAATCTGTTGCTTACTGCGAGTTCTGGAGGGGGTGATCGCGGAGGAGGTGACGAGAGTTGCTTTTGCACGTGCGCTGTTCCAGGCTAGAAAGGTAATACTGATGGGATGGAAGTCTGCTACGCCACCTAATAGCAAAACATGGATACTAAATATGGGAAAAACACTCATAATGGAAAAATATATTTACCAGCACAGGGGCAACCCTGGAAAATTTGACGGACTGTGGGGCCCGTGGTTGGATGTGCCTGGAATAAGCCCCATGGAATTGGTAGAGATGAGGCTGCTAAGAAGTGTTTAAAGATCTGACAGGTGGAGGTCGAGAGTGTGTATTGGAGGATGGAGGAGGACGGTGTGTGGGCAATGGAGAATATCTTACTGGTTTAATTAGATGGGACATATAGTCCGAATGTTGACAGTTCTAAGATACAAAACATAAAACCTTCTTGATGACTATACTGTTATTTAGGGAAACAGAAATTTTGATTATGGTGCATATATAACTGTAATGTATGTTCTTTCTTATGAGCAATAAAACCTTTCGTGATTTAAAAAAAAAATTTCAGATTTAGAGCATATCTCCAGTTTTTGCTGAAAAAAACACAACCACATCTTGATTACCTACACACATTGTAAAGATTTTAACAACTTTTTTCTGATCTGAAGAAATTGCTGTTATTTTCTTTACATCCTTTCTATATAGTGTATATAGTCTTCTAATAGGAATAGCTGCAGTGTCTGCATCCCTTTAGAAAAAGGAAAGCCTCATGCCAGGAAGCCAATGCAAATCAATGACAGGCACAATGCTTGTTTGTGTCCAGGCTGCTCATTTGTCCCTAATAGCATGCAGTGGTGTTTGCTACATTAGGGGCTCAGGGGTGCCACCCCCCTAATCCATGTGCCCAGCCCCTAATCTACATGCAGGGTACCAGACGCTTGGATTTCAATGGGGTTTTTGTTTATTAAGCACATGATTAGAGCCTGAGGCTCTAATTGGCTTCAATAAAGGGTGGGCTCGGGGCACATAGCATTAGTATTTGCTATTGTCTTCCTGCTTCCCCTCCTGGCCAATCAGGAAAAGAGTCTTAAGACCTGATTGGCCGAGAGGAGAAGCTACTGTATTGGCCACCGAGGAGGAGATGCAGGGGGAAGCTGCCAAGGAGATGCAGGGGAAAGCCGCAGAATCTGCATAGATGAGGTAAGTGCAGGGTGGACAGGCAAGCGATGGGGGGTTGGTGTTTGTTTTGCCAATCAACCGAGCGATGGGGGGGTGGTGGGCTTGACTAATGGACCGACCGAGTGGGGAGTGTTTGACTGACAGACTGACCAAATGGATCACCAGCCACCACTGCAATACCTTGGATGTCTGTTTGCCCTACATACAAAATCCATGGCACCTGTCATTGATTTGTGTAGGTTTCCTAGCTGAAGATGGTCACAAACACTGGTGATTCCTGCAGGAGAAATATGCTGATTGCGTGATTGGTGTACAGCCTTCATTGGGAGTGCAAATAGAGCCTAAGGAAGTATATCAACAAAATAAAACTCATTTTTGCAAGAGATACTCAAAATTTGACTTCAATTATCTCAGTGCAGACTTCTGAAAATCATCAATTACTGTATGCAATCAAATATCTAGGGGCATTCTGTAAAGAAATGTTGCATGTAATGACTTTGGGTTGCCATATTGAAAGGAAGTCACATTCAACATTATGTTATATTATTATTTTAACAGAAGTGGAGTTTACCAATTTGCTGCCTTTAGGGGTGCACGTCCTGTTCTGTGTAAGGCGGGGTATAGTCGGTGATCTGACTACTGCAAGGTCAGAAAGGTTAGTTCCATCGGTTAAACATACTTTAATCCTCAGTATCGCTGAATCTTCCCCAATTTCTCTCCCCTGTTACCTAAATATTTTGTAGTTTACAAAGTCCCAATGTACCGGGGGGGGGGGGGGTACCTCTGTGCTTGTGTTCCATATCATAGGGATGTTGGCAATCATCAAGGTCTTATGATAGTGGCTGTATTTTTCATTCCCTTAAGAAATTGTACTCAATGAGTATCAGGTATTTTTCTTGTTTTTAAAAGCCATCGCAGGAAAGAAGTTTAGCCAATTTTGTTGTAAATGCCTACATTTTTTTTGTTTCCTCGTGTCCTTTCCACACTGATTTGTCTCCTAATCTCATGAGCAAATCTTACTGTTCTAATGAGAAAACTGCAGTATCATAAGCTTGTATAGTTTATAAAAAATAAACCTATTTAGTACATAAAACGCCTCTAATGCAGCTGATATGTAAAATGTGACTAGTATGAAGCAAATCACAGAAGCAGATTTCATTTATGGGGAATTATGTACACCACCAGTATTTATAATGACTTTAGGTTGCCACATTGAATGTAAGAGATATTTGACATTTTCAGATTATAATGGCTATAGATTAAAATGGAAAGGTAATTTTTTTATAACAATATATTACAAAATAGCATACACAGCAATTAAATATACACTATATTGGCAAAATTCATTGAGACACTGGATGGGCTGCCATGCTGACACATTTCCCCTACAAGCTAACATCTTTGCTCGGCAGCCCTGGCCTTTCCTTAGACCCAGCCAGGTGGTTTAGATTGGTCCCATGGCCCCATTCCTGGGCTCTTCTCGGCCAATTCTTTCATATGCAGCACAGTGTCCGTTTTTCTAGTTCAGCTCAACATTAATTGCAGTGACACATCTACCTTTGTCTCTCAACAAACATCCCCTAAGGAATCCCTAGCGGGTGAAACATGTCGGGATACTATTGCTGAGTGACCTTTTTTTCATCTAATTTAATGTGTACTGATGTCTATGTGATTGAATGTGTAGCCAATATAACTTTTAAACTTTTTCTATGTTCAATAAATTGTGATAATTTTATTTACTTTGTTGTATGAGTAACTCTATTTGCCTGGCACCCATAAAATCCCACTAAATTATTCTCCTGTCTATACATATTATTCAGGGATGGTGGTGTCCGCCTGTTTGACACTGTCACCTATCCATACCAACCAGTATTAGTATTTAGTTTTTTTTCCAAATTTCTGAATTTTCAAATTTACGAATTCCGAATTTTCAAATTTACAATTTATCGAATTTCCGAAAAAAACCCAAGAACGAATGAAATGAAAAACGAACAAATTTTTCTGCACTGCACATGTCTAGATTTAACATAATACAGAAATGTAAACAAGATCAAATGAATGTCAAAGAGCGGATGCACCCTCCAATATGATCAGAGGTCAAATCATCATAACCAGAATACATACAAATCAAAAAGACCTGGCCTGATGAGCAGGCTCTACCAAATAGAGCAGCAGTTTATCAAAGGCAAAAAACTCAGGAGTGTTATCAACCTATTGCAGAAATTCACAATATGGAAATAATTGTGAAGCAACATTACAATAAACTGTAGTTCACACATAGCTCAGGTACATGGACAGGTAGGGGAGCGGTAATGTCAAGGATTAGCCCCTCAAGGCATGATATCTCATTCCGAGAAGATATTAGGATTGGGGAGGCTCTATGGTCCCCATCAGCATCCTTATAGAAGGTTTTAAAGCATAACAAAAATAATAATACAAAAGAAAAACGTGGAAGAAAGAAAGAAGAAAAGTAGGAGAAAAGGCTGGAGTCGGTTCTCTTGGTCCAGGCCTCCATCCACAAGGTGTCCCAGTGTCTAGGGAGGAACACAATCCAGGGGTTCCACACTTTTTCAAACCTGGCTTGTTTATCTCTAAACAGAGACACTGTTTTAGCGTTTCTGGGTATATTCTGTCCCATCACCGAATGAACAAGATTAAACATTCTAATCCAAAAACATTTGACCTTCAGACAGGACCACCAAACATGGTATTTAATTTATTTTTTTAAACATTCAAAGCAAACTCAATCATTCATCTATGTCTCCATGCTTTATTTTGCTAAGATATCACTTTGAAAAACACCCCCCTAGCATTTCTGGTTGTGGCTATCTTGAGTAAATGCATATGATGCATGTAGCATTTGCTTCCTGGAATCCATCTGCCCTTAGCTCAGGCATGCAGACAGGAGGGTGTGCTTACCTGAGAAAACCCCTCCTCCCCTCCTGAAGACTCCTGGGCAGGGATGAGCCGAACACCCCCCTGTTCGGTTTGCACCAGAACATGCGAACAGGCAAAAAATTTGTTCGAACACACAAACACCGTTAAAGTCTATGGGACTCGAACATGAATAATCAAAAGTTCCAATTTTAAAGGCTTATATGCAAGTTATTGTCATAAAAAGTGTTTGAGTACCTGGGTCCTGCCCCAGGGGACATGGATCAATGCAAAAAAGTTTTTAAAACGGCCGTTTTTTCAGGAGCAGTGATTTTAATAATGCTTAAAGTTAAACAATAAAAGTGTAATATTCCTTTAAATTTCGTACCTGGGGGGGTGTCTATAGTATGCCTGTAAAGGGGCGCATGTTTCCCGTGTTTAGAACAGTCTGACAGCAAAATGACATTTCAAAGGAAAAAAAGTCATTGAAAACTACTCGCGGCTATACGAATTGTCGTGCCGAAATCAAGTTCATTGATAAAAACGGCATCGGATTTCCCCACAGGGAAACCCCGAACCAAAATTTTTTAAAAAATGGCGTGGGGGTCCCCCTAAATTCCACTAGGCCCTTCAGGTCTGGTATGGATTTTAAGGGGAAGCCCGCGCCAATTTTTTTTTAAAAATGGAGTGGGGTCCCCCCAAAAATCCATACCAGACCCTTATCCGAGCATGCAACCTGGCAGGCCGCAGGAAAAGAGGACAAGAGGGCATACCAGGCCACATGCCCTCAACATCCCCCAAAGCACCTTGTCCCCATGTTAATGAGGACAAGGGCCTCATCCCCACAACCCTTGCCTGGTGGTTGTGGGGGTCTGCGGGCGGGGGCTTATCAGAATCTGGAAGCCCCCTTTAACAAGGGGCCCCCAGATTACAGCCCCCCCTGTGTGAAATGGTAAGGGTGTACAAAAGTACCTCCTACAATTTCACAAAAAAACTGTCAAAAAATTTTAAAAATGACAAGAGACAGTTTTTGACAATTCTTTTATTTAAATGCTTCTTCTTTCTCTGCTTCTTGCTCTGGTGTTCTCGTCCGGCATCTTCCATTCTTCCCTTCTTCATTCTCGGCCCGCTCCGCATCCATGATGGGAGGCTCCCGCTGTGTGACGCTTCTCGTCTTCTGACGGTTCTTAAATAACGGAGGGCGGGGCCACCCGGTGACCCCGCCCCCCTCTGACGCACGGTGACTTCCTGAGGCTTTCACCGTGACGTCAGAGGGGGGGCGGAGAGGGAAGTCCCTGTCAAGTCCCCGTGCATCGGAGGGGGGGCGGGGTCACCGGGTGGCCCTGCCCTCCGTTATTTAAGAACGTCAGAAGACAAGGAGCCTCCCATCATGGATACGGAGCGGCCCAAGAACGAAGAAGGGAAGAAGACGCCGCGGAGGAAGATGCCGGACGAGAACACCGGAGCAAGAAGCAGAGGATCGGAGGAAGAAGAAGAAGAAGATGGAGGAAGAAACCGAAGGAAGATAGAAGATAGAAGAAAGAAGATAGAAGAAAGAAGATGGAAAGAAGAAGCATTTAAATAAAGGAATTGTCAAAAACTGTCTCTTAACATTTTTAACATTTTTGACACTTTTTTGTGAAATGGTAGGGGTACGTACCCCCTTACCATTTCACACAGGGGGGCGGGATCTGGGGGTCCCTTTGTTAAAGCGGGCTTCCAGATTCCGATAGGCCCCCCGCCCGCAGACCCCCACAACCACCGGGCAAGGGTTGTGGGGAAGAGGCCCTTGTCCATATCAACATGGGGACAGGGTGCTTTGGGGGGCCCCAAAGCACCCTCCCAATGTTGAGGGCATGTGGCCTGGTACGGTTCAGGAGGGGGGGGCACTCTCTCATCCCCCTTCTTTTCCTGTGGCCTGCCAGGTTGCGTGCTCGGATAAGGGTCTGGTATGGAGTTTTGGGGGGACCCCACGCCTTTTTTTAAATTTTGGCATGGGGTTCCCATTAATATCCACACCAGAGCTGAAGGGCCTGGTATGGAATTTAGGGGGACCCCCACGCCAATTTTTTTTTTTTAATTTTGGTTCGGGGTTCCCCTGTGGGGAAATCCCATGCCGTTTTTATCCTTGAACTTTTATGTGTATTGTCGGATCGACAATTCATATAGCTGCGAGTAGTTTTAAATGACTTTTTTTCCTTTGAAATGTCATTTTGCTGTCAGACTGTTCTAAACAAGGGAAACATGCGCCCCTTTACAGGCATACTATAGACACCCCCCAGGTACGAAATGTAAAGGAATATTACACTTTTATTGTTTCACTTTAAGCATTACCGGTTCAATACAGGGCATTTTCACCCCTTTCCTTCCCAGAACAATTTTTAGTTTTCAGCGCTGTCGCACTTTAAATGACAATTGTGTGGTCGTGCGACGTTGTACCCAAACAAAATTGACGTCTTTTTTTTTCCCACAAATAGAGCTTTCTTTTGGTGGTATTTGATCACCTCTGCGTTTTTTATTTTTTGCGCTATAAACAAAAGAAGAGTGACAATTTAAAAAAAAACACAATATTTTTTACTTTTTGCTATAATAAATATCCCAAATTTAAAAAAAAAAAATTTTTTTCCTCAGTTTCGGCTGATATGTATTCTTCTACATATTTTTGGTAAAAAAGATTGCAATAAGCGTATATTGATTGGTTTGCGCAAAAGTTATAGCGTCTACAAAATACGGGATAGATTTATGGCATTTAAAAAAAAAAAAAAAATTATTTATTGTTTTATTAGTAATAGCGGTGATCGCGATTTTTTTTTCATGACTGCAACATCATGGCGGACACATTGGACACTTTTGACACATTTTTGGGACCATTCACATTTATACAGTGATCAATGCTATAAAATTGCATTGATTACTGTGTAAATGTGACAGGCAGGGAAGGGGTTAACCACTAGGGGGAGAGGAGGGGTTAAATGTGTTTCCTAGGGAATGCTTCTAACTGTAGGGGGTGGGGACGCACAAGGGGAGGAGACCGATCAGTGTTCCGCTCTCCTCTCACCTGACAGGACGGGGATCTGTGTGTTTACACACACAGATCCACGGTCCGGCCCAGTTAATGGGCAATCGCGGGTGCCCGGTGGACATCGCGGCCACCGGGCACACGCACCGGGTCCCGAGCAACGCGGCGGCGCGCGTGCACCCCCTAGACGGCCGGGAACCCGAGTCCGTCATATGACGTCCACCCAGGATGGGAGATCCCATCTGTGGACGTCATATTACAATAGGCCGGTATTGAAGTGGTTAAAATCACTGCTCCCGAAAAAATTTTTAAAACTTTTTTTACATTGATCCATGTCCCCTGGGGCAGGACTCAGGTCCCCAAACACTTTTTATGACAATACCATGCATATAAGCCTTTAAAATTAGCACTTTTGATTTCTCCCATAGACTTTTAAAGGGTGCTCCACGGCTTTCGAATTTGCCGCGAACACTCCAAATTGTTCGCTGTTAGGCGAGCTTGCGAACAGCCGATGTTCGAGTCGAACATGAGTTTGACTCAAACTCGAAGCTCATCCCTACTCCTGGGATGTATGGCATAATTTGCCTAGGCATGAAAACTAAAAAGTAACTAAAAAAATGTAAAAAACTGTTTAAAACAAGTAAAAATAATATACTTTTACTAATGCTAACAACATCATAAAGATTCAAAATAGTCAATATTGATTAAGAGAGTGATTGTCACGGGTCCAATGACAGGATTTTTACCTTTCCAACAAAAAAATGGTACCTGATCAATCCCCTCATCTGGCATTTTTATTTGTTATACCTGTCCTGAACTTCTGAAAATGCTACACCTTGAAGACATGTTGTGTACCCACAAGACATCTGTGATGGCACTAGTTTTTAAATTAACAACTGTAAGATCCAGTCTGCTGAATTATGTTATTATGTTTTTTTTTTTTTCAATTTCTTATATAAATCAATAAAGCTTTGGCCTTGTCCTTCCAAAGAAGAACAGTTCAGGAATTTTCTGTGGGAAAGGTATACTCTGTATGGAGTTTATATCCTACTTATGAGCCTAATTGTTGTGTCCACAGCACATGTATGCCACAGTCTTTGCAATCTCAAAATACTCCTTTAAAGGCAACGTTGGCTTCCTAACCTAAATAAAATATAATTGTTTTCATCCATGCAAACTAAACTGTGAATGTAAAACCACAAGATTTACATAACTTTCTATACACAGTTTGTGTGTGTGTGGGGGGAACACCTCCCCTGTCACTCTCTCTATATATCTCATTGTACAGGAGACGTCTTCTAGTTTGGATCTGACCCTCCAGAAACATCAAGATGCTTTCTCCCAGTTATCTGCTGGCTGTCATCTTCATTTCTATTCAGGGTGAGAGATGAGGCTCCTTCCATCATCCTCTGAACATACATCTATACATTGTACAATAAATACACACATTAGGATTGATAGAAAATTAATAACCAATATGTCTCTTCCCATCCTCAGGATCCTGTGGACAGATTGTGATGACTCAGACTCCGGATTCTATCTCTGTATCCCCGGGACAGACAGTCACCATCACATGTACATCCAGTGCTAGTATTACTAGTAGTTCTGGTACTACTTGGTTAGCCTGGTACCAACAGAAGCCCCAACAACCTCCAAAGCTTCTTATCTATAAGGCCAGCACTCGTCCATCTGGGATCCCGGACAGGTTCAGTGGTTTCAGATCTGTAAATGAATACAAACTAACCATCACTGGAGGGACTGAAGATGATGAAGGACGTTATTATTGTTTGCAGTATGACACCACCCCGTACACACAGTGATACAGAGCCGTACAGAAACCTCCTTCCTCTTTTATAACCCACAGCAATCATTCATGTGATGACATAACATATAAATCTAATAATTATAATACTAAAGCGCTGGTGTGGTGAACTGAAAATTTTCATATTTTTCTCACGAACATAAGTAGCACTGTGTTTTAATACATTGGTAATAGAGCACCAATCTTGTTTATTTATAACATATAAATAGCTGTAATACAATTCTGAAAATGAATTGTGATCATTAGCAGGGAAATTATTCATTTAATTTTGGATGGAAGAAAAAGGTGTCACCCATATCAATTATCTGATAATCTGTAATCATTTTATAAATGGTATCAGCTGGAATCTATCTGGTTGGTACAGAAAACACAGACACTGTCATTCAATTTTTATTAGAAGAGACTGCAATAGTAAATAGTAAAACTCTTGCAAAAAAATAAAAATAAATGAATTGTAAAGTATATATAATACAGATCACTAATATCTCAAATAAGATTTAATATGTTATTTCAAAAGCATTTCAAAAGCAATTTTTCAATATCTTTATATCTGTAGGTTTTGTTAACCTATTGCCACCCACATAACACATACAAGTGGTGGCAAACAAAACACATATCTGAATCCATGGGCAGAAAAGGTTTCTAAAAAGGTGTCTAAGACAGTTCCAGGGCTCCAGTAATGATTGGGGGGCTGGCAGAACCGACTCCTAATCATGTGACCACTGTGACAGCCAATCACAGTGATCATGTGATCAAACAGACCTTCCTGCCCCCAGGTGTAATAGCCCGGCTAAAGAGACACTGGGGTCTAGGTGGGAAGTGGACATCCCGCCATAAATGTCCACATGAAGGCACTTTCTATTAGGGCTCATTCACTCTGCCCACATGATAAATGCTCCATTTGTGGCTGCAGTGAGCCAAGTGAGTGATGAACATTTCAGTGCATCCCACTGTTTACTTTTTTTAACTTTATTTGAAGTGTACAAAATGACACTTCATTAATGTCTCTGCACAGCAGTGCTGTACATTGTTCTGCTGTGTAGTGACATGAGGTGCCAAACTGAGCGCTGCAGTGAAATGCTACATGTCTGAATTTTACAGAAGCTCCTTGTACCCAACCTCTGGTCTGTGTTGCAGTGTGACATAGGGAACATAGGAAACAATTGTGTTCTAGCACTGACTGGCAATTATCCATTGCAGAAAAATGCCAATCACCGCACTATGTGTGAAGGGGCCTTTAGAGGGGACAACACTGCCCCTGTCCTCCAATAGTTATCTCACATTGTCACCCTGTCACATGATCTCCCACAGGGGACTATTAGTGCTGACACACTATAAAGAGAAAAGATCTGGTGTGGGATGGGTGGAGGTGCTACTCAGTCCCCATTAGTATACACACAACAAATAACAAAAATGCCCATGGGACATTTAAAGAGCACACCTCAAAACATACCAAGTAAAATGTAAAATTATTTATTCAACGCACATTTAAAAAACAACATGTGATACAGAAAGAAAAAACATATTAAATGTCATCATATTGGTATTTTGCATTCATATAATCAACCTTTCCATGAGACCTGGATGTGTCACAAAGATGACTGTCAGTATTCTGGAATAGCCTACAAGAAGCCCACCCTAAGAAATGATATGCAGCATTGTGGCTTCAAAAAGACTGAAGGAAATCAGCAGTGCAAAGATGTAACAAGGGATTAAATAGCTGTTAGTGAAGTAATTTGTTATAATAGAACATACACTCACCTGCCACTTTATTAGGTAACACAAATTGCTAACCAACCAATCACATGGCAGCAACTCAATGCATTTAGGCATAGAGACTTGGTGAAGATGACTTGCTGAAGTTCAAACTGAGCATTAGAATTGGGCAGAAAGGGGATTTAAAGAGGTTGTAAACCCTCAAGGTTTTTCACCTTAATGCATTTTATGCATTAAGGTGCAAAACCTCCTGTGATGCAGCAGCCCCCGGGGCTGAGTCCTGCTGTCTGTGTCAATGGGCACAGCAGCAGGACATGGTAGCGTGCCCGCACGAGTGCCCCGAGGGAGAGCGGTTCTCCAACAGGTCACTTGAGAAGAGGAGGAGTCAGGAGCTCCGCTGAGGGACCCCAGAAGAGGATCGGGACCACTCTGTGCAAAACCAACTGCACAGAGGAGGTAAGTATAACATGTTTGTTCTTTAAAAAAAAAAAACAAACCTTTAGATATCCTTTAAGCGAACGTGGAATGGTTGTTGGTGCCAGACAGGCTGGTCTGAGTATTTAACCACTTGCCGATCAGCCGCCGTAGTTTCACTGCGGCAGAATGGCACGGTTGGGCGAATTGACGTTATGTAACGTCACTTCGCCCTGTGGCCACTAGGGGCGCTCACAATGACCGCCGGTCTCCTACAGATCTGTGTGTGTAAACACAAGTTTCCGGTTCTCTGTGGGGAGAAGAGACTGATCATCTGTTCATACAAAATGTAAACAGCGATCTGTCATCTCCCCCTAGACAATCCTCTCCCCCTTCAGTTAGAACACAGAGAGGGAACACAGTTAACCCCTTGATCGCCCCCTAGTGTTAACCCCTTCCCTGCCAGTGGCATTTTTATAGCACTGATGGCTGTATAAATGACAATGGTCCCAAAAATGTGTCAAAAGTGTCCGATGTGTCCACCATAATGTCGCAGTCCCGATAAAAATCGCAGATCGCTGCCATTACTAGTAAAAAAAATAATAATAATAAAAATGCTATAAATCTATCCCCTATTTTGAAGATGCTATAACTTTTGTGCAAATGAATATACGCTTATTGTGATTTTTATTCCCAAAAATATGTAGAAGAATACATATCGGCCTAAACTGAGAAAAAATGTGCTTTTTTTTTTAAAAAAATGGGGGTATTTATTGTAGCAAAAAGTACAAAATATTGTGTTTTTTTCAAAATTGTCGCTTTTTTTTGTTTATAGCGCAAAAAATAAAAACTGCAGGGATCAAATACCACCAAAAGAAAGCTCTATTTGTGGGTAAAAAAAGGACATCAATTTTGTTTGGGTGAGTGCCGCACGACCGCGCAATTGTCAGTTAAAAGGACACAGTGCCGAATCACAAAAAATGGCCTGGTCATTCAGCAGCCAAATTTTCCGGGGCTGATGCTGTTAAAAAACTGCTGATCTACTGGGATTTTCACACACAATCATCTCTATGGTTTACAGAGAATGGTCTGAAAAATAAAAAATATCCAGTGAGCGGCAGTTGTGTGGAGGAAAATGCCTTGTTGATGTCAGAGGAGAATGGGCAGACAGGTTTGAGATGATAGAAAGGTAACAGTAACCCAACTAACCCCTCAGTACAACCAAGTATGCAGAATACCATCTCTGAACACATAACACATCAAACCTTGAAGCAGATGGGCTACAGCAGCAGAAGACCACACTGAGTGCCACTCCTGTTAGAACAGGAAACCAAGGCTACAATTCACACAGGTTCACCAAAATTGGACAATAGAAGATTGGAAAAACTCTGCCTGGTGTGATGAGTTGCGATTTCACCTGCGACATTCAGATGGTAGGGTCAGAATTTGGCATAAGCAGTTTGCCATTACTAATAGAAGGTCCCATCATAATACATTTAGGTCTGAAATACACAATGGGGGTTATTTACTAAAGGCAAATCAACTTTGCACTGCAAGTGCACTTGGAAATGCAGTCGCTGTAGATCTGAGGGGAAGATCCGAAATGAGGGGAAGCTCTGCTGATTTTATCATCCAATCACGTGCAAGCTAAAATGCTGTTTTTTATTTTCCGTGCATGTCCCCCTCAGATCTACAGCGACTGAACTTCCAAGTGCACTTGTAGAGCAAAGTGGATTTGCCTTTCGTAAATAACCCCCACAATGTTTAACAAAGAGCCAATAAGATCAGAGTAGTGGAAAGGACACATCAACACTTTCTTTTCAGTAGCAAAACATTTTGCACTTCTTGATGCCCATATTGTAGGTATGATCTACACATTTTTCTTTTTACTAATAACTTCACCAAAGTCAAATTATTTTGCATAGAGTTGTTTACAGGATTTTCAGTATAGTTTGCTATATTTTCCTAAATAAACATATTTCTTTATAACATTCTTTCTTACATTGGTGATCATCATTGTAAATCAGTAAATGAGGTGTAGAATATGAAATCTAGTGGATTTGCATTGTATAATTTGCATGTTTCCTGTCCCCCATATGTGATGTCGGGGGGTTTCCCCCCTAATGATTGCAGCTGTTATATAGGAGACATTGTACAGGTGACATCTCAGTAGTCTGTGTGTGTCAGTGCAGAGACATCAAGATGGGTTCTCAGGGGGTTCTGCTGCCTCTCATACTGCTTTATATTCAGGGTGAGAGATTCTCATATTAATGTATATAATGATAAGGGGGGAAAAGAGCATTGCGGAAAAAAAACTAAATTAAATATAAAATCATATTCTTATTTTCTCAGGATCCTGGGCACAGATTACAATGACACAGACTCCGAATGAGATCACTGCAACTCTAGGAGAGACAGTCACCATCACATGTAAATCCAGTTCTGGTATCCAGACCGACAGGTTACACTGGTACCAGCAGAAATCAGGACAACGTCCAACACCAATTATCTCTGGTACAAGCAACCTTCAGTCTGGAGTCCCAGTCAGGTTCAGTGGATCTGGATCTGGAACAGATTATACTCTTAAAATCAGCAACATAAAGGATGAAGATGAAGCAGATTATTTTTGTCAGGGTCAGAGCTGGCCTTTCACACAGTGATACAGAGCCGTACAAAAACCTCCTTCCTCTTTTTCTTCTACTTACAATGAACAATGTATCTTGTATAGAAAAGGCTCCATAGTCTGTGTCTGTCAGTCCAAAAGACATCCAAATGGGTTTCCAGGTATTCTTCTGTTCTGTCATTTTGCTTTATAGTCTGGGGGAGAGTTTTGTAAGGTAATAAAGTATAAGGTACAGTAAGAGTTGTAAAAAATGCTCTAGCTTTATGTAGAAACACTAAGCGTGAGTTTCTTTTTTTCACACTGTAACAGGATATATGGCTGAGCATAAAAGCATTCCATTACAAAGTGCTATGCTTAAGCTACACAACAGTGTCTGTTACAATACAGGAGCTACAGGTGCAATGCCGAAATAGGTCACTAGGTGGCAGCAAAGTACAATCTAAGAGAAACCTAATAAATACAGTCTACAGAGAGGGAAGACTAATACTATAAAGTAGAGCTGCACGATTCTGGCTAAATTAAGAGTCATAATTTTTTTGCTTAGAATAAAGATCATGATTTTCGCAGCGTAACATTATCTTTCACATTATACAAAAAAATTGGGTTAACTTTACTGTTTAGGTTTTTTTTTAAATTCATTAAAGGGTATTTTTCCCCAAAAAAATGCGTTTGAAAGACCACTGAACAAATACAGTGTGACCTAAAATACTGCAATTCTTTCATTCTCTAGGGTTTCTGCTCAATATATATATATATATATATATATATATATATATATATATATATATATATATATATATATATATATATATATATATATATATATATATATATATTATGAAGTGGATGAGAACGGCACCCGGTTTGAAGTTAGTGCCAGCAAGCAGGTCTTCCCACTGACCTTATATATACAAAAAAAGTTCAAAGGTTGCTGCACTTAAAAATAGTTCATTTATTTTTCAAATGTTTCAAGAAAGATTACATATCAGAACACAGATCACGTCAGATGTGTTCTGACTGATCTGAAGAAGGGCGTGAACATGAGCAATCTCATGAGCAAATCTTACTTTTCTAATGAGAAAACTGCAGTATCATAAGCCTATATAGTATATAAAACATAAACTTATATATAAAAAAAATCCCTAATGCAGCTGATGTGTAAAATGTTACTAGTAGGAAGAAAATCACAGAAGCAGGAAATTTCATTTATGGGGCATTATGTACACCACCAGTATATATAATGACTTTAGGTTGCCACATTGGATGGAAGCGATATTTGACATTTTCAGATTACAATGGCTATAGATTAAAATGGAAAGGTAATTTGTTTATAACAATATATTTCAAAATAGCATATGTAGCAATTAAATATACACTATATTGGCAAAATGCATTGAGAAAAGGAGGAGTGGAGTTGCCAGCTGTCTTTTCTCAATGACTGACTTGTCTTTTGGTGGATGGGAGGACACCACAGCCTAGGCACCCAGATTGTGACTTCCAGTCTTTACCTAAACTTCACTGCTCTGAGCGATGCATCCATAGGCGTGTGCAGGGGGTGTGCTGGGTATGCCTGGGCGCACCCTAATCACTCTGTATGCCAGGGCCGATGATAAGGCAGTAAGGTAGTCCAAAAGGGGGCCCAAGCAACTGCCAAGCAGGAGGACCAGCTGTACTGCCTTATTGAAGATATTGATCCTCTTGTTATTCCCATTGCAGTGCTGCCACTGCCTGTGCTCTGTGTTTGAGCTTTGGGGTGCACTTGTAAGCGCATTTGTAAGGTCAGCCACTGATGTAGAGGAGAAGCCAACAAAGCCTGGGGAATGCCCAGGAAAAAATCCAAGCGTGGACTGAAGGGGGGCCAACCCTTCTTAAAGGTACAGGAGCACACCAAACACCCAGTAAATAGCACAATGGCTGCAAAGGTGCTGGTGTGTTGCTGGACCAATACACACACCAACGTGATCACAAAAAACTTGCCACCACCCTAATTTATAGCTGGCTATCGCAGTAAGTAGCATTGGAAGGCTACAAACAGACTGATGTGGAGGAGAAGGCCTGGCTCACAGTCATTGCTCTAATTCATTCCATAGGTGTTCGATCGGGTTGAGGTCAGGCCAGTCAATTTCCTCTATCCTAAACTCACTCATCCATGTCTTTATGGACCTTGCTTTGTGCACTGGCATGCAGTCATGTTGGTACAGGAAGGGGCCATCCCCAAACTATTCCACAAAGTTGGGAGCATGAAACCCAACCCCTGAAAAACAACCCCACACCATAATCTCCCCTCCACCAAATGATTTGGACCAATGCACAAAGCAAGGTCTATAAAGACACGGATGAGCGAGTTTGGGGTGGAGGAACTTGACTGGCCTGCACAGAGTCCTGACCTCATTCCAATGAATTAGAGTGGAGACTGCAAGCCCAGCCTTCTCCTCCAACATCAGTGTCTGACCTCACAAATGTGTTTCTGGAAGAATGGTCAAACATTCCCATAGACACACTCCTAAACCTTGTGGACAGCCTTCCCAGAAGAGCTGAAGCTGTTATAGATGCAAATGGTGGGCGACAACTCAATATTAATTTATCAGAAGAGACAGCAGACAGCAGATTTATTTGGCGTCAGAAGATCTTCCCTCCCTTCTAAATTATTAAAGCTGAACTACACTTTATCTGAGCACCACAAACCAAAAGTGCTACTGAATTTATTTTTCTCTTTCAATAATTTTTATTTCAAAGTTTTAACTAGACATGTGCAATTCATTTAATTCCAAATTTGTTTTTTAACGAATTTAGACAACTTCGTTAATTCAGAAATATCCAAATTTTAGAATTTCCGAATATTCGAAAATTCGGAAATCTAAAAATAAGAATGAAAATCCAAAAATTCAAACAAACAAAAATCCGTTAATAAGAACATAAATACAAAAATTCAAAATCCCAAAAATGAGAAAATCTGAAATAATAACTAACTAATAATAACTTAAAGTGGTTGTATACCTTTTTTTAAAACTTTTACCTACAGGTAAGCCTATAATAAGGCTTACCTGTAGGTAAAAAAAATATCTCCTAAACCTGTACGGTTTAGGAGATATTCCCCTCGCAATGAGCCGCTGAATGCAGCGGCGCATGCGCAAAGGGGATTCTCAGCTGACAGGCTGGCAAACTCCGGAGCTTGCCGGACTGAAGTCTCCCACGCGCGGGAGTGACGTCATCGTGGCTCCGGCCACTCACAGCGCCGGAGCCGCGATACCCGGAAGACACGCCGATGGGAGATGTCAGCTCCCTCGGCGTGGACAGGATGAGATGCCGGCGCCTCGTTCTAAGGTAAGTATCTCATAATGAGCTAGTATAGGAAAAAAAAAAAAAAACGCGGGTATACAACCGCTTTAACTATTGCTAATTATTAAATTATAAGTATTGGAATTTCCTTTCAAATTTGTCTGTTAGTGAACGTAATGAATATGAATTTATCTGACGTTACAAATGATCCGTAATAACGAATTCGTATCTAAACGAATGGAACGTAACAAATGAATAACAATAAATAACAATAATAATTAAAAAAAATAAAAATTTTCAAATTGACGAATTCCGAATTATCGAATTTCCGAAAAAAAAAAACGAATGAAATGAAAACTAAAACGAATACATTTTTCGGCAGTGCACATGTCTAGTTTTAACATAATACAAAAATGTAAACAAGATCAAGTGAATATCAAAGAGCGGATGCACCCTCCAATATGATCAGAGGTCAAATCATAATAACCAGAGTACATACAAATCAAAAAGACCTGGCCTGATGAGCAGTCTCTACCAAATAGAGCAGCAGTTTATCAAAGGCAAAAAACTCAGGAGTGTTATCAACCTATTGCAGAAATTCAAATTATGGAAATAAATATGAAGCAACATTACAATAAACTGTAGTTCACACATAGCTCAGGTACATGGACAGGTAGGGGAGCGGTAATGTCAAGGATTAGCCCCTCAAGGCACAATACCTCATTCCGAGAAGATATTAGGATTGGGGAGGCTCAATGACCCATCAGCATCCTTATAGAAGTTATTAAGGCATAACAAAAATAATAGTAAAAAAGAAAACCATGGAAGAAAGAAAGAAGGGAAGTAGTAGAAAAGGCTGGAGTCGGTTCTCTTGGTCCAGGCCTCCATCCACAAGGTGTCCCAGTGTCTAGGGAGGAACACAATCCAGGGGTTCTACACTTTTTCAAACCTGGCTTGTTTATGTCTAAACAGAGACGCTGTTTTAGCGTCTCTGGGTATATTCTGTCCCATCACTGAATGGACAAAATTAAACATTCTAATCCAAAAACATTTGACCTTCAGACAGGACCACCAAACATGGTATTTCATTTATTTTTTTGAATATTCAAAGCAAACTCAATAATTCATCTATGTCTCCATGCTTTATTTTGCTAAGAAATCACTTTGAAAAACACCCCCCTAGCATTTCTGGTTGTGTCCATCTTGAATAAATGCATATGATGCATGTAGCATTTGCTTCCTGGAATCCATCTGCCCTTAGCTCAGGCATACAGACAGGAGGGTGTGCTTAGCTGACAAAACCCCTCCTCCCCTCCTGAAGACTCCTGGGATGTATGGCATAATTTGTCTAGGCATGAAAACTAAAAAGTAAGAAAAAAAATGTAAAAAACTGTTAACCACCTCAATACTGGGCATTTTCGCCCCCTTCCTGCCCAAGCCATTTTTCAGCTTTCAGCGCTGTCGCACTTTGAATGACAATTGCGCGGTCATACAACACTGTACCCAAATGATATTGTTATTGTTTTTTCCCCACAAATAGAGCTTTCTTTTAGTGGTATTTGATCACCTCTGCGTTTTTTATTTTTTGCGCTATAAACAAAAGAAGAGTGACAAGTTTAAAAAAAAACACAATAATTTTGACCTTTTGCGATAATAAATATCCAATTTTTTTTTCTTTAAAACACATTTTTTCTCAGTTTAGGCCGATATGTATTCTTGTACATATTTTTGGTAAAAAAAAATCGCAATAAGCATATATAGATTGGTTTGCGCAAAAGTTATAGCGTCTACAAAATAGGGGATAGTTTTATAACATTTTAATTTTTTTTAAATTTTTTTACTGGTAATGGCGGCGATCTGCGATTTTTATCGTGACTGCGATATTGCGGCGGACACATCAGACACTTTTGACACATTTTTGGGACCATTCACATTTATACAGCGATCCGTGCTATAAAAATGCATTGATTACTGTATAAATGTGACAGGCAGTGAAGGGGTTAACACTAGGTGGTGATCGAGGGGTTAACTGTGTTGCTAGGGAGTGATTCTAACTGTAGGGGGCGGGGACTCACTAGGGGAGGAGACCGATCGGTGTTCCGCTGTACTGGGAACACATCATCGGTCTCCTCTCTTTGACAGGACCGTGGATCTGTGTGTTTACACACACAGATCCATGGTCCTGCTGTGTTACCGGTAATCGCGGGTGCCCGGCGGACATCGCGGCCGCCGGGCACGCGCACCGGGTGCCTAGTGACACGGCGGGCGCGCGCGTGCCCCTGGTGGCCTAGGAAAGCGAGGACGTCATATGACGTCCGCCCGCAACGAGAGCTGCGCCGCCTGGCCGTCAATTGACGGCCGGCGGTCGGGAAGCAGTTAAAAACAAGTAAAAATAATATACTTTCCTGTCAATTTACTAATGCTAACATCATACAGATTCAATATAGTCAATATTGATTACCCTCCCTGGCGGTATTATTATTTCATATTTTTGATGCTGAAAGTGGTATCATTATTTTGCATGGAAATGTGGCGTTTTATAGCGTAGCCCTGTAATTTTTAGGAATAACTCACTTAAATCTGTCCAAACCAGCATCTAGTAGACTTCTCAGGTATGATAAAGTTTGAAACACGAAATCATAAATTATAATATAATAAATAACTATAAATAATTATACCAAATAATAATATAATAATAATAATAATAATTCAATAATGTAATCAAATAAAAACACTGACATTTGCTCAGTTGCAGAATTGTCGCTGTCATTACAGTTTTCAGCATTTGATGACGGACCTCCCCACAAATCACTATCGCTCAATTCTGCGAGCAGGGGCGGGCTGGGCCGGGAGGCAGAGTGGCAATTTCCCCCCGGGCCGCTCTGAAACCCTGTAAAAGGGCCTCTGTGCTGCCAGCTCAGAACCGCGCATGTGCAATTTCTGGAGCTGGCCGAGTGATACTGCTCGGGCACCTCCGTCGGAGGGCGGGGTTAACAGGGCTGGATTAGCAGCCAAATTGCAGTGAGAGATTCCTCCATCCCTTGCTACAGCTGTGAGCCAGTGATGTGTCCTGTCACAGGGCGGAGAGTGTGTGTGTTCCCTCTTACAGAGCACAGCCCTCCCCCATCCGAGTCTAAACTAATGGAAGAACAGATCTGCTTTGCCTACTCCTTGTGCCCACCCACACTCGATGCAGCCCATGCCCGTGTGCTGTGAAGGGGATGTGCGGGGGGGGGGGGACTTTAAAGTCAGCAGTCACAAATCACAATATCACAACATGAAGACGCTGACTGAGCCAACTGGGACTGTGCAAGTATGTGAGTGGTGACCAGACTCTCCCCTCCTCCCTCTCTTCCTTTCTACTCTGTCTCTCCCTAATTCCTCTCCCTCATCCTTATCATTTAACTACTTGCCTGCCAGGCACTTTCACCCCCTTAATGCCCAGGATAACATTCAGCTTTCAGTGCTCTCACACTTTGCACTGGTTCACATTGAAGCGATTTGGCATGCGATTTGACATGTCAAATCGCATGCCAAATCAGTGGCAATGGCACCATCTGAATTGGTGTGACGCTGCATTTTCGGCATTGCACCATTTCCCAAAAGTAGTTTCTGGGGGCGTGGCCTGGACATGGCGGAGTAGAGACACGTTTTAGTGAAGCTCCCAGCCTCCTCCTATCTCACCCGGGTGGATTTGCTCCTTTGACAGCATTATGCTCTCCTCTAAGAAGCGTAAGGCAAAGAAGATTAAAAAAAACAACAAAGTGTCTCCTCCAACCGCGGCACAGGGAGAATTATTAAGAATCTTCCAACAACTACAATCGGGCTCTCCGGAACTTAAGATGGCGTCAGCACATACTTCTCGTTCATCGAGCGCTACACAGATCATCCCACCGCCCTCACCTGAGAGGTCTCAGAGTCCAGAGTTCTTTTCCAACGTGCAGCCATCCTTGCCGTCTGACTCACAGATGTCACCACAGCCTCCTTTATTGTTTGGCGCGGATGAGGAACTGAGGGCCATTCTCCAGGCCTTACCTATGAAGGCCGACATTGAGACTCTGATAGGCCGGGTGGAAGCAGCACACCGTAAAGAGATACGAGCGGTCAAGCAAGAGGTTCACTCGCTGTCTGACAGGCTGACTGCAGGAGAGACCTCTATGTCAGAGATTGACCGTAGAGTAGCGGTGTTGGAGTCACAGCACAGAGCTCAGGCCGAGACTTCAATAAGCTTACAACTACATTTGGAGGAAATGGAGGACAGGAGCCGCAGAAATAATCTGCGTCTCCGTGGCCTCCCGGAGGCTACGGGCCCAGCATATTTGGTGGACACGGTGGCAGATATTTTCCGGAGGGTAGCAGGTGACCAAATCCAGGGACGCATGGAGTTCGATCGCATACACAGGGCACTGGGCCCCAGATCGGAAGATCCGTCCAGACCTCGGGACGTTATATGCCGACTTCATCACTATGCCCATAAAGAAATTATTACACGGAAGGCTTGGGACTCACAGGATCTAGAACTGGACGGAGCAGCGCTTACAATCTTGCCTGACATCTCCAGAGCAACCCTCCAACGCCGGGCACTTCTGAAGCCTCTCCTGGACCTGGCGAGAAGACCCAACGCCACCTACCGTTGGGGATTTCCCTTATCGGTCACTTTCCGTAAAGACCAACGTTCCTTCTTGCTCCGCACTCCAGATTCACTGCTTGCGCTATTTGCCTTCCTGTCAGTGGAACCGGTCGAGGTCCCGGACTGGTTGGGCTTACTACCGAGATTCCAGGGCCGCAGAAACAACCCTACAATGAGCGGTGGTCTGCCTTCTAGACCCCCGAGGAATAGGCGACGATCCCGCGCACCATCTCCTGAAGACAACAGGGAGGCGTGAGTACTTTTCAGTCCGTGCATATACCCACCTTGTTATCTCCCTGGGGCTGCTCTCCCATTAACTGACACAACTATGCAGTCCATCTCCCTGCCCCAACTGTCACAGAGACTTGGATGACCTTCCCGTACAGCCACCCTACTTGACCTACTCCACCCCTGACTGTCTTTCAGTTGGATCTGTCGGGTGCTGTAACAGTGTCCTGCATAAGAACCAGCAAAATATCCCTAGGGGATTACCGGTACACATCTGAAACTTACTAGTGGTCAACACAGTGCAGGGACCCATATGAACGCTATCCAGCAGAGGGTCATCCATTTAAACAACTGGAAGGGTTTTGTCTCCACACCTCCTCCCCACCCCAGATGGTGGGGTCCTGACCTTTCCATCTGATCCGGTCGGTAAGCCGTTTTGCAATGTTTCCCCATCACGGATGCAAATAACCTACAGTCATGCCAAACCCTCCCTACGTTGTCAGCTTGACCCATTCTCAACTTCTTGAGGGGATCATGTGAATATACCTGATACAATGGTCAGCATTAATCCCACTGTATATACCCTTGCATGTAAACGAAAGGAACACATAAACAGAGTGTAGTGCATATAAGGGAGGACTTGTTTCAATTGAGACCCCACGGAGATCTAAGAGAGAGACATACTATCTACATGATCTGAATGCACGGTCTCTATCTCATATAGGAACTGACTTTTGTTTCTCCTGGGACGCTATCTTCAGTGATACCTCGACTTCCTAGGGAATGCTCTAAGTGACATATTACAAGTGTGCGGGTTTAAATAGCGTGGCTCATGTGATGTGACCGGAGATATGCTCTGGTCTGGATTTCTATCTCCCTTCTGTGCCGGCTCGGGAATTTTGACCTCCTCCGGACGTTGTGCTCCAATTCGGGGTGCTCGGTGTCTGGGGGGAGGGTCGACACAGGGGGGAAGATCTGACATAGAGGGTCTCCAGGGTGGGATGGCATTTGTGGAGGGGGATCTCTGCTGGGGATGGATGGGTGGGGAGACAGTGGCCCCCAGATAACTTTTAGACTTGGAGACGAGAGTCTCCGATAGGGAGTAGAGGGAAGCCGTAAACAATTTTGTGGAGCCTCCCTACAGCCTTATACCAGAGGAGATGGAAGGAACATTCCACGGTGGACTTAGAAAGGTACTGGAGTCATCTTAATCTAGGCAGTGTGGGGGGATTAGTATACAGGGGATTCCAGATAGGTGGGAGAAATATAGATGTTTGTCTTTAGCCTTTATGCTTCAGAACAGTCTTGTTGTAACAGTTTTGGTTTCAATAATGCATTCCTCTTCATAATGTTGTGCATGAAAATTTCAGTCATTTGCTTCTTTAATGCTTACCGAATTTTTTTTTTTTCTGCCTGGGTGGGTGGGAGGACAGGGATTCTTCTCTGCCAGTCATGTTCTGACTCACCCCCAAATTAGGCCACACACATCTCCCTGCTTTTGTAAGGCGGGAACGTGTGTATACAAGTTATCACTCGCTGATTTAGTGATTACAGGTCTTTTGAGTAGTGACCTGCTTTGTCTATTCATCCACACAGACAGGGTGAGATTTTCTCTCTCCCCCTCTGGGTGGATTTTTCTTCTCTAACCTTCTCTACTCCCCCCTTCTTCTTCTACCCCCCCCCTTGTTTTTTTTTTTTGTTTTTTTAGGCAACCAGAGCGATGGACTCCATAAAAGTCATGTCAATTAACGCGAAGGGCCTAAACATACCAGAAAAGCGAAGGATGCTCTTATCTGACCTCCGGAATTCCCGGGCAGATATTGCATTTGTCCAGGAAACGCATTTTAAACACGACAAACTTCCATTCCTTAAAAATAGATCCTTCCCAATAGCATATCACTCTACGAACCCTACGGCCAAAACCAAAGGAGTATCTATTCTAATCTCGTGCAAGGTCCCTTGGCAATGTCAGGCTGTGCTTAAAGACCTTGAAGGAAGGTTCGTGTTCCTTAAAGGACTAGTGGGGGACACTACATTTACATTTGCGTCAATTTATGCCCCTAATGAACAACAAGGTAATTTTATCTCCAACATTCTAGACAAATTAAGGGAATTCAAGGATGGCCAGCTGATCATGGGAGGGGATTTCAACGTCCCTCTCATCCCCTCCTCGGATTCGTCTTCAGGACATTCCTCGATACTGCCATCACATAGAAAGCGTATAGCCAACTCCCTCCATAAAGCGCAATTAGTAGACGTGTTTCAGGGGAGCAGGACTATACCTTCTACTCACAAACACACAAACTTTACACTAGAATAGACTATTTTTTGATACCCCACGACCAACTGCATTCGGTTGTGGACTCATCCATAGGGCCCATCACATGGTCAGACCATGCCCCTATTACTCTCACGTACACCTTTACCGGGCTATCCACGGCCAGAACAAGGTTTTGGCGGTTAAACGAAAGCCTTCTCCAGAGTTCCGAAGTGCTAGCAGATGCGACACAAACACTGTCCCTTTACTTTCAGGAAAACGATCACCAAGATTGTGACCCTGGAGTTTTGTGGGAAGCACACAAGGCAGTCCTTAAAGGCCTGCTGATCAGACACGGAGCGCGCATAAAAAGAGAACGAAATGAACAGCTAACAAAACTCCTTGACACCCTATCCTTGGTGGAAGCACGCCATAAGCATGCCCCTTCCCAGACTTCAGAGTCAGAATTAGGAAAATTACACAAGCAAATCGCGGACTTGTTACACTATAAAGCCAAAACAGCATTACAACGCTGTAGACAAACTAGTTACGAGTTCGGCGATAAGTGCGGGAAGATATTGGCCAGAGCGGTTCGGGAACAAAGACAAGCAGCATATATACCAAATATTGTGGGCCCAGATTCCCAGAGGATTACACTTCCGAAACAGATTTCGAATGCATTTAGAGATTTCTATGCCAAATTATATAATCTGTCACACACTCCACCCTCCCAAACGGCTATTAATAACTATATACAGTCCTCTCAGATTCCCACTCTTACCACGGAAATAAGAGAGGAACTGGATTCACCAATTACCTTAGAAGAACTGCAGAACGCCATTGGCGCCATGAAGTCAGGAAAAGCCCCGGGCCCCGATGGGTACACCACCCAATATTACAAAACATTTCTGCCCCTCTTAGGTCCTCGTATGGTAGCATTCTTCAATACGGTGGGAGCAGAGGCAACTTTTCCCAGAGACACTCTATTGGCCCATATATCACTGATACCAAAAGAAGGTAAAGACCCGACTTCATGTGGGAGCTATAGACCCATCTCTTTGTTGAATATAGACTTAAATTTATTTTCTAAAATCTTAGCAACCCGTTTGTCCCAACATCTACAGTCCTTAATTCACTTGGATCAAGTGGGCTTTATACCTTCCAGAGAAGCTCGTGACAAGACTACTAAAGTGTTAAATCTGCTCCAGGTGGTGAACACCAGGAAATCTCCATGCATATTTCTGAACACAGACACTGAAAAAGCGTTCAATAGGGTCAACTGGAATTTCATGTTCACTGTACTTCGCCACATTGGATTAGGTGACAAGATGATCAATTGGATAAGCAAGATTTATTCCAACCCCACAGCACAAGTGAAGGCGAACGGGGTACTTTCACCCCCTTTCCCCATCACAAACGGAACTAGACAGGGATGCCCACTCTCTCCACTTCTTTTTGCACTTTCCCTGGAACCATTTCTATGTAAAATAAGACAAAATCCAAACATCCAAGGGCTCTCCATAGGTGAAATTAATACAAAATTACTGCGCTACCCTCTAACACAAAGCTGCAGTTCTAATTCTTAGGTATAGAATAAAATAGATAAAATATATAAAGGAACCGCGCTAGACATAAATGATAATTAAATAATTGAAAATCATAAAGTGATCAAAATAATAAACTCAAATTGTGGAAAATCAAAAAAATGTATTATGAACCACATAAGTGTATTATATTGTTGTAGCAATTAAAAACATAATAAAATAAGGAAACCAAAAAACACACAGTCCGTGAAAAAGGTGACTTCCGTTATCCACAGTCCTTATTATACTATATTCCACCCATAGTGACTGAAGACTTTAAAGACATCTTGTGAAAAAATCCACCACCTATGAAGGTATATGATTACCAGAGATAGGTTGTAATGAAGCCTTATGCCAGAAATCCGCTCAATGGGGACATCACCATCTGTCTCAGCATGGAGGAAAGATCACCCGGGATACATCAGTATTGATTAGCTCAGTAATGGAGACCCAAGGAGATAAAAAATATATCCACCATAGTGTAAATCCGTTTGACCAGTTTATTAATAGATAAGGTAACACACTTACCAAAAGAAACAGTTAAAATAGCATGTAAAAAATCAGCCGGCCGGCCTGCATACACCCGTTCGTTATGGAGTGGAAACGATGACGTCAGCGCGTCTGCCTTCCGACGTACGTTTCGTCCTATTGGACGTCATATGACAACGTCCAATAGGACGAAACGTACGTCGGAAGGCAGACGCGCTGACGTCATCGTTTCCACTCCATAACGAACGGGTGTATGCAGGCCGGCCGGCTGATTTTTTACATGCTATTTTAACTGTTTCTTTTGGTAAGTGTGTTACCTTATCTATTAATAAACTGGTCAAACGGATTTACACTATGGTGGATATATTTTTTATCTCCTTGGGTCTCCATTACTGAGCTAATCAATACTGATGTATCCCGGGTGATCTTTCCTCCATGCTGAGACAGATGGTGATGTCCCCATTGAGCGGATTTCTGGCATAAGGCTTCATTACAACCTATCTCTGGTAATCATATACCTTCATAGGTGGTGGATTTTTTCACAAGATGTCTTTAAAGTCTTCAGTCACTATGGGTGGAATATAGTATAATAAGGACTGTGGATAACGGAAGTCACCTTTTTCACGGACTGTGTGTTTTTTGGTTTCCTTATTTTATTATGTTTTTAATTGCTACAACAATATAATACACTTATGTGGTTCATAATACATTTTTTTGATTTTCCACAATTTGAGTTTATTATTTTGATCACTTTATGATTTTCAATTATTTAATTATCATTTATGTCTAGCGCGGTTCCTTTATATATTTTCTCTCCATAGGTGACACGCAATGTAAAATTTCAGCATATGCGGATGACCTGCTTTTTTCACTAACCAATCCCAATATCTCCTTACCAAATCTTCTGAAAGAATTTGATACTTATGGTGTCCTCTCAAATCTAAAAATCAACTTCACCAAATCGGCTGCCATAGGCATAGCAATAGCTCCCCCTACCATGCAGACTATGCAGGCTAGCTTTCGTTTTAGATGGACATCAGTAGCGTTAAACTACCTGGGTACAAACATTCCAATTGATATTAGACGCACGTATGAACTGAACTTTCCTCCCATTTTAGCTAAAGCTCGTGCTCTTCTAGACAGTTGGAGTAGGGGATTGCACTCCTGGTTTGGCAGATGTAACCTCATAAAAATGTGCATCTTGCCCAAATTCTTATATCTGCTCCAAGCTCTCCCTGTCCACATACCACATTCATTTTTCAAACAAGTACACGCTTTATTTACGAGATTCATTTGGGCTAACAAAAAACCCCACATCCGCAGGACATGGCTCACACTCCCTAAACAATTTGGAGGTTTGGCGATTCCAGATCTCAGACAATACTTTTTAGCTACTCACCTGGGTCGCATTTTAGACTGGAGACGCAACGCGATGACTAAGCTATGGGTACGGGTAGAACAAGCTCAGACTGACATACCTTTGAAGGGCGCTCTCTGGTGTTTTGGCAGCCTTCCCTTAAACTTGAAAACACATCCCTTAATGGGTACCACATTAAGAAACAGCAGTAAAGTGGTCTTTCAATCCGCTCTCACCTCAAGTAACTCCCCTCTATACCCGATTCTGGGAAACCCTAATTTTGAACCAGGCATTCAATCTACTGAATTTGAATCCCTGAGACAATTGGGCTTTGACCATGCTGCTAAATTTGTGCTAGATGGACGTTGGCCGATGTTTATAGAACTAACAGACGAGATGGGTAGGTACCAACTTCCTTTTTGGAAAGCGGTGCAATTACACCATTACCTTCACTCGATCCCTAATCCTCAAGACTTTTCCAGACAACTGACGACTTTTGAAGAATTATGTACAGGTAGTGAACCAATAACGAAGACCCTCTCCAACATGTACACATTGATCAACACACCTCCAACACAACCACATCTACCCTGTTTGGCTAGCTGGGAAAGAGATCTTAATCGTGACTTTTCGGAGACACAAAGACAAAAAATCATCAACCATGCCCTCAAATCGTCACTATGCACCAAAATTCAAGAGACAAACTACAAAATTTTGACAAGGTGGTACCTCACTCCCTCCAGACTTCACAGATGCTTCCCCGCAACCTCAGACCGGTGCTGGCGATGTGGTGAGGGAGAAGGTACTTTGCTTCACATTTTTTGGTCCTGCCCTAAGCTACAGAATTTTTGGAGTGAGGTACGTCGCATCATTCAGAAATTTACTGAATATAGAGTCCCAGACAATGCAGCATTCTTTCTTTTACATCTATCAACGATCCCGATTAGAAGATATAAAAAATCCCTATTACACCATTTATTGGAAGCAACAATGTCCACCAACCATTGCAGACTGGTTGCGCAAGGTGGAGGATCTAAATAAAATGGAGGACCTCGTCCTCTCAGCACAAAATAAACGTGAGAAATATACTGATACTTGGGCCATCTGGAATGTATTTATTTACTCGGAGGAGGGTGTCTCTCTCCTGGGTACTTAGGTTACTATGTTAGCATTACAGAATACAGTGTACTGTCTTTGGCCAAACCTCGCTCTGTCTGTCTCCCCCCCCATGCCCACCCCTCCTCCCCCTTATTCTACTAATCCATCTACATCTCTTCTCTTATGTCTGTTCTATATATCTCTTTTATATTCCCTCCTTTTTTCTGTATATGGAAAATGTGAAAAGGTAGGGAGGAGATCCATAGGTTATGGGATACAAGTGAAATATAGGAAATAATTTGAATCAGATGGTGTTTAACCTTCACCTATGTATCTGAATATGCAGTGTATCACAACTTTCTAAACTTTATTATATTGTTTGTGCTGTGTGAAATATGTACTGCATTTATCTAAATGTTTATCTCATTGGGACTTCTCCCTTTGTGGCAGTTGAATAAAGTTTATATTTGAAAAAAAAAAGTAGTTTCTGTACTACTTTTAGCGACTTTGGGTCGCGATTTCCATAGACATCTGTGTAGGAACCCGCACAGATGTCTCTGAAATCACCCCCCAAGTCAGACTGGCATGTGGAAATGAAACCGTGTGAGTTCAGCTGAACTCGCACAATTTCATTCCCACTGTCGGTGTGAACCTGGGCTCTGAATGACAATTGCGCGGTCATGCAACACTGTACCAATATTACATTTTTTCCCTTTTTTTCACACAAATGGAGTTTTCCTTTTAGTGGTATTTAATCACCACTGGGTTTTTATTTCTTGCTAGAAAATGAAAAAGACCAAACATTTTGAAAAAAAAAGTTTCATTTGTAAATAAGTAATTTTTCTCCTTCATTGAAGGGCACTGATGGACACTAATAGGCACTGTGACTCAGGGGGGGACGTGTCATGTTGGTGAGGTGCCATCATCATCTGTGCTGTCGCACATTGCTGTCAGTGTCTCTGTGAGTCAATTTTATGTGTGTGTGCCACCCATTTTAATTTTTTGCCCTCTCAATTCCTGTCCCTGAGCTACTTATTGATTATATTGAAAATAAAATAAGAAATATGTTTTTGCCTTAATATCTACCTTAGATCACTTTTCTAATTGCATATTGTACTTGTGTGTAGCCTAAAAACTGAAATTTGCACTTAAAACTGTCATTTTGTAACTTTTGAATATGCCAGTAAAAACTTGGCTGTGCAAGTAAATTTTGGGTGTTGTGTCAGTAAATTTCAGTCTGGTAGGTTGACAACATTGACTCAGTCCCCATTAGTATGCACACAACAAATAACAAAAATGCCCATAGCCTACAAGAAGCCCACCCTAAGAAATGATATGCAGAATTGTGGCTTCCAAAAGACTGAAGGAAATCAGCAGTGCGAAGATGTAACAAGGGATTAAAGAACTGTTAGTGAAGTAATTTGTTACAATAGAACATACACTCACCGGCCACTTTATTAGGTAACACAAACTGCCAATCACATGGCAGCAACTCAATACATTTAGGCATATAGACGTGGTGAAGACGACTTGCTGAAGTTCAAACTGAGCATTAGAATTGGGCAAAAAGGGGATTTAAAGAGGTTGTAAACCCTCAAGGTTTTGCACCTTAATGCATTTTATGCATTAAGGTGCAAAACCTCCTGTGATGCAGCAGCCCCCGGGGCTGAGTCCTGCTGTCTGTGTCAATAGGCGCAGCAGCAGGACATGGTAGCGTGCCCGCACGAGTGCCCCGAGGGAGACCGGCTCTCCATTGGGTCACTTGAGAAGAGGCGGAGTCAGGAGCTCCGCTGAGGGACCCCAGAAGAGGATCGGAGCCACTCTGTGCAAAACCAACTGCACAGAGGAGGTAAGTATAACATGTTTGTTCTTTTAAAAATAAAAACCCTTTAGATATCCTTGGAATGGTTGTTGGTGCCAGACGGGCTGGTCTGAGTATTTAACCACTTGCCGACCAGCCACCACAGTTTTACTGCGATAGAATGGCAAAATATTGTGCTTTTTTTCAAAATTGTTGCTATTTTTTGTTTATAGCGCAAAAAATAAAAAACGCAGAGATAATCAAATACCACCAAAAGAAAGCTCTATTTGTGGGTAAAAAAAGGACATAAATTTTGTTTGGGTGCAGCGCCGCACAACCGCGCAATTGTCAGTTAAAAGGACACAGTGCCGAATCACAAAAAATGGCCTGGTCATTCAGCAGCCAAATCTTCTGGGGCTGAAGCGGCTAAAAAACTGCTGATCTACTGGGATCTTCACACACAACCATCTCTATGGTTTACAGAGAATGGTCTGAAAAATAAAAAATATCCAGTGAGTGGCAGTTGTGTGGAAGAAAATGCCTTGTTAATGTCAGAGGAGAATGAGCAGACAGGTTTGAGATGATAGAAAGGTAACAGTAACCCAAATAACCCCTCGGTACAACCAAGTATGCAGAATACCATCTCTGAACACATAACACATCGAACCTTGAAGCAGATGGGCTACAGCAGTAGAAGACCACACTGAGTGCCACTCCTGCCAGGACAGGAAACTGAGGCTACAATTCACACAGGCTCACCAAAATTGGACAATAGAAGATTGGAAAAACTCTGCCTGGTCTGATGAGTCGCAATATCACCTGCGACATTCAGATGGTGGGGTCAGAATTTGGCATAAGCAGTTTGCCATTACTGATAGAAGGTCCCATCATAACACATTTAGGTCTGAAATACACAATGTGGGTTATTTACGAAAGGCAAATCCACTTTGCACTGCAAGTGCACTTGGAAATGCAGTCGCTGTAGATCTGAGGGGAAGATCTGAAATGAGGGGAAGCTCTGCTGATTTTATCATCCAATCACGTGCAAGCTAAAATGCTGTTTTTTTATTTTCCTTACATGTCCCCCTCAGATCTACAGCGACTGAACTTCCAAGTGCACTGGTAGAGCAAAGTGGATTTGCCTTTCGTAAATAACCCCACAATGTTTAACAAAGAGCCAATAAGATCAGAGTAGTGGAAAGGACACATCAACACTTTCTTTTCAGTAGCAAAACATTTTGCACTTCTTGATGCCCATATTGTAGGTATGATCTACACATTTTTCTTTTTACTAATAACTTTGGATGGAGTTGTTTACAGGATTTTCAGTATAATTTGCTATATTTTCCTAAATAAACATATTTCTTTACAACATTCTTTCTTACATTGGTGATCATCATTGTAAATCAGTAAATGAGGTGTAGAATATGAAATCTAGTGGATTTGCATTGTATAATTTGCATGTTTCCTGTCCCCCATATGTGATGTCGGGGGGTTTCCCCCCTAATGATTGCAGCTGTTATATAGGAGACATTGTACAGGTGACATCTCAGTAGTCTGTGTGTGTCAGTGCAGAGACATCAAGATGGGTTCTCAGGGGGTTCTGCTGCCTCTCATACTGCTTTATATTCAGGGTGAGAGATTCTTATATTAATGTATATAATCATAAGGGGGGAAAAAAGCATTGCGGAAAAAAAACTAAATTAAATATAAAATCATATTCTTATTTTCTCAGGATCCTGGGCACAGATTACACTGACACAGACTCCGAATGAGATCACTGCAACTCTAGGACAGACAGTCACCATCTCATGTAAATCCAGTACTGGTATCCAGACCGACAGGTTACACTGGTACCAGCAGAAATCAGGACAACGTCCAACACCAATTATCTCTGGTACAAGCAACCTTCAGTCTGGAGTCCCAGCCAGGTTCAGTGGATCTGGATCTGGAACAGATTACACTCTTAAAATCAGCGACATAAAGGATGAAGATGAAGCAGATTATTACTGTCATCGGTATCACAGCTGGCCTCTCACACAGTGATACAGAGCCGTACAAAAACCTCCTTCCTCTATTTCTTCTACTTACAATGAACAATGTATCTTGTATAGAAAAGGCTCCATAGTCTGTGTCTGTCAGTTCAAAAGACATCCAAATGGGTTTCCAGGTATTCTTCTGTTCTGTCATTTTGCTTTTTAATCTGGGGGAGAGTTTTGTAAGGTGATAAATTATAAGGTACAGTAAGAGTTGTAAAAAATGCTCTAGCTCTATGTAGAAACACTAAGCGTGAGTTTCTTTTTTTCACACTGTAACAGGATATATGATTGAGCATAAAAGCATTCCGTTACAAAGTGTTATGCTTAAGCTACACAACAGTGTCTGTTACAATGCAGGAGCTACAGGTGCAATGCCGAAATAGGTCACTAGGTGGCAGCAAAGTACAATCTAAGAGAAACCTAATAAATACAGACTACAGTGAGGGATGACTAATACTATAAAGTAGAGCTGCACGATTCTGGCTAAAATGAGAATCCCAATTTTTTTGCTTAGAATAAAGATCATGATTTTCGCGGCGTAACATTATCTTTCACATTATACAAAAAAATTGGGTTAACTTTACTGTTTAGGTTTTTTTTAAAATTCATTAAAGGGTATTTTTCCCAAAAAATTGTGTTTGAAAGACCACTGAACAAATACAGTGTGACCTAAAATACTGCAATTCTTTCATTTTCTAGGGTCTCTGCTCAATATTATATATATATATATATATATATATATATAATGAAGTGGATGAGAACGGCACCTGGTTTGAAGTTAGTGCCAGCAAACCTTATAGATATGAAAAAAGTTCAAAGGTTGCTGCACTTAAAAATCGTTCATTTATTTTTCAAATGTTTAAAGAAAGATTACATATCATAATACAGATCACATCAGATGTGTTCTGACTGATCTGAAGAAGGGCGTGAACATGAGTAATCTCATGAGCAAATCTTACTTTTCTAATGAAAAAAACGGCAGTATCATAAGCCTACATAGTATATAAAACCTAAACTTATATATATAAAAAAAATCCCTAATGCTGCTGATGTGTAAAATGTTACTAGTAGGAAGAAAATCACAGAAGCAGGAAATTTCATTTATGTGGCATTATGTACACCACCTGTATATATGATGACTTTAGGTTGCCACATTGGATGGAAGCGATATTTGACATTTTCAGATTACAATGGCTATAGATTAAAATGGAAAGGTAATTTGTTTATAACAATATATTTCAAAATAGCATATGTAGCAATTAAATATACACTATATTGGCAAAATGCATTGAGAAAAGGAGGAGTGGAGTTGTCAGCTGTCTTTTCTCAATGACTGACTTCTCTTTTGGTGGATGGGAGGACACCACAGCCTAGGCACCCAGATTGTGACTTCCAGTCTTTATCTAAACTTCAGTGCTCTGAGCGATGCATCCATAGGCGTGTGCAGGGGGTAAGCTGGGTGTGCCTGGGCACACCCTAATCACTCTGTATACCAGGGCCAATGATAAGGCAGTACAGCCATGCCCCATTAGTCCAAAAGGGGGGCCCAGGCAACTGCCAAGCAGGAGGACCAGCTGTACTGCCTTATTGAAGATATTGATCCTCTTGTTATTCCCATTGCAGTGTTGCTATTGCCTGTGCTCTGTGTTTGAGCTTTGGGGTGTACACCCTAATGTAATAGGCTGCGCACACGAATGGATGCATCATTTTGTTTAAAATATTGTCAAAAGTATTGGAACACCTGCCTTTACACGCACATGAATTTTAATGGCATCCCAGTCTTAGTCCGTAGGGTTCAATATTGGGTTGGCCCACCCTTTGCAGCTATAACAGCTTCAACTCTTCTGAAAAGGCTGTCCACAAGGTTTAGGAGTGTGTCTATGGGAATGTTTAACCATTCTTCCGGAAGCGCATTTGTAAGGTCAGCCACTGATGTGGAGGAGAAGCCAACAAAGCCTGGGGAATGCCCAGGAAAAAATCCAAGCGTGGACTGAAAGGGGGCCAACCCTTCTTAAAGGTACAGGAGCACACCAAACACCCAGCAGGTAGCACAATGGCTGCAAAGGTGCTGGTGTGTTGCTGGACCAATACACACACCAATGTGATCACAAAAAACTTGCCACCACCCTTATTTATAGCTGGCTATCGCAGTAAGCGGCATTGGAGGCCTACAAACAGATACCAACAAAGCCTGGGGAATGCCCAGGAAAAAATCCAAGCCTACTTACCACCAGCTCACAGACAACCTATTAACCTGTCTAACTGTATGCGTTAAAAACAGGGGTTTAGTCTGCACACATTTGCAAATGCATGCGTAAGCAACAGAGCCTCGTCACGGCACCCTGATATCTGTGGTCCTAACACTAAAATATGAGTGTCCCCACAGTGGAGGCACATGCATTCTGATGGATAAATGAGGGCAGGTGGATTGAAGGGGAGCCCACCCCTTCTTAAAGGTACAGGAGCACACCAAACGCCAAGCAAATAGCACAATGGCTGCAAAGGTGCTGGTGTGTTGCTGGACCAATACACACACCAACGTGATCACAAAAAACTTGTCACCACCCTAATTTATAGCTGGCTATCGCCGTAAGTGGCATTGGAAGGCTACAAACAAACTGATGTGGAGGAGAAGGCCTGGCTCACAGTCATTGCTCTAATTCATCCCATAGGTGTTCGATCGGGTTGAGGTCAGGCCAGTCAATTTCCTCTATCCCAAACTCACTCATCCATGTCTTTATGGACCTTGCTTTGTACACTGGCATGCAGTCATGTTGGTACAGGAAGGGGCCATCCCCAAACTATTCCACAAAGTTGGGAGCATGAAATTGTCAGAAATGTCTGCTGACACCATAACAGTTCCCTTCACTGGAACTAAGGGGTCAAGCCCAACCCCTGAAAAACAACCCCACACCATAATCCCCCCTCCACAAAATGATTTGGACCAGTGAACAAAGCAAGGTCTATAAAGACACGGATGAGCAAGTTTGGGGTGGAGGAACTTGACTGGCCTGCACAGAGTCCTGACCTCATTCCAATGAATTAGAGTGGAGACTGCAAGCCCAGCCTTCTCCTCCAACATCAGTGTCTGACCTCACAAATGCGCTTCTGGAAGAATGGTCAAACATTCCCATAGACACACTCCTAAACCTTGTGGACAGCCTTCCCAGAAGAGTTGAAGCTGTTATAGCTGCAAATGGTGGGCGCCAACTCAATATTAATTTATCAGAAGAGACAGAAGACAGCAGATTTATTCAGCGTCAGAAGATCTTCCCTCCCTCCTAAATGATTAAAGCTGAACTAGACTTTATCTGAGCACCACAAACCAAAAGTGCTATTTAATTTATTTTTCTCTTTCAATAATTTTTATTTTAAAGTTTTAACTAGACATGTGCAATTCGTTTAGTTCTGATTTAGTTGTTTAACAAATTTAGACAATTTTATTAATTTGGAAATATCCAAATTTTAGAATTTCCGAATATTCGAACAAAAATCCGAAAATAAGAACGTAAATCCAAAAATTAAAGATCCCGATAATTAGAAAATCTGAAATAATAACTAACTAATAATAACTTAACTATTACCAACTATTAAATTATAGGTATTGGAATTTCCATTCAAATTTGGCTGTTAGTGAACGTAATGAATATGAATTTATCTGAAGTTATGAATTATCCATAATAACGAATGCCGTATCTAAACAAATGGAACATAACAAATGAATAACAATAAATAACAATAATAATAATAATAATAATAATAATAATAATGTATTATTATTTTTTTTTTTTTCCAAATTTTCAAATTACGAATTTTCAAATTTACGAAGTATCGAATTTCCGAAAAAAAAAACAAAGCGGGTGAAACGAAAAATGAACACATTTTTTTCTGCACCGCACATGTCTAGTTTTAACACAATACAAAAATGTAAACAAGATCAAGTAAATGTCAAAGAGTGGATGCACCCTCCAATATGATCAGAGGTCAAATCATAATAACCAGAGTACATACAAATCAAAAAGACCTGGCCTGATGAGCAGGCTCTACCAAATAGAGCAGCAGTTTATCAAAGGCAAAAAACTCAGCAGTGTTATCAACATATTGCAGAAAGTCAAAATATGGAAATAATTATGAAGCAACATTACAATAAACTGTAGTTCACACATAGCTCAGGTACATGGACAGGTAGGGGAGCATTAATGTCAAGGATTAGCCCCTCAAGGCACGATACCTCATTCCGAGAAGATATTAGGATTAGGGAGGCTCTATGACCCATCAGCATCCTTATAGAAGTTATTAAAGCATAACAAAAATAATAATAATAAAAAAGAAAAACGTGGAAGAAAGAAAGAAGGGAAGTAGGAGAAAAGGCTGGAGTCGGTTCTCTTGGTCCAGGCCTCCATCCACAAGGTGTCCCAGTGTCTAGGGAGGAACACAATCCAGGGGTTCCACACTTTTTCAAACCTGGCTTGTTTATCTCTAAACAGAGATGCTGTTTTAGCGTTTCTGGGTATATTCTGTCCCATCACTGAATGAACAAGATTAAACATTCTAATCCAAAAACATTTGACCTTCAGACAGGACCACCAAACATGCTATTTAATTTATTTTTTGAATATTCAAAGCAAACTCAATCATTCATCTATGTCTCCATGCTTTATTTTACTAAGAAATCACTTTGAAAAACACCCCCCTAGCATTTCTGGTTGTGGCCATCTTGAGTAAATTCATATGATGCATGTAGCATTTGCTTCCTGGAATCCATCTGCCCTTAGCTCAGGCATACAGACAGAAGGTTGTGCTTAGCTGAGAAAACCCATCCTCCCCTCCTGAAGACTCCTGGGATGTATGGCATAATTTGCCTAGGCATGAAAACTAAAAAGTAACTAAAAAAATGTAAAAAAAAAAAATGTTTAAAACAAGTAAAAATAATATACTTTCCTGTCAATTTATTAATGCTAACATCATAAAGATTCAATGTAGTCAATATTGCTTAAGAGGGTGATTGTCACGGCTCCAGTGACAGGATTTTTACCTTTTCAACAAAAAAATGGTACCTGATCAATCCCCTCATCTGGCATTTTTATTTGTTATACCTGTCCTGAACTTCTGATAACACTATACCTTGAAGACATGTTGAGTATCCACAAGACATCTGTGATGGCACTAGTTTTTAAATTAACAATTGTAAGCTCCAGTCTGCTGGATATTATGTTTTTTTTTTCAATTTCTTATATAAATCAATAAAGCTGTGGCCTTGTCCTTCCAAAGAAGAACAGTTCAGGAATTTTATGTGGGAAAGGTATACTCTGTATGGTGTTTATAGCCTACTTATGAGCCTAATTGCTGTGTGCACAGCACATGTATGCCACAGTCTTTGCAATCTCAAAATACTCCTTTAAAGGCAACTTTGGCTTCTTAACCTAAATAACATATAATTGTTTTCATCCATGCAAACTAAACAGTAAATGTAAAACCACAAGATTTACATAACTTTCTACACACAGTTTGTGTGTGGGGGGGGGGAACACCTCCCCTGTCACTCTCTCTATATATCTCATTGTACAGGAGACGTCTTCTAGTTTGGATCTGACCCTCCAGAAACATCAAGATGCTTTCTCCCAGTTATCTGCTGGCTGTCATCTTCATTTCTATTCAGGGTGAGAGATGAGGCTCCTTCCATCATCCTCTGCACATACATCTATACATTGTACAATAAATACACACATCAGGATTGATAGGAAATCAATAATCAATATGTCTCTTCCCATCCTCAGGATCCTGTGGACAGATTGTGATGACTCAGACTCCGGATTCTATCTCTGTGTCCCCGGGACAGACAGTCACCATCACATGTACATCCAGTGCTGGTGTAGGTGGCTGGGTAGCCTGGTACCAACAGAAGACCCAACAACCTCCAAAATCTCTTATATATGCTGCAAGCAGTCGTCAACCTGGGATCCCGGACAGGTTCAGTGGTTCCAGATCTGGAAATGAATACAAACTAACCATCACTGGAGGGACTGAAGATGATGAAGGACGTTATTACTGTTTGCAGTATGACACCCCCCCGTACACACAGTGATACAGAGCTGTACAAAAACCTCCTTCCTCTTTTATAACCCACAGCAATCATTCATGTGATGACATAACATATAAATAGCTGTAATACAATTCTGAAAATGAATTGTGATCATTAGCAGGGAAATTATTCATTTAATTTTGGACGGAAGAAAAAAGTGTCACCCATATCAATTATCTGATAATCTGTAATCATTTTATAAATGGTATCAGCTGGAATCTATCTGGTTGGTACAGAAAACACAGACACTGTCATTCAATTTTTATTAGAAGAGACTGCAATAGTAAATAGTAAAACTCTTGCAAAAAATAAAAAATAAATGAATTGTAAAGTATATATAACACAGATCACTAATATCTCAAATAAGATTTAATATGCTATTTCAAAAGCATTTAAAAAGCAATTTTGCAATATCTTTATATCTGTAGGTTTTGTTAACCTATTGCCACCCACATAACACATGACCAGTGTAGATCAGATGTTACCAACCTTCTATGTCTGCTCGACCACTGTACTCAGCTTACCCCCTAATATTAATTCCAATCAATGAGACCACACCTGGAATGGAGTACAAATGGCCATAGCAGCCTTCTTTATTAACCAAAACCCTTATTATTTCACATAAATATCTGAAACATAACAATTTTCTGCCTGATTTGTCTTTTGATGGTACCCAGAATCCAAATACTATTCCACTCCTGCACTGCGGGCCCTTTTACCATAATAGGCCTCCAGCTCAGAGACAAGCGCCACTACCCGCAGTGCAACCATTACCATCTTCCAGTTAACCTATTTAACTGGAATACACCAGAGGGGATCATACCACCGATGAGTCCCCCACACCTCCATCTCCAAAGTATTTCCTTACACCGTCAAAAGACCAACCACTGCCACACGATCAACCGATCAGCTGCCATGACTTCCACTGCAACTCTTACACCTGTAATGAAAGAAAACAGACAAACAACACAGGGAGGATGGGTGGGAAACTGCCTGCCTTGTCACCTGTCCTTCCACTGAATGCCTGGGAGACCCCTCCTCCCTCTTAAATAAACTAACTCTGCCCCTCCTCATCCTGTTACTCCTGACCAATCCCAACGTTTCCCCTTTTCACATATGCATCCTTAACCCTATAGTTGCCAACCCTTATCACACTGTCATGCTGCCCCTTTGCTATCCTTTCCATTTCATTTCACTGGCTCCGGGCCTTCCTTACAAGTGGTGGCAAACAGGCACATATTGCACATATCTGCATCCATGGGCAGCAAAGGTTTCTGCGCTCTCAACATAGTAACCGAGTTGTCTAAGACAGTTCCAGGGCTCCAGTAATGATTGGGGGGCTGGCAGAACCGACTCCTAATCATGTGACCACTGTGACAGCCAATCACAGTGATCATGTGATCAAACAGACCTTCCTGCCCCCAGGTGTAATAGCCCGGCTAAAGAGACACTGGGGTCTAGGTGGGAAGTGGACATCCCGCCATAAATGACCACATGAAGGCACTTTCTATTAGGACTCATTCACTCTGCCCACATGATAAATGCTTCATTTGTGGCTGCAGTGAGTCCAGTGAGTGATGAACATTTCAGTGCATCCCACTGTTTACTTTTTTTAACTTTATTTGAAGTGTACAAAATGACACTTGATTAATGTCTCTGCACAGCAGTGCTGTACATTGTTCTGCTGTGTAGTGACATGAGGTGCCAAACTGAGCGCTGCAGTGAAATGCTACATGTCTGAATTTTACAGAAGCTCCTTGTACCCAACCTCTGGTCTGTGTTGCAGTGTGACATAGGGAACATAGGAAACAATTGTGTCCTAGCGCTGACTGGTAATTATCCATTGCAGAAAAATGCCAATCACTGCACTATGTGTGAAGGGCCTTTAGAGGGGACAACACTCTGCCCCTGTCCTCCAATTGTTCTCTCACATTGTCACCCTGTCACATGATCTCCCACAGGGGACTATTAGTGCTGACACACTATAAAGAGAAAAGATCTGGTGTGGGATGGGTGGAGGTGCTACTCAGTCCTCATTAGTATACACACAACAAATAACAAAAATGCCCATGGGACTTTTAAAGAGCACACCTCAAAACATACCAAGTAAAATGTATAAATGATTTATTCAACGCATGTTTAAAAAACAACATGTGATACAGAAAGAAAAAACATATTAAATGTCATCATATTGGTAAATTTTGCATTCATATAATCAACCTTTCCATGAGATCTGGATGTGTCACAAAGATGACTGTCAGTATTCTGGAATAGCCTACAAGAAGCCCACCCTAAGAAATGATATGCAGCATTGTGGCTTCAAAAAGACTGAAGGAAATCAGCAGTGCTAAGATGTAACAAGGGATTAAAGAACTGTTAGTGAAGTAATTTGTTATAATAGAACATACACTCACAGGACACTTTATTAGGTAACACAAATTGCTAACCAACCAATCACATGGCAGCAACTCAATGCATTTAGGCATATAGACGTGGTGAAGACGACTTGCTGAAGTTCAAACTGAGCATTAGAATTGGGCAGAAAGGGGATTTAAAGAGGTTGTAAACCCTCAAGGTTTTTCACCTTAATGCATTTTATGCATTAAGGTGCAAAACCTCCTGTGATGCAGCAGCCCCCGGGGCTGAGTCCTGCTGTCTGTGTCAATGGGCACAGCAGCAGGACATGGTAGCGTGCCCGCACGAGTGCCCCGAGGGAGAGCGGTTCTCCAACAGGTCACTTGAGAAGAGGAGGAGTCAGGAGCGCCGCTGAGGGACCCCAGAAGAGGATCGGGACCACTCTGTGCAAAACCAACTGCACAGAGGAGGTAAGTATAACATGTTTGTTCTAAAAAAAAACCTTTAGATATCCTTTAAGTGAACGTGGAATGGTTGTTGGTGCAAGACAGGCTGGTCTGAGTATTTAACCACTTGCCGACCAGCCGCCGTAGTTTTACTGCGATAGAATGGCACAGTTGGGCGAAACGACGTTATGTAATGTCACTTCGCCCTGTGGCCACTAGGGGCGCTCACAATGACCACCGGGCTCCCGCGATCGCTTGTGACACACCGAGAACCAGGATCTGTGTGTGTAAACACAAGTTTCCGGTTCCCTGAGGGGAGAAGAGACTGATCGTCTGTTCATACAAAGTATGAACAGTGATCTGTCATCTCCCCTTAGACAGTCCCCTCCCCCCTTCAGTTAGAACACAGACAGGGAACACAGTTAACCCCTTGATCGCCCCCTAGTGTTAACCCCTTCTCTGCCAGTGACATTTTTATAGCACTGATGACTGTATAAATGCCAATGGTCCCAAAAATGTGTCAAAAGTGTCCGATGTGTCCGCCATAATGTCACAGTCCCGATAAAAATCGCAGATCGCCGCCATTACTAGTAAAAAAATATAATAATAATAAAAATGCTATAAATCTATCCCCTATTTTGAAGACGCTATAAATTTTGCGCTAATCAATAAACACTTATTGCGATTTTTATTCCCAAAAATATGTAGAAGAATACATATCGGCCTAAACTGAGAAAAAAATGTGCTTTTTTAAAAAAAATGGGGGTATTTATTGTAGCAAAAAGTACAAAATATTGTGTTTTTTTCAAAATTGTTGCTATTTTTTGTTTATAGCGCAAAAAATAAAAACCACAGAGATGATCAAATACCGCCAAAAGAAAGCTCTATTTGTGGGTAAAAAAAGGACATCAATTTTGTTTGGGTGCAGTGCCGTACGACCGCGCAATTGTCAGTTAAAAGGACACAGTGCCGAATCACAAAAAATGGCCTGGTCATTCAGCAGCCAAATCTTCTGGGGTTAAGCGGCTAAAAAACTTCTGATCTACTGGGATCTTCACACACAACCATCTCTATGGTTTACAGAGAATGGTCTGAAAAATAAAAAATATCCAGTGAGTGGCAGTTGTGTGGAAGAAAATGCCTTGTTGATGTCAGAGGAGAATGAGCAGACAGGTTTGAGATGATAGAAAGGTAACAGTAACCCAAATAACCCCTCAGTACAACCAAGGTATGCAGAATACCATCGCTGAACACATAACACATGGAACCTTGAAGCAGATGGGCTACAGCAGCAGAAGACCACACTGAGTGCCACTCCTGCCAGGACAGGAAACTGAGGCTACAATTCACACAGGTTCACCAAAATTGGACAATAGATGATTGGAAAAACTCTGCCTGGTCTGATGAGTCGCAATTTCACCTGCGACATTCAGATGGTAGGGTCAGAATTTGGCATAAACAGTTTGCCATTACTGATAGAAGGCAAACACATTTAGGTCTGAAATACACAATGGGGGTTATTTACTAAAGGCAAATCAACTTTGCACTGCAAGTGTACTTGGAAATGCAGTCGCTGTGGATCTGAGGGGAAGATCTGAAATGAGGGGAAGCTCTGCTGATTTTATCATCCAATCACGTGCAAGCTAAAATGCTGTTTTTTTATTTTCCGTGCATGTCCCCCTCGGATCTACAGCGACTGAACTTCCAAGTGCACTGGTAGAGCAAAGTGGATTTGCCTTTCGTAAATAACCCCCAATGTTTAACAAAGAGCCAATAAGATCAGAGTAGTGGAAAGGACACATCAACACTTTCTTTTCAGTAGCAAAACATTTTGCACTTCTTGATGCCCATATTGTAGGTATGATCTACACATTTTTCTTTTTACTAATAACTTTGGATGGAGTTGTTTACAGGATTTTCAGTATAATTTGCTATATTTTCCTAAATAAACATATTTCTTTACAACATTCTTTCTTACATTGGTGATCATCATTGTAAATCAGTAAATGAGGTGTAGAATATGAAATCTAGTGGATTTGCATTGTATAATTTGCATGTTTCCTGTCCCCCATATGTGATGTCGGGGGGTTTCCCCCTAATGATTGCAGCTGTTATATAGGAGACATTGTACAGGTGACATCTCAGTAGTCTGTGTGTGTCAGTGCAGAGACATCAAGATGGATTCTCAGGGGGTTCTGCTGCCTCTCATACTGCTTTATATTCAGGGTGAGAGATTCTCATATTAATGTATATAATGATAAGGGGGGAAATAAGCATTGCGGAAAAAAAACTAAATTAAATATAAAATCATATTCTTATTTTCTCAGGATCCTGGGCACAGATTACAATGACACAGACTCCGAATGAGATCACTGCAACTCCAGGACAGACAGTCACCATCTCATGTAAATCCAGTACTGGTATCCAGACCTACAGGTTACACTGGTACCAGCAGAAATCAGGACAACGTCCAACACCAATTATCTATGGTACAAGCAACCTTCAGTCTGGAGTCCCAGCCAGGTTCAGTGGATCTGGATCTGGAACAGATTACACTCTTAAAATCAGCGACATAAAGGATGAAGATGAAGGAGATTATTTTTGTCATCAGGGTCAGAGCTACCCTTTCACACAGTGATACAGAGCCGTACAAAAACCTCCTTCCTCTACTTCTTCTACTTACAATGAACAATGTATCTTGTATAGAAAAGGCTCCATAGTCTGTGTCTGTCAGTCCAAAAGACATCCAAATGGGTTTCCAGGTATTCTTCTGTTCTGTCATTTTGCTTTTTAATCTGGGGAAGAGTTTTGTATGGTGATAAAGTATAAGGTACAGTAAGAGTTGTAAAAAATGCTCTAGTTTTATGTATAAACACTAAGCATGAGTTTCTTTTTTTCACACTGTAACAGGATGTATTATTGAACATAAAAGCATTCCGTTACAAAGTGTTATGCATAAACTACACAACAGTATGTGTTACAATACAGGAGCTACAGGTGCAATGCTGAAATAGGTCACTAGGTGGAAGCAAAGTACAATCTAAGAGAAACCTAATAAATACAGTCTACAGAGAGGGATGACTAATACTATAAAGTACAGCTGCACGATTCTGGCTAAATTAAGAGTCATAATTTTTTTGCTATGAAGTGGATGAGAACGGCACCTGGTTTGAAGTTAGTGCCAGCAAACAGGTCTTCCCACTGACCTTATAGATATGAAAAAAGTTCAAAGGTTGCTGCACTTAAAAATCGTTCATTTATTTTTCAAATGTTTTAAGAAAGATTACATATCAGAATACAGATCGCATCAGATGTGTTCTGACTGATCTGAAGAAGGGCGTGAACATGAGTAATCTCATGAGCAAATCTTACTTTTCTAATGAGAAAACTGCAGTATCATAAGCCTATATAGGATATAAAACATAAACTTACATATAAAAAAAAATCCCTAATGCAGCTGATGTGTAAAATGTTACTAGTAGGAAGAAAATCACAGAAGCAGGAAATTTCATTTATGTGGCATTATGTACACCACCAGTATATATGATGACTTTAGGTTGCCACATTGGATGGAAGCGATAATGGACATTTTCAGATTATAATGGCTATAGATTAAAATGGAAAGGTAATTTGTTTATAACAATATATTTCAAAATAGCATATGTAGCAATTAAATATACACTATATTGGCAAAATGCATTGAGAAAAGGAGAAGTGGAGTTGCCAGCTGTCTTTTCTCAATGACTGACTTGTCTTTTGGTGGATGGGAGGACACCACAGTTTAGGCACCCAGATTGTGACTTCCAGTCTTTACCTAAACTTCACTGCTCTGAGCGATGCATCCATAGGCGTGTGCAGGGGGTGTGCTGGGTTTGCCTGAGCACACCCTAATCACTCTGTATGCCAGGGCCAATGATAAGGCAGTACAGCCATGCCCTATTAGTCCAAAAGGGGGGCCCAGGCAACTGCCAAGCAGGAGGACCAGCTGTACTGCCTTATTGAAGATATTGATCCTCTTGTTATTCCCATTGCAGTGTTGCTACTGCCTGTGCTCTGTGTTTGAGCTTTGGGGTGTACACCCTAATGTAATAGGCTGTGCACACCTATGGATGCATCATTTTGTTTGAAATATTGTCAAAAGTATTGGAACACCTGCCTTTACACGCACATGAATTTTAATGGCATCCCAGTCTTAGTCCGTAGGGTTCAATATTGAGTTGGCCCACCCTTTGCAGCTATAACAGCTTCAACTCTTCTGGGAAGGCTGTCTACAAGGTTTAGGAGTGTGTCTATGGGAATGTTTAACCATTCTTCCGGAAGCGCATTTGTAAGGTCGGCCACTGATGTAGAGGAGAAGCCAACAAAGCCTGGGGAATGCCCAGGAAAAAATCCAAGTGTGGACTGAAAGGGGGCCAACCCTTCTTAAAGGTACAGGAGCACACCAAACACCCAGCAGGTAGCACAATGGCTGCAAAGGTGCTGGTGTGTTGCTGGACCAATACACACACCAACGTGATCACAAAAAACTTGTCACCACCCTAATTTATAGCTGGCTATCGCAGTAAGTGGCATTGGAAGGCTACAAACAAACTGATGTGGAGGAGAAGGCCTGGCTCACAGACATTGCGCTAATTCATCCCATAGGTGTTCGATCAGGTTGAGGTCAGGCCAGTCAATTTCCTCTATCCCAAACTCACTCATCCATGTCTTTATGGACCTTGCTTTGTACACTGGTGTGCAGTCATGTTGGTACAGGAAGGGGCCATCCCCAAACTATTCCACAAAGTTGGGAGCATGAAATTGTCAGAAATGTCTGCTGACACCATAACAGTTCCCTTCACTGGAACTAAGGGGTCAAGCCCAACCCCTGAAAAACAACCCCACACCATAATCCCCCCTCCACCAAATGATTTGGACCAGTGCACAAAGCAAGGTCTATAAAGACACAGATGAGTGAGTTTGGGGTGGAGGAATTTGACTGGCCTGCACAGAGTCCTGACCTCATTCCAATGAATTAGAGTGGAGACTGCAAGCCCAGCCTTCTCCTCCAACATCAGTGTCTGACCTCACAAATGCGCTTCTGGAAGAATGGTCAAACATTCCCATAGACACACTCCTAAACCTTGTGGACAGCCTTCCCAGAAGAGTTGAAGCTGTTATAGCTGCAAATGGTGGGCGCCAACTCAATATTAATTTATCAGAAGAGACAGCAGATTTATTCCGCGTCAGAAGATCTTCCCTCCCTCCTAAATGATTAAAACTGAACTACACTTTATCTGAGCACCACATACCAAAAGTGCTATTTAATTTATTTTTCTCTAATTTTTATTTCAAAGTTTTAACTAGACATGTGCAATTCATTTAGTTCCGAATTTGTTTTTTAATGAATTTAGACAATTTCGTTAATTGAAAAATATACGAATTTTAGAATTTCTGAATATTCGAAAATTCGGAAATTCGAAAATTCAGAAATCTAAAAATAAATAAATAAAATCCAAAAATTCAAACAAACAAAAATCTGAAAATAAGAACGTAAATCCAAAAATTCAAAATCCCAAAAATTTGAAAATCAGAAATAATAACTAACTAATAATAACTTAACTATTGCTATTTATTAAATTATAGGTATTGGAATTTCCTTTCAAATTTGGCTGTTAGTGAACGTAATGAATATGAATTTATCTGACGTTACAAATGATCCGTAATAACGAATGCTGTATCTAAACAAATGGAACGTAACAAATGAATAACAATAAATAACAATAATAATAAAAAAGTATTATTATGTATTATTATTTTGTAAATTTTTTCGAATTTTCAAATTGACGAATTCCGAATGATCGAATTTCCGAAAAAAAAAAAACTATTGAAATGAAAACTAAAACAAATCCATTTTTCTGCAGTGCACAAGTCTAGTTTTAACATAATACAAAAATGTAAACAAGATCAAGTGAATGTCAAAGAGCGGATGCACCCTCCAATATGATCAGAGGTCAAATCATAATAACCAGAGTACATACAAATCAAAAAGACCTGGCCTGATGAGCAGGCTCTACCAAATAGAGCAGCAGTTTATCAAAGGCAAAAAACTCAGGAGTGTTATCAACCTATTGCAGAAAGTCAAAATATGGAAATAATTATGAAGCAACATTACAATAAACTGTAGTTCACACATAGCTCAGGTACATGGACAGGTAGGGGAGTGTTAATGTCAAGGATTAGCCCCTCAAGGCACGATACCTCATTCCGAGAAGTTATTAGGATTGGGGAGGCTCTATGACCCATCAGCATCCTTATAGAAGTTATTAAAGCATAAAAACAATAATAATACAAAAGAAAAACGTGGAAGAAAGAAAGAAGGAAAGTAGGAGAAAAGGCTGGAGTCGGTTCTCTTGGTCCAGGCCTCCATCCACAAGGTGTCCCAGTGTCTAGGGAGGAACACAATCCAGGGGTTCCACACTTTTTCAAACCTGGCTTGTTTATCTCTAAACAGAGACGCTGTTTTAACCTTTCTGGGTATATTCTGTCCTATCACCGAATGGACAAGATCAAACATTCTAATCCAAAAACATTTGACCTTCAGACAGGACCACCAAACATGGTATTTCATTTTGTTTTTTTGAATATACAAAGCAAACTCAATAATTCATCTATGTCTCCATGCTTTATTTTGCTAAGAAATCACTTTGAAAAACACCCCCCTAGTATTTCTGGTTGTGGCCATCTTGAGTAAATGCATACGATACATGTAGCATTTGCTTCCTGGAATCCATCTGCCCTTAACTCAGACATACAGACAGGAGGGTGTGCTTAGCTGAGAAAACTCATCCTCCCCTCCTGAAGACTCCTGGGATGTATGGCATAATTTGTCTAGGCATGAAAACTAAAAAGTAACAAAAAAATGTAAAAAACTGTTTAATACAAGTAAAAATAATATACTTTCCTGTCAATTTACTAATGCTAACATCATACAGATTCAATATAGTCAATATTGATTAACCTCCCTGGCGGTATTATTATTTCATATTTTTGATGCTGAAAGCGGTACCATTATTTTGCATGGAAATGTGGCGTTTTATAGCGTAGCCCTGTAATTCTTAGGAATAACTCACTTAAATCTGTCCAAACCAGAGTCTAGTAGACATCTCAGGTATGATAAAGTTTGAAACACGAAATCATAAATTATAATATAATAAATAACTATAAATAATTATAACCAAATAATAATATAATAATAATAATGATGATTCAATAATGTAATCAAATCAAAAACACTGACATTTGCTCAGTTGCAGAATTGTCGCTGTCATTACTTTTCAGCGTTTGATGACGGACCTTCCCACAAATCACTATCGCTCAATTCTGCGAGCAGGGGCGGGCTGGGCCGGGAGGCAGAGTGGCAATTTCCCCCCGGGCCGCTCTGATACCCTGTAAAAGGGCCTCTGTGCTGCCAGCTCAGAACCGCGCATGTGCAGTTTCTGGAGCTGGTCGAGTGATACTGCTCGGGCACCTCCGTCAGGGGGCGGGGTTAACAGGGCTGGATTAGCAGCCAAATTGCAGTGAGAGATTCCTCCATCCCTTGCTACAGCTGTGAGCCAGTGATGTGTCCTGTCACAGGGCGGAGAGTGTGTGTGTTCCCTCTTACAGAGCACAGCCCTCCCCCATCCGAGTCTAAACTAATGGGAGAACAGATCTGCTTTGCCTACTCCTTGTGCCCGTCCACACTCGATGCAGCCAGTGCCCGTGTGCTGTGAAGGGGATGTGCAGGCGGGAAACTTTAAAGTCAGAAGCCACAAATCACAATATCACAACATGAAGACGCTGACTGAGCCAACTGGGACTGTGCAAGTATGTGAGTGGTGACCAGACTCTCCCCTTCTCCCTCTCTTCCTTTCTACTCTGTCTCTCCCTAAATCCTCTCCCTTATCCTTATCATTTAACTACTTGCCTGCCAGGCACTTAATGCCCAGGATAACGTTCAGCTTTCAGTGCTCTCACACTTTGCACCGGTTCACATTGAAGCGATTTGGCATGCGATTTGACATGTCAAATCGCATGCCAAATCAGTGGCAATGGCACCATCCGAATTGGCGTGATGCTGCATTTGCAGCGTCGACCATTTCCCAAAAGAAGTTTCTGTACTACTTTTAGCGACTTTGGGGTGCGATTTCCATAGACATCTGTGCAGGAACCCGCACAGATGTCTCTGAAATCGCCCCCCAAGTCAGGCTGACATGTGGAAATGAAACCGTGTGAGTTCAGCTGAATTCGCACAATTTCATTCCCACTGTCGGTGTGAACCTGGGCTCTGAATGACAATTGCGTGCTCATGCAACACTGTACCAATAATACATTTTTTTCCTTTTTTTCACACAAATGGAGATTTCCTTTTAGTGGTATTTAATCACCACTGGGTTTTTATTTCTTGCTAAAAAATGAAAAAGACCAAACATTTTGAAAAAAAAAGTTTCATTTGTAAATAAGTAATTTTTCTCCTTCATTGAAGGGCACTGATGGGCACTAATAGGCAGCACTGATGGGCCCTAATAGACAGAACTAATAGGTGGCACTGATGAGCGCTGATAGGCGACACTTATGGGTCGCACTGATAGGTGGCACTCTGCAGCACTGATAGGTGGCATTGAAGGTCAGCACTGATGGGCACTAATAGGTGGCATTAATGGGCAGCACTGATGGATGGTGGCACTGATGGGCTGCACTGATGGGCAGCACTGATAGGCACTGATAGATGGCACTGATGGACAGCACTGATATTGGGTGGCACTGATGGGTGGCACTGATGGGCAGCACTGATGGGCATTAATGATGGGCCTTCATGGGTGGCACTGATGGGCACTGAAAGGCAGCACTGATTGGTGTCACTGATGGGCACTGATTGGTGTCACTGATGGGTAGAGATGAGCTTCGAGTTTGAGTCAAACTCATGTTCAACTCGAACATCGGCTGTTCGCCAGTTCGCCGAACAGTGAACAATTTGGGCTGTTTGCGGCAAATTCAAAAGCCGCGGAACACCCTTTAAAAGTCTATGGGAGAAATCAAAAGTGCTAATTTTAAAGGCTTATATGTATGGTATTGTCATAAAAAGTGTTTGGGGACCTGGGTCCTGCCCCAGGGGACATGGATCAATGCAAAAAAAAGTTTTAAAAACGTCAGTTTTTTCGGGAGCAGTGATTTTAATAATGCTTAAAGTGAAACAATAAAAGTGTAATATCCCTTTAAATTTCATACCTGGGGGGTGTCTATAGTATGCCTGTAAAGGGGCGCATGTTTCCTGTGTTTAGAACAGTCTGACAGCAAAATGACATTTCAAAGGAAAAAAAGTAATTTACAACTATTTGCGGCTATTAATTAATTGCCGGTCCGACAATACACATACAACTTTCATTGATAAAAACGGCAAGGGAATTCCCCACAGGGAAACCCCGAACCAAAATTTAATAAAAAATTATGTGGGGGTCCCCCTAAATTCCATACCAGGCCCTTCAGGTCTGGTATGGATTTTAAGGGGAACCCCGCGCCAAAATTTAAAAAAATGGCGTGGGGTACCCCCAAAAATCCATACCAGACCCTTATCCGAGCACGTGACCTGGCAGGCCGCAGGAAAGGAGGGGGAGACGAGAGAGCGCCCCCTCCTGAACTGTACCAGGCCACATGCCCTCAACATTGGGAGGGTGCTTTGGGGGTAGCCTGTGGTATTCCCCACGATGTCAGAGGGGGGCGGGGTCACCCACCCTCCGTTATTTAAGAACCGTCAGAAGAGGAGAAGCATCACACAGCGGGAGCCTCCCATCCAATCGTGGATGCGGAGTGGCCCGAGGAAAGAAGATGAAGTGAAGAAGGCGCCACTGAGGAAGATGCCGGACGAGAAGACTGGATGAAGAACCAGAAGATCAAGAAGAACCAGAAGAACAAGAACCAGAAGAACAAGAAGATGGAGGAAGAAACCAAAGGAAGATAGAAGATAGAAGAAAGAAGATAGAAGATAGAAGAAAGAAGAAGCATTTAAAGGGGTTGTAAAGTTAATTTTTTTTTTTTTTTAAATAACAAACATGTTATACTTACCTTCACTGTGCAGCTCGTTCTGCACAGAGTGGCCCCGAACCTGGTCTTCTGGGGTCCCTCGGCGGCTGTTTCAGCTCCTCCCCGCAAGCATTTACCACCTTAATGCGAGCTCCCTCGCACGGTGGTGAGTGCTTGCGGGCGCGCTCCCGTGATACAGCCGGCAGCTATAGCCGCTCGCTGTATCACTCGGCCCCGCCCCCCGGCGCGCCGCATCATCGGATGTGATTGACAGCAGCGCGAGCCAATGGCTGCGCTGCTTTCAATCCATCCACTGCAGCCAATCAGCGACCAGGCTGAGCTGCAATGAAGATGACGAGGACGAGCAGCGAAGATTCGAGGCGTCAGGTAAGTAAAACGGGGGCCTGGGGGCGGCGGTACTGTCAAAAGTTTTTTCACCTTAATGCATAGAATGCATTAAGGTGAAAAATTTTTTACCTTTACAACCCCTTTAAATAAAGGAATTGTCAAAAACTGTCTCTTGTCATTTTTAACATTTTTGCCATTTTTTTGTGAAATGGTAGGTACCCCCTTACAATTTCACACGGGGGAGGGCTGGGATCTGGGGGTCCACTTGTTAAAGGGGGCTTCCAGATTCCGATAAGCCCCCTGCCCGCAGACCCCCACAACCACCGGGCAAGGGTTGTGGGGATGAAGCCCTTGTCCCCATCAACATGGGGACAAGGTGTTTTGGGGGGCTACCCCAAAGCACCCTCCCAATGTTGAGGGCATATGGCCTGGTATGGTTCAGGAGGGGGGGCACTCTCTCATCCCCCCTGTTTTTCTGCGGCCTGCCAGGTTGCATGCTCGGATAAGGGTCTGGTATGGATTTTTGGGGGTACCCCACGGCATTTTTTTTTTAAATTTTGGCACGGGGTTCCCCTTAAAATCCATACCGGACCTGAAGGGCCTGGAATGGAATTTAGGGGGGGACTCCCACGTCATTTTTTTTTTAATTTTGGTTCGGGGTTCCCCTATGGGGAATTCCCATGCCGTTTTTATCAATGAACTTTTATGTGTATTGTCGGACCGGCAATTCATTATAGCCGCGAATAGTTTTAAATGACTTTTTTTTCCTTTGAAATGTCATTTTGCTGTCAGACTGTTCTAAACACGTGAGACATGCGCCCCTTTACAGGCATACTATAGACACCCCCAGGTATGAAATTTAAAGAAATATTACACTTTTATTGTTTGACTTTAAGCATTATTAAAATCACTGCTTCCGAAAAAAGGACCATTTTTAAAACTTTTTTTGCATTGATCCATGTCCCCTGGGGCAGGACCCAGGTCCCCAAACACTTTTTATGACAATACCATGCATACAAGCCTTTAAAATTAGCACTTTTGATTTCTCCCATAGTCTTCTAAAGGGTGTTCCGCGGCTTTCGAATTTGCCGCGAACACCCCAAATTGTTTGCTGTTAGGCGAACTGGCGAACAGTCGACTCAAACTCGAAGCTCATCCCTACTCCCCTGTCACTCTCTCTATATATCTCATTGTACAGGAGACGTCTTCTAGTTTGAATCTGACCCTCCAGAAACATCAAGATGCTTTCTCCCAGTTATCTGCTGGCTGTCATCTTCATTTCTATTAGGGTAAGAGATGAGGATCCTTCCATCATCCTCTGCACATACATCTATACATTGTACAATAAATACTGTTGTGGAATCTCATATTAGCCAATGTATTTCATATATATTGATTTGCATATATTTTATTGATAATTATTATTATTATTATTCATATTATTATATATTAGTGGTTTTATCAATATTATTATTCAATAAGTAAAGCAACAATTATTAATCTTTAATAATGTATACTGTGTGTTTTCCATAGATTTAGAAAGTCTTCATTTATAAGTGTTGAACTTTAAATGACCTCTGCTTTATGACAAGTACTTGTACACAGGTGTTCTCGAAAATGTATTAAGATAGTTTACTGGGTGAAAGTTCATTAGGATAGATTCAAGTAATATAGAATTGTCTCAAGTCTGAAATGCATATAAATCAGACAGATAAAGATATGAAAACAGGTGGTTTAGAAATAATTAAAGTTATGTACAGAACATTAAATTAAGTTTGACAAGGTCAAACAAAGGTCTGCTTGTGCCCTCATTAAAACTGTTAAAATACATACATATAGTGAGACATATAACACATCTGGTGGGGTTATTGAAAGTTCATTTTCCCAAATGTCATAAATCTGTCATCCTTGAAGCTAGTTAAATCTTATCAAGATAAAGAGAGTTTGATAACACAGATGGGTGCCAGACTGTCTCTATACAGGTGTTTTTAATTGGACAAAAACAGTTATAAATTACTTTAATGAACATATAGGAATTTTGGGAATAATTAAGTTTATCTGGTTGTAGAACAGGTGTCAGATTTATGGTTGGTTACTTTGACGTAGATCTTAGTGACCAATCATATGTAAGACAGATAGTTGAGATAAGACTTGTAAAAGAGTATATAAATGCAAGCTCTGCAATTGTTAGACAGACAAGTCAGATAGGAGCTCATAAGGCTGAACTCTATGTATGCTGCCCTATTGCACGGGTCATAGAGGTCAGAACCAATGGGCAAGTATCTGTCCTAACTTGTCCCCTCGGACAAGTCAGATAGGAGCTCATAAGGCTGAACTCTATGTATGCTGCCCTATTGCACGGGTCATAGAGGTCAGAACCAATGGGCAAGTATCTGTCCATAACTTGTCTCCTCGTACGAGTCAGAGAAGACTTCTTGACTTGTTCCAGGATGTGGTCTCAGGTGATTTTCCCTCACAAACTTGGTCGAGCTGGAACCCAGAACTCTGTGAGGGGACCAGACCACTGGTCGACCGGCTGGTCCCTATCAGGTGACAGGTTCCCAAGAATTGGCAGTAAAGACCCATTCTGGTTCAAGGTGAGAACACTTCACAAACGTTTCAATTTGGTTAGAGGATAAGAATATTTATATCTAATATGCTTGCATTGTAAGAAACTGTATAAATTAGACCTGTATATTGTAATATTTTGAACATAAACCTGTATGTTATCAGCTGTTAATAAACCTGCATTGCTGAAGTTCTGTCTGGTTCGATACTTTACTATTCTACTTCAATACACACATCAGGATTGATAGGAAATCGATAATCAATATGTCTCTTCTCATCCTCAAGATCCTGTGGACTCCGGATTCTATCTCTGTGTCCCCGGGACAGACAGTCACCATCACATGTACATCCAGTACTAGTATTACTAGTAGGTTTGGTAATACCTGGTTAGCCTGGTACCAACAGAAGCCCCAACAACCTCCAAAGCTTCTTATCTATCATGGCAGCACTCGACAATCTGGGATCCCTGTCAGGTTCAGTGGTTCTGTATCGGGAAATTAATACAAACTAACCATCACTGGAGGGACTGAAGATGATGAAGGAAGATATTACTGTTTGCAGTATGACACCCCCCCGTACACACAGTGATACAGAGCCATACAAAAACCTCCTTCCTCTTTTATAACCCACAGCAATCATTCATGTGATGACATAACATATAAATAGCTGTAATACCATTCTGAAAATGAATTGTGATCATTGGACGAAAGAAAAAGGTGTCACCCATATCAATTATCTGATATTAATCTGTAATCATTTTATAAATGGTATCAGCTGGAATCTATCTGGTTGGTACAGAAAACACAGACACTGTCATTCAATTTTTATTAGAAGAGACTGCAATAGTAAATAGTAAAACTCTTGCAAAAAAAAATAAAAATAAATGAATTGTAAAGTATATATAACACAGATCACTAATATCTCAAATAACATTTAATATGTTATTTCAAAAGCAATTTTTCCATATCTTTATATCTGTAGCTTTTGTTAACCTATTGCCACCCACATAACACATGACCAGTGTAGATCAGATGTTACCAACCTTCTATGTCTGCTCGACCACTGTACTCAGCTTACCCCTTAATATTAATTCCAATCAATGAGACCACACCTGGAATGGAGTACAAATGGCCATAGCAGCCTTCTTTATTAACCAAACCATTAATATTTCACATAAATATCTGAAACATAACAATTTTCTGCCTAATTGGTCTTTTGATGGTACCCAGAATCCAAATACTATTCCACTCCTGCACTGCGGGCCCTTTTACCATAATGGGCCTCCAGCTCGGAGACAAGCGCCACTACCCGCAGTGCAACCATTACTATCCTCCAGTTAACCTATTTAACTGGAATACACCAGAGGGGATCATACCACCGATGAGTCCCCCACACCTCCATCTCCAAAGTATTTCCTTACACCGTCAAAAGACCAACCACCACCACCCGATCAACCGATCAGCTGCCATGACTTCCACTGCAACTCTTACACCTGCAATGAAAGAAAACAGACAAACAACACAGGGAGGATGGGTGGGAAACTGCCTGCCTTGTCCCCTGTCCTTCCACTGAATGCCTGGGAGACCCCTCCTTCCTCTTAAATAAACTAACTCTGCCCCTCCTCATCCTGTTACTCCTGACCAATCCAAACTTTTCCCCTTTTCACATATACATCCTTAACCCTATAGTTGCCAACCCTTATCACACTGTCATGCTGCCCCTTTTCTACCCTTTCCATTTTATTTCACTCGCTCCGGGCCTTCCTTACAAGTGGTGGCAAACAGGCACATATTGCACATATCTGCATCCATGGGCAGCAAAGGTTTCTGTGCTCTCAACATAGTAACTGAGTTGTCTAAGACAGTTCCTATTCATGTGACCACTCCTAATCATGTGACCACTGTGACAGCCAATCACAGTGGTCATGTGATCAAACAGACCTTCCTGCCCCCAGGTGTAATAGCCCGGCTAAAGAGACACTGGGGTCTAGGTGGGAAGTGGACCTCCCACCATAAATGTCCACATGAAGGCACTTTCTATTAGGACTCATTCACTCTGCCCACATGATAAATGCTCCATTTGTGGCTGCAGTGAGCCCAGTGAGTGATGAACATTTCAGTGCATCCCACTGTTTACTTTTTTTAACTTTATTTGAAGTGTACAAAATGACACTTCATTAATGTCTCTGCACAGCAGTGCTGTACATTGTTCTGCTGTGTAGTGACATGAGGGGCCAAACTGAGCGCTGCAGTGAAATGCTACATGTCTGAATTTTACAGAAGCTCCTTGTACCCAACCTCTGGTCTGTGTTGCAGTGTGACATAGGGAACATAGGAAACAATTGTGTCCTAGCACTGACTGATAATTATCCATTGCAGAAAAATGCCAATCACCGCACTGTGAAGGGGCCTTTAGAGGGGACAACACTCTGCCCCTGTCCTCCAATTGTTCTCTCAGTCTACTCAGTCCCCATTAGTATACACACAACAAATAACAAAAATGCCCATGGGACTTTTAAAGAGCACACCTCAAAACATACCAAGTAAAATGTATAAAATGATTTACAATGCACATTTAAAAAACAACATGTGATACAGAAAGAAAAAATATATTAAATGTCATCATATTGGTAAATTTTGCATTCATATAATCAAGCTTTCCATGAGACCTGGATGTGTCACAAAGATGACTGTCAGTATTCTGGAATAGCCTACAAGAAGCCCACCCTAAGAAATGATATGCAGCATTGTGGCTTCAAAAAGACTGAAGGAAATCAGCAGTGCTAAGATGTAACAAGGGATTAAAGAACTGTTAGTGAAGTACATACACTCACCTGCCACTTTATTAGGTAACACAAATTGCTAATCAGCCAATCACATGGCAGCAACTCAATGCATTTAGGCATATAGACTTGGTGAAGACGACTTGCTGAAGTTCAAACTGAGCATTAGAATTGGGCAGAAAGGGGATTTAAAGAGGTTGTAAACCCTCAAGGTTTTTCACCTTAATGCATTTTATGCATTAAGGTGCAAAACCTCCTGTGATGCAGCAGCCCCCGGGGCTGAGTCCTGCTGTCTGTGTCAATGGGCACAGCAGCAGGACATGGTAGTGTGCCCGCACGAGTGCCCTGAGGGAGAGTGGCTCTCCAACGGGTCACTTGAGAAGAGGAGGAGTCAGGAGCGCCGCTGAGAGACCCCAGAAGAGGATCGGGACCACTCTGTGCAAAACCAACTGCACAGAGGAGGTAAGTATAACATAGTTGTGCTAAAAAAAAAAACCTTTAGATATCCTTTAAGTGAACGTAGAATGGTTGTTGGTGCCAGACGGGCTGGTCTGAGTATTTAACCACTTGCCGACCAGCCGCCGTAGTTTTACTGCGGCAGAATGGCACGGTTGGGCGAAACGACGTTATGTAATGTCACTTCGCCCTGTGGCCACTAGGGGCGCTCACAATGACCGCCGGGCTCCCGCGATCGCTTGTGACACACCGAGAACCAGGATCTGTGTGTGTAAACACAAGTTTCCGGTTCCCTGAGGGGAGAAGAGACTGATCGTCTGTTCATACAAAGTATGAACAGTGATCTGTCATCTCCCCTTAGACAGTCCCCTCCCCCCTTCAGTTAGAACACAGACAGGGAACACAGTTAACCCCTTGATCACCCCCTAGTGTTAACCCCTTCTCTGCCAGTGACATTTTTATAGCACTGATGACTGTATAAATGCCAATGGTCCCAAAAATGTGTCAAAAGTGTCCGATGTGTCCGCCATAATGTCACAGTCCCGATAAAAATCGCAGATCGCTGCCATTACTAGTAAAAAAAAATAATAATAATAAAAATGCTATAAATCTATCCCCTATTTTGAAGACGCTATAAATTTTGCGCTAATCAATATACGCTTATTGCGATTTTTATTCCCAAAAATATGTAGAAGAATACATATCGGCCTAAACTGAGAAAAAAATGTGCTTTTTTTAAAAAAATGGGGGTATTTATTGTAGCAAAAAGTACAAAATATTGTGTTTTTTTCAAAATTGTTGCTATTTTTTGTTTATAGCGCAAAAAATAAAAACCGCAGAGATGATCAAATACCGCCAAAAGAAAGCTCTATTTGTGGGTAAAAAAAGGACATCAATTTTGTTTGGGTGCAGTGCCGCATGACCGCGCAATTGTCAGTTAAAAGGACACAGTGCCGAATCACAAAAAATGGCCTGGTCATTCAGCAGCCAAATCTTCTGGGGTTAAGCGGCTAAAAAACTGCTGATCTACTGGGATTTTCACACACAATCATCTCTATGGTTTACAGAGAATGGTCTGAAAAATAAAAAATATCCAGTGAGCGGCAGTTGTGTGGAAGAAAATGCCTTGTTGATGTCAGAGGAGAATGAGCAGACAGGTTTGAGATGATAGAAATGTAACAGTAACCCAAATAACCCCTCAGTACAACCAAGGTATGCAGAATACCATCTCTGAACACATAACACATCGAACCTTGAAGCAGATGGGCTACAGCAGCAGAAGACCACACTGAGTGCCACTTTTGCCAGGACAGGAAACTGAGGCTATAATTCACACAGGCTCACCAAAATTGGACAATAGATGATTGGGAAAACTCTGCCTGGTCTGATGAGTCGCAATTTCACCTGCGACATTCAGATGGTAGGGTCAGAATTTGGCATAAACAGTTTGCCATTACTAATAGAAGGTCCCATCATAAAACATTTAGGTCTGAAATACACAATGTGGGTTATTTACGAAAGGCAAATCAACTTTGCACTGCAAGTGCACTTGGAAATGCAGTCGCTGTAGATCTGAGGGGAAGATCTGAAATGAAGGGAAGCTCTGCTGATTTTATCATCCAATCACGTGCAAGCTAAAATGCTGTTTTTTATTTTCCGTGCATGTCCCCCTCAGATCTACAGCGACTGAAATTCCAAGTGCACTTGTAGAGCAAAGTGGATTTGCCTTTCGTAAATAACCCCACAATGTTTAACAAAGAGCCAATAAGATCAGAGTAGTGGAAAGGACACATCAACACTTTCTTTTCAGTAGCAAAACATTTTGCACTTCTTGATGCCCATATTGTAGGTATGATCTACACATTTTTCTTTTTACTAATAACTTCACCAAAGTCAAATTAACTTTGGATGGAGTTGTTTACAGGATTCTCAGTATAGTTTGCTATATTTTCCTAAATAAACATATTTCTTTACAACATTCTTTCTTACATTGGTGATCATCATTGTAAATCAGTAAATGAGGTGTAGAATATGAAATCTAGTGGATTTGCATTGTATAATTTGCATGTTTCCTGTCCCCCATATGTGATGTCGGGGGGTTTCCCCCTAATGATTGCAGCTGTTATATAGGAGACATTGTACAGGTGACATCTCAGTAGTCTGTGTGTGTCAGTGCAGAGACATCAAGATGGGTTCTCAGGGGGTTCTGCTGCCTCTCATACTGCTTTATATTCAGGGTGAGAGATTCTCATATTAATGTATATAATGATAAGGGGGGAAAAAAGCATTGCGGAAAAAAAATGAAATTAAATATAAAATCATATTCTTATTTTCTCAGGATCCTGGGCACAGATTACAATGACACAGACTCCGAATGAGATCACTGCAACTCCAGGACAGACAGTCACCATCTCATGTAAATCCAGTTCTATTGTCAACACTGTCAGGTTACACTGGTACCAACAGAAATCAGGACAACGTCCAACACCAATTATCTATGGTACAAGCAACCTTCAGTCTGGAGTCCCAGCCAGGTTCAGTGGATCTGGATCTGGAACAGATTATACACTTAAAATCAGCGACATAAAGGATGAAGATGAAGCAGATTATTACTGTCATCAGTATCACAACTTCCCTCTCACACAGTGATACAGAGCCGTACAAAAACCTCCTTCCTCTTTTTCTTCTACTTACAATGAACAATGTATCTTGTATAGAAAAGGCTCCATAGTCTGTGTCTGTCAGTCCAAAAGACATCCAAATGGGTTTCCAGGTATTCTTCTGTTCTGTCATTTTGCTTTATAATCTGGGGAAGAGTTTTGTATGGTGATAAAGTATAAGGTACAGTAAAAGTTGTAAAAAATGCTCTAGTTTTATGTATAAACACTAAGCGTGAGTTTCTTTTTTTCACACTGTAACAGGATGTATGATTGAACATAAAAGTATTCCGTTACAAAGTGTTATGCTTAAGCTACACAACAGTGTCTGTTACAATACAGGAGCTACAGGTGCAATGCTGAAATAGGTCACTAGGTGGCAGCAAAGTACAATCTAAGAGAAACCTAATAAATACAGTCTACAGAGAGGGATGACTAATACTATAAAGTAGAGCTGCAGGATTCTGGCTAAAATGAGAGTCATAATTTTTTTGCTATGAAGTGGATGAGAACGGCACCCGGTTTGAAGTTAGTGCCAGCAAACAGGTCTTCCCACTGACCTTATAGATATGAAAAAAGTTCAAAGGTTGCTGCACTTAAAAATCGTTCATTTATTTTTCAAATGTTTTAAGAAAGATTACATATCAGAACACAGATCACATCAGATGTGTTCTGACTGATCTGAAGAAGGGCGTGAACATGAGCAATCTCATGAGCAAATCTTATTTTGCTAATGAGAAAACTGCAGTATCATAAGCCTATATAGTATATAAAAAATAAACTTATATATGTAAAAAAAATCCCTAATGTAGCTGATGTGTAAAATGTTACTAGTAGGAAGAAAATCACAGAAGCAGGAGATTTCATTTATGGGGCATTATGTACACCACCAGTATATATAGAATGACTTTAGGTTGCCACATTGGATGGAAGCGATATTTGACATTTTCAGATTACAATGGCTATAGATTAAAATGGAAAGGTAATTTGTTTATAACAATATATTTCAAAATAGCATATGTAGCAATTAAATATACACTATATTGGCAAAATGCATTGAGAAAAGGAGGAGTGGAGTTGTCAGCTGTCTTTTCTCAATGACTGACTTCTCTTTTGGTGGATGAGAGGACACCACAGCCTAGGCACCCAGATTGTGACTTCCAGTCTTTACCTAAACTTCACTGCTCTGAGCGATGCATCCATTGGCGTGTGCAGGGGGTGTGCTGGGTGTGCCTGAGCACACCCTAATCACTCTGTATGCCAGGGCCGATGATAAGGCAGTACAGCCATGCCCTATTAGTCCAAAAGTGGGGCCCAGGCAACTGCCAAGCAGGAGGACCAGCTGTACTGCCTTATTGAAGATATTGATCCTCTTGTTATTCCCATTGCAGTGTTGCTACTGCCTGTGCTCTGTGTTTGAGCTTTGGGGTGTACACCCTAATGTAATTTGCTGCGCACACCTATGGATGCATCATTTTGTTTGAAATATTGTCAAAAGTATTGGAACACCTGCCTTTACACGCACATGAATTTTAATGGCATCCCAGTCTTAGTCCGTAGGGTTCAATATTGAGTTGGCCCACCCTTTGCAGCTATAACAGCTTCAACTCTTCTGGGAAGGCTATCCACAAGGTTAGGAGTGTGTCTATGGGAATGTTTGACCATTCTTACGGGAGCGCATTTGTAAGGTCGGCCACTGATGTGGAGGAGAAGCCAACAAAGCCTGGGGAATGCCCAGGAAAAAACCCAAGCGTGGACTGAAGGGGGGCCAACCCTTCCTAAAGGTACAGGAGCACACCAAACACCCAGCAGGTAGCACAATGGCTGCAAAGGTGCTGGTGTGTTGCTGGACCAATACACACACCAACGTGATCACAAAAAACTTGCCACCACCCTTATTTATAGCTGGCTATCACAGTAAGTGGCATTGGAAGGCTACAAACAAACTGATGTGGAGAAGGCCTGGCTCACAGTCATTGCTCTATTTCATCCCATAGGTGTTCTATCGGGTTAAGGTCAGGCCAGTCAATTTCCTCTACCCCAAACTCACTCATCCATGTCTTTATGGACCTTGCTTTGTACACTGGTGTGCAGTCATGTTGGTACAGGAAGGGGCCATCCCCAAACTATTCCACAAAGTTGGGAGCATGAAATTGTCAGAAATGTCTGCTGACACCATAAGAGTTCCCTTCACTGGAACTACGGGGTCAAGCCCAACCCCTAAAAACCAACCCCACACCATAATCCCCCCTCCACCAAATGATTTGGACCAATGCACAAAGCAAGGTCTATAAAGACACGGATGAGCGAGTTTGGGGTGGAAGAACTTGACTGGCCTGCACAGAGTCCTGACCTCATTCCAATGGATTAGAGTGGAGACTGCAAGCCCAGCCTTCTTCTCCAACATCAGTGTCTGACCTCACAAATGTGCTTCTGGAAGAATGGTCAAACATTCCCATAGACACACTCCTAAACCTTGTGGACAGCCTTCCCAGAAGAGTTGAAGCTGTTATAGCTGCAAATGGTGGGCGCCAACTCAATATTAATTTATCAGAAGAGACAGCAGACATCAGATTTATTCAGCATCAGAAGATCTTCCCTCCCTCCTAAATTATTAAAGCTGAACTACACTTCATCTGAGCACCACAAACCAAAAGTGCTATTGAATTTATTTTTCTCTTTCAATAATTTTTATTTCAAAGTTTTAACTAGACATGTGCAATTCATTTAATTCCAAATTTGTTTTTTTTTTTTTATAATTGTATTTTTATTAGATTTTTAACAATATACAATGAACAAGTACAGCAGTAATGTTGTACAATATAAAATATAAAGTTTTGATAGTATCTTTATAGCAAAAAAAACAAAATAAGTACATAAGAACAGAGTTCAGAATTACAGAGCACAAACCGCTATGTACTTTTGTCCAGGATACAGAAAAATATTATTCCTAAAATAAAAGTGCAGGATCAGAAATGTAAAATTAGTTACATAAGAGAGAGGAACATAGATTCTATGGAGGACATGTGGTATGTGGTTATAAGTTCTAAGTAAAACATATGAAAATGGGGCAGGTGGGGGGGGGGTGGGATATCATAACTTAAAGAATGGTGTTTACCATAGGAGTCCCAAATTCCGACTCATCCCAGGGTTTCCACAATTTTTCAAATTGGGGGATAGTATCATGTACTGAGGCCGTTAGATATTCCATCCTTCAGATATCAATTACTAATTGTAAAAATTTGGGCCAAGGGGGAGGGGCATCGGACAGCCAGCACAGGGGGATAAGTCGTTTGGCAGCTAATAGTATATAAGAAAGAAGCCGGTTAGCTCTTTTGGTTAAGTTAGGGAAAGGGAGGCCCAACAAATAGTGTAATGGGTCCAATGGGAGAGATCTATCCAACACTTTCTGTATTAGGAGCCCCACCTCCCCCCAGAAAGATTGTATCTTTGAACACTGCCAAAATATATGGAATAAAGAACCCGTGTCAATCCCACAACGCCAACAGCGCGGCGGGACTGAGGGGTCGTATTTATGAATAACATCAGGGGTTCTATACCAGAACATAAGAATTTTCATAGAAGTCTCCCGTTGGGTCACACACTTAGAAGATCTGGAGACAGAAGACCAAATCTTGTCCCATAGCTGAATTGATATAGCTCTGCCCAACAAATGGGACCACTTTCCCATATAATGATGTGTGGTCTCAGTCAGAGGTGTCGACTCATGAAGGATACGATGGATGGAGGATATTAGGTGTAGCTGGTGGGGTCCCTGAGCACATATGTATTCGAAATTAGTTGGGCTTTCGAGTGATAATGATGAAGATTTGGAGTGGAAAAAGTGTCTGACCTGCAGGTAGAAGTAAAAAAGTTGGTTGGGGATATTAAATTTCTCACGTAAGGTGTCAAAGGATTGTAGCTTTCGCGTAACCGGGTTTACTAAATTTCGAAGTTGAAAGAGGGAGGCGTTAAGCCATGGGAAGATCCTGCTCAGGGACAAACTGTCTGGTATGAGTGGGTTTAACAGTACATTGATGAGCGGGGAGCAGGGTGAGATGAGTTGGTATTTTTTGAAACATTTACGCCAAATAGTTATAGTAAAATTCATTGGGCCAGTGCACTGATGTCTAAAAGTGGAATCTATAGGAAAGGAATCATCCCAAACCAAGGTACATGGGTGAACCGGGTGTATCACACCCTTCTCAATAGCGGACCATTGATTTGGAGCAAAGAGTGATGTCCAAGAAATAATAGGCCTTAAATGTGAGGCATAATAATATTTGAAAATGTCCGGGGCACCCATTCCACCCCTGGACCTCGGAGCAAACACCACTGAACTGGCTATACGGTGAGCCCCTTCGCCCCATATGAACTTTAGAAAGTTACGTTGAAGTGTCTTTAATTGGGATGAGGGTAAAGCAATTGGTAAAGTTTCAAAATAGTATAACAGTCTAGGTAAAATAGACATTTTTAAAACATTTATCCTGCCTAATAAGGATAATGGGTATTTAGTCCAAGATCTCAAGGATTTATTAATTTCCAGAACTAAGGGAGGACAATTTGCAGAGTATAGAGAAGAGTAGGATGGGGTGAGAAGGATACCTAAATATTTGAGAGAGGTTTTACACCATTTATAGGGATAGGACTCTTTGAGTTGTGATAGTATGGGTAATGGGATATGTATGGGCAGAGCTTCAGTTTTAGACGTATTAATTTTATAACCCGAGATGGCCCCAAAGGAAGACAACAATTTGTGTAGAGAGGGGAGGGAAATCATTGGATTAGTAATCGTGAGCAAGATGTCATCTGCAAAGAGTGATAGTTTATATTCCCCTTGTCGCATTACCACCCCCTGAATATCCGGATGGGTGCGGATGGACTCGGCCAGGGGTTCTAAGCAGAGAATAAAAAGTAATGGCGACAAAGGACAGCCCTGTCGAGTACCGTTAGTCATAGGGAAGCTTGGCGACATGAAGGATGACATCTGTACTTGAGCTGTGATTGTTGAATATATGGCCTTCAAAGCCTTCAGATAAGGACCCCCAAAGCCATACATCTCTAAAACATTGAACATATAGGGCCAGCTTAACCTATCAAAGGCCTTTTGTGCATCTAAACTCAAGATCAACGCTTGTCTGGAGGTTCTATCTAGAAGGTCTATTAAGTTTATTGTACGACGGGTGTTGTCCCCCGTATGCCTGCCAGGCACAAAACCCACCTGGTCCCTATGGATCAATTTGGGGATAATCCTAGATAGCCTAGATGCAAGAATTTTTGTAAAAATCTTATAATCTGAATTTAGAAGAGCTATCGGCCTATAATTATCTGGGATAGAGGGATCTTTACCTGGCTTTGGAATGACAGAGATAAATGAATGAGAGAATTGTGAGATAGGGGATATACCTTTGAGCAGGGATTCATAGAGGGTTAGCATATGTGGAGATAGAATATCAAAAAAAGATTTGTAATAAAAGTAGGATAAACCATCAGGGCCGGGCGATTTATGTAGTGGGAGTTTCTTAACTATGGACAGAAGTTCTCCAGTCGTTATATCTGTATTCAAACTGTCTAAGTCTGCAGAGGTTAGCTTCGGGAGTTTTATCTTAGAAAAAAATTTTTTAAATTTTTCTTGAGTAAAGTTAAAACCATGCTCAGGAGTGAGGCAGTTGTATAATTTATGGTAGAAATTGCCAAAGACACTAGACATTCCACGGGGGCAGTAAACTCTAGATCCATCTGTCTGCTGAAGGAAATCAGGGAATGAGTTGAAAGGGCGTGGACGGAGTTTGTTAACTAGCATTCTATGCGGTTTATTTGAGTACTCGTAAAACTTCTGTTTTGTCCATAGCAAAGATCTGACTGCCCTACCCAGATGAAGTGATTTGATTTGCTCCCTAAGAGAGGTTACCCTTCGTAATTTTGATACTGTAGGGACTCTCAACAATCTCCGCTCTGCAGCAACCAGAGCAGCGGTAAGAGACTGTAAAAGACTATTTCTATCTTTCTTTATCCTGGAGCTTTCGGATATGCAGGCACCGCGAAAGACAGTTTTATGTGCTTCCCAAAGTGTGGAAAAGTCTGAAACTGATCCTATATTGTGTTGAAAAAATTCTTCTAAATTTTTTGCCAGTATATTACGTGAAACTTCAGATTGTAGTAAATGGTCATTTAGACGCCAATGACATGACTTAGGGTGGGCCTGAAAAAGCGCAAGATGTAACATGATGGGAGCATGGTCTGACCATGTAATAGGTGATATATCAACCTCAGTCACATAGGATATGAGTGGGGCCGATATAAAAAAATGGTCAAGGCGTGAATACATTTTGTGGGCTGAGGAATAGAAGGTGAACTGTTTAGAGGAGGGATGTCGGATCCTCCATGAGTCGAATAACCTATGAGATCTAATGCATTTGCGAAAAGAGTTAGCTTGGGATGAAATCTTTTTAGAAGGCACGGTATTAAAAAGGGTTTGTCTGTCTCTATTGGGGGACATAACCAGATTGAAATCCCCTCCTATAATCATGAAAGGTTGCGATGGGTAGTGAGGAGAATCAAATAATGTGTTAAGGAATTCAATCTGGCCAGTATTAGGAGCGTATACATTAATGAGAGAAAACGATGTAGTTGCATAATCACAATCTAGAATGAGATATCTACCGAGAGGGTCAGCATAAGATCTTTTTACCTTAATAGGACATGCCTTCCTAATCAAAATCGCCACTCCCGCCCTGCCTGAGTGATCCGAGGCAAGGGAGGAAGTGGGGAAATACCTTGAGGCAAATTTAAGCGTACCAGTAGACTTAAAATGGGTCTCTTGAACCATTACCACATCTGCGTCAGAGGCCCTGAAATCCTTCAGGGCCATCCAGCGTTTACGAACAGAACCTAGACCTTTGACATTATACGACATAATTTTCAAAGCCATATATATAGACCCAATAGATTCGCTTTTGTAAGGTTGCAGACACCAAGGGATAAAGAAACACACTCACATGTCAGCAGGCATAACCTATAATAAAACTGCATTTGGTTAGAAAAGTAAGAACGAAACATTTGTATCCTTAGCACCATAGTGATATCCTTGGACATGAAAAAAACAAGAGAAAAAAAAAAAAAAAAAAAAAAAAAAACAAGAACCAACTTGAAAAACAGTAAAAACAAAAACAAAAGTTCTCTCAGGCCTGAGAGGCAATTGCGTCTCAGGGGGCCTTGAACAGATGTCAAGGCCAGGTAGGGGCGTATACGGACTTCCATCAGGAGATTCCAGGTAGAGAACTAGGAAGTACCCGCCGCTCACCTTATGAGTTCGTTAGCGTAAAAATAGATTCTGCCATTACTAAAGTGATTAGCAAATCAACTAGGTGTATTAAACGGTATGTCAACTGAGTCACTCATGACTGGGGAGAAAAATGAGTATTAGCTATAAGACTACGTAAATAAAACAAAACCAAAAGGAGCAGGGTGAGTGCCAAAAGAATCATAACAGATCAGAGTATTAATTTCTACCACTCTAAAAACATGTAAAATGTTCCGAGTAGTGTAGTGGGTATGGATCCATGGAAAACAAGTGTTGTGCTTTCAAGGAGGTTGCTTGGAGTTACGAAGACGCTGAGGTGTAGAGAAGTGTTTCCTGGACCTGTCTCTCACTGGGGTCCAGATGCGGCTGGGTGTATTGGGAGGAGGGCGAGCCTGATTATTTGGGGGGATTAAGTCCTCTTCCGGGAGCGGCGGCAGACCCAGACTTTTCAAAAATGCCTCACCTTCCAATAACTCACGTAGAGTATGCTGTACTCCATCCTTAGATACGGTGAGGCGGAATGGAAAGCCCCAATAATATGGGATCTTGTGATGTTGTAGGTGGAGTGTGATTGGGCGTAGGTTCCTGCGTTTGGCAAGGGTAATGGGAGACAGATCGCTGAAAATTTGAAGTTTTGCCCCCTTGTATGTAAGTTGGGGTTTGTTGCGGGTGGCAATAATGAGTGTTTCTTTGCTTTCGAAATAATGAAATTTCACTATGACATCTCTGGGTCTAGCTCCCGCCGGGGGTCTGGGGGCCAGGGACTGATGTGCCCTATCAAGGCGCCAGTCAATATCTACCACTGTAGGGGCCAGAGTATTAAAGAGACCCAGAAGGTAGGTACGTAGATCTGAGTCTCCCACCGTCTCCGGGATACCACGAAAGCGTAAGTTTTGTCTCCTTTCTCTATTTTCCAAATCTTCCTGCTGTAACTGCAATTGAGAAACTGATAGACGCAAATTGTGGTTTTCTTCTTCAATCGCTTGCACATAATTTATCATCTCATCAAATTTATTTTCGAGTGTATCAGTGCGTTCACCGATTTGATCGATCTCTCCTCTTAGTTCCGTAGCTAACTTATTTACCTCTAACGAGACATTATTTGTAATTTGTTGTAACAGGAGCTGTAACTTGGCATCAAGCTTGGCGTCTAGTATGTCTGGGGTAAGAATCTCACGTGGAGTAGAAGAGTCGAGATTTGGACCTTGAGCAACAGTAGATAAGTTTACAGTGTTTTCTGCTCCCATGGGTATGTCCATCCCCACAGAGGGGTCTGAGGGGGTATTTGAGGTCATAAGTTGTGTTCTGGTGACATAGCGTTCCATATTTGGACCTTCACGTGACCCGAATAGGGGTTTATATGTTCGCTGTTGTTGGCCAACTTTGCCCATGTAATAAAGAGGAATTGTGGCAGGAAATCTAGCTTACCTTTGAATCTATAGGTGCTTAATATGGCGTATCAGAGGTCTCGGTGAGCAAACGGGTCTCCAAGCTCATTTAATGCACATAGTTCATTCTCAGCGGAACTGCCATCATTCGTTTGTTAATTACATCTGCTTGAGACACTGTAGGGTGGAGTGTTTGAGGTATTGTGGTGTAAGATGTGCTCAGATCACCATTTAAATAGTGCAGGGGTATATTGCGAGCAGAGCAAGACAGGTAAGGTGTGTATAGAATCACGTCTCCACACAGGCCTATTAAGATATTATAAGTATCCAGATTTAGATTAACAATAAAGCTGTGTGTGTAAAGGATCTTGCTGTAGGATGAGTGCAGAGGGAGAGATTTAATGAATCGGTGGAGCAGCGAGGCTGGAGGGGTACTTGGAGCACCAAGATGGCCGCCGTCCTCCAGAGGTAGGCCGAAGCCGGGGACTTTCCTAACGGCTGTAGCCGGCCGGGTGAGCGCTGCTGTTATTAAAGGATGTGGAGTGAGTAAGGGGGGGAAGTGCTACTCACTGCGGCCCAAAGAGATGCAGATCCACTGTGCGCCGGCTCCGGTATGCAGATGGAGCGGATCGGATGTTACTGAAGGGTTCTGATAGTATGCAGGCCGCGGGATGGGACTAGGCCTCCGTGGAGCTGGACAGAAGGGCCGGGATCGCTGGCGCTTTCTCTCTTTATTATCCCGGGGGGACGGAGGGTTGTCCGACCGGGACGATCAGCCACACAGTGCCCGGTTCACAGGGGGAGGCTTGCCAGAGGCAGTGATCGGATCGTAGGCCCCAAGATGGCGGCGGGCCTCTCCGGCGCGGTGCAGTCTGCAGGCCCGGGATTCAGAAAGAGAAGCGATCCGGGAAATAGTTCTCCAGCCGTGCAGCAGATTAGCCCAGGATGCCACCCAGGTGTAAGGCTAGGCTCCCAGGGAGGATTGGAGCCTGGATGGTGCTGGATTGACCAGGCCCTGGAGGAGCTCAGCCGAGACACGTCCTCTCCTGTGTACGTCCAGACACGCCCCTCTCAAATTTGTTTTTTAACGAATTTAGACAACTTTGTTAATTCAGAAATATCCGAATTTTAGAATTTCCGAATATTCGAAAAATCGGAAATTCGAAAATTCGGAAATCTAAAAATAAGAATGAAAATCCAAAAATTCAAACAAACAAAAATCCGAAAATAAGAACGTAAATACAAAAATTAAAAATCCCAAAAATTAGAAAATCTGAAATAATAACTAACTAATAATAACTTAACTATTGCTAATTATTAAATTATAAGTATTTCCTTTCAAATTTGGCTGTTAGTAAACATAATGAATATGAATTTATCTGACTTTACAAATGATCCGTAATAACGAATGCCGTATCCAAACGAATGGAACGTAACAAATGAATAACAATAAATAACAATAATAATAATAATAAAAACTTATTATTATTTATTATTATTTTGTTAATTTTTTTGAATTTTCGAATTTTCAAATTGACGAATTCTGAATTATCGAATTTCCGAAAAAAAAAAAAAAAAAAACGAATGAAATGAAAACTAAAAGGAATACATTTTTCTGCACTGCACATGTCTAGTTTTAACATAACACAAAAATGTAAACAAGATCAAGTGAATGTCAAAGAGCGGATGCACCCTCCAATATGATCAGAGGTCAAATCATAATAACCAGAGTACATACAAATCAAAAAGACCTGGCCTGATGAGCAGGCTCTACCAAATAGAGCAGCAGTTTATCAAAGGCAAAAAACTCAGCAGTGTTATCAACCTATTGCAGAAAGTCAAAATATGGAAATAATTATGAAGCAACATTACAATAAACTGTAGTTCACACATAGCTCAGGTACATGGACAGGTAGGGGAGTGGTAATGTCAAGGATTAGCCCCTCAAGGCACAATACCTCATTCCGAGAAGATATTAGGATTGGGGAGGCTCTATGATCCTCATCAGCATCCTTATAGAAGTTATTAAAGCATAACAAAAATAATAATAAAAAAGAAAAACGTGAAAGAAAGAAGGAAAGTAGGAGAAAAGGCTGGAGTTGGTTCTCTTGGTCCAGGCCTCCATCCACAAGGTGTCCCAGTGTCTAGGGAGGAACACAATCCAGGGGTTCCACACTTTTTCAAACCTGGCTTGTTTATCTCTAAACAGAGACGCTGTTTTAGCGTCTCTGGGTATATTCTGTCCCATCACCGAATGGACAAGATTAAACATTCTAATCCAAAGACATTTGACCTTCAGACAGGACCACCAAACATGGTATTTAATTTATTTTTTTGAATATTCAAAGCAAACTCAATCATTCATCTATGTCCCAAAGCTTTATTTGGCTAAGAAATCACTTTGAAAAACACCGCCCTAGCATTTTTGGTTGTGGCCATCTTGAGTAAATGCATATGATGCATGTAGCATTTGCTTCCTGGAATCCATCTGCCCTTAGCTCAGGCATGCAAACAGGAGGGTTTGCTTAGCTGAGAAAACCCATCCTCCCCTCCTGAAGACTCCTGGGATGTATGGCATAATTTGCCTAGGCATGAAAACTAAAACATAACTAAAAAATGTAAAAAAACATTTAAAACAAGTAAAAATATACTTTCCTGTCAATTTACTAATGCTAACATCATAAAGATTCAATATAGTCAATATTGATTAAGAGAGTGATTGTCACAACAGGATTTTACCTTTCCAACAAAAAAAGGTACCTGATCAATCCCCTCATCTGGCATTTTTATTTGTTATACCTGTCCTGAACTTCTGATAACACTACACCTTGAAGACATGTTATGTATCCACAAGACATCTGTGATGGCACTAGTTATTAAATTAACAACTGTAAGCTCCAGTCTGCTGAATATTATGGTTTTTTTTTCAATTTCTTAAATAAATCAATAAAGCTGTGGCCTTGTCCTTCCAAAGAAGAACAGTTCAGGAATTTTATGTGGGAAAGGTATACTCTGTATGGTATTTATAACCTACTTATGAGCCTAATTGCTGTGTGCACAGCACATGTATGCCACAGTCTTTGCAATCTCAAAATACTCCTTTAAAGGCAACTTTGGCTTCTTAACCTAAATAACATATAATTGTTTTCATCCATGCAAACTAAACTGTGAATGTAAAACCACAAGATTTACATAACTTTCTATACACAGTTTGTGTGTGTGGGGGGGGGAACACCTCCCCTGTCACTCTCTCTATATATCTCATTGTACAGGAGACGTCTTCTAGTTTGGATCTGACCCTCCAGAGACATCAAGATGTTTTCTCCCAGTTATCTGCTGACTGTCATCTTCATTTCTATTCAGGGTGAGAGATGAGGCTCCTTCCATCATCCTCTGCACATACATCTATACATTGTACAATGAATACACACATCAGGATTGATAGGAAATCAATAATCAATATGTCTCTTTCCATCCTCAGGATCCTGTGGACAGATTGTGATGACTCAGACTCCGGATTCTATCTCTGTGTCCCCGGGACAGACAGTCACCATCACATGTACATCCAGTGGTGGTGTAGGTAGCTGGGTATCCTGGTTCCAACAGAAGCCCCAACAACCTCCAAAACGTCTTATATATGCTGCAAGCAATCGTCCATCTGGGATCCCGGACAGGTTCAGTGGTTCCAGATCTGTAAATGAATACAAACTAACCATCACTGGAGGGACTGAAGTTGATGAAGGACGTTATTACTGTTTGCAGTATGACACCCCCCCGTACACACAGTGATACAGAGCCGTACAAAAACCTCCTTCATCTTTTATAACCCACAGCAATCATTCATGTGATGACATAACTGATAAATAGCTGTAATACAATTCTGAATATGAATTGTGATCATTAGCAGGGAAATTATTCATTTAATTTTGGACGGAAGAAAAAAGTGTCACCCATATCAATTATCTGATAATCTGTAATCATTTTATAAATGGTATCAGCTGGAATCTATCTGGTTGGTACAGAAAACACAGACACTGTCATTCAATGTTTATTAGAAGAGACTGCAATAGTAAATAGTAAAACTCTTGCAAAAAAAAATAAAAATAAATGAATTGTAAACTATGGATAAAACAGATCACTAATATCTCAAATAAGATTTAATATGTTATTTGCAATATCTTTATATCTGTAGGTTTTGTTAACCTATTGCCACCCACATAACACATGACCAGTGTAGATCAGATGTTACCAACCTTCTATGTCTGCTCGACCACCGTACTCAGCTTACCCCTTAATATTAATTCCAATTAATGAGACCACACCTGGAATGGAGTACAAATGGCCATAGCAGCCTTCTTTATTAACCAAAACCCTTATTATTTCACATAAATATCTGAAACATAACAATTTTCTGCCTGATTTGTCTTTTGATGGTACCCAGAATCCAAATACTATTCCACTCCTGCACTGAGGGCCCTTTTACCATAATTGGCCTCCAGCCGTGAAAAACACCAGCTCGGAGACAAGCGCCACTACCCGCAGTGCAACCATTACTATCCTCCAGTTAACCTATTTAACTGGAATACACCAGAGGGGATCATACCACCGATGAGTCCCCCACACCTCCATCTCCAAAGTATTTCCTTATACCGTCAAAAGACCAACCACCGCCACCCGATCAACCAATCAGCTGCCACGACTTCCACTGCAACTCTTACACCTGCAATGAAAGAAAACAGACAAACAACACAGGGAGGATGGGTGGGAAACTGCCTGCCTTGTCACCTGTCCTTCCACTGAATGCCTGGGAGACCCCTCCTCCCTCTTAAATAAACTAACTCTGCCCCTCCTCATCCTGTTACTCCTGACCAATCCCAACTTTTCCCCTTTTCACATATACATCCTTAACCCTATAGTTGCCAACCCTTATCACACTGTCATGCTGCCCCTTTTCTACCCTTTCCGTTTCATTTCACTGGCTCCGGGCCTTCCTTACAAGTGGTGACAAACAGGCACATATTGCACATATCTGCATCCATGGGCAGCAAAGGTTTCTGCGCTCTCAATATAGTAACCGAGTTGTCTAAGACAGTTCCAGGGCTCCAGTAATGATTGGGGGTTGGCAGAACTGACTCCTAATCATGTGACCACTGTGACAGCCAATCACAGTGATCATGTGATCAAACAGACCTTCCTGCCCCCAGGTGTAATAGCCCGGCTAAAGAGACACTGGGGTCTAGGTGGGAAGTGGACATCCCACCATAAATGTCCACATGAAGGCACTTTCTATTAGGACTCATTCACTCTGCCCACATGATAAATGCTCCATTTGTGGCTGCAGTGAGCCCAGTGAGTGATGAACATTTCAGTGCATCCCACTGTTTACTTTTTTTAACTTTATTTGAAGTGTACAAAATGACACTTCATTAATGTCTCTGCACAGCAGTGCTGTACATTGTTCTGCTGTGTAGTGACATGAGGGGCCAAACTGAGCGCTGCAGTGAAATGCTACATGTCTGAATTTTACAGAAGCTCCTTGTACCCAACCTCTGGTCTGTGTTGCAGTGTGACATAGGGAACATAGGAAACAATTGTGTCCTAGGGCTGACTGGCAATTATCCATTGCAGAAAAATGCCAATCACCGCACTATGTGTGAAGGGCCTTTAGAGGGGACAACACTCTGCCCCTGTCCTCCAATTGTTCTCTCACATTGTCACCCTGTCACATGATCTCCCACAGGGGACTATTAGTGCTGACACACTATAAAGAGAAAAGATCTGGTGTGGGATGGGTGGAGGTGCTACTCAGTCCCCATTAGTATACACACAACAAATAACAAAAATGCCCATGGGACTTTTAAAGAGCACACCTCAAAACATACCAAGTAAAATGTATAAATGATTTATTCAACGCACATTTAAAAAACAACATGTGATACAGAAAGAAAAAATATATTAAATGTCATCATATTGGTAAATTTTGCATTCATATAATCAACCTTTCCATGAGATCTGGATGTGTCACAAAGATGACTGTCAGTATTCTGGAATAGCCTACATGAAGCCCACCCTAAGAAATGATATGCAGCATTGTGGCTTCAAAAAGACTGAAGGAAATCAGCAGTGCGAAGATGTAACAAGGGATTAAAGAACTGTTAGTGAAGTAATTTGTTATAATAGAACATACACTCACAGGACACTTTATTAGGTAACACAAATTGCTAATCAGCCAATCACATGGCAGCAACTCAATGCATTTAGGCATATAGACTTGGTGAAGACGACTTGCTGAAGTTCAAACTGAGCATTAGAATTGGGCAGAAAGGGGATTTAAAGAGGTTGTAAACCCTCAAGGTTTTTCACCTTAATGCATTTTATGCTGAGGCTGAGTCCTGCTGTCCGTGTCAATGGGCACAGCAGCAGGACATGGTAGCGTGCCCGCACGAGTGCCCCAAGGGAGAGTGGCTCTCCATTGGGTCACTTGAGAAGAGGAGGAGTCAGAAGCGCCGCTGAGGGACCCCAGAAGAGGATCGGGACCACTCTGTGCAAAACCAACTGCACAGAGGAGGTAAGTATAACATGTTTGTTCTAAAAAAAAAACCTTTAGATATTCTTTAAGTGAACGTGGAATGGTTGTTGGTGCCAGACAGGCTGGTCTGAGTATTTAACTACTTGCCGACCAGCCGCCGTAGTTTTACTGCGATAGAATGGCACGGTTGGGCAAAACGACGTTATGTAATGTCACTTCGCCCTGTGGCCACTAGGGGCGCTCACAATGACCGCCGGGCTCCCGCGATCGCTTGTGACACACCGAGAACCAGGATCTGTGTGTGTAAACACAAGTTTCCGGTTCTCTGAGGGGAGAAGAGACTGATCGTCTGTTAATACAAACTATAAACAGTGATCTGTCATCTCCCCTTAGACAGTCCCCTCCCCCCTTCAGTTAGAACACAGACAGGGAACACAGTTAACCCCTTGATCACCCCCTAGTGTTAACCCCTTCCCTGCCAGTGACATTTTTATAGCACTGATTGCTGTATAGATGACAATGGTCCCAAAAATGTGTCAAAAGTGTCCGATGTGTCCGCCATAATGTCACAGTCCCGATAAAAATCGCAGATCGCTGCCATTACTAGTAAAAGAAAATAATAATAATAAAAATGCTATAAATCTATCTCCTATTTTGAAGACGCTATAACTTTTGCGCTAATCAATATACGCTTATTGCGATTTTTATTCCCAAAAATATGTAGAAGAATACATATCAGCCTAAACTGAGAAAAAATGTGCTTTTTTTAAAAAAAAAAATGGGGATATTTATTGTAGCAAAAAGTACAAAATATTGTGTTTTTTTCAAAATTGTTGCTATTTTTTGTTTACAGCGAAAAAAATAAAAACCGCAGAGATGATCAAATACCGCCAAAAGAAAGCTCTATTTGTGGGTAAAAAAAGGACATCAATTTTGTTTGGGTGCAGTGCCACACGACCGCGCAATTGTCAGATAAATGGACACAGTGCCGAATCACAAAAAATGGCCTAGGTCATTCAGCAGCCAAATCTTCTGGGGCTGAAGTGGCTAAAAAACTGCTGATCTACTGGGATTTTCACACACAATCATCTCTATGGTTTACAGAGAATTGTCTGAAAAATAAAAAATATCCAGTGAGCGGCAGTTGTGTGGAAGAAAATGCCTTGTTGATGTCAGAGGAGAATGACCAGACAGGTTTGAGATGATAGAAATGTAACAGTAACCCAAATAACCCCTCAGTACAACCAAGGTATGCAGAATACCATCTCTGAACACATAACACATTGAACCTTGAAGCAGATGGGCTACAGCAGCAGAAGACCACACTGAGTGCCACTCCTGCCAGGACAGGAAACTGAGGCTATAATTCACACAGGCTCACCAAAATTGGACAATAGATGATTGGAAAAACTCTGCCTGGTCTGATGAGTCGCAATTTCACCTGCGACATTCAGATGGTAGGGTCAGAATTTGGCATAAGCAGTTTGCCATTACTAATAGAAGGTCCCATCATAACACATTTAGGTCTGAAATACACAATGTGGGTTATTTACGAAAGGCAAATCCACTTTGCACTGCAAGTGCACTTGGAAATGCAGTCGCTGTAGATCTGAGGGGAAGATCTGAAATGAGGGGAAGCTCTGCTGATTTTATCATCCAATCACGTGCAAGCTAAAATGCTGTTTTTTATTTTCCGTGCATGTCCCCCTCAGATCTACAGCGACTGAACTTCCAAGTGCACTTGTAGAGCAAAGTGGATTTGCCTTTCGTAAATAACCCCCACAATGTTTAACAAAGACCCAATAAGATCAGAGTAGTGGAAAGGACACATCAACACTTTCTTTTCAGTAGCAAAACATTTTTCACTTCTTGATGCCCATATTGTAGGTATGATCTACACATTTTTCTTTTTACTAATAGCTTAGTAAAATTGACTTTGGATGGAGTTGTTTACAGGATTCTCAGTATAGTTTGCTATATTTTCCTAAATAAACATATTTCTTTATAACATTCTTTCTTACATTGGTGATCATCATTGTAAATCAGTAAATGAGGTGTAGAATATGAAATCTAGTGGATTTGCATTGTATAATTTGCATGTTTCCTGTCCCCCATATGTGATGTCGGGGGGTTTCCTCCTAATGATTGCAGCTGTTATATAGGAGACATTGTACAGGTGACATCTCAGTAGTCTGTGTGTGTCAGTGCAGAGACATCAAGATGGGTTCTCAGGGGGTTCTGCTGCCTCTCATACTGCTTTATATTCAGGGTGAGAGATTCTCATATTAATGTATATAATGATAAGGGGGGGAAAAAGCATTGCGAAAAAAACAAAATGAAATATAAAATCATATTCTTATTTTCTCAGGATCCTGGGCACAGATTACACTGACACAGACTCCGAATGAGATCACTGCAACTCCAGGAGAGACAGTCACCATCACATGTAAATCCAGTACTGGTATCCAGACCGACAGGTTACACTGGTACCAACAGAAATCAGGACAACGTCCAACACCGATTATCTATAGTACAAGCAACCTTCAGTCTGGAGTCCCAGCCAGGTTCAGTGGATCTGGATCTGGAACAGATTATACTCTTAAAATCAGCGACATAAAGGATGAAGATGAAGCAGATTATTATTGTCATCAGTATCAGAGCTACCCTATCACACAGTGATACAGAGCCGTACAAAAACCTCCTTCCTCTATTTCTTCTACTTACAATGAACAATGTATCTTGTATAGAAAAGGCTCCATAGTCTGTGTCTGTCAGTCCAAAAGACATCCAAATGGGTTTCCAGGTATTCTTCTGTTCTGTCATTTTGCTCTTTAATCTGGGGGAGAGTTTTGTATGGTGATAAAGTATAAGGTACAGTAAGAGTTGTAAAAAATGCTCTAGTTTTATGTATAAACACTAAGCGTGAGTTTCTTTTTTTCACACTGTAACAGGATGTATGATTGAACATAAAAGCATTCTGTTACAAAGTGTTATGCCGCGTACACACGGTCGGACTTTCTATCCTACTTGGTCCGGAACACTTTCCAACGGACTTTGTCCGCCAGGTGCGCCGGACTTTAAAACGGACGGACTTGCCCACACACACCCGGACTTTCCGGCGGGCTAAGTCCGCCCGTCTTTCCGACGGACTTTCGCCGGAGTTCCGGCGGACTTTCAGAATGAATGGACTTGCCCACACACGGACAAGTCCGTTCATTTTGAACGTGACTCAGGTGCGACGGGACTAGAAAAGGATGTCAATCTTGCCGCTTTTATCGGCGAGATTGACACCTTGCGAGCCCCGTCGCGGGGCATACCAGGCCCTTAGGTCTGGTATGGATTATAAAGGGAACCCCCTACGCCGAAAAAATGGCGTGGGGTCCCCCCTAAAATCCATACCAGACCCCGATCCGAGCACGCAGCCTGGCCGGTCAGGAAAGGGGGTGGGGACGAGCGAGCGCCCCCCCCTCCTGAACCGTACCAGGCCGCATGCCCTCAACATGGGGGGTGGGTGCTTTGGGGGAGGGGGGCGCCCTGCGGGGCCCCCCCCCCCAAAGCACCTTGTCCCCATGTTGGTGAGGACAAGGGCCTCTTCCCGACAACCCTGGCCGTTGGTTGTCGGGGTCTGCGGGCGGGGGCTTATCGGAATCTGGGAGCCCCCTTTAATAAGGGGGCCCCCAGATCCCGGCCCCCCACCCTATGTGAATGAGTATGGGGTACATGGTACCCCTACCCATTCACCTAGGGAAAAAGTGTAAGTAATAAAACACACTACACAGGTTTTTAAAATATTTTATTAAACAGCTCCGGGGGGGGGATCTTCCTCCGGCTTCGGGGGTCTTCTTCCGGCTTCGGGGGTCCCTCCGCTTCATCTTCTCCCGGCGTCCGGTTGGTTCTTCTCCGCTCTCTTCTCCTGGTGTTCCTGTTCTTCGGCTGGCTCCTCTGCTGTCTTCAAGTAGCTCTCTTGCCAGCAGAGGTCCGGACTTCTGGGCTTCTGGGCTTCTGGGCTTCTCTTCCCCAGATGTTGACACGACGCTCTCTCCTGCTGGACTGCTCTCCGAGGGCTGCGTTGTGACTTATATAGGTGGAGACCCCGCCCCCTTTTGATGTCACAGTCCCTGGGCATGCTGGAACTGTGATGTTTTAGGGGGCGTGGTCAACATCACCCAGTGACCACGCCCCCTAAAACGTCACAGTCCCAGCATGCCCAGGGACTGTGACATCAAAAGGGGGCGGGGTCTCCACCTATATAAGTCACAACGCAGCCCTCGGAGAGCAGTCCAGCAGGAGAGAGCGTCGTGTCAACATCTGGGGAAGAGAAGCCCAGAAGCCCAGAAGCCCAGAAGCCCAGAAGTCCGGACCTCTGCTGGCAAGAGAGCTACTTGAAGACAGCAGAGGAGCCGGCCGAAGAACAGGAACACCGGGAGAAGAGAGCGGAGAAGAACCAACCGGACGCCGGGAGAAGATGAAGCGGAGGGACCCCCGAAGCCGGAAGAAGACCCCCGAAGCCGGAGGAAGACCCCCCCCCCGGAGCTGTTTAATAAAATATTTTAAAAACCTGTGTAGTGTGTTTTATTACTTACACTTTTTCCCTAGGTGAATGGGTAGGGGTACCATGTACCCCATACTCATTCACATAGGGTGGGGGGCCGGGATCTGGGGGCCCCCTTATTAAAGGGGGCTCCCAGATTCCGATAAGCCCCCGCCCGCAGACCCCGACAACCAACGGCCAGGGTTGTCGGGAAGAGGCCCTTGTCCTCATCAACATGGGGACAAGGTGCTTTGGGGGAGGGGGGCCCCGCAGGGCGCCCCCCTCCCCCAAAGCACCCACCCCCCATGTTGAGGGCATGCGGCCTGGTACGGTTCAGGAGGGGGGGGGCGCTCGCTCGTCCCCACCCCCTTTCCTGACCGGCCAGGCTGCGTGCTCGGATCGGGGTCTGGTATGGATTTTAGGGGGGACCCCACGCCGTTTTTTCGGCGTAGGGGGTTCCCTTTATAATCCATACCAGACCTAAGGGCCTGGCATGCACCGCGCTCACCGCAATAGGAAAATTTGTTTTTCCTATTGCAGAGAGCGCGAGATGCAATACCCTGCCCTCGCGTCGTATCTGGTCCGTCGGACCAGCCTACACACGAGCGGGCTTTCCGTCGGACCAGCACACACACGAGCGGACTTTCCGCCCGAAACTGAGTCCTACGGAAAGATTTAAAACTTGTTTCAAATCTAGGTCCGGCGGGCTTTTGGGAAGAAGTCCGCCGGAAAAGTCCGCCGCCGCCCACACACGGGCGGATTGTCCGGCACACTCTGGTCCGCCGGACCAAGTATGCCGGAAAGTCCGACCGTGTGTACGCGGCATTATGCTTAAGATACACAACAGTGTCTGTTACAATACAGGAGCTACAGGTGCAATGCCGAAATAGGTCACTAGGCGGCAGCAAAGTACAATCTAAGAGAAACCTAATAAATACAGTCTACAGAGAGGGATGACTAATACTATAAAGTAGAGCTGCAGGATTCTGGCTAAAATGAGAGTCATAATTTTTTTGCTATGAAGTGGATGAGAACGGCACCCGGTTTGAAGTTAGTGCCAGCAAACAGGTCTTCCCACTGACCTTATAGATACGAAAAAAGTTCAAAGGTTGCTGCACTTAAAAATCTTTCATTTATTTTTCAAATGTTTCAAGAAAGATTACATATCAGAATACAGATCACATCAGATGTGTTCTGACTGGTCTGAAGAAGGGCGTGAACATGAGCAATCTCATGAGCAAATCTTACTTTTCTAATGCAGTATCATAAGCCTTTATAGTATATAAAACATAAACTTATATATAAAAAAAATCCCTAATGCAGCTGATGTGTAAAATGTGACTAGTAGGAAGAAAATCACAGAAGCAGGAAATTTCATTTATGGGGCAGTATGTACACCACCAGTATATATGATGACTTTAGGTTGCCACATTGGATGGAAGCGATATTTGACATTTTCAGATTACAATGGCTATAGATTAAAATGGAAAGGTAATTTGTTTATAACAATATATTTCAAAATAGCATATGTAGCAATTAAATATACACTATATTGGCAAAATGCATTGAGAAAAGGAGGAGTGGAGTTGCCAGCTGTCTTTTCTCGATGACTGACTTGTCTTTTGGTGGATGGGAGGACATCACAGCCTAGGCACCCAGATTGTGACTTCCAGTCTTTACCTAAACTTCACTGCTCTGAGCGATGCATCTATAGGCGTGTGCAGGGGGTGTGCTGGGTGTGCCTGGGCGCACCCTAATCACTCTGTATGCCAGGGCCGATGATAAGGCAGTACAGCCATGCCCTATTAGTCCAAAATGGGGCCCAAGCAACTGCCAAGCAGGAGGACCAGCTGTACTGCCTTATTGAAGATATTGATCCTCTTGTTATTCCCATTGCAGTGCTGCCACTGCCTGTGCTCTGTGTTTGAGCTTTGGGGTGTACACCCTAATGTAATAGGCTGCGCACACCTATGGATGCATCATTTTGTTTGAAATATTGTCAAAAGTATTGGAACACCTGCCTTTACACGCACATGAATTTTAATGGCATCCCAGTCTTAGTCCGTAGGGTTCAATGTTGAGTTGGCCCACACTTTACAGCTATAACAGCTTCAACTCTTCTGGGAAGGCTGTCTACAAGGTTTAGGAGTGTGTCTATGGGAATGTTTAACCATTCTTCCGGAAGCGCATTTGTAAGGTCAGCCACTGATGTAGAGGAGAAGCCAACAAAGCCTGGGGAATGCCCAGGAAAAAATCCAAGTGTGGACTGAAAGGGGGCCAACCCTTCTTAAAGGTACAGGAGCACACCAAACACCCAGCAGGTAGCACAATGGCTGCAAAGGTGCTGGTGTGTTGCTGGACCAATACACACACCAACGTGATCACAAAAAACTTGCCACCACCCTTATTTATAGCTGGCTATCGCAGTAAGCAGCATTGGAGGGCTACAAACAGATACCAACAAAGCCTGGGGAATGCCCAGGAAAAAATCTAAGCCTACTTACCACCAGCTTGCAGACAACCAATTAACCTGTCTAACTGTATGCGTTAAAAACAGGGGTTTAGTCTGCACACATTTGCAAATGCATGCGTAAGCAACAGAGCCTCGTCACGACACCCTGATATCTGTGGTCCTAACACTAAAATATGAGTGTCCCTACAGTGGAGGCACATGCATTCTGATGGATAAATGAGGGCAGGTGGATTGAAGGGGAGCCCACCCCTTCTTAAAGGTACAGGAGCACACCAAACACCCAGCAAGGAAATCAGCAGTGCTAAGATGTAACAAGGGATTAAAGAACTGTTAGTGATGTCATTTGTTACAATAGAACATACACTCACCGGCCACTTTATTAGGTAATACAAACTGCCAATCACATGGCTGCAACTTAATACATTTAGGCCTATAGTGAAGACGACTTGCTGAAGTTCAAACTGAGCATTAGAATTGGGCAAAAAGGGGATTTAAAGAGGTTGTAAACCCTCAAGGTTTTGTACCTTAATGCATTTATGCATTAAGGTGCAAAACCTCCTGTGATGCAGCAGCCCCCGGGGCTGAGTCCTGCTGTCTTTGTCAATGGGCGCAGCAGCAGGACATGGTAGCGTGCCCGCACGAGTGCCCCGAGGGAGAGCAGCTCTCCATTGGGTCACTTAAGAAGAGGCAGAGTCAGGAGTGCCGCTGAGGGACCCCAAAAGAGGATCGGAGCCACTCTGTGCAAAACCAACTGCACAGAGGAGGTAAGTATAACATGTTTGTTCTTTAAAAAAAAAAAAAACCTTTAGATATCCTTTAAGTGAACGTGGAATGGTTGTTGGTGCCAGACGGGCTGGTCTGAGTATTTAACCACTTGCCGACCAGCCACCGCAGTTTTACTGTGGCAGAATGGCACGGTTGGGCGAAACAACGTTATGTAATGTCGCTTCGTCCTGTGGCCACTAGGGGCACGTGCAATGACCGCCGGGCTCCCACGATCGCTCGTGACACACCGAGAACCAGGATCTGTGTGTGTAAACACACAAGTTTCCGGTTCTCTGAAGAGAGAAGAGACTGATCGTCTGTTCATACAAAGTATGAACAGCGATCTGTCATCTCCCCTAGACAGTCCTCTCCACCTTCAGTTAGAACACAGAGAGGGAACACAGTTAACCCCTTGATCGCCCCCTGTTGTTAACCCCTTCCCTGCCAGTGACATTTTTATAGCACTGATGGCTCTATAAATGACAATGGTCCCAAAAGGTGTCAAAAGTGTCCGATGTGTCCGACATAATATCGCAGTCCCAATAAAAATTGCAGATCGCCGCCATTACTAGTAAAAAAAATAATAAAAATGCTGAAGTTGGTTCACGAGTTGTGGTGACTTTGGACACAGCAAAAGCCTTCGACTCAGTGGAGTGGAGGTATCTCTGGAGATGCTTGGAGGGCTATGGCTTCGGTCCGAAATTTATTAAGTGGGTTCAATTACTATACCAGGCACCCAGGGCCAGGGTGGTGGCTAATGGGTGGTCGTCCCAGATGTTTGACCTCAGCAGAGGCACGAGGCAGGGCTGCCTCTTATCCCCACTATTGTATGCCCTTGCGGCAGAACCGCTTGCGATATCCATCCGAAGGAAACCCGGAGATTAAAGGACTAAGACTGGGCTCTTTAATTGAAAAAATCAGTATGTATGCAGATGACACGCTGAGCAGATTCGGGCCCATCTTTATGTACCGCACTCCACACGATCGAACAATTCGGAATATTTTCAGGACTGAAAATCAATTGGAATAAGTCCCACATTCTACCAGTTGATAGCTTCCCACCCCCAGAATCCCAAGCCAGACTACCGCTTCAGAGAGTTGATGTTATTAAATATCTAGGGATCCATATATCTAGATCCCCTGCAGATTATGTATCCCTCAATATAGACCCTCTCCTTTCTATGGTTAAAAATAAAGTACAGGTTTGGTCCAGACTCCCACTTGGGACCTGGGGTCGCATAAATTTAATTAAAATGATCTTACTCCCTAAAATACTGTATGTTCTCTGGCATACTCCAGTTTACTTACCCCTGAAACATTTCAAATCTTTAGAGTCCCTTCTCAAGCCATTTGTGTGGGGTACCAACAGACACAAACTGGCATGGCAAACTCTCAGGAACCCGACTGCCCTTGATGGCACAGCTCTTCCTGACTTTAACCTATATTACATTGCATCACAACTGTCACAGCTCTTCCACTTAGCTAAAATGGACAGCGAGAGATTTCTTACGCTCCTATGTCCAAAATGGGCACAACACACCAAGGACTCGATATATACAATAGCATCGGGCTCGGGGGGATGGAACTAGGGGAAAATAGACATACCATGCTATATCACTACAGGAAAATATGGGACTTAGCCGCCTCCAAACTTGAAATCCCACAATTCAATGATTACATACCGGTATGGCACAACAAGAATCTTCCTGAATTCAACAAAATTCATGACACATTCTTATGGTCCATGCAGGGAATATTTTATCTGCATCACTTACTAAAAGACGGGCATCTTAAAACTTTTGATTCACTTAAAGAAGAATTTACAATTCAGAATCAAATGTTCTTTAGATTTCTACAAATCCGTCATACGTCACAATCGCAATTTCCTGATTCCCTCCCAAACCCTACACCTAATGTCCTTATGGCAGTAATTAAGAACACGGACCCCATAAACTGATTTCAGCTTTCTATAACATGCTCTCAACCCCCATCTCTACTAGAATAGCATATGATCTCAAACCAAGATGGGAAAGAGAAGTGGGACCAATAGAGGATGAGGAGTGGGGGGAGGCACTGGAGTCTTGTAAGGCTGTGTCCCCCAAACTATCAGATCGTCTGTCGCAGCTTTACATTCTTCACAGGGCATACCTCACACCCCTTAGAGTGGCAAGATACAAAGGCACACAATCTACCACATGCCTGATGTGTGGGAAAGAGACAGGCACTTTTTTCCACTTGATCTGGACATGTCCTAAGATTCAAGGTTTGTGGGAACAAATTGTGACATTTCTACATGATACAATGGGCTCACCCCTAGCTCTAGACCCAAAACAATGCCTTCTGGGTATAATTCCAGACACAATTGACAAATATACAAAACATTTCTCCATGAGACACTCTTTGCAGCAAGAAAGATCATAGCTAAAAAATGGATGAGACAAACGCCTCCCAAAATAGTGGAATGGAAGGTGGAGGTGAATAATACCTTGCCGTATAAGAAATGCATATATATTAATAGAGGTTGCCCTGCCAAGTACAACAAGATATGGGATCGTTGGCTCCAAGAGTCTGATACCTGTGTATAATGAAACCAAATTAGTATGGAATGACTACCTGGGTGTGCGCCTCGATGTGTAGTTTGTACGTGTTAAATGTATACATATAGAATATTCTCACAGGACAAGAACAATGTATCAATTATCCTATGTACAGACTGTATAACAATCAATGTACTTGTTACCAAGTTTATATGTTAAAGCAAACATAACATGTATGCACCAGTTGATTAATAAAACCTTTGTTCAATGTAAAAAAAAATAATAATAATAATAAAAATGCTATAAATCTATCCCCTATTTTGAAGACGCTATAACTTTTGCGCAAATCAATATACGCTTATTGCAATTTTTATTCTCAAAAATATGTAGAAGAATACATATCGGCCTAAACTGAGAAAAAATGTGCTTTTTTAAAAAAAAAATGGGGGTATTTATTGTAGCAAAAAGTACAAAATATTGTGTTTTTTTCAAAATTGTTGCTATTTTTTGTTTACAGCGCAAAAAATAAAAACCGCAGAGATGATCAAATACCACCAAAAGAAAGCTCTATTTGTGGGTAAAAAAAAGGACATCAATTTTGTTTGGGTGCAGCGCCGCACGACCGCGCAATTGTCAGTTAAATGGACACAGTGCCGAATCACAAAAAATGGCCTGGTCATTCAGCAGCCAAATCTTCTGGGGTCAAGCGGCTAAAAAACTTCTGATCTACTGGGATCTTCACACACAATCATCTCTATGGTTTACAGAGAATGGTCTGAAAAATAAAAAATATCCAGTGAGCGGCAGTTGTGTGGAAGAAAATGCCTTGTTGATGTCAGAGGAGAATGAGCAGACAGGTTTGAGATGATAGAAAGGTAACAGTAACCCAAATAACCCCTCGGTACAACCAAGGTATGCAGAATACCATCTCTGAACACACAACACATCGAACCTTGAAGCAGATGGGCTACAGCAGCAGAAGACCACACTGAGTGCCACTCCTGCCAGGACAGGAAACTGAGGCTACAATTCACACAGGTTCACCAAAATTGGACAATAGACGATTGGAAAAACTCTGCCTGGTCTGATGAGTCGCAATTTCACCTGCGATATTCAGATGGTGGGGTCAGAATTTGGCATAAGCAGTTTACCATTACTAATAGAACGTCCCATCATAATACATTTAGTTCTGAAATACACAATGGGGGTTATTTACGAAAGGCAAATCCACTTTGCACTGCAAGTGCACTTGGAAATGCAGTCGCTGTAGATCTGAGGGGAAGATCTGAAATGAGGGGAAGCTCTGCTGATTTCATCATCCAATCATGTGCAAGCTAAAATGCTGTTTTTTATTTTCCGTGTCCCCCTCAGATCTACAGCGACTGAGCTTCCAAGTGCACTCGTAGAGCAAAGTGGATTTGCCTTTCGTAAATAACCCCCAATGATATTATATTACTATAGTGTTTATTGTGCCAAGAAAGTCCCAAGCCCAAGTTTTTCTTTCTTTGTACATAATCTGTAAGGACGTGGCACTGAGTATCCTCTATTACTAGTATCCACATTACCACTATGTGCTGATACTTCAATGACCTAACAACCCCCAATGTTTAACAAAGACCCAATAAGATCAGAGTAGTGGAAAGGACACATCAACACTTTCTTTTCAGTAACAAAACATTTTGCACTTCTTGATGTCCATATTGTAGGTATGATCTACACATTTTTCTTTTTACTAATAACTTCACCAAAGTCAAATTAACTTTGAATGGAGTTGCTTGCAGGATTTTCAGTATAGTTTGCTATATTTTCCTAAATAAACATATTTCTTTACAACATTCTTTCTTACATTGGTGATCATCATTGTAAATCAGTAAATGAGGTGTAGAATATGAAATCTAGTGGATTTGCATTGTATAATTTGCATGTTTCCTGTCCCCCATATGTGATGTCGGGGGGTTTCCCCCTAATGATTGCAGCTGTTATATAGGAGACATTGTACAGGTGACATCTCAGTAGTCTGTGTGTGTCAGTGCAGAGACATCAAGATGGGTTCTCAGGGGGTTCTGCTGCCTCTCATACTGCTTTATATTCAGGGTGAGAGATTCTCATAGTAATGTATATAATGATAAGGGAGGGGAGAGCATTGCAGAAAAAAAACTAAATAAAATATAAAATCATATTCTTATTTTCTCAGGATCCTGGGCACAGATTATAGTGACACAGACTCTGAATGAGATCACTGCAACTCTAGGAGAGACAGTCACCATCTCATGTAAATCCAGTACTGGTATCCAGACCGACAGGTTACACTGGTACCAGCAGAAATCAGGACAACGCCCAACACCAATTATCTCTGGTACAAGCAACCTTCAGTCTGGAGTCCCAGCCAGGTTCAGTGGATCTGGATCTGGAACAGATTATACTCTTAAAATCAGCGACATAAAGGATGAAGATGAAGCAGATTATTATTGTCAGCAGTATCACAGCTGGCCTCTCACACAGTGATACAGAGCCGTACAAAAACCTCCTTCCTCTATTTCTTCTACTTACAATGAACAATGTATCTTGTATAGAAAAGGCTCCATAGTCTGTGTCTGTCAGTCCAAAAGACATCCAAATGGGTTTCCAGGTATTCTTCTGTTCTGTCATTTTGCTTTTTAATCTGGGGGAGAGTTTTGTATGGTGATAAAGTATAAGGTACAGTAAGAGTTGTAAAAAATGCTCTAGTTTTATGTATAAACACTAAGTGTGAGTTTCTTTTTTTCACACTATAACAGGATGTATTATTGAACATAAAAGCATTCCGTTACAAAGTGTTATGCTTAAGCTACACAACAGTGTCTGTTACAATACAGGAGCTACAGGTGCAATGCCGAAATAGGTCACTAGGTGGCAGCAAAGTACAATCTAAGAGAAACCTAATAAATACAGACTACAGAGAGGGATGACTAATACTATAAAGTACAGCTGCACGATTCTGGCTAAATTAAGAGTAATAATTTTTTTGCTATGAAGTGGATGAGAACGGCACCCGGTTTGAAGTTAGTGCCAGCAAACAGGTCTTCCCACTGACCTTATAGATATGAAAAAAGTTTAAAGGTTGCTGCACTTAAAAATCGTTCATTTATTTTTCAAATGTTTCAAGAAAGATTACATATCAGAATACAGATCACATCAGATGTGTTCTGACTGATCTGAAGAAGGGCGTGAACATGAGCAATCTCATGAGCAAATCTTACTTTTCTAATGAGAAAACTGCAGTATCATAAGCCTATATAGTATATAAAAAATAAACTTATATATATAAAAAAAATCCTTAATGCAGCTGATGTGTAAAATGTTACTAGTAGGAAGAAAATCACAGAAGCAGGAAATTTCATTTATGGGGCATTATGTACACCACCAATATATATGATGACTTTAGGTTGCCACATTGGATGGAAGCGATATTTGACATTTTCAGATTATAATGGCTATAGATTAAAATGGAAAGGTAATTTGTTTATAACAATATATTTTAAAATAGCATATGTAGCAATTAAATATACACTATATTGGCAAAATGCATTGAGAAAAGGAGAAGTGGAGTTGCCAGCTGTCTTTTCTCAATGACTGACTTGTCTTTTGGTGGATGGGAGGACACCACAGCCTAGGCACCCAGATTGTGACTTCCAGTCTTTACCTAAACTTCACTGCTCTGAGCGATGCATCCGTAGGCGTGTGCAGGGGGTGTGCTGGGTGTGCCTGGGCACACCCTAATCACTCTGTATGCCAGGGCCAATGATAAGGCAGTACAGCCATGCCCCATTAGTCCAAAAGGGGGGCCCAGGCAACTGCCAAGCAGGAGGACCAGCTGTACTGCCTTATTGAAGATATTGATCCTCTTGTTATTCCCATTGCAGTGTTGCTTTGCTGCAAAGGTGCTGGTGTGTTGCTGGACCAATACACACACCAACGTGATCACAAAAAACATGCCACCACCCTTATTTATAGCTGGCTATCGCAGTAAGTGGCATTGGAAGGCTACAAACAAACTGATGTGGAGGAGAAGGCCTGGCTCACAGTCATTGCTCTAATTCATCCCATAGGTGTTCTATCAGGTTGAGGTCAGGCCAGTCAATTTCCTCTATCCCAAACTCACTCATCCATGTCTTTATGGACCTTGCTTTGTGCACTGGTGTGCAGTCATGTTGGTACAGGAAGGGGCCATCCCCAAACTATTCCACAAAGTTGGGAGCATGAAATTGTCAGAAATGTCTGCTGACACCATAACAGTTCCCTTCACTGGAACTAAGGGGTCTAGCCCAACCCCTGAAAAACAACCCCACACCATAATCCCCCTCCACCAAATGATTTGGACCAGTGCACAAAGCAATTTCTATAAAGACACGGATGAGCGAGTTTGGGGTGGAGGAACTTGACTGGCCTGCACAGAGTCCTGACCTCATTCCAATGAATTAGAGTGGAGACTGCAAGCCCAGCCTTCTCCTCCAACATCAGTGTCTGACCTCACAAATGCGCTTCTGGAAGAATGGTCAAACATTCCCATAGACACACTCCTAAACCTTGTGGACAGCCTTCCCAGAAGAGTTGAAGCTGTTATAGCTGCAAATGGTGGGCGCCAACTCAATATTAATTTATCAGAAGAGACAGCAGACAGCAGATTTATTCCGCGTCAGAAGATCTTTCCTCCCTCCTAAATGATTAAAGCTGAACTACACTTTATCTGAGCACCACAAACCAAAAGTGCTATTTAATTTATTTTTCTCTTTCAATAATTTTTATTTCAAAGTTTTAACTAGACATGTGCAATTCATTTAGTTCCGAATTTGTTTTTTAATGAATTTAGACAATTTCGTTAATTCAAAAATATACGAATTTTAGAATTTCCGAATATTCGTAAATTCGTAAATTCGAAAATTCGGAAATCTAAAAAAAAGAACGTAAATCCAATAATTCAAAATCCCAAAAATTAGAAAATCAGAAATAATAACTAACTAATAATAACTTAACTATTGCTATTTATTAAATTATAGGTATTGGAATTTCCTTTCAAATATGGCTGTTAGTGAACGTAATGAATATGAATTTATCTGATGTTACAAATGATCCGTAATAACGAATGCCGTATCTAAACAAATGGAACGTAACAAATGAATAACAATAAATAACAATAATAATAAAAACGTATTATTATTTAATATTATTTTGTAAATTTTTTCGAATTTTCGAATTTTCAAATTGACGAATTCTGAATTATTGAATTTCCGAAAAAAAAAAAAATATTGAAATGAAAACCAAAACGAATCCATTTTTTCTGCACTGCACATGTCTAGTTTTAACATAATACAAAAATGTAAACAAGATCAAGTGAATGTCAAAGAGCGGATGTACCCTCCAATATGATCAGAGGTCAAATCATAATAACCAGAGTACATACAAATCAAAAAGACCTGGCCTGATGAGCAGGCTCTACCAAATAGAGCAGCAGTTTATCAAAGGCAAAAAACTCAGGAGTGTTACCAACCTATTGCAGAAATTCAAAATATGGAAATAATTATGAAGCAACATTACAATAAACTGTAGTTCACACATAGCTCAGGTACATGGACAGGTAGGGGAGTGTTAATGTCAAGGATTAGCCCCTCAAGGCACGATACCTCATTCCGAGAAGATATTAGGATTGGGGAGGCTCTATGACCCATCAGCATCCTTATAGAAGTTATTAAAGCATAACAAAAATAATAATACAAAAGAAAAACGTGGAAGAAAGAAAGAAGGAAAGTAGGAGAAAAGGCTGGAGTTGGTTCTCTTGGTCCAGGCCTCCATCCACAAGGTGTCCCAGTGTCTAGGGAGGAACACAATCCAGGGGTTCCACACTTTTTCAAACCTGGCTTGTTTATCTCTAAACAGAGACACTGCTTTAGCGTCTCTGGGTATATTCTGTCCCATCACCGAATGGACAAGATTAAACATTCTAATCCAAAAACATTTGACCTTCAGACAGGACCACCAAACATGGTATTTCATTTTGTTTTTTTGAATATTCAAAGCAAACTTAATAATTCATCTATGTCTCCATGCTTTATTTTGCTAAGAAATCACTTTGAAAAACACCCCCCTAGCATTTCTGGTTGTGGCCATCTTGGGTAAATGCATATGATACACGTAGCATTTGCTTCCTGGAATCCATCTGCCCTTAGCTCAGGCATACAGACAGGAGGGTGTGCTTAGCTGAGAAAACCCCTCCTCCCCTCCTGAAGACTCCTGGGATGTATGGCATAATTTGTCTAGGCATGAAAACTAAAAAGTAACAGAAAAATGTAAAAAACTGTTTAATACAAGTAAAAATAATATACTTTCCTGTCAATTTACTAATGCTAACATCATACAGATTCAATATAGTCAATATTGATTAACCTCCCTGGCGGTATTATTATTTCATATTTTTGATGCTGAAAGCGGTACCATTATTTTGCATGGAAATTTGGCGTTTTATAGCGTAGCCCTGTAATTCTTAGGAATAACTCACTTAAATCTGTCCAAACCAGAGTCTAGTAGACATCTCAGGTATGATAAAGTTTGAAACACGAAATCATAAATTATAATATAATAAATAGCTATAAATACTTATACCAAATAATAATATAATAATAATGATTCAATAATGTAATCAAATCAAAAACACTGACATTTGCTCAGTTGCAGAATTGTCGCTGTCATTACAGTTTTCAGTGTTTGATGACGGATCTCCCCACAAATCACTATCGCTCAATTCTGCGAGCAGGGGCGGGCTGGGCCGGGAGGCAGAGTGGCAATTTCCCCCCGGGCCGCTCTGATACCCTGTAAAAGGGCCTCTGTGCTGCCAGCTCAGAACCGCGCATGTGCAGTTTCTGGAGCTGGCCGAGTGATACTGCTCGAGTACCTCCGTCAGGGGGCGGGGTTAACAGGGCTGGATTAGCAGCCAAATTGCAGTGAGAGATTCCTCCATCCCTTGCTACAGCTGTGAGCCAGTGATGTGTCCTGTCACAGGGCGGAGAGTGTGTGTGTTCCCTCTTACAGAGCACAGCCCTCCCCCATCCGAGTCTAAACTAATGGGAGAACAGATCTGCTCTGCCTATTCCTTGTGCCCGTCCACACTCGATGCAGCCCATGCCCGTGTGCTGTGAAGGGGATGTGCGGGCGGGAAACTTTAAAGTCAGCAGTCACAAATCGCAATATCACAACATGAAGACGCTGACTGAGCCAACTGGGATTGTGCAAGTATGTGAGTGGTGACCAGACTCTCCCCTCCTCCCTCTCTTCCTTTCTACTCTGTCTCTCCCTAATTCCTCTCCCTCATCCTTATAATTTAACTACTTGCCTGCCAGGCACTTAATGCCCAGGATAACATTCAGCTTTCAGTGCTCTCACACTTTGCACTGGTTCACATTGAAGCAATTTGGCATGTGATTTGACATGTCAAATCGCATGCCAAATCAGTGGCAATGGCACCATCCGTATTGGTGGGACGCTGCATTTGTGGCGTCAACCATTTCCCAAAAGTAGTTTCTGTACTACTTTTAGCGACTTTGGGGTGCGATTTCCATAGACATCTGTGCAGGATGTCTATGGAAATCGACATGTGGAAATGAAACCGTGTGAGTTTAGCTGAACTCGCACAATTTCATTCCCACTGTCGGTGTGAACCTGGGCTCTGAATGACAATTGCGCGCTCATGCAACACTGTACCAATATTACATTTTTTCCCTTTTTTTCACACAAATGGAGTTTTCCTTTTAGTGGTATTTAATCACCACTGGGTTTTTATTTCTTGCTAAAAAATGAAAAAGACCAAACATTTTGAAAAAAAAAAGTTTCTTTTGTAAACAAGTAATTTGTCTCCTTCATTGAAGGGCACTGATGGGCACTAATAGGCAGCACTGATGGGCCCTAATAGACAGCACTAATAAGTGGCACTGATGAGCGCTGATAGGCGACACTTATGGGTGGCACTGATAGGTGGCACTCTGCAGCACTGATAGGTGGCTTTGAAGGTCAGCACTGATGGGCACTAATAGGTGGCATTAATGGGCAGCACTGATGGATGGTGACACTGATGGGCAGCACTGCTAGGCACTGATAGATGGCACTGATGGACAGCACTGATATTGGGTGGCACTGATGGGTGGCACTGATGGGCGGCACTGATGGGCACTAATGATGGGCCTTGATGGGTGGCACTGATGGGCACTGAAAGGCAGCACTGATTGGTGTCACTGATGGGCACTGATTGGTGTCACTGATAGGTAGGGATGAGCTTCGAGTTTGAGTCAAACTCATGTTCGACTCAAACATCGGCTGTTCGCCAGTTCGCCAAACAGTGAACAATTTGGGCTGTTTGCGGCAAATTCAAAAGTCACGGAACACCCTTTAAAAGTCTATGGGAGAAATCAAAAGTGCTAATTTGAAAGGCTTATATGCATGGTATTGTCATAAAAAGTGTTTGGGGACCTGGGTCCTGCCCCAGGGGACATGGATCAATGCAAAAAAAGTTTTAAAAACGGCCGTTTTTTCGGGAGCAGTGATTTTAATAATGCTTAAAGTCAAACAATAAAAGTGTAATATCCCTTTAAATTTCATACCTGGGGGTAGTCTACAGTATGCCTGTCAAGGGGCGCATGTTTCCTGTGTTTAGAACAGTCTGACAGCAAAATGACATTTCAAAGGAAAAAAAGACATATTTGCGGCTATTAATTAATTGCCGGTCCGACAATACACATACAAGTTTCATTGATAAAAACAGCATGGGAATTCCCCACAGGGGAACCCTGAACCAAAATTTAACAAAAAATTATGTGGGGGTCCCCCTAAATTCCATACCAGGCCCTTCAGGTCTGGTATGGATTTAAGGGGAACCCCGTGCCAAAATAAAAAAAAATGGCATGGGGTACCCCCAAAAATCCATACCAGACCCTGATCCAAGCACGCAACCTGGCAGGCCGCAGGAAAAGAGGGGGAGACGAGAGAGCGCCCCCTCCTAAACCGTAACAGGCCACATGCCCTCAACATTGGGAGGGTGCGTTGGGGATAGCCTGTGGTATTCCCCATGATGTCAGAGGGGGGCGGGGTCACCCACCCTCCATTATTTAAGAACCGTCAGAAGAGGAGAAGCATCACACAGCGGGAGCCTCCCATCCAATCGTGGATGCGGAGCGGCCTGAGGAAAGAAGATGAAGTGAAGAAGGCACCACTGAGGAAGATGTCGGACGAGAAGACTGGATGAAGAACCAGAAGATCAAGAAGAACCAGAAGAACAAGAACCAAAAGAAGAAGAAGATGGAGGAAGAAACCAAAGGAAGATAGAAGAAAGAAGATAGAAGATAATAGAAAGAAGAAGCATTTAAATAAAGGAATTGTCAAAAACTGTCTCTTGTCATTTTTAACATTTTTGCCATTTTTTTTGTGAAATGGTAGGTACCCTCTTACAATTTCACACGGGGGAGGGCCGGAAAGTGGGGGTCCACTTGTTAAAGGGGGCTTCCAGATTCCGATAAGCCCCCTGCCCGCAGACCCCCACAACCACCGGGCAAGGGTTGTGGGGATGAGGCCCTTGTCCCCATCAACATGGGGACAAGGTGTTTTGGGGGGCTACCCCCAAAGCACCCTCCCAATGTTGAGGGCATATGGCCTGGTACGGTTCAGGAGGGGGGGGCACTCTCTCGTCCCCCCTGTTTTTCTGCGGCCTGCCAGGTTGCATGCTCGGATAAGGGTCTGGTATGGATTTTTGGGGGTACCCCACGCCATTTTTTTTTTACATTTTGGCACGGGGTTCCCCTTAAAATCCATACTGGACCTGAAGGGCCTGGTATGGAATTTAGGGGGACCCCCACGTCATTTTTTTTAAAATTTTGGTTCGGGGTTCCCCTCTGGGGAATTCCCATGCCGTTTTTATCAATGAACTTTTATGTGTATTGTCGGACCAGCAATTCATTATAGCCGCGAATAGTTTTAAATGATTTTTTTTCCTTTGAAATGTCATTTTGCTGTCAGACTGTTCTATACACGTGAGACATGCGCCCCTTTACAGGCATACTATAGACACCCCAGGTATGAAATATAAAGAAATATTACACTTTTATTGTTTCACTGCTCCCAAAAAAAACGACCATTTTTAAAACTTTTTTTGCATTGATCCATGTCCCCTGGGGCAGGACCCAGGTCCCCAAACACTTTTTATGACAATACCATGCATACAAGCCTTTAAAATTAGCACTTTTGATTTCTCCCATAGACTTTTAAAGGGTGTTCTGCAGCTTTCGAATTTGCCGCGAACACCCCAAATTGTTTGCTGTTAGGCGAACTGGCGAACAGTCGACTCGAACTCGAAGCTCATCCCTACTCCCCTGTCACTCTCTCTATATATCTCATTGTACAGGAGACGTCTTCTAGTTTGAATCTGACCCTCCAGAAACATCAAGATGCTTTCTCCCAGTTATCTGCTGGCTGTCATCTTCATTTCTATTCAGGGTAAGAGATGAGGATCCTTCCATCATCCTCTGCACATACATCTATACATTGTACAATAAATACACACATCAGGATTGATAGGAAATCGATAATCAATATGTCTCTTCCCATCCTCAGGATCCTGTGGACTCCGGATTCTATCTCTGTGTCCCCAGGACAGACAGTCACCATCACATGTACATCCAGTGCTAGTATTACTAGTAGGTTTGGTAATACCTGGTTAGCCTGGTACCAACAGAAGCCCCAACAACCTCCAAAGCTTCTTATCTATCATGGCAGCACTCGGCAATCTGGGATCCCTGACAGGTGCAGTGGTTCTGTATCGGGAAATTAATACAAACTAACCATCACTGGAGGGACGGAAGATGATGAAGGAAGTTATTACTGTTTGCAGTATGACACCACCCCGTACACACAGTGATACAGAGCCGTACAAAAACCTCTTTCCTCTTTTATAACCCACAGCAATCATTCATGTGATGACATAACATATAAATAGCTGTAATACCATTCTGAAAATGAATTGTGATCATTGAACGAAAGAAAAAGGTGTCACCCATATCAATTATCTGATATTAATCTGTAATCATTTTATAAATGGTATCAGCTGGAATCTATCTGGTTGGTACAGAAAACACAGACACTGTCATTCAATTGTTATTAGAAGAGACTGCAATAGTAAATAGTAAAACTCTTGCAAAAAAATAAAAATAAATGAATTGTAAAGTATATATAACACAGATCACTAATATCTCAAATAAGATTTAATATGTTATTGCAAAAGCATTTCAAAAGCAATTTTTCAATATCTTTATATCTGTAGCTTTTGTTAACCTATTGCCACCCACATAACACATGACCAGTGTAGATCAGATGTTACCAACCTTCTATGTCTGCTCGACCACCGTACTCAGCTTACCCCTTAATATTAATTCCAATTCATGAGACCACACCTGGAATGGAGTACAAATGGCCATAGCAGCCTTCTTTATTAACCAAACCCTTATTATTTCACATAAATATCTGAAACATAACAATTTTCTGCCTGATTGGTCTTTTGATGGTATCCAGAATCCAAATACTATTCCACTCCTGCACTGAGGGCCCTTTTACCATAATAGGCCTCCAGCTCGGAGACAAGCGCCACTACCCGCAGTGCAACCATTACCATCTTCCAGTTAACCTATTTAACTGGAATACACCAGAGGGGATCATACCACCGATGAGTCCCCCACACCTCCATCTCCAAAGTATTTCCTTACACCATCAAAAGACCAACCACCACCACCCGATCAACCGATCAGCTGCCATGACTTCCACTGCAACTCTTACACCTGCAATGAAAGAAAACAGACAAACAACACAGGGAGGATGGGTGGGAAACTGCCTGCCTTGTCACCTGTCCTTCCACTGAATGCCTGGGAGACCCCTCCTCCCTCTTAAATAAACTAACTTTGCCCCTCCTCATCCTGTTACTCCTGACCAATCCCAACTTTTCCCCTTTTCACATATACATCCTTAACCCTATAGTTGCCAACCCTTATCACACTGTCATGCTGCCCCTTTTCTACCCTTTCCGTTTCATTTCACTCGCTCTGGGCCTTCCTTACAAGTGGTGGCAAACAGGCACATATTGCACATATCTGCATCCATGGGCAGCAAAGGTTTCTGCGCTCTCAACATAGTAACTGAGCTGTCTAAGACAGTTCCTAATCATGTGACCACTGTGACAGCCAATCACAGTGATCATGTGATCAAACAGACCTTCCTGCCCCCAGGTGTAATAGCCCGGCTAAAGAGACACTGGGGTCTAGGTGGGAAGTGGACATCCCACCATAAATGTCCACATGAAGGCACTTTCTATTAGGACTCATTCACTCTGCCCACATGATAAATGCTCCATTTGTGGCTGCAGTGAGCCCAGTGAGTGATGAACATTTCAGTGCATCCCACTGTTTACTTTTTTTAACTTTATTTGAAGTGTACAAAATGACACTTCATTAATGTCTCTGCACAGCAGTGCTGTACATTGTTCTGCTGTGTAGTGACATGAGGGGCCAAACTGAGCGCTGCAATGAAATGCTACATGTCTGAATTTTACAGAAGCTCCTTGTACCCAACCTCTGGTCTGTGTTGCAGTGTGACATAGGGAACATAGGAAACAATTGTGTCCTAGCGCTGACTGGCAATTATCCATTGCAGAAAAATGCCAATCACCGCACTATGTGTGAAGGGGCCTTTAGAGGGGACAACACTCTGCCCCTGTCCTCCAATTGTTCTCTCACATTGTCACCCTGTCACATGATCTCCCACAGGGGACTATTAGTGCTGACACACATCACACAGGAGGGTCCACTTTTGTATCCTACAAGAAGCCCACCCTAAGAAATGATATGCAGCATTGTGGCTTCAAAAAGACTGAAGGAAATCAGCAGTGCTAAGATGTAACAAGGGATTAAATAGCTGTTAGTGGAGTCATTTGTTACAATAGAACATACACTCACCGGACACTTTATTAGGTACACCTGTTCAATTGTTGGTAACACAAATTACTAATCAGCCAATCATATGGCAGCAACTCAATGCATTTAGGCATCTAGATGTGGTGAAGACAACTTGCTGAAGTTCAAACTGAGCAATAGAATGGGTAAGAAAGGGGATTTAAGTGACTTTGAACGTGGCATGGCTGTTGGTGCCAGACAGGCTGGTCCAAGTATTTCAAAAACTGATGATCTACTGGGATTTTCACAATTATCTCTAGGGATTACAGAAAATGATCTGAAAAAGAGAAAATATCCAGTGATTGGCAGTTGTGTGGACTAAAATGCCATGTTGATGTCAGAAGTCAGAGGAGAATGAGCAGACTGGTTCAAGATAATAGAAGGGCAACAGTAACTCAAATAACCACTCGTTACAACCAAGGTATGCAGAGTATTATCTCTGAATGAACAACACATTGAACCTTGAAGCAGATGGGCTACAGCAGCAGAAAACCACACCGGGTGCCACTCCTGTCGACTAAGAACAGGAAACTTAGTCTACAATTCACTCAGGCTCACCAAAATTGGACAATAGAAGATTGGAAAAACGTTGCCTGGTCTGATGAGTCTCGATTTCAGCTGCGACATTCAGATGGTCGGGTCAGAATTTGGCATAAGCAGTTTGCTCGTTCATTTGCTGCTTCTACCTTTGAATGGTCCTTGTCATTACTAATAGAAGGTCCCATCATAACACATTTAGGTCTGAAATACACAATGGGGGTTATTTACTAAAGCCGGAGAGTGCAAAATCAGGCTCACTTCTGTGTGGAAAGCAATCAGCTTCTCACCTCAGCTTGTTCAATTAAGCTTTGGCAATAGAACCTGGAAGCTGATTGGTTTCTATGCAGAAGTGAGTCTGATTTTACACTCTCCCAGGGCCGATCCTAGGGTCACCGGCGCCTGGGTGCAAAAATATTTCTGGCACCCCCACATGGGCGTGGTCATCTTACCAACTCCTCCCCTTTACAAACGATTCTATGGCAACGACTCAAATACAGAGCTGCTCCTCTAAGAAGTCTTCGTTACCCTGAAATCCTCCCATGATCTCTTAACAATAAAGAAAATACAGGAAGAGAGAACACTAATGAGACCTGGAGGGGAGTCTCTCTGATGCACACAGAGAGGGCTTCTGTTAGAAAGAGTCCCCAGACATAATACAGGATACGGTCAAAGACTGCAGACATGATACAAGAGATGGTCAGAGACTGCAGACATAGTACAGAAGATTATCAGAGACTGCAGACATAATACAGGAGATGATCAGAGACTGCAGACATAGTACAGGAGATGATCAGAGACTGCAGACATGGTACAGGAGATGATCAGAGACTGCAGACATGGTACAGGAGATGATCAGAGACTGCAGACATGGTACAGGAGATGATCAGAGACTGTAGACATGGTACAGGAGATGATCAGAGACTGCAGACATGATACAGGAGATGATCAGAGACTGCAGACGTGGTACAGGAGATGATCAGAGACTGTAGACATGGTACAGGAGATGATCAGAGACTGCAGACATGGTACAGGAGATGATCAGAGACTGCAGACATGGTACAGGAGATGATCAGAGACTGCAGACATGGTACAGGAGATGATCAGAGACTGCAGACATAGTACAGGAGATGGTCAGAGACTGCATACATAGTACAGGAGATGGTCAGAGACTGCAGACATAATACAGGAGATGATCAGAGACTGCAGACATAGTACAGGAGATGATCAGAGACTGCAGACATGATACAAGAGATGATCAGAGACTGCAGACATAGTACAGGAGATGTTTAGAGACTGCAGACATGATACAAGAGACAGTCAGAGACTGTAGACATGATACAAGAGACAGTCAGAGACTGCAGACATGGTACAGAAGCTGGTCAGAGATTGCAGACATGATACAAGAGATGGTCAGAGACTGCAGACATGATAAAAGAGATGGTCAGAGACTGCAGACATGATACAAGAGAAAGTCAGAGACTGCAGACATAGTACAGGAGATGGTCAGAGACTGCAGACATAATACAGGAGATTATCAGAGACTGCAGACATAGTACAGGAGATGATCAGAGACTGCAGACATGATACAAGAGACAGTCAGAGACTGTAGACATGATACAAGAGACAGTCAGAGACTGCAGACATGGTACAGGAGATGATCAGAGACTGTAGACATAGTACAGGAGATGATCAGAGACTGCAGACATGGTACAGGAGATGATCAGAGACTGCAGACATGGTACAGGAGATGATCAGAGACTGCAGACATGGTACAGGAGATGATCAGAGACTGTAGACATAGTACAGGAGATGATCAGAGACTGCAGACATGGTACAGGAGATGATCAGAGACTGCAGACATAGTACAGGAGATGGTCAGAGACTGTAGACATGATACAAGAGACAGTCAGAGACTGCAGACATAGTACAGGAGATGGTCAGAGACTGCAGACATGATACAAGAGATGGTCAGAGACTGCAGACATAATACAGGAGATGGTCAGAGACTACAGACAAGATAGAATAGATGGTCAGAGACTGTAGACATGATACAAGAGACGGTCAGACACTGCAGACATGGTACAGAAGCTGGTCAGAGATTGCAGACATGATACAAGAGATGGTCAGAGACTGCAGACATGATACAAGAGATGGTCAGAGACTGCAGACATGATACAAGAGATGGTCAGAGACTGCAGACAGGATACAGGAGATGGTCAGAGACTGCAGACATGATACAAGAGATGGTCAGAGACTGCAGACATGATACAAGAGAAGGTCAGAGACTGCAGACATGATACAGGAGATGGTCAGAGACTGCAGTTCCTATGGACGTTAGTAGATAATGGCCGATCGGCCCTCTCACCTGACCCAGCGATGGTTCCTCTGATCAGGAGTCAGCTCACTCTGAATTGCCCATGGTGACTCCGCTGGGTAGAACCCAGATCTGTATTCTGGCAATGACTGCATTCCTTTCTCTGCCAGGGATGGCACCAGGCTGTGTGTCTTTCCCTCTGGTGGCGCAGGGCAGTGGGGTTTCCTCTCTGATGGTGTTTCCTCAGCACTGCCCTCTCCCTCTGGAGTCCTGGGTGTACTTCCCTGGAAGCTTTCCCAGGCTCCTGTATCTCTCTCTCTCTCCCATTCAGCTGAGCCTGCTGTGTGGGCTGCAGTTTCCATGTTACAGTGGGGCTGCCAGTCCTCGGGACTACATGTCCCACATTCCTCTTCTTTTTCTATTCTATTTTTCCCTGGCTGATATAAAGGCGGGGGAAGAAACATAGTGGGAGGCTGTGCTGGCCAGCGCCGCTCACTAGTATAGCAGTGCACATGCGGAGGAGAGGGAGAGGGAGAGGGAGGGGAAGGGGCGAAAGGAGAGCCCACAGCTGCAGTGACGTCACTAGGGTTGGTGTCACCAGGTGCGGTATAACATGGTGTCACCCTCCTTCCACCAACTTTAGTCGCCCCTCAGTACAGACTCCCCCTCCACTAAGTATAGACCCCCCTTCGTCAGTGCAGACCCCCCACTAAGTATAAACCCCTCTCTCAGTACAGACCCCCCCAGGACAAACCACCCCCCCTCCATTAGTAGACCCCCACCAGGACAACCCCCCTCCATTAGTACAGATCCCCCCCAGGACAAAGCCCCCCTTCATTAGTACAGACCCCCCAGGACAAATCCCCCCTTCATTAGTACAGACCCCCCCAGGACAAACCCCCACCATTACTACAGACCCCCCAGGAAACCCCCCCTCCACTAGTACAGACCCCCACAGGACAAATCCCCCCTTCATTAGTACAGACCCCAGGACAAACCCCCCCCTCCATTAGTACAGACCCCCCACCAGGACAAACCCCCCTCCAATAGTACAGACCCCCCACCAGGACAAACCCCCCTCCATTAGTACAAACCCCCCCCAGGACATCCCCCCTCCATTAGTACAGACCCTCCCGGACAAACACCCCCCTCCATTAGTACAGACTCCCCCAGAACAACCCCCCTCCATTAGTACAGACCCCCCAAGGACAACCCCCCTCCATTAGTACAGACCCCCAGGACAAACACCCCCCTCCATTAGTACAGACCCCCAGGACAAATCCCTCCATTAGAACAGACCCCCAGGACAAATCCCTCCATTAGTACAGACCCCCCAGGACAAATCCCCCCCTTCATTAGTACAGACCCCCCAGGTCAACCCCCCTTCATTAGTACAGACCCCCCCAAGACAACTCCCCCTCCATTAGTACAGACCCCCCAGGACAACCCCCCCATTAGTACAGACCCCCAGGACAACCCCCCATTAGTACAGACCCCCAGGACAACTCCCCCATTAGTACAGACCCCCAGGACAACCCCCCCATTAGTACAGACCCCCCAGGACAACCCCCCCAGGACAACCCCCCATTAGTACAGACCCCCAGGACAACCCCCCCATTAGTACAGACCCCCCAGGACAACCCCCCATTAGTACAGACCCCCAGGACAACCCCCCCATTAGTACAGACCCCCAGGACAACCCCCCATTATTACAGACTCCCCAGGACAACCCCCCATTAGTACAGACCCCCCAGGACAACCCCCCCATTAGTACAGACCCCCCAGGACAGCCCCCCCATTAGTACAGCCCCCCAGGACAGCCCCCCCATTAGTACAGACCCCCCAGGACAGCCCCCCCATTAGTACAGCCCCCCAGGACAGCCCCCCCATTAGTACAGACCCCCAGGACAACCCCCCATTAGTACAGACCCCCAGGACAACCCCCCATTAGTACAGACCCCAGGACAACCCCCCATTAGTACAGACCCCCCAGGACAAGCCCCCCATTAGTACAGACCCCCCAGGACAAGCCCCCCATTAGTACAGACCCCCCAGGACAGCCCCCCCATTAGTACAGACCCCCCAGGACAGCCCCCCCATTAGTACAGACCCCCCAGGACAACCCCCCATTTGTACAGACCCCCCAGGACAACCCCCCCTTAGTACAGACCGCCCCAGGGACAAACCTCCCTCTATCAGTACAGACACATAACACCCGTGCAGCAGCTAGAGAGGACAGTGTGAAGCCGCGCCGCCCGGGTGAAGAACAGATCGAGACAGGCAGCAGCTTAGGCGGGAGTGAGAGACAGAGGAGAGAACCTGTGTCAGGCTGCAGGCACGGGCCGCCCCCCCCTCCTCCCCCCAGCAAAGTCACTGCGCGGCTGGTCTCTCTCAACACAGAGACCAGCCGCTCCGATCTCCGGCGGCTGCTCTCCTCTGACAGGAGGAGGAGGGAGGGGGGACGGGCTCTAGCAGTGAAAAGCACAGCGGCCGCTCCGCGGCGGTGACCTGCGGACAGAGCTATTAAAAAGTAGATCCAGAAGTGTCCAGAAGCACGGAGGGGAGAAGGAGGAGGGAGGGGAGCACTCTGGCGCTTCAGCGCCCCCACCTCTCTGGCGCCTGGGTGCACTGCACCCCGTGCACCCACCTGGGACCGGCCCTGCACTCTCCAGCTTTAGTAAATAAACCTCACAATGTTTAACAAAGACCCAATAAGATCAGAGTAGTGGAAAGGACACATCAACACTTTCTTTTCAGTAGCAAAACATTTTGCACTTCTTGATGCCCATATTGTAGGTATGATCTACACATTTTTCTTTTTAATAATAACTTCACCAAAGTCAAATTAACTTTAGATGGAGTTGTTTACAGGATTTTCAGTATAGTTTGCTATATTTTCTTAAATAAACATATTTCTTTACAACATTCTTTCTTACATTGGTGAGCATCATTGTAAATTAGTAAATGAGGTGTAGAATATGAAATCTAGTGGATTTGCATTGTATAATTTGCATGTTTCCTGTCCTCCATATGTGATGTCGGGGGGTTTCCCCCCTAATGATTGCAGCTGTTATATAGGAGACATTGTACAGGTGACATCTCAGTAGTCTGTGTGTGTCAGTGCAGAGACATCAAGATGGGTTCTCAGGGGGTTCTGCTGCCTCTCATACTGCTTTATATTCAGGGTGAGAGATTCTCATATTAATGTATATAATGATAAGGGGGGGAGCAATGCAGAAAAAAACTAAATTAAATATAAAACCATATTCTTATTTTCTCAGGATCCTGGGCACAGATTACACTGACACAGACTCCGAAAGAGATCACTGCAACTCTAGGAGAGACAGTCACCATCTCATGTAAATCCAGTTCTAATGTCGACACGAGCTACTTACACTGGTATCAGCAGAAATCAGGACAAAGTCCAACACTGATTATCAGGAATACAAACACTCTGCAGTCTGGAGTCCCAGCCAGGTTCAGTGGATCTGGATCTGGAACAGATTATACTCTTAAAATCAACGACATAAAGGATGCAGATGAAGGAGATTTTTATTGTCAGCAGGGTTATAGTAAACCATTCACACAGTGATACAGAGCCGTACAAAAACCTCCTTCCTCTATTTCTTCTACTTACAATGAACAATGTATCTTGTATAGAAAAGGCTCCATAGTCTGTGTCTGTCAGTCCAAAAGACATCCAAATGGGTTTCCAGGTATTCTTCTGTTCTGTCATTTTTCTTTATAATCTGGGGGAGAGTTTTGTATGGTGATAAAGTATAAGGTACAGTAAGAGTTAAATAAAATACTCTACTCTACTAAAATACTAGCTTTATGTATAAACACGAAGCATGACTTCCTTTTTTTTTACACTGTAACAGCATGTATGATCGAACATAAAAGCATCCTGTCATAATGTACAATACAGGAGACACTAGGTGCAATGCTCAAATAGGTCACTAGGTGTAGCAAATACAATGTAATTGAACCCAATAAATGCAGACTACAGTGAGGGATGACTAATACAATAAAGTAGAGCTGCACGATTCTGGCTAAAATGAGAATCACTTTTTTTTTTGCTTAGAATAAAGATCATGATTCTCTCACGATTTTCACGGCGCAACATCATCTTTCATATTATACAAAAAAATGGGCTAACTTTACTGTTTCTTTTTTTTAAATAATTCATTAAAGGGTATTTAAAAAAAAAAAAAAAATAGCGTTTGAAAGACAATTGCGCAAATACAGTGTGTAATAAAATATTGCAACAACCACCATTTTATTTTCTAGGGTCTCTGCTAAAAAAATATATATAATGTTTGTAGGTTCTAACTAATTCTTTAGCAAAAAATACTGATTTTAATTTGTAAGCAACACGTGTCACTTTCATAAATAACCCCCTAAGGGGGTTATTTACGAAAGGCAAATCCACTTTGCACTACAAGTGCACTTGGAAGTGCAGTCACTATAAATCTGAGGGGTAGATCTGAAACGAGGGGAAGCTCTGCTGATTTTATCACACAATCATGTGCAAGCTAAAATGTTGTTTTTATTTTCCTTGCATGTTCCCCTCAGATCTACAGTGACTGCACTTCCAAGGGCACTTGTAGTGCAAAGTGGATTTGGCTTTTGTAAATAACACCCTTAGACTTTAAGTGGGTAAACTGCCCTCATTTATAGACTAAAGTTCATCCCTTTGATCTAAAATAATGAAATTTTACAATGTTACTCTTTATCTCCGCTAAATGATGTTGTGATAAACTTGGCAGGCTGCCTGTTTTTTTTTTTCACAGCTGTGAGCTATGAGCAGAGAACTCTGCACTGAATCGAGGAAATGCTGTTTTAAGATCAGGAGGGGGGTTGAATCACAATCTCGATTCTTTAACGATTAATTGTGCAGCTCTACAATAAAGCGGTAAAGAACACAGCTGCTTGCACTTCCTTTATGACAGGGTCGCTCTCACAGTGGGGCAGACTGGCTCTTGAAATCCAGATGAGCTGCTGGAGAGATCCCAGGACCAGATCCACAGGCAAGTGAAGGAAAAAGTCTCTGATCCGGACACACAGGCAAATGGCTGTAGGCACAGGACCTCCCCACTTCAGGTTCAGCACTGTGGACACAGACTGAGTCTTCTCAGGAAGCTGAGTGCTGTTGTGTAATGGTATCAGCCAAATTAGTAGACCAGTGGTGATATGCAATTTCTACTAAACAATGGTAATCAACATAACATTGCATAGGGGATATCATACGAGCAGGGGAGTGTAGTATAGAACATTAAAGCTATACCCGCACTGAAATTGTATTTACTTTTTTTAAACAAAAAACCTGTAAGGCAAAGGCATAATGAGCTAGTATGCAGCGCATACTAGCTCGTTATGAAATACTCACCTTAGAATGAGGCCTCGGCATCTGATCCCGCTCCACTCCGATGGAGCTGACATGTTCCCTCAGCATTTCTTCCGGGTTCGCAGCCCCGATGCTTTGAGTGGCATGCATGCGGGAGTCTTCTTCCCGGCAGGGTCGGCAGCGTCTGCCAGACCTTCAGCTGGTCCTTCACAGCGCATACACCGCTGACGTCAGCGGCTGCATGCAATGTGAATATCTCCTAAACCTACAGGATATTCATTTTACCTACAGGTAAGCCTTATTATAGCCTTATTATAGGCATACCTGTAGGTAAAAAAGGTATACAATCACTTTAATATTAACAGTAGGGAACACAGTAATAGAACATATGAGAACACTTCTACAAATGGCCACTAGATGTCAGTAGAGTTCCTGAGTTTAGTTCAGCTTATGAAAAAAAAGATAATGGGGTTGATTTACTAAAGTCAAATCCACTCTGCATTACAAGTGCACTTGGAAGTGGAGTCGCTGTAGATCTGAGGGGAAGATTGGAAATGAGGGGAAGCTCTGCTGATTTCATCAGCCAATCATGTACAAGCAAAAATGCTGTTTTTTATTTTCCTTACATGTTCCGCTCAGATCTACAGCGACTGAATTTCCAAGTGCATTTGTAGTGCAATGTCTCTCACATGTCCACCTTATGAAGGAAGGTTCTGAGAAGGCTGTCCACAAGGTTTAGGAATGTGTCTGTGGGAATGTTTAACCATTCTTCTGGAAGCGCATTTGTAAGGTCAGGCACTGATGTGGAGGAGAAGGCCTGATTAGCAGTCATCATTCATGCCATAGGTGTTCTATTGGGTTAAGGTCAGGCCAGTCAAGTTCCTCTACCCCAAACTCACTCATCCATGTCTTTATGGACCTTGCTTTGTGCACTGGCATGCAGTCATGTTGGAACAGGAAGGGGTCATCCCCAAACTGTTCCCACAAAGTTGTGAGCATGAAATTGTACAAAATGTCTTGGTATTCTGATGCCTTAACAGTTCCCTTCACTGGAACTAAGGGGTCAAGCCCAACCCCTGAAAAACAACCCCACACCATAATCTCCTCTCCACCAAATGATTTGGACCAGTGCACAAAGCAAGGTCCATAAAGACATGGATGAGCGAGTTTGGGGTGGAGGAACTTGACTGGCCTGCACAGAGTCCTGACCTCATTCCAATGAATTAGAGTGGAGACTGCGAGCCAGGCCTTCTCCTCCAACATCAGTGTGTCTGACCTCACAAATGCGCTTCTGGAAGAATGGTCAAACATTCCCACAGACACACTCCTAAACCTTGTGGACAGCCTTCCCAGAAGAGTTGAAGCTGTTATAGCTGCAAATGGTGGGTGCCAACTCAATATTAATTTATCAGAAGAGACAGCAAACAGCAGATTTATTCAGCATCAGAAGATCTTCCCTCCCTCCTAAATTATTAAAGCTGAACTACACTTTATCTGAGCACCACAAATCAAAAGTGCTATTGAATTTATTTTTCTGTTTCAATAATTTTTATTCCAAAGTTTTAACTAGACATGTGCAATTCGTTTAGTTCGAATTAGTTTTTTAACGAATTTAGACAAATTTGTTAATTCGCAACTATCCAGATTTTCGAATTTCCAAATATTCTAAAATTCGGAAATTTGAAAATTCAGAAATCCAAAAATAAGTATGAAAATCCAAAAATTCAAACGAAGAAAAATCCGAAAAAAGGAACTTAAATCCAAAAATTCAAAATCCCGAAAATCTGAAATAATAACTAACTAAAAATAACTTAACAATTACTAACTATTAAATTATAGGTATTGGAATTTCCTTTCATATTTGTCTGTTAGTGAACGTAATGAATATGAATTTATCTGAAGCTACGAATTATTCGTAATAACGAATGCCGTATCTAAACGAATGGACGTAACAAATGAATAACAATAAATAACAATAATAATAATAATAAAAACACATTATTCACATTATTATTAATTATTAGTTTTTTTTTCCGAATTTCTGAATTTTCAAATTTACAAATTCTGAATGTTCGAATTTCCGAAAAAAAAAAAAAAAAACAAATGAAACGAAAACTAAAACGAACAAATTTTCCAGCAGTGCACATGTCTAGTTTTAACATAATACAAAAATGTAAACAAGATCAAGTGAAAGTCAAAGAGCGGATGCACCCTCCAATATGATCAGAGATCAAATCATAATAACCAGAGTACATACAAATCAAAAAGACCTGGCCTGATGAGCAGGCTCTACCAAATAGAGCAGCAGTTTATCAAAGGCAAAAAACTCAGGAGTGTTATCAACCTATTGCAGAAAGTCAAAATATGTAAATAATTATCAAGCAACATTACAATAAACTGTAGTTCACACATAGCTCAGGTACATGGACAGGTAGGGGAGCGGTAATGTCAAGGATTAGCCCCTCAAGGCACAATACCTCATTCCGAGAAGATATTAGGATTGGGGAGGCTCTATGGCATCCTTATAGAAGTTATTAAAGCATAACAAAAATAATAATAAAAAAGAAAAATGTGGAAGAAAGAAGGAAAGTAGGAGAAAAGGCTGGAGTCAGTTCTCTTGGTCCAGGCCTCCATCCACAAGGTGTCCCAGTGTCTAGGGAGGAACACAATCCAGGGGTTCCACACTTTTTCAAACCTGGCTTGTTTATCTCTAAACAGAGATGCTGTTTTAGCGTCTCTGGGTATATTCTGTCCCATCACCGAATGGACAAGATCAAACATTCTAATCCAAAGACATTTGACCTTCAGACAGGACCACCAAACATGGTATTTAATTTATTTTTTTGAATATTCAAAGCAAACTCAATCATTCATCTACATCCCCATGCTTTATTTGGCTAAGAAATCACTTTGAAAAACACCCCCCTAGCATTTTTGGTTGTGGCCATCTTGAGTAAATGCATATGATGCATGTAGCATTTGCTTCCTGGAATCCATCTGCCCTTAGCTCAGGCATGCAAACAGGAGGGTTTGCTTAGCTGAGAAAACCCATCCTCCCCTCCTGAAGACTCCTGGGATGTATGGCATAATTTGCCTAGGCATGAAAACTAAAACATAACTAAAAAAATGTAAAAACATTTAAAACAAGTAAAAATATACTTTCCTGTCAATTTACTAATGCTAACATCATAAAGATTCAATATAGTCAATATTGATTAAGAGAGTGATTGTCACGGCTCCGATGATAGGATTTTACCTTTCCAACAAAAAAATGGTACCTGATCAATCCCCTCACCTGGCATTTTTATTTGTTATACCTGTCCTGAACTTCTGATAACACTATACCTTGAAGACATGTTGTGTACCCACAAGACATCTGTGATGGCACGAGTTTTAAATTAACAACTGTAAGCTCCAGTATGCTGGATATTATGTTTTTTTTTTTCAATTTCCTATATAAATTAATGAAGCTGTGGCCTTGTCCTTCCAAAGAAGAACAGTTCAGGAATTTTATGTGGGAAAGGTATACTCTGTATGGTGTTTATAGCCTTCTTATGAGCCTAATTGCTGTGTGCACAGCACATGTATGCCACAGTCTTTGCAATCTCAAAATACTCCTTTAAAGGCAACTTTGGCTTCTTAACCTAAATAACATATAATTGTTTTCATCCATGCAAACTAAACGGTAAATGTAAAACCACAAGATTTACATAACTTTCTATACACAGTTTGTGTGTGTGTGTGGGGGGAACACCTCCCCTGTCACTCTCTCTATATATCTCATTGTACAGGAGACGTCTTCTAGTTTGGATCTGACCCTCCAGAAACATCAAGATGTTTTCTCCCAGTTATCTGCTGGCTGTCATCTTCATTTCTATTCAGGGTGAGAGATGAGGCTCCTTCCATCATCCTCTGCACATACATCTATACATTGTACAATAAATACACACATCAGGATTGATAGGAAATCAATAATCAATATGTCTCTTCCCATCCTCAGGATCCTGTGGACAGATTGTGATGACTCAGACTCCGGATTCTATCTCTGTGTCCCCGGGACAGACAGTCACCATCACATGTACATCCAGTGCTAGTATTACTAATAGTTCTGGTACTACCTGGTTAGCCTGGTTCCAACAGAAGCCCCAACAACCTCCAAAACGTCTTATCTATAAGGCCAGCACTCGGCAATCTGGGATCCCGGACAGGTTCAGTGGTTCCAGATCTAGAAATGAATACAAACTAACCATCACTGGAGGGACTGAAGACGATGAAGGACGTTATTACTGTTTGCAGTATGACACCACCCCGTACACACAGTGATACAGAGCCGTGCAAAAACCTCCTTCCTCGTTTATAACCCACAGAAATCATTCATGTGATGACATAACATATAAATATAATAATTATAATAGTAAAGCGCTGGTGTGGTGAACTGAAAATTTTCATATTTTTCTCACGAACATAAGTAGCACTGTGTTTTAATACATTGGTAATAGCGCACCAATCTGGTTTATTTATAACTTATAAATAGCTGTAATACAATTCTGAAAATGAATTGTGATCATTAGCAGGGAAATTATTCATTTAATTTTGGTCGGAAGAAAAAGGTGTCACCCATATTAATTATCTGATAATCTGTAATCATTTTATAAATGGTATCAGCTGGAATCTATCTGGTTGGTACAGAAAACACAGACACTGTCATTCAATTTTTATTAGAAGAGACTGTAATAGTAAATAGTAAAACAAAAAAATAAAAATAAATGAATTGTAAAGTATATATAACACAGATCACTAATATCTCAAATAAGATTTAATATGTTATCTCAAAAGCATTTCAAAAAGAATTTTTCAATATCTTTATATCTGTAGGTTTTGTTATCCTATTGCCACCCACATAACACATACAAGTGGTGGCAAACAGGCACATATTGCACATATCTGCATCCATGGGCAGCAAAGTTTTCTGCGCTCTCAACATAGTAACCAAGTTGTCTAAGACAGTTCCAGGGCTCCAGTAATGATTGGGGGTTGGCAGAACCGACTCCTAATCATGTGACCACTGTGACAGCCAATCACAGTGGTCATGTGATCAAACAGACCTTCCTGCCCCCAGGTGTAATAGCCCGGCTAAAGAGACACTGGGGTCTAGGTGGGAAGTGGACATCCCACCATAAATGTCCACATGAAGGCACTTTCTATTAGGACTCATTCACTCTGCCCACATGATAAATGCTCCATTTGTGGCTGCAGTGAGCCCAGAGAGTGATGAACATTTCAGTGCATCCCACTGTTTACTTTTTTTAACTTTATTTGAAGTGTACAAAATGACACTTCATTAATGTCTCTGCACAGCAGTGCTGTACATTGTTCTGCTGTGTAGTGACATGAGGGGCCAAACTGAGCGCTGCAGTGAAATGCTACATGTCTGAATTTTACAGAAGCTCCTTGTACCCAACCTCTGGTCTGTGTTGCAGTGTGACATAGGGAACATAGGAAACAATTGTGTCCTAGCGCTGACTGGCTATTATCCATTGCAGAAAAATGCCAATCACCGCACTATGTGTGAAGGGGCCTTTAGAGGGGACAACACTCTGCCCCTGTCCTCCAATTGTTCTCTCACATTGTCACCCTGTCACATGATCTCCCACAGGGGACTATTAGTGCTGACACACATCACACAGGAGGGTCCACTTTTGTAGCCTACAAGAAGCCCACCCTAAGAAATGATATGCAGCATTGTGGCTTCACAAAGACTGAAGGAAATCAGCAGTGCTAAGATGTAACAAGGGATTAAATAGCTGTTAGTGGAGTCATTTGTTACAATAGAACAAACACTCACCAGACACTTTATTAGGTACACCTGTTCAATTGTTGGTAACACAAATTACTAATCAACCAATCATATGGCAGCAACTCAATGCATTTAGGCATCTAGATGTGGTGAAGACAACTTGCTGAAGTTCAAACTGAGCAATAGAATGGGTAAGAAAGGGGATTTAAGTGACTTTGAATGTGGCATGGTTGTTGGTGCCAGACAGGCTGGTCTAAGTATTTCAAAAATTGCTGATCTACTGGGATTTTCACGCACAATTATCTTTAGGGATTACAGAAAATGGTCCGAAAAAGAGAAAATATCCAGTGATTGGCAGTTGTGTGGACTAAAATGCCATGTTGATGTCAGAAGTCAGAGGAGAATGGGCAGACTGGTTTGAGATGATAGAAGGGCAACAGTAACTCAAATAACCACTCGTTACAACCAAGGTATGCAGAGTATTATCTCTGAATGAACAACACATCGAACCTTGAAGCAGATGGGCTACAGCAGCAGAAGACCACACCGGGTGCCACTCCTGTCAGCTAAGAACAGGGAACTGAGGCTACAATTCACACAGATCACCAAAATTGGACAAAAGAAGATTGGAAAAACATTGCCTGGTCTGATGAGTCTCGATTTCAGCTGCGACATTCAGATGGTAGGGTCAGAATTTGGTATAAGCAGTTTGCTCATGAATGGTCTTTGCCATTACTAATAGAAGGTCTGAAATACACAATGTTTAACAAAGACCCAATAAGATCAGAGTAGTGGAAAGGACACATCAACACTTTCTTTTCAGTAGCAAAACATTTTGCACTTCTTGATGCCCATATTGTAGGTATGATCTACACATTTTTCTTTTTACTAATAACTTCACCAAAGTCAAATTAACTTTGGATGGAGTTGTTTACAGGATTGTCAGTATAGTTTGCTATATTTTCTTAAATAAACATATTTCTTTACAACATTCTTTCTTACATTGGTGATCATCATTGTAAATCAGTAAATGAGGTGTAGAATATGAAATCTAGTGGATTTGTATTGTATAATTTGCATGTTTCCTGTCCCCCATATGTGATGTCGGGGGGTTTCCCCTCTAATGATTGCAGCTGTTATATAGGAGACATTGTACAGGTGACATCTCAGTAGTCTGTGTGTGTCAGTGCAGAGACATCAAGATGGGTTCTCAGGGGGTTCTGCTGCCTCTCATACTGCTTTATATTCAGGGTGAGAGATTCTCATATTAATGTATATAATGATATGGGGGGGAGAGCATTGCAGAAAAAAAACTAAATAAAATATAAAATCATATTCTTATTTTCTCAGGATCCTGGGCACAGATTATACTGACACAGACTCCGAATGAGATCACTGCAACTCCAGGACAGACAGTCACCATCTCATGTAAATCCAGTTCTAGTGTCAGCACCAGCTACTTACACTGGTACCAGCAGAAATCAGGACAACGTCCAACACTGATTATCAGGAGTACAAACACTCTGCAGTCTGGAGTCCCAGCCAGGTTCAGTGGATCTGGATCTGGAACAGATTATACTCTTAAAATCAACGACATAAAGGATGAAGATGAAGGAGATTATTATTGTCATCAGTATCAGAGCTACCCTGTCACACAGTGATACAGAGCCGTACAAAAACCTCCTTCCTCTATTTCTTCTACTTACAATGAACAATGTATCTTGTATAGAAAAGGCTCCATAGTCTGTGTCTGTCAGTCCAAAAGACATCCAAATGGGTTTCCAGGTATTTTTCTGTTCTGTCATTTTGCTTTATAATCTGGGGGAGAGTTTTGTAGGGAGATAAAGTCAGTGTTAATTTTGGCAGCAAATTTCAATTTAGTTTTAGTCTTAGTCTTAGGACTAAAATGGCATTTTAGTTTTAGTCCCATTTTAGTCTTCTGCAATTGTTTTAGTTTTAATCGTATTTAGTCGACTAAATCTCCAGTACATTTTTGTTGACTAAAACTCATTTTAGTCGTCTAAAATATGATGTGTGTAATTAAATTGTAATGCATTAGTTTACATTTCTCTACAAATTCCAAACTCATTATATACTGCTGGAGTGAAAAATCTCATCTGTTATTTAAGGTATTGTGGAATGAACATGCACTACAGACCAGTGTTAATTTTGAAGTCAAATTTCAATTTAGTTTTAGTCTTAGTCTTTTGACTAAAATGCCATTTTAGTTTTAGTCGTATTTTAGTCATCTCAATTGTTTTAGTTTTTAGTCGTATTTTAGTCGACTAAAATAGTATTCATTTAGTCGACTAAAATGTTTTAGTCGTTTTAGTCGACAAAATTAACACTGGATAAAGTATAAGGTACAGTACGAGTTGAACAAAATGATCTAGCTTTATGTATGAACACTAAGCATGACTTTCTTTTTCACACTGTAACAGCATGTATAATCGAACATAAAAGCATCCTGTCATAATGTGTTATGCATAAGCTACATAACAGTGTCTGTTACAATACAGAAGCCACTAGGTGCAATCCCAAATAGGTCACTAGGTGGCAGCAAATACAATGTAACTGAACCCAATGAATTCAGACTACAGTAAGGGATGACTAATACAATAAAATAGAGCTGCAGGATTCTGGCTAAAATGAGAATCACATTTTCTTTTTACTTCGAATAAAGATCACGATTCTCTCACGATTTTCACGGCGTAACATCATCTTTCACATTATACAAAAAAATTGGGCTAACTATACTGTTTCTTTTTTTGATTATTATTCATGAAAGGGTATTTTTTTAAAAAAAAATTGTGTTTGAAAGAATGTTGCGCAAATACAGTGTGACATAAAATATTGCAACTACCACCATTTTATTCTCTAGGGTCTCTGCTAAAAAAAAAAAAAATATATATATATATATATATATATATATATATATATATATATATTTATGGTCGTGGCCCTAAGACCGAGACAAATGTGGATCACATAAACACGCGACAAGACTCACAACATAAATAGACCTGAGGTGTGGCTTTTGGTCGTCTGGTAGGTATGGCAAGAAAAGGGGCCATACCCAAGATAAGTAATGGATGATTGTGGAGGAGAATTTGCTGAGAAGTGCTGTAAAAAGGGGAATGGGAGGGAGGGTATCGTTCACTGAAACTGACAAAGAGGAAGGGGAAGTGTTCAGCTTAAATACCCTCCGGGCTCCTCCCATAAATTCAGGCCAGCACACTGGCCTTCTAACTTATGGTCGTGGCCCTAAGTCCGAGACAAATGTGGATCACATAAACACGCGAAAAAGACTCACAACATAAATAGACCTGAGGTGTGGCTTTTGGTCATCTGGTAGGTATGGCAAGAAAAGGGGCCAAAAATAACCAGGTAGGGAAGTATCTTTATTGCCTCTAACCTCATTGAGCGAGCTTGGAGAAGGCAAGGGCCATTTCCACTTGAGGGTTTGGAATGTACCTGGCGAAGCAGGTGGACTTCCATCTGCCTAGCTTTTTATCACATGGTCCGGTACTCCATGCTGAGATGCAGCTGAGGCTGCGCCGATCCGGAAGGAATGTCCAGAATATCGTCCGGGGTCTAGGCCTAAGTTGACCAGTAGGACCCTAACATGTTTGATAAACTGACTGCCACTCAGGGGGTTGACCAGAAAAGGCAGTAATGGGCTGGAGACTGACTGGCTGGGTAGGTGAGAGAGCAGGCGGTCAAGGATCATTACTGGGCACCAAAATTACTATGTAGCTGGGCGGTCCTCAATATGATACAGCACCTCATCCCAAAATCTAATGATTAAACCAGAGAAAAGGGAATATAGGGATTATGACAGTGCCAGGAAGAACACAATATGTTCCAATATAAAAATAAATAATTTTTATTAATACATAACAATTATAAAAAATAAACAATAGAATTACAAAAACATGGTGTGCATAAATGCTAAAAACATATCTGTAGCGAGCTTCACGTCACTTGGCCCCATAGATGTAACGGCCAGTGCAGTAGGTAGGTATTTTAAGTATGCGACATGTTTCGCCAGTATTGGCTTCTTCAGGGATAAGTTATTAATACCTAGAGTGCTACAGTAATTCTATGAAAGAAATGTAACAATCAGTAAATATAATCGGGCAAATAATACAATGAATACAAGAAAATTATCAAAAATTCAAATATATATATATGTTTGCGAGCTGTCAGTGTAGACTGACCTCCACCACCAATCAAAGAGCACCAAGGGGACATCCTCACATGTGCACCATCGGGTAGCCTAGAAACCTCCACCCCAGACTAACCACCCAGCCAGACATTCTACAGATGGAAATGAGGTACCTGCAAGTCACCAAGGGGGTGCCACACACTTCCAGGGCTAGACCTCCAGCAAAGATCACAGTAGGTAGCTGCAGGGGGCAGTAGGAAGGACCTGGCCAAATGTGTATCTAAAGAGGTATAATTATTTGCAATGAGTTCATTATCATAATTTTTTATCTTTCTAAGGGGGTCATGTGACTCCCAATAGTTAATAGAGAGATTGTATGGGACTAACATAGTCTCCGATTGATATACTTACAAAAAAATACTCTTTAAAGTGAGTAACAGGACACCAGTAGATCCTTGGCTTAGAGAAGAACTCTAAGCAGCAACAGGAGACGTATCTCTATAAGTTAAATAAACAGACGGGAAAGAATTTATGTGCCATTTATGAAATTATCTGGGGGGAAGTGTAATTATAAGATGCACTTTAGTTAATCTGTGAGTAGATTGCACCGACAAAAAACAAACTAAGTTAACACTTACCGTTAAATGGATATACAGTGAGATGCTGGGCTGGACAAAGCCTACAGCCAGCGATAGCACTAAATAAGATAAGCCAGAGAGCAAAGGATAGTGTCAGCAAGAGGTAAATCTATTTATGCCCCAAAACATTGAAGGTCCATAATAATGCCTACCGGGTCACATAACCATCAATACGTCGGTGTCCTGTAGCATCCCTGGCGTGTGTACTGGCCTGGGATGCCGGCGTTCTTATGCCCCTCACACACGTGCGGCGTCTGACGTCACCGCACGTGTGAGCGGACGAAGGAGGCCACAGCGCATGCGCCAACCGCAAATCCATCCAGGCCTACAAGGTCCAGGGGGCATTGCGGTGGTGTCCATAGTGATGTACACAACATCACAGACAAGACGCGGTACCAGACGCCGCATAAGGCAGAATGATACCTGGAAGGAGGCATTGATTTCCAGTGCGCCGTGGCTGGGGCGGGCAGAGGAAGATCCAAAGCCCTTGGGTGTCCATACAGCTAAAAGTGTCCTTGACAGGGGGCTGGAAGCACCAGATCGGGTGCACATACCCCACAGCGGAGTGCAGGGGCTCAAAGGCAATAGAGAAACCAGAAGGGGAGCTGGAAGGGGGGAGAGAGGGGGAAAGAGGGGAAAGGGAAGAATAAAAGAAGGGAAAAGTAGAGGGGGAAGAAGGGGAGGGTTGGGAAGGGAATGAAGGGAATGGGGAGGGAAAGGGGAGAAAAAGAAAGGGGAATTTGAAGGGAAAAGAAGAGAAAAATTTAGGCATCCGAAGGTACGGGGATGCCAACCGAGGCACACAAAGGGATGAGGTGAGGGTGGGTGAGAACAATCCAGGGATATATATAAAACCCAAAAGAAACGCCTGCACACATGGCATGAAGATTGGGACAGAATACAGGAAGAAAGAGTAGAGAGGGGTTAGATCCCTGGGGTGTGCCCACACATGTCACCCTGACAGCTCGCAAAAACAATACTTAGGTAATAATGCGAAAAGTTCATGGATTACAGATCAAACAATGAAGTCAAAGTATATATTTACAGTAATGTACATGATAATAAAGAAGATATGTCTTAACCATACATATGCCGTATATAGTCATATATCCAGTGGTGAAAAATATTTTTTCAAAGAAAAGAAGGGAAGGGGAAACTGTATCCTAGTCCAGCATGGCTATCTCATGCGTAGGAAGGGCCAAAAGGGAGGAGAGTGAAGAAACATAAACAAAAAATATGTATTAAGGTACAATAGGACTTAAAAAAAGGCTTTAATTGAAAGATCGTGATCCACCTTGAAGGGGGTTTTTTTTAAAAAGGGTTTAAAACTAATATTTTCATTGAGCCCAGGATATGTGGTAGCATCCAAAATGTGTATCCACTTAGTTTCCAATTGTAAGAGTTTCTGATCAATATCTCCACCCCTCACATGTGCAGGGATATGTTCCAATGCTGTAAATCCTACAACATGGGGATTAGAATCATGGTACTGTGCTACATGTCGATTGATAGAAGTAGAAGTCTTACCCTTCAGTAAGGGTTTGATATGATCTCGAATCCTCACGCAAAATTGCCGTTTAGTTTTGCCTACATAGTAGCTGCCGCAAAGGCATGTAGCAAGATATACTACACCGATAGTTTGGCACGTGATCTTGTGTTTAATTTTGTATATTTGGCCATTGGGAAGCGGTTTCTCGCATGTATCATAAATGAACTCACATGTGTCACAGTGGCCACAAGGGAATGTGCCATACACAGTTGAAAGGCATTCTAGTTTAGGTGTATGATGACTCGCCGTGACTTTATCCCGTAGGGATGGGGAACGACGATAAGTAATTTGAGGCTGAGACTGAATATATTTTTTGATGGTGTTGTCTGCTGTTAAGAGGGGCCAAAATTTACATAAAATGTCCCTTATTTCCTTATGATGTTGGGAATATTGGGTTATAACCCGGACCGGCTGAACGTCATCCCTCTTTTTGGTGGAGAATATCAATTTTTTGCGATCCAATTTTTTAACTTTGTTGAAGGCCTGCTTCAATAAGTTATGGCTGTACCCTCTTCTTTTTAATCTTTCATAAAGTTCATGTGAAGCTCTAAAAAAGTCTCCCTCATCAGTGCAGTTTCGTTTAATGCGCAAATATTGGCTGTAAGGAATGCTATTAAGCAATGGTTTGGGGTGAGCGCTGTTAGCGTGTAAAATAGTGTTCCCTGACGTTTCTTTACGATACAGAGACGAAGAGAGATTTCCTTCAGAATCCAATCGTATTTCCAGGTCAAGGAAGGTGATCCTTGTCTGGCTACACTCCATTGTGAACTTGAGATTATACGAATTAACCGCCAGAGTGTCTACAAATCTCGAGAGATGTTCTCGAGTACCTGTCCAAAAGAAAATGATATCGTCTATATACCTGTGCCACGAGATCACGTGGCACAGGGAATCGACTAAATCATAGTTGGAAAATAGGTCCTTTTCCCACCCCCCCAGGTACAAATTGGCGTAGGATGGCGCACATTTAGTGCCCATGGCTACGCCTTGCACCTGGAGGAAGTGGGAAGTGCCAAATACAAAGTGGTTACGTGTTAAGATGAAGTTCAGGAGATCAACAACAAATTAGTTGTATGCCTCAAAACTAGGGCCTCTGTCCTGTAGCAGTTTAGAGATGACTTGAATACCAGTACCATGAGGTATAGTGTTGTACAGACTTTCTACGTCTAAAGCCACTATCCAGGTGTTTCTTGGAAGCTTTAGGTTCTCAAAAATACGGAGAAGGTGTACTGTGTCCTGTACATAGGAGGGAAGGGCCTGAACATGTGGATTCAGGTACTTGTCCACCAAAGCGCTCGCATTTTCTGTCAAACTTGAACATCCTGATATAATCGGACGCCCAGGGGGATTTTTTAAGGACTTATGAAGTTTGGGCAAGGCATAGAACGTGGGTATTCTTCCATCTTTAACATTTAAGAATTTCCAGGTATTAATGTCTATGATTCCCTCCTGGTAGGCAGAGAAAATGAGTTCGTAGTATTCGCGAGCGTAATTTTCAATAAGTGTGTGTGAAATGGGTCTATACCAGTCAGGGTTGTCAAGGATGTTGCGGCACATGGTTTCATATGCCGCAACATCCATGACAACCACATTGCCACCCTTGTCGGCAGGTTTTATAACCAGACCAGGGTGGTTTTGAAGAGATTTCAGGGCCTGCCTCTGGGCACTAGACAAATTGGAGGAGCATGGAGTGGAGAAATCAGTATCTTTGATAGTCTTACTAATTTGTTCAACGAATGCCCAAATATTGGGATTCGTGGAAAGATTAGGAAAGTTAGTAGATTTAGATTTGAAGGATAAAGGAGGAGGAAAGGATACTCCAGAGGCAACGATGCCGTGGTCATCAAGTTGCCACTCGCATTCGTCCTCTGTGCCACCTTCTTCAAGAAGCGTTAACAGGTCTTCGATGGCCTGAATTTCGGCCACCGTGGGGACGGTATTATCTGAAACTGAGGCTACCGTTGAAGTAACCGTGGTTTTATCAAAAATGACCTTATACATCAATTTTCTTGCAAACAATTGTATGTCTTTGACAAATCGGAATTTGTCAAATTCTGCTGAAGGACAGAAGGTAAGGCCTAATTGCAAAACTTTTATTTGGTGTTTAGTTAAAGAAAAAGACGAGAGATTGACTACATCTAGATCCAGAGTGTTAGGCACAAGGGTAGTAGATGCTATAGTGTTGGACTCTGGGTTGAGTCCAAGGCTTGGGATAAAAAAATAGGGGCTAATTTGGGATCAATCGACTGAGATGCTGTGGGGAACATGGTAGTTAGAGTAGGTTCACTTACCCATCTTGCCATGGGAGCAGGGAGTGCAGGTAGTGCCGAAGTGGTGGTAGGGAGTGCTGAGTGCGTGGTACGAGTAGAAGTGAGTGGTGGTCGTGGTGGTGCTCGTGTGAGTGGGGTGGAGGTGCTCGTGGTTTTAGGTCGGGCCCCTAAGGGCTTAGCGGAGTGCGTAGTTCCAAAAGTGCGTCGAATGGAGTCTGTGGAAGAGGTAGGTAAATCACTCTTTCTTTTTTTAGGAATTCCATCTTGTGAAAGCTCACGATAGGTGGTAGATGAGCTGGAGGAAAAGGAAGTAGAAAAAACATTAGGTGCTTCAGTGTTGTTTTTAGGTACATTATCCGAGTTGGATTTAGTGAAGGGTTTTTTGGGGATATTTCCGTCCCATCTATAGGCATAGCCATTAGTATGGGCGAGTTTATCCCGCAGAAACTTGTTTTCTTTGGCATTAATTATGTCTATTGTGTACTCCTCGAGGTGAGCGCGGAGGTCCTTCTCCCTCTGGGCAAATCTCGAGGAGGCTACATCTGCGGCCCGATCCGCAAGCCATTCGTTAATAGAGACATCCAGAACTGCCAGTTCCTTGTCGTATTCCTCACAAAGCGTACGGATCATATTGAAAGAGCACATTTGTAAATTATCTTCCCAAGCTTTTTTAAGGGGATCAGTGATTTTTTTGATATTGGGGAATATTTGGATTCTAAGTCCCCAGGGGACAATCTGGTTCTCAACGTATTTTTCAAAGTAAGTTTTGTGCCAATAGACACGAACCTTCTTTTCCAATAAACGTTGCAATCTAATAAAGTATTTGTCTAGCTCAGTGTCCGAGACATTTGAACTTGTATGTGACGTTTGAATTTTCGTCATAAGGTCCTCCCAACCTTCCCCACAGAAGTCAGCCATGACTTCAAAGGAAACAGCGAAAAATGTTTACAGAAAATTACACCGTTTACAATATATCAGCTTCTAAGGGCTTAATTTGAAAAATTTAGGGCAAAAAATAAAGCAAAAAAATGGAAAATATTTAGTAAGCAAAGACATAAAAGTGTATGTCCTGGAAATATCCCCAAAAAACCCTTCACTAAATCCAACTCGGATAATGTACCTAAAAACAACACTGAAGCACCTAAGGTTTTTACTACTTCCTTTTCCTCCAGCTCATCTACCACCTATCGTGAGCTTTCACAAGATGGAATTCCTAAAAAAAGAAAGAGTGATTTACCTACCTCTTCCACAGACTCCATTCGACGCACTTTTGGAACTACGCACTCCGCTAAGCCCTTAGGGGCCCGACCTAAAACCACGAGCACCTCCACCCCACTCACACGAGCACTACCACGACCACCACTCACTTCTACTCGTACCACGCACTCAGCACTCCCTACCACCACTTCGGCACTTCCTGCACTCCCTGCTCCCATGGCAAGACGGGTAAGTGAACCTACTCTAACTACCATGTTCCCCACAGCATCTCAGTCGATTGATCCCAAATTAGCCCCTATTTTTTTATCCCAAGCCTTGGACTCAACCCAGAGTCCAACACTATAGCATCTACTACCCTTGTGCCTAACACTCTGGATCTAGATGTAGTCAATCTCTCGTCTTTTTCTTTAACTAAACACCAAATAAAAGTTTTGCAATTAGGCCTTACCTTCTGTCCTTCAGCAGAATTTGACAAATTCCGATTTGTCAAAGACATACAATTGTTTGCAAGAAAATTGATGTATAAGGTCATTTTTGATAAAACCACAGTTACTTCAACGGTAGCCTCAGTTTCAGATAATACCGTCTACTAACTTTCCTAATCTTTCCCCGAATCCCAATATTTGGGCATTCGTTGAACAAATTAGTAAGACTATCAAAGATACTGATTTCTCCACTCCATGCTCCTCCAATTTGTCTAGTGCCCAGAGGCAGGCCCTGAAATCTCTTCAAAACCACCCTGGTCTGGTTATAAAACCTGCCGACAAGGGTGGCAATGTGGTTGTCATGGATGTTGCGGCATATGAAACCATGTGCCGCAACATCCTTGACAACCCTGACTGGTATAGACCCATTTCACGCACACTTATTGAAAATTACGCTCGCGAATAGGGATGAGCTTCGAGTTCGAGTCGAACTCATGTTCGTCTCGAACATTGGCTGTTCGCAAGTTCGCCGAACAGCGAACAATTTGGGGTCTTCGCGGCAAATTCGAATGCCGCGGAACACCCTTTAAAAGTCTATGGGAGAAATCAAAAGTGCTAATTTTAAAGGCTAATATGCAAGTTATTGTCATAAAAAGTGTTTGGGGACCTGGGTCCTGCCCCAGGGGACATGGATCAATGCAAAAAAAGTTTTAAAAACGGCCGTTTTTTCAGGAGCAGTGATTTTAATAATGCTTAAAGTCAATCAATAAAAGTGTAATATCCCTTTAAATTTCGTACCTGGGGGGTGTCTATAGTATGCCTGTAAAGGGGCGCATGTTTCCTGTGTTTAGAACAGTCTGACAGCAAAATGACATTTTGAAGGAAAAAACTCATTTAAAACTAGGGATGAGCTTCGTGTTCGAGTCGAACCCATGTTCGACTCGAACATCGGCTGTTCGATCGTTCGCCGAATTGCGAACGTTATGGGCCGTTCGCGCTAAATTCGTGTGGCGCGTCACGGCCCATAATTCACTGCGGCATCGCAGTGCATTGCTGGCTGATGATTGGCCAAGCATGCACTATGACCCGCATGCTTGGCCAATCACAGCGCCGTCAGTAGAGAGAGCTGTAATTGGCCAAAGCCAGGGTGGCTTTGGCCAATTATGGCTCAGGGGATTTAGTACACACCCCACACTATATAAGGCCGCCTGCACGGCGGCCCTGTGTAGTGTGTGTTCCGGTGTGCTGAGAGATAGAGAGAGAGAGAGACAGTGTCATTTGATTTGAGTTAGATAGATTAGGCAGAACAGTCAGTCAGTTAGCTGCACTTACAGTGTATTGTGTATATATATGCATCCCAGGTGTTGCATATATATATATACACTGTATTCAGTTTAGCTAGATCCGTTCCTGTTATCTTCTATCTAGACTATTTACATTTAATGCAGTGCGTCCTGCTCACAGTGTTCAGCTAGATCCGTTCCTGCTATTTACATTTAGTGCAGTGCGTCCTGCTCACAGTGTTCAGCTAGATCCGTTCCTGTTATCTTCTAGACTATTTACATTTAGTGCAGTGCGTCCTGCTCACAGTGTTCAGCTAGATCCGTTCCTGCAATTTACATTTAGTGCAGTGCGTCCTGCTCACAGTGTTCAGCTAGATCCGTTCCTGCTATTTACATTTAGTGCAGTGCGTCCTGCTCACAGTGTTCAGCTAGATCCGTTCCTGCTATTTACATTTAGTGCAGTGCGTCCTGCTCACAGTGTTCAGCTAGATCCGTTCCTGTTATTTACATTTAGTGCAGTGCGTCCTGCTCACAGTGTTCAGCTAGATCCGTTCCTGCTATTTACATTTAGTGCAGTGCGTCCTGCTCACAGTGTTCAGCTAGATCCGTTCCTGCTATTTACATTTAGTGCAGTGCGTCCTGCTCACAGTGTTCAGCTAGATCCGTTCCTGCTATTTACATTTAGTGCAGTGCGTCCTGCTCACAGTGTTCAGCTAGATCCGTTCCTGTTATCTTCTAGACTATTTACATTTAGTGCAGTGCGTCCTGCTCACAGTGTTCAGCTAGATCCGTTCCTGCAATTTACATTTAGTGCAGTGCGTCCTGCTCACAGTGTTCAGCTAGATCCGTTCCTGCTATTTACATTTAGTGCAGTGCGTCCTGCTCACAGTGTTCAGCTAGATCCGTTCCTGCTATTTACATTTAGTGCAGTGCGTCCTGCTCACAGTGTTCAGCTAGATCCGTTCCTGCTATTTACATTTAGTGCAGTGCGTCCTGCTCACAGTGTTCAGCTAGATCCGTTCCTGTTATCTTCTAGACTATTTACATTTAGTGCAGTGCGTCCTGCTCACAGTGTTCAGCTAGATCCGTTCCTGCAATTTACATTTAGTGCAGTGCGTCCTGCTCACAGTGTTCAGCTAGATCCGTTCCTGCTATTTACATTTAGTGCAGTGCGTCCTGCTCACAGTGTTCAGCTAGATCCGTTCCTGCTATTTACATTTAGTGCAGTGCGTCCTGCTCACAGTGTTCAGCTAGATCCGTTCCTGTTATTTACATTTAGTGCAGTGCGTCCTGCTCACAGTGTTCAGCTAGATCCGTTCCTGCTATTTACATTTAGTGCAGTGCGTCCTGCTCACAGTGTTCAGCTAGATCCGTTCCTGCTATTTACATTTAGTGCAGTGCGTCCTGCTCACAGTGTTCAGCTAGATCCGTTCCTGCTATTTACATTTAGTGCAGTGCGTCCTGCTCACAGTGTTCAGCTAGATCCGTTCCTGTTATCTTCCTACTGACAGGCAGGCTTGTCTGGTTACAGTATATAAAGCTACCTGAAGAAAATTACAGGTGTTCTATTTGATCCTATTAGTACCACGGTCAGGCAGCTAGACTATTTACATTTAGTACAGTGCGTCCTGCTCACAGTGTTCAGCTAGATCCGTTCCTGTTATCTTCCTACTGACAGGCAGGCTTGTCTGGTTACAGTATATAAAGCTACCTGAAGAAAATTACAGGTGTTCTATTTGATCCTATTAGTACCACGGTCAGGCAGCTAGACTATTTACATTTAGTACAGTGTGTCCTGCTCACAGTGTACAGCTAGATCCGTTCCTGTTATCTTCCTACTGACAGGCAGGCTTGTCTGGTTACAGTATATAAAGCTACCTGAAGAAAATTACAGGTGTTCTATTTGATCCTATTAGTACCACGGTCAGGCAGCTAGACTATTTACATTTAGTACAGTGCGTCCTGCTCACAGTGTTCAGCTAGATCCGTTCCTGTTATCTTCCTACTGACAGGCAGGCTTGTCTGGTTACAGTATATAAAGCTACTTGAAGAAAATTACAGGTGTTCTATCCCAGCTTAGTGCAGCTACAGGCCATTAGTATGTCTGGAAGGCCAAGAAGGAGAGGCAGACAGTCACAAGCCAATAAGAGAGGGCAAGCAGGCTCTGTGTCTAGTGCTGGTCGTGGAGACGGTGCATCCTCATCAGCACGTGGCCATGGGACACGCTTGGCCTTTTTTTCGGCAGCTGGCCGTGTTGAGCCGCAACATGCGGAAGACTTGGTCGAGTGGATGACCAAGCCGTCCTCATCCTCCTCATCCTCTCTCACCCATGCCCAGGGTGCTTTGTCTGGCAAAGCAGCGGCCTCTTCCCTCAGCTCAATGTCATCAGTGACTCCTTCCCTAGCTCCACCATGTCCTCATGAGGATTCCCTCGAACTGTTTGACCACAGTGTTGGGTACATGCTCCAGGAGGATGCCCAGCGTTTGGAAGGCTCTGATGACGATACTGAGCTCGATGAAGGCAGTAACATGAGCACGGACAGAGGGGGTGCCCAAGAAGGACAGCAATCTGGCAGTCATGCTCCCCCTGCTGCAGCATACTGCCAGGTTTGCTCCAGTGATGAGGAGGGAGGGGATGATGAGGTCACTGACTCAACGTGGGTGCCTGATAGGAGAGAGGAGGAGGAGGAGGAGGAGGAGGAGGAGGCGGCGGCACATCACCAATGAGGCAGGATGCCCTCCAGGGGCCAGCCTAAGGGCAGCACATTGACTGCATCACACCCCAAAGCTCCACATGTGCAGGGCGCTGCAGTCTCTGCGCGTTATTCAAAAAGTTCTTTGGTGTGGGCCTTTTTTGAGACGAGTGCATCAGATCGCACCGCTGCTATTTGCAACATATGTCTCAAGCGTATCTCGCGTGGCCAAAACATCTCCCGCTTGGGTACCACATGCTTGACCAGACATATGTTGACCTGCCATGCAGTTCGTTGGCAAGCGTATCTAAAAGACCCACACCAAAGAACAAAGAGGATCTCTCCTTGCTCCTCATCAGCTGAGATTTCCAACCCCACTAGACCTTCAGTCCTCTCTGAGACCTGCAGTGAGAGGAATGAAGGTGTAGAATTAGGTGTGTCACAGCCAAGTACTTGTGGGCAATCTGCTTTTGGTACACCGACGTCAGATTGTACCAGGCAAATTTCCCTGCCCCAGCTGCTGCACCGCCGAAAGAAGTTTGCTCCCAGCCATCCACATGCCCAGCGGTTGAATGCTAGCTTGGCAAAATTGCTAGCACTTCAACTGCTGCCTTTTCAGTTGGTAGACTCTGCCCCCTTCCGTGAGTTTGTGGAATGTGCGGTTCCTCAGTGGCAGGTACCCAAACGCCACTTTTTCTCACGGAAGGCGATTCCGGCTCTCTACCGGCATGTGGAAGGCAATGTCCATGCCTCGCTGGACAGGGCGGTCAGCGGTAAGGTGCATATTACCGCTGACTCATGGTCCAGCAGGCATGGACAGGGACGTTACCTAAGTTTCACGGCGCATTGGGTGACTCTGCTGGCAGCTGGGAAGGATGCAGGACAAGGTGCAGTAGTGTTGGAGGTTGTTCCGCCACCACGCCTCCAAAATGCTGATTGTGACACACCTCTCTCCTCCACCCCCTCCTCTTCTTCTTCCTCTATGGCCTCTTCCTCTGAACCAGCGGTGCTCCGTAGGCGTTCAAGGGGCTACGCAAGTACGCAGGCCAAAAGATGCCATGCGGTGCTTGAGCTGGTGTGCTTGGGGGACAGGAGCCACACTGGGGCAGAGGTTTTGTCAGCTCTGCAGGGGCAGGTTCAGAGGTGGTTGACGCCACGCCAACTTAAGGCAGGAATGGTGGTTTGCGACAATGGCACCAACCTCCTCTCTGCCCTCCGACAGGGACAAATGACCCATGTGCCCTGTTTGGCTCACGTCCTTAACTTGGTGGTGCAGCGGTTCTTGGGCAGGTACCCGGGCTTACAGGATGTCCTGAGGCAGGCCAGGAAAGTCTGTGTGCATTTCCGCCGGTCATATAATGCCAGTGCTCGGCTGACGGACCTCCAAAAGGAGTTTAACCTGCCCAAGAACCGCCTAATCTGTGACATGCCCACCAGGTGGAACTCAACGTTGGCCATGCTGCAGCGGCTGCACACGCAGCAGAGGGCCATCAATGAGTACCTGTGCGACTATGGCACCAGGACAGGGTCAGGGGAGCTTGGTTTTTTTTTCCCCACGCCAGTGGGCCATGATCAGGGATGCATGCACTGTCCTGTCACCATTCGAGGAGGCCACGAGGATGGTGAGCAGTGACAGTGCATGCATCAGTGACACTGTCCCCCTTGTCCACCTGTTGGAGCACACGCTGCGTGGAATAATGGACAGGGCACTTGAGGCAGAACAGAGGCAGGAAGAGGAGGACTTCCTTAGCTCTCAAGGCCCCCTTTATCCAGACAGTGTTCCTGCGTGCCCGCCGATCACACAGGAAGAGGACGAGGAGGAAGAGGAGGAGGAGGAAGATTGTGTCAGTATGGAGGTGGAGCCTGGCACTCAGCATCAGCAGCAGTCTTTAAGGGATCAGTCCCAAGAAACACATGGACTTGTACGTGGCTGGGAGGAGGTGGCTGCGGACCATGTCGTTCTTAGTGACCCAGAGGACTCCGGACCGAATGCCTCAGCAAACCTACGCTGCATGGCCTCCCTGATCCTGCAAAGCCTGCGTAAGGATCCTCGTATTCGTGGTATCAAGGAGAAGGACCAATACTGGCTGGCAACCCTCCTTGATCCACGTTACAAGGGTAAGGTTGCGGACCTTATCTTGCCATCGCAGAGGGAGCAGAGGATGAAACATCTTCGGGAGGCCTTGCAGAAAGGTCTGTGCAACACGTTCCCAGAGACTGGGAGGTTACAAACTCCTGTTTCTGGACAACGTGTTGCTGAGGCTTCGGTCAGTCAAAGAAGGAGCGGTGGAGAAGGTGGCCGTCTGACCGATGCGTTCAGACAATTTTTTGGTCCGCAGCCCCAAGGTATGATCGGTTCCAGCAACCATCGCCAGCGTCTGTTTTATATGGTGCAGGAATACCTAGGGGCAAGATCAGACTTGGACACCTTTCCCACCGAAAATCCTCTGGGTTACTGGGTCTTGAGGATGGATCACTGGCCAGAGCTTGCACAGTATGCAATTGAGCTACTGGCCTGTCCTGCATCCAGCGTTCTTTCGGAACGCACATTCAGTGCTGCTGGAGGCGTGGTAACCGATCACAGGGTGCGTCTGTCCACCGACTCGGTCGATCGGCTGACCTTCATAAAAATGAATGAGTCTTGGATCACCACCAGCTACCAAGCACCTGATGCTGATGTAACCGAATAATTTTTTTTGAAATCTCAGATCCCTTCAAAGACTGCCTATGCTGATGCTGAGTGACTATCCCTGAGTAATTATCCTCTTCCTCCTCAATCATCACGCTGATAGCTTGTAAGAACATTTTTGGTTCTGGGCGCCACCACCAGTGCCTAAGGCCCAATTTTTCAGCCCCTGTTTAACAGGGGCGTGTAATTACAATTTTTGATGTAATACTTTGCAGCAGGGCTCGTTCCTGCATTCCAACTAGAGTGTCTGTGAGGGGTTGCAGTGTTGTGGCACCAGCACCAGTGCCTAAGGCCCAATTTTTCTGCCCCTGTCTAACAGGGGCGTGTAATTACAATTTTTGATGCAATACTTTGCAGCAGGGCTCGTTCCTGCGTTCCAACTAGAGTGTCTGTGAGGGGTTGCAGTGTTGTGGCACCAGCACCAGTGCCTAAGGCCCAATTTTTCTGCCCCTGTCTAACAGGGGCGTGTAATTACAATTTTTGAAGCAATACTTTGCAGCAGGGCTCGTTCCTGCGTTCCAACTAGAGTGTCTGTGAGGGGTTGCAGTGTTGTGGCACCAGCACCAGTGCCTAAGGCCCAATTTTTCTGCCCCTGTCTAACAGGGGCGTGTAATTACAATTTTTGAAGCAATACTTTGCAGCAGGGCTCATTCCTGCGTTCCAACTAGAGTGTCTGTGAGGGGTTGCAGTGTTGTGGCACCAGCACCAGTGCCTAAGGCCTAATTTTTCAGCTCCTGTTCAACAGGGGCATGTAATTACAATTCTTGATCTAATATTTCACAGCAGGGCCCTGTGAGGGCTTACAGTGTTGTGGCCACAGCAATACCTAAGGCCCAAATTTCTGCTGAGTATATAGGGCAGGACCCTACTTTCAAACATCTAAACTTACAAATGACTCCTACTTGCAAACGGAAGGAGACAACAGGAAGTGAGATGAAATCTACCCCTAGGAAGGGAAATTCTCTCCTGTAAGAGTTAATATGGGAAAACAATTTCTCCTTTCCACTGATGCTTTCCAATCCTTGTTCCACAAAAAAACCCAAATTTTCAAAAAACATTTTTCATTGGGAAGATCTTGGGAAAATCTTCTGAAGAGGAGGAAAGACAGCAAAACAAATGTCACAGGGGTGATAACCCTTCCCTATGTTTTCCAAAAAGCTTAGAAAAGATTTTTTGGCTGGAGCTAAACACGTTAAAAATGTTCAAAATTACAAACAGATTCTACTTAACAACAAACCTACAGTCCCTGTCTTGTTTGCACTGCTGTTCAGAGTATATAGGGCCTGGTGGCCCCACACCTTTCCTTATTTTAATTTGGGTGCGGGGTTCCCCTTAATATCCATACAAGACCCAAAGGGCCTGGTAATGGACTGGGGGGTACCCATGCCGTTTGTCTCACTGATTTTCATCCATATTGCCATGACCCGACATGACATTAAACCCGCAAGCAGTTTTAAATGAGATTTTTTCCTTTAAAAATGACATTTGGTGCAGGGACTGTTCTAAACATGGGAAACACGCGTCACTTTACAGGCATACTATAGACACCCCCCAGGTACGATATTTAAAGGAATATTTCACTTTTTTTTTTTTTACTTTAAGCATCATTAAAATCACTGCTCCCGAAAAAACGGCCGTTTTTAAAAGTTTTTTTTGCATTGATACATGTCCCCTGGGGTAGGACCCGGGTCCCCAAACCCTTTTTAGGACAATACCATGCAAATTAGCCTTTAAAATGAGCACTTTTGATTTCGAACGTTCGAGTCCCATAGACGTCAATGGGGTTCTAACGTTCGTAGCGAACTTTCGGTCCGTTCGCGGGTTCTGGTGCGAACCGAACCGGGGGGTGTTCGGCTCATCCCTATTTAAAACTACCCGCGGCTATTGCATTGCCGACAATACACATAGAAGTTCATTGATAAAAACGGCATGGGAATTCCCCAAAGGGGAACCCCGAACCAAAATTAAAAAAAAAAAATGACGTGGGAGTCCCCCTAAATCCATACCAGGCCCTTCAGGTCTGATATGGATATTAAGGGGAACCCCGCGCCAAAAAAAAAAAAAAAAACGGCGTGGGGTCCCCCCAAAAATCCATACCAGACCCTTATCCGAGCACGCAACCTGGCAGGCCGCAGGAAAAGAGGGGGGGACGAGAGTGCGGCCCCCCTCCCTCCTGAACCGTACCAGGCCACATGCCCTCAACATTGGGAGGGTGCTTTGGGGTAGCCCCCCAAAACACCTTGTCCCCATGTTGATGAGGACAAGGGCCTCATCCCCACAACCCTGGCCGGTGGTTGTGGGGGTCTGCGGGCGGGGGGCTTATCGGAATCTGGAAGCCCCCTTTAACAAGGTGACCCCCAGATCCCGCCCCCCCCCTGTGTGAAATGGTAAGGGGGTACTTATACCCCTACCATTTCACGAAAAAAGTGTCAAAAATGTTAAAAATGACAAGAGACAGTTTTTGACAATTCCTTTATTTAAATGCTTCTTCTTTCTTCTATCTTCCTTCATCTTCTGGTTCTTCTGGTTCTTCTGGCTCTTCTGGTTCTTCCTCCGGCGTTCTCGTCCAGCATCTCCTCCGCGGCGTCTTCTATCTTCTTCTCCTTGGGCCGCTCCGCACCCATGGCATGGGGGGGAGGCTCCCGCTCTTCTCTTCTTCTTTTCTTCTCTTCTTCTCTTCTTCATTTTCTTCTCCGGGCCGCTCCGCAATCCATGCTGGCATGGAGGGAGGCTCCCGCTGTGTGACGGCGCTCCTCGTCTGACAGTTCTTAAATAACAGGGGGTGGGGCCACCCGGTGACCCCGCCCCCCTCTGACGCACGGGACATGACGGGACTTCCCCTGTGGCATTCCCCGTGACGTCACAGGGAAGTCCCGTCAAGTCACCGTGCGTCAGAGTGGGGCGGGGTCACCGGGTGGCCCCGCCCCCCCCCCTTTATTTAAGAACTGTCAGACGAGGAGCGCCGTCACACAGCGGGAGCCTCCTCCATGCCAGCATGGATTGCGGAGCGGCCCGGAGAAGAAAATGAGAAGAGAAGCAAGAGAAGAAAAGAAGAAGAGAAGAGCGGGAGCCTCCCCCCCATGCCATGGGTGCGGAGCGGCCCGAGGAGAAGAAGATAGAAGATGCCGTGGAGGAGATGCTGGACGAGAACGCCGGAGGAAGAACCAGAAGAACCAGAAGAATCAGAAGATGAAGGAAGATAGAAGAAAGAAGAAGCATTTAAATAAAGGAATTGTCAAAAAACTGTCTCTTGTCATTTTTAACATTTTTGACACTTTTTTCGTGAAATGGTAGGGGTACTTATGTACCCCCTTACCATTTTACACAGGGGGGGGGGCTGGGATC